>NW_026988442.1:23220000-24470000 GCF_030222135.1 Aotus nancymaae | reverse complement strand
AAATTATCCAGGTTGGCGCATGCCTGCCTAGCTACTTGGGAGGCTGAGGCAAGAAAATTGCTTGAACCCAGGAGGTGGAGGTTGCAGTGAGCCAAGATTGCATCACTGCACTCCAGCCTGGGCGACAAGAGTGAAACTCCATCTCAAAAAAAAAGGTGGGGAGGGATAGATGGTACAAGATTACGTAGCCATCAAATAAGAGAGTTAATGCCATGAAAAGATTTATTTAACAGTAATGGGGGCTAGGGGGAAGAAGCGGCATAATAATATTTCTATAAAATATCCCCTAAAGAACGCACAAACATGAACAGAAAGGTTAACACCAAATAGTTAACACTGGTTCTTTCTCTGGGCAATAACATCATTGTATCCCCATTTTCTTATCTTTTTGAATTTTCTTCAGGTATGTATTACTTTTAAAAAAACATTCGGTACTCTTTTAAGAAAAAAAGGTGTTTTTCTTTTTAAAAAGACACCACTAGTACAGATAAACAGCTATGAAAAATAATTCTAAAGGTACTCACAAAATAGGATTTTCTTCAAAGAAACAAAATCCTAAATCAGATAATAAATGGTGAAAATAGAGGATCTATGAAACAACCTAGCCCCTCTATCTCAATTCTTTTCTCAAGGGACATCTTTCTAGTCAGGGTCAAAATACTAAGAAGTTATTTCCCAGTGGCTACAGCAGATATCCTAGTATAAGAATCAAAAAAGAAGAGAGGAGAGGAGGACAGGAAAGGAGGGGAAAGGAGAAGAAAGGAGAGGAGAAGAAAGGAGACTACCTATTGTTAATCCATATTTTTTTTAAAAAGGCACTGCAAAGACAGAGTTGAAAATGACAGCTGTGGCCTTTAGAAGCACTGGCTTTCAGCTATGTTTTGTTTTCAAGGAAAAGAACATGCTCAATTCTAAAATAATAAGCTTTGAGTTTAATAATGTTAGAAATTTCAAATGAGGACTCCATTATTATAAATCAGGAATTACCCAAGCTCTATACATATAAAATATATGGTGGGATCTGCTTTTAGCAAGCCTTATATACACATCTAAGCTTCTAAAGAGACAGTAAGTGATTTTTCTACATTTCCACATCATAACTTCTTTGAATCTGTTTTCTCAGTGTTAAAAGCAGGTATTAACATCAAATAAGATAACGAACATAAAATAAAATGGCCATACAGTGCTGGTTAGAGTAAAGGCTCATAATCTAGTCTTATTCTTTATTCTTAAGCTACCTCACAAAAATGTAACACATATAACCCAATGTGTGTTGAAATAACTGCAAAATGAAACTACCAATATTTCTAAGAACTCTTTGGAATATTCATTGAGAGGAATTTAAAAGAAGAAACCAGTGTAGCCCTTCCCTCAGAGAGCTTAAACTCTAGTGGTAGAAACACAAAACAGCACATTTATATCCATTATGCATCAATTAAAAAAAAAAAAAAAGACAGCCCACGTTTAAGAGTTACAGTGCTTCTCCTTGGAAAACCAGACAGAATTAGAGGAAAGACGTTTAAAGGTAACTAGGTCATGACTTAAAAGACATGTTATTAATAAAGTACATGTATGTTTTTCTAGATGAAATAAAAATCAAAGGCCAAAGTGGATAAAGAAATGACAAGTATCAATCCCAAGGAAAAAAACTGATAGGAAAATCTGAAAAATCTAGGCTCAAATGTTTCAATGAGGTAAGGAACTGATCACATATTCTAAACAGCATTCGCAGATGTACCATTCCAGATAGAGCATCCACTGCACTGTAAAGTAGAAGTTACAGTTCTGGAGTCTCTCTGCTGAAGAAAAATCAGATGCCAAGCTACTGAAGGAGGGACTGAGAAAGTCAGTGGGACCAGGTGGTTAGTGGGTGTTACCCAGAAAAAGTTAAGCACTCCTGGCTCTCAAAGAAAACTACTCACTAAAAAACACCCACTCTAAAAACGTCTGTGTGCCATTCTACACATAAAATTAGAGTCCTGTAATAAATTTAATTCCATTCAAACATTTGCAGGTTTCTTGTTAGAAACAAAACACAGCATATCTGTAATACAAAGTCATTGGCACTATGTCCAGTGAACACTGAATCTGGAGAGAAACTGCACTTCTATTATTTCAAAATTCTTTCACTCTTTCGTATCAGTTGTGGAGTATCATTGCTAATTATGTCCAATTAGCCATGATTAAACTTACTGAGGGTGTTAAGTGATAGGCCCAAGGTTACACATGTGACTTAATGGTAGATATGACAATAAATTGATTTATTGGCCTTAAGTGATTAATCCAAAAGACAACATGTTAATTCTGATCCATAAAGACAGTCCAATTGGTTGACCCTATGAATACTCTACAGTCTGGGGCCCACTGACATAATGAAGCCAATCAGTTGGATTTACCAGTATGGCACACCAAGTCCACAGGATATGTGACCTCTGTAAATCTGTTTTCTCATCTATAATACAGGCAAATCTGGGCTGGGCACAGTGGCTCACGCCTGTAATCCCAGCACTTTGGGAGGCCAAGGAGGGTGGACCACTTGAGGTCAGGAGTTCAAGACCAGTCTGGTCAACATGGTGAAACCTGCTCTCTACTAAAAATATAAAAAAATTAGCCAGGCATGGTGGCAGGTGCATGTAATCCCAGCTACTTAGGAGGCTGAGGCAGCCTGGAGGCGGAGGTTGCATGAGCTGAGATCACAGCACTGCTACTCCAGCCAAGGCAACAGAGTGAGACTCTCAAAAAGAAAAAAAAAAAAAGATAGGCAAATCTACTTATTAGGGTTCCTGTAAGGAGTAAACTTGTTTATGATGCAAAACATTCAGCAGTCTCTGCACATTGTAAGCACTCAGATAAATGGCAACCACAGTACATTCCACACAAAACTTAAAAAACAAATGGTCAGCCAGTGATGGGAAACTATGAATCTCATTTCTTTTACGCATATATCCTTCCTTTTAAGACTTTTAGAAGAAAGGCACATAACAATTTCCCTATGCCTATTTCTAAAATGGTCCTTATCACAATTTATTGCAAGTGTCTTTGCCGGCTCCTGCACTGGATTGTGAGCTTAAGGTAGGAATAGAGTTGTATCTTTGGACACTCAATGTGGAGCACAAGGCCTAGCACACTGAATGAGTACTTGATCAACTGATACATTCTTAAAAGGTGAAAAAGCAATTATTTCCTATGTGGGCAGAGGAAGGCAGCCCCCATCTAACCTATAAAATATAGACTGCATTTACAGTCTTAGACTGCTTTTTGAAAAAAGCCAGCTCAGCTCTAATTAGGAGGCAACACTATACGTATACGTTTTGACTAATATTTGGCAGCTACCAATCATTGTATTTATAGATTCAAACTGAGTTTCAACAAGTCTTTGGATTACTTTCTATCCATCTCCTCCATTCAAAAGCCCAATCAGTTAGCTATACAAAAAGGCAAACCAGCTAACTTGTTTAGTAAATAATAAAAATATCCTTCATTCACGGCCTGCAAAGCACTCATAGATTCCCAGAAACTTATTTGACCCTAAGTATCCTATGAGGCAGGTGACACTGTCCCCTTTTATAGATGCAAAAGGTAACTCATTCAGGGTCACACAGCTATATATGGCAGATCTGGGATCTAAACCAACATTAATTTTAAAATTAACACTCTTTCCTTTATGCAGCTCTATCTCCTAAAGATCAATTATAATTTCCAATGGTTACTTAAAGAAAAGAGAGAATTGTCAATTTTTAAAAGAACGATACAAGGTTATCACAGGGAAATTTTTAAACTGGCCTAATAAGCTAACAGATCTAGCTTTAAAAATAAAAACAAAATCAAGGAGTAACAAACAGCATAAAAACATGCCAAAGACTCATCAAAATGTCAAACAAATTTTTAAATTTACAGTAAAGTTCTTATCTGAGGGCAAATAATAATTATAGACAGAGCTCATGTCGATTTTACTGTAGCCTTCAATCTTCTTGTCCTGGTCAAGGTTACTCAGAAATTACTTCCTGTTGGTTCTCTTAGGGAAAACAATAAAATAAACTAACCAGTATGGGAAAAACTTACATAATAAAGAACTAGCCAGAATTAAAAATAAAATAAAAAGGTCAACTAACATACTATAATCTACTGGGAATGACTTGAGGCCACTGATCATTTGCTTCTCATTACAAGTATTAGATACATACAACCATACCTCTATTAGAAAATATTTTAGTAGAGAAAGCAGTAATATGATTGGCTTTCAGCACACATATCACAAAACAGAAAGCACTTTTAGTCTATGTTTCCTCAAGTATTCCCCTTAGAAAAATTCGCTCAGAATCTAGCTCCAACTGTTAGTTTCTCCATCATGACGTACAGGTGACTGCTAAGATCACATTCATATAGAGTATAAAGGATTCTAAAGCTTAAAGGTTGCTATTATATAACCATTAATTTCTTGCCCCCTAACCAATGTGAATTGTCATCCTTCCCAAGAAAAATGTAGAAACCAAGGAACTTAAAAGTACCTTTACAAGGAAATTTTAGTTCATTCTCTAAGGTACCAGCATTTAAAGGAAAACTCAGTTTGTTGACACCAAAAGAGCAGGTAGCACAACAGGATGTTTGAATTTAGAAGTTTCTTTCTATTTATGTAGATATATTTCCTCATTTCCTCCTTGCCAAAAAAATAAGGAAAATCTGAACATCAATTCATAAAGTAGTATAAGGAACAAAAATTAATGGTCATAATCAAATTCTATTAGATGAAGAACCTAAAATTCTATGACACAGTAACTGATAACTTTCTCCCTAGTATGAAGCAACTACTAGAAAAAGGGGATTCACAAGCTTGCTTCCTGATGCAAGCTAGCAATATCATCTCCAGAGGCCAGAATGGGTATCTGCCCCACAATAAATCATATTGTATCTATCTTCAAAAATAGCTAATATTCCCATTTAAACATTTACTTTGTTAGGATTTGTGTAAAGAAAAATTAAGGACTAAGTGGTATTCACATAAAACATATACATGTGTTGTTTCTACCACAGGTAGAAATCTATAATATCATTCCTTAGAACCAGATCATCTGGTTTCATTCCTGGTTCTGTCACTTACCTTGTGCTGTGTGTGAGATCTCGGGAAAATTATTCTTCTAAGTGTCTTAGCTTCCTCATCTGTAAAATGGGGCTAACAGTCTTACCTTTCATTGGTTGTTATGAAGACTGAGCTAATATGCTTAAAGTGCTTTAAAAAAAAAAGCTTAGTACATAGTTAAGTTCTGTAAGTGGTAACTATTATTATAGCCTAATTGTCTGATGCCACCTTATCAGTTGGTGAAAAAACACAAACGGATGGGATTCTATATAGATGTCCATGAACAGTATATATGCTATGTCTAATCTATACACGTGTGTATTCTAGCACATGGTCAAATAACATCTATTGAACCCCAACTATATCCCAGATGCTTATTCTCATTATTGAGCTTGTCACAACATAAATATATTGAAGGCTGCATTACCATTGTATATGAGATATACCAGTGTATATCTCATATACAGATGAGAAAATGATTCAGAAAGACTGGCTTTTTCCTATGTGCAAAATAAAGTCCTATAATAATATATCAGTTTTTGAAAGCAACATGTGTACAAATCAGGGTTTAGTCTCATCAGATGTTAACTGGAGAGAAAAAGCCGTTAATACTGAACTCTGGGCTGGGTGCGATGGCTCACGCCTATAATCCCAACACTTTGGGAGACCGAGGCGGACGGATCACCTGAAGTCAGGAGTTTGAGACCAGCCTTGCCAATGTGATAAAATCTAGTCCCTACTAAAAATATAAAAATTAGCTGGGTGCGGTGGCATGTGCCCGTAATCCCAGGTACTCAGGAGGCTGAGACAGGAGAATCACTTTACCCCAGGAGGCAGAGGTTGCAGTGAGCCAAGATCGCGCCATTACATTCCAGCCTGGGCAACAACAGCAAAACTCCGTCTCAAAAAAAAAAAAAAAGTGAACTCCGATTAAAAAACAACAAAACCAAAAGCTTATATTTAACAATTTACAGTTTACAAAAAAGTCTTAGTGACAACCCTGGAGATAAGAAAACTAAGAACCAGAGATTGATTAACATGCTGAAGATTCAGAAAGCTAGGAAATACTGCAGGCAAGATTTCAACCAAAATTTACCTGACTCCAAGTCCAGTGCTCTTCCTGTTTCTCTATCCACGGCCAAATGGGCAAAATACACTTTTTGTTGTGGCCCAAATCTTTGGAGACTCTGCCTAGAGAACCCGCATCATGGGAATTTGCTCAGCCTGGTTTTATAGAGGCTGCCTCCCTGATCTATGGTGCTCCAATTCTAAAATGGCTTCAATATAACAAGCACTGTAAGATGGGAAATGTACAGAAGATTATAGGGTAGGAGTCATACTCCAGAGGCTGGCAATCCATAAATATTTGCTACTGATGAATAAGGATATTCAACTTGAAAAAAACTAGGTGTATGGTTTAGGCCAAATTACCTCACTTCTCTAAAGACTTCATCTGCAAGATGGGCGAATGGTTTCTTATCTTATTGAAGGAAAATGCTAAGAAAATAGTTCCACAGTTGCTACTGGATTATTAGCCATCCATTTTGAAGGCCACACTTAAATTTCTAACTTAGGTCCAATAAAATTGACAGGTTTTATATACTCACACACTATGCGTGGCCAAGGAAGGGGATCCAAGAAAAAGGAGGGCTCAAACAAATGAGATATCCCTAAGTAAGAAATAGGGTACACTGGAAGTCAAGAATAATTCACTTAAGAACCAATACTTACATTTCCAACACGAAAATGTAAAAGCTACAGTGTCCAGTTCTATAAACTGCATCTGTGTCTGGTTTCATACGAACTGACAGAGAAATGCAGACAATTTTCATATTCTTGAAAGTGCTTCACCTTTCTGTTTTGGCTCCTGTGGCAGGCTGATATTATGTTCACAGCATCATTTTGCCAAATTCCATCTCCCACACAGGGCAAGTAAAATCAGAACCTGATGCTATCTAGCCTTACCAAAGAGAAATGCAGTGAAGACAGCGACAATAGACATGCATTTCACAGAAAGGTTGGCAAACTGCTTACCAAGGCTGCCACCTTTGAAAACTCCATTATATGGGGCTTCTCCATTTGCGGCAAAGATGCACTCATCTTCCCACCTCTTCTTTCCCCTCGCCCTTCACCACCCCCCACCCCCGACCAGGAAGCCACCAGGCAAATTTCAGACCGAAAAACGTGCTAACACACAATATGGGGGAATTCTGGGTGAAGACACAAAAGAATCTGGCGTTAAATGACGATATATACCGTGGGAAAACACTCCGATTCTCATCCCCTGATATTTTTTCCTGGTAATCCGGCCTGACTCAGTAACCGGCTCCAATAAATACATTTTCTTGAATCAAACCCCAATTCCCTTCCTAGGGAATCTTGGGTCCTGCCAGGCTCCATAACCAGTGAAGGATGATGAAATGGTTTTACTCCAAAATGGGAGGGGGTTTTCCCCTTGCTGTTTCCCAAGGTTAAACCCCTTACTCATCCAGTAGTCGTCAAACAGGGGTACTGGGGCTAGAAAAAATTCACCGGCGTTTGATTAAATTTTAATTTCTGGAAACCGGAAAGCATGGAGCAGGGGTGACAGGGCTGAAGGGGACGGTTCTCGCCTACCAAGGCGCAGGGAGGGGTCGCGTGGGAACCGAAGCAGGTAGTGAGGGAGGATCCAAGATCCCAGGCTCCGCTGTCTCTTCCGGCGCAGTACGGAGCTGTACCCCGCCCGGCCGGCAGGACCTCAGGCGGCGAGGGAGGCCCGAGCTCTCCAAGAGGTAAAGAGCCCGGCCCCGGAAGCAGGGAGGGGCCGCTGCAAGGCCTGGCCTCGCGGCCCTTGGCCGCGCCGAGCCTAAGAAGCAGCGCGCCGCTACACCCCGGGGCGCACCCGCTGGGCTACCGCCGTCGCAGCAGCCAGAGAGGGGCTTCGAGTTTGGGCCCCCGGGGGCCCCGGAAGGGCCCCACGCCGCACTCACCGTAGGAGGGCTGCAAGGGACAAAGACGCTTCCGAGCTAAGCTCCGAGCGAGGTGACCGCTTCCTTCCCAAGCCCACTCCTCAGGCGGTGGCGGCGGCACTGCCTGCACTGGCTGCAGCGGCGGCGGCAGCAGCTACCCGGGCTCCGGAATCCGCGGCGGCGGTGGTGGTGGTGGCGGCAGCTCCACTTCCGCTCCGGCCACCACTTCCGTTCCGGCCCTGGCCGGGCCCCGCCCCGCGCCGTCTTCTCATTGGGCAAGCGAGGCACGGGGTTGCCGCGGCCCCACGGGAGGGGCGCTGACGGAAGGGAGGAGGAAGAAGCGCGGAGGGCAGGGATGCCGCGGCCTGGGCAGGGCCCATGGCCGGGGGAGGGACCCAGGAGAAGGTGGGCGGAGAAGAAGGAAATGGGGCGGGGGAGCGGGAAGAGGAGGTGGGAGGAGAGAGGGCGGAGCTGGGTGTGGTCAAGATTAGGGCTGTGTGGGAACAAGGAGGACTAGGAGTGAGGTTTGGGTGGGGGTTGCTCTTTCCGCTCAACCTGGGAACGCGCCAGGGACAGGCCCTTAGACTCGAGGGTCATCGGTTCCCCTTCTACCCCGAAGGTAATCCTCACTGGGTCGAAGGCCGATGTCGGTCCTGTTGCTGTGTCCTTTGGGAATACCGGACCCAAGGAAGAACAGAAATTGCTCGTCCCTCAATGATCACTTAATCCTCCATTCTGTTCTTCAGGGTACTTACTTTTTCGTTCTTTGGTAGACTGAAGAGGCCACGTGAACTGCCAGGAATCCAACGCACAAAGTTCTTTTTAAAAACTGTGTAGGGCCGAGCATGGTGGCTCTCGCCTGTAATGTCAGCACTTTGGGAAGCTGAGGTGGTAGAATTGCTTAAGGCCAGGAGTTGGAGCCTGCAG
The DNA here is from genome assembly GCF_030222135.1 of Aotus nancymaae. Classification (NCBI taxonomy): domain Eukaryota; kingdom Metazoa; phylum Chordata; class Mammalia; order Primates; family Aotidae; genus Aotus; species Aotus nancymaae. The sequence continues at coordinate 24,461,048 of NW_026988442.1, read as the reverse complement.
TGATCTATGGTCATGCCACTGCATTCCAACCTGGGCGACAGAGTGAGACCCTGTCTCAAAAAATACACAAAAATCTGTATACCTAATTTCTTCTTTAAAATGCCCCCTCCTTGAGGAAGTTCAAGGAAGGAAACAGGACTACGTTGCTCCCCTCCCCTCCATGACTGCTTCCAAAATTACCAACATTCTACCATTGTACTCCTCTCAAGGTAGTTGATTTTCTTTCCTTTCTTTCTTTATTTTTTCTTTTGAAACGGAGACTGTCTGTCGCCCACGCTGGAGTACAATGTCACAATCTTGGCTCACTGCAATCTCTGCCTCTCAGGTTCAAGCAATTCTCCTGCCTCACCCTCCCGAGTAGCTGAGATTACAGGTGCATGCCTCCACGACTGGCTAATTTTTGTATTTTTAGTAGAGACAGGGTTTCGCCACGTTGGCCAGGCTGGTCTCAAACTCCTGACCTCAGGTGATCTACCCGCCTCAGCCTCCCAAAGTGCCGGGATTACAGGCATTAGCCACCTCACCTGATTTTTAAACTCAGACCTTCAAAATGCGTCTCACCGTCCCTCTCTCCCGTTCATTTATTCTTTCAACAAATGTCAAATGACCTTTTTGCTTAGCGCTGGAGACACAGCAATGATCAAGGCAGATGGGGCCCTGCTGTCTTGGAGTTTGCAGTTGGGTAGGAGGAAGAACTAAATAAATAGGCCTTTGCTATCTCGCCTTTACCCTCAGTTAGCTAAATGACAGACTTCTAATTCACCATTTTACTCTCAGCCTTGCCTGTCAACTGCCGAGTGATCCTTTAAAAATACCATTCTAATAGTGTCCTGTTCTTGCTAAAATTCTTTAGTGTGCACTCAGATCTAGATGACAATGTATAAGTTCCTTGAGTGTGACAATCAGGGTTCTCCAAAGCTGCCCTTATCCTTTAGCCATTAGCTGCTATTTCTCCCTCATCGTAAATAACCCAGTTCAATTGGATGATTCCTTACCCTCCCAACATCCCATCTCCAGAATTTCTAAACAGTTTGACTTAGTTGCCAACATTTTTTTTTTAACTGAAAAGTTCCTGTGTGGATAGAAATCTGCCTCTCTGCCTTGTCTGGCAACACTGTGTCCACATTTCAGTGTGGCAACAATTGGCTGAAGCCAAGGAGTGGCTGCTTGCTCTAGCCTGGCATGGACTTTCCCAAGTGCCAGGGACTCTTCTTGACCTGAGTCTGCTTTTGTCACTTATGTTATATGTCAAATAGGCATGTATGCCAGTCACCCCTGTACTATGCCACCTTTTAAGTTAAACAAGATTGAGAATGTGTTGTGTGATGTAAACAGCAGGATTTTGAGTCAAAACCATTGGATTTGAATCCTGAGGAGGTTTCCTAGTGCAAAAACTTCCCCCATGAGGATGGTCTTTGGCAGACCAAAGGCCAGTAATCTAGAGACTACTCAGGCTAAGTAATCTTTAATGTCCCATGACTGTGCCTTATGCCATCATCCAGAAAATAGCCTAATGGGCCAGAGGGCCAATAATGATTGCACCACAAATGACATCAACAGTGCATTGAGGGAACAGAAATGCCCTTTGTCAAGCATGCCTAGGTGCCCGTTAAAGGGTTGCATGGATTAGCTTATTTCACCATCTCTACATTCTAGGCCAGGGGCCAGCAAACTATGCTATGAACTGACAGAGATACAGAGGAATGTTAAAATACAATGTGGTAGGTGCAACCATAGAAATAAATACATGTGCAGGGTATTATGGGAGCTTGCAAGAAGAGCACCTAACCCATCTTGGGAATATGATGGGAGAGCAGGAAAGATTTCCTGGAAGAAGTGATGCTTGAGCCTTATATACTGCAATGAATGTTTTCTTCAAATTATAGACTTAATTTTTTTGTTTTTTTGAGACAGAGTCTTGCTCTGTCACCAGGCTGGAGTGCAGTGGCACGATCTTGGCTCACTCCGCCACCCAGGTTCAAGTGATTCTCCTGCCTCAGCCTCCCAAGTAGCTGGGACTACAGGTATGCACCACCATGCCCAGCTAATTTTTTTTGTATTTTTAGTAGAGATGGAGGGGTTCACCATGTTGGCCAGGATGGTCTCAATCTCTTGACCTCGTGATCCACCCACCTTCGCCTCCTAAAGTGCTGAGATTACAGGCATGAGCCACCGCACCTGGCCGCGAGACTTAATTTTTGAAAATGTTTTCGTAGAGACAGGGTCTTACTATATTGCCCAGGCTGGGCTCGACCTCCTGGCCTCAAGTGATCCTCCTACCGTGTCCTTCCAAAGTGCTGGTATTACAGGTATGAGCCACCGTGCCTGGTCAATAGACTGAATTTTTTAGAACAGTTTTAGGTTTACAGAAAAATTGACCAGATATTGCAGAGTTTCTACATTCCCTCTCTCTCCCCCACAGTTTCACCTATTGTTAACAGCTTGTATTAGAGTGGTACATTTGTTTCAATTGATGAGCCAGTATTGATACATCATTATTAACTAAAGTCCATAGTTTACATTGGGGTTCATTCTTTATGTTGTACACAGTTCTATAGTTTTTGACACATGCATAATGTCGTGTATATAAATAAAAGTTTTACTGTCTTAAAAATCTTTGCTTCAACTCTTCATCCCTCATTCATTCCCTCTTCTAACTCCAACCTTTGGCAACCACAGACCTTTTACACTAAAGTTTTACCTTTTCTAGTACATTGTATGGTTGCTTCATACAATACATTGCTTTTTCTTTCTTTTCTTTGCTTTTTATTTTTGAGACAGGGTCTCACTCTGTCACCCAGGCTGGAGTGCAGTGGTGCAATCACAGCTCACTGCAGCCTCGACCTCCTGGGTTCAAGTGATTCTCCCACCTCAGCCTCCTTAGTAGCTGGGACTACAGGTGTGCACCACGACCACGCCTGGCTAATTTTTTATAGAGATGGAGTTTTGGCATGTTACCCAGTCTGGTCTTGAACTCCTAGGCTCAAGCAATCCTCTTGCCTTGGCTTCCCAAAGTTCTGGGTAATAAAGGTATGAGCCACTGCGCCCAGCCCATATGTAGCCTTTCTTACTGGATTGTTTTATTAAGCAATGTGGTTTAAGTTTCCTTCATGTCTTTTTATGATTTGATAGCTTATTTCTTTTGATTGCTTTAAAATATACCTTTATATGAATATACTACAGTTTGTTTATCCATTAACCTATTTTTTTTTATCGGACAGAGTCTCACTCTGTTGCCCAGGCTGGAGTGCAGTGGCATGATCTTGGCTCACTGCAACTTCTGCCTCCCAGGTTCAAGCGATTCTCCTGCCTCAGGCTCTCAAGTAGCTGGGATTACAGGTGCATGCCACCACGCCCGGCTAATTTTTGTATTTTTAGTAGAGACAGGGTTTTGCCTTGTTGGCCAGGCTGGTCTTGAACTCCTGACCTTAGGTGATCTGCCCACCTCGGCCTCCCAAAGTGCTGAGATTACAGACATGAGCCACTGTGCCCAGCCCATTAACCATTCTTTTTTTTTTTTTTTTTCCGAGATGGAGACTTGCTCTGTCACCAGGCTGGAGTGCAGTAGTGCAATCTTGGCTCACTGTAACCTCCACCTCCTAGGTTCAAGCGATTCTTCCGCCTCAGCCTCCCAAGTAGCTGGGACCATAGGCGCGTGCCACCACACCCGGCTAATTTTTTTTGTATTTTTAGTAGAGACAGGGTTTCACTGTGTTGTCTAGGTCGATCTCTTGACCTCATGATCCGCCCGCCTCAGCCTCCCAAAGTGCTGGGATTACAGGTGTGAGCCACTGCACCTGGCCCATTAACCTATTCTTTAGGATTGACTTGCATTCTCCAGAAGATATGTTGAAGTTTTCACCGTTGGTATCTATGTATTTGACCTTATTTGGAAAAGGGCTTTTGCAGTATAATCAATTAAAATGAGGTCATTTGAGTGGGCCCTAATCCAACGTGGCTGGTGCCCTAAAGAAGGAGGAAAATGCCATCTGAAGACAGGACACAGATGGGGAATGACAACAGAGGCCGAGACTGGAGTGATGAGCTGCGAGCCAAGGAACACATTTCTTGCAAGGCAGGTCCACTGGAGACAGATTTCTTCAGTTTGTTTGTCAGAGAAAGTCTATTTCTTCTTCACTTTGGAAGGATAATTTCACTAAATACAGAATTCTAGGTTGGTGGGGTTTTGTTTCTTTCAACACTTTAAATATTTTACTCCCATCTCTTCTTGCTTGCATGGATTTTTGAAAAGTAGTTCAACGTAATTCTTATCTTGTTCCTTTTTACTAAGTTGTTTTCTTCCTCTCTGACTTCTTTCAAGATTTTCTCTTTGTCTCTGGTTTTCTCCAATTTGAATATGTTATTCCTAGATGTAGATTTTTTGGTATTTATCTTGCTTAGGATTCTCTGAGCTTCCTGAATCTGTAGTTGGTGTCTGGATTCTTGGTTGTTGTTACTTTTTCTTTTTTTTTTTTTTTTTTGATGGAATTTCCCTCTCTCGCCCAGGCTGGAGTGCAGTGGTGCGATCTCAGCTCACTGCAACCTCTGCCTCCCAAGTTCAAGTGATTCTTGTGCCTCGGCCTCCTGAGTAGCTAGGATTACAGGCACATGCCACTATACCAGGCTAATTTTGTATTTTTAGTAGGGATGGGGTTTCACCATGTTGGCCAGGATGGTCTCGAACTCCTGACCTCAGGTGATCCACCCACCTTAGCCTCCCAAAGTGCTGGGAATATAGATGTGAGCCACCGTTCCTGGCCTGTTGTCTACTTTTTCCATTAGAGACCTTAGCACACTAATCACAGTAATTTTAAATTTCTGATCCAATAATTCCAAAATTTCTGCCACTGGCTTTGTCTCTTCAGACTGTGTCTGTTAACGTGTCGTAAATTTTGTTGATAGTTGGGCATGATGTGTCAGGTAATAGTAACTCAGGTAAATCGGGCTTTAGTGGTTTTTGTTTGTGTACCTAGGAGTTAGGCTGTGTTTACTGTTTGCTGTAGTTGTGTCAGAGACTTCAGTTTCCTCGAATGTTCTTGTTTTTGTCTCCCTTGTTGTCTGGCAGTTTCTCTGGAAACTCAGGAATTCTGGTGTGTGTCTTGCAGCTCTCTGTTGTAATCCACTGTTTTTACACTGGAGCCCTGTTGCTGTGGTGGTGAGGTATTGGTGAGGGGAAACCTTAATCTTGTAATTAAATCTCCATTTTGGGGGGTTTGTTTTTTAATGGGCCAGAGCCCCTGGGCTGTAAAATCCAAAAGAATTTCTTAGCTTTGTCTTATCTCCCCCCTACATGAGACAGGAAAGCTAAAGGAGGCTGTAGTTGTCTAATTGCCCTTCCCCTAAGCTAGTCAGATGCTGGAAAAGTAGTTTCCATAGAGGGCAGGAACTTTGTTACAGAGAACAGAGCACTCTGGGCTTATTTCCACATGGTTTACCCTCCTCCTCTGGGAAGTGTGAGGGGATTTTGTTCAGATCTTTACTGTGAGAAACTGGTGGGACTCCTGGTGGCCAAACACAAAAATGTACCTCCCCGCCCTATGCCCCCAAGAATGGCTACCTGAATTTTTTAAACCCTCAAGCTAGTCCACACGCAGCCTCCAGCAGTTCATAATTACTGTTTAAATGTTCCCACTAGTCATTGTTTCCAGCTGCTTCTGCTCCTGGTAAACTGTGATTCTGTGTAGTCTCCTGTCTCTCTGGTTTTCAGGTTCGCAGTGTACCCTATGACCTCAATTCTCTGAGGATCACTTGAGCCCAAGAGTTTGAGGTTGCAGCAAACTCGATCATGCCACTGCACTCCACCCTGGGTGACAGACCAAGACCTTGCCTCAAAAAATATATATATATTTTAAAAGTACTCTATTTTACAGATTCAAAGATGTGCATATTCTCATATTTTAATATCTCTGAAATTATGATGTGTTTCGCCATCAGTGGCATGCCATGGTTTAATTAGCAGCATCCCCCCTCCCACCCACATCCTTAGGAATACATAAAACTATATATGTGTGTGTGTGTCTGTGTGTGTGTGTGTGTGTATACATATATATAATATCTTTTAAAATCAAGAGCATCTCAGAGCAATGCAATGTAGTAAATTCTTACTTTTTATCTAAGTAATATATATGCATAATTTCAAAAACTAAATAATTTTGTTTTCATTATGAAAAAGGGCAGTCCCCTACCCATCATCCTTTTGCTAACCTATCCCAAGGGATGATGATTTTCAACTCATTTAGCTGTTACTTCTGCTATTTGCCTCCATATTTCTAAATAACATAAACAGCTGTTTCTTTATTTCTTTAAAAAAGTTGGGATTACAGGAGGCTGAGGCAGGAGAATTGCTTGAACCTGGTGTAAGGTATATTGCTGGGTCGAAATGAGGAAACTGAGGCCAGTGAAGAAAAATGAGAATTCAATTTATTCAGCTCTCGGGCGAGGTTCTGTGGTCCAAGAAAGGGGCCAGAGAAGTCGCAATAGGCTTCTCAGGGCATGGGGTTTTTATAAGAAGTGTAGGTAGTTGATTGGTTATTGGGGAAACAAAGAGCAGACAATTTCATTGGTAAGGAGAGTTGATTGATTATTAGGGAAACAAAGAGCAGACAGTTCTATTGGTTAAGGGGAGTAACGGGACGAGTGAGGAATGCAGGAGTGGGCGTGTGGAGCCTGCATGGAGAAGCCAGATAGGAGTGTGTGTGGGGAGTTAGCATGGAGAGAGATAAGTGTGTCCTTCTGGCTCTTCAGCGAGGCAGCCGGCCTTACACCTGGGAGGCAGAGGTTGCAGTGAGCTGAGGTCATGCCATGGCACTCTAGCCTGGGCAACAAGAGCGAAAAACTCCATCTCAAAAATAAAAATAAAAATAAAAAATAGGGCCGGGCGCAGTGGCTCACGCCTGTAATCCCAGCACTTTGGGAGGCCGAGGCGGGTGGATCACGAGGTCAAGAGATCGAGACCATCCTGGTCTACATGGTGAAACCCCATCTCTACTAAAAATACAAAAAATTAGCTGAGCATGGTGGCGCGTGCCTGTAATCCCAGCTACTCAAGAGGCTGAGGCAGGAGAATTGCCTGAATCCAGGAGGCGGAGGTTGCTGTGAGCCGAGATTGCGCCATTGCACTCCAGCCTGGGTAGCAAGAGCGAAACTCCGTCTCAAAAAAAAATAAATAAAATAAAAAATAAATAAAAAAATAAAGCCCACAATCTCTTCTTAAATTCTCAATTTTGGATAAGTTTCTGTTGACTTCCTCCATAGACTAATAGATTTTGCTCTCTAAAATCACTTTACGTATATACCACTACAGTATTCTTCCAATTTATTTATATATTACTTGGAAATGTTTTTCCCTGGAGTTAACAATTGCTTTCAAATTAGATTTTATTCTTATTTGAAGCTAAAGCTGCACATGGTTGATAGAGAAAAATAGTTCTTCAAGGCCTGTTTTATATGTGTATTTTAAAAGTCTTTTTTTGGGGGGTGGGGGACAGAGTTTCGCTCAGGTTGGAATGCAATGGCGTGATCCTGACTCACCACAACCTCCAGCTCCCGGGTTCATGCAATTCTCCTGCCTCAGCCTCCCAAGTAGCTGGGCTTACAGGCATGCGCCTCCATGCCTGGCTAGTTTTGTATTTTTAGTAAAAATGGGGTTTCTCCATGTTGGTCAGGCTAGGCTCAAACTCCCAACTCAGGTGATCTGCCCACCTCGGCCTCCCAAAGTGCTGGGATTACAGGCATGAGCTACCATGCCCAACCTTAAAAGTCTTTAACGCCTTTTCCTATATTCTGCTTCTATGAGCAACCCACCTTTTGGTACCAAAATTTTGCTCTTAATTTATAATTTCCTAATTTTCTTACTTTTAGCAATATCGATTGAGTAATTTTTATGGAATATAAAGACTGTCTGTTTCTCATACACCCTACACAGCATCTTCTCCAAATCCCCCAAATCCCACAGATAAATATCCATGTTCTGTCTCTCCCTATCCTTCCTTCCTTGCCTCCCTTCCTCCCTCCTTCCCCTTCCTTCCTCCCTCCCTGCCTCTCTCCCTCCCTTCCTTTTGTCCTTCCCTCCCTCCCTCCCTCCTTCCTTCCCGCTCTCCCTCCCTCCTTCCCTTTCCCTTCCTCCCTCCCTCCCTCCTTTCCTCCCTTTCTTCCTTCCTTCTTTCCTTCCCTTCTTTTCCTTCCTTTCCTCTCTTCCCTCCCTTCCCTTCTTTTCTTTTCTTTTTGTTTTTGAGACAGGGTCTCTGTCACCCTTGCTGAAGTGCAGTGGCATGATCTCAGCTCATGCAGCCTCAACCTCTTGGCCTCAATCAATCCTCCCACCTCAGCGCCCCTGTAACTGGGAGTACAGGTGTGTACCACTGTGTCTGGCTAAGTTTTGTATTTTTTGTAGTGACAGGGTTTCACCATGTTGCCCAGGCTAGTCTTGAACTCCTGGGCTCAAGTGATCCACCCACCCAGCCTCCCAAAGTGCTGGGATTACAGACGTGAGCCACCACTCCCGGCCCCTGTGCATCGTTTCAAAATGGTTATATCATATCATAATTTTAGTTAAATGAGTATTCAGTGTTTACAGTTTTATGACCATGAAAACACTATTGTCAGCCTTGCCCAGTTGTATTCCATGATGGCGTTCCCTTTATTATACAACTTTTTGTTTTCCCTAATATTAACACAGTTTTTGTTTCTTGTTTGCTGAGTTTTCTATATTCTTATTGCTAATGATTGTTCTCTATTGCTGCTGTAATAAATACTACAAATTTAGTAGCTTAAACAGAACCACTTCTTATCTCACAATTCCGTAGGTAAGAAGACTGAGTAGAGTATGTCTGCTGGGATCCTCCACTTAGAGTCTCACAAAGCAAAAATCAAGGTGTCAGCTGGGCTGCATTCCTTTCTGGAGGTTATGGAGTTGAATCCACCTTCAAGCTCATGGAAGTTATCGCTCAGATTTCATTTCTTGCAGTCATTTCCTTCCTAGGTGGAATCCAGGGGTTGGTCTTTGCTCCTAGAGGCCACCTGCGTTCCTTCTCATGCCTTTTCTGTACTCCTCTTCCCCTGGCAATGGGGCCCAAGTCCCTCTCACACTTAGGATCATTGCCACTTCCCCTCCTTTATCATCTCTCTTGCTTCCTCTTCTGCCACATCTCTCTCACTTCAGCTGGAGAAAGTTCTCTGCTTTTAAGGGTTCATGTGATTAGGTTGAGCCCACCCAGATAATCAGGATAATCTACCTGTTTTAAGGTCTGCACCTCAATCCTTCCTTCCTTCCCTCCCTCTCTCCGTCCTTCCTTCCCTCTCTCCCTCCCTCCTTCCTTTTCCCTTCCTCCCTCCCTCCCTCCCTTCCTCCCTCCCTCCCTTCCTTCCTTCCTTCTTTCCTCTGCACCTCAATCACAAATCTGCAAAGTTTCTTTTGCTGTGTAACATAATATATCCACAGGTTCCAGGGATTGCGGTATAGACATCTCTCTTGCTTTGTTTTGTTTCTTTTTTTTTTTTTTTTGAGATGGAGTCTTGCTCTGTTCCCTCGGCTGGAGTGCAATGGCATGATCTTGGCTCACTGCAACCTCTGCCTCCCAGGCTCTAGTGATTCTCTTGCCTCAGCCTCCTGAGTAGCTGGGATTACAGGCGCCTGCCACCACGTATGGCTAATTTTTGTATTTTTAGTAGAGACGGGGTTTGGCCATGTTGGTCAGGCTGGTCTCGAAACTCCTGACCTCAGGTGATCCACCCACCTCAGCCTCCCAAAGTACTGGGATTACAGGCATAAGCCACCACACCCAGCTTAGACATCTATCTTTTGGGAAACATTCTGCATACTACATATGCTCTCCCTGGCACATTCATTTTTCAACAAATATTTACTAAGCCTCTTTTATGTACATGGTGCTGTTTTGAGTCCTGGGGTTATAGCATTTGATAAGACAAAAAAATCCTTATCCCCAAATGCTTACACTATAGTAGGATGTTCTTTAAATCTCAATATCTTCAAATTCAATTGATTTTTCTATCAATTTCGATTTATTGAAGAAATCTTTCTGGAGATGTCTGACCTGCGCCAGTCAGCCTGGCTGCTGTCTAAGCCTAGGCTGTCACCTTGGAGGCCACCTTCATCACTATCCTGGGGACACCTTTCTCCTCTCAGATTGGATGCCTCAGCTCCTAGACCCTCTTTATCTTTTTAAATTTATTTCATTATTTTTTGTGAGGAACATTCTCCAGTGGCTTCCTGAGGGGAAAAAATATCTGTGAGATAAACTTTTTGAAACCTTACCAATCTCAAAAGATATTTATTCTACCCTCATGCCTGGTTGATAGTTTCCCTACGTATGAGATTCTAGGTTGCAATTCCCTTTTCCAAAACTATGAAGTCATTTGTTCTCATGCTCCTCTAGTATCCATTTCGCTGTTGTAAAATCTGATGTCTTTCTGATTATAACTTTTTCTTTTTTTAGAGATGGTGTCTTGTTCTGTTGATCTCAAAATCCTAGCCTCAAGCAATCCTCCTGCCTCAGCCTTCCAAAGTGCTGGTATTACAAGTGTCAGCCACTGTGCCTGGTGACTTTCTGATTCTTAATCCTTTGTAAGAACCAGGTTTGTCTTTCCCAAAGCTTCCTTTTATTCCCAATATTCTGAAATTTCATGATTAATGGCCTTGAAACAACTATTGCTTTCCTTCCTTCCTTTGCTTTTTTCCTTTTCTCTTTCCTCCCTCCCTTATTCCTTTCTTCCCTCCCTCCCTCCCTCACTTCCTCCCTCCCTCCCTCCCTCCCTTCCTTCCTACCTTTCACTTTTTATGAAGACAATTTTATTTTATTTTATTTTATTTGAGACAGAGTCTGACTGTGTCACCCAGGCTGGAGTGCAATGGTGCAATCTTGGCTCACCGCAACCTCCGCCTCCCAGGTTCAAGTGATTCTCCTGCCTCAGCCTTCCAAGTAGCTGGGATTACAGGTGTGCACCACCATGCCCAGCTAATTTTGTGTTTTTAGTAGAGATGGGGTTTCTCCTTGTTGGTCAGACTGGTCTCGAACTCCTGACCTCAGGTGATCTACCCGCCTTGGCCTCCCAAAGTGCTGGGATTACAGACATGAGCCACCGCGCCCGGCCAATTTTTTGTATTTTTAGTAGAGATGGAGTTTCGTCATGTTGCCCAGGCTGGTCTTGAACTCCTGAGGTCAGAGAATCCATCTACCTCGCCTCCCAAAGTGCTAGGATTACAGGCATTTGCCACTGTGCCCGGTCTCTCATGGTGTTTTTAAAATGTGACACCATCCCTCCCATGTCCTGTAAACTGGTAGCTCAATCCAGAGGCCTGATTAGATTTCAGTTCAGTTTTTGGCAAGAATATTTTATAGAGGAGAGTTCTATTTTCTATGGTGTCATCATAGGAGGCACATAATATCTAATTGTTCCTCAATGATCTCTCCCAATTTGAAAATATAATTTCTTCAGTTCTGTAATAATTTTCATGCATTATTTCTTTGAGTATTTTCTTCCTTCCTCTCCCCATTGTCTGTATCTTCACTTTCCAGAACTCTAATTATTCAGGTGTTTGACCTCTTGGAATGGCTTTCTACTTTTACTGTTTTTTTTTTTCTTTGTCTTTCCGATTTTTCATTTTTTGTCTTTGGGTCTACTCTCTGAATATTATCTTCCAACCTGTACTAAGTCAAGCTTCTGTGCAGGAGACAGGAACAGAAACCACTCTAGGTATTGCAGGCAGAAAGGGATTGACTACAGGGAATTAGGTGATTACAAACTCATGGGAAGAGCAAGAGTTGCAGAAGTCCAGGAGGCTTTTGTTTCAAAGTCACCATAGATGTGATTGAGAAGTCAGAGGTGCTGCTGCAACTCCTGATCATTGTAACTATCTGACACACATGAAGCTGGGGACTAGGCAATGGATCAGGTAGTCTAGCCACTTTGATTTTGCTCAGAAGTAAAGTTCAAAGATAAAGAGGGCTGTTTGGCTTGAATGAGAAGTTGAAATTGCAAGGCAGTTTATGATATTTCAAGGTCTTTGATATACATCCAACTGATTTTGGCTTTTCATTTTAATGTTACAGGGGCTAAGATCCTAACTCAGAGAGGTCTATAGGTTTAATCAGAAATAGAGCTCTTACAGCTATCACTAACTATGCTAGACAAGGGTAGGCTGTGTCAAGGAGACCAGAATTCCCCTGCACTCACAGAATTGAATTTTGGGCATATAATCACCTCTGTTCTCATGTAAATGAAGTCACTAGAAAGGCAAGCAATGTTAATATAAAAAGAAAAGGAAACAGTAGAAAAAGGATTCTGAACTACATTTCGATTTCATTATAGCTGAACCAGAAATAAGTCTTACAATGAGTCTAGACTCTGCAGATTTCTACCTGCAGAGCAAGTGGCAAGACTTGTCATGCTCAGTATTTCCCCTTGTGTTGGAAAGTTCACAGAGCTATCTGCCTCTGGTCTCCTTCTTTAGGGTGCCAGCTGGGCAAAAAAGAACCATTAATTTACTCAGTATTTGTATGTATATTTTAAGAATGATACCTTTTAGCATTTAAGTAGAAAAACACCTGCTGTATTCATTTTAAATAATGTTTGTTGTTGTTGTTGTTGTTTTGAGATGGGGTTTTGCTCTTGTTGCCCAGGCTGGAGTGCAGTGGTGCGATCTTGGCTCACTGAAACCTCCACCTCCCAGGTTCAAGTGATTCTCCTGCCTCAGCCTCCCGAGTAGCTGGGATTACAGGCATGTGCCACCACGCCCAACTAATTTTATATTTTTAGTAGAAACAGGGTTTCTCCATGTTGGCCAGGCTGGTCTTGAACTCCTGACCTCAGGTGATCCACCTGCCTCAGCCTCACAAAGTGTTGGGATTACCGGCGTGAGCCACCATGCCTGGCCTTAAATAATGTATTACATAGTAATGCATGGATATATTTTTATTGTAAGAAAACTAAAATATTAAAAATTAAAAACTAAAATCCTTTGTGATCAACTACCCCGCCAATGCCATATCTCTTCCCCAGAAATAACCACATATCAATTATATATATCAACATGTATCAGTAATGGTAGGTGAGGTTATGCTGTAATATCAAATATCTTCTAAGTCTCAGTGTCTTATAATAGCAAGAATTTGTATCTTTTTTTTGTTTGTTTGTTTTTTGAGACAGGGTCTCACTCTGTCTTCCAGTCTGGAGTGCAATGGCATGATCATGGCTCACCGTAGCCTTGACCTCCTGGGCTCAGGTGATCCTCCCACCTCAGCCTCCCAAGTAGCTAGGACTACAGGTGTGTGCCACAACACCCACCTAATCTTTTATGTTTTTTGTGGAGATGGGGTTTCACCATGTTGCTCAGGCTGGTCTTGAACTCCAGGGCTCAAGCAATCCATCCACCTCAGCGTCCCAGAGTGCTGGGATTACAGGCCTGAGCCACTGTGCCCAGCCTAAAAATTTATATCTTGATTGCATGTTTGTCATAGGTTGCATTCAGCTGTATCTATGGACACAGCTGGAAGAAGCAGCTGGAACATGCTGATTTCATGGCAGAAGGAAAAGAGAGAATGTGGGAACCTCTTAAAGCTTCTGCTTGGATGTCTCACATGTCAGTTCCACTCATATTCCCTTGGCCAAAGCAAATCATATGGCTATGCCTGACTTGTGTGGGTGGGGATGTAGAATCCTTCCATAGGGCGAGTCAGTAAAAAAATTTCCATACTTTTATAGAGTATGTAAAACTCTAAAAATAGATATCGCTTTTATATAATTTATTAGGGTACTGAATCTTACTTTCTTCATGCAAAAATATGTCTTAGAAGTCTTTCCATGTTATACAAATAGATCCATCTCTTTTTAATTTAATTTTTTAATTTTTTAAAACTCAGGGCAGATGTCACCATCTCCTTTTTATTATTTGTTTAGTATTTATTTATTATTTGTTTATTTATTGAGACAGAGTCTTGCTCTGTCACCAGGAGTGCAGTGGCATGCAATCTTGGCTCAGTGCAACCTCCACCTCTCCTGGGTTCAAGTGATTCTCCTGCCTCAGCCTCCTAAGTAGCTGGGATTACAGGTGCCTGCGACCACACCCAGCTAATTTTTTTTTTTGTATTTTTAGTGGAGATGGGGTTTCACCGTGTTGGCCAGGCTGGTTTCAAACTCCTGACCTCAAGTGATCCCCCCGCCCTTGACCTCCCAAACTGTTAGAATTACAGGCGTGAGCCACTGTGCCCTGCTAATTCTTCCATTTCTTATTTGAGAATGTCAAATAATTCATCTCCAATCAGCCAGTGGAATGTTGCATTTTATTTATTTGTTAATGGTTTGCAACCCATAAAATAATTCATACATTATTTCAACATGAATGGCCAAAATGTATTGATTATTGCAGCTGGATGGCAGGAATAGCCTAGGTCACAGGTGGGTGGATAACAGACAAAACTATTTTTACTCTCTTTTCTTTTTTCTTTTTGAGATGGAGTCTTGCCCTGTCACCCAGGCTGGAGTGCAGTGGCAGAATAGTGGCTTACTGCAACCTCTGCCTCTTGGGTTCAAACAATTCTCCTGCTTTAGCCTCCCAAGTAGCTGGGATTACAGGCACCCGCCACCACACCTAGCTAATTTTTGTGGTTTTAGTAGAGATAGGGTTTCACCATGTTGGCAAAGCTGGTCTCGAACTCCTGACCTCGTGCTCCACCCGCCTTTGCCTTCCAAAGTGCTGGGATTACAGGCATGAGCCACCGCGCCTGGCCGCATTTTTACTCTCTAAATTCCTCTTCCACTACCCTATCACTGATTTTGTCTACCTTCCAGCCCTCTCCCTTATTTGAGCAGCAATGCATGGGGAATAGGTAGCAGGCTCTGCAGTGCATACCACCCAGACCCCTCCCCAGAAGACCCCTCCCCAGGATAGGGCATTTATTACCTCAGCTGCTGGGAGCATTGGCTGCTGTCAGCTCTCAGCTGAGTCCCTATGACTATTCAATGTGGACATTCCAACGTCCTGTCCTCTTGCCATCCCAGCTCCATATTCCCCATGGCATTAGCTGAGGTTTCTGCTGAGGCTGCATTGCAGTTTGACTTTTCCCTTCCACAGATGCGATCCTGACAGCACTCTGCAATAGACTTCCTGACTGCAGCTCTCCATCTTGGAGTCTGATTCCTGGGGACCTGGCTCACAACAGCCCACCACAGGCTCTGAAGTCAGACAGAACTGGGTTTCAGTCTTATCCCAAACACCAACCAGATATGTAACCCTAGAGATGGTAAGTCCTCAGGTTTTTAATATATATGCCTCAGGTTTTTAATATATAAAAATGCAGTAATAATAGTACAGTAAGTCCTCACCGAATGTTGATAGTTTCTTAGAAACTCCAACTTTAAGTGAAATAATGTATAATGAAACCATTTTTCCCTCATAATCATAATGGAAAGGACATTACTTGAGGACATGCTGCACATCATTTTACTTAAAGTCAAAGTTTCCAAGAACTCATCAATGAAGTTAAGTGAGAACTTACTGTATACACTTCTTGCAGTTACTGAGGATGAAATCACACATGTAAAGCACAGAGCACATGCTAGGTGCTCAAAACAGGTGCCAGCATGTTAGTAGTAGTATTACATTAAACCTATAATCTTAGTAGAGTAATTGGGAGAGCCAGGGCAGAAGAGATGGAGAGATTTTGCTAAAATTCATTCTCTCTTTTCCCCTCCTTGCCTGCATTTCCAGTGCCCTCACGCCTGGCTAAAGCAGAAATAGACCTGTTGTGTTAACTTGTTTCCAGAAGATGGCGCCAGCAGATAATGCTACAGTCCAGTCCCTTT
This sequence comes from Aotus nancymaae, assembly GCF_030222135.1. Lineage (NCBI taxonomy): Eukaryota > Metazoa > Chordata > Mammalia > Primates > Aotidae > Aotus > Aotus nancymaae. The sequence goes on along the minus strand of NW_026988442.1, from coordinate 24,445,229 downwards.
CAGGAACAATTTTCTTTTCTTTTCTTTTTATTCATTGAGATGGAGTCTCTGTCGCCCAGGCTGGAGTACAATGGTGCGATCTTAGCTCACTGCAACCTCTGTCTCCCAGGTTCAAGCCATTCTCCTACCTCAGCCTCCCAAGTAGCTGGGATTACAGGCATGTGCCATCACGCCCGGCTCATTGCTGTATTTTTAGTAGAGAGAAGGTCTCACCATGTTGGCCAGGCTGGTCTTGAACTCCTGGCCTCAAGTCATCCACCCGCCTCAGCCTCCCAAAGTGCTGGGATTACAGGTGTGAGCCACCATGCCTGGCCAGGAACAATTTTCACTATTCACAGATTACATATCAACTTCACATGTGTTATCTTATTTGATTCTCTTTCACCAACCATTTACCAAATGCTGATTATTCCATCATTTATTCTCTTATTCCTTCGCAACAAATGCTTACTGAGCACTTACTCTAGCCAAGGAGCATCTTTAAATGCCTTCTCGAACATGATGACTAAGAAACAAAAAAGGAGATAGAATTCTAAACCCCTGCTGGAGAGCTGGACTTCCCAGAGATGAGTAAGACAACCTCTAGCCACTGATTTCTTTCTGGTTCTGGATTGATGTCAACTCATGCTCTGGGAGGAGGCTACTTTAAAAAGCAGACGAAGCTTAATTCAAGTGAAACTAAGTCAGAAAGAAAATGACTCCCCTGTAGGATCAGCTGGGGTGCATCTCAGAGACTCTGCACAGTACTTCCCAAGGGCTATTGATCTGAGAGCAGAGCATTTGGTTCCTGGACTGGTGAAAATTGCTGAGCAGGTGAAAGAAGAACAAAATCCATAAAGGGAATGGAGAAAAGATGTTGAAGGGCTCCAGTGGAGGGAAGGTTAGCTGGACTGCATTCAGGAGCTCCAGAGGGGACTCTGCAGGTCCTTGAGCTTCGCAGGCAGGCCTGCAAGCAAACCTGGAAACCATGAGACCAGGGCCTGGTGATCTATTTCTATGATGGGGATAGAGGGGCTCACCCTCAGCCTTCTCACACTCACTCCAGAACTGTGATAGGGTGAGCTCACCTGAAGATCACCTCAGCAGTGCAGTTTTACGGGTGTCAAGAAAGGCTGCTTCTATGGGTGAAATATATTTTAACAATCAGTCATTGTCTGGTACCCCAAATGGCACCGCTAGTGTCCTTTTTTTCTTTTTTTTTTCTTTCTTTTTCTTTTTTTTTTGAGACAGTCTCATTCTCTCACCCATGTTGGAGTGCAGTGGCATGATCTCAGCTCACTGCAACCTCTGCCTCCTGGGTTCAAACACTTCTCCAGCATCAGCCTCCTGAGTAGTTGGGACCACAGGTTTGTGCCATCATGCCAGGCTAAGTTTTCTATTTTTTGTAGAGACAAGGTTTCACCATGTTGGCCAGGCTGGTCTCCAACTCCTGACCTCAAATGATCTGCTCATCTCGGCCTCCCAAAGTGCTGGGATTACAGGCATGAGCCACTGTGCATGGCCCATTAGTGTCCTTTAATATGAATATTGCAGGAGTTAAGAACAGGACTTCTTTATAGAAATGTGTAATTATACTGGTTTGGAGAAAAGTCTACAAATGTACACATCAGTTGTTAATAGGGGTTATAATGAGTCAGAAAGTGTGGAACGAGTAAGGGAGATTAATCGAGTTTGGAAAAGGAAGAGGAAAAGGATAGGTAAGAAAAAAAATCACGGGATTTCCAATTTTCTGGAATCCCCTCCCACACGGTGGGAGCTTCCTCTGGGATTTCCCCTCTGGAATCCCCTTCCACACTCTTCATGGAAGCCTTTCTCTTCTCCTTTCCTTTTCTTTTCTCTACCTAAATAAAATCACCTTTCTGCAACAACAACAACAACAAAATCACATTTAAAAAGTGTCCTCTTGACTAAAAGAATGTGTATTATATGTTTTGATTTATGAAAATGGTTATTTCTATTGCCCATACACATTAAGAGAGGCATGAAAGATGCCCATTAAAATGTTAACAGAAGTTATCATATGCTCATGAGATTTCAAAGACTGTTACTTTCTTCCTTATAACTTTATATATTTAAATTTTTTATAGGGAGCATTTAAATCAGGAAAGTGGGAAAAAACAAAATTAAGAACATTATTGCAAGCCAAATGAGAAAAACAGTAACACAGCTGAGCCATTCAAATTCTAATTTCTCTCTTCCATGACTGTGTGACTCTAAAGGAATTACTTAACTTATCTGATCCTCAGTTTCTTCCTCTTTAATTTTTAATTTATTTTATGAGAAGGTGCATTAGTCAAGGTTCTCTAGCGGGACAGAACTAATAGGATAGATGTATATATGTAAGGGAGTTTATTATGGAATATTGACTCACATGAGTTTTGTTGAAATCATATAGAGTAGATTATAGAGTCACAGGGAAACTAAACTCAGAGGTTGAGAAGCCAGGCATGGTGTCTACATTCGCATCAACAGAATTGGCCTAGGGACACTGCTGGCTTTCTGGCTCCAGACACCCAGTGCTGCCCATAACCCCACTGGATTGTTGTCTCTGGAACTTGATCTTACTCTCCCATCACACCTGCCAGAGAACAGTCTCCATATGAGTTTGCAAATTGAAGCCATGGCAGATGCATCTGATGGGCAATACCTAGGTCACACACTGATATCTGCCATGCAAGGGGGACATGGCATTTTCTGCCTCTGCAGAATTGAACTCTGGGTTCCAAGGAGTTTAATGAAATAGGTAATTCCCTTACACACAGGAAGTGGGTTCAGATGCATCCAGCTAGTAACAAAGGCTTACTAGCTGGATACTCACAGTAAAATTCTTGAAATCTCAGTACCCAAGTTTCCCTGTCTGCAAAATGGAAATTATATTAGTCAAATATTATTCACAGGATTAAAAGAATTAATACATGTAAAATTCTTACAACAATATCATCCATATAATGGTTTAATGAATGCTAGATCTGATTTTTCAGTTATATGAACCTTTTGACTTAAACTCTTTGAGATTTGGTAGTTACTTTTTTTTTCTACTTGCAACTTACAGTTCTAACTAATATGAGGACTAATGATACACAGGATTGTTGTAAAGCTGGAGTGAGAACATCTATGTAAAGTTCTTGGTACATGGTGATATGGTTTGGCTGTGTCCCCACCCAAATCTTATCTTGCATTATAGCTCCTGTAATTCCCATGTGTCATGGGAGGCACCTGGTGGGAGGTAATTGAATCGTGGGAGCGAGTTTTTTTCCATGCTGTTCTCATGATATAAGTCTCATGATATCTGATGGTTTTATAGGGGAGTTCTTCTGCACATGCCCTCTTGCCTGCTGCCATATAAGATGTGACTTTGCTGCTCCTCATTCACCTTATGCCATGATTGTGAACTGTGAGTCAATTAAACCTCTTTTCTTTATAAATTATCCAGACTCAGGTATGTCTTCATTAGTAGTGTGAGAACAGACTGATAAACATGGGAAGCTCTCAGTAAATAATATTAATATCTACTTATTACTGGTATTAATACTGTTACTACTAATTAATGGTTTTTATGATCTTCTCTTAGGTAACTGCTAAGACCAAGGTTTTGTAAGAGGTACCTGAAAGGGCAATCTGGGGAGGAGTTTTGAGTATTTGGAGTTTACAAGAGATATCAGGACACCAAAGAGAAAGAACACTGAGGAAGGAAATGAACTTACAGGTGAACTCAGAAAATAGTTGTTGAACGGATGATGAAGAAGATAAAAGAATAAAAGATAAAAGAAGCTCCTTCTTGTAGTAGCAAGAGTTATATTCATTGTGAGGGACCTACTCTGAGCCACATACTGTGCTGGCTCTTGGAGCTACAGAGATAATACGAAGCACTATATCTATTTACTTTTTTTGAGACAGGATCTGGCTCTGTTGCCCAGGCTGAATGCAGTGGAGTGATCATGGTTCACTGTAACCTCAATTTCCCTTACTCAAGCAATCCTCCCACCTCACCCTCCCAAGTAGCTGGGACCATAGATGGGTGCCACACCCAGCTAATTTTTTTTGAATTTGTTTGTTCGTTTGGTAGAGATGAGGTCTCACTATGTTTCCCAGGATGGTGTCAAACTCCTGGGCTGAAGCGATCTTTCACCTCAGCCTTTCTTTTTTCTTTGAGACAGTCTTGCTCTGTTGCCCAGGCTGGAGTGCAGTGGCGCAATCTCAACTCACTGCAGCCTCCACCGTCTGGGTTCAAGAAATTCTCCTCTTTCAGCCTCCTGAGGAGTTGGGACTACAGGCGCATGCCACCACGCCTGGCTAATTTTTGCATTTTTAGTAGAGACAGAATTTCAACATATTGGTCAGGCTGGTCTCAAACTCCTGACCTCAGGTGATCCAGCCACCTCAGCCTCCCAAAGTGCTGGAATTACAGACATGAGCCACTGCACCTGGCGTCCACCTCAGCATTTCTAAGTGCTGAGATTGCAAGTGTGAGCCACTACATTTGGCCTGTATCTGTTTTTAAGAAGTTTTCAGTCTGGTGCAAGGGCGGAAAGCCCAGGTACCTATAGGTTCTAGTCTGGTAACATAAACAGAAAAGTGGGCCAGGTGTGAGAAAGGAACATGAGTAAAAGCAATACTTCACTTTCTTACCATAAGAAGGAACAGTATTGCAACAATGATGACAAATGGCTTCTGACATGAGGCTTTAATGTCAGAGAGACAGTAGGGCATGGCGGGGGACTATGAAGAAATGGAAAGGGCATGCTCTATCCAAAAGGGACCACTGCTTTGAGAGCTGGACCCGTGTTGCTGGATTTCCAGTTTGTTAAGATAAGCCAGAAATCTGGATTTTTATGTGAAATCTCTTAATTTTTAGTTCCTGGAGATGAATGCAAACAGCTCAAAAACACCATGTGGCCCCAAATGGAGCAGGCCAAAAAAAACAGGATTCTGTCTGAATGCCAGACCTGAGCCTGAGGGTCCAGTGTATGATCTGCTGTCCGCTGGGAGAGACAGGTGGGTGTAGGGGCAATTTAGATGCAGTTTGATAAGTACAAAGACAGAAAGATTGTGGTGTGATGCACACAAGAAGAGCTGGAGGGTCTTTGAGGAGGAGGCCTAGAGGAGGACTCAGGTAGGTCAAGAACAGTGTCTGAGTTGGCACTGGGGTCCGGCAGTACAGTCAGAGGCAACAGCATAGGGGAATGCAGTGGGTCTGGAACCCAGTGGGCTGGCAATGCTCAGATGCAGGTGAGGAACGGGAGCCGAGCTGGGGAGGTGGGCAGGGCCACATGGAGCATAGCCTTGACCGAACTGTCAGTCTGTTCATAAAATCTGTGATTTTCCTGGTTGTAATTTCTGCTCCTTTTGATAGAAAATGAGAGGTTGTTTCTGTGCCCCCAAAACAAACACTTCCTGTAATTAAAAGAAGCTCTTTCAGCTATTGAAGTTGGCAACAGCCCTTCCACCTCCCTCCATTCCTCCCCCTCCCTCCCCGTCATCTGTGTCACATTCTCAGCCCTGTGATATTCAAGAAAATAAATACTTTTGACCTTTGTCAGAACACCTTGGACTTGCCAGAACAAAAAGAAACAACTTGCACAGGAGGAAATGTTTCCATTCTTCCCAAATCGCTCCCTTTTCTCCATGTCCAAAGTCAAATGTAGTCAATGATTCAGAGATGGCAGGGGAGACCAGCAGGGCCCTGCGCTGGGTGTCAGGAGCCAGTTTGAGTCCTGGTCTTGCAGACTGATTCCTTGTGTGGCTGTGGATAAGACTGAGCCCCATGTGCTCAATGGTCAGGAAAGCAGTAGGTCCGATTGTCTCCAAGAATCTGAGGTCTCTGCTCTTCCATCAGGACTTGGATCTGGTCCTGACATCAGTTTGGGCCTCGTCCCTGTAGCCCTTACTTCTAGCCATGTGCCAGCTGCTCTGCCAAGCTCTAGCCATGCATAATTTCACTTAATCCTCACACAAGTTCAGTAAGTGGAGAGTGTCACCCCACCTTATAGAAAAGAAAGCTGAAGCTCAGGGAAGTTAAGCAATGGCAATTTTTTTTTTTTTTTTTTGAGATGGAATCTTGCTCTGTCACCAGGCTGGAGTGCAATGGCGTGATCTTGGCTCGCTGCAACCTCTGCCTCCTGGGTTTAAGCAATTCTCCTGCCTCAGCCTCCAGAGTAGCTGGGATTTCAGGCGCCTGCCACCACATCCAGCTAATTTTGGTATTTTTAGTAGAGATGGGGTTTCACAATGTTGGTTAGGCTGGACTCAAACTCCTGACCTCAGGTGACTGCGCCTGGCAATTTTCCCACATGAAAGCTTGTATGTGTGACCTCAGAGACTACACTATTTGAGGTCGGGTGTGGTGGCTCATGCCTGTAATCCCAGCACTTTGGAAGACGGAGGCAGGTGGATCACCTGAATTCAGGAGTTTGAGACCAGCCTGACCAACATGGCGAAACCCTGTTTCTATTAAAAATACAAAATTACCTGGGCGTGGTGGCACATTCTTGTAATCCCAGCTACTTGGGAGGCTGAGGCAGGAGAATTGCTTAAACCCGGGAGGCAGAGTTTGCAGTGAGCCAAGATTGCTCTACTGCATTCCAGCCTGGACAACAGAGTGAGACTCTGTCTCAAAAAAAAAAAAAAGACTATATTATTTTCCAACTTCAGTACCACTCCCTGGAGACTACCTCTTTTAATCATTTTGATTTTCTCCTTAAATATAAACAACAGTGCCATGGTCTGAATATTTGTATCTCCTTAAAATTCATATGTTGAAATCCTAGCCTCCAAGGTGATGGTATGAGAAGGTGGCTTTATAAAAGAGGCCTGAGTGAGACCTCTTGACCTTTCTCCATGTAAAGACATAGTAAGAAGGTGCTGTCTATGAATCAGAAAGAGACTCTCACCAGACACTGAATCTGCAAGCATCTTGATCTTAGACTTCTCAGCCTCCAGAACTGTGAGAAATAAATTTCTATTGTTTAGAAGCCACCCAGTTTATGATATTTTGTTATAGCCGCCTGTCTTAGTCCATTTGTGTTGCTGTAAAATAATACTCGAGGCTGGGTTTATTTTGGCTCATGGTGTCAGTATCTGTGTCTGGTGAGGTCTTCAGGCTACTTCTACTCATGGAGGAAGGCAAAGGGGAACTGGTGTGTGCAGAGATCACATGGGGAAATATGAACCAAGAGAGAGGGGGAGGGTCACAGGCTCTTTTTAACAACCAGGGAACTAATAGAGCAAGATAACACCAAGCCATTCATGAGAGATCCTACCCAAAACCCAAACAACTTTTATTAGCACCCCCTCCAACACTGGGTACTACATTTCAACCTGAGATTTGGAGGAGTCAAACAAACCATGTCCAAACTATAGCACAACTGGGATTACAGGCATGAGCCACCGAGCCCAGCCAATGTACTTTAATATGAATGATTTATTTTGTAATCCCATGTATACAATTTTATTCATTTAAAAAAAATTGTGTTGAGAAGGCATCCTTGAGCTCCACCAGACTGCAAAGGGTTCATGGCATAAGAAGGGTTAAGCGCATCTATAATAATGCAGCATCTGTTCTTCCTCTTCTGTTTTTTTTTAATTAAAAAAAATTTTTTTTGGTAGAGATAAAGTCTTGTTCTATTGCCCAGGCTGGTCAAGAACTCCTGAGCTTTTTAATTCAGTCCTTGTTCCTTGGTCCCAGGGCTTAGGTTCCCCCTGTGGTTGTACGTTTGTTTCATCTGGGATGTTTAGGTTATGTGACCTTCAGCCTGGGAATCCATTGTATCAGAAAACAGTTCACAACTTCATTGCATAAAAGTTAAGCCACATCCCTCTAGTGCAGCTACAGGAATATCTACCTTAGTGTTGTTAAAAGGATTAAGAGATATGATGCAAATAAAGTGCTTAGAACAGTGCTGGCATGTAAATACTCAACAAATATTAGCTGATATTCATTCCAAGCTTCCAAGGAGGCTGGAAATAAAAAATTTCAGCAGATATTAACAGGAACAGGGAATTTCTCCTAACAGAACATTTATTAATAATAATTGGAAGAGGCTGAGCACAGTGGCTCACACCTGTAATCCCATCACTTTGGGAGGCCAAGGCGGGCAGATCACCTGGTTGAAGGTTGCGGTGAGCCGAGATCATGCCATTGCACTCCAGTCTGGGCGACAGAGCAAGATTTCCTCTCAAAAAAAAAAAAAAATAATAATAATAATAATAATAATTGGAAGAGTAAAAATGCTAGATAGCTGACTTTTTTTTCCTTGGTCTCTTTCACCAACTTTTCTATTTCCAAATAGTCCTTATTTTTAATGAAATTATTGTGAGAGTAAATGGTCTGTTTCTTTTCTCTGTCCTTGCCTGGCCATGTTGGACCCCCTCATTCCACTTATTCCTTCCTCCTTCTTTTTCCTTCTTTTCTCCCGACTCCTTCCCATCTTCTCCTTCCATATTTTTGGGGTCAAGTTTCTTCAGGTATAATGTACATGAAATAAAATTCATCCTTTTAAATAAACAGTTTTATGAGTTTTGATTAACATATGCAGTTTTGATAAACACATCTCTCCACAATAAAGATATAGAACAGCCTCTATCACCCCAAAAGGTTCCCAACTCTTTTTTCTCCACTTTTAAGAATTTCTTTTTATCACTGGTTTTCAATAACTTTGATTTTACATGCATTGGCGTACTTTTCTTTATGTTTTTTTCCACTTGGAAATCTTTCATGTTCTTGGATCTGTGAGTTTATACTTTTCAACAAAATTGGGAAAATTTTAGTCATTATTTCTTAAAATATTTTTGTGATCTCTTCCCTTTCTCTCTTCTACTTTTTTGGGACTTTTGGATTACATGTATTTTAGACCACTTGATATCACCCCAAAAATGACTGACACTCTTTCATCTTTTCCTCCTCTTTCCCCTCTGTGCTTCATTTTAGATCTCTTCTATTACTATGCCTTGAAGTTTTTAATCTTTTATTTGGCAGTGTCTAATCTTCTGTTAATCCCATCTAGTGTATCTTTCTTTTCAGATCTTACATATTTTCATCTCTAGAAATTGCATTTGGGTCTTTTATTATATCTTCCATTTCTTTCCTCACTATGTTGATGGTTTCCTCTATGTCATTTTGTTTTAAGAAGCCTATTTGTGGCCAGGCATGGTGGCTCACGCCTATAATCCCAGGACTTTGGGAGGCCAAGGTAGGTGAATCACCTGAGGTCCAGAGTTCAAGACCAGCCTGGTCAACATGTTGAAACACCATCTCTACTAAAAATACAGAAATTAACTGGGTGTGGTTGTGCGTGCCTATAATCCCAGCTACTTGGGAGGCTGAGGCAGGAGAATCACTTGAACCCAGGGGATGGAGGCTGCAGTGAGCTGAGATCACACCACTGCACTCCAGCCTTGGAGACAGCGTGAGACTCCATCTTAAAAAAAAAAGAAGCCTATTTGTAATAGCTACTTTAACACGCTTGTCTGCTAATTCCATCATTTCTATGATTTCTGAGTCTATTTTTATGAATTGATAGTTCTTCTGGTTGTAGGTCTTATTTTTCTGCTTCTTTTCATGTCTGATAATTTTTTATAGGATGCTAAGTGCTTTCTGTGCGGTTTTTTGGAGACAAGTCTCACTCTGCAGCCCAGGCTGGAGTGCATTGGCACTATCTCAGCTCAGCACAACCTCTGCCTCTTGGGTTCAAGCAATTTTCCTGCCTCAGCCTCCCGAGTAGCTGAGATTACAGGTATATGCCACCACACCCAGGTATTTCTTTCGTATTTTTAGTAGAGAGGAGGTTTCACTGTGTTGGCGAGGCTAGTCTCAAACTTCTGGCCTAAATGATCCGCCTGCCTCAGCTTCCCAAAGTGCTGGAATTTACAGGGTTAAGCCATCATGCCTGGTCAAGAATGCTAATTGTTTGAGTCAGCTTAGGCTGCAATATAACAGCAGCGAGAGAGAGAGAGAGAGAGAGAGAGAGAGAGAGAGAGAGAGAGAGAGAGAGAGAGAGAGAGAGAGGGAGGGAGGGAGGGAGGGAGGGAGGGAGGGAGGTAGAGAGAGAGAGAGAGAGAGAGAGAGAGAGATCTCATGCCTCTTCTTGTAAGGGCACGTTGGTTGCAACATGTGAATTTCAGGGAAAACAGTTCATTTAACAGCACTGGACAATTTTGTTATTGGGTGCTGGATTTTATTGTATTCCTTTAAAGAGTATTGAACTTTGTTTTGGGACACTGTTAAGTTACATGGGGATCATTTTAGCCTTGCTTTTAAACTTTTCAGAGGCAGTTTCAGAATTGCCTTTAATCTAGGGCTAATTTAGCCTGATGACTGAGATGAGTCCCCTTATGAGGACTCTGCCTGATGCCCAATACATTAAGAAGTGTCTCCATTTTAACTGTTGGAATCAGAAATAATTTCTGACCTTATATGAACTCTTTAGCCTACTGCTTTCCAGCACCTTCCCCGCAGCCTTGGGTACTTTTTTCTCACATATATGTAAATCAGTACCCGGCCGAAGACTCAAGAGGACCTTGGAGATCTCTGAAGTTGAGAAGCCTGAGCTCCTCTTCCACACTCTTCCCTGTAAATTCTAGCCACTTTGCCCATTCTGCTTGTTTCCCTTCTATGAGCTGCATTGTGAAAACTGTCTCCATACAGGAAGGGGTGATCATAAGGCTCGTCTCATTTGTTTCCTATCTCGTTTGTTTCCTAGCTCTCAGGAATCATAAGGCAGTTCTCATTTGTTTCCTAGCTCTCAGGAATCATAGTCTTCATTGTCTGTTGTCCAATATATGGAAAGCATTGTCTCATATAATTTTGCCTGTTTTCCTGATTGTTTAAGGGAGAGTAAATCTGGTCTGTATTACTCTATCATTACGGGAAGCAGGAGTCTTTGCCCAACACTTTTGAGAAAAAAATTATATATCTGGAAGATCTGAAAGTCTGAACAACACTGCTATAGACCTTTTAACTCTCTTCAAAACCATCCTGGAAAAAAACCCTTTATAGTGTAGGATTTGACCAATCTAGATCAAAATTCCAAAATTTCCCCTCCTTGAAATTAAGAACCAAGAAGGGTGGGGAAAGGAGAGAGAAAAGGAGAAAGGAAGCATGAAGGTGTTCTCTCCTTGCTGTGGTTTGAATGTGTGTGTCTCCCCTGAATTCATATATTGGAACCTAAGACCTGATGTGATAGTATTAAGAGGTAGGGGACTTTAGGGTGATTAAGTCATGAGGGATCTACCTTCATGAATGGGTTTAGTGCCCTTATAAAAGGGCTTGTGAGAATTAGCTAGGCTCTTTCAGACCTTCCATCTCTTCTGTCATGTGAGGACACAGTATTCATTCTTTTTTGTCCCCTTCCACCACGTGAAGATGGAGCAAGGAGATGCCATCATGAGGCTGGGTGTGGTGGCTCAACCAGTAATCACAGCACTTTGGGAGGCTGAGATGGGCAGATCACTTGAGGCCAGGAATTCGAGACTAGCCTGGCCAACATGGCAAAGCCCCATCTCTACTGAAAATACAAAAATTAGCTGAGAGTGGTGGCATATGCCTGTAATCCTAGCTACATTGGAGGCTAAGTCATAACAATCACTTGAACCTGGGGGCCGGAGGTTGCAGTGAGCTGAGATTGTACCACTGCTCTCCAGCCTGGGGAATATAGCGAGACTCTATCTCAAACAACAAAGAAGGTGCCATCATGAGAGCAGAGAGCAGCCTTTACCAGACACCAAGTCTGCTAGTATCTGTATCTTGATCTAGGCTTCCTAGCCTCCAGAACTGTGAAAACATAAATTTATCTTCTTTATAAATTACCCAGTCTCAGCTATTTTGCTATATAGTAGCACAAATGAACTCAGATACTCCCCAGCACTGAGAAATGCATTCTGCCTGGCTAGGAAGCAGCGGAGACATGCAGGTACAAGTGTGAAATGTCTAGGTCCAAGTCCTAACTCTGCCATTTACAAGCTTTCTTTGGGCTGGTTACTTTACCATTCTGTATAATATTAGGCACTCTCTTAGGGTTGTTATGAGAGTTAAAGAAATTAATGATTTTTTTGTTTTTGTTTCTGAGATGAAGTCCTGCTCTGGAATGCAGTGGCGTGATCTTGGGCTCACTGCAACCTCCGCCTCCTGGGTTCAAGCAATTCTCCTGTGTTAGCCTCCTGAGTAGCTGGGGTTACAGGCACACACCACCATGCCCAGCTAATTTTTTTATATTTTCAGTAGAGATGGTTTTGCCACGTTGGCCAGGCTGGTCTTGAACTCCTGACCTCAGGTGATCCACCTGCCTCAGCCTCCCAAAGTGCCAGGATTACAAACATGAGCCACCATGCCTGGCCAATAAACTAATGTTTGTAAAATCCTCAGGACTGTGAATGGTACATAGCAAGCACTATGTAAGTGCTTGATTAGAAGTATGCATAATTTTTTTTCATTAAAGAAGTAATACATATTTAGTGTAGATATAGAAGTTCACTGGGGTAGAGAAGTGTGGCCTGCTAAGGCTGTCTGTCTTCCAAGACACCTCTTAGATTGGATTTCCTTAATACAGAGTATTTGCTCAAGCCTAGCTCTCAATCTTGCAGGTGTGGGAGAAACAAAGCTTGCCGTGGCGACTGGATCGGATCTCTCAAAGACAACTTCCGTCTCTATAGTAGCAACCACTGGGAGGCCCCAGCATGACTGTATATTCAGCAGTGCTCTCTGTCCAGTGAAGAATTTACACCTTCTTTATTGGGCAAAAATAACTAATGAAACTGGACATCTCTGCTTTTTACAACTCAAGTGGCCAGGTAAAATTTTCTTAAAAACATATTTTATAACTTAACTAAATGGTTATGAGTTTTATGGTTTAAAGATTGTATTTACAATCTGTGTAGTCCCGTACTTGTATCTCTCAGAAAGCCACGTGTCTTCTTGCTGAACATGAGGAAAGAATGAGCAACTGTAATAATCAGGAAAAATATATGTATATATTATTTCTTACTTTTAAAAAATTATGATAAAATACACATAACATAAAACTTAACCATCTTAACAATTTTCAAGTGTACAGTTCAGTGGTATTAAGTACATTCATATCAAAAGTCTCGTTTAGTCTTGCAAAACTGAAACTCTGTACCTATTTAATAATATCTCCCCATTCTTCCCTCCACCCAGCCCCCGGCATCCCCCATTATACTTTCTGTCTCTGTGAATTTCGCTAATCTAAGTACCTCATATAAGTGGAATATTAAGGTATTTGTCTTTTTGTAACTGGCTTATTTCACTTAGCATCATATCTGCAAGGTTCACCTGTATTGTAGCGTGGGTCAGAATTTGCTTCCTTTTTAAGACTAAAGAATGTTCCAGCTCTTCCGGGGACGTTGTGTGCAGGCACTCAGAATGGTCCAGCGTTTGACATATCGACGTAGGCTTTCCTACAATACCGCCTCTAACAAAACTAGGCTATCCCAGACCCCTGGTAATAGAATTGTTTACCTTTATACCAAGAAGGTTGGGAAAGCACCAAAATCAGCATGTGGTGTGTGCCCAGGCAGGCTTCGAGGGGTTCGTGCTGTAAGACCTAAAGTTCTTATGAGATTGTCCAAAACAAAGAAACATGTCAGCAGGGCCTATGGTGGTTCCATGTGTGCTAAATGTGTTCGTGACAGGATCAAGCGTGCTTTCCTTATCGAGGAGCAGAAAATCGTTGTGAAAGTGTTGAAGGCGCAAGCACAGAGTCAGAAAACTAAATGAAAAATGAAACCTTGAGTAATAAAAATGAAAAGACTTGCAAAAAAAAAAAAGAATGTTCCATTGTGTGCGTGTATCACACTCTGTTTATTCATTCACTCATCAATGGATACTTGGGTTGCTTTCACCTTTGGCTGCTATGAATAATGTTGCTGTGAACTTTGGTATACACATATCTCTCTAAAACTCTGCTTTCAATTCTTTTGACTATATACCCAGAAGGGGAATTGCTGCATCATATGGTAATTCTATTTTTTAATTTTTTTGAGAACTGCCATTCTGTTTTCCATAGTGGCTGCATCATTTTACTTCTCAACAACAATGCCCAAGGGATCCAGTTTCTCTACATCCTATATATATAACACTTGCTATTTTTTATTTATTCATAGTAGCCATCCTAACAAGTGTGAGGTGATATCTCATTGTGACTTGATTTGCATTCCCTAATGATTCCTCTCTTTTTAAAAAAACAATTAAGAAATGGCTTACATACAGATATAAGATAAAGTACTATATCTTACCAGCACAGCAGAATGAAATAGTACACATGCATATACCTGTGAAACCACCACCAGATTAAAATATAGAACATCCCCCCAAAAAAATAAAATTAAAAAATATATATATAGAACATCCCTAGCACCCCAGAAGCCTCCCTCCCTCCGCCTCCCAGTCAGTAAGCTCTAAGATAACTGCCCTTCTGGTCATGTATAGTTTTCATCTACCCTGTGGCTCTTGCCCCACCAGACCAGTTTCCAACAATGCCTTTGGCATGTTGTTCTATTACAGTCACAGCAATATTAACATTCTACATAACCTTCTCTTCCTTATCTTGCTGAGAGGGCAATTTCAGCACTCTATTTAAAATTCTCCAGGTAATTATGTCCTCCAAATTGTTCCCCTTCTCTTTACAAGTCTTCTTATCAAATTCAATTGTGACTTCACACTTCTGTAACCAAGATTTGTTTGATTCTACACAGGCTTAGCAGCTGATGTCTTCCTTCAGAAGTGGAATTACATTTACCAAGCTCATGAGACTGAGATGGAAAATTGGAATGTCAATGTATTCATTGATAACATGAAATATAATTGTTAAGCAGACTGGCATCTACTCAGCACAACCAGCACATTCTTTCCTGAAGACAGATCCAAGTGAAAAGTCAAATTACACAGAGGGTGACTTGGTGAGCATTTAATCATTCAACATGATCTACTAAAAGACAATTACATATCAAGCACTGTGCTGGACACTAGGTGGAGAATAGTGAATAAGAAAGACAGGGCTCTGTGCTCGTGGATTCTAAAGTGTAGGAAAAAGACAAGCTTGAATGTATCATCAGATTTGTAGGTTAAAGAAAAAAAAGACTGCATATCTTAGGCTCTGCTTTCTCCCTGGATCCACTAAAATAACAGTACAGAGGTTTTTTTTGTTTTTGTTTTTGTTTTAATGCAGTCTTACTCTGTCTCCCAGGCTGGAGTGCAGTGGCGCGATCTCGGTTCACTGTTACCTCTGCCTCCTGGGTCAAGCAATTCTCCTGCCTCAGCCTCTCTAGTAGCTGGGATTACAGGTGCCTGCCACCATGCCTAGCTAATTTTTTTGTACTTTTAGTAGAGATGAGATTTCACCATCTTGGCCGGGCTGGTATTGAACTCCTGACCTCATGATCCACCTGCCTCAGCCTCCCAAAGTCCTGGGATTACAGGTGTGAGCCACTGTGCCTGGCTGGGAATTTTTTTTTAAAGACAGTGCATTTGGACAGGGCTCAGCAAACTATGGTCTGCAGGCCAGATCCAGCCTGTTGCCTGTTTATATACGGTCTGCAAGCTAAGAATATTGTCCACTATTGTCTGTGGCTGTTTTCATACTACAATGACAGAGTTGAGTGGATGCAATGGAGACCATACAGCATGCAAAGCCAAGAATGTTTACTATCTGCCTTTTACTGAGAAAATGTGCCAACCCCAGTTCTGAACAGCACTGTTCAATAGAATTTTCTGCAACGATGGAAATGTTCTGCACTGCCTGATGCAGTAGCCAACCATTAGCTTTGTGTGGCTATAGAGCACTTGAAACGTGACTAGTGCAGTTGACAAACTGAAAGTTTATTTCATTTTAATTAAATTTAATTAATTAACTTATTTATTTATTTCTGAGACTGACTCTTGCTCCGTTGCCCAGGCTGAAGTGCAGTGGCACAATCTCAGCTCACTGCAATCTTCGCCTCCTGAGCTCAAGCAGTCCCCCTGCCTCAGCCTCCCAAGTAGCTAGGATCACAGACACTCACCACCAAGCCTGGGTAATTTTTGTATTTTTAGTAGAGATGGGGTTTTTACCATATTGGCCAGGCTGGTCTTGAACTCCTGACCTCAAGTGATCCACCTGCCTCGGGCTCCCAAAGTACTGGGATCACAGGTGTGAGCCATTGCACCCAGCCTATTTTAATTAAATTTAAATAGCCACATGTGACCAGAGGCTACTCTATTGGATAGCACAGCTGTAGAGTGCAAGAGAAAGGGTATCTGGCTTGAGAGACACCAAGCTTAGTGAAATAGGGGCTTCGGACTGAAAGCAGAAGGATGAAGAGAAAGTTCACATCAGGAAGGTTGAGATGACCTGCCCAGTTGCTTCTTGGGCTTCTTTTCCAGCCTAGACTCCAGAATGCTGACTCTGAACAAATAATGCTGGCCCTAAACAAATAATGAGACTTATACGTTTAAAAAAAAAAAAAGACTATTAGCAGGTATGGTGGCATGTACCTGTAGTCCCAACTACTCAGGAGGCTGAGGTGGGAGGATCGCTGAGTCTGGGAGATCAAGGCTGTGGTGAGCCATGATCACTGCACTCCAGCCTGTGTGACAGAATGAGTCCATGTCTAAAAAAAAAAAAAAAAGAAAGAAAACTGCACAGAACTATACTCTCTAAGGGATGATTATCCTCTCCCAAAAAGAAGCTAGAAGACTTTTCTGGAGAATTTAAGCAATTCAGAAGGAAAGACCTAAAGATTTTGATATTGAGGCTCCCTAATGGATAGTCACATCAAAGCTCATAGTTAATAAGCCCTCCTCACATGCACATAGCTTCCAATAACTTTTAGTCAAAGTATTATCCTTCGATATAAGCAAACGGTCAAGGATCATCATAGGTTTTTTATTATTTTGTTACTTAGGTTAATACAATGTAAAGAATAGTAGATTTGAGGAAAGCCTGTAATAAATAAGAAAGAAATCAAACAGATAAAAACAGGCAAAGATATATGGAAACCTATTTTATTAAATTAGGAGATCCGTGATGTTGGATTATGAGAAAAATTGTCTTTATTTTCACAAAGTTCAACTTAAACTTAGCACGTCCTTCAATTATGAACACAATAGACCATAGTAGTAGTAGTGTTCCTGTGACTTCATCACCACTAGAAATCAGATATTTTCCTATCGCATTGCTATTCCTGAAATTATTTTAAAATATCACTTAATGTTCATCACAACTTTGAAATTATGGTCATTATTAGACATGTTCTAAATCTTTTAGAAGCACATATGTTAGTCTATGACTGATTTGCTTTTTAAATATTTTGATAGGTGTACTTTAATATGAATGATTTCTTTTGTAATCCTATGTATACAATTTTATTCATTTAAAAAATATTATGCTGAGAAGGCATCCTTGAACTCCATCAGACTGCAGAGGGGTTCAAGGCACAAGAGGGGTTAAGAGAATCTATAATAATGTTCTCTTTACAGCTATAAGTGGATGGGGAAATGCAGATAATGATCATTAAGCACTATGTGTCAGATTTTAAAATTCACAATTCTAAGAGGTATGTATTATTATTATTTTGTTAGTTTTTATTAGAATTTTGAAATGCTTGTGTTATTTCAATGGGATATTTGGAGAGAGAAAACATAAACTGATGTGCTTAATCAGTCCTCTCAACGCGAAGGCCAGCTTTCTTCTGTGAAAATAGTATGTGTACATCATAAGCGAGTAGGAGAAGTGCAATAAGGACAGCAAAAATCACCCTTAACTTCCCTACTGGTTTGGTAAACATCATTCCAGACAGCAACCTATGCATATAGACAAAAATACACATATGCACACATAACTTATATAAAGATACATGTACATGGGGACTTCAAAGAGTTTGGGGGAAGTGAAATTAAAGATGAAAATAGAAAACCTAAACAAAATAACAAAAAAAGAAAAATAAATTAAAAAAACAAACAAAAAACCAAAAAAGATTAAAAAATAAAAAATAAAATAAACTTTATTTCTCAACATAAGCTCCATCAAGTTCAAGACGCTTTTGTAAGTGATGATACTAGCCATTTAGTCCATCGCTAAAAAACTGAGGCCTGGGAATTTAGCCATGTCAATGCCATCTTTTTTACATTATTAACTAAAGAAAACTGAGTGCCCCTTAAATATATTTTGAGATTAGAAAACAAAAAAGCCATCAGAAGAAGCCAAATCAGAACTGTAAGGTGGATGCCTAATGATTTTCCATTGAAACTCTTGCAAAATTGACCTTGTTTGATAAGAGGAATGAACAAGAACATTGTCATGGTGGAGAAGGACTCTGGTAAAGCTTCCTGGGCTTTTTTTCTGCTATAGCTTTGGCTAACTTTCTCAAAACACTCTCATAGTAGGTGGATGTTATTATCCTCTGGCTCTCCAGAAAGTCAGCAAGTAAAATGAGCATCCCCCCAAAAACTGTTGCCATGATCTTTGCTCTTGACCAGTCTGCTTTTGCTTTGACTGAACCACTTCCATCTCTTGGTAGCCATTGCTTTGATTGTGCTTTGTCTTCAGGATTGTAGTGGTAACTGTTTCATCCCTGTTACAGTTCTTTGGAGAAATGCTTCAGGATCTTGGTCTTATTTGTTTACAATTTCCATTGAAAGCTCTGCTCTTGTCTGTCTGCAGCTTATCTGGGTGCAACACTTTTGGCATCCATCAAGTAGAAAGTTAACTTTAATTTTTCAGTCAAAAAAGGAGTAAAATAATGTAAAATATTTTATATTTTACTCCTAAAGTGAAATAAAATAACAGAAATTGTCCCTGAGAAAGTCCAGACATTGGACTTACTATCCAAAGACTTTACATCAGCTATGTTTGATATGCTCAAAGAACTAAAGGAAATCTTGGACAGAGAACTAAAGGAAATTAGGAAAACAATGTGTAGAACTACATAGACAGTCTGGAGATGAGAAGTATAATAGCTAAAATGAAAAATCTATTCCCTGGGCCTCACCTAGTTTAATTACATCAAAATCTTTGGAGGTGGTACTCCAACATCGGTATTTTCCAAAGCTCTGTCAAGGTTGAAAACCTCTGTCCCAGCGATTCTGTTTTAGGAGGTCCAGGGCTGTGAAGATCAACCACAGAGGCACATTAGCATCACCTCGAGAGCCTTAAAAATGCTGTTGTTTGGGTCACGAGGTCAAGAGATCGAGACCATCCTGGTCAACATGGTGAAACCCCGTCTCTACTAAAAATACAAAAAATTAACTGGGCACAGTGGCGCGTGCCTGTAATCTCAGCTACTCAGGAGGCTGAGGCAGGAGAATTGCCTGAACCCAGGAGGCGGAGGTTGCGGTGAGCCGAGATCGTGCCATTGCACTCCAGCCTGGGTAACAAGAGCAAAACTCCGTCTCAAATGCTGTTGTTCAGACCTCTCTCCAGACCAATTAAATGAGAATCTTTGAGGGTAGACACTAGGTACTGGTGTTTTAATTAAGTTACAATTTTTTTTTTTTTACATCGTCTGGCTCTGTTACCCAGGCTGGGGTGCAGTGGCATGATCTTGGCTCACTGCAGCCTCTGCCTCCTGGGCTCTAGCCATCTTCCCACCTCAGCCTCCTAAGTAGCTGGGACTACAAGCATACAACACCATGCCTGGCTAATTTTTTGTATTTTTTGTAGAGATGGGGTTTCACCATTTTGCCCAGGCTGGTCTTGAACTCCTGAACTCAAGCCATCTGCCTGCCTTGACCTCCCTAAGTGCTGGGATTACAGGCATGAGCCACTGTGCCTGGGGCCTTCCGTTACAATTTTGATGACCAGCCAAGGCTGAAAACTTTGGAGAATCTCTTGCTGTCCTTCATATCTCCAAAAGCCTTTTTCAACTGAAATGCCAAGAGCCCCAATATCTAATGTAGATACATTAATAACATTTGCTTATTTTAAAGTCCATTGATGAGACTATTGAGATTGGATTAAGTTATTATTGATTTCAGACTAAAAAATTATGAAGTGCCTGCTGGGTGCCAAACCCTAGGAATGCAACAATGTACAAAAAAAGACACAGCCCCTGCTCTCATAAAGGATTTGTTCTAGCACAAAAATTTATATAATTATGACAAGCAGTAAGAGAAGAGACAAGAGAATGGGGGTATTGGGGCATGAGAGCTGCTATTTTGGATAGGGTGGTCAGGGTGTCCCTGAGTAGCTGACATTTGAGAAGAGGTCTGAAGGAAATGAGAGTAATCCAGTACTGTGGGATACCTAGGGGAAGAGCTGTTGATTTTCACAAAAGTATTTGAAGTGCTCTTGGTTTAAGGATGACAGGCTCGCTCTCACAGTAGCCAGTTTCTTTCATTTTGGGTACCTCTTTCTCTTGCTGTTTTTTTTTTTTGTTGTTGTTGTTGTTTGTTTGTTTGTTTGTTTGTTTTTGAGACAAGGTCTTGCTCTGTTGCCCACGCTGGAGTGCAGTGGTGTGATTATAGTTCACTGCAGCCTTGACCTCTCAAGCTCAAGTAATCCTCCCCCATCAGCCTCCCAAGTAGCTGGGACTACAAGTGCACACCACCACGCCTGGGTATTTTTTAAATTTTTTGCAGAGACATGGTCTACCTATGTTGTCCAGGCTGGTCTCAAATTCTAGAGTCCAAGTGATCCTCCTGTCTTTGCCTCCCACAGAGCTGGGATTACAGGTGTGAGCCACTGTGCCCAGCTTTGGGTACATCTGTTATCTGTGTCCAACTAACTTGGTTCCTCTGCTTTCCACTACCTATGTGAACTTTGGGGAAGCCACATCATCCCTAAGAGTCTTAATGTCTTCAACTGTAAACTGCACGTAGCAGTCATAACCACACTTACCTCACAGTAGGGTTGCTAAGAAGGGAAAATGAGCTAGGGAAATGTAGTGCAATGATTAACACCGTGAGTGCTGGAGTCAGCCTGCATTCGAAGTCTGGCTCTACCATTTTCTAGCCATATAATCTGTGGCAAATTATTTAGCCTCTCTGGGTCTTTGGCTTGTGTGGTAGGCACGATCATGACCTCCCAAAAATGTCCATGTCCTAAAACCAAACCTGTGAATATGTTTGTTTACATGGCAAGAGGGAATGGAGGCTGCAGATGGAATTAAGACTGCTAATCTGCCAGGTGTGGTGGCTCACGCCTGTAATCCCAGTACTTTGGGAGATCGAGGCGGGAGGATCGCATGAGCCCAGAAGTTCAAAACCAGCCTGGGCAACATGACGAAACCCCATCTCTACCAAAAATACAAAAAAAAGTAGTTAGGCATGGTGGTGCCCACTTGTAGTCCCAGCTACTTGGGAGGCTGAGGTAGGAAGCTCGCTTGAGTCCTACAGGTGGAGGTTACAGGGAGCCAAGATCACGCCATTGCACTCCAACCTGGGTGACAGAGCCAGATCGTGTCTCAAAAAACAAAAACAAAAAAACCCCTCCTAATTGCCTGACCTTAAGGCAGGGAGAGTATTCTGTGTTACTCTCTGAGTGGACCCAGTATAATCACGAAGCTCTTTAAAAGTGGAAGAGGGAGGCAGGAGAGGAAATTCAGAGAGAAGAAGATGTGACTACAGAAGAACAGCTGGAGTGATAAGAAAGACTTGATCATTGTTGCTGGGTAGATGAACAAGATCACTAGCCAAGGAATGAAGGTGGTCCCGGGAAGGAATGCAGCCCAAGGTGCTGGTATAGACTTATAACCTGCAGAACTGTAAGATGGTACATTTGCACTGTTTAAGCCACAAAGTTTGTGATGATTTATTATGGCAGCAATAGGAAACTAACATGGCCTGTCAATTGAAAATGGGCAAAATGATGGTATTGGTAACCCTGTTATGAAACCTCAGTTCTTATCTTCTTAGTTTAAAATAATTTAACCAGCCAGGCACAATGGCTTATGCCTGTAATCCCAGTACTTTGGGAGGCTGAGGCAGGTGGATCACTTGAGGTCAGGAGTTCGAGACCAGCCTGGCCAACATGGTGAAACCCTATCTCTACCAAAATAGAAAAATTAGCCAGGCATGGTGGCCTGAAATCCCAGCTACTTGGGAGGCTGAGGCAGGAGAATTGCTTTAACCCAGGAGGCGGAGGTTGCAGTGAGCCAAGATCACACCACTGTACTCCAGCCTGGGTGACAGAGTGAGACTTTGTCTCAAAAAATATTAATAATAAAATAAAATAATTTAACCTATTTCCCATTGGCCCTGAAAATACTCGTGAGGCTGCAGCATTTACTCTGAGATAACTCTCGGGTAGACATCATTCTACAGCATTCTCTTTTTAGTAGTGGTATTTCCATTTACAAAATATAGTGATTCTCAATCACTGAAAATGTCAAATCCTAGAAAACATAGCATTCCTATGCATGATGTTAATTCTGTGGTGAATTTATGGCACCAAAATGGTATGACAAGGAGGTGACAATGTTTTCAACCTTCCATAACAATACTGTGATTGAAGTAGACCACAGAAATGGAAATAAAACAAAGAGGCCATGTGTCGTTGTGGAATATAAAGAGAATATGGGAGCAGTGGACTCGGTTGATCAGATGCTCTCTTCTTATCCAAGTGCAAAAGGCACAAGGTTTGCTATAAGAAACTCTTTTGCCACCTTCTAAACATGGCAGTGCTGAACTCCTACATCCTGCTCAAGAAGGACAATCCTGAGCACATGATGAGCCATGTAAATTTCAGGCTGACGCTGATTGAAAAAAGTGCCACAAGCCACGGCAGTAACGTCTTCGAGGTTGTCCATGCTCTGATGATGTCACATCTCTTCACCTGTCTGGAAGTCCGTGCTCTGATGATGTCACACCTCTTCACCCATCTGGAAGACATATCCTCAAGAGCATACCACCCACATCAGGGAAACAGAATCCCACTGGTGGCTGGAAAGTTTGCCACTCACACAAGGATGGCAGGAAGATCTGAAGAGAAAGGTGACACTTTTGTGTGGAATGTGATGTTCCACTTTGTGTTGTTCCATGCTTTGCAATTTATCACATGAAAAAAATTAAATACTGATCATCATATACACTTCTGTTACATTAGGATTAGAGACAAGTTCTGTTTAGAAATAACTGCACGTGGTGGCTCACGCCTGTAATCTCAGCACTTTGGGAGACTGAGGCAGGTGGATCACTGAAGGCCAGGAGTTGGAAACCAGACTGGCCAACACGGTGAAACCCCGTCTCTACTAAAAGTACAAAATTAGCTAGGTGTGGTGGTGGGCACCTGTCATCCCAGCTACTTGGGAGGCTGAAGCAGGAGAATTGCTTGAACC
The DNA here is from genome assembly GCF_030222135.1 of Aotus nancymaae. NCBI lineage: Eukaryota > Metazoa > Chordata > Mammalia > Primates > Aotidae > Aotus > Aotus nancymaae. The sequence continues at coordinate 24,421,967 of NW_026988442.1, read as the reverse complement.
CTGGAGGCAGAGGTTGCAGTGAGCCGAGATCGCACCACTGCATTCCAGCCTGGGTGACAGAGCAAGACCTTGTCTCAAAAATAAATAGATAAATAACTCCAAGAACAGTTTTTATATTTTATTTTCACTTTGAAAATCTGTCAGATTTGCTTCAGCTTCAAAGAACATGATAATGTAAAGTTAAAAGTGCACTGGCAGCGAGCTGCACTTTTTTTCTCTAAATGACAAATGGGTTAAAGAAGAGACACACAGCAAAGGAGATGCAGCACAGAGCAATTTATGGCAAAGGAGAAATAATATTCGAAAGCTAGGTGCAGAATAGACAGTCCACCCTGAGGGACGATTCAGAGCAGGAAACTCCCTTTATGGGAGTCTTACCTGGTTATTCGTAAGGTGATGGGAAGAGGTGTTACTAGCAAGGATGCTTTGGGTGGTCCTCTGGGTGAACATGTGCAGTAGCACATGCTTGTTCATACACTGCATGTCTCAGTAGCATCTTAAATCTCCACCCAGGGGTGTGTTTTTTACTATTATAATGAGCAAAGATCAGTCTGAGGGCAGGTAAAATCAAAATGCACATGCTCTCCATGAGAGAAATCCCCTACTGGAGGTAGCTTTGCTTGAATGTGCTTGACTACAGTGCAAATGCTGGGGCTTACTGTGTTGTCGGTCACAGTCACAGCCATGGTTGCTGTGGCCTGAGGACGTGTTACTTCCTTGCCTACCTATCCTGCCCCAGTATGTACTTCATAGGTTTGTCCAGAGGGTCATATGAATTCATAGCAATTCCAGGTGCATATAAGTTGTTGTGGTAGATACAATCATGATCTACCAAAGATGTCCACATCCTGATCTCCAGAACCTGTGACTGTTACCTTACATGGCAAAAGGGACCTAGTAGGTGTGATTAAATTAAGGATTTTGAGATGGGGGCATTATCCTGGTGGACTCAATATAATTGAAAATGAAAGAGGGAGGCAGGAGGGTTAGAATCTGAGAAGGAGATGTGACGATGAAAGCCGAGGCGAGGGTGTTTATGTGTGGCGGGGAGAGACTGATTTGAACATGCTACATTGCCAGCTTTGAAGACAAAAGGAGGGGCCACAAGCCAAGGAATGCAGGTCGCCTGTAGAATCTGAAAACAGCAAGGGAATGATCTCACTAAACACAGCCCTGCTGACTGTGACCTCCAGAACTGTAAAAGAATAAATTTGTGTTTTAGGCTGGGTGTGGTGGCTCACTCCTGTAATCTCGACACTTTCAGAGGTGGAGGCGGTAGGATGGCTTGAGCCCAGGAGTTCAAGACCAGCCTGGGAAACATAAAGACCCTATCTCTCAAAAAAATATTTTTTTTTATTAGCTACACATGGCAGTGCATGCCTATAATCCCAGCTACTCAGGAAACTGAGGCAGGAGGCTCGCTTGAGCCTGAGAGGTCGAGGCTGCAGTGAGCTATGATCATGCCACTGCACTCCAGCCTGGGCAACAGAGACTCTGTCTTAAAAAAAAAAAAAAGGTGTGTTTTTAAGCCACTAAGTTTTTGGCATTTTGTTATAGCAGCCACAGGAAACTAACATAGTGTTCCATAAATGTTAACTATTGTCATTAGGTAGACCCTTTAGCATGATGCCAGGTACATGGTTGGTGCGCTTAGTAAATGATAGTAACAATGAGTACAATTCACCAGGAGGGGCATACCAGGATGCCGCTACCTTTTCTCCTTGACTTTTGGCATCCTTGGTATCTGAAATTTGAGGCTTGTGTTTTTAAATAAAATTCTAAATCAGCGACTTTGTTCTACCATTCAAACCTAATTTCACACTTTAATGAAAGTTAATCATTTTGTTACAGAGACAAGCAGTGGTGATAGGGAACATCCCTTAGGGTGGAAATCAGACAGCCTGAGCCTGGTCGCAGCTTTGCTGTGTGATTTGGGTCATCTTGCTTCCCCTCTCTGGGCTTCACTTTCACCATTTAGAAAAGGAGGGGATTAACGTAATAATAACTGCCATTTTTTGGATAGTTACGATATGCAACATATACTTAAAGTCTTGTTTGAGCCTCTCAAAACCTGTTTGAGTTATCACCCCCATTTTAGAGAGGTTAAGTGATTTGCCCAAAGTCAAAGTATTGGTATTTGGCAGAGCTTGGATTTGATCCCAGGGCTGTTTGACTCTTTTTTGGTGAACCCCTCTGCAACGTTCTTTGAACAAACTAACTGCACCAGGGACTACACCATGGTCAAGCCATGGTGACCCCTGTGACCCGCATGTACACCTCCAGATGGCCTCCAGGAGCCAGAAAGTCCGAAGTAATAGGGAAACCATAAAAGAAGAAGAATGGCTAGCTCCTGCAGTACCTGATTAACCGACCTTGCAACATTCTGCCATTTTTCCTGCCTCAACCATTCCTGCCTCAACTGATAAGCCAATCTTGTGACACTGGACCTTGGACTTTGTGACACCCCCCTCAGTGACACCCCCCACCCCAGCTTGCAAAAACCACCCTGAACTGTAATTTCTGTAACTTTCCACTGCCTACCCCAAATCCATAAAACCAATTCCTATCACACCACCCTCTACTCTCTTTTTGGACTCAGCCCACTCACAGCCGGGTGAATAAAACAGCCTTGTTGCTCACACAAAGCCTGTTTAGGTGGTCTCTTCATTCAAAGCATACTTAACACCCTCTACTTTTCCCATGTTTCCCTGAGATCAATTCTGTCTTTAAAGGACAGATTTGGTGAGGCACAGTGGCTCATGCCTTTAATCCCAGCACTTTGGGAGACTGAGGCAGGCAGATCACCTGAAGTCAGGAATTCAAGACCAGCCTGGCCAACATGGTGAAACCCTGTTTCTACTAAAAATACAAAAATTAGCCAGGTGTGGTGGCACATGTCTATAATTCCATGAGGCTGAGGCACGAGAATCGCTTAAACCCAGGAGGTGGAGGTTGCAGTGAGCCGATATCGTGCCACTGCACTCCAACTTGGGCGACAGAGTGAGACTCCATCTCTAAATAAATAAATAAAGACAGATTCACATGGCTTCTGGTTTTCTCTGTAAGTTACCATGAGAATGAGGGCAGGGCTGTGAACAGCCCTAAGACCATCCTCCAGCCCTCTGCCTTTCCACATAGGGACCCTGGAAATGGGTCCAGCTCGTGTGCTCCTGAGACCTGTGACTCAGTCCCTTGGAGGCTTCCCTCATTGATGACCCATTTCCCATCTTACCTTTTGTGACAGACACTACTAGTTACTTAACCAGTGCCTTTACTCCCTTTCTTACTTAGTAACAGAATCCCAATTTTGTTTGAATGACAATATGCCCAGTTAAAAATACCCTTGCAGCTGGTCCTCTGACCCAGTTCTGACCAATGAGATGTAGAGGAAAATCTGGATGAGGCTTTCTGGGAATCTCTTGTCTTCCTCATACAAAGGTAGGGGAAACTCATCAGGCATATGCCTTCTCTTCTTTGCTTTTGCTTTTATTTCTACCTGGAATGTAGGTGAGATTTCTGGAAGTGGGGCAGCCATCTTGTGACTCTGAGGGTGAGAGCCAGCTGCTAAGGATAGCAGAGCAGGAAGATAAAAAGAGCTTCAGCTCTTAAGGATTTCTTTGAGCCTCTATACCAGCCTGGACTGCCTACCACTAGACTTTTTGTTAGGTGAGGGAAAAAAAACTGTATCTGGTCAGACTTGTTACATACAACTCAGTGTAATTTTGACTGACAAGTTTTCCAAGACAAGTCTCCTGTCTGTCCTGTAGCTGTGATATTTGGTGTTAATAAGCATCTGTGGTGACCCAGAAATAGACTTGGGGATGGAGAGATTGGCTGTGGCTCTGATTCTGAACTTGCTGAGCCATCACCTGTTCCATTTGTGCTCTGAACAAGAGTACTGTTAATTGCCAGTCCCCTTGGCCAGCCAGAGCACAGGAGGCTGTGTCTGTGTTTTCTCAGAAAAGCTCAAATATAGCTCAGGCTCCTTCCTCCACTGCTTTTGCTGAGTGCACAGCATCTGCAAGTCTGGAAGCCCCGGTGCAGAGTGGGGAAGCTTTTCCTGGAAGGCTAGGGTCTGAACAAGGGGCCAGAAACCAGGGATGTCAGCAGGCCTGGCTAAAGTAAACAAGATTTCCTTCCCACACGGTGGGTGCAATGCTTTCTAGTTAGTAGCTAACAAAACTTGCTTTGAGTCAAATGAAGACCTACAGGGTGAAGGGACTATGTGTTAGTTCCGTTCTTTGATTATAAGCAACAGAGGTGAACTCTGCGTAACTGGATAAAAAAGAATTTGTTGGAAAAATATGGGATGGCTTACAGAATCATAGTCAAAGCCAAAAAATCAACTTGAGAGCAAAGAGTCCTACTTCCAGGAGGTCTTGGTAGCAAAAACCAGCACTGGAATGACATATTTGGGTTATGAACTCATTCTTCAGTTGAAGGAGGACAGGCTGCCTTTATTGGCAGTTTTTCTAGATGATACTGGAGATTGGAAAGAGTGGTTTACCAGAAGCAATGGAGGTTTCTAGTACCTGAAGAATAGTGAGAAGATGTTGGGCAGTACAGATTTTTGAAAAATGTTCACTGAAGATAATATAGAATTGGTCAGGGGCATGGGTTTTGGGATCAGGCTGACCTTACTTAAAATCTTAGCTCTGCCCTTTACTGTTTGTCCTTAGTTAAATCCATTAACCTCAGTTTTCTCACCTATGTGTGATGAGAATGAGACATGTTTAAATCCAATAGAATGTCAGCTGTATAAGAGCAGGGATTTGGGGGTTTCTTCCTTCCACTCTTATACCGCCAGTAACTAGACGAATGCATGGCTCATCATTGATATTAATTGAATGCATGAGTAAACTTTACATTTGTCCCAGAATACTTCTTACATAGAAAGTGATTTTGTTGAAAATATAATGATGTAGGTGCTTGGAGTGAAATGTGAGCATTGCTCCTGCCTTGCTGCTTCACTCCAGGGAGCGAGAAGGAGATTCAGGCAGACATTGAGAGAGAGGAACAGACGCACATGCTACAGTCTCTCCACCTAATGCACTCCAGCAGCATGCTGGCTGGCTTACTCACAAGCACAGTCCCTGTACCGTCATACTCACAAGCTTTAGCTGAAAGCAACAAGCCCTTGTTGAGGCAGGGTGAATCCATCCCAGAAGTCTTTAGGACTTCTGGGCACAACGTTGGCAGCTTACACTCTGCTCATAGGTTTGACGTGTTGAGCAGTGTGAAGTCACCACGTTCCTACGTTTCACAGTGAACCATGACATCCTGGCAAGTAGAATAAATGACAGCCCCAGGGAATGCATGCGTTGTTAAAAAACACACACAACAGGACTTCACTGGTAGGATGAATGCATTTCAACTCTTCAGTCATGTTTTCATTTACCAGTCTTGACAAGATGAAATTTCAAGTCATTTCACTCCCCGGGGCCATTGTAGAAAAACAAAGCATAAAAGAAAGAGACAAACCTTGAAGAAATAAGGATGTTGGTACCCATAATCTTTAGCGCCTCCAATAACCAGCATCTCTGCCAAGGAATTTTGGTACCCATAATCGCTAGCCCCTCCAATAATCATCACACTCACAGCACCATCACCTGTCACCACCACCACCACCAAGCCCCATGTTGCTAGCAGTGGCAGCGACAACAGCAGTAGCACCACCTGAAGGTAAAATAGCATCTCCACCTCATTAGTTTCACCATAAAAATCAGCAGCGGCATGGTTATCACTAGACAGTAAATGATGCTGGGTCCCCACCCAGATGCCTATATTGGTTTCAAGTTACAGAAACCAAATTTGAACTAGCTTCAGGTTCCTCTTTGGCTTAAATCCATCCTTAGGAGGGACTGGGAGCTGGCCTTAGGGCCAACTGGAAAAAGGAATCCAAAACTAAGCAGTTTATCTCTCTCCCTCTCTCCCTTTCCCCACTCCCCTCTCTCCATCTCTTTCTTTGTTTCTCCCTGCATCCTATGGTCTTGTCAAGAGCAGGGATAGGGGAAGGCTGTCCCAGCTATCCCAAGCCCTAGGCCCCATCTAATTGCAGACAGTAGCTGTTCAAATCGTTTAGAGGGTGGTGGGATCTTGACCTGGGGATTGATGGATCTCTCTGATCCATGAGACAGAGATTGTGAAGAATTAGAAAAGTCTTATGGATGGGAATAGTCGCAGAAGCTCATCATCTTTCCCCATGATTGGGATTCCTGTACATTTCTGCAGCCCTTCCTGGGAAGCAGACGGTGTAGTGTGTATGTTGGGACGGCGGGGACAGTGTGGCTTTAATGTCACAGAGATCTAGATTCAAATGGTAGCTTTCCTGTGCTTGCCTCGTACATTGCCTGATAGATATTTGATGGTTAACTGGCCAAGTGGCTTTAGGCAAATTACTTCACTTCTCTGAGTCCCCATTTCCCGGTAAAATGGAGATGATCAGTGTACTTGGCAGGCAGTTGTGATGATTTAGTCAAGCACTTGGAACATACCTCAACATTAGTCAACAGTAGTTACCATACGTGCTTGCTTTTGCAACAGAATCAGCTCTGCTTTCATGCCATTTCCAATTTGGCCAGTGGGGTAACCCCCACTCTTACCCAGGGATATAGGCTAGAGGGAAATGTATCAATATTAAGAAATATTTGTATGAGGCCCTAACTCTTTGCTCTGCTAGCGGTTACATAAATCTCAAAGTCATCTCCATCTTCCCCTGCCACCCTGGCTGGCCTCTAGGCAATTAAACATTGATGTCATAGCTATACTTACCCTCTCTTCCCTCTTTCAGCCAAGCCTTGGGCATCAATCCTTTCAAATAAAAAATTTAACCCTCACATTTGTGGAGTTCTTCAGTATATGTAGCACTTCCAAATTTACTTTTTGGACATACTCATTAGAAGGAATTAAAGCAATATTAAAAAGTATAAAGAGTAAAGTAAAAAAGTCAAATGATCAAGATCAGTGTCACCAGTGAGAATTCAGTCATGTGGAGATTACATGCCCTTTCATAGAATGGAATGACAAGAGCATATCACTTCTGTGGTTTTCTTCCCCAAAGTCTAAAACCTCAGTCAAATCATGAGAAAACACCAGACAAGCCAAAACTGAGAGGCATTCTCAAAAGTATCTGACCACTACTTTTCAAAAGTGTCAAGGCTATGAAAGGAAAGGAAAAACCAAGAAACTGTCATAGACCAGAGGAGACAAAGGAGACGTGATATTTAAATACAATGTGGTATTCTGGTTTGGAAACTGAAATATAAAAAAAGACATCAGTGGAAAAATTAGAAAATCTGAATGAAATATGTATTGTGGTTAATAGCATCATACTATAATAATTACCAAGTTAATGTCTTAATTTTTCTACATGTAGCATGATTACATAAGATGTTGACATTAGAGGAAGTTGAGTGAAGGGTAAATCAGAACTTTCGGTCCCATCTTTAATACTTTTCTGTAAATCTACAATCATCTCAAAATTAAAAGTTTAGTAACAAAAATAAAAAGCCAGAAATGAGCATAATTCCAATGAAATGAGCTTGACTCCAAGCATTTTTCAATGCATGTTTATAAACAGGTAATCAGAAATAACTTCTAAAAATTATTTCATATTGTAATACTCTTCTTAAGTTTTGAAGGTTGTTTCATTTATTTTACTTAAATTTAATGGAATTTTAGAAACAAATGTAAAGAAAGAATTTATAAACTTTAGATAGCAATTTCTCCACCAAAAGAAATATATGAACTGCTTAAAGATTCCTCCAGAAAACATTAAGAGTTTGCAGATATTGTTGTTTTTAGCCATATATATCAATTTTAGATGGTGACTACATGCGATAAAACATTGGCACTATTACACTCTTTCTATCTCTTCTCCCAAAACTTCCCAGTTTTTGTTGCTGTTTTTACTATGTTGTTATTTTCACTTTAATGGAGTTAATCTGTTAAAGATTGCTTTTAGGCTGGGTACAGTGGCTCATGTCTGTGATCCCAGCACTTTGGGAGGCTGAGGAGGGCGGATCACCTGAAGTCAGAAGTTGGAGACCAGCCTGGCTAACATGGTGAAACCCCATTTCTACTAAAAATACAAAACGTTAGCCAGATGCGGTGGTACACACCTGTAATCTCAGCTACTCAGGAGGCTGAGGCAGGAGAACTGCTTGAACCCGGGTGGCAGAGGTTGCAGTGAACTGAGATTGCACCATTGCACTCCAGTTTGGGCAACAAGAGAGAAACTCCATCTCAAAAAAAAAAAAAAAAAAAGATTGCTTTTAGCCATGAATTACAGAAAACCTGAGTAGCCAGTGTCTTAAATAAACAAATAGTGAAGAGTTAGGCAGTTGCCGTCACCATTTCAGTGCTTCAAGGATGTCAGGGTTGGGGGAAGGGGGTGTCTGTGTAATTCTCCTGGAATTTTCCTTATGATAGCAAAACAGCTGCTGCAGCTCCAGCTGTCATGTTCTTATTCCACCCAGGAAAAAGGATAGAATGACTAAATCAGAAAAGGAAAGTTTTCTGTGAATTCCTAGTCTGTATTTCACTGACCATAACTGTGTTATATGCTACCCCTAGCTGCAACAGAAGCTCTGAAATGTAGAATTTTTTTAACTGGGCACATTTGATGGCCTCAATCAAATTAGTATTTCTTAGTAAGGAAGATGGAAAGAACTGATAATTCTCAGTTATTTTTCCTCATTTTATATTTAAGCCTGTTTAGTATTTACCAGCAATTTTATATACCAAAGTTTTTTAATATATAATTTTATAATATATATAATTTGTATATATTTGTAATTATATATTTATATATAATTTGTATATGTTTATAATTATATATTTATAATTATATATTATATATAAATTAATTGTATATAAAAATTAAATATATAATTATAATATATAAAATTAAAATTATATATTAAATATTTATTAATATTACATATTAAATTAAAATATCTATATAAATATATATAATTTTTATATTTATATTTTAGATCCACTAAAAACATTTAGTGAAATTTTTTTTGATCCACTAGATTTTAATTTTTTAGATCCATCTTTATTTTAATCCGCTTCTCAGTTGGCAAGATTTTATTGTCAGGAGTGAGCCAAAGCTGGGATGTTGAGAAACACCCTCAGTAATCTATCTTGCACTTCTTTAATTTCTCCATTGCCCTGGAATTAGACTTGAAATGAAAAAAAAGAATCAAGGTGGCCTAAACCTGGCTCTCTTGCCCAGGCAGAAGCTGCCCCTTTAAAAGAGAGAGGAGGCAGAGATGGCTCACTGCTGCCAGAAAAGGGCTTCTGATTGACAGCCAGTATGCTCCCTGGAAACCTGATGTCATCACCAGTGAGTAGCAAGGCATCCAACTGGCAGCTAAACAATGAATCGTTACTGTGACCAGGACAGCTCCATGCAGCCTTTGCCCATTTGGATTTTGAAGTCGGAGGAATTTATCTTAAGGGTGTTGTTTCTAGTTCATCTAAGGCTACTCAGGGACTCTCATTCACATTTACCTCCAAATAGGGCTGGCCACTGGGCTTTTCTCCACCATTCTCAGTATCCTTGGAACCACGGTGTTCTGCCTGTGAGACCAGACTCAGGTTGGTGCCCAGCAGTAGAGTCCTTGAACAACTCTGCCACCTCCAGGGTTCCAGGTCTGGATTCCAGCCTGGCCGCCACATGCATATTCTCCCCCAGCTCCCAAGAATAAGGTAATACAGGCTCATTACGGGGGTAGGGAATGCAGGGGAAAGAAAGCAGAGAAAGCCTAGCATGGAGGCGCATGCCTGTAATCTCATCTACTCAGGAGGCTGAGGCAGGAGGATTGCTTGAGCCCAGGAGTTCGAGTCCAGCCTAGGCAACATAGCAAGCCCCCATCTCTAAAGAAAATCCCCAAAATAAAAAAATTTAAAAAATTGAAAAAGCCCAGAAATACACAGAAAAGTATAAAGAATAAAATGAAAATTATACTTAGCAATGATCACTGCTAACATTGTTCTTTTTTTTTGGCCAGGGCTTTTTCTATGCATTTATGTATGTTTAAAGTGAGATATAACTTAGATAAACTTGTATGAAGCACATAGTTTTAACTGTACAACTGGCTTAATTCTTTACAAAGGTATACATCCATGCAACCCAGCATGCTTCCCAATCGACGTCCCCTTTCCCCTCCAACCTTCATCATTACACACAGGTCTTTCCTATTTTTAAACTTTATAAAAATGGCACATACACATTTTAAATTTAAAATGGGACATACCTGTTATACATCATTTTCCCCATCTGATATATCATGAACATTTCCTGGTGTCATTGTTCTTTCAGAACTTATTTTTAATGACTATGTATTTGATCCTATGATTCTACATGATTTATTTAATATTCCCCAATTCTTGCACATTTGGGTTATTTCAGAATGTTTGCCATTTTAAACAGTACTATGTAGAGCATCTTTTTTACACCCAGTGTTCCAGAGGGTAGGAGAACAAGGTGGTTAAGAGAATGGGTTTTGCAGTTAAAGAGATCAGGATTTGAGCATCCTGCCCCTTACCAGCTACTTGAGCTTAATCAACTTACATCACCTTCTTGGGACTCAGTTTCCCCACCTAAAAATGGACTTGACAATCCTCCTCACATTGCATGTTGCTATAAGGGCTAAATGAGTTAAGTGTAAGTAAGTGCTTAGCATACTGTTTGCACAGAGTGAACACCCCGTAAATGTTAAGCTGCTATTATTCATCTTTGTGTTCACTTCTAATTATTTCCTCAGGAGAAATTCCTAGAAGTAGAATTGCTGGATCAAAAAGAGTGCTTGTCTTTAGAATTTTTAAATGCAGTCTGCCAAATTGCCCTCCAGAAAAGCCATGCCAATTCACGGAACTACCAGCTGTGCTTGAGAATACCCTTTTACCACTCCCTCAACAAGGAATATCAGAAGGAATGAGGGAAGGAAGGAAGGAGGAAGGAAGGAAGGGAGGGAGGGAAGGAAGAAGGGAGGGAAGGAAAGAAAAAAGACATTTTGGCAATCAGATAAGGGAAAAAAAAATCCCTTGTCGCTTTGCTTTCCAATGAGGCTGAACATTTCCTTTTTTCATATTGACCATTTGTTTTTCTTCATTTGGAAATTTGTCTAGTCAGATCTTTCACTGTTTTTTCTCTTGGGATGTGGGCTGGTGTTTCAATAACTGGACCACTACCCAATTCAAGAAATCTGTTCCACAGTTCTTGTGACAGGGCTTTGATCTTGGTCCTTGTCCCAAGTTGTCACCTTGGCAGTCTGCCTGATTTTATGGCTCATCTAGGTTTTGGCTTTGGCTTCATTCTTGCCAAGACCCCTTACTATCTGTCTCCTTTTTCCCCACACCTTGCCAACCTGAGATATGCAGAGGCCCAGACCAACTAAGAAATCAGCGTCACCTTTTCCTTTAAATAAACATTTGCTAAACATTTGTTTAGAAGAGAAGCTAGGTCATGCATGAAGGAACAAATGAGAAGGAAGACCTCTTGTGACAATACTTTGCTTCATCTGTGCAAGCAGTTCAGCTCTGGCCCCAAACTTGCATTACTGGCTTGAAGAAACTAGAGTCCTATAGTTCAGCATAACTGTCTTCCTATAAGGCAGTTTAACATCATCTTTCCTTCTCCCAATACTCTAAGTATTTATTTTAAAAGTATACTTAACCTCTGAACAACACAGGTTTGAACTGCATAGGTCTATTTATGTCCAGATTTTTTTTAAAAAAAAATTGAAAATTTTTTGAAGATTTGTGACAATTTGGAAAAACCCACAGATGAAACGTACTCTGAAAATATCAAAAAAAGAAAAGAAAAAGTTAGGTATGTCATCAATGTATGAAACACTTGCAAATACTTACCTATTTTTATCATTTATTATCATAAAATATATACAAATCTATTATAAAAAGTTAAAATTCATCAAAGCTTACACACAAACAGATGGTGCATGGTGCCATTCACAGTTAAGAGAAATGTGAACAAATGTGAAGATGCAGTATTAATTCATAATTGCATAAAGTTAACTATAGTTAAAAAAAATAGCCAGGTGTAGTGACATATGACTATAGTCCTAGCTACTCAGGAGGCTGAGGTGGAGGGATCATTAGGGCCCAGGAATTTGAGGCTGCAATGAACTGTGACCACACCACTGCACTCCAGCCTGTGCACTGGAGCAAGGCTCTGTTTCAGAAAAAGCACAAACAAAAAACTGTAGTACATACTGTACTACTGTAATAATTTCATAGCCAGCTCCTGTTGCTATTGCTGTGAGTGCAAGTGTTGCAAGTTTCCACTTAAGATGCTGTGTGCTGCTAGTCATCTCTGCATGAGCAGTTCATCTCTCCAGAAAATTGCCTCTGGCATTAAGAAGTGATCTCACAAGGTTCTTAGGTATTTTTCATTGTGTTTAGTGCAATGCCATAAACCTTGAACCATGGGACCCATAAGAAGTGCCACCAGTGATGCTGAAAGTGCTCCCAAGAAGTGGAGAAAAAATGTGACATTATAAGAAAGAGTGGAATTGCTTGATATGTATCAAAGGTTGAGGTCTGCAGCTGAGGTTGCCTGCCTTTTCAGACAGACAATTTATCTTGTAAATCCACTTATGGTTTCAATAAGTACAGTACGGCAAATATATTTTCTCTCCCTTATGATTTTCTTTTCTCTCTCTCTCTCTTTTTTTTTTTTTTTTTGAGCCAGGATTCCACCCTGTTGTCTAGACAGGAGCAAAGTGGCGTGATCTCTGCTCACTGCATCCTTAACCTCCCTGGGCTCAAGTGATCCTCCCACCTCAGCCTCCTATGTAGCTGGGACTACAGGTGCCCACCACCATGCTCAGCTAATTTTTTTGTATTTTTTATAGAGACAGAGTTTTGCCATGTTGCCCAGGCTAGTCTAAAGCTCCTGGACTCAAGGGATCTGCCTGCCTCAGCCTCCCAAAGTGTTGGGATTGTAGGCATGAGCCTTGGTGCCCAGACCATTTGCTTTCTCTAGCTGACTATATTATAAGAATATAGTATATGATACATATACAAAATATGTGTTAATTGACTGTTTATGTTCTCAGTAAGGCTTGTGGTCAGCAGTAGGCTATTAGTAGTTAAGTTTAGGGGGAGTTAAGTTATCCTCAGGTTTTCAACTACATAGGAGTTGGTGCCCCAACCCCCATAAAATACAAGAGTCAACTATATTACCGTCAAATACATATAGTGATAGCCTTGAGAATAATTCAGGTTAATATAATTTTCTCCGTGTCATTTTATTTCTAAAGTTCTTTTAGAGTCCCAGAGATCCTTTAACACCTTTTATAGGTGCCCATCTGATTATTGCCTTCCTGGTTCTGTTTGGTTTGTGTAGGGTCTGGATTTCTGGGGTCATCTCTTGCTAAAGAGGTGATCCAGGAGGCAATGTCATGAGGAGAAGGGTATTGAAAACCTGGCTGAGGGTCAGGCACTGTGGCTCATGTCTGTAATTCCAATACTTTGAGAGGCTTAGGCAGGAGGATCACTTGAGCCTAGGAGTTCAAGGCCAGCCATGGTAATATAATGAGACCCTCTTTCAAAAAAAAAAAAAAAATTAAGTCAATTATCTAGGAGTGGTAGCTCATGCCTATAGTCCCAGCTACTTGGGAGGCTGAGGTGGGAGGATCCTTTGAGTCGTCCAGGAATTCAAGGCTACAGTGAGCTATGATCATACCACTGCACTCCAGCTTGGGCAACAGAGCAAGATCCTGACTCCTAAAAAAAAAAAAACAACGATAATAATTTACTTAGCATGGAGGTTAATGCCTGTTACCCCAGCACTTTGGGAGGCTGAGGCAGGTGGATCACTTGAGGTCAGGAGTTCGAGACCAGCCTGGTCAACATGGTGAAATCTCATCTCTACTAAACAAACAAACAAATAAAAAAAAATAATAAAACCTGACTATGTTGGAAGAAGACACTATTTCCTCCTATTAAATTGGAGACTATTTTTTTAAAGGAGAAAATAAAAAAGAAGGTTAAGAAAATGACTTATCTAGAATTAACCAAGCATGTCAGAGAAAACCTATCAAAGGAGATAAAAGAAGACCTGGCTAAATGAAGAAATGTTCTGTTTGTAGATGGTAAGAAATAGCAGTGTAATGGTGTCAATTCATGTAATTATAACCAAATATTTTGGGGAGAGGAATTAGATAAGCAAATTATAAGGTTTGCATGGAAGAATAAAGTTCCATGAATAGCTAAGAGAACTATTCTCAAAAATAAGAGGAAAGATAAGGGATCACCCTACCAGAGGTGCACTAATGTAACAGAAGAAAAAAATCCAGAAATAGAACCATGTATGTAGATATTTGATATGTGGTAGAATTGACAACAGAAATCAGTAAGGAAAAGATGGATTATTTTAATGGTGTTGGGGAAAATATCTGGTTGTACAGAAAAAATAAAAATAGATCCTATCTCACACCATGTAAAACAAACTTCAGCTAGTTTAAGAAGCCAAAACATTTATAGGGAAATCATTACGATACTGGATTAGGGAAACATTTCTTAAGTAAGAGACAAAAAGTCCAAACCATAAAGAAATTAGTGGTTTTCTGCTCTATAAATGACAACACAGACAAAAGTTAACAAATGATTAACAGACTGAGAAAGGTATTTGAAGTATATTTTAACAACAAAGGATTTTAAATCTAAATTATATAAGAAACTCAGCAGTAAATCAGCAAGAAAAATATCTGGCAACCCAATACAAAAAAATAGGCAAACTCACTCTCTGAAGAACTCAATTAGTGAATAAACATATAAAGAAAGCTCAATTTATTAGTAATTAGAGGAAGAAAAATTAAAACAACAATGACATGCTGCTTTATACTCATCAGTCTGGCAAAAAGAAAAAAAAATAAAATCAGGTGTTTGTTAGGATGTAAGGCAATGTTAACCTGTCTTGTAAATTAGTGTATCTACCCTAAAGAGTAATTTCAAAGCATTTAGTGAAACCAACTATGTTTTACTCCATCGTTTTTCAAATTGTGAGCTATGACCCATTAATATGTTGTAAAATCAGTTTATGAGTTGTAATTAACATTTTAAAAAGGAAGTTGAATGAAATAGAATAAAACACATCAGAATACATTTCTAGTAGTAAAGATAAGGGCTATTTCACGAAACTTTTGTTTTACTTGTGTATGTGGAGATTGTGATGTAAAATGTGTTTATTATTATAGTTCACAATCAAAAAAGTTTGAAAAACAGTGTTAACCCTACCAACCAGCAAGCCACTTCTGCATAGAAACCCTAGGAAAAATATAAGTATGAAGATGTTCATCACAGTATTGTTTATAATAGCAAAAGGGTAGCAATAAGTTTAGTCTGAAAATGAATTTTAAAAATGAAGACAAAATTTAACGGTAGTTAAAATGAATAGAATTATATAATTTAACATAAATATCAAAAACAGTACTGATTGAACTACAAAAGACAACAGAATAAAATAAACAGTGTGATAGCATGTACATGGGGTTTTAAAATGCCCTTCCAAAGCAATATTATATATTGTTTGTGAAAACACATACATATAAAGAAAGCTTTTAAGGATGGTCTAAGTTCACACATTTAATACATCAGAGTGGGTGGCTATTAATGGCAGGCAATATGTTTTTGATATCTGTGCCCTCCAAATCTCATGTTAAATTGTAGTCCCTGGCTGGGCCTGGTGGCTCACGTCTGTAGTCCCAGCACTTTGGGAGGCCGAGGTGGGTGGATCACGAGATCAAGAGATTGGGACCATCCTTGCCAACATGGTGAAACCCCGTGTCTCCTAAAAATATAAAAATTAGCTGGGCGTGGTGGTGTGCATCTGTAGTCTCAGCTACTTGGGAGACTGAGATAGGAGAATCACTTGAACCCAGGAAGCAGAGGTTGCAGTGAGATGAGATTGGGCCACTGCACTCCAGCCTGGTGACAGAGTGAGACTCCATCTCAAAAAAACAAAAAACAAAAAACTGTAGTCCCCAGTGTTGGAGGTGAGGCCTGGTGGATCATGGGAGCAGATCTCTCATGAATGGTTTAGCCCCATCTCCTTGCTAATGAGTGAGTTCATGCGAGATCTGGTGGTTTAAAAGTGTGTGGCACTTCACCCCGCTCTCTCTTGCTCCCACTCTTGTCATGTGATGTGCCTGCTCCCACTTCACCTTCTGCCATAGATTGTAAGCTTCTTGAGGCCCTCCCCAGAAGCTGAGCAGATGCTGGCACCATGCTTGTACAGACTACAGAACTGTAAGCCAATTAAACTTCTTTTCTTTATAAATTACCCAGCCTCAGATATTTCTCTGTTTTTTGGTTTGTTTGTTTTTGAGATGGAGTTTTGCTCTTGTTGCCCAGGCTGGAGTGCAATGGTGCAATCTCAACTCACTCCTGGGTGGAAGCAATTCTCCTGCCTCAGCCTTCCAAGTAGCTAGGATTACAGGCACACTCCACCACACCTGGCTAATTTTTGTATTTTTTGTAGAGACCAGGTTTCACCATGTTGGTCAGGCTGGTCTCAAACTCCTGACCTCAGGTGATCCACCCTCCTTGGCCTTCCAAAGTTCTAGGAATTTAGGCTTGAGCCACTGCGCCTGGTAGGTATTTCTCAATAGCAACCCAAGAATAGCCTAACAGAAAATTGGTACTGTGGAGCATTGCTATAAAGATACCTGAAATGTGGACATACCTTAGGAACTGGGTAATGTGCAGAGGTTGGAACAGTTTGGAGGGCTCAAAAGAAGAGAGGAAGATGAGGGGATGCTTGGAACACCTTAAAGACTAGTTAAATGGTTGTGACCAAAATACTGACAGTGATATGGACAGTAACGTCCAAGCTGACTAGGTCTCAGATGGAAATGAGGAACACATTGAGAACTGGAGGAAATGTCCCCCTGTTACACTCTAGCAAAGAACTTGGCTGTATTGTGTTCATATCCTAGGGATCTGTGGAAATTTGAACTTAAGAGTGATGACTTAGGGTATCTGGTGGAAGAAATTTCTAAGCAGCAAAGCATTCAAGATAATGCCTGACTGCTTCTAACAACTTATGCTTAGATGTGAGAGAAAATAAATGACTTAAAGTTGGAACTTATATTTCAAAGGGAAGCAGAGCATAAAAGTTTAGAATATTTGTAGCCTAGCTGAGTGGTAGAAAAGAAAAGCCCATTTCAGAGAAAGAATCCAAGCAGGCTGTGGAGCAACCACATGCTAGAGAGATTTGCATGAATAAAAGGGAGCCAGGTCCTGCTAGTCAAAGAAAAGGGGGAAAGGCCTTGAAGGCATTTCAGAGATCTGTGAGGCAGCCCCTCTTATCACAGGCCGAGAGGCCTAGGAGGAAAGAATGATTGTGCCCTGCGGCCCTGTGCCACACTGCACCATCCCAGGAGGTTGCTCCTTGTATCCCCACTGCTCCAGTTCTAGCCTAAGTTCAAAGGGCCCCGGGTATAGAACCAGCTGCTGCTTTGGAAAGCACAAGCCACCATAAGCTGTGGTGGCTTCCACATGACATTAAGCCTGTGGGTGTATGAAATGCAAGAGTGAAGGAGGCTTGGCAGCTTCCCCCTAGATTTCAGAGGATATGTGGAGAAGCCAGAGTGCCCAGGCAGAAGAAGCCTGCTGTAGAGTTGGAGCCCCCACAGAGAGTGTTTACCAGGGAACTGCCTAGAGGAGCTACGGGAAAGGGGCCAACACCCTCCAGACTCCAGAATGGTAGATTTACCAGCAGCTTACACTCTATGCCTGGAAAAGCCACAAGCACTAAACTCCAACCTGTGAGAGCAGCCACATAGGCTGCAATCTACAAAGCCACAGGGGTGGCTTGCACCAGGATACATCCCTTGAACAAGGATGTGGGACATGTTGTCAAGGATTATGTTGGAGCTTTAAAATTTAATGCCTGCCCTGTTGAGTTTCAGACTTGCATGGGGTCTATTACCACTTTCTTCTGGCTGATTTCTCCCTTTGGGAAAGGGAAAGGAAAATGTATCTTGGGATAAATAACTTGTTTTACTCATACATGGAAGGAGATGAGTCTCAGATGAGACTTAAGAGTTTGGATTTGATGTTAGAATGAATTAAGACTGTGGGATGGTTGTGACAAGATGATTGTATTTTGCAATGTGAGAAGGACATGAGATTTGGGGACCAGGAGCAGAATGGTATGGCCTGGATATTGATTTCCTCCAAATGCCAGTGTTAGAGGTGGGGCCTTATTGGAGGTGTTTGGATCACGGAGGCAGATCCCTCATGAATGGTTTAATGCCATCCCTTGATGATGAGTGAGCTCACATGAGATCTGGTTGTTTAAAAGTTTGTGGCAGCCAGGTACAGTGGCTCATGCTTGTAATTTCAGCACTTTGGGAGGCTGAGACAGGAGAATTGCTTAAGCCCTGACCATACTGGGCAACACAGTGAGACCCCATCTCTACAAAAAATAAAAGCAAAATTAGCTGAGCATGGTGGCGTGTACATGTAGTCTCAGCTACTCAGGAGGCTGAGGTGGGAAGACTGCTTGAGCCTAGGAGGATGAAACTGCAGTGAGCTGATATTATACCTCTGCTCTCTAGCCTGGGGAACAGAGTGAGACCCTGTCTCAACAAAACAAAACAAAACAAAAAGTGTGTGGTACCATCTCCCCTCTCTCTTGCACATGCTATTACCATGTAACCATGCCCACTCCTGCTTCACCTTCTGCCATGATTGTAAGCTTCCTGAGGCCTCACCAGAAGCCAGGCAGACATTGGTGCCATGTTTGTGCAGCCTGCAGAACCGTAAGCCAATTAAACCTCTTTATAAATTACCTAGCCTTTATATTCCTTTATAGCAACCCAAGAATGGCTTAATATAGTGAGAAATGGAAAGTGTGAAATTATGGTATTGCTGATGGCAGACCATAAAAGACAGAATCACAAAGAAAATTGCTAGCTTTACAGAATGAGGATGGGAAATAATGTCATATGCTCCTGGAGAGTGAATGTCATATGCTCCTGGAGAGTGAAGATTGGTACAATGTCATTAGAGGAAGTTTGCCAAAACTTATTAAAAGCCTTCAAACCATGCAACATTTTGACCCAGCAGTTGTCCTGCTAGTGAAGTCATGGATGTGTTCAGCAATCTAATTGCAAAAGTATTTCTTTAAACTTTAACATGACAGCAAAAAACTGGTAACAATTTAAATGTCCAACATTAGAGATTAGTTAAATTATGTCAGCTGCTGTTCAGAAACTTAAAACGATGAGATGGAGGTGTATTTATTGCTGTGAGAAGATGTTTATGATAGAAAGCTAAGTGGAAAAATAAACAAAACACAGGCCATAAAAGCACTTACAGTATAATACCATTAGAAATATTCGTATATCATACATGGTCAAAAAACACATCAGGTTTAAAAGTGGTTATTTCTGGGTGGTGTAAGATGATTTTCAATTTTTTTTCTTTGTGATTATTTTATTTTTTCCCTTTCCTAAAATATGCAAAAATTATTCTTGTAATAAAACGAATTTATTTTGATTTGCAAATTGGGCATCTGGGCAGCTGTCCAGATGATGTGTCAAATGGATGGAACTAGGCTGAGAAAAGAGAACCAGGCACAAAACCATCGGGGTGGGCAAGAAGGTTGGAAACAGGGAGGGTGAGAAGCAAGGCCTAGAGAACAGATGGCCTTGTAGTGGTAACTTACAGGGACTCTGCAATTTGGGGCATGGCCAGGAGGGAGTGGTTAAAAGTGCAGAGTCCTGTCCCTGTCCCCAGACCAGAGGCTAGAGCCCTATCTCCTTTAGGCAACTTGCCCCGTGGCCTGGACTCCAACATCTCCAGGCCTTAATTTCCAATCATTCTCCTGTTTGTTAGGCTGGGAGTGAAGATCCTCTCACTCCCAGGGAGACTGAGCTGTCTACCAAGGGAAACCTCAGCTACTGTCCACCTTAGCTGGGTGCAGCCAGAATGAAATAGGGGAGGGTTCCTTGAAGGTCAGGTGTGGGAAGCTGAGCAAGTGTCTCAAGACATCAGGGTCCATAAATGAGCTATGCAAATAATTGGGACCCAGTGGTATGGTTTGGCTGTGTCCCCACCCAAATCTCATCTTGAATTGTAGCTACCATAATTCCCACATGTTGTGGGAGGGAGTCAGTGGGAGATAATTGAATCACAGGGGCGGTTTCCCCCATACTGTTCTCATGGTAGTGAAGAAGTCTCACAGGATCTGATGGTTTAATAAAGGGTTTCCCTTCTCACTTGGTTCTCATATTCTCTCTTGCCTGCCACCATGTAAGATGTGACTTTCACCTTCCGCCAGGATTGTGAGGCTTCCCCAGCCACATGAAACTGTGAGTTCATTAAACCTCTTTTTCTTTATAGATTACCCAGTCCAGGCTGGGTGCAGTGGCTCATGCCTGTAATTCTAGCACTTTGGAAGGGCAAGGCAGGCCGATTACTTGAGGCCAGTAGTTTGAATCCAGCCTGACCAATATGATGAAACCGTGTCTCTACTAAAAATACAAAAATTAGCTGGGCGAGGTGGTGTGAGCCTGTAATCCCAGCTACTCGGGAGACTGAGGCAGGAGAATCGCTTGAACCCAGGAGGTGGAGGTTGCAGTGAGCCAAGATTGTGCCACCACTGCATTCCAGTCTGCAACAGAGTGAGACTCCATCTAAAAATAAAATAATAATAATAAAAAATAAATTACCCAATCTCTGGTATGTCTTTATCAGCAGCATGAAAATGGACTAATATACCCAGAAAAGCAATAATTCGAAAATGGTATTTTAGTATTAGTAATCCTGAGAATCAAAAGCCATAGACTTAATGTCTTAAAACACACACATGTTTATTATCTCACGGTTTCTGTGGGTCAGGACTATGGGCAGGCTTAGCTGGGCAATCTACTTTTGCGTCTCTCATGAGGCTGCAATCAATGCTTCAGCCAGGGCTGGTGTCTCAATCTGCAGGCTCGGTGAGGGAAGCATCTGCTTCCAGGCTTATGCAGTTGTTGGCAACAGTTGGTTCCTTAGAGACCTCTGAATTGAGGGTCTTAGTTCCTAGCTGGCTGCTTACCAGAGGTTGCCGTTGGTCTCCCACAGCACAGCCACTGGCTTCATCAAAAGCATGCAAGCTAAGAAGGCAATAGAGAGTTGCCAAGGTGAGAAGGCACTAGAGAGAGGAGTTAGCAATGTGGAAGTCACCATCTTACATGGAATCTAATCACAGAAGTGACATCCCATCACTTTTGCCACATTTGATTGGTAAGAAACAAGTTTCACATCCTACCTATACTCAGGGGGAGGGAATCACCCAGGGACGCCAACTCCAGGAGGCAAGGATCACCTTAGAGTCAGCCACCACAAAGGGTAACATAGAGAAGGACAAGCTGAAGGCAGATGGTCTTAAGGTGGGAGAGGGATTGCTGGTGATAGGAGGACCAACTATCCTGGTTTGTCCAGGACTGACCCAGTTACAGCCTAAAAGTACCTCCCAGGAAACCCCTCAGTCCTGGGAAAACCAGAACAAGTTGGTCATCCTTCCTAGTGGGACATGAGACGATTTTCTTTTTTTTTTTTGAGACAGAGTCTCGCTCTGTCACCCCAGCTGGAGTGCAGTGACGCAATCTCGGCTCACTACAACCTCTGCCTCCTGGGTTCAAGTAATTCTCTTGCCTCAGCCTCCTGAGTAGCTGGAGATGATTTTCTGCAGTGTAACAACACTAAATACCATCTCGGAGAAACTCCCAATTTGGTGCTAGAATGTTTTTTGCCCCTTTGGTACGTGAAGTAGGAGCTGGGTGCTAGTATGTCTTGTCACTTTTCTTTATTTTTTAATTTTTTTATGGTGCCATGACTCAGATGTCTTGTCACTTTTCTAAGACTGTCAATCA
Source organism: Aotus nancymaae (assembly GCF_030222135.1). Taxonomy (NCBI): domain Eukaryota; kingdom Metazoa; phylum Chordata; class Mammalia; order Primates; family Aotidae; genus Aotus; species Aotus nancymaae. The sequence continues at coordinate 24,400,068 of NW_026988442.1, read as the reverse complement.
GACTTAAGCCTCCTGCAGGTCACTGCATCTCTCTATAATTTAATATTTGCTTCAGTGTTGTATTTATTTATTTGGTTACCTTCTATTTGTTGCAAGTGATACTGGTCCTTCATTTATACTAGTGATATAAAATGTTCATTTCAAATGTATCCGAACAAAAAGCAAACCAATTTAAGGAAGAGTAGCAAAATAATATTTATGGCATATGAGTATTGCACAAATTGATGGCCAGGCATGGTGACTTAAGCCTATAATCCCAGCACTTTAGGAGGCGGGTTACTTGAGCCCAGGAGTTTGAGACCAGCCTGGGCAACATGGTGAAACCCCATTTCTACAAAAAATTTAAAAATTAGCTGGGCATGGGAGTATGCACTGATAGTCCCAGCTATTCACAAGGCTGAGGCAGAAGGATTACTTGGGCCCAGGATGTCAAGGCTGCAGTGAGCCAAGAACATCATGCCACTGCACTCCAGACTGGGCAACAGAGTGAGACCCTATCTCCAAAAAAGAAAAAAAAAAAAAAAAAAGAATATTGCACACATCAAGAAGGACTATATCATCTCCCCACTCCTTCCCATCATTGCTCCCTGACTTCATGTGCTCCCACCTGCCCTTCAGTCATCGACATTCACTGCATTAGCCTTCTTTCCAATTCTCTGATACATCAGGGGCACTCCCACCTCAGGCCCTTTGCACATGTTGTTCCCTCTGCCTGTAATACTCTTTCTCCAGACATCTGCAGGAATCCTCCCCCGTTCAGGTCTTTACTTGAATGTCACCATCTCATGATGCCTTCCCTGGCCATCCTGCACAATATTATAGACCCCCGCCCCCCAACCCCCACCATTCTCATCTACTTTATATACATTTTCCAACAGCGCTTACATCTAAAACAGTGTAATTTTTACTTGTTTCTCTTTTTAATCCATGTATGCCAGAGGTTACAATTTTTTTGTGTGTGTCAAATCAGGCGTTGGCGATGACCTTGAGCAGTAGCATATAAATAACTCCCACAAGCTTAGCATTCCAATAATGGAACACTAGCCATAAATAGGTTAATTGTCTGTTTATCCTTACTAGGTAAGTATGTTTCATGAAGGCAGACATTTCTGTCTGTTGGGGTATTTTCTGAATTCCTGGGCCTAGAACCATGCCTGGCTCAGAAGTGCTCACTAAATATTACTATTGGCTGGGCGCAGTGGCTCACACCTGTAATCCCAGCACTTTGGGAGGCCGAGGTGGGCGGATCACATGAGGCCTGAAGTTCAAGACCAGCTTGGCCAACATGGCAAAACCCCATGTCTATTAAAAATACAAAAATTAGCTGGGCATGATGGCAGGTGCCTGTAATCCCAGTTACTCATGAGGCTAAGGCGGGAGAATTGCTTGAACCTGGGAGGTGAAGGTTGCAGTGAGCTGAGATCATGCCACTGCATTCTAGCCTGGGTGACAGAGTGAGACTCTGTCTCAAAAAAAAAAAAAAAAAATTACTATCCAAGGACTCCATGGTGTGTTTCAGCCTGGTTTAGAGGCACAAGGTTGGGGAGATGCCACCACTACCTCACTTTTCTGCCCTACGTGTTTCGTCCATGATCCAGAGCCTGCCCTACATTTCTCCCTAATGCCTGCCACTTTCTTCCCCAAATCAGAATCAAAGATGCTTTCCATGAAACTCTATACTCAGGGGTTGCTTGGAGAAGCTCTGGCTGAGTGTGAGGTTATTTGGTTTCAAGAAATAAAACAAGGACGGGTTTTATTGAAGGAATGCAAGAGAATGTCAAAGAAGTCATGGGCCAGAAGATAGTCAGGTGAGCGGGTAGGTCTACTCATTAGGAGGCTTTTGGTGACAACAAGCATTTAACAGGTGTGTGCCTCTAGGCCTGGCTAATTAAAAAAAATTTTTTTTGTAGGGCAGGAGCAGTGGCTCATACCTGTAATTCTAGCACTTTAGGAAGCTGAGGTGGGCAGATTATTTGAGGTCAGGAGTTCAAGACTAGCTGGGCCAACATGGTGAAACCCCATCCCATCTCTACTAAAAATACAAAAATTAGCCGGGTGTGGTGACTCACACCTGTAGTCCCAGCTACTCGGGAGGCTGAGGCAGGAGAATTGCTTGAGTCCAGGAGGCGGAGGTTGCAGTGAGCTGAGATCAAGCCACTGCACTCCAGCCAGGGTGACAGAGCAAGACTCTGTCTAAAAAATAAAAAGAAAGAAAGAAAGAAACTTGCCTTTTTGTGAAGCTGGGGAAACTGAGGCCTAAGGGGACACTAAAGCCAGCATTAAAGATAGGTACCTGGCACAGCAAGGAGAGTGAGCCCACTTGCTTGTTGTTAAGTTGGGATGGGTTTGTGGGAGTGGAGAGAGAGAAATGCAGAGGAATACCCAAATTTTTCTACTGGAGACCATTCCATGTGGAGGTGATCACAGTAACATAGTTTATGCAGCATCAAAAGCTCTCTTTGTGCACCTTCCCTGAATCTTAAGGGCTTGTCACAGTACCTAGAGGGAAGGTACCACTCCTGGAAAAGATGTCGCAAATGAAGCCCAGTTGAATTCCAGGAGGCCTCTGTCCCCAAATCCTTCCCACCCATCAGCCTTTCCTGACCATCCCAGAGGTTTATTCTTTATTAATCAATTATAATACTCATGGGTGATTTGGATGGGGCCACACATTAACCTATTATTCCATATGAATTCATTTTATTAATTAATTGATTGATTTAGAGACAGAGTCTTGCTCTGTCGCCCAGGCTGGAGTGCTGTGCCATGATCTCAGCACTGCAACCTCTGCCTCCCAAGTTCAAGTGATTCTCATGTCTCAGCCACCCAAGTAGCTGGGATTATAGGCATGCAACTACATGCCCAGCTAATTTTTATATTTTTAGTAGAGACAGCGTTTCACCATGTTGGCCAGGCTGCTCTTCAACTTCTGACCTCATGTGATCCACCCTCCTCAGCCTCCCAAAGTGCTGGGATTACAGACGTGAGTCATCACACCGGCCTGATTCCATGTGAATTCAGTAGCAAGGATAATGTTTTATGCTTATTGATTCCTAGGTCAGAGCACATGGCCCTCCCAGGGCAGAAGAGCTGTTGGGTACAGGGTGGGAGATGTGTGGGAAAGGTCCTTAAACTAGGGTTACTTCTGAGGAACCAGGTCCAAGTAAGTCTGGATTATGATGATGGCTGCCATTTATTGAGGTGTTACTATGTGCTATGTACATTTTAATGCTTTATATACTTTATCTCTTAACTACTCTATGAAGTATATTACTTTCTCTGTTTTATAGATAAGCAAATTAAAGCTCAGGGAGATGAAGTGATTTGCCCAATGGTAAGCAGCTAGTGACTTTCAGAGATCAGATTTGAACCCTGACTATCTAACTTAAATTAGATGGGTCAGAGCCAGGAGGGATTTTACCAGTCATCCTATTCCATCCCCCTTCAGACATGTGGGGAAGCTGAGGCCCAAAGGGAGACAGTGGCTTCCCCAAGGTCACAATACAAACCTGTGGCAGAGCGGATTTTAATCTTGCACTAGATTTCTAGACTCCAGTCATCTCCTTCTTCTGGTCTGGGTGGCATCAATGGACAGGTTTAGATGTCAGGGTTGCTTGGTTGGGGGAAAGAGGTGTGCGTTAGAAAAGGTTGTGGGTCCTGGAAAGAAGAATCCACCTTTTCCACCCAGCTGGAGCCTTCCTTGGCTCAGGAGAGAAAGTGACCAGCTTGGGAAATGGCAGGTGGTTATTTTGGGCAGCCTAGCCTACTTTCCCACTCCCAGGAGACTGAGCCGCAAAGCATGCTCCCACCCTGAGGGTGGTTGGTCCCAAGGGGGATTCTGAACCTAATCCATGTTCTGAAGTCACAGATAACAGGAAGTTTGTAGGCAACCCTGGCCCAGGTAACACATTTACACTGTAATTATTTACTAACCATGGATACTAACTCCTTTTTTTAGGTGAAAAATGTACTTACACTTATCTTATTCCAAACAATATATGCTCATGGTAAAAAAAAAAAAAAAATCATAACATAGAGAAGGGCGTAAAGCAAAAGACACTGACTACCACCCAGAAGTTTTCAGTCTTATGTCCCTAAGGAAATCACCATTAATAGCTTCCTGTGTATGGCTCCTGAAATTTGTGTGCCCATTCAAAGATTTATATTTAAATACCTACATACATATGTATTTTAGACACAGATGGGAGTGCACTATACATACTGTTCAGACATTGCTTTCTTATTTCATTATATATCTAGGCTATCAGTGCCAAATCCATCTACCTCGTTCATGTTAATGATGATAGAATTCCCCTATATGGATGTATTATAGCTTATTTGATGGGTACCTGGCTTATTTTCAATCCCTTGCTATTATAAACAATTCTGCAAAGCATTCTTGTATATATTATCTTCCTGCATATGTGCAAGTATATATGTAGAATGTAGAATAAATTCCTAGAAGTGGAATTGCTCTGTTCAAATGGTGAATTGTTAAGTTAAATGGTTTGTGGATTTAAATATTTTGATAGATGCTAACAAATTAATCTCCAAAGTTTTCATCAATTAATATATACTCCCACTAAAATGTGTGACTGTGTCTATTTCTCCACTCCTTTCCCCATACAGTTTATTTTCAAGCAATTTCTTTGTTACACTGATAGGTAAATAATGATGGCTTGCATTTGTTTTGGTTGACATTCTGTTCATAGTGAGAAGTGCTAAATAACTTTTTGCTGTTTATATGTCATTTGTATTTTTTTTTTCCTGTAAATTGCCTGTTAAGGGCCTTTCTCCATTTCCTATAGGAGTGATGGCCTTTTTATACCGTTTTGTAAGTGCTCTTTACATATGAAGGGAATCCATCTTTTTTTTTTTTTTTTTTTTTTGCCTTTCAAAGAACTTACTGTAGTTTTAGAATGTTTTGGGATTGGATAGGGCTCATGGTCACTCATTATCCTTCCCACTTTCCTCAACTCCATATTTTCCCGGCAATTTTCCATGAGAACTGTATCATTAGCTTGCCTAGTTCCAAAGGCCCTTTTCCAAATTTTCACATTATTTCTAAAACTTCTTTACATCCATTATCCCCTTTAGCCTTGAAACCACTGAATGAGGTCCATGAGCTTATTTTCCAAATGAGGAAACTGAGACGCAAATGGGATGTGGCTTGGCATTGCATAAGGTCACACAGGGGTTTCCTGATGGCCAGAACTCAAACCTACCTTGACGCCCCTGCCTCTTCCTCCATTTGTGAGCATGTGTGCATGAGCATTTGAGTATAAGTTTGTTTAAGAGTGTGTGAATGTGACTGTGTGAGTATGCATGTGTGTTGGATGAGGGTGGCCTGAGGACAGTAGTAGTGCTTGCTACAGGGCTCTTACAGCTTTGTCAATTGGGGCAGCCCAAATCAGGTCTGCAAGAAAGTCTGACTTCATTCTGCTCTCTTCCTGTCTCCAGTCATCTCCCTCCCTCTCTCCTGTTTCTGCCTCTGCCTCTTCCATTCCTTGTCTCTTTGTGTGTCTCTGTGATGGTGTCCCATGTCTCCTTCCTAGTTTCTGTCTCTTTCTACCCTTTCTCTTCTTTCTGTGTCTCTGTCTGTCTCTTGTCCACAGTGATGGCTTATTGGAGTGGAAATCACACCACTTGCCTGTTCTCTTTTTTTCTTTTTCTTTTAAATATAAGGCCAGGTTCCTCACCAAATAGTAAGTGAGAGACAGAGGGTGGAGAAGTAAGAAGGTGTGCTCCTGCCCCATGGCTTCCCGTTTGGTGTGTCCCCAGAGGGAGATCAGGGACTGGAAATGACAGGAAGGCCTGTCAGTGCTGGGGGGTCTGGTTTTGGCCTGAAGCGCCAGGGTATTTGTCCCAGCTCTGCCTGACCCTCTTGATGACCCAGGACAGGCCTCTGCCATTTTAAGGCTTTGGAAAGTCCCCTGATCTGCTACATAACGGTACAGCTCCTTGCAGGTTAGGAAGTGCAGATGCACCCAGAATCTCTGTAAGAAGGTGGGGCAAGGGTGCTCTACCCATTCTATGGATTCAGACAGGGCATAGGCTTTGTCCAAGGTCACACAAGAAGGTGGTGGCAGAGGCACTTAATGACCTCTGCTATGGATAGGGCCTCCCCAGCTTCTAGCTCAGGGGTGGCCCTTAGTAAAGTGTTGATGAGAATTTGCTGAATCATAGTGACCACAATGATGTGACAATAGTAGGTAACATAGTGAGCACTTACTATGTGCTAGGCAACATGTCAAGTATCTTATATGTGCTATCCCACTGAATTTCTACCCCATACCCCCAGTCCTATCAGGTAGCTACTTTATCATCTTCATTTTATAGATGAGAAAACCCACGCCTAAGAGAAAATAACTACATAGTTACTAAATGCCAGTGCAATCAAGAGGGAGGGAGGGAGGGAGAGATGGATAGATGGATGGATGGATGGATGGATGGATAGACGGATGGATGGATGGATGGAGGGATGAATGGATGGATGGATGGGTAGATGAAAGAATAAATTAATAAGATAAGTAGTTTAGGGGATTTGGAGTTTACAACAGATTTTAATATCTCTATCCCTATTAGCTCTAAGGCATAGTGGAGAAGTGAAGCAGGTGAAGACTGAAGTTAATCCAAGAAAATAGGAGTCCCCTCTCAAGCTACCAGTCAACATGGACAAGTTCACACAAAGCAACATTCACACACAGTCAGGGATGCATTCACACTGACAGGATGCAAAGACACACACACAAGCATAGGCATTACAGAAACCTTATGCTGACACTCAAATACAGCTAACTAAACTCAGTTCCACATAGACACTGATATGCTTAGAGATAAGGCAAACACAGAGAGGGACACACCATCGACGGAAGACACAAACACAACACAGAACCACGTGGAAACGGGAATACATGGGTCATGTGCACACAGACACAGGTACTGTCTTTCTCTGTCTTTGTGTATATGTGTTTGTGTCTTTCACACACACAAACATACACACATATCAGTACATGCAAAGACCAGTATACATGTCACATTCGAAACTAGACTAGACACAGTTAACACAAGGACATGCGCCTTGCAAGGACGTATTCAGAAACAAGGTTATTGCTTCAAAGACAATGACACAGATATGCAGAAATGCTTATCTATCCAGAGACATGGACACATTAGCAGGAAAGTTTTACACACACACACACACACACACACACACACACGGGCAGGACACACTAGATCAGTCTTTCTCTCTTGGAAGAAACTGCAAATAGGACACCCTAGAGGTTTAACTACATTCCAGCCACTTAGCACTTTCTCTAGATGAAAGCCACTCAGCTGGGTCTTGCAAAATATGTAAAATTTAAGGACCACCCTCCTCAAGGCTTAGGGAAAGGCTCCCGAAGAGGAAAGCTCCAACTGTATGTGCTGTTACTCTTGATGCTCAGAGCTTGGCGGTGTCTTTGTTCCTCCTTTTCCTTCTCAACCAACCCTCATCCCATCCAGTCTGTCACCAACTCCTGCTCAGGTGATCTCCGGAAGTTTTAGGCCCAGCCCTCTCCTTAGCCAAGGCCTTGTTACCTGCCATCCATGTCTCAGCCTCCCACAGCCATGGCCTCCTACCTGGCCTTAGGACCCTCGGTCCCTCAACCTCCTCCACTTCAGCTTTCCACCAGCACATCCTTTCTCAGCCATCTTCCTCTGCTAGGAGGCAAAAAACCAAGCAATGGCTTTTTGGTTCAAATCAGGACTTACCTGAAGATCTGAAGAGAAGAGGCAGGGCAAGTCTCTGAATTCACTCAAATCCATCCCTCCCAGAGCACCCTTAGAGTTATTTTATTTTATTTTTTTGGAGACAGAGTCTTGCTCTATCCCTTAGGATGGAGTGCAGTGGTGCAGTCCTGGCACACTGCAACCTCGGCCTCCCAGGTTCAAGTGATTCTCCTGTCTCAGCTTCCACCGAGCAGCTGGGATTACAAGCGCCTGCTACCATGCCCAGCAAATTTTTGTAATTTTAGTAGAGACAGGGTTTTACCACATTGGCCAGGCTGGTCTCAAACTCCTGACCTCAGGTGACCCATCCACCTTGGCCTCCCAAAGTGCTGGGATTACAGGCATGAGCCACAGCATCCGGCCCCAGAGTTATTTTAGAATGCAAATGTGAGGGCAGTGACTTGGATTACTTACTGATATAAATAAGTAAAATTTGTTCCAAGAACAAGTTTGACTAAGAACGGGGACAAGAACAGTCCAGGCACATAGGAAGTACCATTTTCAACATCCTCAGTGGACCCTTTTTCCATCCCCTCATGCTGGGTCAGATTCTCCACCCACTGGCAGCTGCACACACATGTACACACATGCACTGCAAAGTATATAGGTACTGGGCTGGGCATGGGGGCACATGCCTATAATCCTACCCACTTTGGGAGGCCACGACTGGAGGATTGCTTGAGGCTGGGAGTTTAAGACCAGCCTAGGCAACATAGCAAGACCCCATCTCACCCTATATCAAACACACACACACACACACACACACACACACACACAGTATATAGATACATATCTTTTTATGGCACTTATCACAATTGCAATTCAAGTTATTATTATTATGTGACTATTAGATAAGGCAGTAATTAAATAATTATTGTCATAATTATTTGTTTAACATTACCAAACAATAAGCTTCATGAAGGCAGAGACCAGGTCTGTTTTATTCATCCCTGTATTTGTAGAGCTGGGTACAAAAGTGAGCATTTGGAACTTACATTCAACAAATGTATCTATCAAGTACCTATTATATGCGACACGCTCTATACATCCAATCTCCACCACGATTGTGCAAAGAAGTGTTAATTATTCTTTTTTTTTTGGAGACAGAGTCTTACTCTGTCACCCAGGCTGGAGTGCAGTGGCATGCTCTCAGCTCACTCCAACCTCTGCCTCCCAGGTTCAAGCAATTCTTGTGCCTCAGCCTCCCGGGTAGCTGGGGTTACAGGCGTGCACCACCATGCCTGGGGAATTTTTTTATTCTTAGCAGAGACAGGGTTTTGCCATGTTGGCCAGGCTGGTCTCAAACTACTGACCTCAAGTAATCCTCCTGCCTCAGCTTCCCAAAGTGCTGGGATTACAGGTGTGAATCACTGTGCCTGGCCTATTATTCTCATTTTTTGATGAGAACCTTGAGGGAACTTACCCAAGGTCACATAAATAAAACAAGGACAGACGTTTAAACCCAAGTCAGGCAATGCTTCTTCCACTCCACTCCGCCGAGCTGCCCGGTTCTCGGCCTCCTCCATCTCACTGGACTGTGAAGTCCAACCTGGAGGTTTGTCTCTGGTTTTCCATCCCTTCCTTCTCTGGTTCCACATCCACCATTTCCCTCATTCATATTCTCAAGCATCCCTCTCCACCCCCAAACTTGTTCTTATTATGCATTATTCATACTCAGGTGTAAGTGGCTGACCACTTAAATTTCCCATGGGAAAACATTACATATTTACAAAGGGTAATGATTTACACTTACAGCCCCAAACCCTATTGATGGAATTTTAGGCACGAGCTAACCAAGAAAGGAGAAATCACACCAAGAAGTCCAGGCACATAGGAGGTGCTATTTTCAGCTTAAACATCACATCCTCAGGGAAGACTTCTTCCATCTCCTTATGCTGGGTTAGATTCCCACCCACCATTTTTTTTTTTTTTGAGATGGAGTTTTTGCTCTGTTGCCCAGGCTGGAGTGCAGTGGCGAGATCTCGGCTCACTGCAACCTCGACCTCCTGAGTTCAAGCGATTCTCCTGCCTCAGTCTCCCAAGTAGCTGGGATTACAGGTGCCCACCACCACACCTGCCTAATCTTTGTATTTTTAGTAGAGACGAGGTTTCGCCATGTTGGTCAGGCTGGTCTCGAACTCCTGAAGTCATGTGATCCACCCGCCTCGGCCTCCCAAAGTGCTAGGATTACTGGTGTGAGCCACTACGCCTGGACTCACCCACCATTTTTGACCAGACACCCACTCGCTGTGACCTTGAGTAAGTCTATTCCCCTCTGTAAGCCTCAGTTCTTCATTTGTAAAATGGGGAGAAGATGTGAAGAAAATGCATCTCCTTCCTTCCTAAGGCTGGTGTGAGAGTTTATGCATTCAATCAACAACTATTTACTGAACACCAACTTTTTGCCAGGAATCCTTCTGGGCTCTGGGGAGGGGGAGAAAGAGACAATAAACAAATAAACAAGAAAAAAATGTGTGTATTGTGTGTGTGTGTGTATATATATATCCAAACACATACACATATATACACACATGTACATACATATGTGTGTGTCCGTATAGATTCATGTACCACACACACACATATATGAAACGTGTCAGATGGTGATGAGGGCTACAGAGAAAAATAAAGCAGAGTAGAGAGGATTTGGCATTTCAGAGAGGGGTTTTGCTACTACATAAAGAGTGGTGAGGGAAGACTTCAGAAGGAAGGTGATATTGGGGCAGAGATCTGTGAGTGAGCTATGCTCCCTCTGCAAGGGAGAGGGCTTCAGGCAGCAGGAACAGCAGAACAGAGGTTCTGAAGCCAAGTGAGCCACCGGGGTGTCCTGGGCACGAGGACAGAGGGGTGGCACAGCCAAAGAAGTTAGGACCTTGTAGAACTTGGACTTTGACTGTGAGATGGGAGGGTTTTAAGTAGAGAAGTGGTCAGTTTCTGGTTATATTTTGTGTATAGAAATGACAGGAGATGCTGGTGGATAAATGTGGTGTGTGTGAGAGAGGAGTTAAGTATGTAAGATTTCTGATCTGAACAAGTGGAAAAATGGAGCTGCCACTGACCAAGGTGGGGATAATGATACCAGCCCTCTTAACCATGACACCAGGCTGCCTCAAAGTCTAAGGCTGCTCCCTGGGAAGGGGCTAGAGCTCAAGAGCACCTGCTGAAGGCCAGCACTGTGCTAGATGTTTTGCATACTGTGATGGGCAGATGTGTCAGAATAACTCCAGTGATCCTCGCCCTTGTATAATCCCTTGTATGAGCCTGCCCTTGTGTGAGTGTGGGTGGAAACTGTGACCACGATCAGAAATTGCTACCATGATTATATTAACATTATACGTCAAAGGGACATCATGCAAGTGGATCTGACCTCTAATCACATGAGTTTTGTTGTTGTTGTTGTTGTTGTTGTTGTTGTTGTTTTTTGAGATGGCGTCTCACTCTGTTACCCAGGCTGGAGTGAAATGGCACGATCTCAGCTCACTGCAACCTCTGCCTCTTGGGTTCAAGCGATTCTCCTACACCAGCTTCCTGATTAGCTGGGATTACAGGCACACACCACCACACCTGGCTAATTTTTGTATTTTTTAGTAGAGACATGGTTTTACCATGTTGTTCAAGCTGGTCTCAAACTTCTGACCTCATGATCCACCCGCCTCAGCCTCCCAAAGTGCTGAGATTACAAGCATGAGCCACCACGCCCAGCCACATGAGATCTTTAAAAGCAGAGTTTCTCAGGTCAGTAAGCAGAAGGCAAGGTAGAAAGATTCTACTGAAGGATGAGAAGGGCTTGACATCCTGAGGCTGGCCTTGAAGGTGGAGGGGGCCATGTGTAAGGACCAGAAAGCTACTTCTAGGAGCTGAGATCGACTTCTGACTGACAGCCAGCAAGGAACCTTAGTTCTGCAACCACAAGGAACTGAATCCTGCCAACAACCTGGATGATCCTGGAAGTGGACTCTTCTCCAGAGCCTGCAGAGAAGAGCCCAGTCTGGCCAATACCTTGTGAGGCCCTAAGCAGAGAACCGAGCTGGGGCTACCCAGACTTCTGAACCTATAGGATCACAAACCATTAGATTGGTGTTTTTAAGCCACTTGATTTGTTAGGCAGCAATAGAAAACAAACACCTGTGTTATCTTACAGACGCTTCACAACTGTCCAAGATGGAAGGTTCCTGTCCCCATTGTACAGATGAGAAACAAGACCTGTGAGGTAAAGGATTTTGCCATAGGCCACCCAGAAAGACAGCACTGCAGCTGAGATTCAAACTCTGGGCTTTCTCTTTCTGAGGCCTGAACTGTTTCCATGTCACCAGATGGCTTCATAAAGAGGTATGTGAGCAGCTGGGAATTTCTTTGGCATCTGGGGCCCAATTAGGTGGGCAGGGACCATCATGTCCCAGGTCACACGCAGGGAATGGAGCGTGGGTTTTGGATTCTGCTCGTCTCTGTCCTGGGGCTGCAAGTGTCTGAGCCCATGTGTGTCTGAGGACTGCGGGGGGTCGAGGGTAATAATGGGAGAGTCTGTGAGTGTGAGCCTGCAGAGTGTGTCTCACTGTGCCTGAGTCTGAGGGTGTCAGTGCATCAGTCAGGATGCACCACGCTGGGAGGGATGGAGTCTGTGTGGCTGTGTCTTGGCATGTGTGCGCTACTTAATGTGTCCAAGGGTGACAGTCTGTGCATCTGGCCATGTCAGAGCGTTTGACAGTGCTGAGGTGGTCACGGGGGACGCGACATAGAGTGTGTGCTGGGTCTGACTTGTGTGTTCATCTGAGTGTATGAGTGTGTGTATGATTTCTAGGGTGTCTGTGGGTAAGTGTGAATGCGTGAGACTGTGTATGCCTATCTGAACTTTTCTGGGGTTTTGTGGCATCTGAGAGTCTCCCCATGTGGGAGGCCGGGCACCAGGGGTGTCCTGCCTACCTCCCTGAGCGTGTCTGCAGGTCTCTGCGTGAGTCTGCGTGTGTCCGTGGACGTGTCTGTCCCCGCGTGTGTGAGGGGGTGGGCCTGTGGGTGTATCTGTCCGGGTGTCTGCGGGGCATGCTGCAAAGTCAATGTGTAGGTGTAGGTGCCTGTTTGAGCTTCTCTGTAGGTGCAGGTGTGAAGCTGAGGGTCTCTGTGTGGGAGGCCGAGTGCTAACCGGCCTGGACGGGACCCTCTGAGGGCGTCCCCTCCGAGCGCGCCCGTGTCTCAGGGTGAGGCCTATCTGGGTGAGGGACTGGACGCCGGCCTCTGGGCGAGTCCGCGGGCTGAGGGTGGGGGCCGCGGCGGGGTCGGGGGACGGCCCTCGGACCAGGGCCCAGCCAACCTCGCCCCGCGCCTGCCTCCCAGCGCAGACCTGCCGGGCCGGGGACCGCGAAGAGGGGCAGCAGCCCGCACCCTCTCGGCTCCCACGCCCCGCGGTGGCGCCCCCTCCCCCGGCTGCGCGGATTGGCTGCGGCGCCGCTCCGAGCCCGCCCCGCGCGGCCGGCGAGGGGCGCCGCGGGCCAGAGCGCGCTGCGCCGCCACCGCCGCCGCCACAGCCGCCGCCGCCCGGAGCACAGCGCGCCTCGGGCTCCGCGCGCCGCCAGCTCCTGGCCCGCCCGCCGGCCCCGCCGCGACCGCCAGCCCCACAGCGGAGCCCCGGCCCGGCCCCGGGCCGCCGCCACCACGCCTCGCGCCGTACTCCGCGTCAAGAATGGGGCGGCCAAGCTGCCCAAGCCGCCCGCCGCCGCCGCCGCCGCCGCGGCCGAGGCGCCCGGCGCCGGCGCGGGCATGGAGCGCTCGCAGAGCCGCCTCAGTCTGTCAGCCTCCTTCGAGGCGCTAGCCATCTACTTCCCGTGCATGAACTCCTTCGACGACGAGGACGCAGGTAAGCGAGCGGCCCGCCCCCAGACCCCGGGGGTGTCCCGGGATCCAGGTCCCGAGGCCCCCTCCCCGACCCGTGCGCTCTTAGAGGTGGCCACGCTCTCCTCCCCACCCCCAACCGCCTGGGAAGGCGCCCCTAGGGTCTCCTTCGGCACTCACGGGACCCCAGGGTCTCCAGGATGCGCTGTCTTCTGGCCTTCTCCTCCAGGTACCCCGAGATCGTCTGCATTCACCTTTCCCGCAGGTGGGCCCTTTGGGTCGCCAGGACCCAGCTCTGCCTCCTCACCTGTGCCTATTGGATGCCCCCTGCCTCGTCCCTGGATCCGACCTGCCACCCTCCCTGAGTCTCCCGAATGTGCCCGGTCTTCAAGCCTGGGGCTTTGGCTGTCCCACCCCTAGGGCTCCGACGCGCCCCCCGCCATTGGAGGTGGCGCGCAGACCTTACCACTCCATCTTTGTCTTGGCCGCATCCAGAGGATCTCTGCCCGGTGCCAGAGGCCTTGAGCGCCCCCATTTGTCTCTCCTTTCCTTCCCCGATGGGCTTGGGCTCCAGACTCCTGCTTCTTTTACGCCTGGGGCAGATGGAGGGGAACCGGCCAGGTGACCGGCCTATCCTCCCCTCTCTTCCCGGAAAGAGGTGTAGGGCGGCGCCAACTCTACACTTGCGCGCCCGCTGGTGTGTGCCCCTGACCTCAGGTGCTCTTGTCCCTGGAGTCGCCTTTCTCGGTGGGCTGAAGCCGGCACCATCCAGCGGCTTGAACCTCCTCTTCCCAGGCCTGCGCACAACCTCAGCCAGAGCGAGGGGTGGGGAGCTGTAGGAAAACCTACTCTTTGGGGCCCTGGGACCCGGCAGAGGGAACATGAGGGCTCCAGATTTGGTTCTGGGATGAGGAAGGGAATCCATCAACAGGTGAGGTAGCTAGAGGGCTTGGGTCAGAGCTCCCCAAAGAATGCCAGGTTGGGAATCAGAATCAGATTCCAGTCTTCATTCTCTACTCATTAGCTGTGACCTTGGGCAAGTCATGCCACCCCTGAGCCTGGATTTCCTCATCTCTGAAATGGGGATCGTTGTATAGATGCAAGGTGTATGTATAGTGTGAGGGTGTTCAGTGTTTTGTGAGCTGAATATCCAAGAGTATTTGAATTCAATGAGGGGACAAAACAGAGGAGTGTATGTGCTGGAGGAGCAAAATGGTTTCATGGGCACTTTCAAATCTCTGAAGAAAACATGGACTGTCTCTCCCAAAGTACATGTATGCACCATCCACAAAACGTAGCCTACGGTTTTAGGAAGTTCTTGGGCCCAGGTTTAGACTTAGTCTTTGGGGACCCTTGTCTGGTCAAACTGGCCACCAGGGTTCCAGCATGGGATGAAGCGGTGCTCATGTCTTCCCGCCCGTTCTCCAGAAGAATTTGTTGGCTGGTAAATGAATGGGGATAGGTGAGGCAGATCCCCAATAGACCTGGCTTTCTATTGACCTGGAGCTGGGGATGGGGGTAAGGGTAAAAATGGTTACGGCAGAGACATTTTACCATTTTTACAATCACCATTTTACAGGGGGAAAAAAAAAAAACAGAGGCTCAGAGGTTTAACTTCCCCCTTGATGTAGCTGAGGAAGGTTGTATTATTATTCTGGAGAAGGCAAGGTGGGAAGGAGTAGGGGGCTCCCTAACACAGTAGAGTGGTCAGCAGGCCACTTGGGTCTCAAGAGCCAAGATGGGCAGGAGCATGTGTTTGTAGGAGCATAGGAAGGCAGGAACAGTTTAGTTTTTCTTCAAAGTCATGCTCTGTGTCATGGGTCAAACACCTTGGTTATTGCAGGCTGCAGGCAATTTGCTCTGGTTTCACTTAAGTCAGAACAGATAACTTCATGCAGTATTAGTGATATTTTTGAAGGTCCACTCATATTTTTTTTCCAGTGGGCTTCTTGAAATTCTTTAGCGTTTCACTTGGAAGAGACCTAGAAATCATCTTGTCTATCCCCTTTTTGCCCCCAAATGGATGGGGTGTGTGTGTATTTGTGTGAGTGTATTTGTATGTGTGTGACTGAAGCCCTGGAATTGCGGGGGCGGGGGGTGTATAATCCAAGGTCATCTAGTGAGGCAGCCACAGAGCTGAGACTAAAATCAAGTTTATGGTTCTCTTTTCAGTAAACCAGTAGCCCTCCCTCTGAAAGAGGATTTTTAAGAAATCCAGACCTCACCATGTAGAAAATGGTTCCCAGGTGAAGAGGCTTGGGGGCGCTGCTGGCGGCCAAGAGTTTGGTTTGGGCATCTTGTGCTCTCTGTTCTTGAGGGATGCTTCAAATTTGGGAGGGGGAGGGAGAGAGTCAACTTTCATTTCCGGAAGAATAATTAATGTCTGGTGAAAGTCGGAAGTAGCAGCATTGTCTTGGTGCTTTATTTCTCTTGTTCTCCTTAAAATCATTAATTTTCTCCTAAAAGAAGCGTTTTGGATTTATTCTTTTAGAGCAGCACTGCGATGAACTGATTTCTAAACGGTCTCTTCCATACTGGACGTGGGCATGGCTCCACTTGCCTCTTCTCTCCTCCCTCCCCTGGCCCTCTTAATGCCTGTCTGTCTCTGCTGGCTCCTTCTCAGAAGTGTGTCCCTGACAGGCCTCCGGCTCATCTAGGAGCCTCCCCTTTCTTGCAGCTTCCAACTCATGTCGAATGCATCTTTTTCCAGCCAGACTGAGCTAGAGCTATCTTCAGTGTTTAGTTGCCACCCTTTTGCTAGTTTCCTGAGAAATGGTGTGAGAAGGAGCCTTTTTCTCATTAGCCTCAACTGGGGCAGAGCACATTCCCAATTTGGACTTGGGAGCCTTAGCCATTGGGGTGGGCACTTGAAGCTGCCCCTTCCTCAGCCACCCTTGGGCCCAGGATGCTGATCCTTACTGGTTTACAGAATTCCTCTCCAGGGGTTTCTTCCTTCATGCACTTTGAACCTATTTCTTGCAATGCTTCTTTTGCCCTCTTTCACAAGGATGCCAGGGCTTTAGGGAAGCATGTCCCTAGGGGTGTTTTTGTGTATGTGTTTTGTTGCCCAGCCTTGTTGGCACTGGGTTTGTAATTGAGGAGAAGTTAGATATGTGGTCTCAGTTTCGTATCTGTGAGGAAGAAGAAAAATAATAACATGGACTGCATAGGGTTAACATTTTACAAATGACTACCTTTGTGCAAGACATGTTCTCAGGCATTTTAAATATATTAACTCATTCCTCATTGCAAGCCAGTAAAACTGCTAACCTGTTAACATCCCCATTTTCAGATGAGAAAACTGAGGCACAGACATAGTAATTCCTTCAAGGTCACTCAGCCAGGAAGTGAAGGAGTGAAGCTTTGAACTTGGGCAATCTGACCCAAGCATCTATGCTTTTAATCAGCTATTATGTATGCTGTTTGTGCTGTGCAAAGGTCTTAGTACAGAGAAAGAGTTGTTTCTGAAAGTGACCGTAGAAAAGAATCTGTGGGTTTGGGGAGCAGAGAATGCTGATTCTCAAATGTTAGCTTTATAATTTTAACAGACTAATCTTATTGCATTGTTATAATTATTAAGATAGAGCCGGGCCTTCCTTCTTTGAAGTGGCTTAAACATAGGGATTTAGGGGACTTGCCTGCCAATCAAGAGGTTAGGGAGGATTTCAGCCACTGTTTCCCTGCTCTTCCTGACCACTTCGTTTGCACCAGTCACATCTACAGTCCCAACCCTGACACTCTGCCTTGGGGCCTAGCTGAGGAGCTAGGGTGTCTCTAGTTTCCAGCAGATGCCAAAGGGGGTTGTTACATCAGGGTCTGGAATTGAGCATGGTGTTCCTGAGCCTGTCCAAGTGATTTCAGCGTCCAGTTCTCCCCCTCCCACCCGGGAGAAGGGCGGAGAAGCTGGAGCAGCCAGCTCTGATTTGCCCATAGGATGGAAGCTTCGATCCAGCGCAGGGAGGAAGTTGCCATGGCAACAACAGCCCGCTACCGGTCCCTCTCCTAGCGGTTTGGGCCACATCTCTGGGCTGGAAAGCCCTTCCTGGCACCACCCTCTTCCACTCAGACCAAGTCTGTTGGGCTGGGGGTCGGGTGGGATAGTGGATGGGACCCAAAAACTAGTACCACAGCACCCCACTCCCCATTTTTGGACAGAGGAGAAATGTAGGGGGTGGTCTGAGTACTTCTGGGTTGTGAGGCAGCGATACCCATTATCCTGCCAGACAGATCCTGGCAGGGAGAATCAGAGTTCCAATTCCTCCCCGCACCCCCAGGGACCTGGAATGACCTCACTGGAGTTCTCCCCCTCCCCCTTTATTCCACTTGGCAGAGTTTTCTTTCCCAGACCAAGTGCTAACTTTTGTCCTTGAAATTTGACCTGAGCTTTTTCTGGGAAACAAAATGTCCTGCTGTCTCACCCCTTCCCTCTAAGATGGTGGGAATGAATCCTTCAGCCATAGAAGGAGGCTGGCTGGGTGGGTGAGGGAGGAGGCCTTAAAATATCCTTCATGATCAGGACCACGTGCAGGCATGAGGTTGAGGCTTTGAAGCCTCCACTCCCACCCTAACCCTCCAGGGCAGGACACTTCCTCTCCCTCTTCTTCCTCACCACACCCCCCTTCCCATTTTCTTAATGTTTTCGGAGCTGGGCAGGACTCTTCTAGATTTGGATAATTGAAGCATGATGGAGAATTGAACCAGTTGTTCCCATAGTTCAAGTTGAGGAGTGGGGTGAGAGTGTGGACACAAACCACTTTATTTTATTTTATTTTTATTTTGAGGCAGAGTCTCACTCTGTCACCCAGGCTGGGGTGCAGTGGTGCCATCTCAGCTCGCTGCAACCTCTGCCTCCCAGGCTCACCTGATCCTCTCACTTCAGCCTCCCAAGTAGCTGGGACTAGAGGCAAGCACCACCACACCTGGCTAATTTTGTTATTCTTTTTTTGTAGAGATAGGGTTTCGCCACATTGTCCAGGCTGGTCTCAAACTCCTGAACTCAATGATCCTCCCGTCTTGGCCTCCCAAAGTGCTAGGGTTACAAGCATGAGCCACCATGGCCAGCCCAAACCACTTTGTTTTAATCAAATTATCCTGAAACAAATTATCCCCAGCCCAAACCACTTTGTTTTAATCAAATTATCCTGAAAGAATGATCTCAGAAAAATCAGGTGCATGAGGGGTCACCCTTACCCCATTATACAGATCATTGGTCTGCAGGTCGGCTCTGGTGCTATCAAAGCTCTTTCTTTATTTTCTCTCTCCCTTAGGCACCCGCTTCTCTATCCCCAAGCTCCCAGACTCCTGGCTCAAGCTTCCTGAGTTTGCAGCTGCCATAGACCCACCTGGTTCTGTTTGGTGGGAATGGAAAGAGAGGTCCATCTACCTTGTTTCCTTTTCAGGATGCAACTCTGCCTCCCTCCTTCCTAACCCCTAGAACCAGAGGCAGAGCCAATTCTAATTGAAGGCTGAGTAAGGGTGCAGGCAGAGGTACAGAGGAGAGCGAGAATAGAAGGAAGCCTTCACCCTCAGCCGACCCTCTCGCCTGTCTCAGGGACTTCTTTCTACTCTACTTTGCCTCCTCTGTGTCTTTTCATTATGGCTCTAACAACCATCATTTCAGCATGCCTTTTAAAAATTGCTGGAAAGGTGCCACTTTTGGTGAATGTGCTCAAAAGGGTGCAGTATCTCCCCCACTATAAACCTTCCCCAATTCCGTGATCCGCGTCAGTTCCACTGCCTCTATGTACTAGAAAGATAACTGGGCTTGGATTTGAATCTGCTCTGGTTCTGTGACCTCAAGCAAGTCTCTTAACCTTCCTGAGCCTCATCTGGAAAAAAAAGGGTTAATTATTTTTGTTCAAGCATCTCTCAGGATTATAAAAATAAAATGATTGATGGGCTTGCTTGGTCATGCTCAGTGCTTTCTGTGATCTCACTGAATCCTATGGCAACCTGAAGGGGTAGCTGCTGTTGCAGATGTACCCATTTTGCAGATGAGGAAAGCCAGGCAGCTCAGAGCAGTTGAATTAATGACTTTCTTAGGCTATAGGGTGGCAATTCAAACCTAGGTGTGTTTGACTCTAGGCTGTCTTCTGCTTCTGTGCATGAAATGAGATCCTGGGTGGGACAGGACTGTGTAAGCTCCTGGGGCTGTGCTTGTGCTGTCGGAACAGCAGGTGACAAAGGCCTGGGTGTGATGTTCTCTACCAGGGCCCACCACCCTGCTACAATCCACCTGCCCATTGGAGTGCCTTCCTGGCCATCGGTTCCTGGATGATACTTATCACAGTTGGTCCTCAGCTGGTGTGGCTGCCTGGCCTCCTTGAAGAATCCAGTTGTCTGCCCTGGCCCTGGGGGCCAAGCCATCACCTGCCTCTCCAGACTGATGTAGGCCAATGCTGGATTATATTTAACGCTGTGCTATTTCCACTTGACAGCTCCAGCGCTCCATCCCCCCTCCCCTTTTCTTCTTCCTCCCCCCTCCCCTTCTGATTCACTCGGAAACTGAGGAGGCTGATGTCAGTGCCTTATTCTTAGCCCCCGTAATTGTAACTGCATTTAGCAGTGCGCACTTCATTAACAGTTTCTGCGACGGGGGAGTGAGATGACGGTGTGGCTGGGCAGGGATGTGGATGGGAGTGGGGAGAGGGCAGCTGCTGCCGGGACCCTGGCCAGCTGCCTTGTCTGGATGGACCAGCTGGGCTGCTTCCAGGTCTGGCTTTCCAAGACTTCCAGTCTTGGAAGGACCCTTGGAGAGCATCTAACCCATTTCCTTATTAAGCAAGGAGGGAAACTAAGGCTCAGAGAGGCGGACTGGCTTGCCAAGGTCACATGTTAAGGATCCAGAACTCTAACCTTTGAGTCCACCTTTTCTTTTCTGGTATTTATTCATTCAGCTAGTCTTTAATTAGCTTCTCAGTGTTAAACAATGTTCTAGGTGCTAGGATTCTAGGGATATATTGAGGAACAAGTCAGACATGGTTTCTGCTCTCAGGGAGTTATATTGTAGGGTGGGGAAAACAGACAATAAATAGATAACCAATTAAATAAATAATTTCAGGTTCTGTTAAGTGGGATGAAAATGGAATGATGATGGGATAGGATATAATGTTAAGTAAGGTAGTCAGGGAAGGCTAAGGAGGTGACATTTGAGATAAAGCCTAAATGACAAAGAGCCAGCAATGGGAATATGAGGAAGAAGAGTGTTCCAGGCAGAGGAAATAGCTGTGCAAAGGCCCTGAGGTCAGTACGAGTTTGAGTTTTAGGGAATAGAAAGGAGACCAGTGTGGTTAGATTAGATCAGAGAAGGGGCAGATTATCCCAACCTTGTAGATGATAAAGATTATCCAGTGTGGGAACTGAGGTCCAAAGAAGGAAAAGAAAGGGCCCCCAGGTGGATGAAGTTAGAGAGGCCAAGAACTCATGCCTTCTGAATCCCTGTCTTTTATGTTCCTTAGGCACAGATGGCTGTGCCTTTAAATACATGACGTGGCTTCCTTTCACATTGTAGCTGGAAGGCACTGTGGAGTCCAGGCTGGATTCTTTATACTCACCTGCCTCCCTCTGCCCCTGTTCGAATCTCACCTGACCAGGCTGATGTAGGTGTGAGAGACCCTGGGGAACATCCATGGATGGACAGAAAGAACACAGCTTTGGAATCTGGAAGATCTGAATTTTCATCTTGACTGCCACTTCTAAATTGTATGACTATGGGCAAGTTGCTTCAACCCTCTGGGGTTCAATGTCCTCATCTGTAAAATGGGGCATAATAATAGTAAATACTTCAGAGGGTTCTAGTGAGGAGTAAATGACATCAAGCACAAACACACCTAGTGCAGAGCTGGATGAGTGGAATAAGGTGTCCTTTGCTATGAGGATTAATGAATGAGAGTGTGTGTTTAACCCTTGCACATAGTAGGTTCCCAGTCATTGGTAGTGGCTGCAGTTGTCACAGTGTGTGTGTTGTCAGTTTTAAGGGGTTAGAGCAGGGCCGCCAAACTTGAATGAGCCTCAGAATCCTCTGGAGGGCTTCTTAACACAGACTGCTGGACCCATCCAGAGTCTCTCATTTAGTTTGGGGGCGGGGCGGGACTTGAGAATCTCGTTGCTAACAGGTTCCCAGGTGATGCAAATACAGATGCTGCTGATCCAGGGACCCTACCTTGAGAACCACTGGGTTGGAGGAAAAGGATGGAGAGAACTGAAGGGGTCTTGACAACATGGGATGTCTCCTGGCTCCCGATGTCTTAGATGCTGGGACATTGAGTACCAAATTCAGTCCCAGGTATGATCTTCAGGCCCTCTTGTTTCTGTCACAGAGTCTGTGATCCAAATGAGTCTCAGCTGCTGCCTGTGTTGCACCGGGTTTAACACGTAGGCCCTCATAAAGCCTCTAGGAAGTCATTTGTACAAATGATAAATGAGTCAAAATGAGCAATGCATCAGGCCATAATATCATTTCATGGGATATTGGACCCAGGCAGCTCTGGGAATTCTGAGGATTCAGGTCTAGCTCCTTTTTTGTCCGGAGAGAACAGGACATGGTCCCTTTTCTGCATTGGGAAAAGGGAGGGCTATGTGTTAAAACCAGGAAGTTCATTTGAGGACAGGCCTCTACTGGGAAGAAGTAAATCAAAGGAATCATCGATGTAAAGGGGGCAAAGTGCTGAGAAATGCTACCGAGGGAGTTTACTGAGTCAATTTATTTAGATGTTTCTAAGAAAGGGGTCCCTGGTAATTTTCTAGGGAAGATTGGGGTCTAGCTCAGGTTGGAGGCAGGGGACCAACCTTACGATGTGATGAGATTCTCACTCAGCCCATACAACTCAGAATCTGAAGACAAAGGCACTTAAAAATAGTTTCCAGGTGGGACTTGTCCTAAACTGATGGGAAATACCCTCTGTGAGGGGTGGCTTGGGCTAGCAAAAATGAGCCGACTTGGGAGGCCCAAAGACCTGGGTTTGTGTCTCTGGCCCTTTCTAGCTGTGCATTGTGACTGTGGTATGTAACTGATCTAGGCCTCAGCCTGTCCTTTGCAAGATGGAATTAGAGATACCTTGTGAGAATTCTAGAGAATGTATGTACAACACATAGAAGGCATCCAAGAGATGGAAGCTGCTGCCTTTCCTGTTTCTGTAGACTTCCTGAAAGTGATGCGATATGCACATCTGGGTGGAGGAAGGGTGGGATGGGGCAGCGCACAGCTGGCATCGGGCCTCCTCGCTCTGCTGTAGGTATGTGGTGTAACTGTGTGCACAGTGGAGCCCAAAAGGCTGCATTAGGAGTAAAGAGAGAAGGACTTCGTTCATCTCTGAGTCTCCTACACCCACTGTTCTTTGTCTCTTTGGGCCTCAGTATCCCTGTCTGCAGAGTGAGAGTCTGGTGGGCTTAGTTTAGGTATACCCATAGTCTCCCAGAGAAGGGAGGGCACTTATCCAGGCCCCCCAGCTCCTCCTTTGTCTCCCCCGACTCTGCGGTAGCCCCTAGATGGTTGTTTTTCATCCTGCGAGTACCCCTTCCTGCCAGTTTCTCTCTAGCTGATCTTTTGTTGATTGGTCCTTAGATAATTTTTAAAGTAGTATTTTTTTTGGATTAGGTAATAGATGCAGATGCTACAACATTTTAAACACATGAAAAATATCCAGTGGCAAGTGTCTTGGGCACCTCTGTCTTCTGATCCTCCTGCCCCGTCCTTGGTACATGCGCTGTTGTCAGCTTTCGCAATGCTTTATGCTATGTAGGTGCATAGTAAAAAAGCTGAACAGCACCAGAGGACATCCAAGGAAATGGCATCTCCCTCCCACTCAGCTATCCAGTCCCACTCCCACAAGCCACCATCACACTCCTTTAGACTACCAGTTTTTTTCTTATTTTCCTGTTTTCAAATTCTTATTAAGCACTTATGGCGGTGCCCATCCCTGTGCCAGGCACTGTGAGAGTTCCAGAGAAGTTGGGTTGTACTAGGCAGTATAGCATGGTGGAAGTAACAAGCTCCACAGCCAGATAACCTGGGTTTCAATCTTGACTCTGCCGCTTATTGGCTTTGTGACTCTGAGCAAGTCACTTAACCTCCCTGAGCCTGTTTCCTCATCTGTAAAGTGGGCCTATAATGGCCCCTTCCTGCCTCAAAGGTGTCAGGAGGATTAGATGAATAAATATTTGTAGAGAGCCTGGTACACAGTAAAAGTGTGTTAAGAGTGTTAGCTGTCATTATTTTAGCTAAAAGTCCTCTGAGATCGTCTACTGTGGCTATCTTAGTTGAGGCCCAGAGAGCAATCTCAGTTGGCCTGAAGCCTCAAGCAGGCCTGTGGCACTGATGTTTCTGGACACACACCTCAGGGCCTCTCCCCCTACCCCGAGGCACCCCAAATGACCATCATGGACCCCATCGCACCTGAGGCCTCAAGTCTGCTCCCTTCATCTCCAGCACTCAGTATCCCTCCCTAGTAAGTGCCACCTAGAGTCACCCTGAGAGTGGGTGGAAAGATGTGTCACTAACTGGGTCCTCTAATGAAAATTAATTAGTTCCTCAGCAAATGTCTTGAGAAACATCTTTCATCAGCCTGGGCCCAACACCAAGACTGGACCAGGTGCCTCTGGGGCCCACCCAAACCCGGGCCAAGCCACCCCCAAGCCATCTGGCCTCAGGAAACTGCCATTTGTGCCCAGCTTCTACTGGGCATGCTAAGTCCTAGCAGAGGGACCCCCAAACTGGGTGGCTGGGTCCTGAAGGGAGTCAGGTGTGTGCCTCTAGCAAGGGAGGATTTTTTTTTTCTGAGATGGAGTCTTACTCTGTCACCCAGGCTGGAGTGCAATGGCATGATCTCAGGTCGCTGTAACCTGTGCCTCCTGGGTTCATGCAATTCATCTGCCTCAGCCTCCTGAGTAGCTGGGACTACAGGTGCATGCCACCATGCCGGCTAATTTTTGTATTTTTAGTAGAGATATGGAGTTTCACCATGTTGGCCAGGCTTGTCTCAAACTCCTGACCTCAGGTGATCCACCTGCCTCAACCTCCCAAAATGCTGGGATTACTGGCATGAGCCACCACGTCCAGCTCAAGGGAGAATTTAACATGTACCTTCTCTGTACTCTTCCCGGAAGTTGCTTAAATTTGTAAAGAATACAGAAAAATGGGAGAACTCTTCATTCCTGTTCCTACTGTCTTAGCTTGAGACATGGATTTTTGTGAGTGATAGACT
This sequence comes from Aotus nancymaae, assembly GCF_030222135.1. Lineage (NCBI taxonomy): Eukaryota > Metazoa > Chordata > Mammalia > Primates > Aotidae > Aotus > Aotus nancymaae. The sequence goes on along the minus strand of NW_026988442.1, from coordinate 24,375,274 downwards.
GTGGGAGTGCTGGTAGGTGAAACCTGCATAAGAGTGAACGGGAGACACAGCATGGGGCAGGAACAGAAGCAGCCAGACCTGTGCAATCGGCTGCAGTCTAACCTCAGCCAGATCCTGGGGAGCTCTGGAGAATGGATGGCACGGCAAGGTTGACTAGCCTGCGGTACTTGTATAGCAGGGTAGACCCCGAGGGCATAACTATTGGGGCAAGGCAGCTCCTATGAGCTAAGGGCAGTTGTCCAAACATGGGACAGTTGTGAGCTGGCACCAGCAGATACTCACGGCAGCTGAGTGATGGGGGACCTGCTTGGCACAGGGAATCTGGCCAGGACACCAGTAGGGTCCACTCACCCACTGTCTGGGAACCCCTGACTACAGAGTTGGGAGAGTGGGTGTGCCCAGCTCTGTGCTGAGTAATGTCCAACCCTTACTTCAGGTCACCCTCTCCATGGTCCACAAGGTGGGCACAGTCATTACATTAGGCCATTTGGAGAAATGGAGCCTCTGGATAGACTTCTGACTTGGCCAAGGTCACACAGCTAGTGAGGGACAGGACAGGGCTTCAAACACAGGCCTTTTTCAACACTTGTGTTCTTTCCAGCTTTCTATACTATAGTTAATGTTTGTCATGAATATATGTGTGGATTTGTGCTTCTCTGTGGGCCTCTTTCCGTCTTTGGAGGGTGTCTGTCCTGACTTTCTACTTTGTACCTTGCAAACATAAAGTCCTTTGTGTCTGACACAGCATTTTAATATATTTGAGCCCATATGATCCTCATGGAAAGTTGGCCCTGTATCCAGAGAGGTGGGCAGAAGCCCTACTAGGCAGCCTGAGGTGAAAGCCGAAGGGGTAGTTGATTTGTCAGGGGATGAGCCCTGGATTTGTCATAAGGAAACCTGGGTTTGAGATCTCATTTCTGCCAGTTTGCCAACTGACCCTGGGCAAGTCATTCTCCTCTTTGAACTCTGATTTCTTCATTAGATGAACAGGTTCACAGCTATAAGCAGCAGGTAACCTACGGCTGTTTTAATGATACTGCATATGTCAAAGATACATGGCAAGGCTCTGACTGGGGAATGCCGGAGGGATCTCAAACCAAGGCTGACCTCTGCCTTTGCTGAGGAGACAATGTGTTTGCAGGGAACAGCTTTAAATTAGGGCTTGTCTGTAAAATGGGCATGATAACACCCTGCTGTCCTAGTTTGGTTTTTCCCAGAAGCAGAGCCTGACACAAGGAATCAAGTATAAGTATTAGGGCAAACCACCTGAAACTGCCATTTTTATTAGTGGAAGCAGTCTAATAGAATTTTACATGCTTCCTATGGTTCACAAAGGTGATAGATGAAACCCCAGGATGGGAGTGAGAAAGTGGGGCAGAGAAAGAAGTCAGGAGAGTCAGGAGACTGTGTGTTATCAGGCAGATTACCCCGGAGTGAGGGCAACTGGAGTTTAGTCTTGATGGGGACTTCTGGGGAGACATTGTAGCACAGAACTCAGCAAGCTGCTTCTGTAAAGGGCCAGACAGTAGATATTTTAGTCTTTGCAGGCAGTACGGTCCCTGTTGCAACTGCTCAATCATGAAGTTGTAGTGAGAAAGCAGCCTCAGACAATATGTAAATGAATGGGTGAGTTGTATTCTGATAAAACTTTATTTATAAAAACAGACAGCAAGATGGATTTAGTCTGAGACCCATAGTTTGCAGACTCCTGGGGTAGAACGTGCACTTTAGTTATCCCACCCGGGAATGAGGGAGCTGGGGTATTTATACAGCAGTTCCCATTAGTCATTGGTTAATAGCTGCTAGGGCAGATCAGAGAGTTGGTTATTGCCTGCTTTTTTCCAGCTTGCCACGGGTGGTAGCCCTCAGGCAGAGAAATGCAGGTGCTGGCAATAGGAGACTAGGCCAGGACAAGGGGTTATGAGGTGAGGAGTGACAGCATTGCTCATTCCAGCTCAGGGTCATGGCTTGTTTATTTGGAGAATGTACTAGAAAGGCACAGGATGACCACCAAAAACAAATATATAGAGCCAGATTTCTAGCTCTTCCAAGCATTTGTTACTTCTAGGCAAAAACCAGCTTCTTCATATTCGACAGTCTTGTTTGAGTTTTCTCCCTCCATGCCTCTACTTGGGCCATTTCCTCAGCTGGGACACCTGATGTCTCCTTCTCTGGGGCTCCAGGGTCACCTCCTCCAGGAAGCATACCCGTCTTCTCTAGGGTGGAGGTGACCATTCCTGGGAGTCCCTGTGGTGCTTTGCTTTCTCCCTCTCCAGTGCATGCACAGCCTGGCTTTTCACTTTTTTACTGTCACACTGTGAGCCCCTGCAGGGCAGGCACTGTGTGATTCCCATCTGCATCCCACCTAGGGGACACTGATTTGGGAAAGGCAGAGTTGAATCCCAAGCCCCTCCCTTCCCCACTCTGTTTCTTTCTTTCTTCCTCCAATGGTTGCTCATGGCCAAGCTCTGTTCTGGTGACCTAAGGCAATCCAGTCTTTACATTCTGGTTCCTGGGGTATGGGGAGGTGTTGGACATTACACAGCTTGAAGGAGCAACTAATAATCTGATCGTGCCTGTAATAAGAGTCATGTAAGACAAGTACAGGGTGCTGGGAAAGGCCATAGCAGGGAGAACTGACATGTTGGGTGGGGGCCACAGGGAGGGTGGCAGCTCAGCTGAGACCTGAGGTGTGAGTAGCACTGGCCAAGTGAAGGCAGGGTTGGGGGTAGGGGGAGTGAGACAGGATGCTGCGAACAGACTTGGTAGTGATGGGAAGGGGGATGGAATCCTGGACTCTCTGTGTGGCTGTCTCTCTCCCTCCCGCTCCCCTCTCCCCACAGATGGAAATAACTATAATTGCTTCTGCATGACAGAATTATGGGTAGCTTTTGCTTTCTAGTTTGTGTGCTTTTTTTGTATTTTCCAGATTTTCTACAATGGGCATATTATGGTAAAAATTAAGAGCTTCAGAGTCTGGAGAGCATACTCTCCTTAGCTGCTACGTGACCTGTACACATTGTTTTTCACTTGGTGGTGCTTCTGTTTCTCTCTGTAAGAGGTGGATAAAGATAAGTAACATGGCTTACATGGCACCCCTTGTGTTCTGACACCACTTCCATTCACTCATTCGAGCCCCAAAACTACTCTGTGAGGTCATTTTGGGGGCTATCCCTATCTTATAGATGAGGAAACTGAGGCACAGAGACGTTAGGTAAGTTGTCCAAGATCACACAGGCTCCAAGGCAGGATTCAAGTCCAACTATTTGGGCCCTGGAGCGTCACCACTTGGCTCCATTGCCTACCTCATGGGGTAGGGGTGAGAGGACACCTATGAAGCCCTTAGCACAGTGCGTGGTATATAGTTAGTACTCAATAAATGTTAGCTCTGGTAAGTATTAGCAGCTATGCAAGGGCCCTGAGGCAGGAATGGGTCATAGTCTTTTGAAAGCCCAGGGAAAGGGTTGTTGCGGTAGCAGAACTAGATGATAGTAGGTCTTTAAAGGGGAGGCTCTTGGGCTTGAACATAAGGTCAGTTGGAACCCCTCATGGATTTTTAGCAGGGATGTGACAAACTCAGATTTGGGGTTTGCAAATCTTTAAAGACCTCTCTGGCCGGAGGCAGGGAGTGAAGCCAAGAGGCCCAGAGATGGCTCCCTTTGGTTATAATAGCTCTCTCCAGACAGATCTGACCATCTACCCCTGGTTCTCAGGTCAGGGTAGTGATATCTCCTGGTGTCTGGGCTGGCTGTGTGGGCCAGTACGCAAGAGACAAAAAAGTCAGCAGTGTGTCACCAGGCTGGTCTGGTGATTCTGGGAGGCTGGGAAGTGCCGGTTTGAAGGCAGGAACAAATTACTCTCCTGGAGACAAGGCCGGGCCAGTTCCTGCTGTGTTACATTATTAAATTTGTAATCTTCATTCTAATACTTTCCAGCAGTGAATAAGAACCAAATTTAAAATGCCGGCTTTACATTTCGGGAACGAAGCTCTTTGTCAAGAACTCATGAAGCCCATAATTTCTCTCCAGAGGTAAATGTCTAAGTCTTCAAAAAAAATTAAAATAAAAAAATAAAGGAAAACCACTCTTTAGTTAAAGGCTAAGTTTGAATGGTTGGCGACCTCAACCTCGGCCAGGAATTGGGAGTCGGGTCCGAATGTCTCCAGCCCCAGAAAAGGCCCAGGCTAGGACTGGACCTAGATGCGACTCCTCAATCTGAGCCTTGCCGGGGAGGAAAGCGAGAGAAGCTTTATGCCTACCTCACCCCCAGGTGGTTGGCACATCTGTTGATTTGTGAAAGGTTTTGGTAAAAATTGGAGACCACAATCCCCAAAGGAATCACCCCATATAAATCTCTTGTGAGTTTTCTCATGACCCATTTGGTGAATATCAGACCTGGCTGGTGGTAGAATTGGATACTGTCTTGCTCCTGCCTTTACTTTTAGAGACAAGGTCTTACTCTGTTATCCAGGCTTGGAGTGCACTGGCGCAATCATGGCTCACTGAAGCCTCAAAGTCTTGGGCTCAACTGATCCTCCTGCCTCAGCCTCCAAAAAAGCTAGGACTATAGGTACATGCCACCATGCCCAGCTAATTTTAATTTTGCAGAGTCAGGGTCTTTCTATGTTGCCCAGGCTGGTCTAGAACTCTTGGGCTGAAGTGATCCTCTCACCTTGGTCTCCCAGTACACTGGGATTACAAGTATAAGCCACCTGCCTGGCCTTCATTTCTACCTTTAGACCAGGGCAAGGAGGGCCCTGATCTGGGGTCACCAGCATTACTGGGATATTCTCTGACCCTCCTCCAGCCAGGCCTCTGGCTTCACTCTTATTGAGTGAAGGGAATATTACCCACCTGGACTCTTCCTTCTAGGCTTGTTCTAGACATGGGGACCCTGAAATTCCTTGCCCAAATGGCCCTGAGTCAGCTTTCAGGGTCTGTCTAGACCCCTTCTCTGGCTTCATTCTCCTGAGGGTGGATGCACCCCTTACTAGTATCCTGGGGGTGGCCCTGAAGGTACTGTTTGTGGAGGTGACAGCCAGCACAGATGTCCAGAGTGGGCCCTCTGGATATGGGAACAGAGGGAGAAAGGGTGGGCCATGGCTGAGGGCAGGCTCCCTCCCCACTCCACATTCATCTGTGGCACTAGGAGGATTCTAAATTTGAACTGTCCTGGCCTTGAAGGTCATTATGAAGACATATCTGTCAGAATGAAAGGATAGGACATATTTTATTTAATAGCCTGATTTATAACTTTTACATATTTAGAAAAAGTATGAGGTCTTCCTTTTGTACTCCTGCCCTGGGCCCCATAATCTTGGAGGGGACTTTACGTCATCCTTAGAACTGAGAGTGAGCACAGTGCAGGGTGTCCCTTCCCCTCATGGTCCCATAACGAGGGCCCTGGTCCAGGCACAGCACTTATATGGCACCCTTATGCAAGTTAGAGGAAGGCATGTCTCTCCCTACCCTCACCCTGGTGGTAGGATTTTAAAAACGCTACCTCCTCTAGGAGGATGAATCAGAACAAGCTTCCCCTTTCTTCAGTGCCAGCAGGGTACACAGCTGGGCAAGGGAAAACAGGCTGTACCTCTGCTTGTGCCCCTTCTCAGTCAGGCATTTTTGTGCAAGAAGCACTCTGTCCAGGAGTTCATCTGACCCCACAGACCTGAACCAGATCTGAAGGGAAAGTGCTGACACTCTGGTTTCCAGAGATAGCCATCTAGTCATTTTACATTTGTAATGATCATTTTCATTATGATAGTAATATTTATTGTTTCATGTGTGCCAGGTATTCTGAACACTTTACCTGGATTATCTTATTGAAACGTCAGACTATGAGGGGTGTACCATTGTTATACCCACTGTACAGGCAAGGAAACTAAAGCTCAGAAAGGACAGACCCATCTTTGGCCCAGGACCATTCAATAATAAGTTCAAACACAGACCTGCCTGTTGCTTGAGTCTGTGAACCTACCCACCGCTCAGCACTGCCCTTGATCATATTTTACAGCATTCTTTATGCAGTCAACAAATATTCACTGGCCTGCCTCAGTGTGCTCGGTACTTAAGTTTTGGTGCTAAAAAGGACCAGGACTCTCTCAGCCCAGAAGGAAAGACAATCAGAGCAAGTAAGGGTGACTCCATTGAGCAGGGAGTGCTGAATACCATTTTGAAGGGTGAGAGGCTAAATACCTGGCTGGATGTAGGGAAGGTGCCCCAGACCACTGGGGATCCTGTGTAGTCAGGGAGGAGCTTCCTGAGGTTTATGTATTGGGAGGCAAAGTAGATACATTAGGGAGTGGATATAGGGAAGAAATGGAGCTAGGAAAGGGGATGAGTGGGACCAGGATCCGCTCCTTCTTGGAGATCCGAGTTATAGCATCATTGTCAGGCCTCTGGGGCCTCTGCTTAGAGGAGCAGGCCTTAGCGTCCACCCCTACCACCATTTTTTTCAAAGTCAGAAAACTGATCAAGAGAAGGAGTCATTTGTGCATTTTGGGCAGGTCGAATTGGAACTCAGGCTCAGAGACAGCCGTGATCCAATCCCATCTCAGGGCTCCTTCCACACCTGGGACTGGGAGAGTCGCCATTTATGCTTTTAATTTTTAAAAACGGTATCATGCTTTCACGAGTTACAAATACTTGTCCAGTTATACTAGCTGGCATTTCCTGAGCACATGCCACGTTCCAGATGCCGTGCTAGGATTTCACATATGTTACCTTGTACAATCCTTGGAGCAAACCCCTAAGAAAGGTTCTGTTGCTATTCCCACTTTACAGATGAGGAAATTAAGTAATTCCCCCAAGGTCAGACAGCTAGCAAATGGCAGAGCTGGTTTCCTTGAGTCTAACATCCTCATGACACCGTATATGCTATGTGGACCCATGGTGGCAATTTTGGGAAGAAGCAGAGAAAGCACACAAAAAGAAAATAAAAATGTCTCATATTCTATAATCCAAAACTAGAATGCTTTGCTGCTAGGGCTGTTTCTCTCTAGGGTTGTGTGTGTGTGTGCATGCACACACACACACACACACACACACACACACAGGAACACGTATTTAAACCAAAGCAGGGTCATACTGTGATACTAGTTTGTAAGCTGAAGCCACCATTTAAAAATCACCTTAAAAGGACCTTCACAGGCCGGTTCCCACAGGGACACTCTGATTTCTAGGATCGGGTCTAGCACTGTGTGCAACTCCTCTGTAAACAGCCTAGGCAAGGCAGGTCTAGGGACAGGACAAGGCAGTTCACCCTAATAGCCATGGTTCATTTTTGTCCCTGCTTTCTCCTCCTGTTCTTATAGAAAATAAATATATAAATTTGAAAACTGACAGACCTTCCCAGGATTTTATTCTATGCCTGGCCCTGCATTTAAATGCAAGAAGCAGAAGGCTTGTGAGCTATAAATAGCCCAGGCCTCTTCTGAACAGTGGCGGGGAGAATTTGTAGGTTCTGTCTCCTTCCAACCTGGTGACCTGGATTACTTCCTTCCTGCAGTGGCTGCTTTCTTTGCTGCCTCCTCTGTCCATCCTTCATGGAGCAGAGCAAGTCGTCTCTGCAGATGTTCAGTGAGCACCTACACTGGGCCAGGCCCTGAGTGCTGGGCACAGGGACTTGAGTGAGACACTAGCATTGTCACAGCCTGGAGTGGCAACAGGTAAATATAGACACAGACATCCACAAGTGAGAATCGTATCTGTTGTGGAACCCCAAAGAGGGGTCCCCAGCTCTGGGAATCAGGGGAGGCTTCCTGGAAGAGAGGATGCTGGAGTTGAAAACTCCAAGAAGGAAGGAAGATGAAGGAGCCTGGGGAGGAGGTAGCCTGGAAGGAGGAGTCAGTGGGTCCGTGGGTGTCATGCTTGGCACAGTGCCTGGCCAGAGCATGCCTTTATTATTAGGCAAATCATATGTTTTTTGAGAGTATGTCCTGAGTTCCTTCAGTGACTCTGTGGCTTCTGGAATACAGTGATTGTGGGTAAGAAGGACACTCAGCATTTCGCTAGTCCGTGACTCAACATGCTCTGCATGTGCCTTTCATCTGCAGCCAGGATCCTTATCCCCAACCCAGACCACTTAATTGAAAATCGAGCGTGCAGCCTGGAATCTGTTGCTTCACAAGCTCCCAGGCGATTCTGCGATTCTGATGTTCAACCACATTTGGGATTCGCTGTGCTGATCCAGTGTCCCATCTGGGAACCACAGCTCAGTTCCCATCCCAGTCTCCCTGCTAGACAGGAGTTTATTCTTCCTTGGATGCCTCTAACAACAGCAAAGAGAGCTCACAACCTCCCAGGGGCTCCCCATTCAGTTGACAGGTAGCTCGACTGTGGAAAATCTTTCTTCCCCCTGGGCCCATTAATCAGATGTTGGGCTGGGCACAGTGGCTCATCTCATGCCTATAATCCCACCACTTTGGGAAGCTGAAGTGGCAGGAGGATTGCTTGAGGCCAGGAGTTCCAGCCCAGGCTGGGCAACATAGCAAAACCCCCATCTCTACAATAAATAAAAATCAGCCAGATGTGGTGGCATGTGCTGATAGTCTAGTACTCAGGAGGCTGAGGTATGAGGATTGCTGAGCCCAGGAGTTTAAGGTTACAGTGAGCTGTGATTGTACCACAGCACTCTAACCTGGACAGCAGCAAGACCTGATCTCCTGCCAAGAGAAAGAATTTTCAGAGTGTGTCTCTAAAAAATAAGACATTTTCACACTGTGATGATACTGGTGAGTAACATTTGTACAGACCTTTGTTGTACACAAAATATTCTCTTGATTTAGGAGGCCAAACATACATAGTTTTTTTTTTTTTTGGGGGGATGGAGTCTTGCTCTGTCACCCAGGCTGGAGTGCAGTGGCGTGATCTGGGTTCACTGCAACCTCCGCCTCTCGGGCTCAAGTGATTTTCCTGCCTTAGCTTCCCGAGTAGCTGGGATTACAGGCACCCATCACCATACCTGGCTAATTTTTTTTTTTTTTTTTTTGTATTTTTAGTAGAGATGGGGTTTCTCCATGTTGGTCAGGCTGGTCTTGAACTCCTGACTTCAGGTGATCCACCTGCCTCGGCCTCCCAACCTGGGATTCCAGGTGTGAGCCACTGCACCCAGCTAGATTTTTAATTCAGACAGACTCTGAAAATTCTTTCTCTTGGCAGGAGGGGATAGAGGGGAGGGGAAAGGAGAGGAGGAGGGGAGGAAACTGGTATTCATGGTGCATGTGGAACAGGATAGAGTGTGATCAGCAAGTCAGTGGACTTTGGCTCCAAACGGCCAGTGTTCCTGTCCCAGTCCTGCCACCTCTAAGCTGCGTAAACTTTGTTGAACCTCAACTACTCTATCTGTAAAATGGGTATAATATAGGGCGTATTTCACAGATTGTTATGGAGATTAGGTAAACAAATCCATGTTAATTGGGTAACATAGCACCTGTCACCTGTGCCCAAAGAATGCTAGCTGCTTTTATCATCACATTGTCATTGTCATTATCATCATCACCACCATCTCTTCCATCGACTATATGCCAGCTTGGTACAAAGTGTGTCAGTTTCTCAGTCTGCCCTCTCCTCCTGCCCTGTCATCTTGAACCTCATCTCACACTGCTCCCTCTTGCTCTGTCTGCTCCAGCCACTCTGGTCTCCTTCGGACTACCAGACATGTCTGCCACGGGCCTTTATGTTTCTGTTCCCTGTGTTGGGAATGCTTTCCCTGATCACTCTGTTTCAAAGAGAAACACCCATCCCTGCCCTCACTGCCTTCTAGCATCCTCTGTATCTTTCTGTATTTGTCTGGCTTGATGTTTGCTTGCCTGTTGTAGCATGGAGATTCAGGAGGACAGTTCACTTTTCCTTGTTTTGTTCCCTGCTCTAGGTCCAGTACCTAGAACAGTGCTGGACATATAGGAAGTGCTCAAAAAAATACTTTGTGAGTGAATGAATGAATGAATCTAATCTGATATAGGCTTCTATAGGGCTCTCAAACTTCACATGATGTCTCTTGTGTAATATTTTCAATCAACAAATAATCTCTGAACCCTCCTTTCTGCCAGGTTAGGTCTTAGGTTCAAGGGATAGAAAGATGAGTGAGAACATCCCAGTTCTTGATAAATGCACAGTCACATGAGGTGACCATGGTACAGTTCTCTTCTAAGCACTTAGACTATCGTTGTAACTACAGAATTATGCTGCTGTCCTGTTTCCTGTCTGTCTTCCACCCTAGACTAGAAGAGCTCAGTGAGTGAGGACCCCCATCTGTCTTGTTTAATGCTGCGTCCTTGGCACTAGTATGAAGGCTGGCACGTATATGTAAGCAGGGTGCATGAATGAAGAAATACAGGGTACAGCAGGATAGCGACTAGCAGAGAGGTCTGTGGGTGTACCAAAGAGGGGCGACTAGTCCTGCCTGGGGAGGGGTGGGGTGGGGCTGTGAGAGATTCACATGGGAGGTGAGGAACCTTCTGTCCCTTGCCTCGACTCTCATTTGGCCAACTATGGAGCAGCTTGGGAATGATGGTGAGGGTGTGGTTCCCCTCCCTCAGAGACTGGGTGGCCCTTCCATATTTCAGCTTCTGCCTGAGCTGCTGTCCTTGAAGTTAAAAATAGGGAAGGATGGGAGCACAAGGACATGCTGTCCTCTGCCACTGAGCAGGGATTCTCCTACCTCTTCTCAAAGGGGGCTGTAGGGTGGCAGGTTTGAGAAGCTAGAAGCTTAACGAATTATCCCTCTTACCCCCTTGCGGACAGGCACAGACTTCTTTCCCCAGTCTGGCATGACTCTGAATGAGCTGTATGGAATGTCACAGCTGGAAGGGCTCTCTGGGGTAGGCGGACATCTGGCAGGAAGCCCATCACCCTCCAGGCCTGGGATCTTGGCAGACAACACCAATCAATCAAGGCCTCCTTTCCTGGGACCATGGCAGGCATCACCAATCAATCACAGCACCCTTTTCTGCCAAGTCCAGGCACAGTCTAAGAATTCTTAGCACAGGGTATTTCAGGCAACAGCTACCAGAGTTGGCAAAAAAAAAAAAAAAAGAAAACCTATTTATCATCTCCAATCTAGTCCACTAGATTGGGAAATCTGGTGGGAAAACTGAAGCTCAAGGGAGGAGCAGAAAGTTGTCTGATGTCACATCGGAAGTCAGTAGTGGAGCTGGGACTGGGACAAGACCCAGGAGTTCTGAGTCCCTGCCAAGGCTTTTTCTTTTTCTATCCCCTGTTGCATCCTCTTTTCCGCAGGAACTAAGGTTTGCAGGTTTGTGTATGCAAAAGAATGGCTTTTAGGCTAGGAATGGTAGGCAGTTCACACTTGTAATCTGAGCTATTTGGAAGGCTGAGGCAGGAGGATCCCTTGAACCCAGGAGTTGAAGACCAGCTTGGGCAACATGGCAAGACCCTGTCTCAACAAAAAACAAAGTAATTAGCCAAGCATTGTGGTACCAGCTACTCAGGAGGTTGAGGCGGGAGGATCACTTGAGCCTGAGAAGTCAAGGCTGCAGTGAGCTGTGATTGTGCCACTGCACTCCAGCCTCGGTGACAGAGTGAGACCCCTGTCTCTTAAAAAAATAAGAAAAAAAAAAAAGAATGGCTTTTAACCCAAGGACTGCAGGCTCCCAAACTTTATGCAACATACTGTATGTGCTGGCAGGTCCTTTTCTAAGAGCAAGTAGCTTTTATCCACTCTCAAGAGGCTCCTTGAACAATGAAGAAGGCAAAGAAATCAGAAAAGAGTGAATGGAATGGGCTGGAGTCTTGCTACTCAATGTGTGGGCCACAGACCAGCAGCATTGACCTCACCTGGGAGTTGTGAGAAATGCTGAATCTCAGGCCCCACCTGAGACCTACTGAATCAGAATCTTTATTTTAACAAGATCCCTGCATGATCCATTTGCACATTAAAGTTTGAGAAGCCTGGGCTGGATTTCCTTCAGCCTTTAGTGTCTGTGTGGAGGACCTGCTGAGTGCCAGCCAGTGTCCCTGTCCACATTTAAGAGAGAGAAAAGCAACCAATGGAAGTGCCTTAGCCAAGGTAGGGCTCAGCTGCTCTGCACCTCTGCTAAGGCCAAATCAAGGAAGAGATTTGTTTAAACTGTTTCAAGGTTAAAGGTAGCACTGCTCATCCAAGGAGTAGGAGATCCAGCATGCATTAAGCACATATGTGGGAGGTTCTTGGGAAGCCTTAGTGGACACTGGGTTAGCTGCCATCCTGCAGAGCAGTCTGGAGAGAGGTGGATTTTAAGTAGTTGTGGGACATGGATGAGCTGAGCTGGAGCAACAGGGGATGTGCTGCTTAAGGCCAACATCACTACAGCCTCTAGTGCTGAGAACAGCTAGTTCAAGGTGGGTTTGCTCTGTGAGTGCTGGTGCCAGGTAGTTTCAGGTGGTCTTAACTAAGCCTAGCTAGCTCTGGGTCTTGCAGGCTCTGGAGGAAGCTGGCCATGTGTAGATTGAGGAAGGTGGTGGTGGGGAGCCTGAGGCTTGCCGTCATGGGGCTGGGAGGAAGGAATTTCCTCATTTCCAATCCCACCCCATCCCCTACATCTCTGCTCCCCATGTACCCACTGCATGTTTTCATCTGTGGGCCTTTGTAGGGATATATGTGCACATGTGTTATCCAAAGATGACATCTGAGTAGCCAGACTCTATGGCTTGGCCTTGTCTGGCCTTTGCAGCAGATTTTCCACACTGCTTCTGGCTCGGGGGGAGTCTCCCCTGTGGGCTCCTTGACCCTCTTGGGGTCAGTGTAGAACAGGGGTTAATAGCCTGACCTGGGAGATAAGATGAAGTGGAAGGAGATATATATAAGCTTTTGAGATATAATTCACATACCATGCTGTTTGAATATAATTCACATACCATACTGTTTACTAGCTTGAAGTGAACAATTCAGTGGGTTTTAGTATTTAATATATTCACAGAGTTGTGCAACCATCACCATAGTCAATTGTAGAACATTATCATCACCCCTGTACCCATGAGCAGTCACATCCATTTGCCCCTCCCTCTGGCCCTTGGCAACCACTAGTCTGTTTTCCAGTTCTATGTATTTACCTGTCTTGGACATTTCAAATAAGTAGAGTCATAGAAGAGACAGTCTTTTATGACCAGCTTCTTTCACTTAGCATTTCTCAGCTCACTGCAACCTCAGCCTTCCCGGTTCAAGCGATTCTCCTGCCTCAGCCTCCTGAGTAGCTGGGATTACAGGCACATGCCACCACAGCCCGGCTAATTTTTGTATTTTTTAGTAGAGACAAGGTTTCACCATATTGGTCAGGCTGGTCTCAAACTCCCACCCTCAGATGATCCTCCTGCCTCAGCCTCCCAAAGTGCTGGGATTACAGATGTGAGCCACTGTGCCTGGCCCAGTACTGTGTCTTTTTTATGGCTGAATAATACTTTATTGCATGGCTATACCACAGTTTGTCCATTCATCTATGGATGGACATTTGAGCTGTGCCACTTTTTGACTGTCACAATTAGTGCTACTGTGAACATTTGTGTTCAGCTTTGTTTGGATGGAACGGATTTATTTTGCATTCTTCCCCTCTGACCCTTACTTGCTGTGGGTCCTTGGGCAAACTACTTCAATTCTCAAAGCCTCAGTTTTCTGAGAGTTTCTGAGAAGCAGGGACACCACTCTCTATCTCAGAGTGTTGTTCATAATAGTAACTGCAATTTACGGAGTGCCCATATCTTACTGTGACAGTCATTGTGCATATGTTATGTCATTGAGTTCAGTCTCACAGAGGATATAAGATGTTTATTTCACATCTGTGATAGCCTCTGTGCTATCAGGGGCTAATATGTTACCTTGTTGGAACAAACCATTTGGTGCCTTAAGGAGTTCTCTTTCCAGTGTATGTGGGGAGGAGGGAGCTTCCCTGCCTCCCCTACATGTTTGGCATTGTCTCTCTGTTAAAGGCCATATTTCTTTCCTTTCCTTTCCTTTCAAAAAATTTGAAATACACACAGATAAATGTGCAACAGCTGGAAGAACTCCCTCTGTCATTCCTCTGCCATGAGACCAGCTTGTCCCATATAGGGCTTGCCCCTTCACCCTTGGTCCCAGTACAGTTTGTGGGATAGAGCCATAGCTAACTCATAAAATATGTTAAGTATGGCCAGGCGCGGTGGCTCATGACCGTAATCCTAGCACCTTGAGAGGCTGAGGCAGGCAGATCATTTGAGGTTAGGTGTTTGTGACCAACCTGACCAACATAGTGAAACCCCATCTCTACGAAAAATACAAAAAAAAAAAAAAATTAACCAGGCATGGTGGTGCATGTGCATGTAATCCCAGCTACTCAGGAGACTGAGGCAGGAGAATCACTTGAACCTGGGAGACAGAGGTTGCAGTGAGCCAAGGTTGCACCACTGCACTCCAGCATAGGCCACAGTCCATCTCCAAAAAAAAAAGTATGTTAAGAATGAACAAGAACTAAACCTTTGTTCTATAAGCCACTGAGATTTGGGGGTAACTTGTTATTGCAGCATAACCTAGTAAGAGCTTACTAATACATTTAATCCTTACAACAATAGGTGGAGTGGGTTCTATTTTTTTTTTTTTTTTCTGTTTCGCAAGGGAACTTAGGCTCAGATTGGTTCAGTAACTTTCATTAGTTTACTCAGAAAGTGGCAGAGGCATGCTTCAAGTCCCAAACCCGGTTATTCTGGCTCCAGAGCCTGTTCTCTTAAGACGGAAGTATGTAGGCTGTATTTGGTGAATGATGAGTAATTCCGTGTGGATAGAACACCTGGTATGTGCATCATGGCAGACTTGTAGTATAGGTTTAGGGCAAATCCTGGAAGTCTTGAATGCTGTGTGGATTGTACAGCTTCCCAGTGCCATATGGGGCCATAGACTCTACCTTTTGCCCACAACCCAGTTCCTTCCAAGGCTTGTTTCACTTGTCCCAAATGCTGGTGGGAATAGCTTCCTGAGGAAAAACAGCTTTTTGTAGGACTGTGAATTGTCTTCCTTCCAATGATTGCGGAAATGCCTCTTCTTTAGGAAGTCTTTCCACGTTGGCTTGAAGAGAATAAATGACTTTCCCCGACCACCGCTGCTCAGCGTAGGACCTCCCCCTACCCCAAATGCATTTACTCCGCATCCAGAACTTTTTGTCTTCAGTTTTCATTTGATTCCGCATTTTCCCCTTCACTTTATCTACATGTTTTTATTTGTCGATATAACCTTCAGTCGTACTGAAAGGTAGCGCTTGCATGTACAATGAAACCTTCTGATTTTATTTGCAATCAAGTATAATTCAGCATTGAATCATTTCTGCTTACAACCCAGACCGTTCCTCTACCTCCAGTGCTGTGTTAATTACCCTTCTCCTCAGCTCCCATAATATTCTGTGTGTATCTCTGCCCTTATATTATGCCACGTTGTAATTATTGCACAATTGCCCCTTTACTTGTCTATCTCTTCTGGTAGACTGGGAGTTTCAGCAAGGTCTGGGTTTAATTCATCTGTGTTATGAGTCTACAGCATAGGCTCTGGCCCTGAATAGGCAATTAGTAAAGAGTTTGTTGAATGAATGATAATTACTTATCTGTTTCATGTCCCCTCCCCACTCTACTACCTGTAATCTCCTTAAGGTCAAAGACTGTATCTTATTCAAATCCTCAGGGCCAAGAACAGCATGGCATAGGAAATGAGCTCAATAAATGTATATTTTGTTGGATACGTGAGAGTAACATTTCCTTCCAGGGGCATAACCCTTTAGAGTTAAAAAACACATTCTATATTTGTTATCCAGCTGATTATCTCAAAATCTTTGCATGTGTGCTCTCTCTCTCTCTCTCTCTCTCTCTCTCTCGTTCTCAAATCCTTATCATGTGCCCTTTGCTTCTCTTGCTTTCACTCATTTCATCTCTGCATCTTTATGATCTCCTCCTCTTTCCTCTTCAGATCCTCTTGGAAAAAGATCTGAGGCACTCATCCCTTCCCCCAGTGTAGAGCAGCCTACAGGGCAAAAATTGCATTCTGGCCTGCATTGAACCAAGATCACATCCTACATGCCAGCTTTGTAATTATGGGTAGGTTCATTAACCCCTGAGCTTCAGCTTTCCCTTCTGAAAATGAAGACAATATTTACCTTCACTGGTGGTTGTGAAGATTAAATGAAATGATGAATGGTGAGTGCCTCCCATAGGCTCTGGTTGAACTCAGTAAATGGAAGTTCCTGTCTTTATGTGGAAAGGTGATTCTTTGAGGATGGGATTTCAGGCATCAGCAAGCCAGTGGGAAGGAATGGAAGGACTTACGGTTTAAAAACAACCACAGGATAGGAATGCTTCGTAGTTCTAAAATCTCCCTTCCTTGTGAGCCCCACCTCTGCCCTAGGCAGGCCCAGTCCTCGGTACTCGATCAGCACCACGGACACTTCCAGCACGTGCCAGTTCTTTGCTGTGGACTTAATCGCATTTTAGTGGCCTTCAGCTGCAAGTCACAACTTTATTTTATGTGCCACCGAGGGAGCTAAGATATGTCAGAATGTAACTCTGACATGCCATTGGTTGCCATTCACATCTTAATTTTGGAGATGTTGAAAAAAATGCTTGTCTTAGAATTGATGAAATAACAAGTTTGCTAGAGGTGATATCAGTGAGCAGTTGACCACTGACCTTTAGAGAGGTTAATAATGATAGCCAGTACTTACTGAATGCCAACTGTATTCCAGGCCTTTTCTCCTCCTTAATCTCTTGTCCTGGGTGCTATCTGACCTTGATACACATTCTCTTAACAAAGATTACATTTTGGGAATATAAATGTGAGCCAGATATACAGTACATCAGCAGTCTTTCCACCATCCTTTTCTTCAAATATTCCAGTCTTGAGCCTCACTTCTTTAGAACATTGCTTCCTGCCAAACGATCATCTAATGTGTTAACCTTTCCAGTCCACACTGTGGTTAACCCACCTAAAAGGGATTTCAAATGCATATTCTGTGACCCAGCAGTTGCTCTCCTAGGTGTGTGCCCTGAAGAACTGTGCAGAAATGGTCACCAAAAGACACATACAAGAATATTTTTGGCAGAGCTATTTGTAATATCCCATTACTGGAGGCTACCCACCCAGATGCTCATCAGCAATAGAATGGATGAAAATTATTTTGATATATTCACACAATGTACTACAATATGTCATGAGAATGAATGAACTGCAATGAAACGATCAACATGGATGAACCCCACAAACATCGTGTTGGGTAAAAGAAGCCAGTTGCTAAAGAATATACACTAGGTGGCTTTGTGTACTGAAAGCTACAAAATAGGCAAAACTCAGTCTGTGAAGTTTGGATAATACTACTTTTGGTGGAAAGTAACTGGACGTGGCATGTGGGCCTTCTATAGGGCACTGGTAATGTTCTGCTTCTTAATCTGGGTGCTGGTTTCGTAGAATTTTGTAATATTCATCAAGGTATACACTTATAACTGTGTGATATATAATTGTACAGTTTTCTTTATGGGTATTATCCTGCAACAAACAGTTGTTTTTAAAAGCACCTTTCTCTTCTCAGAAGAGGA
Source organism: Aotus nancymaae (assembly GCF_030222135.1). Classification (NCBI taxonomy): domain Eukaryota; kingdom Metazoa; phylum Chordata; class Mammalia; order Primates; family Aotidae; genus Aotus; species Aotus nancymaae. Next base: position 24,357,740 of record NW_026988442.1, on the reverse strand, counting down.
GAGAATGCTGAGACTTTGGTATGCAGGATGATGGGTAAGAACTTTGAGGGACAGCTGGTCACATGGAGGATTTGGCACCATTCAGTGTGAATAGAATGTAGAGCACACTAGAGAAAAGGGAAAAAAATGAGGCTGGAAATGTAAATTGGGACCAGGTCAGAAAGACAGTATGTGTTAAATTTGAATTTATTCTGCAAGCAATGGGTGCTATTGAAGGGCTTTAGTCAAAGGGATGATGTGTTCAGGATTGAGGTTTGGGAAGCTGAAGCAGGCCATAAAGTGGAGAAGAAACTGGCAGATGAGGACACTCTGGTGGCGTGGACACCAGTTAGCATAGAGGAGGACACTGAGCCACAGAGCGTTTAAGTAACTTTCTCAAGATCACACAACTAATAGGGTGACTGGGGCCAGGTTTACAACCCAGGCATTCAGGCTCCATTGTCCATGCTTTTAGCCATTAGGCCATGCTGACTCCCGAAGATGCTCTAGAAATAGTGAAAGGCTGTCAGCTGAAAAGGAGCAAGGAGGTTGGCAGTTAGGAGGCCTGGATTTTTTTCTTCCTGAGATAGGGTCTCTGTCACCCAGGCCGGAGTGCATCTATTATCGTAGCTCACTGTAGCCTCAAACTCTTGGGCTCAAGCCTTCCTCCCACCTCAGCCTCCTGAGTAACTGGAACTACAGGTATGGGCTAGTAATTTTTAAATTTTTTGTAGAGACAGGGTCTCACTATGTTGCCCAGGCTGGTCTTGAACTCCTGGGTTCAAACAGCCCTGCCATTTTGGCCTCCCAAAGTGTTGGGATTACAGCTGTGAGCCACTATGCCCAGCCTGAATGTGAATACCAACATGGCCATTGACTCCTGCCCCCTCTCCTCTTTGGGCCTCAGTTACCCTCTGTAAAATAAATGTGTTGATCTGGATGATCCCTAAGTTCCTTCCAGATGACTCTTTTCTTATTTTAAGGGAGGGCAGATTCTGATAGCTCCAGAGAGAAGAAGGGGAAGATTAGGGCCCTCACAGAAGTAATCAGGGTTGTGCTTCCTCCACCCATCCTTGTAGACACAGCTAGAGGCAACATCACTGCCCTGGAGGCCTGAGTACCTGCAGATGGTTCTCAGCCCTTGATTTTCATATGTATTTCAGGACCTGGACAAGGGAGGCATGTGAGGCCCAAGTCACTGGGAATAACTAGGCCAGGGAGAGGTTGACCATGGAGGAACAAGAGGCAGCAGCCTCCAGGGTATTTATCTCAGAGAGACAAGAAGGGTAGTTGCTATGCGAAGGGGAAGCAGTGAGCCAGGGGCCTTGGTGCCTCTCGCATCATAGTTTAAAATAACCCAGTCACCCACAGCTCTTGTGTCTGGGGGAGCTTCACAGGCTGCTCTATGGACTCAGAGTGGACACTCACACTGACCAGGATGTGGTTAGCGATTTTAAAGCCTGGGACCTGGAAGGAACAGGTCATGGAGCCTCTCTCGGCCTGAAGCTTCTCATCTGGAAGTCAAAGATGATAATACCCATTTTCAATAAAATGTCAAAGTGGGGACTAGTTGAGTTCTCTCCTTCTCCTTCCCCCACCACATCCCTGGAGTCTTGTGGTTAAGAGTATATGATGATCTGTTTTCACACAGACCTGGTTTCAAGCCTAGCTCTGTCTTAACTGGTATAACCTTGGACAAGTTGCTGAACTGTTCTGAGTCTGTTTCCTTGTTGTAACATTAGGATAATATTACTTGTCTTTCAGAGTTATGGTGGGGTTAAATTATATATGTATATATGATTTGTATATGGTACAGGGTAAAAGCTAAAAACAATAGAATTTTTTTTCATAATTTATCATCATTTTATTATCCTGTTCCTCATGGATACTTGCTTTTGGGAGAACTCACATTAAACATATTCATATTCAAGTATAAACAGCAGAGTGAGATCTACTTGTTTACTGGGGCTAAGTCCTAAAGCCAATTCAATTTAGCTCACTTTCAGTGGGGATGGGCAATGTGGGTGCTGTCCCTGGTGCTGAATGGAAGTAAGTGAGGAATCAGCTCAGGCTGTAAACACAGACATCAACTAGGTGGATGAGAACTGTGTTTCAAGGTGCCGTGGAATAGTTACCCCAAGAGAAGTGAAGATTGAAGTGTTCTGAGACTCAAGGAGTCTGATGAGGGACGTCTTTGTGGGAAGAGATGGCATTTGAGTTCTGTGGTGGAGCTTGGTGAGTTTACTTTAGGGCACATTTAAAACATGGCTTTGGAGCCAGAATAGCCTGGGTTTGAAGTCCAGCTGCACCATTAGTAGTTGGTGCGTGTCCTTGGGAAAGTTACTTAACTTTCTTAATCCTCATTTTCTTGCTCTGTAAAGGGGGGGCAGTAGCTATCTCATGGTTTATTGTGAGAATTAAGTAGGATGATACCTTTATAAAACACTTGGCATGGCTTATAGCACAATGGTAATAGCCATATTAATAATAGCCAGATTTTTTTGAGGGCTTAACCTGTGTTTCAGCCCACCTAGGCCGTCCTGAGGGTTAAATGTCATCGCATTTTTACATTGCTTGCTTGTTAACATTTAATGCTCACACAGTCCTGAGAGTCTGGTGCTTTTATCCCTGTTATATGATGAAGAAACTGAAGTACAAAGTACCCAATAAATTGTAGGTGTTATTTAAAGCTAAACTCTGGAGGATGGTTAGAAATTTGATAGGGAAGATGAGGAAGGCAGGAAAGGAAAGGAGTGAGAGCCAGGACGAGGAAGTTACTGAGGATGTACAGTATTTCTCAGGATGGAGCAATGAGGTTCTGGCTGGGCTGGGATATACAGACTGGGAGGGAGACAAGTAGCTGATGGTTGGGGGGAGTCAGAAAACGGAGAGTCTTGGATGGTGGGTGCAAACACTGAACCTAATTCAGCAGGCAGTGAAGAAACATTCTAAGGGTTTTGTTTTTGGTTTTGTTTGAGATAGGATTTCACTTTGTCACTCAGGCTGGAGTGCAACCTCAACCTTCTTGGCTCAAGTGATCCTCCTACCTCAGCCTCTCTATCAGCTGGGACTACAGGTGCCCATCACCATGCTCAGTTAATTTTTGTATTTTTTTGTAGAGGTGGGGCTTGGCTGTGTTGCCCAGGCTGGTCTCAAACTTTTGGGCTCAAGTGATCCACCTGCCTTGGTCTCCCAAAGTGCTGGGATTACAGGCATGAGCCACTGCACTCCGCCACTCTAAGGCTTTAAATAAGGTGTTGGCATGATTGAAGCTATGATTTATTTATGAATTTGTTTGTATTTACTTTCATTTGCATTATAGAATTAATATATTAATTATAAAAATTCAAATGACATAGAAGCACAAAAAAATTCCCTTCCCAATGTGCTGGTTAGGTATAAAAGGGTACAGCTACAGTTATGATGCGGGAGCCCACCTGTGTGAAGATTTTTGAACTTTGACTTGCTAAGGGCCTGTCTTAGGTCAGGTGGCCCTAAAGCAGACCCTGAGATGAGATTCACATGCAGGTAGTAGATGAAGAAAGTGCCCCCAGAACAGACACAAGGAAGCAGAACAAGACAGGGCAGGAGGCACGCAAGGGTGTGCTGCCAGGCAGATCCTGAAGAGGGCAGCTCCAGCTCCGCTGTGAGGTTGCTCTGGGGCCTGTGTGAAGCCTCAGCGTTGTTCTGACCTAGGGCATCAGAGGTTTGATGAGGGTTCATTCTCCTGTTTCATTTAGTCTTTGATGAAGGGCAGGGCAGAGGCAGGTTAAGGGTCATACATTTCCAGACACTTCTAGCTCTGCCTATGTGGGGGCAACATGGGCTCAGTAGCCCAAAGAAAGTCTTCACACCCCACCCCAGAAAAAGGTGACACGTACTGGCTGTGGGAAGCCACAGCACACAGCATGCTACAGTGGGGAGGGGGCTCATAGAAGTGGTAAAAATGGGGTCTTGCAGGAGGATCACATTGTTCCTTGCAGTGGGTTAAGTGAGGGTCTATTTCTGGGTCCTGATGGACAACAAGCCAAGGCTGTTAATTTTTCCCTGGCTCCCATCAGTGTGTGTTTTATCAGCAGATGCAGCACTTGAAAGTGTGTTTAACATCTTCACAGGGGCTTCCACCTCCCAAAAGGGTGTTCAGTAGATGTTGAGAGAATGGAACAGCCATGCTTCAGGGCCTGGGAGCTGAGTTGAGGCCCTTGGACCTGGTCGTGAGCAGTCAAAAGAGAATGGTTTAGTAAGCTGCCTGGATGGAACGGTGGGCTGGAGACACACTGCTAGAGATAAGAGAGAGTGTGGTGGGTGACATGGTGGCCAGAGGCTGTTCTCTGAGGAAGTTAGTTGGTGAAAGAGGTGGGAGAACTAGAAAGGGCCAGAGGATGGAGACGCAACAGACTCAAGGCCCAGAGAGGACAAACGGGGGAGGAGGTTGTGGTGAGTGTGGGAGGAGGTGGGATGCCAAGGATGGACACGGATCAGCCATGGCCAGGAGAAAGATGGCCCCCTCCTTTCAGAGAGGAGGACAGTGTCAGGCAGGTGAAAGGTCAGGATGGTGACTGTATTTGTCAGAGTTCTCTAGAGGGACAAAACTAATAGGGTAGATGTATATATATAGGAGTGTTTATTAAGGAGTGTTGACTCACATGATCACAGGTGAGGTCCCACAGTAGGCCATCTGCAAGCTGAGGAGCAGGGGAGCCAGTCTGAGTCCCAAAGCTGAAGAACTTAGAGTCAAATGTTCGAAAGCAGGAAGCATCCAGCACGGGAGGAAGATGTAGGCTGGGAGGCTAAGCCAATCTAGTCTTTCCACATTCCGCCTGCTTTTGTTCTGGCCATGCTGGCAGCTGATTAGATTGCGCCCACCCAGATTGAGAGTGGGTCACCTTTCCCAGTCCACTGACTCAAATGTTAATCTCCTTTGGCAACACCCTCACAGACACACCCAGGAATGATACTTCACATCCTTCAGTCCCATCAAGTTGACACTCAATATTAACAACCACAGTGACATTTGGCAGTGAGGAAGAGCAGAACAAAGGGAACACATCTTCTCAGCCATGTGGGATGGATGGATCTTGGTGGGGGCAGTTGAAAGCATTGGAACAGTCACTTTGGAGACTATGGCCAAGTTAGCGAGAGAGGACCCACAGAAGAGGTAGGTGGCAGAGGTTGGATGGTGGACATTGCTGTGGTTGGGTCCAGTGGTGGTCTTCAGCTTAGAGAAGGTGGCGTGTCAAGGGAAAAAAATGTGTCTATGAGGGTATCAGCAAGATAGTTGGCAAGGGCAGATGTAGGGGCATTGGAAGGTCTTTCTCCCTCTGCAGTAGTTTGGCTTTTTATGTTTGGCACCACTTTGTGCCCAGCACTGTGGTAAACATCTGTCATTTAACCCTCTCAACAGCTCCGGGGGAAGGTGCCGTCCAACTTGCCCCACGTCTCCATACCTGGGCCTTGTGACTGCACAGCCATGCTCACCTGTGTGGGAGCCAGGGCTGCTGTGAGGCAGATCCTAGAGGCCTGGTTGGGAACTGCTTTGGGGGTTGTAGGGTGCCACACACATGCAAGGCACAGCTCTGGGGCACTGAGTTGTTTGTCATGCTCTGCTCCTCCTCTTCCGGGAGAAATGTGTCAGACCCAGGTAGGCGGAGGTGGAAACGCAGTGGGGGCTCCCAAACAGGGCTCACTCAGCAGGGAGGGAGGGAGCAGAGGCAGGTGTGTGCTGCCTGCCTGCAGGGTGCCCAGTCATAGTTCTGTATCCCCAGTGTGGGGTGGAGGGGGTGTTTGTCCCTGCACATCTGACAGGGACATATGTACAATGCTGTGTGTGTGTGTGTGTGTGTGTGTGTGTGTGTGTGTGTGTGTCTGAACAGGGACATCTCTGTGTCTGAGACTGTGTTTCTGAATGTGCATGTGAGTGTTTCTATGTCTTTCTCTGTGTCATTGTACCTGATATACACAGAGAAATACAGAAACAGTGGAGAATGGAGGGTTGAGGGGAGGCTGCAGATACAAGCTAGGGAAAGAACAGATGACGGAATGGAGTAGAAACACAGATATAAGGGCACACATGCTCTCCCACGTGTTCAGAAACACCCAGAAAAGTTGTGTATATACCTACCCACTTAGCCTCAAACACACAGAGCGACAGGCAGGTGGAGACCCCTGCGAACATACTCAGACCTGCATTAACACACTCTGCATGCATATTCCTCTGTGTGTGTGTGTGTGTGTGTGTGTGTGTGTGTGTTACTGTGTGTTTTTCTGAGTGTAGGTGTCTGTGTGTCTGAATAACACAGACACATGTGGGAGACAGAAAGATGAGGCTACACATTCTGAGAAACAGAGTGTATGTATATATATAGATGTATGTATAGATATACATGCATGTATGTGTGTACATGTGTGTGTGATTCTTAGAGGCAGGGAGGAAGGAGATTCCATTCTGGAGTTGGGAGGAGGAGGGAGGCCCTGAAAAGGCCAGCAGGAGGTATCCTGGCCTTGCCCTGCCTCTAGTGAGCAGGCCCAGCTCTCCTGTCCTCTGGCAGAAGCAGGATGACTGGGTGTGATTGGGGCTGCTTTTCCCCAGTGGGTCAATCAGCAAGCATTGAAGGATCCCCTTGGGTATAAGCCCACTTCTGGACTTCATGGGACCATGAAAAAGATCCCACTAATGACCTACCCCACCTCTAGGAAGCCCACAGTCCCTTGAATCACTAGGCCATGGAGCAGGGAGCAGACACCCTCCTGGGGGTGTGTCCTGGCTCCCCGCCTTGCTAGCTCTACCAGCGTGGACAAGTCCTGACCTCTCTGTGCCTCCCGTTTTGGGCACTGGATGGGAGTAAACAGCAGCATTCACTTTATGGTTGGTTGTGAGGATTAAGGCTGCTCTCAAGGCAGACATTGGTCCATCTCACAGTTACTAGATGAGCTCTACAGTGGTCTAGACTCTGCTCTTGGTGCTGAGGCTTCAAGAGTGAACAAAGTTCCCTGTCCTCATGGAGTTTACAGTCTTAGCGGAGGAAGCTGGCCAAAACACCAACATTGTCTAATGCATTTGGGTAGTGAGCATTAGGAGGAAAACCAAAGCAGGAGTCAGGGCAGAGTGGGGCAGGGGGTGGGAGAAGGCTGCTGTTTTGGAGCAGCCAGGAGTAGTCAAGAAAGATCTTGGATAAGGTGATGTTTGACCAAGAATGGAAGGAGGAGTAGGCTGCTGATGGGAGCCATCTAGCCTCATAGGAGACTACTGTTCTCCCACTTTGCAGTTGTGCAAATAGAGTCACAGAGAGGCTGAGTAACTTGCCCAAAGTCTCCCAGCCACTGAGAAAGATATCCAGGATTTGAACCCATGTGATCTGGTTTCAGAGTGAGTAGTCCTTGATCGACTATTTGGCAATGTCTGCAGATATTTTCGATTGCGGCAACTGGACTGGAGCAGGGTGGGGTGGGGGGTGCTACTAGTATCTAGTGGGCAAAGGTCAGAAATACTTTTAGACATTCTGTGATGTACAAGGCAGCCCCTCGTGCACAGCAGTATGCCATCCAAAGTGCCAGTCTGCTGAGGTCAAGAAACCCTGGCCAAAATCCATGCAAAGCACTTGACACAGTAGGAAACATAGTGGGTGCTCAATAAATAGTAGCTGAAGAGGAGGAAGAGAAATGATTTGGAAAAGGTTGCAGGGAAGAAATGAATCAAGGGGAGAAAAAGCACATGTAAATGAATCCATCATTTAACAAAACTCATGCAATACTGTTTGTTGGTAGGGTGGGTACTGGTGAGGCCAGGGGTCCTAGGAGGTTGATGGTCTGGGGGTGCAGGTTGAAGCTGGACAGCCACCAGCTGCTGAAACACCGCTAACCAGATGACTCTTCTCTCTGTCCACCTCCCACCTGTGTCTCTCTCCCCATCTCTCTTGGTCACTTTGCCCAGAAGGGGACAGCCGGAGGCTGAAGGGGGCCATCCAGAGGAGCACAGAGACGGGCCTTGCAGTGGAGATGCCCAGCCGGACGCTGCGCCAGGCCAGCCACGAGTCCATCGAGGACAGCATGAACAGCTATGGCTCGGAGGGCAAGTGAGTGTGGGGCCACCGGTCCTCCTGGTGCTTGCACTCTTTTGCAGTGGGCTGTGGGAGGGACCGAGCAACCCCTCTGAGAGCCCTGGAGCAGCTCCAGGTTGTGGTGGGCACCAGCTCAGGGCTCCAGGGTCATCCTCATCTTCAGAAAAGAGGCAGTATAACAGCAAAGCCCCAAGGGAGAGTGAGCAGAATGCAGGCTCTGGAACCCAACTGCTTGGATTTGAATCTTGGCTCCACCCCTTTCCTACTGTGTGACCTTGGGCAAGGTCTCTCTGCCACACTTTCCTCATCTGTAAAATGGGATTAACAGCATCAGCTTCATAGGGGTGTTATGAGGATTAGATGTTTATAATCCGCATAATGCAAGGGTAATATTTATACACAGCATGAGGCAGTGTTTGGCACTAAGTGCTATGTATTAGTGCTGCTTAAGAAATAAAGAAGGGTGTAGAGAGGGGCTTTATTATCATCATTATTTCCTCTTTTTAGTTTCTTATTTCCTGTTGGTTTTGAAAAATATGTAGTACTTCTTTTTATAAAGGCGTTTCTTGAGCATCAGCTCACTAGACAGTAGTGTGGCCCGCTCCTTGCCAGTGTTTCCCTCTGGGCTTCGTGTCAGAATCGCCGGGAGCACATTACCAATGCAGATCTCAGAGCCCCATGTCCAAGCTGCTGAATTAGTCTGTGGGAGTGTGGCCTGAGAACTCCACTGTTAAAAAGCCTAACCTCGAAGAATTCACCTAGACTAGAGGTTTCTCATTTTCACAGGCCCCTTTGAGAATTTCAGGAAAGCAATGGGCCCAATTTTCCCCATACACACAGCCCCCAGTGCATGTACACACATTCTCCCACACACAGTCCTGCAAACATGCTTTTCTCATAATGATAGGGTATTCTCAGATTCCCCTAAAACCATGCATGGTTCCCCAGATGAAAGAAACTTTGATCCAAAATGACTTCCTTATCATACAGATGACCAGGGCACTCAGAGAGGTTAAGGAGCTCACTCTGCATCACGAAGTGTGCTACCAGGTCTGGAACCCAGGAGTCTTGACTCCCAGCCAGGGGTTATTTCACAGCGCTACATTGCCTCATGGTCCGAGCTGTCCTCTAAAGTCAGGGAGGTGGGCTGGGATGTCATGATTCTTGTGCACATGGGAAGACTGAGGCTTAGAAAAGTTAAGTGCCACAACTATCCAGCAAAGTAGCCACTAGATGCATGTGGCTGATTAAATAAGATGACACTTTCTGTTCTGTTGCACTAGCCATATTTCAAGTGCTTGTTAGCAACTTGTGGCTAGTGACAACGATATTGGATGGTGTAGAAAATAGAACATTTCCATCATCATAGAAAATTCTGTTGAACAGTGCTGGCTAAGTGACTTGTGCAAGGACATACACACAGGCACTGAGGGGTGGGGCTGGGGCTCGGCCTCCACCTTTTGCTTCCCTTCATTCCGGCCCTGCTCCTCAGTTGGGGACTCCTGTTAGCTAAAAGCCTTCCCCTTTCCCCACCCCGAGCCCCTCCTAAACTGGGCATCTCCAGCCTTGTGAATGGCCTTGCCTTAGCAGATGCTGCTGTTCCACCCACTTCCTAGCGAGACTTTCCCGTGGGTGAGAACAGGAGGAGGACAGCGGAAGGGAGAGGAGGAGGAGGAGGAGGAAGGGAGCCAGTGTTTTCTTTAACCTGAGAAACATGGCAAGGCAGCAGAACTTGGAGGAAGATATTCTCAGCATCTGGGGAGCAGTGGGGCGCTGCTGACAGGTGTGAGTGTCAGGGAGCCAGGAAGCTCAGGTCCTAGCACTGACTCTGCCAGTGCTCTGCCACTTATGCCCCGGCTCTGCCACTTATGCCCCTGGGTGGACCTGGGCACATTAGTGGGCCTCTCTAATGTTTGAGGAGGCCGGTAAACATCTGTTAGCCTCATGGGTGAGTCTGGAGGACTAGATTATGGGAAGGGCAGCGAGCTTCAGTGAGCAGTAGCAGGGAAGTGAAACCTGCATTTCCGTTTATAGAAGAGGAGGGGAAGGCTCAGAAAGGCCACATGACCTAGGGGCGCATCATCAGAGTGTGTTGTGAGGAAGAACCGAGGTGATGCCTGCAGGTGACAGATGTTTGGAACGTGGCTCTTGTTACTGTTTGCTGTAATAGGTTTTAAGGAACCAGAGAGTCTAATTACATTACAGAGAGGTTCAAAGCCAGGACTTAATAATGACATAGCCCTGGTGTGTGGTTCATTTGAGCTTCTTAGTAGCTGTGTGGCTTTAGGGAAGTTACTTCACCTCTGTGAGCCCAGTTTCTTCATCTGTAGAAAAGGGACAGTAACAGTGCAGACACTTAGAGTTGTCGTGAGGGTTCAATATGTTAATACATGTGAAGGCACTTTGTTAGCTATTATTGTTTGTTGTTAATGAAGCCACTATTTGTTGGCTATTTTGCTGCTATGGTCAGTTGTATTCTAATGGATATAGTGAGCCACCCCAGATATGATTGTGTCTGTAAAGTGCTTACTGCAGTGTAAGCACTGAGTAGGTGCTGGCTGTGATGATTGTGATTACTAAAAGCTCTCAGGTGGGTGTTCTGAGCCCAACTGAGGAGGTATCAGGTGGGTTGGAGGGTGCCGGGTCCAGCAGTGGGGTCAGTCTTGGTCTCCTGAGAGGGGCTGAGTGTTGGTGGATCCCAGCCAGGCCGGGCGCTGCCACCTGCCCAACACCTGCGTGAGGTAGGGACACAGAGGGACTGGTGGAGACATTGAGCTCTAGTCAGCCTCTTTGTTCTCCAGGCATTTTGGGCACTGGTTGGGCCCAAATGCCAGGCTCTGAAACAGGAAGGGATGTGACTGTTCTCCCCTCTCCCCACCCCTTGGGCTTCTGCCAGCCCAGCTGAGGCTTACAGGAGCCAGCCTCGCTTGAGCAACCCCTGCGAGGCTGCAGCCCCTGGCACCGCTGGGTCTGTCTGTGCTGGATCACTAGGCATATATATTCCTGCAAGTGGGCACAGGAGTGCTCCCACATGGATTTTGATTTGAGCAGATGTGATTGAGCACTTAGAATGTGCCAGGCAGTTGGGCTGGGCACCTGAGACACCCTGACCTCCATGAGCTTCCACTCTTGGACACTCACTAAGCAACTAACAGTGTGGGGAGAGCTGCAATGGACAGGTATAGAAAACTTGGGAAATGCTGTGTTCCCAGCCAGGTGTCAGGGATGGGGAAAGGGTGCATGTGGGTTGGGCGCTCTGTCAGTGAAGATGCCTTGAGTCCCAGGTTATGTAATACCAATGGACAATAGCTTCAGCCCTTGCTATTCAAAGGATGGTCCACAGCCCAGCAACACTGGCATGGGAGCTTGTTAAATATACAGAATCTCAGCCTCTACCCCAGACCCACTGAATCAGAATCTGTATTTTAATGAGACCCTGAGGTGGTTTGTATGCACATTAAGTAAAGAAGCCCTGGCTTAATGGTAATAATGGCCATAGCTAGCTCTTACAGAGAACACTTAGTATGTGCAGACACTATGCTGTGCTTTTACTTGTATTGACTCAGTTAATTCTCACAACAGCCTGACAGTGGCACTGTTAATATCCCCATTTTACAGATGAGGAAATGGAAGCTCAGAGAAGGTAAATAAGTTGCCCAAGGTCACACAGCCAGTCAGTGGCTGAGCTGGGATGCAAATCCAGGCATTGGGTATCTGCCCTTAACGTTTACACTCAACTCTTTTTCTCATTTAATAGTTGCATCTATCAAGATTTTTGGAGGTAGAGGCTTCCAAGATGGTTTGGGTAGTTCAAGGATGCCATCAAGGACCCAGAGCCCCTCTCTCTTTCTACATCATGGGCCTTAGCATGTTGGGCCAGCTGTGGTTGTTCCCTTAGGCTGGGGGAGAGCTTTCCTTCCTTGAGCCTGTTCCTGCCTGATCAAAAATTGGGGCTCTGTGTGTTAAGGATGGAGAGTCAACCAGCCACGCCCCCAGTCCAGGCCCATCTCACCCAGGAAAAGGGCAAGAGCTAGAGCTCAAGCCCCTCAGATGGGGCCATGAGAACAGAACCTTCCAGACATACTGTACTCCCCACCTGCCCTAATCCTGAGATACTCCCCATTGACTGTGTGCTCTAGTTTGGGTTTTCTCAGAACCAGACCTGAGACATGGGTTCAAGTGCAAGTGATTCACCTGGGAGGTGATTAGAAAATAATGGCAGAGGAGCATGTGGGAGAGAGGTGATGCACCCAATAAAGCCTACTTTAAGAAGTCAGCTTTCCCGGTAGGCAGCCAGAGCCAAGGTGTAGATCCCAGATCTGGGATCCCGTGTAGAACATGCACCTGGGAGTTCTCCCTCAGGCGGCAAGGGAGCTGAGGTATTTATATTCCAGCTCTTCCTAGTTACTGAGCAGTGGCTGTTCCCTGTTAATTCTCTGGCTCTTTCTGTGGTAAAATAAGCTTTAGAGGCTAAAGAAGCTCTTCGGGGGCCAGAGAAGCCTGGGCGAAGGCATGCAGACGCTGGCTATTAGAAGTCAGCAAGCACTGGCATAATAAGGGGTGGGGGATGGGCCAGCAGGGTGTGCTACACTGCCTGGGTACACAGGGCCACCATCTCCCCAGCTGCCCAAACCAGAAATCTGGGGTTCTCACAGACAGTTCCCCCTCTCCAATCCATAATCCACTCCCAATCCATAATCATGCTGTACCATTTTACTCTTAATGGTCTCTTGAATCCATCCATTGCTCCCCATCTCCATCTCCTGGTCAAGGCCATACATCGCTCTTGCCTGGACACCTGCAGGTCTCCTTTTTGGTCTGAACACCATAGTCTGCCACCCAGCACTTATTCTTCTGACCTTTTCCAGCCTCTCTCAGTCCCCAAACATGTGGGGACTCTACCATGCTGAACCTTTACCCTTCCCTTTCCTCATCTCCAGGTCTTTGCCTCCATTGTGCCCTCTACCTGGCACTGCCTTCTCTACCCTTGTTCCCTCTTCACCCTCTGACTAATTCCTTCTCCAGACCTCAGCTGAGAGCTGGCACAAAGGGTATATCTCATGTGCCAACTCCAGTAATTGATAGTGGTTCCCTGGAGTGCTGTGTTGAGAAGGATTCTGGAGCCAAGTCCAGGCTTGGCAGGAGAGCTGAGGTTGATTAGCAATGTCTGTCCTGGGCGTGGGCAGAAGTGGAATGGAACGGGTAGGGCCTGCCATTCCTCTGGCTATATCAGCAGCTCTCACAGTCCCCTGTCCCTCCTCCACTACAGTGCCTTCCACCCTCTATCTTAATTTGTCACATGTGTGTCTGTCTGGCCCACTAGACACTGAGTTCAGTGCCTGTCTAGGTGGTCCAGAGTCGGTGCTCTGCACATTCTGATGAATAATGGGTGTGTGTTGTGTGAGCAGAAGCATGCACACATTCCACTCCTTCCCGCCCCTTCAGCACACAGAATCCAGGGCCTTGGCATCCTCTCTGTTGACCCAGAAGCGCTCCAGGCTGGCTCCCAGAGCCCACCTGCTCCTTCCCTCTGCTCTTTGTTGTCCTGAGATGTCTGGGTCGTCACTTTCCAGGTCTCTGAGTGTCTGGGTCACTGTGTCCACAGCCCAGGGAAGCAGAGTGTGAGCTGAGGGCAGGGCCGCCGCTGCACCTGGGCTCAGGGTCACAGTCCTGCCAAGGCTGTTTCCTAATCACCAAAGGGCTCAAGAGTCTGGGTGGGTGGTCAGAACCACCTTTTCTTCCCCACCTCTGCTATTTAGCAGCATCCCCATGCCCAAAAGGACAAGGCGGAACTGGATGCAGCTGTGGCTAGGAGACAGGGATTTGTTTTGTTTTGTTTTATAAGCACTAGTATTTCTTGAGCATCTGACTGTGCCAGACTCTGTTCTAAGGCGTTTATCTCATTTAATACTTACAACAGCACTGGGATTATCCTATTGTTCTTTATTCCTGTTTTACTGAGAAGGAAGCCAAGGCTCTGAGAAGTGAAGAATGTGTCTCCATAACTAGTAAGTGCTGGAGTCAGGATTCAATTCCAGGCCTGCCCAACCCCATAGCTTGGCCTGCAAATCTCCGTCCTCTGCTCTGCTCTGGGCAAGGCTGAGGTCCCCTCAGGGCAAAGAGAGACAGTATAACATAGTGCTTAGGAGGGTGAATTCTGGAGCCAGACTCTCCAGGTTCAAGTCCTAGGTCTTTCACTACTAGCAGAGTGATTTTGGTTCAGTTACTTAACAATTCTGTGCCTCAGTTTCCCATTTTGTAAAATGGGTATTAATTACAAATACCTAGCTTTTATAGAGTTGTTAAGAGGATTAAATGAATCAACATTGATAAATGGTTACTATCAGTGCTTGGCTCATGACAAGTTTTTGACAAATAAAAAAATAAATCCTTGGCTTTGCACTCATGAGCCACAGTCTCATGGAGGCAGTCAGGCTTGGCAATGACTTGAATGCTTGAGAAGTCAGAGTCAGGACTGTGTGATATGGTGTATCCTGGCACAGGGCAATTCTGCTAAGCACTTGTTTTGAAAATGAGAATTTGTTCCAACATGATTCAAGTATTAGGGAACAATTTGAGCATAACATAAATTTTGCATTTGTTCAGGTGCAATTTCATCCACGAGGAACACTGAGTGAATGAAGGAAACTGCACCCACATAAGAATACACAAAACGCGTGCGCCTCACACATCCACTGCACCCTCAGTTTACTATTATAAGCCACACCCATCCACACCTGGTGCTACAACTTTCCATCAACTTCACTTACCACCTCACAATCACTCACAGGCTGCAGCTCTTCTGACACCCACTTCCTCAAGCAAACTGCAGCCCGTTTTCAAGGTCAAGTGCCATTTTTATTGTAGTATTTATGCATTTCTAAAGCATTTAACATATATAAAACCATGCTGTCATTTTTACCGCATTCCTGCGTTTTTCTTTTTTTGATGTGACACTGACCCCATTTTGCCATAAGCTCTGTGATTTTTATAGCAGAATTTTGCGTTGCACAGTAATTTTTAGAAATGTATATTTCACGTTACAGCAGGATTGACTGAATTGTAGGCTTAGCGAGTTTGTGGGAAGATGGATGGATGGATGGATGGATGGATGGATGGATGGATATGTAGTAAATGGATAGACAGGGAACCTATAAACTCCTAAACCCTTTCAGAACCACATAACCCATAATCACCACAAGTGCTGTGCAACCTTTTAATTTCTGATGCTGTTGAGATGAGTGATCCGTCTGGAAAAGAAAATGGAGTCAAACCCCTGAGTGACCCAGTTACTTCTTTCGCCCTAAAGAACACAGAAAATCGAGGGGTCAAACCAAGCTCAGAGGTTAATAATAAAAGATCAATGGGCTTCAGCTCCACAAACAAAAGTAATATGATTTGAAATGCAGGAAATCTCATTTCACCATTAACACAAAATAAAAGGCCAGCAGAACATGGGCTGTAATCCTGTCTCAGGGCTTTGTGCCTGTCCATGTGACACACATCCCTGGAAGGGACCTGCTGCTGCAGTCCTCCCCAGAATGGCTTGGGCTTGGTCTCAGGCATCCAGATGCTGCACTTACTAACAGGTCTAGAATCTGAAATGCCATGGAAATGCCAATAATGTGGCAAAGAGGCTCTCCCAGGCCAGGCAACAAGCCCAGCAGGCCATAATATCTCACCCTTTGGTTCACTCGGCAGGTCCTCTGTGCTAAGCACCTTGCCTGCACTCTCTCTCTGACCCTCCCCAACAACTGAGCAGTGTGATTACTGTTTACTCCCATTTTCTGCACAAGGAAACTGCAGCTCAGAGAGGATAAGACCCTTGCCACAGGTTGTATAGTACTGGAACCTAGGGTCTGTGTTATGCCAAATCCAGTCTTCACCCCATCCTTTATTTTTCCAGTGTGAATCCAGCTGTAGGGTTTGGCAGTGAACATTTATTGAGCTCCTGTTGCATATGAGAACTTGTCCAAGTTGTAGCACGTCTGCAACCCTTAATTCAGTAAGCTCTTTTATGCCCCTGTGCTCATGGATGCCGTAAGCAGAGATTTTGAAAAACGTTTGAAACTAGGACAGCACAGGCATTGGCCAACTAAATGGCCAGACACTGTCCGTGAGGCAGTGTGATCTCGTTTGCAGATAATAACATCAAAATGCAGAGACAATAACAGCTTGTCAGAGTTCGCACAGCAAGCAGTTGGCTAGTGAGGAGTAGAGGCAGATTTGATTTTGTGGCCTCTGCCTTCTTTCATACTCCAGGGAAGACCCCAAGGTGGAGTCAGGTCTCTGATGCAATTGGATTTCTGGCCAGTAGGGCCTGGCCACCACTTTATTCCTCTTTCCTCCAGCCCCCAGGAGGACGTGGTAACCCATTCAGGGTTTCTAGGGCGTCAGCCGGGTTCCTTGGCAGCCAGCAAGGCTCCCTGGGATAGGAAATCAGGCAGCTGCCCAGATATTATAAACAATTACCACTAATTACCAGGCCTGCCAGTTCCCCATTGTCTGCTCACAGTCCCACCAGGAGCTGAGGAGCAGACAATGATGATGTTGGAGGAAACTTTCAATTTCAGGCTGCAGAAGGCCTCCCTCTGCCTGGGAGGCTGCGCTCCTTCCATGCCTGGAATCCGTGAGACCCCATCATTTCTCAGGCTTTTGGAGCCCAGACACTCCTTACAAAATGGAGCCTGGACCCACGGATGGCTGGGAGGGTAGGGTGGAAGAGAGACCCAGGGACATGGAGGAAAGGCCACGTCACCAGTGTGAAAGAGTCTAGGTCAGGGGTCCCCCCATGGGTACCGGTCCATGGCCTGTTAGGAACCGGGCCGCGCAGCAGGAGGTGAGCAGTGGGCAGGAGAGCAAGCATTACTGCCTGAGCTCTGCCTCCTGTCAGATCAGCGACCGAGTTAGATTATCATAGGAGCATGAACTATCATGAACTGTGCATGAGAGGGATCTAGGTTGTGAGCTCCTTATGAGAATCTAACTAATGCCTGATGATCTGATGTGGAACAGTTTCATCCTGAAGCCATCCCCCGACTCCCTGCCTCAGTCCAAGGAAAAATTGCCTTCCATAAAACTGGTCCCCGGTGCCAAAAAGGTTGGGGACCACTGGTCTAGATCATAGCCTCAGTGCTGTCAATTAAGGATCTTTGGTTTTGCAAGAATAGTGGGTACACATTTCAGTCCCCAGACACTTAAGTGACTATTTTTTCTTTCTCTCTATTAAAAAAAAAACCATCGTTACGTAATTGTTAAGACAATAGACTTGGAAGCCTGACTCTCCGGGTTCAGATACCACTCAGCTTCTGTCTTGGTTTGGCTTCTTCCAGAGCAGACCCTGACTCAAAGATTCAAGTGGAAATTGGTTATTTGGCAGGCCATCCCAGGATTCCCCAGTGTGGAGCCACAAGGAATGGGATGGGAAAGGAAGGGAGCTAATAATGGATGCTATTTCAAGACTGCTGCCACTAAGGGCAGCTGGAGCTCAGCCCCACTGGGGAGCCTTGGGAGGCTGGTTGAACATTCACCTGCATTATCCACACTGCAGACTCCCAGTGTGTCACTGGGTGGGGTTTGCTTCTGGGGCATGAACCCTCAGGTGCTTCCAGCCTGCCCTGTGCCACAGGCTGAATTTTCTCTCCCAGCAAAATTCAGAATTCTCACAGCTAGAAAATAAGCCCTCAGTCCTCATGGCAGGTATGAGAGCAGGTAGCCTCGGAGTGTAGAGGTGCGTGCTGAGGGGTAGGGTAGGGCTGTGCAGTACCTCTGTGACTTGGGCAGGTTTCTTAACTCTCCAGCTCACCTATAAAATGGGCCCAGTAATAGTATTGACCTCATAGAGTTGTTGTGAAGCTGAAATGAATTAGTAAGTGTAGAGCACTTCGACATTCATGGCATTTAGTGAGCACTGGGAGTTCCCTCTTACTAATCTCTGTATCAAGTCCCCAGTGTCCTCTGTTTGCTGAAAACTTAAACTCATTTGGTTCAGGATTTTCCCAAGGGTTATGCCTGTGTCCTGGGGAAATTTATGTGGAGAGAACCCATGTAAATTTCTAGACCAGGCCCAGGGTAACAGTCAAAGTATTTAATATGAAGCACAGGTCATAGCTACTGATCACACTATCTCATACTGCAGCCCATATCCCCCTCGCACGTGAATTTTCTATTTTTTCCTAAGATTTCTATCATTTATCACCTTCTAACATACTGTATTGTTTATGATATTAGTTGTGTGTAATATGTCTCCCTCCACTAGAATCTAAGCACCTCAAGGGCAGGAATCACCATTCACTGACATACTCCAGGTGTCCAGAATAGTGCCTGGACACAATAGAGCACATAGTATGTGCTTGGTAAACATTTGTTGGATGAATGAACAGATCAAATGGATGCTGGCCATTAAACCTGGTGTACCCGCTGAATGCCAGTGAGGGCTCATGTCCAGTAACATTGGCTGCTATTATTGTGCTGCTCAGACACTGGGGACAGAGTGTGTGGTCCTCAATCATCATCCATCATCCTGGTGTCTCTGGAACGTGATCTCACTGTCTGCTCCTTGGTCATTGTTTCCCACTGGTCTCAGCTACTTCTCTTTGTCCAGACCGCCAGGCCTCTATGGATCTGCTCTTCTCTCTAGTGCACCTGGATCATATGCTCCTCTCTAGGGTGCAGAGGGACGTACAGAGAACCTCAGAGATCTCCCAGTGGGTCACTTGACAAGACGCCCAAGCACCCATTTCTGTAGAGTGTTGTGTCCTTTTCTTAGCTCCACACAATAAGAAGGGTGGGTGCAAGTCTCCTCTGCTTTCAGATCCCCCCAGCCTATCTGGAGTTTCCTGTCATCCCCCAGCACTTACCAGCTGGGGACTACAGACCTTCCTCAAGTATCCTGCAGCATCTCAACTCTCTTCCCTCCTTGCCTGACTTCCTCTGCTCTCCCAGGCTGAGGGTTTGTCTGTTTCAGTACAGGATAGCCTAGTTTTGTACCTATTCTTTCAAGTTTGTTTCTTAGCTTTGGAACTGAAAAGTCAAGAGTCCAAGTCTTGTTCTCTACTTCCTGCTGGGTGTCATTCCTTCCCTGAGGCAGGAGACATAGGAGACACTAGCTACTGTCTGAATGGGGAAAGCAGGCCAGGGGTAGTAGGAAATCATGAAAAGGAAAAGCACTCAGGCAGAATATTCTGCCATTAACTCTGCAGATAACTTGAATAAAAACAACACTAGGGGACCTCACATGGTTGAGGAAAGAATTGGGCAGCCAGGACTGGGTAGCTAGTAGAGTTTATGGGTTTTGCATGAGGGCAAACCATTTATGTGACTCAGTTCTTGTGACGTTTAGTGTCTGGGATTTACTTTTTTATTTCTCAGAGAGAGGTTTTGATTGGCCTGGCTGGGTTAAGCCTCTAATTCTGTTTTCATCAGCTCTGGCTAGGGAACAGGGTCACCATTTTGCTGGGCAAATGTGTTTCTTATCTAAATGATGGTGATAAAGATCAAAAGCCAACCTCCTGGGCTAGGCGTGATGGCTCACGCCTGTAATCCCAGCACTTTGGGAGGTCAAGATGGATGGATCATATGAGGCCAGGGGTTCAAGACCAGCCTGGCCAACATGATGAAACCCTGTCTCTATTAAAAACACAAAAATTTGCCGTGCATGGTGGTGCTTGTCTATAATCCCAGCTACTCAGCAGGCTGAGGCATGAGAATCCCTGAAACCCAGGAGTTTGAAGCTGCAGTGAGCCAAGACTGTGCCACTGCACTCCAGACTGAGCAACAGAGCAAGACTCTGTCTCAAAAAAAAACCAATCAACCAATCAAACAAACAAAAAACAACCTCTTGTGGTTGTGGTGAGAATCAGATGAAAATGGGTTGCAAGTCCTTTGGTCCTCAGGATGACAGGGGCACATGAGGCATGGTACTTAGTGCCTCATCTCACTTAACACAACAGACCCAGGAGATGGGAACATTATTATTTCCATTTCACAGATGGGAAAGCGATACTTAAAGAAGTGAAGGGAGTGGGGAGAACTTACTAAAGCTGCCTTAAGCAAAATAATAAAATTATCTTTGTTGTTGTTGTTATTGACTTAAGATAACCAAAAGATGAAGTAGCTTGCTTCAGGCAGAGCTTGATCCAGGAGCTCACACAGTGCTGTCATTTTGATGGTTTCATTCTTGGGATCCAGATTGTAGCCACATAGCGCTAGAAGCTCCTGTCCTGCATCTCAGGCACTCCCCATAGTTCAAACAAAGCTTCTGGGCCTGATTCTTGTTGTCTGAACTGGGCCACGTGCCAGCCTTTGAGCTGATCACTGGCTAAGGGGAAGGAATGCCCTGATTGACCAGGCTGAGCTGCAGACCCAGTCTCTGGGGCTGGTCAGTCCACCCCACTGTGATCATATGCCATAGGGAGGGGGCTCTCCAAAGAAAATTTGAGATCTTGTTACCAGAGAAAGAGGAAGTGGATATCAGGTGGCCAAGCAGCAGCAAGAAATGCACCCCTCAGAATCCAGAGCCGCTGGGCCAGTGCAGCTCACATGACTCCCACGTGCAAGTGCATCACCAGGGGCTTGTGTGAAAATTCAGGTTCTCATTCAGCAGCTGGGGGAGGAGCGGAGAGCAGTTCTGTGTATCGACTTAGTTCCCAGATGATGCTGATGCTGCTGGCCTCTGAACCACACTTCGAGAATCAAAGCACTAAACCACATGAGCCAGATACTGGATAAACCTTGTCTCCACCCCAAGAGGGAAGTATCAGCATATACATTTCAGGGAGGTTGAACGTAAGGCTTAGTGAGGAGAGGAAGGGTGATGGATGTGGACACAGGTTGCCAGGGAATGAGGGATGTTCTGGAGCCGACTGCCTGAGTCCAGAGTTGTCAGTCAACCACTGGGAATGTGTGGGGTTTTTTTCTCATTTTTTTCCTCATGCAGCCTTAACTATGGAGGAGTTTGCCTGGCATCAGACGCCCAATTCAGTGACTTCCTGGGAAGCATGGGGCCGGCACAGTTTGTGGGCCGCCAGACCCTGGCCACCACACCCATGGGTGAGTGCCCCAAGGCTGATTTCAAATGGACTAGGGGAGGCGGGGTCATACCAGAAGCCCAGCGTCTCTCCCTCCTTCCCCTCTGCCTGTTGATCCATCCTGTGAGCATGCAGCCTAGGGCCCAGGCCACACTCTCAAGCCCTCAACAGAGCCCAGGCACTTGGTGGGAGTTGGTTCTGGTCTTATTCTGGGCTGGGAGCAGGGGAAGGGGTTTCAGCCCTAAGCAGAGGGGAGGAGCTGAGTTGCCTCAGAGGCTTGAGCTTCTGAGCCATTTCCCAGTCTCGTCTCTTGGTGCCTGTTGCAGGGGATGTGGAGATCGGCTTGCAGGAGCGGAACGGTCAGCTGGAAGTGGACATTATCCAAGCTCGGGGACTGACAGCCAAGCCAGGCTCTAAGACACTGCCAGGTGTGGGGCCCACCCTCCCCCTGCAAGGTGGGGGTGGAGGTCAGGGAGGAGATCCTGATGGGTACCGAGGGCCTTGAAGAGAGAAAATTGAGCCCAACTGTGGGGACCCCCTGTCCCAACTCTAACATCTTATGTGGAACTGGTAGTTTAGGGTTTATCTGGGGACCCAGTTGAGATTATCTGTTGACCTTGTTCCTCTCCTCCACTGGACTGAGCTCCTGGAAGGCAGAGACCATCTTCCCTGCTTATCATTATACCCCAGGGTACTTGGCATGCAATAGATGCTCAGGCTTGGTGAGTGAGTGGGTCAGCAGTAGATGTATAAGCCAGGGAGGGGGTGTGTCATGGACTGAGAGAGGAAGGAGGTGAGCACAGAGTAAGCTAAGGAAGGGGAGGCAGTGATGACCACCAGAGGGGTGGGACAGGCCACACCCAAGCCTAGCTGTACCTGTCCCCCACACCTGCCCACCCCTCGTGTGTCCTGGTGCGTCCTCCCCAGACTCCATGGGGGCACACCTGTCTCCAGCAGAGGGTGGGCAACCTCCCTCTGTTGCACCCTTTGCCCACCATTTAAGGGCCAAACTAGAACTCACCCTGCTGGCCTCTGTCCCCAGCGGCCTACATCAAGGCCTACCTGCTAGAGAATGGCATCTGCATTGCCAAGAAGAAGACCAAAGTTGCTCGCAAGTCCCTGGATCCACTGTATAACCAGGTGCTGCTGTTTCCCGAGAGTCCCCAGGGCAAAGTCCTCCAGGTGAGGGGCAGTGGTGCGCTCTTGTGTGTGTGTGTGTGTGTGTGTGTGTGTGTGTGTGTGTGTGTGAGAGAGAGGAGGGCACCCCTGGCAGAGGTGTCTCTGGAGGGCCTCACCTGGAAGAAATAGGTGAGGCCCTCAGTTCACTGTGGCTGAACTGAGCTCCACAACTTACTGTGCAACTTTGAACAAGGGACCCTCAGTCACCTCATCTGTAAAGTGGGGACCCTAATAGTACCTACCTGATAACATTCTGCTGCCAGTGGAATGTGTACTTGTGTGCAGGAAAAGTTCTTACAGTTTTGCCTACACAAGTGCTCTGCCCATGGCTGCCATTACCATCATCACCATCACCACCGTCATCACCATCACCACCCTCATCACCGTCAACAACCTCTGGAGGCCAGGGGCTTGGCGTGGTGTCCAGTGATAAGAAGGGCCTGTTGAGGAATTGCAGTTTTAAGGAGGTAGAAATCATAGGACTGAGATGGATTAGGCATGGGGGACCATCCAGGTTCTGCTTCTGGGCCTGTGAGTGCCACTGGCGGGGTTTGAACCACTGTGTCTCTTGCCCTGCAGGTGATCGTGTGGGGAAACTACGGGCGGATGGAGCGGAAGCAGTTCATGGGTGTGGCCCGCGTGCTGCTGGAGGAGCTGGACTTGACCACCCTGGCTGTGGGCTGGTACAAGCTCTTCCCCACCTCCTCCATGGTGGACCCAGCCACAGGCCCCCTGCTCCGGCAGGCATCCCAGTTGTCCCTCGAGAGCACCGTGGGGCCCTGCGGAGAGCGATCTTAGTGCTGGGATGGGGAGGGGTTCCCCAAGATGGCCTGGAGACCACCCAGCCCTGACCTGGGACCCCAGGCCCAGGGGCACATTGAACAGGAGGACGGGGCTCTCCCCCACAGTGGGGAAGCAGAATGGGGAGACCTGCCCCCCTTGGGCCCCTCCTCACCCCTTCTTTGCCTCCTACCCCCTGAGACCTTCCCTCTCCCAACGGGATTGGCTACACTTTTGACTTGGCCGGTTCTTGACCTGGTGGATGTGGCTGCAGTCTGGAGAAAGGAAAGACTGAGGTGGCAGAGCAGACCACTCTCCTGTCCCAGACTCTGTCCAACTTCTCCCCCTTTTTGCCTCCTCGGAAGCTTGCTGCCCAGAGCCAAGTCCAGAACCCAGCCGGCCATCTCCATGGTGCCAATTACCAGCAAGTGTCTTTCCTGCGGCACCCGGTTCAGGCAGCTACTCCTGCCCCAGAGATGAAGGGGCAGCTTTGCAAGGATCCGGAGCTAGCTCCCGGGGGCCCAGAGTCCCCCACTTGAAGAGGAGCTTGGGCGTCCCTCTGCCTGCCCGTGGAAGGAGCTTTGCCGCAGCCTGTCCGAGTCCATCTGTCCATCCCCTCCTGCCTGCCCCTCTTCTGGTGGCTCTAGGAATTGGGGTTCAGCAGGGACCAAAGGAAAGGAGGAGGTGCCAGGGGCCTGGCACAGACCCCTAGGTGCCTCGCTCCAGGGGATCACAACAAGCTAGTTTGGGAACCATTGGTGGACTGGGAAGAATGTTGTCTGTGTTCTGGCGGAGGAGCTGTGGAACCTGAGTTTCCAGACCCCAACCCTAGAGAGCATTCGGGGGGTGCTGTATTGGAGGAGGAGGCTAAGGAAAGTTGGGATTGGGACTGGTGGTGCCAAGATAAGGGTTTCTCAAATTGGAGAACCCCTCCTTGTTAGATGAGGTCGAAGGTTATCTTGTCTACCCCTTCTGCCTCCAGGCCAGGGGTCTGGGGAGGCAAATAGAGCCCCCCTGTTTTAGTCTTTTTAAACAAACTATCCTATGCTAAGGGCAGAACCCACTGCCCCGGCCTGTTACCTTGGCTGAAGGAAAGATGGTGATAGGAGAGAAAGTGAAGAGGCGTGCATGTGAGAACTGGGAGATTCCTTTTCCAGCAGGCCTGGGTAGCTGCCTTCCCAGCCCAGCCCTCCCTGGGGCCTGCGGTAACCCTTTTGCATGCAAGGGAGGATGGAGGCTGGCCCCTCTTTATAGAAGCACATTTCTGCCACCTCCCCTGGGAGGCACCCAGAAGCCTGCCACTCTTTACCTAGTCCCTGCCGTGTAGGGCGTAGTCTGGGTTAGCTAGGTAGAGTTAGTGTTCCAAGCCCTGGGGCCCGTTCTTAGCTCATGCATAGTCCTTACCAAGTCCCAGGACGGGGGTGTAGAGGAGACTCACGTACATTCCAGGAGCCCACTGTCTCCTCGCTGGCCTGGGCCTAGAAGGGGCAGCCTGGCTCACAGGAGGCCAGCCCCTCATCTTCCGCCCCCTTCCTCCCCGTCTCCCCTGTAGGGTTATAGCCGGAGCTGCCTGTTATACTCAGATGTTCTGATTTATTATTCTTGGTACTGACTTTCTTTATGAGGCACTCCTGAGGGTTGTAGGACCTTGGCAGAGGGGGCCTGGTCTCCATTGGAGGGTGTCATTTTCCCCTGAGGACACCCAGGCTGCCTTTGGTCCCACCTTGTTCCCGGTCCTGGTCCTGGTCTTGGTCCCTGTCCCACCAGGCGACTCCTTCCACCTGGAAATTCTTCCCTTCCCTTAGCCTGTGTAAGCCCTGGGTATCCTTTAAAGTTCTGGTCGATGTATGTCACCTCCACAGAGCTGCTTACCCCGCACTGGGAAGTGGAGATGGAGATGCCCCCTTACCCAGGAGGTCTTCAGAACTTCCTGGGATTGTGGCAGGTGGAATCCCAAGGCTGGGGACAGAAGGAGCAGGGCTCTAGAGGGACTCGCATTCAAGGCACAGAATCGGCCTCTCGCCTGTTTGTTTTTTTAACCAGTGTGATTTCTCTGCTATTCGTTTATTACTCACCACTGGAATATTTTGAGCCAGGAGAGCACCTTCTCTCTCCAGCCATCGTCGCTGTGGTGGTTCAGGGGTAGCTCTTCAAAAATAGGGCACATCCTGGCTGTCCCAACCAGAGGGAGCAGGGGCTTGTCCCTGACAGCCTGAGCCCTTCCCCTGGTGTCCGCACAGCCTTCATAAAGAGAGAGAGAGAGCTCCGAAGCAATAACAACACCTGGGGGTGGTCAGCGAGAGCCCCCTCAATGATTTTCTTGTTTGTTCTGTGAAATCTCGCTCACCTCCTGGAGGGGTGGAGCAACTGGGGGCTGGAGCCCTGTTTCTTTGTATCATCGTGAGCATGTGCCCCCTTCCCAGGGGCTGTGACCATAGGGTATGGGAACCACACAGTCTGTCCTCACCAAGGGATGGGGGTTTGGGGAGGGGAGTGACATTTTCATCATTAGCTTTGGAGAAGCTTCAAGCCCATCCTGTCCCCACTGCTGCCTGGCCCCTTGCTGACTCAGGCTGTACTGTTTGAAGAGGAGCAGAGAGGGTGGCACTGGGGGCCCTTATGGGGCTGTGGCCTCCAGGGAGTGACTTTTTTCAATCTCTGGGCCAAGATCACATGCAGGATACTATGGGAAGGAGCCATCTCCACTTTCCTTCTCCAGAACCCCCTTTGCATAGTAAAGGGGAAGGGCCTTTGGGACCATTAGTCCATTTCCATTTTACAGACAAGAAATCAAGACCCAGCTTGGGGGAAAAGCCACCCCTGGAATCACCTGTGTGTTCAGTGGCACCCCCAGCCTGGGCCTCCTCCTCCCAACAGAGGCTGAGCCGGAGCCAGGGCAGTGTGAGGTGGGGCCCACACCTCCTTCTCCCTTTTTTTGAAGCCTACTTGCCCCCAAAAGATGGGCAGGACAAGTTGTAGCCCATCTGAGAAGTTGGAAAACTGAGGCCCAGGAACAGGAAGCGACTCACACAAGACCCCTCAGCAAGGTCGAAAAGGGGGAAGAACAAGGGGCTCCACTGTGCTTCAGGTGACAGGAGACATTGCTCCAGGGCGTGTCTGCTGGGACAAGGATTCCTGGCCTCTACACCCTGGCTGCACAGCTCTGCTGGGCTCCACCTCTATAAGCCAGTGACTTCTCTGGGCCTGGGTAGGGGGAAGAGGTTGCCAGGGAGACAGCTCTCCTGGGGGGCTGGCTCAGCTGACTGAGGGTACACAGGATGAGGTCTAGACCTTGATGCCTGGGTGGAGGTTCCTGCTAAGGGGCCATAGCCTCTTCAGGACCAACTGGAGAGAGAGGAAACAGCAGCTCCTGCCTGGGGCAGTGAGGGAATGGGAGCAGATGTGGGCGCCTCATTTTAGGGAAGTCCTCCCCAAACCTTCAGATGCAGTGAGACCTGGCCTTCCTGTTGTACTTTGCAGACTTGGTTTTCAGAATGCTTTTACCTCGAGCGTGCCCTTTGGCCCTCACGAGAGCCCCTGGGGACTAGGTGGGGGCCTGTGCCATCATCCCTGATTCAGAGCGGGCAGCTGAGGTCCTGGGAGGGAAGGTGCTCGCCTCAGGTCCCGCTGTGTTAGTGGGTGGGCAGCACTGGAGCTCGGTTCTTCAGCAGCCCAGAGCTCACTCTTTTACACTCAGAGATGGAAATAGCTTAGAGGGTGGTTGTGCACTTCACAAGCCAATTCAAGATCCACTTCCTTCAGCCAGGAACTCCTGGGTGCATCTCCGTGTCAGAAACAGCACCGAGTCCTGCCCCCTCTGGAGGCACAGCTGTTGCGTCAGGCAAGGTCACCTGCATTTATTTATTGAGCAGCAGCGCTGTGTCAGGCCCGGGGATGGAGTCCCCTCCCCGTTCCCCCATGGTGACTCCAAAGCCCTCTGGGAGGGCCCCAGGTCTGTGGAGCAGCACCTCAGCATGGATGGAAAGCATTCGCGTCCATGAGCTCACCCAATGCCAAGCCTGTGAGGTGGGCTGATGGTGCCCGTCTAACCCAGCGCTTCTGTGAGGTCAGAGTGGAGCCGAACCCAGGGCTGTGGGCATCACCTCTGGAGCCCTTTCACTCTCTGACTGCCTCCTGGGCGAGTGGCGGGAAGGCAGGACCCGGGTCCTCAGGCTAGGAGCCTCTCCATTCACCCACCTTTCCCTCATTCCTTCTCTTAAAGCAGGAGCCGCCCAGGCCTTTAGGGAGGGAGGGTTTCTGGGGCCCCTGGGTTGGAGTGGGGTCACGTTGCATTGTGTTCATGACCATGTAGCTCATGTTAAAAATTAAAGTTTTTGGCTTTTCTAACCTGGCTCACTCATGCTTTGTGTTGAGACAGTCCTATCTGGGAAGCCAAAGGAATGGGGTGTTTGGAGGGGCTGAGTGCCACGGGGTGCCAGGATGCCACACCTCAGGCTTTGTCTCTGCCCCCTTATGGTGCAGGGGCCTGCTCCAGAAAGTCCTGTTAGAGATGCACAAGAGGGAGCAGGGTTCTGGATGAACCCAGTTGTTCTACAGATGTGGAAACTGAGGTCCTGGGAGGGGATGCAATTCTCCAAGGTCACATTGCTGGTGATTGACGAGACCCAGAAGAGAGCTCATCCCATGGCATTCTGCTGTGTCCAGGTGGCCCCAGTGACATGGTGGGTGGGTGACAGCAAGGCCTTCCTCATCCCGAAGTGGGGCTGGCCACAAAGAGCATCAGCCATAGGGAGGAAAGAGGCCATCATTCACACATGGGCTGATTCCACTCTACACACTGGGCAGAGAACGAGAGATTAAGTAGTGCAGAGACTGACCCACTTGTCCACACTGGACTGTACACTGTCCCATTTAGTCCACCTTTGTTCCCCATGCTTCTTGTAGTGTAAGCATCTGACCTCACTAATTCCAGCGAAGATTCCAGTGTTGAAAGCTGCACATTTCAACTGCGACTCAGAAAACCAGCCTCTTCACAACAGAAAAGTTGCTCTAGAGGGCCTTTCTAGAGCAAGGCTCTGGCATGCACCTGTGCAGAGCCTCGCCCAGGTGCGGATGTGGCCACGCCCTCATGCAATTTGGACTACAAGGAGTTTGCTGCTACAGGGTGACCCTCGAGCTTGGTTTGTGCTTATGATGTGACCGTAATATATTTTTGGAGAGGAGGGAGGGGACTTGACCACAGAAGGTAATAAACTGTGTGTAGCTGAAGACCGCCCGGAGGCCCGTCACATGTCTCCAATCCCTGAGGAGGGTGCCCTGATAGCTGAAGCCAGACCCTCCCGTTTCAGATTCAACCCAACCCAGGTGGGTTTGTCAGATAGACTTCCGCCGGGCCCCAGGCCTGGGTGCCTGCCCGCCGCGCACGACCCCCGGGCTCGAGGAGGGCGAGAAGCCCACGTTGTGTCGGGCGCACTTCTCCAGCTGGTGCACGTGGCAGGAAACAGAGGTGTAGCCGCCGGAGCCTGCCAGGCAGCGGGGCAATGAGGGGCCGCGGCTCTCGGGCGCCCCCTGGTGGCGCGGGCTGGGGTCGCGGGCAGCACGCTCGGACCCGTCGGCGCTGGCGGCAAGGAAACGCAGGACCACGAGGTTGAGGAAGGCGCCAATGACTGTGAGCCCCAGGAGGATATAGTGGAAGCTGAAGGCCACGTACGGGGGCTTCCTCTGCAGCGCCACGAAGTCGCCGAAGCCGATGGTGGTGAGGGTGATGAAGCAGTAGTAGTAGGCGTGGAAGAAGGTCCAGCCCTCGAAGTGCGCGAAGGCGACGGCCCCGAAGGCCAGGGTGGTGGCGCACGCCAGCAGCCCGGCCACCACCAGGTTCTCTGTGGACACGCGCGGCCGCCGCAGGCCCAGGCAGCGTTTGGCCGCCAGCAGGTGGCACCGCACCAGCGCGTTCAGCCGCTCGCCCAGGCTCTGGAAGGTGACCAGCGTCAGGGGGATGCCCAGGAGCGCGTAGAACATGTAGAAGACCTTGCCAGAGTCCGTGCCCGGCGCAGCGTGGCCGTACCCTGAGCAGGGAGAGCAGAGGGGAGGGCTGGTGAGCTCAGCTCCAGCTGACTACAGTCCCTCCCCACCCCCGGGGCTGGCAGCGCACCTGCAAATACTAGTCCTAACCAGGTCATTCCCCAGCTCTAAAACGTGGCGT
Organism: Aotus nancymaae; assembly: GCF_030222135.1. Lineage (NCBI taxonomy): Eukaryota > Metazoa > Chordata > Mammalia > Primates > Aotidae > Aotus > Aotus nancymaae. The sequence continues at coordinate 24,328,554 of NW_026988442.1, read as the reverse complement.
GGTTATTCATCTTCACCTCAAACCGCAGACAACCAAAGTGTCCCTCGACTGGGGAATGGATAAACAACCTGTGGGGCATCCAGACACTGGAATTCTTTTCAGCAAACTGAATGAACTCCTGTAACCTTGCGGCCACCAAGGATGGATCTCAGATGTCTCCAGCTGAGCGGAGGAAGACAAACTCGAAAGCCTACAGACCGCATGGTTCCATGTAAATGACAATCTGGAAGTGGCAAAACTGTGGCGACAGAGAACAGATCTGTGGTTGGTTGCCAGTAGCTGGGGTTGGGGGTGGGCTTAACTACAGAAGGCATGGAAGAATTTTGGGGGTTGATGGCAATGTTCTGTCTTGGTCGTGCCTGCAGTTACACGACAGGTATTCATTCATTTGTCAGAACTCACAGGCGTGTACACAGGAAAACGGTGAGTTCTACTGTATGTAAATTATGCCTTGAGGAAAAAACGAAGCAAAACTTTCCACACTTTCCAGCTACACCCCAAGCTGTTCCCCAACCAGCATGTCCCCTCCACATGCCTTTTCTCCTGCCTTTTCCCCTGGACTACCTCCCCCAGTTTCTGCCTCCCCCTCCACTGCTCAGCCTACCCTCACTTAAACACCTTTTGGTTCTGATTGTCTGGTGTGGCAATTCTTCACGGGGTCCCCTCAACTACTGTAGGGAATTTAAACATGACTGAGCATCCTTGAGTCCTGGAACACGGTGCTATGGCAGGGGAATGAATGGGCATCTCATTGTGTGTCTTTTCCTGGAAAGAGGAGTAGTCACTTTCATGGTACTCTCAAAGGAGCCCGTACCCCAGGAACAGTCAGGTGGATCTTCCTAAAAAGAATATGCCTCCTCTAACAGATTGGCCCTACCTGCCAAAAAGTACAAAATACAAATCCTTTGACCAAGGTAGTTCCACAGTGAGGAAGTTAGCCCTTCAGTATACACACATGCGTAAAAATATGCGTGCATGTGGGTCATCATTGCAGCATTGTCAGTCATAGTGAAAATGACAAACACTGTAAGTGTCCATCGAAAGGGACCTGGTTAAATAAACTACAGTGCCATCCAAACCATGGGATCCTACACAGTAGCAGTTCTCAATCGAGAGTGGTTTTGCCCTTAAGGGGACATTTGGCAACATCTGGAGACATTCTGGCTGTCACAAATGAGGGTGGGGAGTGGGGACGGCTCTGTGAGACTGGCATCTAGAAAGGAGAGGCCAGGGACACTGCTAAACATCTTGCAGCACACAGGACAGTCCCCACTGCCCCAAATGTCAGTAGTTCCAAGGCTGAGAAACCCTGCAAACAAGATGACGCAGCTCCTTAGAGACTGACATAAAAACATCGCCAACATATATTGAGCAAAAAAAGCAAGAGACAAAACTGTGTGTATAATGTCTACACAATACGTGGTGTGTTTTAAAGGAATATATAGGCAAAGAATATATCTAGAAGGACACACACAAAACTGGTAACTGTATTTAACCCAAGAAGAATTTATGGACTGAGAGACAGGGTGGGAGGGAGACTTCCTTTTCATTCCATGCCCCTTTGTACCCTGTGAAGTGTGTACTGTGTGCATATATAACTTATTCAAAATCTCAGCACTACAAACATTTAAAGGCCTGTGGCTCCATTTCCGCATTTCTGTTGCATAGCCCTATCGCGTTGCCTCTCTGTTATTTGGGGAGAAAGGGGGTCTGCTCATCACTCGGCTTTGAGATCTCTGAGGGTAGGGACGATGGTGGTCACCTCTCTATAGTCCCCATCACCAGGGTCCTGCACCAAGCCTGGCATAGACTAGAAGCTCAATGAAAGTTTCTTGAATCAAGCCAAGTTGAAGGGGGCGCTAGTGAGAAAGAGAGGAGCCTTTTTAGGAATAAGAGGCTTCCAGCTGTTTGGGGCTGTGCCAAGTTTTGGCAGAGAGTGAAATGAAGAAGAATAATAATAACGATGACAAGAACTAATCCATGTAGGTACTGTGCATGGATATCAGGTTTAACCCTCCCAATGACTAGATGACATGTTATTGTTCCCATTTTATAGATAAGAAAATTAGATTAAAAGGGACAAAACTGCCCAAAGGCCCCGGGCCTGAGCTATTGCTTCAGTGCCTCTCTCCCATCCAAGCAAAGCCCAAATTCCTGGGCCCTGGCACCTGGCTCTCTGAAAGGCTGGCTTAGCAGACTGGACCACAGTAGGTGGTGGTGCCCCCAAGTGGCCAGAAAAGGCAAAATTCCTCTTGTTTCCACTTAAGTCTCTTACCTCGGCCTCCCAGGTGTACCTCAGAGGTGAAGAACCGGGATAAGAGGCCAAACCCACCTGGTAAGCCTCCAAAGAATGTGGAAAAAGGCAGAGAGAACAGGTTGATGGCATCTCAAACCAATGGGCACGGTAACTGGGAGGGTCTCAGGCTTTACCAAGATAGGGAAGCAAGGGTGTCCATGTGGACAGGAGGGAGAAAAGAGCTGAATAAGAGCTGGGGCCATGTTGGCAAATAATGAATTACTACTACTAATGAATAGTGCCTACTTGGTCTCAGGCACTGTGCCAAGCATGTTACATGCTTGACCTCACTGAAACCTGGCAACCACTCAATGAGGTAGGAACAATTGCATTTTGCCTTTGGGGAAACCAGGGCTCGAACAGATAAAATCAATTGCCAGAGAAGGCAGGTGGCAATAGAGACGAGACCAGAACTCCAGTCTCTGTAATTGCAGAACTCATGCTTTTAACTCCACTGCAAAACCCACAGCTCACATTCACTTGCAAGAGCATTATTGGAGAAACTTTCTCCAAGGCATTGGCTTTGAGGCTGGTGGTCCAAGCCCTAGGTGGGGCGCCTGGACGCTCACAGCTGGAGCCTGGGGAGTGGCTGACACCAAGCTTAGAGCCCTGCAGAGCCCGCTTCTCTCCTTCCTGTTCCCCCAGACTTAGGCTCAGCAGGTACCCGCCAGATGGTAGTCATGGCAACAGCTGGTGTTCCAGATGCTGCAGAGGAACTGCTCTGCATCCCTGAGGGCAAGGTCCCGAGCCTGTGGTTATTCATCATTCCTTTAACAAGTATTGATTGAGCATCTATTGCACCCTAGGCACTGGTCATACAGCGGTGACTAAGACAAACTAGGTCCCCATTCTCATGGGGTAACAATATCAATTGTTAATGGGGGGGGGAAACAACTGTAATAATCAAAAATCGATCTTTGTAGTGCTCTGTATGTGTCATGTTTTAGCACAGGCCCTGTGCTAAAACTTTCTACATAGTTGGCCTCCTGGAGGGTGAGATACCACAACCCTAAGATAAGGCAGATTAGCCACACTGTTTTACAGAGGAAAAAACTATGGCTCAGAGAGGTTGAGCAACTTGTCTAAGGTCACACAGCAAGTGTGATGCAACCAGGCAAGGAACAGCAACTCCAGCCACTTGGATCCCAGCCAGCCCCTCTTCGTCTGTCTCCAGGCCCCTGGGATGTTTTCTGAGCACTCCCGGCTCAGCCTCTTGGCAAACTCGATTTACTGATTCCTCTGGTCCCTGCCTGCGTTGGCTGACAGCTCCATTCAGCAGAGCGAGCTGAAGGAGACTAGGGAGGCTCGGTGAGCGGAAATGACCTGTCCGAAGTAGCTCAGCTGGGCGGGGGCAGAGGTGGGACCGAAACGCAGAGGCACCCCGGGCGGCTGGGGCTGGAGCGGGCGCGGAGGGAGGCTCCGGGCGGCTCACCGATGGTAGTGATGACGGTGATGGCGAAGTAGAAGGAGCCAGCGAACTTCCACTGGCGGCGGCGCGGTGGGGCTCGGCGTAGCGCCAGGCGCTCCAGCTCGCGGTAGTCCTCGGCCGAGAAGCCGAACTTCCTCCGCAGCGCGCCCCGCTTCTGGACCAGCAGCCGCTGGCGGCCGCTCTCCGCCTCGGACTAGAGCGCGTCGAAGACGGCAGCGCCCACCAGCAGGTAGCACAGGGTGCACAGGACCAGCCCGGCCGCGCACACGCTCGGCCTCCGCATGGCGCCCTGGCCCCGGTACCCGCCCGGCCCCAACCTGCTCCGTGCCCGGACCGCGCGCTCCGCCCCCTCCAGCCCCGGCGCCCCACGAGGCAGGGGTGTGACGGGCGGGGTGGGGCGGCTGCGGTGCACCTGGAGGCTGGGATCGCCACCGTGGGGGCCCAGAGAACCGCTCCCCTGTCCGCCTCCCAAGCGCCTGCCCGGGGTTCATGTGTCCGGAAACAGTGACATCTGAAGCAAAGGCCCAAACCCTGAGCATGCAGAAGTCCTGTTCCCACCACTAACTCATGCTGTGACCTTGTGCCAGTCATTGTCCTTCCTCACTCCATCCCTCCCTCCCTCCTTTCCCCTTCCTCCCCCTTCCTTCCCTCCCTCCCTTTCCTTTCTTTCTCTCTCCTTCCTTCCTTCCCTCCCTCCTTCTTCCTCCCTTCTTTTCCTTCTTCCCTCCCTCCCTTCTTTCCTCCCTTCCTCCCTCCCTCCTTTCCTTTTCTTCCCTTCTCTTCCTTCTCCCCTTCCCTTCCTTCTCCCCTCTCCTCCCCTCCCCTTCCCTTCCCTCAATCCTCGACAAATATTTACCAAGCACCTACTGGTGCAAACATTCCTGTTGTAAACAAAGGTGATAACCTAGTAAGGAGGGCCGGCTAACAAACAAACAAACAGTTACTTTAAGACAAGAGTGATAGAGAAGGAAAGAGATCATTTCTTAGGAAGGTGAACCCAGCACCTAAGGTGGTGGGGAAATCGCTGAGGAGTGACTGGGGGAGAGAATCCAGGCAGCAAGTGCAACTTTCTGCTTAAAAGCAGAACTGGGCATGGCTTGGCGTGGCAGCCAGAACAGCAGGGAAGCCAGTGTTGCTGGAGCCCAGAGAATTGGGGTGCAGATACTTTGGGGGAGCAGAAGGAAGACAAAGAGGCAACTTCACACAGTGTCTTTCTTACAAGCCCTTATGTGGGTGTATTGAAAGCCATGGAAAGGCTGTATTACAAACACAGGTGCACACATACACACACACGCAACAACAGTGATCCGATTCATATTTTTTAAAGAGTCTCTGGCTGTCATGGGGAAAAGGGATGGTGGCTAAGATTGGAGGCCAGTTCGAAGGCTAGTGTATCCAAATGTGTGAAGATGGAGAGAAATGAGGGGATCTGGAATGTTCTGGGGAAGTGGAGCTGGGCACACAGCTGGCCACGTGCCAGTTTCTACACTTAGCGGAGTCTATGTGACCAAGCCTTAGCTCATGGAACATGGGCAGAAATGACGTGTGCACTTCCAGGCCTGGCCCATAAAACCCTGTGCACCTGTGCTCCATCTCTTTCCCCCACCAGCAGACTGAATGCAGAGACCCGAAGTCTTTAGAAGAGAGGGAGCCACAAGGTGGGAAAAACCTGGGGCTGAATGACACATTGCAGGGTCACCCCCATCCCCAATCAGGAGCCCTGGTTTTGAGCTTCTATTAAGTTGCTGACATATGCTAAGCCCCTGAGGACTGCAGCTCCCCAGGTCATGATCCTTGCAGACTAGGCCCTCCAAGTCCCAGAGGAGGCTGTACTTCCATATAGAAGCCTCTAGAAAGGAAGTCCTGCCAACACCTCGATTTGAGCCAAGTGAGACCTGTGTAGCCCTCCACCCTACAGAACTAGAAGATAATACATTTGTGTTACGTTTGTAATAGCTTATTGCAGCAGCAACAGGGAACTCATACAGTGGGGTGGGTGTGAGGATTAAATGAGTCAATAGATGTGGAGCCAGAGAGCTGACCTTGGCCCTGAGGATTTGTCTAGAAGTGTGAGCCGCTGTTACAGATACCACAAGTGAGCAGAGGCCCGGCCTGTAGGGCTGTCTGACCCGGTGCCTGCCTGACTCAGTTCCCAGGCAGAATGGGGCCCCAGCGCCTGGTAGAGAGGGTCTTGGCCCCCCTCTTCTGCCGAGAAGCAGGATGAATCTCAGTGGCCCAGAAGCAGTGTTGGTGCCACTACCTCAGCCTGATTTTTAGCAACAGCATCAGCTGAGTTTGATATTCCGACTTCTGTTCAGACTTCAGAGGAGCAGAAACCTGGGCTAACGTCTTAGAGTTGGGGTGACTGGGACACCGAGGACTTACAGCCCAAGAAGAGCCTGAGAAGAACCTGTGGAGACAGGGGGATGCAGGCAGCGGCTGTTCTTAGCAGAAGGGCACGGCCCACTCAGGGGAAAGTTAATGAGGACCTGGTGTGGACACAGCTGGAGTCAATAAGACCTGGCTTTGAAGTCCAGCTCCTCCGCTCGCTCACTATCACGAGAACAGCATGAGGAAAACTGCCCTCATGATTCAATCACATCCCACCAAGTCCTTCCTTCAACACGCAGGGATTACAATTCGGATGCCATTTGGGTGGGGACACACAGCCAAACCCTATTACTGGGTGTCCAGAAACAGAACACTTGTACTTTTCTGTGCTTCAGTTTTCCCATCTGAGAAATGGGGGTAGTAATGACACTCACCCCATAGGACCACGTTGAGGATTATAGAAGCCGTTTTGTGCTACTATCCAAGTGCCCCTTATCCAGTAGCTGCTTCTCCTCCCTCTTTACAACTGTCTGTGTGCAGATGTCAAGCACTCTTTTTCCAGAAGCAGGGGCAGGGCTAAACTCTGCCCGTGCTAGGCATAGTCACAGACATCACTCATGGGACCCTCACCTTACAGCCCGGGACACAGAGGCACACAGAAGATACTTAAGCTGCCAAGTCCTCCCAGCCAGGCTGTGGCTGAGCCAGGATTGAAGTCAGGGCTGTCTGGCTCCCCAGGTCATGATCCTCGTCAGGCCAGATGCTGCTGGCTTTATCCCCCTCTCATTGCCTCTGTGGTCCTCACTTTCCTTGTCTCCGTGCTGAGGCTGAGGATCTGTGGCTGGCTGTGCTCCCCCACTGTTGTGAGGGTCCCATGATGGGCAGCTGAGAGGCGCTTGGTCAGGTGTGCCCGCTGGGGGCGGGTGTTACTGGGGCCACGGGGGAGCTGGCTGGCCCCGTCAGGCAGGTGACTCTGCCCTGTGCTTGGCATTTTTGGTTCAGTGGCTCTATTTTAAGCCAGAGGAGGTTAGACTTTGTGTATGTGTGTTTCTCAGGTTGGAAAGCCATCAGCTGAGCAATCACCAAAAACAGCAACACCCGAGGCACCTCCCCCTTCAACTTACCCCCTCTGCCTCCTCCCCTCCTTCCTCCTGTGCAGACCTGAGGGAACCCAGTGATTTTCCTCTGTCCCATCGTGCCAGAGAAACACCCGCGTCCCTCAACGGGGTCTTGGATTTCCTTCTTTCAGAGCTCCAAGGTTGTCAGCTTTGAGGACGACAAAAAAGGTAATCCCAGTCCCAGGCTGGGCGCTGGGCATGCTTCTAAATACTTGGAAGTCTAGATCATTCTGAAGCCTTTGTGAGCCAGGCAGGCCGTTCCTGTCTCAGGGATAGGAAACTGCGGGGCAGGAGAGAGAGAGGACTCACCTAAGGCCATACAGGGTAGGGCAGTGGCAAGAAAGAACATGGGTGTCAGAGTTAGCCAGTCCTTGGTTCTGTCTTGGGCAAGCGACTTCACCTCTCTGAGCCTCAGTTTCCTCGTGTGACCTGGGGCTAGGAATGTCTGCCTGACAGTATTCCCGCGAGGATTAAATGTAGTGTGTGAAGAACTGCTCAGCACAGATTATGCCCAGCAAATGCTAGTGCTGCCCTCCACCCAATTAACTTCTTTGCCCTTTTCCACACTGCCTGTTCCTCAGGGCTACTGGGATCTTCAGAGATTGATTTTTTATAGTTAGACTATAGCCTAGTAATTTTCCAGAAAGCCAGAGGACCGGGCAGATTCCCTAATAAGATCTCTCTCCTGTCTCTCTCCTAAAAGAATGGACTATTTTAACGTCAAGGGACAGTAGGTGCCAGCTCCTTAGAGGTGGCAGTTGTGGCCTTTCGGTAGCCTGATTATCATTGAGGGATCTGGGTTACAAGAAATTAAACGCTGTCTCTTGGTAATTTAAACAACGTTACTGGTAGGAATTTGGGGTCTCTCATAATTTTCTGGGCGTTGAAAGACAAACCATGTGATTTGGGGGACCCAGAGAGCTGAAACCTTGAGTAGAAAAACACCAGAAAAACACCATAGCCACACCCAGTGGGGGCACCATTGCTCCCAGGCCGGTGAACATATTATTTGGGGGACAAATGACAACTGTCTGAACAAGATCCTGCCTCTGATGGGTCTCAGGCAAGGCTACTCAGAGGAGTCCCTACACGTGTTTGTGACCATTTAGTTGGAGCCATTGAGAGTTTGTTTTTCAGCCTTGTACGGATCCATATATTTGAGTTAATGGAGTTATTAAAGCCCTTACTCTGGGCCAGGTGTGGTGGCTCATGCCTATAATTCCAGCACTTTGGGAGGCTGAGGTGGGCAGATCACTTGAACCCAGGAGTTCGAGACCAGCCTGGGTCACATGATGAAACCTTGTCTCTATAAAAAATACAAAAAAAATTAGCCTGGCATGGTGGTGCATGCCTGTAGTCCCAGCTACTTGGGAGGCTGAGGTGGGAGGATCACTTGAGCCTGGGCAGGTTGAGGCTGCAGTGAGCCGTGATCATGTCACTGGAGCCTGGGGAGGCTGATGCATCAGCCACTGCACCTCAGCCTGGGTGACAGAGTGAGTCCCGGTCCCAAAAACACAAAAAAAACCCTTTACTGTGGTTTGTTTTAGATTTGAACATCTAAGTGATAGGAGTATGGAGGTTTGCTAAGCCATTCTCTCTACTTTCATGTATATTTGAGAATTTTCACAATAAAACACTTTTTAAAAGAACCTTTTCTCTCTGTCCATCCCACCCTATTTTTTCCCCTGCTGTTTATTTGGTCTGAGTGGGAGGTTACTCTGAGAGTTACAGTAAATAAGAACATTGACTGAGTAGCTAGTATGATCCAAGCACAAAGCAGTTCTCACTTCATTCAATCCCTAGAACAACAGTGGGCACTGTTAATTCCACCCTGTAGATGAGGACACTGAGGCTCAGAAGGATGCAGTGGTTTTTTTCAAAGTCACAATTCCAAGGAGAGGGGGAGCCAGCTGCTGAGCATTTATTCTTGATGGCAGCCCTTCCCTGCCGGTGAGGAGCTTAGCACGGTGCTGTTACAGGTGGCAGCTGTTGCCATATGGCAATTTGAGCCCAGCTGCTACTCACAGAGGCTTGTTCCTGCCAAGGACCACCCCTCCCTTTCCCAGTCAGCATAATATATTGGAATCAAGAGACGTCTGAATCAAAGGGGGCAGGACTTGTGTTTCAGAAGACATGGGCTAGAGAGAGTCAAGACAAAGAAATAAAGAGCCTGCCCAGGCACAGTGGCTCATGCCTGTAATCCCAGCACTTTTGGAGGCCGAGGCAGGCAGATGACTAGGTCAAGAGATCAAGACCATCCTGGCTAACGTGGTGAAACCCCGTCTCTACTAAATATACAAAAATTAGCTGGGCGTGATGGTGCATGCCTGTAGTCTCAGCTACTTGGGAGGCTGAGATAGGAGAATCACTTGAACCCAAGAGGCGGAGGTTGCAGTGAGCCAAGATCGCACCACTGTATTCCACCCTGGCGACAGAGCAAGACTTTATCTTTAAAAAAAGAAAGAAAAGAGCCTAAGACGTGAAGAAATACATGTGCTAACGTTAGTGTAACACAGAGCTTCCCTGTCCAATGCCTTAACTATAATCATATGTGGCCATCTATAGTTAATTAATTAAAACTGAATTAAATTGAAATTTTAAGCCAGATGCCATGGTGTGTGCCTATTGTCCTAGCTACTTGCAAGTCTGAGGCGGGAGGATTGCTTGATTCAAATACAGGCTGTCTGGTTTCAGAAAGTTGCCCTTAACATTGATTCATAATCTTCGCTTTATATAGGCTGAGGAGGCTTTTGAGGGAAGGAAAGCTGGTATAATATCCTGAAGAAAGGCCTGCAGGGGCTGGGCACAGTGGTTCATGCCTGTAATTCCTCCCAAAGTGCTGGGATTGGAGTCGTGAGCCACTGTCCCCAGGCAATTTTGGTTTCTTTAAAGTGGGGCAAGGACCTGCAGACACTTGTATAGCAACTGGAATGCAGAATCCCTCAAAATTCTTGTGGTTACTTTTTTTCCAGGTATTTTTAGTTGTTTCTTCCACACCTAATTTAACAGTATTCTTTTTAGCAACCAGTCTTTTCTGAGTTTTCATAAAAACAAATCTCTTCCTTTTGCACTCATATTTCATCAGTTTATGGAATATCTAATTCAGTTACATTGTTACAATATTAAGTGTGCCTGGTGCAAACTGATTTGGGAACAGACTCAGAAGACTCTTAGCAAGCATGACCCATAGCAAAGAGCCAAAGGGAAGAGGCAAAGGGAAAGCCTAGAGAATGGCTTACTAGCCGTAAGCATTTAGTATGCCTGCGGCAGTAGCGTTGCATTCAGAGAGCATGGAGAGCACTGATTAGCCTGGCAAGCTGGTTAAACAGATTGGTAGAGAGAACTTCTTTGTGTACTAACTCTGGAAAAGACTCTATAGTGTGGAATTGTCTCTGGAAGACATGTGCCTAGCTGGAGACTACATTTCCCAGCATCCCTTGCATCTAGGCATGACCATGTGACTAGTCTCCACCAATGGAATATGAGCAGGAGTGGTGAGTGTCACTTCCAGGCAGGGCCTTTAGGAAGCAGGTGAGCTTCTCCATCCTTGTCTCCAGTCTAGATGCAGAGAACCCCAAAGCCCTGCCAGATGGCAAAGCTGCAACATAGAAGTCACCCAGATCACCATATGAAGGAAATCTGCCCTCCAACCAAGAACACCTGCCTTGCAATATTAGGTAAGAGATAAATTGCTATTGTGTTAAGCCACTGGATCTTGGGGGCTGTTCACTATAGCAGCTAGCATTACCCTATTTAATACACTTCCCATATAGGGCTGTCATGAGGATTAAGGCAAAGGACACACGTGTAATAGACTCTTAATGGGACTTTTCCTGTTGTGTCAGATTTACAGCTAAAGCCCCAAAGCCAAGGATGGACAAGAGGTGTCAAATACCATATTATGCCTGCAGGACCTCTCTCTCTCTCTCTTTTTTTTTTTTTCTTTTTGGACACAGGGTCTCACTCTGTCACCCAGGCTGGAGTGCAGTTGTGCAATCTCGGCTCACTGCAACCTCTGCCTCCTGGACTCAAGCTATCCTCCCACCTCAGCCTCCTAAGTAGCTGGGACTACAGGCACGCACCACCACTCCTGGCTGATTTTCATATTTTGGTAGAGACAGGGTTTTGCCATGTTGCCCAGGCTGGTCTCGAACTCCTAAGTTCAAGCAATCCAACCACCTCAGCCTCCCAAAGTGCTGGAATTACAGGCATGAACCACTGTGCCCAGCCCCTGCAGGACTTTCTTCAGGACATTATACCAGCTTTCCTTCTCTGAAAAGTCCCCTCAGCCTACATAAAGCAGAAGATTATGAATAAATGTTAAGGGCAACTTTCTGGAACCAGACAGCCTGTATTTGAATCCTGTGTCCAAAACTTACTAGCTGTGTGATCTTGGAAAAGTTACCTCACCTGTCTGGGCCTTAGTGGATGTAAGATGCCATTAATAATAATACCTACCTCATAGCCTTGTAAGGTGCACATAGTTAGGCTACTTAACCATTAAATAACAAACATTCTTGAGGTGAAGGGTCAAGCTTGATTCAGGGGAAGTGTTAAATATTATATGATTTGATGTTGAAACTGGACAGAAAGTCATGGGCAAAAAGGAAAGATTTCATTGAATGTATTGGAAGGCAATGGTTGAAGAAAAACTAAATTCATTTAGGTGGGTCCCTCATTACGTTCAGATTATTCAATAAACCAGTTACACATGTGAAATATTTAGATCAGCTTGGGGCACACTGAAATCCTCAATACATCTTAACCCTTATTATTATTCAAACTTGCGGCAGGTCAGAAACCAAATCCTCTCTAAGTTTTATTACTCTTGAGTGATAATACAAATGAATATTTTGGGAGTTGGAGAAAGCAATGATTCTCATACTTTTGAGTTTTCATAATACTTCGAAAAAAAATTTTTTTTGAGACAGGGTCTTGCTCTGTCACCCAGGCTGGAGTGCAGTGCACGATCTCAGCTCACTGTAACCTCCACCTCCCAGGCTCAAGTGGTCTCATGCGTCAGCCTCCTGAGTAACTGGGATTACAGGTGCCTGCCACCATGCCTGGCTAATTTTTTTTTTGTATTTTTAGTAGAGTCGGGGTTTCGCCATGTTGACCAGGCTAGTCTCCAACTCCTGGCCTCAAGTGATCTGCCTGCCTCAGCCTCCCAAAGTGCTGGGATTACAGGCATGAGCCACCATGCCCAGCCAATACTTCAAAATATTTATGAATCTAAATAAGAATGCCAACTCCACTGCAAAGTAAGAACATTGGGAAAAAATCTGCAAGTGCTATTTCTAATCACCTTCATTTTATAAAGGAATGAACTTTATAACCCCTGGAATTAGGAAGGTCATAATCTCCAAGTAAAGGGCAGTCCTTCAGACAAAATCCATTTAACTGAAGAGAATTCACTAGGTTGCCCTTATTTTTAGTGCAGTTTACTGGCCCATGTTTGGAGACTCCAAGTATAAATTACCATAAAGTGTATAAGCATTCAGAGCTATTATCCCTCATGATAGTCCTACAAAAGGGGGATTGTCCTAGTCTATTCAGGTTGCTATAACAAAAATACCTTAGGCTGGGTAATTTATAAGCAATAGAAATTTATTTCTCACAGTTCTGGAGGCTGGGAAGTCCAAAATCAAGGTTCCAGCAGATTCAGTATCTGGTGAGTGCCCGTTTCTCCTGGAGGTCACCTTCTATGTATCCTCACATAGGCGAAGGGCAAAGGGCTAACAAGCTCCCTCAAGCCTCTTTTATAAGGGCATTAATCTCATTCCCCACCTCCACAAAAAGGCCCCATCTTTTAATACCATCACCTTGGGGATTCTGTTTCAACATATGAATTTTGCAGGGATGTGAACATTCAGACCACAGCAGGGAATGTAGTCTATGAGGATATAGAGGTGCCAAAGATTAGGTGACTTGCTCAGGGTCACCCAGGTGGGCTGAGGTCTGGTCCCAGCATCTCAATGCTCTGGGAAAAAACAAGTATTTTCCTCCAGGGGTGATTATGTGTTGGAGGGATCTCTGTTCCATGTGGTCTTCCGGGGATCCAGTCTCCTTTCTTGTGATCCTCCATGCTCTAAAATGAGATTCCTTTCCTGGAGACAACAGACCCCCAAGGGATCTATGGATGGAATTCAGAAATCCATGAACTTGAAAGAGAAAATAATTGCACCCTTATTAACATTAACTTCTGACATTTAACATTTATTTCCATTATGAATACAGACAACAAAGTGGTATTAGCAGTACCTATTTGTTGGCAATAGAAATCATAGATATTTTCATATCACATTGACGTTATTGCAGATAGTTTGAAATACTGTTTATACCATCACAACATTGAAATTATGGTAATTAGACTAGATATTATTGTTTCATGTGTTAATAAGGAAGCACTATATCGCATACTTTTTACATTTTGATTACTACATTTTAATAATTTGTTGCCTTGGTAATTCCATGTTTTTTATTTTATGCCTATAAAAGTATTAACTGAGAAGGATAGCATAGACTTTACCAGCTGCTCAAGGGTCCTAGGTTCATAAAGAAAAGTTAGGAATCATGTTCTAGAGCCTTAGAGTCTTCTATTGGATCCTCTGCATGTGACCAGAAGATGAAGGCAGAGATCGAGTCTGGAAGATTGTAATGATTCAGGTCTAGAGTCACATCCCACAGCCAGACCTCAGGCACCCGGCTGGGAGGTGTGTTTTTTTTCTGGGTGCTCAGGAGGAGAGAGAAAACAGTTTAGAGAATAACCAGCCGGACTCTGCCCCATTATCATGTCACTTGCAATGACTCAAATTAGAAAGATGCTGGGACCTCTTGTCTAGCATCCTCTAATTTCTGCAGGTAGTGGGAGGGAGAGAGGTGCTGGGCACCAGGTGCCCATCTTCCTTATTTTATTTGCAGATGCAACAAGTCTGTGTTGCATAGAGACAGTTCTAAGGGTGCTTGAGATTGAGTTTCTCAGATTTTCCTTTTGCTCTTCCAATGTACTGGCTGTTTTGTGTCCCCAAGAACTTACAATTTATTGGGGGCTGGTGAAATTAGGACAAAATGTACAGCGTTGAAAATAGAATTATAGCTTGCATGTATACAGAGCTTTAGAGTTTGTCAAGTGCTTTAATAAGCCTGTGCTCATCTGGTCCTCATTACAGCCCTCAACGAGACAGGGCATTTTCATATTCAGAGTTGGAAACTAAGCTCAGAAGGAGAAATGGATGCTCAAGGTCACAAACTAGAGGCAGACTCAGGGCTACAGTGGTCTCAATCCCTGTTCAATAGGCATGTATGAAATACCTGCTATGTCCCAGGTTCTGTACTAGGGTCCAGGGACACAAAGATGATGAACCAGAAATCCACTCAGCTTCTAGGGAGAATGCCAATAGAAAAGCCAAGAATAGATAGGTAATTATATTACCACATATAATTATATTTGTCAATACTTTAATTGAAGAGATAAGAACACAAGTCAAATTAGTTTAATAAGAGGAATTTATTGGTTCACATAATAAAAAAATTTAGGAATGTATGGCTTTAGGCATGGTTGGATCCAGCTTCTCAAACCATATTGCCTGAAATGTGTTTCTCTTATTCTCTGGGGTATGTGTGGCTTCATTTTTCAGACAGGGTCTCATCTTATGGTGGCAAAGATAGCCCCATTGATTCTAGGCTTACCTTTTACTAGTTTGGCAACGTGAGTCAAAAAATGGTACCTCTTTCCTGATTGTTCCAAAAACAGTCTTAAGGCTGACTCTCATTGGCCTGAATGGGGTCATATGACTATCACTGAACTAATCACTATAATTTTGATTGACCAGGCCTGGTCACATATTGGGCTCTGCATCTGAGGGGTTTTAATCAGCCTCCTTTGAACCATATGGACTGATGTGGAAGGCCTCCCAAGGGAAAATTGGGGGACTGTCCCCCAAAGAAAAGGGAAAATATGCTGGGGAGGTAAAACCAACAGAGGCCCCCTGTGGCAATGGTGGTGATAGTACTGGCCACTATGGGAACAGAAGGAGGAGACAGTCCAGGCTGGAAGTTTGGGAATGTAAGGCAGGAGACAGCACCAGGCACAGGGAACGGCATGTATAAAGACCTAGTGATGAAGAAACCATAACACTTGGGAAACTGTGTATAGATGACAAGTGGGATGGGAGGGACTACAGTGAGGTTGCAAGACCAGCTAGAAAGCCAACTGATAAGACACTGGGGTGGTCTGGGATAGGGTTGGTGCTAAATTGCAAAAATGGCTGTACTTATTTATTTCTTATATCCCTACCTCATTACAAAGGGAAATCTGTTTCTCTGCTCCTTGAATCTGGGCAGGTCTTATAACTTTCTTTGGCCAGTTCCAGGCCTAGACCTCAAAAGAGAACTTGCAAACTTTCCCTCTGTCTCCTGGAACTCCACCCGGTCATTCTGTAAATGAGCCAGTGCCATTCTGCTGGCTGGTAAGAGACACATCAGTAGAGCTGAGCCATTCCACCTAAGTCCCTGTGATGTGAGAGAGCCCAGCTAAGGAAGGCAAAGCTGCTACTCACCCAACAGCTGGCTGCAGATATATGAGTTGGCCCAGGTGAGACCAGAAGAACCACCCTGCTGAGCCCATACCAAATTGCCAACTTCAGAACTGTGAGCTAAATAATTGTTTTAATCCACTAAGTTTTGGGGTAGTTTGTTTTTATGCAGTAATAAAGAACTGATAGAGGGGATGTTTGTAGGAATAAAATGTATGATAGGGGAGGCAATATTCAAGAGCTTTTCAAAGAAAAATAACCAGATCTTGATGACCATCTGGATGTGGAGGGTAATGGAGAGAGAGGGTTGGGCAAGTGCTAGGAGAATACAGAAGAAAGGGGAACATGTTCAAGGGGAAGATGGCTCATTCATTCATGCATTCCATAAATATCTATTGTGTACCTTTCTATGTCAAGCAGAATGCTGGAAGCTGGTGACACAGTGGTAAAGAGAACAGATGCAGCTCCTGCCCCCATTGAATCTGGGTTTGAGCAGGTGGAGTTTGAGAATCTAGTGGACATCTAGATGGAGCCATCCAATAGGAGTGGATGGCTTCTTATCCATTACTTTATCTGCTGCCTCCTCCCTGATCATCTCCCACTTCTATCTTTCTGTTCCTGGTCATGTGTCCTTAAGTAAGTCTGTTCTCTCATCTGGTCTCACTTTGCCCATTTATGACAATAGCATTGAGGAGATGAGAACTCCATGAAGTCCTGAGCCTCCATGAGGATAGGAATGTGCCTATGCCTTGCCCTGAAGACTCAGATGGAGAGGCTGGGTCTGTATTTATGATTGGTAAATCCAGGATGAGCTACTTGTGTCTGGTCAATTGGAAGTAGCAGGATAGCAGACAAACTGAGGGAAGGGGCTGAGATCCTCTCAGAAGTGGTAGCCCGGCCACAGAGCCAGTTGTCACATGAGAACAGGTATGATTTATAGTGTAATGAGTGGACTTCTAAGCCTGAAAAATCAATGGCATAAATCACCAAGACAATCCAGAGCTAGAAGGAGACATGGGGAGGACTGGCAAAGATGGATACCCTCTTTATTTAGAGTAGAAGATGGTAGCAGAATCAGGGTTATTCCCCAAAATGCCTTTTGCCTTGTGGTGAGCCGAGATCGCGCCATTGCACTCCAGCCTGGGTAACAAGAGTGAAACTCCGTCTCAAAAAAAGAAAAAAAAAATGCCTTTTACCCTTCCATCTTGCTTAGTCGTCCTGGATTTCAGTGAGATTAGCCCTACCCCTAGCTCCAGGCTGGGACTGGATGATCCTAGAGATTCTGTTCTGAAGTAGTACTACCGCTCTGCCCCCTGCTAGGGGTAGGTTGGGCAGCATTTGTAGTAGAGTGAGAGAAGCCTGTTATCAAGGTGCCTGGAGGGTGCTATTGGCACTTAGTTGGGGTTGGGGAGACCGGGGATAGTAATGTTCTGTGATGTACAAGATAATACAGCAAAATAAAGAATTGTCTCACCAAAGATGCCAGTCACACCGGTGTTGAAAAACACTTCTCACTCAGAGCACCCTCCCCTCCCTGGCCCTAATAATTGGGTCAGGAAAACCAGGCTCAAACCAGTCAGTACTTGTCAAACCCCTGGCCCCAGGGACTGATTTGAGCAGGAGGCTTAGGACCTGAGCTAGGAATTTGGGAATCCTTTGTCTCCTGCTCCTCCTGGAGGCTATGGTGTGAAGAGCTGAGGCTGGAACTGTGCATAACACAGGAGCCAGCCTGAAATTATTGCCGACACACAGAGGAGAAAAGAGCTGAAAGACTTGCAGGGAAATAGCCCTGATCAAACCATTCCTGAAGTTCACTCTACTGCTGGACTCCATTAACATTGTAGGCCATTGCACCCAGTAGGTAACTTTTTAACCCTCAGAACAAAACAAAACATTGAGGGCAGTTCATCTCCTACAGTTCAAACTAGTTTGGGTTGTGTTTCCTGTTATTTGCTATGAAGCACCCTATCAAATTCAGAGACTAGGGCTGGAAGAGTATGAAGCTTGACTGAGACCATATGGGGCTGGAGCCATGGGGCCACTCTGTGGCATGTTCCAGGAGACTGGGGAAGGTTTGAGTCTGGTCCAGAATGGTAGAGGCCATTGCTAGGCTGAATCTTTGCGTTCTCTCTGGTCCTCCAAAGGCCAGAGCCCATATTCCAGCTGGGGACATGGCTAGTTTCTAAACTAGGATAGGATTTTTTTTTTTTTTTTGAGATGGAGTCTTGTTCTTGTTGCCTAGGCTGGAGTGCAGTGGTGCAATCTCAGCTCACCACAACCTCCACCTCCTGGGTTCAAGCAATTCTCCTGTCTCAGCCTCCCGAGTAGCTGGGATCACAGGCATGTGCCACCACGCCCAGCTAATTATATACTTTTAGTAGAGACAGGGTTTCTCCATGTTGGCCAGTCTGGTCTTGAACTCCCAACCTCAGGTGATCTGCCCACCTCAGCCTCCCAAAGTGCTGGGATTACAGGTGTGAGCCACTGCTCCCAGCCTAGGATGGGATAATTTTTTAAATCCCTGGGCTGGGAGACAGGAGGCCTGGTTCACAAATGGACTCTGCCCCAGACTTGCTAAATGATCACAGGAAAAACACTATCCTACACGGGCCCCACTGTGGCCCACCTATACATGGTAGAGGAGTGGGCAAGAGAAACAAGAAACATCCTCTAAGTGCTTTGCTGAGGGCCCATTAACCTCAGGAAACAGAGCCCTGAAGATGTTGTGAGTCTTCTTCTCTCTCAGGGCCATGGAACCTTCCCCTTACCTCCTCTCCTACTGCCAAGCTTGATCCCCAGGGCTCTGAGCCACACAGTCCCTATATCCTGCATTTGCACCCTTCTTTACCTGCACAGTGTGAGTGTTCACCTAGAGCCAGGAAAGCAGCACAGGTACCTATCAATGAAGGAGTGGGTGTCTGTGCTGTCTCCAGACCCCAGGGCAATGACATTTCAGAGCCAGGCCTTGTGTTCAAGGGACTCAGGCAAGTAGTTAAGATAATAATAATAATAATGTTATTGCTTGAAGATATAGTAGCAGAGTGGAATATTCTCCACTTTCCAGCTCCTTCCTAGGGCTTGGTGCATATGGATATCTCCTTCCAGAAGCCTGGTCAATACTAAGGTATGATGAGAAAGCTGGGGGGGTTGGAATAAGGAGGAAAAAAGGGGCAAACTCTCTTAGTGGTGGAACTTACTGAAGTTAAGCTTCGAGTCTGTATTGGTCAGGACCCTTGGTCGCAAGTGACAGAATCCCAACTCTGTTAGTGCGGGTAAAAGGTTGAGCTGCTGTCACAAAGATGCCCAGCAGTGCTGTGACTTAAGGAAGACAAAAGTTTACTTCTTTTTCAACTGAGCTGCCAAGTGGTCAAGGCAGCTATGATCCAGGGGGCCACTCAGAGACCCAGGTTTCTTCATCGTGCGCTCCATCATTCCTTGGGACAGTGGTTTCCAGGGTGGACCCTGGACCAGCAGCATCAGCAGAGCCTGGGAACTTGTTAGAAATGTCAGTCCTCCAGCCCCATCCTGGGCCTAGGGAATCAGAAACTCTAGGTGTGGGGCCCAGCCGTCTGTCTCTTTACAGGCCCTCTGAGTGCTTCTTCAAGTTTGAGAATCACCCTCCTAGGATACTATTCCTGTCTGCACAGTGGAAGCTGGGGCACAGAGGGTTGCAGTTAGTGGAAGTGGGAAAGAACTCATGAAGGAAGCACACGAACTTGTAAGGCTCAGGTAAGGTGCCACTTCCCTTCATATTTTATTGGCAAGGATTGAGTCACATGGCCATATCTAGCTGCAAAGGAGACTGGGAAATGTAATCTAGGCATGTGCTCAGATAGAAGACAAATCATCTGAGAAGCAGAAAGAGGCAGTGGAAAGCTCTGTGAACTTAGCATTTAGGTCACTGGGACAGTATAAAATTTGGGATCATTTGTTTCAACTAAAAGAACCATGACTATCTGTCCTATGGTAAAATTCCTATATCAGAGAAAGAAGACTCATAGATGGTAGTTTATCCACCTCTTGTCTCACACAGACATTTAGCATTTCTTTATTGTGAAATATTTAAGACATTGTGGCAAAGACAGATAGATTTTTGTGATAGCACATGAAATGTAGATAGACTACATTTCCCAGCCTCCCTTGCAGTTGGGTATGACCATGTGACTGAGTTCTAACCAATGAGACAAGAGCAGAAGTTCTGTGTGCAACTTCTTGGCTCAGGCTCGCCATGAATTAATTGTCTGGGCTTCCTCACTGACCTGTTCAGGTCTTACTGGAGGCAGATGATTGGGAGAAGGAGACAGAAAGGAGGAACCCCAGACAAAGGAGCCCGAGTCCCTGGATCACCATGTGGGGGAGCCCACCAAGCAGAAGCACCCATTGGGAATGTTATGTGACACAAATAGACTTAGTGCTTTGGCTAGTAAGCATTTTGGCAGTGACATTCCAATGGCACTGGTGGTAATGGAAGCAAATGCAGGTGATTAAGGGGTACATTGTCTGTAGAGAATTTTAAAACAGTAATGAAACTAAAAGTCTATCTGCATTTTATTATCACCACATGCCAGCAATTCTAAATGTTGCCAGTGTTAAAATATTCCTTCTCACCAGGGAGAAAACTCCCACTGTCACAGGCGTTTGAACCAGAGAACTCCACCTTGAATAAGGGCTGGGTAAAATGAGGCTGAGACCTGCTGGGCTTCATTCCCAGATGGTTAAGACATTCTAAGTCACAGGATGAGATAGGAGGTCAGCACAAGATATAGATCATAAAGACCTTGCTGATAAAACAGGTTGCAGTAAAGAAGCCAGCTAAAATCCACCAAACCCAAAACCAAAATGGCCAGGAGAGTGACAGCTGGTCGTCTTCACTGCTACACTCCCACCAGTGCCATGACAGTTTACAAATGCCATGGCAACCTCAGGAAGTTACCCTATATGGCCTAAAAAGGGGAGGCATGAATAGTCCACCCCTTGTTTAGCATATAATCAAGAAATAACCATAAAAATAGGCAACCAGCAGCCCTCGGGGCGCTCTGTCTGCGGAGCAGCCATTCTCTATTCCTTTACTTTCTTGATAAACTCACTTTCACTTTATGGACTCGCCCTGAGCGCTTTCTTGCGCAAGCTCCAAGAACCCTCTCTTGGGGTCTGGATCGGGACTGCCTTACTGTAACACCATCACCTCCCCTGGTCCCTTGCTATGCCACTGGATTTGGGGTTAATTTATTACTGGGAGCTGGTTTACCCTAGCTAATAAAGACAAACATAAAGGTATAAATAGCAATGACGAACATCCATATGTGCACCATATTTTTTAAGGAAAAAAAAATTACAAATATGACTGTTGACATGAACATTTAAAATAAATTTAGATTTCTTCTGGTGACTGTAGACTGATACTTAAGCAATCTGCCTGACGTGGGGAAAAGATTCAGGGGGACTTTGCATTCCACAGATGCCACATCAGCCATCTGGAGTAAGCAATGAGGCAAAGAGGATGCCACCAGGTTCCCAAACCTTGGGTTTTAGTCAGGTGGGTACAGAGCAGGGGTCAAGAGAAGAAGGCAGGGGAGTAGGACTCCAGTGAGATGTCTCAGAGACTGAGAGAGGCAGGAAGTAGTGGACATGGAGGGCGTGTCCTTGAGGTGAGTGGCAGTGAGGGGTTTGAGCCGGTAGAGGGAGTCAAGTCAATCACCTGTGTCTGACCCCTGCTGGCTTCAGGGCAGAAGAGAAGCTGCTAAAGAGGTTCATGTTAGGTTATTGGCCATCCAACAGAGACTGGATGAAAAGACTTGGCCCGTTCCAGCACCGTGGCTCACGCCTGTAATCCCAGCAGTTTGGGAGGCTGAGGCAGGTGGATCGCCTGAAGTCAGCAGTTCGAGACCAGCCTGGCCAACATGGTGAAAGCCTGTCTCTACTAAAAATACAAAAATTAGCCAGGTGTGGTGGTCGATGCCAGTAATCCCAGCTACTCGGGAGGCTGAGGCAGGAGAATAGCTTGAACCCAGGAGATGGAGTTTGCAGTGACCCAAGATCACACCATTGCACTCCAGCTGGGTGACGAGAGCAAAACTCTGTCTCAAAAAAAAAAAAAAAGACCTGGCCCGGTGAAGACATTATATTAAAACCTTTTTCATGAAAGCCAGTGGTGAGGGGGCATTGGGCAGTGAAGGTGTTACTGGAAAGGGGTCCTGATCCAGACCTCAAGAGAGGGTTCTTGGATCTCCTGCAAGAAAGAATTTGAGGCGAGTCCACAAAGTGAAAGCAAGTTTATTTAAGAAAGTAAAGGAATAAAGAATGGCTACTCCAGAGATGGAGCAGCCCTCAGGGCTGCTAGTTGCCCATTCCTATGGATATTTCTTGATTACATGCTAAACAAGGGGTGGATTATTCATGAGTCCCCTTTTTAGACCATATAGGGTAACTTCCTGAGGTTGCCACGGCATTTGTAAACTGTCATGGCGCTGGTGGGAGCGTAGCAGTGAGGACCACCAGAGGTCACTCTCGTTGCCATCTTGGTTTTGGTGGGTTTTGGCCCGCTTCTGCAGCCTGTTTTATCAGCAAGGTCTTTATGAGCTGTATCTTGTGCTGACCTCCTATCTCCCTGTGACTTAGAATGCCTAATTGTCTGGGAATGCAGCCCAGTAGGTCTCAGCCTTATTTTACCCAGCCATTACTCAAAATTGAGTTGCTCTGTTTCTAATGCCTCTGACAAAGGGGCCATGGATAAAGATCAGATCAGTTGAAGTGTGATGGGCCACTTGCAGCCCCTGCTTCTGCCCTTGGGTTCTCCCTGATGTCAAAATTCATTTCAGTGGAAGAGAAAAAAGATGAACTCTTGAGAATCAGATGGCTAAGAATGCACCTCAGACTCTAGACCACATTTTAGCCATGGAGAGGCAGGTGGCCTTTTCGTTAGCACATGAGACATGGTGGCCATTGGTCGCCTCCTTTCCTGGGCGAAAGGTGGCTGAGGAGGTTACCTCCCAGGGAGGCTGTTGGAGTTGCCCCTGGAGCAGCCTCCTCCCGGCAGGTGGCCTCTCGGCTGTTCATGCATGGAAATGCCACAAGGGGGCAGCAGCACGCCACTGTTGTCCTCCCCCGAGGCTCGAGCTGTGTCTATTAATGAGATGGGAGATTTGTTAAAACACCAATTTCTGGCCTGTAATCCCAGCTACTTGGGAGCCTGAGGCAGGAGAATCACTTAAACCCGAGAGGCAGAGGTTGCAGTGAGCTGAGATCTTGCCATTGCATTCCATCTTGGACAACAAGAACGAAACTCCATCTCAAAAACAAAAACAAAAAAGCACACCCAGATTTCTGGGCCCTACTCTCAGAGCTTCTGCAGGTCTGGCATGGGGAATTTCTAACAAGTGCCCAGGGGATGGCTGGTGCTTCTTGTCCTGTACAGTCGCTCTATCTGTTAGAAGTCAGGATACCGCCTGTAATCCCAGCACTTTGGGAGGCCGAGGCGGGTGGATCACGAGGTCAAGAGATTGAGACCATCCTGGTCAACATGGTGAAACCCCGTCTCTACTAAAAATACAAAAAATTAGCTGGGCATGGTGGCGCATGCCTGTAATCCCAGCTACTCAGGAGGCTGAGGCAGGAGAATTGCTTGAACCCAGGAGGCGGAGGTTGCGGTGAGCCGAGATCGCGCCATTGCACTCCAGACTGGGTAACAAGAGCGAGACTCCGTCTCAAAGAAAAAAAAAAAAAAAAAAAAAGAAGTCAGGATACCTTGTGAGTAGTGAAGAGAAGGAGTCCAAGGTGGGTTTTGGAGGTGCAGGCAGTGCATGGTTCTGCTTTGACCCAGGTACTGATTGCATGGGTGTGCTCATTTGTGAAAACTGGACTAACTGAACATTTATGATTTGAATACTTTTTTTTGGAGGCAGTGTCTCACTCTGTCACCCAGGCTAGAGCGCAGTGATGCAATCTCAGCTCACTGCAACCTCCGCCTCCTGGGCTCAAGCCATCCTCCCACCTCAGCCTCCTGTGTAGCTGGGACTATGGGCAGGCGCCACAATGCCCGGCTGATTTTTGTATTTTTTTTAGAGACAGGGTTTCACTATGTTGCCCAGGCTGGTGTCAAACTCCTGAGCTCATGTGATCCACCCACCTCAGCCTCCCAAAGTACTGGGATTACAGGCATGAGCCACCACGCCTGGCCTTGTATACTTTTTATATTTCATTAAAAATTCAATAAAGAAGAAGAAGAAAGGAAAGAGAAAGGCAAGGGAAAGAGGAAGAAAAATGTAAGAAGAGGGGAGAAAGGATGAGAGAGAGAGAGAGGGAGGGAGGGAGGCTGAGCCAGCCGCTGCTTCAGCCAGTCTGACTTTCCATCCTGGATGGTGAGTGGTGATTGTACTCTTCAAGCCTCAGCTTCTCATCTGTAGAATCCATATCACAACAAGCACCTCACTTTCAATAATAAGGTATAGAAAGTGAGAAAGGAACATGAAAACCCCAGTTCACTCTGCCAAAAGGAAAAAGTTAAACTGAAAGTTGAGTCATGGGAGAAGCTGCCTTTCCTTTGTTCCTAAGCAGAGAGCCACAGGTAAAAGGCCAGAGAGCTCTGTGAGTAGCTGCTCTGTGTTCACTTTATCTTATGAAAAGTTACCGAGCGTGAGACAAATACCCAATTGAATACGTAATTCCCCTACCTGCTCCTTTTCTCTTGCCCCATGCGGATTTCCAGACCCTTCCTCATTCCCCTCCAGCCTGCTGTTCCCTTTTAAATACCAAAGCCCTCAAAGTCATCTTTGGAGAAAAGCACAGACCTCTCTGCTGGGCATGTCCTTAACCTTGGAGAAATAAACATCTACACTGATTGAGACCTGTCTCAGACACTTCCTGCTTTACAAAAGCATCAGGAACACAGTAGCTGCTCAATAAACAGTGAGATTGTAAGCTGCTCCATAGCAGTGTGTGGGCGCCTCTGGGAGAACCTGGCCATCTGTGTTTGCTAGGTTCATTTTAATTGTATTAATTGTAACCAGTTAGGATGGGGAGGACCACAGGTGTCCTGGCAGGCCAGAGGACCTCCTGGGGCCTGTTGAGGCCCTTCACTAGGGAAACTTCTTCCTTACGGCTCTCAGCTGGAGGAGGACAGTGTGCCGAGGGCCCGAGGAACAGGCCCTGTGCCAGATCCTTCAGCCACAGCTGGTAGCAAAGGCCTCTCCAGAAAACATTCTGCCCCGGAACACTCAGCTTGCCCTGCAGACCCAGGCGAGCACTGAGGAAGTGGGTGCAGAAGCTTCCCATGGGGGAACTGCCAGGCCTGGCACCTGCGGCCATGAGAGCTTCCGAGAGGGTGAACCTGGTTTGCACCTGTGACCTTTGTCCCCGACGTGTGTTCCCTCTTCCCCACAAGCAAGAAGATTCCCAGCCCTTGCCTTCACAACCCTTGCCAAGAATTGCAGGCAGGATGATAATAATAGCTTCAGTTGAAGAACACGGAGGAATTAACCTAATACTCACAATCCCCCCGCGGAGTGGGTACTCTGCACATTTTTTTTTTTTGAGCCAGTCTTGGTCTGTTGCCCAGGCTGGAGTGCAGTGGCACAATCTTGGTTCACAGCAACCTCCACCTCCTGGGTTCAAGTGATTCTCCTGCCTCAGCCTCTCAAGTAGCTGGGATTACAGGCGCATGCCACAATGCCTGGCTAATTTTTGTATTTTTAGTACAGACAGGGTTTCACCATGTTGGCCAGTCTGGTCTTGAACTCCTGACCTCAGGTGATCCGCCATCCTCGGCCTCCCAAAGTGCGGGGATTACAAGCGTGAGCCACCGCGCCTGGCCGGGTACTCACTTTATGCAGCCATCCTGTGGGGGCAGGCACTACTATTTATTCCCATTTTACGGATCAAAAAATGAAAGCCCCAAAAGGCCAAGTTAGGATAATGATTGCTAAATTTTATTTTATTTTATTTTTTATTTTATTTATTTATTCAAGACAGAATCTTACTCTGTCCTCCCAGCTGGAGTGCGGTGGCATGATCTCAGCTCACTACAACCTCTGCCTCCTGGGTTCAAGCAATTCTCGTGCCTAAGCCTCCTGAGTAGATGGGATTACAGGCATGCGCCATCACACCCAGTTAATTTTTGTATTTTTAGTAGAGACGGGGTTTTGATGTGTTGGCCAAGCGATCTGCCCACCTTGGCCTCTCAAAGTGCTGGGATTACAGGCATGAGCCACCGCGCCTGACCCTAAAATTTTTTTTAAATCACAGAATACTCTTAACAGTCCTCTGTGTTGACTACTGAAGAAGGGGAAACGGAGGCACAAAGCGGATAAGCACTTTGCCTAAGGTGACACCACTAGGAAATAGAGCCAGGACGCACACCTGGGCAGTTGGCCAGCCCACTCACTCCACCACCGCACAGCAGCTGCTCGGCCGTGAAGTGATGGGCCTGAGTCCCAGCTCCACAACTCCAGGGAACCTTGTTAATCTCTCTGGATCTCAGTTTACTCACCTCTAAAAAGGGCGTATTAGAGGTGCTTTCCTTTAGGAATGTCCCAAGGATGACGTGCAATGGTGTGGACAGAGCGCTTGGCAGAGAGAGCCTCATCTATAGGAATCGCTCTGCGCACGTTCCTTTGTCTTGTCCACGTTCTCCCTGTTTTGGGGGGATATCAGAACTTTGCCTGGTAATGTGTTTAGGGTTAACCTTTACAGGACCTGACCCATGGAAATTCTCAGCCTCTGAGAGACCAACAGCCATTCTCAAGAGTCAGATAAACTCAGGTTGGACTAGAATCCCACACCAGCTGTAGACCAGCTTTTAGACAGGTCACTTTCCCGGGTGTTTCCTCATCCCTGAGCTAGAGTTAGCTATAGTTAGCTATAGTTGCCGTGCAGGGGCTTTGTGAAGGTTACCTGGCTCAAACTCAGCCTGTGATTCTCCAACCAGGGTTTCTGGAGGGGGTGATACCTGAGATCATGCTGGGGGCCAGGCAGCACAGGCCTCTGTGACCAGCAACTGCACCTGGGGTGGGTAATTTACAAACACTGTGTATGGGAATTGCACTCATTTTCAGGGGCCCTCCTTGCCCTTCCTTGCCCTACATCTCCCAAGCTCCCCTTTCTTCCACCTTCCCAGCAGGTTTGACTCATGGAAGGCGAAACTGGAAACTTGCGGATAGCAGCAGGCAGAAGCCAGGGTGCGTCTCCCCACCTCTGTCTACTTTTTGTTAGGTCTACAAGGCTGCATCTCCTTGGCGGCTGCAGCTCCCAGCAGACAGCCTTGCTGGGTCCCCATCCTCTGCCTGCCAGTGCCAGCACTGGGCTCTGCCCTCCCTCTGCCCCTCCACCCCGAGGCTGGTGTTGACTTTCCCCTGTTGCATCCCAGGGTCCCCTACCTGGCTTCTCAGATGGGTAACTACGTCCTCTCATTAAATTCCTCCTATGTTATTATGTGGAGTGAAAGACGTCATTCATTAGAGAGTACCTATCATATGGTTGTATTAAGGTGAAGTTTAAGAACAGGAATGCTCATCTATGGTGATAGAAATCAGAACAGTGGTTGCCTTGGGGAGCAGAGGGCTAACTGGGAAGGAGCCAGAGGAAACTCCCTGAGATGGTGAAAAGGTTTTATACCTGAACTGAGGAGTTGGTTACATGAGTGAGTACGTTCATGAAGACTCGTTAAACCATATGCTTAAGACCTGTATATTTAACTGTGCGTAAATTATACCTTAATAAAATTAGCTTAATAAGAAGAAATCCCTGTTTAAATACCAAGAGTGTTTTCTAATTTCCTGCTTGGATCCTAATGGAAATATAGTTTTATTTTTTAAACAAGCACAGGTAGACCATGGAGGAAGATGTAAAATTCATGGATTTGGTGTTGAGTTTTGTCATTGTTTTTGTTTTGGGGGTTTCTTGTAAACAATAAAACCGGAGACTTCGAAGAATTTCACCCTTGGCTTGGTGGATTTCAGGCTCTGCTCCCCTGTCCCTGGGAGGCAGCCTTCATTCTCCCTGCTCTTTTCTGGTCAGAAACCCTGGGAAGCACTGGTCTATATAAAGTGCTTAGTGCCTAGCACATAGTAGGTGCTCAAGAAATGTTAATTATTAGCCAGGTACAATAGCTAACACCTGTAATCCTAGAACTTCGGGAGGCCGATGCAGGTGGATCGCTTGAGGTCAGGAGTTCAAGACCAGCCTGACCAACATGGCAAAACCCCATCTCTACTAAAAATACACACACACACACACAAACACACACACACACACACACACACACACAGAGCCAGGCATGGTGGTGCACGACTGTAATCCCAGCTACTCAGGAGGGTGAGGCAGGAGAATTGCTTGAACCCAGGAGGCTGCAGTGAGCCAAGATCATGCCACTATACTTCAGCTTCAGCCTGGGCAACAAAAGCAAAGCTCTGTCTCAAAAAAAAAAAAAAAGAAATGTTAATTATTATTAATACAAATTGGGTTTCATGGATCACTTAAAGACCTGTCTTCTGGCTTTCTTTGAAACTGTGATTTCACCTTGTGCGGTTCACAGAGAACTCCACCCCTGAATTCTGCCCAGATGGGAGGACTTTCTCAGAAAACACAGGCCTGACACACAAGATCACGCATAGGCTTGTATTCAGGGACGATTTTACAGAACTTTGGAAAAGGCAGCAGGAGAGCCACAATCTCTGTGTGCCTTCTCTTCATCCTACCCCAGAAAAATGGCCAGTCCAGTGCAGCACCTGGGGCAGCCTCAATATTAAGGGAACGCTTGTCCCATCTCTTGCCCAGGGGAAGTTGGAGAGAAAGCTCACCCGCGTGCATGTTTGATAAAGGCTGTGTGTGTAGCAGGGAATGGGCCAGAGGACCCTGGACACCTTGGCCAGCCTTCTAGGCAGTGAGTTAGAGGAAAGGGGACTAGGTCTTACATCCCCACTGTACCTCGGGGTCCAGGCAGACCAGGCAGCGTGTTAATATTTGTGTCCTGCATGGTGGACCCAAGCTAAAGTGTGCCTGCAGCCAAGGGCCTGGGCAGGGGCCATCTGCCATCAGTGCAGGGCCCAGGCACATCATGTCCCCATTCCCAGCCCTGCTCTAGAAGGCCCTGTTCTGTGGTCTGCGGCCCCTGGAGGGTGGGCAGGGCCTGGACAGGCACAGGCGGCGCTGGGTCTCCAGTCGGCAGAAGCGGTTCTGGTTGGACACCCGGGTGGCCATGCCCAGCCCACAGGTGGTCGAGCAGGGTCCCCAGGCCGTGCTCCATTCTGGGCAGGGGACACCAGGGGGCAGGGAAGCGACAAGGCCAGAAAACTGAGGTCCTAGGGGGAAAGAACTAGAGTTAGCACTGAGTGGCAGGGCTTGGCAGCTCAATCAGCCCCGCTACCAGTGGCCACGGCCATCTTGGTCACATGGCTCAGCCTCTCTGCATCTCAGTTTCTTCGTATGTAAATTTCCTCACAGTGGATGGCACTGAATAAAATAGTGGGTGTGAAGTGCCTAGCACAGTGCCTGGTACTTGTAAGATCCCCGTTAATATTAGTTATTTGGCAGCCAGAGTGTGCGGCTCACCATGGTCCCTCAGTGAACCGTGGCTTTCTCTTCTCTTTGGATAAACAGCATCTTACAGGCAGGGGGTGCCAAGCTGTGAGGAGTGGTGCTTTGACCCAGTGGCAAGGATGCTGAAGATTCCAGGATTCTTGTGCCTGGAACAAGATGGCAGGTTCGCTGCGGTCCAGCTTTTTCTCTGTTCCACATCTCCCTCTCTGTGAATATTTTGATGTCCTTCCTTCTAGTCTTTTATGCCAGTAGTCCTCAACTCGGGGGATTTTGCCTCCCAGGAAAGGTTTGGCAATGTCTGGTGACATTTTTGGTCATCGCAATTAGGGGGATGCTACTCGTATCTAGGGGACAGAAGCCAGGGATGCTGCTAAGCACCCACAGTGCAAGGAAAGCCCCCTAACAAATAATTACTTGCCCCAATTGTCACTAATGCTGAGATTAGGAAACTCTGATTTCTACCCACATGTGTGTGCTGTGCGTGCATGTATATGTGTAGATACACCTGTATACATGCATAGGGACACACTTAGTGGAAATAGAGTTGGAAATACACCTCTTTTTCTTTTCTTTCTTTCTTTCTTTTTTTTGTTGTTGAGATGGAGTCTCACCCTGTCACCTAGGCTGGAGTGCAGTGGCGCAATCTCAGCTCACTGAAACCTCCACTTCCCAGGTTCAAGCAATTCTCCTGCCTCAGCCTCCTGGGTAGCTGGGATTACAGGCACCACCCCCCACCATGCCCAGCTAATTTTTTTGTGTCGTAGAGATGGGGTTTCACCATGTTGGCCAGGCTGGTCTCAAACTCCTGATGTCATGATCTGTTTGCCTCAGCCTCCCAAAATGCCGGGATTACAGGCTTGAGCCACCGTGCCAGGCCAAAATACGCCTTCTTATCCTGCTTTTATCCATAAGGCAAACTCACTGGTGTTTTTCTATGTATTTAAATAATTACATCATATTCCATCACAAGGATCGTGTCAGCTACCTCTGATACAGTACCATGTGCCAGGCACTGCTACAGCTGCTTGGTTTGCACAAACTCATGTGGTTCTCACAACGCTGTGAAATGGATGCTCTTATTGTCCCCATTTTACAGCTAGAGAAACTGAGGCACAGAGAAGTCAAGCAACTTTCTCAGAGACACAGCAACAAGGAGGCAGCGAGGCTGGTCAGACGCCACGCACCTGACCCATAACACTCGACTGCCTCTCGAGGGTGGCAGCAGCATTTATGAAACTAATCCTCCTCTTTTCAGTTGCTTTTTGAAAAAGTCACATTCGTGTAATAGTTTTCAAAAAGCGACACAGCAACAACAAAAATCTCTAAAATTGAAGACTTTTAGCGGGATGGTGGGAGGTAACTGTCTTCTCTCCATCTCCAGCCCCGCCAGGCCAACCTCCCAGAGCAGCCACCTTACCTGGTTCAGTTTTGAGTTTCTTTTTTAATAACCCCAAATAATAATAAATTAATATTATATTAAAATGTATCCATATATTATAAATACAGGCATATTATATATTCTAAGAGCTTACCTCTATCACATCTCTGAAATGTGAGAATTTGGTTCATGTACCCTAACCCTCCTTTCCTCTCCCCACTCTGTCACCCAGTTTTTATTTTTAATTATTTGTGGTTGTAAATTACACATCTCAACGGCGGTGGCTTTTTGTTTATCAGTTTTAAAGAGGCCTGTTGACCCTCCACTCCTCTTTCTTTCTTTTTTTTTTTTCTTGAAATGGAGTTTCACTCTTGTCACCCAGGCTGGAGTGCAGTGACGCATCTTGGCTCACCGCAACCTCTGCCTTCCAGGTTCAAGCTATTCTCCAGCCTCAGCCTCCCAAGTAGCTAGGACTACAGGTGCCGCCACTATGCTCGCCGGCTAATTTTTGTAACTTTAGTAGAGATGGGGTTTCGCTGTTAGCCAGGCTGGTTTCAAACTCCCAACCTCAGGTGATTCACCGGCCTCGGCCTCCCAGAGTGCCGGGATTACAGGCGTGAGCCACCGCGCCCCGCCCTCCACTCCGCTTCTAACTCCCTCCTCAGCGTCTGCCTCTCCCAGCTCCTAATGTGTCCCTGGGTCCTGGCACCCAGGAGGCCCCACCCTGCCCACCCCCCAGGTGGTCCTCGGCACCCCCAGGCAGTCCTGCCCCGACCTGGACCAGCACAGCGCTCACCTTGGGCTGGAAGGGGCTGGGCCGCCAGTCCCCCTCCTTGGTCACACACCCACTCAGGGCAGCACTTGCCCGGGACCTCGACCCTCCTGGGGTGGGGGCAGTCCCAGCTGGGCACCCGCACATCCTCGGGGCACAGCGGCACGCAGGTGAAGCTCCCATCCTCACAGCGGCAGCGGATCCTGCAGTGGGGCTGGAAGATCTCCCCTTCCTGATACAGGCGGCCGTTCACCTCACAGCTGCCGTCCTCCTCTGCCACTGCGGAGGAGAAACCGCACCCCCATCGGTGACCCACAAATCCGCACAGGCCTCTCTGCAGAGCTGCCCAGATCCCCCTGCAGGAGGCAGCAGCTTCACGGTAGCTGAGCCCTGCCCAGGGCTCCTGCTAGAATATGCGCCTCTCCCCAACCCTCCCCCCGCCTTTTGGGGCACCCTGGATCCTGGCACAGGGATTGCAAGAAGACGGGCCTAGACCAACCGCCCCAGCTCCACCCTTTCCTAGCTGTGGACCTGGCCAAGTGATTTCACTTCTTCTTGCCTCAGTTTCCTCATTTGCAAGCTGGGATATAATGGTACTTATCGTCCATGGTGGTATAGATTACTCGGAATGATGATCCCAACCTAAACACCTTCCGCAGGTCCTAGCTACTCTGCTATTGTCATTAGTATAAATACTGTCTGTTGATAATGCTTAAGTAGCCTATGCCCACTGAGATTTCATGCAACAAACTCATCCTCCACGGGTTGTGTTGTAGTCATCACTGTCAGATCAGGACTTAACTTGCTGGCTGTGTGTCTTTGAGTAAGTTGCTTAACTTCTCTGAGTGGCCTGAACAACAGCAATGCTGATCTCGGTAACTGTACCTTCAGGTTCCCCGGGGTGACATGTGCGCAGCCTCTGGCACACAGTGCTAGGCATGGCCTAGGTACCCAGGGAACACTCTTTTAATGAAGCCCTCAATGTATGGGCGTTACTGCCACTTCCTCCACTGGACATGAACTCCGTGAGGGCTGGGGCTGACGGTGTCCGTCTCTGCATCTCTCCAGCAGGCTCAGGGCCTACATTCAACACATAGGACCACAGGAAATGCCCCTTGAATGAATAACTGGCATAGGCTTGGCACATGAGAGGCACTGATGGAACAGCCCTACTCCTGATCATTCCAGAGGAATTTACTGTTTCCCTCCTGTGTGCCAGCCACTGTGCTCCTGGACAGAAAGAAGACAGGTCCTGCCTCAAGGGACTCATGGGCAGGGCGGGGGACAGGTGTGAGGGCCTCGCCTCCAAGACAGGATGAAGTAAGAGCTCTGGAGAGGTGTGTGAGCTGCTCAGGAAGTGCAGATGGGGATCAGCGTGTGTGTGAGACCTGGGTGGCCGCTGAGCTGCATCTGGGGAAAGGACTCCTTAGCAAGCAGGTTCTCCCAGCTCTTCTGAGAATACCTTCCAGTGGGTCTACACACACACACACAGGGGTTTCGGAACCACACAGACTGAGGTTCAAACTCTGGATGCCACTTGTGGTGCCTGGGGCAAGTTATTTTGCCTCTCTGAGCCTTGGTACCCAGCTCACAGGGCTGCTGAAAGATTAGATGAGCTAGGGGACTTACAGCATTTTGCCCCAAGCCTGGCGCATAGCAGATGCTCAATAAATGGGAGTGGGTTATGCTTCCACGTTGCACCTGCTATGCACCAGACTTGGGGGGAAATGCTTTACGTCCCCTAGCTCATCGAATCCTCCAGCAGGGAAGGCCTCACTGGGAAATAATGCTGGTAGAGGGAACAGCCAGTGCAAAGGCCCTGAAGCAGCACAAATACCACACCCTGGGGTATTTAAGAAACAGCAAGGGGCCAATGCGGCTGGAGCAGAGAGCAGGAGGAGATGAGGTCAGAGAGGAAGCAGGAGCAAGATCCCGTGGGGCCTCGTAGGCCACTGGAGACTTCAGCTTTTACTCTGAGGTGGGAAGCCACCAGAAGGCTTGGGGCGGAGGGAGGTGATCTGACGTAGGGCTTCCCAGGAGCTTTCTGACTGCTGTGTTGTGAATAGACCAGGGGCAAGGACAGAAGGAGGGAGACAATTATGGGGCTATTGCAAAATCCAGGCCAATGATGACGGGGCTCACACCAGGGTGGTAGCCGCAGAAGGGATGGGAGTGTCGGAGGCTGGAAATAGCACGATGAATTTGCTGGTGGATGGTATGTAGGAGGTAAGAAAAGACAGACGTCTAGGCTGGGTGCGGTGGCTCACGCCTGTAATCCCAGCACTTTGGGAGGCTGAGGTGGGTGGAAAACTTGAGGTCAGGAGTTCCAGACCAGCCTAGCCCACATGGCGAAACCCCATCTCTACTAAAAAAACAAAAATTAGCCGGGCGTGGTGGAGTGCATCTGTAATCCCAGCTACTTGGGAGGCTGAGGCAGGAGAATCACTTGAATGCAAGAGGCAGAGGTTGCAGTGAGCCGAGATCACGCCACTGACTCGGGTCAAAGAGTAAGACTCCGTGTCAAAACAAAGAGAGAGATTGAGAGAGAGACATCTAGAACGACTCCAAGGTCTTGAGCTTGAGCCATGAGACGGATGGATGGGGAGGCCGATCTGCAGGGCGGGAGATCAGGATCCCGGCATCAGATGTACCGTTACCACGATGGTGAATCTGCAGTGCATCTCACAGCTCAGAGTTTGCCCTTAGAGAACCATGTTCAACGAGTAAGTGATAGGACTGAGGTTTTTGGCAGCGCGTTCCCCGCGAAGCCCCAGACTGAGCCTTTGCGATGTCTTAGCTGGACTCTGACTCACCTTTGGGGTTCACCAGTTCCCAGCCCCTAAATTCAGCTTAAATCATTAAACACTCACGAGCACCCACCATGTTGCCAGACAAAGGTGGGGAGTTTCGGGAAGGACCAGGCACCCGAGTACGCCCGTGGCCTGCAGGTGTTTGAAGTCTGAATTAAGATGGAATAAGAAAAGTCCCTTAATAAAGGTATCGACAATCACAGCCTATATACTCATCATATGCTGCATGTCCGGCAGTTGAGCAATGGAGCTTGTGAAGCCAGCTCCCTGAGTTCAAATCTCAGCTCTGCCACTTATGAGCTGTGTGAGCTTGGGCCAGTTGCTTAGCCTCTCTGTACCTCTTTTTTCCATTTATAAGAGAAGGGTGACATTATACCTACCTCATGTGGTTGTGAGATTAAATGAATTTATATTTGTGAAGCCCTCAGTGTCTTGCACGTGGTAAGGGCTATGCAAGTGTAAAATAAATAAACTCTGTGGGTGCTGTTAACACCTGTCACGGGGAATGTAAATAACAGCTTTGTAAGCAAAGTGTTACTTATCTCAATTGTTTTTCAGATACCTTTTCATAAGCAATCCTCCCTCAGTCTGTGTAACGAGTCACTTGTAAATAAAGCATTTCACATGCATTACCTTTTTTTTTTTTTTTTTTTTTTTTGAGATAGGGTTTGGTCTGTCACCCAGGGGTGCAGTCACGGCTCACTGCAGCCTCAAACACCCAGGCTCAAGTGATCTTCTCACCTCAGCCTCTCAAGTTGCTGGGACTACAGGCATGTGCCACTGCACCTGGCTAATTTTTTTTTTTTATAGAGATAGGATCTCACTATGTTGCCAAGGCTGGCCTAGAACTCCTGGGCGCAAGTGATCCTCCCGCCTCAGTCTCCCAAAGCGCTAGGATTATAGGCATGAGCCGCTGTGCCTGGCCTGTTGTTTTTTAACAAGGCTTTTCCTACAGATAGTTTCGTTGTCAATGATTCATGAGCTTTTCTCTCTCTCTTGTTCTTATTTTTATAAAAGTGTGACATGCTCATAGATGAAAGAGGTAAATTGTTCTACAAGGCTTATTATTAAAAAAGGGGAAAAAAGAAGAACACGCTCTTGTCTCTGCATTTCTCTAAAGGGATGGTTCTCAGCTGGAGATTTTGCCCCTGGGGAAATTTGGCACTGTCTAAAGACAGAGTGTCACAGCTTGGGGGATGGGAGTGCCCTGGCATTGAGTAGGTGGAGTTCAGGGGTGCTGCTAGAAGTCCTGCCACGCACAGGACACCCTCCCATGCACGGGACACCCTCCCACGCACGGGACACCCCCCCACGCACGGGACACCCCCCCACGCACGGGACACCCTCCCACGCACGGGACACCCCCCCACGCAGGGGACACCCTCCCACACAGGGGACACCCCCCCACGCAGGGGACACCCCCCCACACAGGGGACACCCCCCCACGCAGGGGACACCCCCCCACGCACGGGACACCCTCCCACTCATGGGACACCCCCACACACACGGGACACCCCCACGCACAGGACACCCTCCCGCGCACAGGACACCCTCCCAAAGCAAAGAATTCTCTGGCACCAAGTCACTACAGCCAGCTTGCAAAACCCTGCCCCAAAGCATCGGAGGATGTCAAGGCCTAGAAGAGTGGGGAGGAATGCAACGTGCTCAGGTGACTGGTGAAGACGCAGCAAACCCAGGATTCCAGCAGTGTTCTGAGGGCTCCCACACTAGAGAAGACAGAATGAAATGTTCCTTAGAGCCTGTTGGATCTGGTCCCAGGCCGTGTGACATGAAGCATGTCCCTTAATGCTGGTGAAGCTCAGTTTCCTCATTCATAAAATGGGTCTGAAAGTACTTCCCATCCTAAGGTTGCTGTGAGGATGATGTGATTTTTGTAGTAGGTGCTTAGCACAGTTCTGGACACATTATGCCCTAAAGAAGAGATGGCATTTTCCTCAAAGCGTTGTAAGGATCCTGGGAAGGGAACAGTGGCATCCGGTTTGAAGAATCTGGGGAAAAGCTGTTTGAACTTGGCTTTGAAAGTTGGCAATGATACAGACAGGTAGGGATGGAGGAAGGTTATTGGAGTAGTGGGATGGTTTAAGCAGAGGCCAAGAAAGGAGAGGAGGGGGTGGGGAGCCTTGGACCACCAGGTTCGGCTAGAATGGACGGGGTACCTGAAGTGAGCATCAAATGGGGTAGAGAGAGGAGGGCTGCGCTTTGATTCAGGATGCCACGGCCTTGACCCCCCCCCACTTAGACGCCCCCCTCAGTCCTGCAAACCTGCTTACAGAGGCACAGGGCCCCGTGGCCCCCGGGTCCTGCCCCGGACTGGCAGACCAGGCCCTGGCTGGCGTCGCAGACGTGGAGTTGGTCGCAGGGCTCCCCCAGCCGCCGTGCACATACCCAGCAGCAGCCACAGCCATCCAGCACCAGGGGTACTCCCAGCGGGCATCGGGGAGGCGACCAGGGGCAGGCACACGGCATCGGGCACAGCTGGGCACACACCTGAAGAGACAGAGACCTCATTCAGACACAGCTTTCGAGATGGGCGGTGAGACCCTCACAAATGGCCACCTCTCCGCCAGGCTGGGCAGTGTGGGGTCCACACCTTAGCCTCAGAGCCATGCAGACCTGGCCTCCGAGGCCAGTAGCCCCATGGCACGCCCTAAGAGGCAGTATGGCATTGTGGTTATGGGCAAAGACTCTGGGCTACAGTTCCAGCCCCCCTTTTTTTTTGAGTCAGAGTCTCACTGTCGCCCAGGTTGGAGTACAGTGGCATAATCCCAGCCTCACTGCAACCTCCGCCTCCCAGGTTCAAGTGGCTCTCGTGCCTCAGCCTCCTGAATAGCTGGGACTACAGGCACATGCCACCACGCCCCGCTAATCTTTGTATTTTTAGTAGAGACGGGGTTTCACCATGTTGCCTGGACTGGTCTTGAAATCCCGAGCTCAGGCAATCCGCCCACCTCAGCCTCCCAAAGTGCTGGGATGACGGCGTGAGTCACTGCGCCTGGCTAGAATTCCAGTTCTAATTCTGCCCTGTATTAGCTGAGTGACCTCGAGGAAGTTACTTAAGTTCTCTGAGCCTCAGTTTCCTCGAAGTATCTAACTCAGAGGCTTGCTGTGGGGCGTTCATGAACTGGTGCGCAGTAAACCCTCAGCACAGGGCCTGACGCGCAGCCGACGCTCAGTGCCCTTAGCTACGATGAGCGCTGCTGTTAATTACAGCAGAGGGCTCAGCCCCTGCCCTCTGGGAGCTTACGGAAAGGCAAAAGCAACAAGCCAAGGAAGAAAATGCCGGGGTCTGGTACGTTTTCCAGCATATGGATATCTATCTTAGGACTGAACAAATTGAACAGTATCACGGATGTTTTTGGCCTTTGGATCCATTCAGCGGGTTTCCCAGCTCTGAATGCACATCTCATCAGCCAGGAGACTTGGGAAAATGCAAACCCCAAACTCACTCTGGGACTTACAAAATCAGAAGTCCCAGAGTCAGGGCCCTGGAATCTGTCTTTTTAACAGGCTGTCCAGTGGCTTCTGAAGCTCGGCTAGGTTTTCAGCACATCTGCCCCCATCTAACCTCCTCCCCCTGCCAGGCACAGTTGGGGGAACTGAGCTCCAGAGAGAGACAGGGACTTGCCACAGTCAGTGTGTTTGATTCAGGGCTAGGGACATCCCAGGTCCTGCTTCCTCAGTGAGGACTCAGGGTCACGGGGTGGGGTAGACTGCGTCTGTAATAGGAAGTACCTAAACCAGGGACCCACTGCACAGTGACAGGATCAGGGCCTCAGCGTAAGTGACCTGCCTGCCCCTTGCCACCCACATCACAGAAACAACCAAACCGCACATTGGGTGCCGAGGGCTTCCTGTCCACCCATTTAAGGTGGGGACCAAGAAGGAAGTATCATTCAAGACGCTCCCAGTTGGCCCATCCATGGGGGGCCAAGTTTGAGTTTAGGAGGATCCTTAGGGGACGAGGGTTTTAACTAGAGGAGGGGAGACTTGCAGCTTAGGATGATGGAATTAATGACCTTTCTCCTGTGCAGCTCTAAAGCAGGCAATGACCCCATTGCCCTGCCTTGCCCTCTGCCCCGCCCAGTGCCCCCACCACCCGCAATCCTGCAAACCTGACTTCAGTTACCAGCAACTCTCACCCTGGCCACCAGGAGCCATTGCAAACTGGCTGACCAGCCTCTGGTGGGGGCCACAGAGTAGGACGTGATCACGGCCCCCACTGAGACAGCACTCTGTAGCGGACAGACTAACTGAGCTAGGTGCCTGGCTGCCTCACCAGGGAGTGGTCCCATAGCTGCAGGCTATTCAGATTCTAGAGACGATAGCCTAGCCTCCTTACCCCTCAAAGTGTGGTCTGAACCAGCTGCAGCAGCGTCACCTGGGAGCTTGTTAGAGCGGCAGCTTCTGGAACCCCTCTATAAATCTGAAGCCAAATTTGTATATAATAAATCCAAATCTGCATTTTCATAAATCCACAGGTGATTCACATAGAAACAGTCTGGGCTTTGGGGTTCCCTTCTAAGTCAGAGGTTCAGCTCCCTTGGCTTGTGGGAACAGAGGGAGGACTGGCAGAAGTGACTCTCAGGTCTCTCCCACCTGAAAACAGCAGTGCCAGGAAATAGACCAGCAGCTGTGCACCTGGGCTCCCACCGTGGGCTCCCTCTACTGGCCATGCTTGGCAGGCGCAGGACTCTGTAAGCCCCGATACCCAGGAGAGGCTATGAATGATATCACTTATTCTAGTGAACAATGATCACGTGCAATGCCATATGTATGACATGTGCCAAGTGCTGTTGTCTCATTTACCCCTCCAATGTGAGGTGTCATCGTTATGCCCATTTTAAAGGGGAGAAAACTGGAGCTCAAAGTGTGTAGTAACACAGCCAGTAAGAGGTGGAATCAGGATTGACATCCAAGCTCAAGCTGACATCCAAGACCCAAACTCAAGTTGTCCAATTGTGCCTCGGTTTCCCCAGGGCCTTGCCATGATATCTGTGGGGAGGGGAGCCAAGGCTCATGATATCTGGGGTAGGAGCACTAGACATGGAGTTTTTGGGCAAGAATTGAGATTCAGCTTCTGCCACTGACTTGCTACCTGGCTGAACACATGGATGAACAGCTTTGGAATGTGGAGGTGAAGCTCCGTGTTCTCCTCTGTAAAGTGGAGTAGAGACCACCTATTTCTATGATGATGGAGATTAAATGAGATCCTGGCCAGTCCTTGATCAAAGTGATTTTGCTTTTGTCCAGGTGTCTGCCTCCTGCTCCGGTCCACAGCCAGGAGCCCAGGAGCCAGCAGCCAGCCTGGAAGACGCAGAGCTCTCTCGGAGGGTCGCTGTGGCTTTCCATGTTCGTGGTGACTACGTCTCTGAGTTTCTGTGCAGTCTCTGCTTCCTGGGACCAGGGAAGAATGGTCCCATAAGTCTCACCCTAACGGTGAGTCTAGAACGGCTTTACTTTGGTCTTTCATCATCCTGGGCCCCTTCTCCCTCCTAGAACCCCAAGACCCCTATTCCAACTACCCAAGCCATCCACACTGGCACCACGTCCGACCCATCCCCTTTGGAAGAATAAACAGCAGGGCAGGATGCCAGCGTGGTTCTCAGCCTTCCCCGGCACCAGTGCTTGGAGCCTGAGGGAGAGAAGCTCCTGCCTGTGCTCTTCAAAGGAGCGTGAAAATACAGTGAGATCGTGGCTTGTGATGGGGCTGATTCCACAGTTCTGGGAACTCAGCATTTGTCGAGGGGATGACAAACTTAGCAGCTGTGGCCTTGTTCCAGGTTGGGCTTGGGGAGGCACAGACTGGAGTGCCTCTCCCCTACAGCCATGTCTATTCTGGGCTCCACCATGGCCCTCCTCTGTTGCTCTGAACTTTCTTTGCTGTGTGGCTTTGGGCAAGTTGCTTACCCTTTCTGAGCCTCACTTGACTGAAAGCTGGGAATAATAACTCCTTATGGGGTCGTTGTGCATGTTAGACAAGGGAGATGTCCCACAAGCTCTTTGGTGAATGTCCTGTGCAGCATTCCGGGATGAGGCCACTACTCTACAGAGGTGTCTCCTGTCCCCCTCTAGCTACTGTGGGCAGGTCACTCACTGCCTAAAAGTCCAGCAGAATCGATGTCCTTGCAGAATGAACCTTCCAATCAGTTAGGCACCCATCCAAATCCTGGCTCAGAGGTAGGCCAAGCATGTCATGTCTTGTGTGTCCCCATTCATAATGAAGATACATTAAAGTCCTCTTTAATTTGCCTGGTAAGTTTGATGAATGATCATGAATGGTCTTCACAGAGGCCTCCCAAACTGTACACCCTTCACCTGGGGAAGATGCTGAGGCCCAGAGAAGGCGAGGCATGTGCCTGATGTCACACAGCAGGGCTGGTCAGAGGCAGCTCTTTGGGTGCCAGGGAGAGAAGCCTTGCTCAAGCACGGTGCAGACTGTGCCCGATGTGCGGCCCTGGAGGAATTCTGCCAAGGGGGTCCTTGGCTGCGATTTTACACCCCCACCCCCTCCACACCCAAATAGTCAGCAGTGCCTTCCAGGGCCCGTGCCTCCTTACCTTTGAGAGGAGGCAGAGGAGGGAGAAGGACAGGAGGTGGGTCTGCAGTGTGCCTCTCATGTCCCCCGCAGAGCCAGCTTTCAGCCTGGAAGGCGGACCTGTGAGTCTTTATGTTCCGGCAGCTGTGAGGTCACTCCCAAGCACACACACTCGCGCACGCGCGTGGACACACACACACACACACACACACAGAGAAGCTTTTTTGTTCCTTGCTTTGCTTCCCATCCTCATGGCCCCAAGGATGAGCCCATTTACCTGAAGGTAAAACTGTGAAGGCCACCAAGGGGGTCCCTGTCCGTGTGTGTGTGTGTGTGTGTGTGTGTGTGTAAGCCTGAGCCAGTGCCAGCACCAAGAGCCTGTGACAGCTTGCAGGGACCTCTTTAGCTCCTCCCAGCCCAAGAGGGTCCTAGCCCTGCTATAGTTGTGAAGCCCTACTCCAGACCCCTGTCCGAACCTCAGCGGGGGCTGCAGATACAGGAAGCATTCAGCAAACACCCCCTTTGTAGAACTGACCCAAGGTCTCCTAAGCCCCGTGGCCCTGACTCTGGGTAGCTGCGGCCCAGCCTGCGGTTTCTGGCAGGCAGATTGGCAGCCACCCAGAGGTGGGTGTGACCCAGAGCAAAACTTCCCTGGGCGGCCTGTTTGCTTTTGGCAATGAGGGGCCTCCCTCGGCCTGCCTCCTGGCTTGGGAAGGGGGTCCATGGTTGGCGAGTTCAGGCAGGCTGGACCTACTGTGTGCCAGTGCTTGCCGGGGACCGCTAAATGATGGGGTCAAACCAAATCCATTTGGTTTCATTCAGCCGCCTCTGAGGTCACCTCTGCAGGAGCTGGAGGCACAATCGTAACCTGGAG
The DNA here is from genome assembly GCF_030222135.1 of Aotus nancymaae. Lineage (NCBI taxonomy): Eukaryota > Metazoa > Chordata > Mammalia > Primates > Aotidae > Aotus > Aotus nancymaae. The sequence goes on along the minus strand of NW_026988442.1, from coordinate 24,286,926 downwards.
ACAAAGCCCAGAGAGGGAGATGACAGAGGGAAAGCAAGGTCCCTTGCTCAGACCAACAGTGAGGGACGCTTTCTGATGGAGGTGCCATTTCAGAAAGCCAAGGAGAGGTGAGAGAGGGCAGAGTGTTCCAGGCCAAGGGAACAGCACGTACCAACGCCAAGGGGTCGGACATAGCATGATAGCCTGCTTATTCTGGGAGCCAGAGGGCCCGGTATGAGTGGAGCCTTCTGTGCAATGGGAAATGGTGATGTCTGTGAAGGGTGAGCAGTCACACCACTAAGATTTGGGGACATCTATGATGTTCCAGCCATGGGAGCAGGGGATGGAAAGACACGGGCTTTGCTTGTAGAATTTGGCAAAGATAAAAGAGGTAATGTCTTCAGCTGCCTGGGGCTCCCATCACCTCCATCAGTAGTAGCCCAAGGCCTCAAAGTGATCTAGCTAGATGGCAGAAGGTTCCAGAACGGGCGATTGGTTAGAAAGAAATGTGACCCGATTTAGTGGCAAGACGGGGATTGTAAGCATGGAGATTCCCCCACGGCTGCTGTCCTGGGGGAAGAGGCAATGGAAATGGAAGCTGAAGATGAAAATGTGGGTTTTGATTGTCTATGGAAGGAGGTGGCCAGGATGGAGATGGGGGTCCAGGAACCTGGAGGAAAAGAAACAGCAGGGGTCTTTTTAATTTTGTTTTATTTTGGGCTTCTTGTGGAAATGCTGGTGTCTTAGAAGCATGCCTAGAGCACTTTACATCCACGGTGGATCCTCTCCAACACACCTCTTCCTTCACACGACAAAATTATTTTCAGTAATCATCATGAAATGAAACAAATATTTTTCATGTATGAATTAAAATGTGCACTTACCAAACAAAATCATTACCACTCACTGTTCGCAGTGTTTTACTCTTTTAAAAACTATAAATACAAATCAAAAATCCAAGTAGTTTCGTAAAATGACAAAATTACCACTCTGAGTTCATTGTTGATTTCACTCTACTGTTTAAATGCAGAAATACAGCCAGGCCAGTGGCTCATGCCTGTAATTTGGGAGGCCAAGGTGGGAGGATCACCTGAGGTCAGGAGTTCAAGACTAGCCTGGCCAACATAGTGAAACCCCATCTCTACTAAAAAAAGTTATAAAATTAGCCAGGTGCAGTAGCTCACACTTGTAATCCCAGCACTTTGGGAGGCTGAGGTGGGTGGATCACCTGAGGTCAGGAGTTTGAGACCAGCCTGGCCAACGTGATGAAACCCTGTCTCTACTAAAAATACAAAAAAAAAAAAAAAAATTAGCTGGGCGTGATGGCGGGTACCTGTAATGCCAGCTACTTGGGAGGCTGAAGCAGGAGAATCACTTGAACCTAGGAGGTGGAGGTTGCAGTGAGCCAAGATTGTGCCATTGCACTCCAGCCTGGAAAACAAGAGTGAAAGCATGGGTTTTTCTTGGAACTTTTTCTCTCTGATAACTGAGGATGGGAGAGTGTTGTCAGTAGAGGCCCTGGGGCCTGGCCAGATCAGGAAGCAGGCGTCATTGTGAAGGGTGTTGGGGAATGAAGTGTGAGGGATGAATCTCAGTTCAGCGTGGGTGGGTGTGGTGGGAGTGGTGGGAGCTGCCGCTTTGCTGATTGGTTTGCTGTGGTTCAGCCCTCCCTCTAAACTGTCCAGTTTTGGCACTGGAGGGACATATGCGCCCAGGGAACCCATGAGTCTTTTGGCTGCAGCCACAGCCCCCACATAAGGGCCCAGGGTGAGTGTGGCTGCCCTCTGCTTTCCCAGAAGGAAACACAAGCTCAGGAGTCAACAGGTCCCAGCTTCAAATCCAGGCTCCCTCCACCAGCTTACAGGGCTTGGGCCAGGGTGATGTGACAGAGGCATGTAGGGTACAACATTTAGGGAGGCTTTCATTCTCAGCTGCTGACCTTGCACCTGCAGGACCCCAAGAGCGAGTGCCTCGTTCAGAATGAGGCACCCAGGTCACACTAGGAGTTCATGGTAGGAACTCAATCAATGTTGGTTGATGACTAAATGATGATTTTCATAAGACAATGCTGCAATCACGAACTAATGCCCACATCTCAGTGGCTTAACCCAGTGAAGCTTATTTCTTGCTCGTGAATAGTCCAAAGCAGGCCAGGCACCTCTCCTGGGGCTACATCCTGTAGCTCTTCCCTACTCAAGTGTGTAGGGCCAATGTGGTGTAGGACTCAGATGTGTCCAAGGACCAATGGCATCAGCGTCGGCTGGTTGCATGTTGGAAATGCAGACTCCTCGGCCCCACTGTCAGAATCTGCATTTTAATAAGACCCCCAGGTGATTTGCAGGCACATTACAGTTTGTGAATCCCTGTTCTAGACCAGTGGCCTCCAAGGCCACCTTGGCAGAAAAAAAGAGGGATGGAGAAGCCACATCATGACTTCTACTCACATCTCATTGGCCAGAGCTAGTCACATGGCCCCAACTTAACTGCAAGGGAGGCTGGGAAATAGCATCATTCTGTGTGTACCTATGAAGGAGAACCAGAGTGAGGGACATCTAGGTAATGTTCTTTGCCACAGGTTCATCGGCATCTGGGACACACACTTTTGCTTCTATGGGCCTCAATTTCTCCATCTGTTAAAAAAATAAAATAAAAGTGACCTACGTGTTCAGGCCTGGGCCAGGCTGAGCATTTTTAGCATCTAAGAAATGCATCTGGCCGGGCACAGTGACTCACAACTGTAATCCCAGCACTTTGGGAGTTCGAGGCAGGCAGATCGCTTGAGGTCAGGAGTTCGTGACCAGCCTGGCCAACATGGAGAAACCCTGTCTCTACTAAAAATACAAAAATTAGCCAGGCATGGTGGTGTGTGCCTATAATCCCAGCTACTTGAGAGGCTGAGGCAGGAAAATTGATTGAAACTGGGAGGCAGAGGATGCAGTGAGCTGAGACTGTGCCACTGCACTCCAGCCTGGGCCACAGAGCAAGATTCCATCTAAAAAAAAAAAAAAAATTCATCTGAAAAGTGAAACTTATGAAACATCTCCATCAAGGCATAGCATATGGAAGCCACGAGTAAATATCTGCAGTTGAAAAGGGGAAGCCAGTCTCAGCCCTTTACAGTTTGTCAGCTCCCTGGGTGTGTGCCCGCCTTCCTGCTTACAATCTCTGCCCCATGCCAAGTCCCAAGCTGACACTGGGGAGGTGGAGCTCACAGGTGTGACATCATTTGGTCGTGGGGACAGAGAAATCCAAACAGATCCTGACCCCGGCAGGGCTGGAAGTGAGGAAGGGCAGTGCTCTAGTGGCTAGATGTACCAGGGTGTGAGGGGACACCTGTACCATGGGAAGGTCAACAGTCAGGAGAACATCCCAACTCTGTGACTAATTTGCTTTGTGGCTGTGTGTAAATTCCCTCACCTCTCTGGGCCTCAGTGAGGCAGTTTCCTGTTTTGGAAACTAGGATCTGTGGCAGAGCCTGATCGATGCCCATTCCCAAATCCTTCTTCCTCCTCCTTCAGTCACCAAACGCTGATTTTTTGTTTGGGGTGGCAGTACACTCAGCGTTGCGGGAGGCACAGCCGTGGGATAGGTGTCGGCAGTGAGATACAAGCAGAAGTGTTGTGTGCCGATTCTGGGAAGTCTCCTTAAAACGAAGGGCTTCCCTTTGGTGACCCTGCCACCACTCATTGCTCCCTCCTGCTTCCAGTCAGTAATACGGATGTGATGGTGGAGTTCCGCAGCCATCCTGGACCATGAGGGTACTCTGAGGATGGACTTCATTTGCAGAAGAGGGTGAAGGAGAAATAAAGAAACTCAGATCCCTGGTGTGCTGACACCCAGAGCTGCCATATATACCCTGGACTCTATGTGTAGATTTCATTTATGTGATTAGAAACATAATGTGTGTGTGTGCACGTGTGTGTATAGAGACACTATTATATATATACACACACTATTTTTATACTTATATATATGTACCTTTTTTTTTTTTTTTGAGACAGAATCTCACTCTGTTGCCCAGACTGGAGTGCAGTGGTGCAATCACGGCTTACTACAGCCTCCATCTCCTGGGATCAAGCAATTCTCCCACCTTAGCCTCCTCAGTAGCTGGGACTACAGGCATGTGTCACCATGCCTGGCTAAATGCTTAAAAAAAAATTTTTTTTGGCAATATGTTTCCCAGCCTTGTCTTGAACTCCTGGGCTCAAGCAATCGTCCCACCTGAGCCTCCCAAAGTGCTGGGATTACAGGCATAAGCCACTATGCCCAGCTGTGCTTTTAAAATGTATGTGTGTGTATACATTATATATAATATATTTATTTTTCATATATATTATATATAAAAAAACCTTTCTAGGTCAAAATTACTTTGTTTTTCTGGCTAGTTATTGCTGATGTAAAAGTGTCATTGATTTTTGTTGTTGATTGTGTATCTGGCAATTTTGCTGAACTCTCTTATTTGTTCTAATGTTTTGTCAGTTTATTTGGTTAGTTTTTCAGGGTAGTTGATCACACCATCTACAAACAATGACAGTTTTATCTCTTCCCTTCCAATAATTATACCTTTTATTTTCTTTCCTTATAGCTCAGCCCGGCTCTCCAGCTCTGTGTATGTAACAGCAGCTGTAATAACTAGCACTCTTTCCTTGTTCCTCTTCTTCAAAGACATGCACTATATATGAAGTTTCTCCACTGGGAATATTCACTGTAGGTTATTGGTATTAAAAATACCTACTAAATTAAGGCACTTCTCTCATGCTCCTAGTTTGCTAAGAATTTTTTAAAATCATAAATACATCAGAACCTTATCAAAAGCTTTTCCTGCCTCAGTTGACATCATTGGATTTTCCTTTTGATCGAATAATGTAGTGAGTTACACTGGCGGATTTTCTGGGATGCTTTTCTGGGATAAACCCCCACCTTATGGCAATGTGGTATCATTATTTTAACTCTGCTGAATTCAGTCAGCAAATACTTTGTTTAGTGTTTTTCTGTCGACACATTCATAGGTGAAATGGGCCTATACTTTTCTTTTTTGTACTGTCTTATTCATAACAGCTCTTAAATTACTTCAAATTCTGCGGTCAACGATGTTCCCCCTTTTTGCTCGGCATTTGATTTTACTCCCTTGCCTCATACCTCTTTCATCCTGATCAGTGTAATCAGGAGTCTCTGCCTTGTGTTAATTTCCTCCTAGACGTGGCTTCTGGTTCTGTTCATCTTCTGCCATCTTCCTTTGTTCTCTAATTCATTGATTTGTTCCCAGAAGCTTTTCTGTTGAACACAGCTGAGCCTTTCTTTGGCTCTTAACGACTCTGAGTAGTTCCATGTCTTCAGCGAGGTCACATACTTCATGGAAGCCCCATAGAAGGCCCAGCAAATTGCCCTGGCCCACTCGAGGCCAGGCTCCATCTCTCCAAGCCTGGCTACCCCCACGCTGCCCCTGCCTTGGCCATGGTAGGAGGGGTGAAGAGGGAAGTGCTGTTTGCTGCCTGCTCAGCTGGCTTGCAAATGTCCAGCCCCCAGGCACCTCCCTATGACCTCCTCTCGCCACATATTCCCTGGTTTGGGCAGGAATTCAGAGGTCTGCTCCTGCCCGTGAGCTCCCAGGTGCCATGCAGCAACTCCCCTGGGGCAGCTGTGGGGCTTGAACAGTTTAATGCCTGGCTCCAGTCTGAGCTGGCAAATATGAGCATGCAGGGACTAACACGGTCGCCACTGAGGCTGAGGATGGAATGTGCAGCTCACAGAGCACACATGTGACTGCCTCCTCTGCACACGGCAGCCGACTCCAGTGCCAGCCAGGCTTCCTGACAAGGAAGTGGTCCTCATTTGCTGGGAGAGGGTGTTGTCATAGGAGTCATGCCACGCATACAGCTAGTGAGGCACAGGCCAGCCTGCTGGAGAGCTGGAGGAGGTCATTTGAAGCATGGAAATAACTTTTAAATTAGCATGAAAGTTTATGTACAGCCCTAGCATGTCCGGGAAAAGGCATTGAGCCTGGCCCTTTAGGTGCTAGATACATACTTGCTGTATGAATGAATAAATGAATTGAAAGACCCAAGCTCTAATCCCAGTTGTATTGCTGTGTGTCCTTAAGCAAGTTTCTTGGCCTTGCTTGGCCTCAGTTTCTTCATCTGTAAAATGGTAGGGGGGTGAATCTTATCTTTTTTACACCTTTCTGGCTCTAGGGGTGTATGTTTCTATGCTTGAAAGCATTTATGAGGTGGCAACTGTAACCTGAAGAGTGGCAGGGTGGGAGGGTCTCAGGATTGCAGAGTCCCTGAATGTCACAGGCAGGGTAATTCCTATAGCCTCCTGTGTCAGATGAATTACCAGAGTTCAGGATACCCCACTGAGTTGGAACCAATTGGTCAGAAGGAAGCAGGCACCAGGGCAGGGGTGGCTTTGTTCTTGACCAAATATCTCTTGGAGAAGGCAGATAACAGGTTAGGTTATTCCCTTTCCATCCAAGAGACCCTTCATCAGTCAGGATATCCAGGCTCCAGGGATTTACCTCTCACTGTCCGAGTCCCTGCAGATGCCATAATCTGCCTGATTTATTCATCCACCTGTCCATCAACCCACCTGTCCACTAATCCACCTGTCCATCAATCCATCTGTCCATCCATTCATCCGTCCATATATCCTACATCCATCCATGTTTGTTGGTCCATTTGTCCATTCAGCTACCATTTGGTCATCCATCCATTCATCCATCCATGTATCTATTCTTCCAGCCATCCATCCATCCATCCATCCATCCACCCACCTATGCATTCATTCAGCAAATGCTGAATGTAATAGGTCATTCCCTACTATTAAGAACAAAAACTAAGGTCTCTGTCCACAATGAGCTCACAGACTAAGGGCAATATAGAGACAAGCAAAGATGATTCCAGCACAGTAAGTGGGAGGTACCAGGTCCTGAGGGAGCCTGGGAGGTGGAGGAGGTGGTTTTGAAAGGCTTCCTGGAGGAGGTGACATCTGAGCTGAGTCTTGAAGCAAGATTAGGAGTTGTCTAGGTGAAAAGGAAAATAAAACAGCAGCAGGAGTGTACGGAGGCCTGGAGGTGGCCTGAGAGCAGGAGCTATTTGGAGAGCTGTGAGTAGCCGAGCCTGGATGAAACCATGAGAGCCAGTTGGAGGTGGGGTGAGATGAAGCTGAGAGGCTCTGTGTAGTTGGGGAGGGCATTTGCAACTGGAGGTTGGAATGGGGACCAAGCCCTTGGGCACATCCAAGAACTATCTGGAGAGGTAGAAAGGCTCTGGGTCAGCCATGGGGACTCCAGTTTCCTCCCTTCTCCCCACAAGGGATGTTAGGCAGCTCACCTGGCCTCTCTGGGCCTCAGTTTCCCAACTGTGACATGACATCTTGCCCTTTTAGCCTCTTGGGACTCTTCCAGCTCTGAGGGAGCTCCTGAGTCACATGTGGTCAGCAAAACCAATGCCCACGTGAACATCTGGCCTGGCCTTAGGAGGGAGTTAATTGTTCCCAGTCTCCATGTGTGTTAGGGGCAGGATGGGGGACGGGCCTTGGTTACGGGGACCTTGGTTAGGAGCCACCCCCAAGGGGCTCCCAGTCATGGGATGTCAGGATGTGCTGAGAAGGGAATGAGTCACTGGCCAGTCATCAGCTTGGGCTCCAGGGTCCCTGAGTGGGGGCAGGGGAGCCCCATTCCCTGCTCATCACAGAGCCTCCTTCTCAAGATGGCTGACCCTTTGTTAGAGCAAAACCCCAGCCACGCTCTAATATTTAAAACAGGCCCAAGGACAGTGGCTTGGGATGAAGCAGATGATGATAGCTCTCGCCCAGAGCAGCCCCCAAGGCCCCACCAAGGAGCTGCTCCAAGTCTAAGAGTCCAAACACCCAAATCCCTCAGCAGGAGAGACAGGCCCAGAGTCATTAGGGACTGACCGGAGCTTACATAGCACATTCATTCACTTCTCTCCTCTCCTGGGCTCTGACACTGCCCTTCCCCCTTCCCGGAAGACGGAAGATAAAGCCAGCCTCCTCCACCATCCTCCGCTCTCTGCAGAGCCTCCCCTCCCTAGAGCGAGTCATGTGTGGAGTGCTGGGAGGCTCCTCTCAGCTCAAGCACATGGTGGCTTCTTGGCGACACCATAGGAGACATAGCTGAACCATGCTCTGCCCTGGGTGTGACCCCTGCAGAATTTGCCTCCATCTCTGGGCCTGCGTCTCCACCTCTTCAATGGGAAGAGTGAGAGGCTGGAATAACTAGCATGGTGCAGGGCTTACTATGAGTCATGCCATCCTCACAGAAAGCCCCTAAAGCAGGCATCATTATCCTCATTATATAGGTGGGGAAACTGAGGCACCAAGAAGTTGAGTGACTTGCCCAAAGTCACATAGCCAGTAGGAAGCAGAGCTGGGATTTGAACCCAGGTGGCTGGCCCTCGAGTCCCTGGTGTCATTCATTGTGCTATTTTGCCTCTTAAAAAATGACCTGAGGCTGGGCACAGTGGCTCATGCCTTTAATCTCAGCACTTTGGGAGGCCGAGGCAGGTGGATCACAAGGTCAGGAGGTCGAGACCATCCTAGCCAACATGGTGAAACCCCGTCTTTACTAAAAATACAACAAAATTTGCTGGGCATGGTGGTGTATGCCTGTAATCCCAGCTACTTGAGTGGCTGAGGCAGGAAAATCGCTTGAACCCAGGAGGTGGAGGTTGCAGTGAGCCAAGATCATGCTACCGCACTCCAGCCTGGTGACAGGGCAAGACTCTGCCTCAAAAAAAAAAAAAGATGACCCAAAAGCACCTTCCAGTTCCTGCTGCCTGCCGTTTGGACAGTAAGATGGAGGTGATTCAAGGGAAAGGGAGAGACTTGGCCATGTCCCAGCTCCGTCATTTACTCACTGTGTGACCTTGGGCCAGTCGCTTTCTCTCTGAGCCTGTTTCCAAGCAGGATTGTTGTGAGAATTGAAGGGCTGGGGCAGTGGCATTCAGGAAATGGTAGCAGTGACCATGGTTAGTATTCCTCCAGTGCCCACCTCTGCCCCACGGGCCCCTGCAGACACTGTCTTTGGGAGGGAAGAGGTGGCAGCTGCAGTGGAGACCTTCTCTTCCATCTTGGAGCTGCCTGGGGGTATCCCCAGGAGAAGCTGTTCCTCTAACCCCCTCAGATCCCCAGAAGGGACCAGCAGGGGAGAGTCTAGCCATACCCTGTCTCTTGGGCTTAGCCCTGCTCCATGCCCAGAGCCCAAGACCTGGTCCCCTTAGAGGCCAGTTCATCCTCAGGGACCAGTGTGGGCCTATGGGCTGCCCAGGCTGTAGCAAGGTGTGTCTAGACCCGCTTCCAGAAGCCCAGGCGGGGAGCACATGGGACAGGAAGACCCCAGTGCCCCACCCCACCAGCCCCATCAGCTCCCCTAGCCCCAGAGAAAACAATTCATTACTGAAAACCTAGCCAGGCAGAGGGGGTGGAAGTGGCCTTGCTGGCGGAAACAGTGCAAGGTCGGCCAAACCTCAGGCCCTCTTGGCCAGCAACCCACAGACCAACCACGTGGGGCTGGCTCACTGGGTGTTTACGGAAACGCTGGCCCTGAGGTTGGCCCAGCTGCTGGGCTGGGATCTCCTGGGACACCCCCACGCCTCAAAGTGCCAGCTTGGCAGGAGTCATCAGAGGCTGCAGCTGGGACCTTGTTTGCCTCCATGGCCCACCTGGGAAGCAGAGTGCAGAGAAGCCCGGTAGGCAGTGGAGATGGGCCAGGTCTCCCTGGACAGCTGCCTGAGCTGGGACCAGGGGCCAGGCTCTTTCCGGACACCCCTAGGAAGGGGCATCATCTCGGGAGAGGGACATAGAAAGTGGATGGTGGAGGCAGATAGTCTGGGTTTGAATTCTGGCTGTGGCCCTTGCAGGCTCCGTAACTCTGAGATGTTTACTTAGCTTTTCTGTGCCTCAGTTTCCCCATGTGCGAAATGGGAATGGTGATAAGAGTATATACTTCACAGGGATATTGACATAATTAAATGATTTTAGTAAGTGATCTAAATAAGTGATCATTGGCCGGGTGCAGTGGCTCATGCCTGTAATCCCAGCACTTTGGGAGGCCAAGGCAGACAGATCACTTGAGGTCAGGAGTTCGAGATCAGCCTGGCAAACATGGCAAAACCCCATCTCTTAATACACAAATTAGCCAGGCGTGGTGGCACATGCCTATAATCCCAGCTACTTGGGAGGCTGAGTCAGGAGAATCGCTTGAACCCAGGAGGAGGAGGCTGCAGTGAACCAAGATTGTGTCACTGCACTCCAGCCTGGGCAACAGAGCAAGACTCTATCTCAAAAATAAATAAATAAAATGTACAAATAAATAAATAAGTGATGATTTGATAGATTATAAAAGTGATGTGCTTAGAACAGTCCTCGTCACAAACTAAGTGCCACCCTTAGTGCTGCTGTATTCAGCCTAGAGTGTCCTCCCTCCTCTGAGGTCCTCCTGCTCTGCTCGGGTTGAACTCCCAAATGTTTGTTATGGAAATCCCTTCCACTTAAACATTTGCTGAGCCTTCCAACCGCCAATAATGAGGAACTGAGGTTACAGAGACAAATCTGATTTAGATCCTGCTCTAGGGAGCTTCAAAGCTCAGGCAAGGATAGCAGGTGAGGCCTGAGCGGCTGGGCAGGGTGACATCCCTAATAATAGACCCTATGGTAACGGACTGGGGTAACTAATTGGCTGTCCAGTCTCTGTGTTTGTGGGAGCAGGAGCTGCATGGTCCATCCACTGCTCCATCCTGGAGCCCAGCTCAGAGCCTGGTACCAAGTCATTAATGACCGCCTGGCTCTAGAAGGACTACATGAACACCCAATGTGTTTGGAGCCCTGGCCGAGCTGCCCGCACTGAGCCCGCAGCCTCCAGCCCGTGGCTCTTTCACCCTCAGCACCTTAATGGAGTAGGGCGTATCATTCTATATTCAGAGAAGCAAACTGAGGCTCAGAGAGGGCAGTCCAACGTCCCACAGCTGGTAGGAGATACAGCTGAGGCTGAACCCACATCTAAGTTCGAAGTCTGCATTTTTAGCTACTCAGCCATACATTATCTTCCTGCAATGTCAATGTAATACCAAATTACAGCAGCCCTCAGCCTGGGAGTTCAGAGGAGTGCCCAGCCTGACCCAAGAGGATCCAGAGGAAGGGAGGGAGGACTTTCTAGGCAGAGGGATCCACCTGCAGAAAGGCAGCACTGGGCCCTGTGCTGCTCCCAGCGGCCTGTGTGTGGAATAGCAACTGTGGTGTGCAGGGCTGGGGTGTGTGAATGTTGGGAGCAATGGGCGGTGGGGTTGTGGAATATCTGCAAACAACCTCAAATGCCAGGACAGGATTTTAGACTATCCTGTGGGGCTCGAGTCCCCAGAGAGATCCCAGCAGGGCCTGCCTGTGGCCAGGCTGAAAGATGAATTACAAAGATATGAGTAGGAGGCTGGGAGAAAACCAGTTTGCCCAAATAACAAGCCTCAGCATCATTACCATGGAGGAGCCGTCTCCCCAAATCCAAACTTACCTGCCTGGAGTTCCACTGCATTTAAAGCAATGTCTGCATGCCTTGGCGGTCCAGAGCCTGGCGCGGAGCAGCCAGGCTTCAAGTCCTTGGAGCCCCAAAATGTGCTTTCCTCCCCACCTCAGCCCCAGCGCCTTCAGTGCCTTCCTCTGGGGTTAACCCCATTGTGGCCATGGTGGCTGCCAGCAGGGAGGAGGCACAGAGGTGGTGGGAACAGGGCTGAGGGGCACACAGGGCCCTCAGAAGCCATCCTTAACCCCCAGCTCATCCAGGATTCAGACAAGTACAAGTCTTGGATCTGCCATACACAGGACCTTGGATCTGTCATATACAGGACCTTGGATCTGCCATATACAGGACCTTGGATCTGCCATATTCAGGAGCTGCAACCCTGTGCAGGTGCCTTGAGGTCTTGACACCTGAGTTCCCACACTTGTCATATAAAGGCAATAATAAAATGCGAGGGCTGCATGAGGACTGTGGAGACCCTGAACAGCAGGCATGGAGCCCAGCACTACCTGTGCTCTGGTACAGTGTGAGCGCTTGATAAACAGGAGCCCAATGCTGTTGTTATTACCTAGCCTGCAGCAGAAGCCGCCGTCTGGTCTGGGAAGGACTTGGAAATGGCCTGCTGTGACCTAGAAATGCACAGAGAGCATCTGGTCCCTCTGCCTGTTCTCAGGTGCCCAGGGCCTGACTTAGCTCAGGGAGGCCAGTTTAAGCCAGTGAGCAATGAGGCCCCCGCTTGGAACCATCTGTGTGTACCCTGCAGGGCAGAAGCTGGTGAAGAGTGGAAGAGGCAGTGTTCTGGGTTCCACCTCATGGGTTTTGGGGATTAAGCCGTCTTGATTCTACACTCAGCTCCATCCTTTTCTAACAATGCATCCTTGGACAAGTTACTCAATTTTTTTTTTTTTTTTTTTTTTTTGAGACGGAGTCTTGCTCTGTTGCCCAGGCTAGAGTGCAGTGGTGTGATCTTGGCTCACTGCAACCTCCACCTCCCGGGGTCAGGTGATTCTCCTGCCTCAGTTCCCGAGCAGCTGGGGCTATAGGCGTGCACTACCATGCCCAACTAATCTTTGTATTTTTAGTAGAGACAGGGTTTCACCATATAGGTCAGTCTGATCTCGAACTCCTGACCCTGTGATCCACCCACCTCGGCCTCCCAAAGTGCTGGGATTACAGGTGTGAGCCACTGCGACCACCCAAGTTACTCAATTTTTAAGTGCCTCCATTTCCTCATTTGAAAAATGGGTATAATCCTAGTCCCTACCTCATAGGGTCATTGTAAAGATTCGATGAGATCTGGTGTGTAAATGCTTAGCCCAGGGCCTGGCGCATGGGGAGCACTTGGTAAATACTAGCAATCATTGCTTCCAGGCCATCAACACAGAGCAGGAGAAATGGGACAAGGAAACAGTAAATAATGGGAATTAAACCATGTTACAAGGGATAAATAATAACAAGGGTATAGTATGTACAGTTGGAGGGAGAGATGGAGGCCATGGTGAGAGGTCTAAGGCAGGGCCACGGCTGGGAAATGGGCCCAGCCAGCCTCAGAAAGGCAATCAATCAAAATAATAGGAACAGGCCGGGTGCAGTGGCTCATGCCTGTAATCCCAGCCCAGCACTTTGGGAGGTCGAGGCGGGCAGATCACTTGAAATAAGGAGTTCTAGACCATCCTGGCCAACATGATGAAACCCTGTCTCTACTAAAAATACAAAAATTTGCCAGGCATGGTGGCATACACCTACAATCCCAGCTGCTTGGGAGGCTGAGGCAGGAGACTCTTGAACCCAGGAGGTGGAAGTTGTGGTGAGCCAAGATTGTGCCACTGCACTCCAGCTTGGGTGATAGAGAGAGACTCTGTCTCAAAAAAAAAAAAAAAAAAAAAAAAAGAAGAACAATAAGGGCATTTTCCTTAAGAGTGAGCACGAAAGGCATGCTAGGTGCTGTGCTAACATGCTTTGTATAAAATACCTCATTTCCTTCCCACGATAATCCTGGGAATCGGGGACAAGGCAGCAAGGTGACCAGGGTGCAAATCCACCGAGGCGCTCACTCTGGGACCTGCGCAAGTGCAGGGTTGGCACCTCAGAGCAAGCATCTCCTTAAATGTTATGCCTTGAGCATCTGGCTTGCTATACCCTAGTCCCAGCCCTATTGGGAGGTTGGTATAATAATTAGCCCCATTTGATAGATGTGAAAACCAAAGTTTCCCCACATTGCGTACCTGTCCAATGTCACATAGCCAGGGAGGAAGAGGCAGACCCCAGGATTTTGAAGCCTAGAGTTATTTTTATTCTGAGGAGCTGCCTCCCAGCCTGGGGATAGAAGGTTCCAGTCTACCTCCCAGTGGTCCAATAACTGGAAAAGCTGCCTAGAACTGCCCTCCTCTGGCTGGACTGGGTGGCTGGGAGAGCTGGCTTCCCAGGGGGAGGTGTGGAGATTCCTCTCCACATTCCTGGGGGTTAAGTCTGGGGATCCGGGTTCTCAGCATCAGTCATCACGTTCCCCAGAAGGAATCTCTATTCATAACAAACCCTAAAGGTCACTTGTCTGGGAAGGAGTGTTCTGTCTCCACCCCAGGGCAGGACAGAAGGTCCCAGGCTTCATGAGAGCACTGGGTCCCCAGAGGCAGATCACCTGCTTTTGGCCAGCCTGTGAGCCCCTCTTCCTCCTCTGGGTCTCCTCTGTAGATGGTATCTAGAGGGGATGAATACATACCCCAGTTGAAGACGAATGGACATTCCCCCCAGAGAGCAATCGTGTGTTAAATGCATGGGCTCAGCCTGCCTGAGCTCAGATTCCCCTCTCATCACCTCCTAACCATGTGGCCTTGGGGAATTTCCATTTCCTCCCTGTGCCTCAGTTTCCTCTTCTGTAAAATGGGGGACAATTATAATACCTACTGCACAGGGTTGTGTCATGAGGATTTAATGTCATCTACCCACTCAACAACTATTTACTGAAGGCCTACCAACTTCCAAGCAGTGAGTAATAGGGCAGTGAATAAAACAGACAAAACTCCTTACCTTCAAGTTTTTTAAAAGAAAATTTTGTGATGAATATTATTTACTTCAGAAAATGCCAGCACCAAAAACATGACACAAATATAGTAAAATGTTAACAGAAATCTAGGTGATGGGTAAATGGTAAATGGGTCTTCATGATATGTTTTCTGTATGTTTGAAGGTTTTTATGTTTTATTTTGTTCTGTTTTGTTTTGTTTTGTTTTGTTTGAGACAGAGTTTCACTCTTGTTGCCCAGGAGGGAGTACAATGGTGCGATCTCGGCTCACGGCAACCTACGCCTCCTGGGTTCAAGCGATTCTCCTGCCTCAGCCTCCCAAGTAGCTGGGCTTACAGGCATGCACCACCACGCCTAGCCTGAAGTTTTTTATAAATAAAAGTGAAAAGAGAAAAGAGGGAGAGAGAGGACTATCTGCCATTTTGAAACTTACAGTCACGTAGGGGAAATAGACAACAAACACGTAAGTATAGCCGGGCGTGGTGCATGCCTGCAATCCCAGCTACTCGGGAGGCTGAGGTAGGGGAATTGCTTGAACCTGGGAGACGGAGGTTTCGGTGAGCTGAGATCACCTCTTTCCAGCCTGGGTGACAGAGTGAGACTCTGTCTCAAAAAAAAAAAAAAAAGTAAAACGTGGTGTGTCAGTTGATGTTAAGGACCTCTGAAGAAAAATAAAGAAGAGGAATAGAGAATGCGCAGGGTGGTGGAGGAAGTTCCTTTTAAGTCAGGCGGTCAGGGAAGGCCTCTCTGGGAAAGTGACATCAGGCAGGAGAGCCTAGTTCTCCTGGCTTCCAGGCCTAGGTGCTCCTAGTGTCCATGTACAACCTTCTGCCCAGTGAAAGAGTCATTGCCAAAGACCAGGACCGAAGCCTGTTGGGATTGTGGAGTCTAAGAGTTATATGCAGCAGGCACAAATCTCAGTCTGAAATTCAGATGAGCTGGAAATGTAATCTATTTTAAATTCATTTTCATTTCAATGCTCCATTCCATATGTAGGCAGAAGATTCCTCTTAAGCAATGTTTTTCCCCCCCAACCCCTTCCCTTTCCCAGCTCCATTCATTTTTCCTGTGATTGTGGCTAGTGTGAAGTTGTCTCAGGCCCTCTTGGCCATTTTATCTCTTGAGATCCTCCCTGCTCTCTGCTTCTGAATTCTTCAAAACTCTGTGGGGTCCACTGACCAACAAAATCCAAAATATGCTCACTCGTAGCTTTTTCTCTGACCTCCTTCCCAGCCTTCTTAGATGGGAGGCAGGAGGGAGGGCAGGGGAGAGATGTGCATCAGTCAGGGTGGGGTGGGTTCTGCTGCAGTAACAGCAACGCTCAAGTCCTGTTTCTCAGTGGCTCGTGCTGCACTTCCCTGGCCCTGCTCTGTGTCTCCTTGCTCCTGGATCCCAGCTGATGGAACAACCACCATTTCAACTGTTGTACAGCAGAGGGCAAGAGAAAGCATCAAGCCACAGACTGGCTCCTAAAGTCTCCCCTGGGAAGTGGCATACTTCACTTCTGCACACATTTCATTGGCCAAAGCTTGTTACTTGGGGCCAGGCACAGTGGCTCATACCCGTAATCCCAGCACTTTGGGAGGCCAAGACAGGTGAATCACAAGGTTAAGAGATCGAGACTAGCCTGGCCAACATGGTGAAACCCCGTCTCTACTAAAATACAAAAAATTAGCCAGGCATGATGGCAGGCGCCTGTAGTCCCAGCTACTCGGGAGGCTGAAGCCGGGGAATTGCTTGAACGTGGGCAGCAGAGGATTCACTGCACTCCAGCTGGGTGAGTGCAAGACTCCGTCTCAAAAAGCAAAACAAAACAAAACAAAAACCTTGTTACTTGGCTCTACCTAACTTCAAGCAGAGGACGGAGTTCAGGTGGAAATCCTACTATGGGCCTGTGCTCTGGTCTGAATGTGTCTCCCAGAGTTCAGATGTTGAGACCTAACCCCCACAGTGATGGTCTTAAGGGGCCTTTGGAAGTTGGTTGGGTCAGAGGGCTCCACCCATGAATGGGACTCATGCCCTTGTAAAAGAGGCTTGAGGGCGCCCCTCTGTCCCTTCTGCCATGTGAGGACACATAGAAGTCACCATCTATGAGGAATAGGCCAGACGTTGAATCTGCTGGAGCCTTGATCTTGAATTTCCCATCCTCCAGAACTGTGAGCAATGAATTTCTGTTGTTTATAAATTAGCCAGTCTAAGGTATTTCTTTATAGCAGCCTGAACAGACTAAGATGGCCTAAAGGGAAAAGAAACAGAATATTTGTGGACAGTCCCTAAAGATAGTCACAGAAAGTGAGAGCTTCTTTCAGATTCATTAGGTGTTAAAGATGCCCAAGTCCCTTAGGAA
Source organism: Aotus nancymaae (assembly GCF_030222135.1). Lineage (NCBI taxonomy): Eukaryota > Metazoa > Chordata > Mammalia > Primates > Aotidae > Aotus > Aotus nancymaae. The sequence continues at coordinate 24,270,048 of NW_026988442.1, read as the reverse complement.
TGTTCTTTTCTGAGAGGAAGGGGGGCTTTTGAAACCCAGAAATGTATTCTCTGCTTTCACGAAAACATCTTTTTCCTGAGTCAGTACATGTTCTGCAGTCTTAGATTCCTGGACTTTGAGTATCATGTAATCTTAGACTCGAATCTGAGAGCAGGGCTCTGAGAATCTTCCCACCACAGATTTTCAAACCTGAAAGGTCTTTGAATCCAATATCACTTTCTATGCAGGAATTGCCTTAATAATCTTCCTTGCAGGTGGCCACCGGACTTTCTCTGCTTGTATCCTCCCAGGATACAAGACCAGGGAGCTCAGCACATCCCAAGGCAGCCTGTTCCATCATGGATGAGCTCAAAGTGTTTGAATGTTCTGCTTCATCCAGTGATAAAACTTCCTCTCTCGGGACCATCCACTCCAGGTCCCAGTTATTCTACTGGAGGAGCGAAGGTAAAGCCATCACCAGGACAAGCGTGGTGACAGACAGGCTGGACTGGCAGCCAGCTTTTGGGGATGAGTTCAGGGAGCCCTGAACAGCCATGGGAGCCAGACGTATTACTCTCCTGATGCCTAAAATTCCACTATACTAGTCTGGTGGTTTCTGTTAAGGAGGCTTATACACGGTGGAAAGAATAAAGGCTTGGACTCAGCCCTAGGTTCAAATCCTGCATCTTGGCCTGGCCTGTAGGCAAGTCTCATCACTTCTCTGAGCTTTGGCTTTCTCATTTGTCCAACGGAATAACAGTAATAACAGTAATAATACCTCCCATGCAGGATTGCTGGTATTTTCAATGAGATAATATATCTAAACACCTCACACAATGCCTGGCACATAGCAGGTGCTCTAGATCTGTATTGAAATCCAGGCTCTGTCTAGATTTTATATCTCCTTGGTTTATATGTCCTTGGACTTCATTTCCTTGAACCCTAGACTCCCCATCTCTAAGGTGGGGTTGATATTATTCACATCCCACCAGGTTCTGGTCAGAATTTTTAAAGTGCTCATTTACAGATAATGTGCCAAGTTCTTTATTGGAAATTGGATATGTAATCCTCTACTCTGTGGGTAGAACATTTATAATCACCCAATGTTTTTAATGGCAAAACTAGAGCTCAGTGGGGTTGATTGACTTTGCCCAGAGTCACACAGCCGGTGAGGCGGCAGAGTCAAGGTTTGAGCCCAGGCATTTTGCTCCCGCATATACACTATGCATATAAAGGACCTGGCACAAAGCAGCTGCTCATTTTGTGCTTGAACTGCTATACCTTCTGTCCCCGCCTCCAAAAAAGCACAACATCCAGAGTAGGTCAAAGCTATGTTACTTGGCTCTACCTAACTTCAAGCAGAGGAGGGGTTTCAAGGGAACCAAGCATTTGTGGTGCAAAGCCACTGAGGTTTTGGAGTTATCCGTTGTAGCAGCTGGCATGGCTTAACCTGCCCTCTTCGCTGATTTCAGCATTTGCACCTGAGTGTCAATCAGTTAGGAGGTTTTAGGCTGCAAGTAATAGAATACCCTATTACTCCTGAATTCAACAATAGGTGCCTTTGCAGTCAAGAAATCTGGAGGTTAGGTGGCTCCAGGTTTGGTTCGTTCAGAGGTTCAATGATGTCATCTAGGACCTGCATTTTGGCTCCAGCACTCTCATTTTATTGGCTGTAGCCCTCAGGCTTGGCCCCTCATGCTCTCAACATGGCTGCCAAAGTTCCAGACATCACATCCTCATGCAACCTCTTAAAGGGAAAGAATAGGGGACCTTCCCCACACCCCTTTTTATATAATAATTGAGGCCAGCCCTTCTCAAACCTCCTGCCCCAGCAGACTTTCTTTATGTCTTATTGGCCAGAACTGGGTCATATTCTTGTGGACAACTACCAGGGCTTACTAATAGCTATTCTTCCTGGGCACATATCTGGGATACATTTCCCAGCCTTCTTTGCAGTTAGATATGGTCATGTGACTGAGGTCTGGCCGATGGGATGTAAGCAAAAATAATTGTACTGATTTCAGGTCTGGCTTATAAAAATCTCCTTCCCACAATCCTTGCTCTTTCCACCACCTGCCTGCTGAATGGAGAGGACTCTGAGAATGAGGAAAGCCACAAAATAGGAAGAGGCTCAATCACTACACGATCTGCAGAAAACAGCCCTCCCGTCAAGACTTATTGCAGTTTGATGTGAGAAAGAGCCAAGCATTTACGGTGCAATGCCACTGAGGCTTTGGAGTTATTTGTCACAGTAGTCAACATGGCTGAACCTTGCCCATACATAGTAGCCAGGGTCTAGAGAGCTTTGAATGGTTTAGCTCCTGAGTTTGGGAAAAGATTTATTCCTTGAGTACGTTGCCCAATCTTTGTAGAGAAGGATGAAGGCAGGAAGGGGAGTAGGCGTTGGGGTTTAGACTTGAGCTAAACCCAAGGCATAGGAGGATGGAGCTTAGGGAGACAGCTGCCTTCCTCACATGCTGGGGCTAAGAGGGGTGCGAGCAGGGAGAAGGGCTTCTGCAGATCTCCAAATCTGACCCAGTCAGACCTTCCCGCAGTAGGGTCATCAGCACCCTGGGGCACCCAGGACCTCTGCTGGCTTGACCCTCTGGACTGTACCCCATGTCTCCCTCAGTGGACAGCAGGGAATTGGGCAGCTGTTAAATCATAGCATCTTGGTCCTTCACTTGAGGAAGTTCCGTTTCTTAGAAGCATGCATCTGTGGAGTCTCAGGGGCCCAGAACCTCAGGGCCTGGGGGGCTGCATAGCGGGGTGTGCAGGCTGCTTCTCTCCCATTTTCTAGGGGAGGCAAATTTGCATAGTGGTTAAGAGGCCGGACTTTAGCATCTCAGTTCCACAGCTTCTCAGCCCAGTCACCTGGACAAGTGAACTTACTTCCCTAAGTTTTTTCATCTGTAAAATGGGTACAGAAAATGAATTTCTTGAACATGAGTGAAGAAGAAATGAAATAATCAATAGGAAGTCTTAAGCCAAGGTTCTTGCACCCGGCAAGTGCTCCTTAAGTGCCCGGTGTCATCATTATCTCTCCAGGGAGGGTTTACATTCAGATCCCATCACCACCCTGTCCCCAGCCAATGATCCCCAAGGGTAGGTTCCTGGACAGAGCTTTCTCTTTCTGAAAGCAGCTTACTAGACAGCAGTCTGCCCTGGCAGGGAGGGTCCCAGCTCCTCCTCCTCTCACCAGCATGCCACCAAGCTGCTCTCAGCCTCAGCTTTCCCACCTGGACAATGGGCACAAGCAGCTCCCCCTGCCTCTACCTCACAGAGCTGTAACAGGACGCAGTGGAGGAGCAGGGCCTGTGTTTCGGGACAGATTCTATAGGATCCCAGCCCTGCTTCTGAATCTCAGCTCTGGCCTTCTCTCAGTGTGTCACCTTGAAAATGCCACTGAACTACGGTTTGGGGACATTTGAATGAGAACGCTCATTGCTTCCTCATAAGAAGGATGAAATGTGATCAGACATGTGAAGTGCTCAGCTCTGATCAATAGTTTCAATATTAATCAAGATTTGGGGACATATACAGAGGGGCTGTAAGTCACAGGGTTCTCCAGCCAGGTTCTTTGAGACAGATAAGAGGGAAGTTCCGCCCTCACCTTGAAGCCACTTGGGTCCTCCAGTTCTGCCTACTACAGAGCTCACCTCTGAGTCCCCTCTTCCTATCATTGGGACCATGTGGGAGCCAGTGCCGTGCAGGGCTGGGAGCCTAAGGTTTTGAGTTCCAGGCCAGCTTCCACCACTCTCTAGCTGTGTGACTCTGGGAAAGTGCATGACCCTTTCTGAGCCTCCTTAACAGTTATGTGAGGCAGTGGGACTGGAGGCTCTCACCCTAAGCACCCATATGATTATGACATTCACTGACGCCTTCCTCACAGCATCCAGTGGCCAAGGAGAAAGGGTGTGCCTCCCTCGGGGGCTCAGGGTCGAGGTCACTGTTCTGTGTGGAATCTGGATTTTGCTGCCCAGAATGGTCCTCCTGATGTCTGGAATTCCACCATGAGTGACTCACGCCTTTGGAAAGCCACTGCCCTGACCCCACTGAGTAATAACAATAACAGGCCCTTGTGGCTTTTTCTTTGCTGAGAGTTTTCATAGTCCATGGTCTCATCTGGTCCCCAGTGCACAGCTATGGGAAGGCAGTGAAGGTGGAGAGAGTTAGAATCACCATATACAATCCAGAAAGCAGTGTGCGCACAGCTGCACAGCAAGCTAGTGACCAAGCCTAGAGTCCTGAACTGTGGCTTTTCCCTAAAAATGTTTTGCTTAAAACGGCTACCTCTGATATCCGTGTGTCCATGTTCATACAGATTGTTCACAGTAGCCAAAAGGTGAAAGCCACTCAAGTGTCCTTTGCTAGATTAGTGGATAAACAAAATATAGTGTATCCATACAGTGGAAGATTTTCAGCCTTAAAAAGGAAGGAAATTCTGATGAAGGAAAACAGGGATGAAGCTTGAGGACATTATGCTAAGTGAAATAAACCAGTCACAAAAGGAGTAATACTGTGTGATTCCATTTATAGGCAGGATCTGTCAAAAGTAGTTCAATTCATAGAGACAGCAAGTGGAATTGCCAGGGGCTGGAGACGGGGAGAGGAGAAGTTTGCTTAATGGGTTTAGAATTTCAGTTTTGCAAGATGAAGAGTTCTGTGGAAGGATGGTGATAGAAACACAGTGATGTGAAAGTACTTAAAGCCACGCGTGGTACATTTAAAATTGCTTAGATGGTAAATTTTATGTTCTGTGTGTTTTGCCAAAATGTAAAAAGTTAAAAAAAAGAAAAAGGCTTCTCCTAAGAGGTAGGTGGTAAATTCTAATATTTTTCAGGACATATAAGTTAGCTTATCATGAGTGTATCAGTCAGGATAGGCTAGGTCATGCTGCTGTAACAAACAGCTCCAAGGTCTGACTCTAGATTAGAATCCCCTCACACTAACTCTGTTCCTCCTGGAACATTCTTCTTTGCCATCCTAAACCTTTCCTTACTCTGCCTGTACCCCAAACCCAGAATAAGGCAATAGAATCAGACATACTCAACCTTGTCTGGCTGTGTGGCTGTGGGCAAACCAGTTAACCTCTCTGGGCCTCAGTTTACTCATCTGAAAAATGGGGACAATAAGTGAACCTTGAGAAGAGAATTCAAGGAGTATGGAAATATTTAGCATGGTATAGGGCATGGTGTCAGGCTGTGGGTATATTCAAACCTCGTGCAGAGCTTGGCACCCAGGCAGGAATGGGGTGGGCTTCAGTCTCCTGCCAGTCAGGCCCTCAGCCTGAACAATCCCGAGAACACCTTCTTCCAGCCAGCCTTGCGTCAGGGCCGGGGAATGGGTGGGACAGGAGCCAGAGGCTGCGGAGACAGCCGTCTAGCGCCTGGGATACTTTTCTCCCCGATAATCTGTTTTCAATTTTTCATTATTATATTTTTTCTTTTTCAAACCCATCCTGCCAAGGAACAGGCACGCAAGTGTGGTCAGCTCCCAGCCCAGCCTACATCACACTGTTAGAGAATTTCTGCTTTGAATCATGGGGAAGGGGACCCTGCCATATGTCACGTGTGTCCAGCCTCCACACCTTTGCATGTGCCGTTTCCACACCCTGCCAGGCCCCAGCTCCTCTGTCTTTCCCGATTCTGTTCAGCGTCTGTCAAGGCTTGGCCACAGGGCTCTCCCCGGCCAACAGCTCTCTGATCTCTCTTCCCTCTTGTTACCTCAACCCCTACGGTCTCACCAGATCTGGGAACGTGTCTTGAATTCTCATTTTCTTGATTTAACACCTTTGAGGGCAGAGACAGCATCATCCACGTGGTCTGACGACTTTCATAAATTGACAAAGTGTTTTTATCACCACCATACCAATGGCAGGAGAGATGATGAGGATGTTTGTCCCCATTTTACAGATGAGAACATGGAGGTCATGAGACCAGAAGTGATAGTCACTTGGGGAATCAGCACCTCTATCCTGATGCCCTTGCTCTCTCTAAGCTGCCCTGCTGGGCTAAGCACACAGTGGATGTGTGCCTAAATGTGCATGAGTGGGGGCTGGGCAAAGGCTGGGGACTGGCAGGCTCTTCCCTCAACTCATCCCCTCTTCTGCCTGGACAAGTGGTGAATCTGCATTTCCAGGCTTCCTTGCAAGGAAAACAAAGTCTCTCAGGGGACTGATGATGAAAGTAGGCCTGATTCTGCACCACTATGTTTCCACACCCCTTTGCAATGTGACTTGGCCTTCCTTCCCTCCAATGGGGGTTGGCCTTGGGACTGTCTTTGGTCCATTGAGTGTGGTGGAAGTGACCTTGTGCTAGTTCTGAGCCTGAACCTCAAGAAGACATGCAGTCCTTGCAGATTCCCTCTCTCTCTCTCTCTCTCTCTCTCTCTCTCTCTCTCTCTCTCAGTCTCTCTCTCTCCCCGCACACACCCACTGCTCCCCACTCCCCCTGCCCCACTGCTGGCCTCCTCTACCACAAGACAAGCCCAGGCCAGCCCCTTGGAGAATGGGAGAACTCAGGGAGCGGGACCAACCCTTTTTACTTTTTCTTTTCTTTTTTTTTTTTTTGAGACGGCATCTCATTCACTGTCATCCAGGCTGGAGTGCAGTGGCATGATCTGCTCATTGCAACCTCAACCTCCCGGGTTCAAGCAATTCTCCTGCCTCAGCCTCCCAAGTAGCTTGGACTACAGGCCCATGACAACATGCCCAGTTTTTGTATTTTTATTAGAGGCAGGTTTTGCCATGTTGGCCAGGCTGGTCTCGAACTCCTGACTTCAAGTGATCCACCAGCCTTGTCCTTCCAAAGTGCTGGGATTACAGGTGTGAGCCACTGTGTCCGGCCCCAATTCTTACATAAGACAGTTCTACCATCACTTTAAGTCACAAACATGGCCTCAACTCAAATTTAAAATGTCCAGTCAAGCTATTAATCCAAACTCCCAGCTGGATTTGGGTTTAAACCTTCTCCTCTTGTCCAGCTCGGGCCTGTTCTGCGGTGGCGGTTTGGGGGGTTCCTTCTCTAGCTCTCCTCCCCTCCCCCACAGGTGGGGGCTGTGGAGGTAGCAAGGGGAGAGAGAAAGGGTCTTGCTTGAGCTGCCACCATCCTGCTAGTTTTGAGCTGACAGTGTCACAGATGTCCCACAGATGGCCATCTCTGCAAGGCCCCTCACTCTTTACCCTGGAGGGACGCACCTCTCTTCCTGGGGGTCTCTTGCAAGTCCTTCCTTGGCCCTGAGGAACCCAATATCCAACTCCAGCTTCTTGCTAAGACCACTCCACCCTCCAAAAGGTCCTAGGGGACAAGACTCAAGCTGACCCCTGCAAGCTACCCCCACCCCAGCCCACATCTGATCCCCAAACCCTTCCAGATCCCCTGCCCAGCATCTGGAGATGAGGAGTGGTCCCCTCTGGGTGAGGTCTCATAGCTGGAGCTGCCACTCCTCCTGCAAAAGCTCTTCCCCAAGCCCCAAACCCTTTATTTTCCCACCGTCGTGAGGGGTGAAGGCTGCGGAGGCAGAGATGTGACCACCTTCTTTGTAAATCCGTCGGACCTGATGATCCAGTCTAGAATTTCACGCCTTTCCTATCCTGGGATCTTCTGTTGAACATTTTAGTATATTTCAACAGAATGAAACAGCCCTTATAGACCATTCTTGCTCTCAATTTTATTATCTTTATATCTTGAATATTTTCTCACTTTTCCTTACAGCTCACTTAAAAATTTTTTAATTGCAGCAAAATATACATAACATAAAATTTAGCTAATGAACCATTTTAACTGTACGGTTTTGGGGCATGAAGTACAGTCACACTGTTTTACAACCGTCACCACCAAACCTCTCCAAAATGTCACCTTGCCAAACTGAAACTCTGAATCCATTAAACACAAGCATCCTGGCCCCTCCTCCCAGCTCCTGGAACTGCCATTCTACTTTCTGTCCCTATGAATCGGACTAGAATGGGACTACTTTTTTTTTTTAGACAGATCTTGCTCTGTCGCCCAGGATGGAATGCAAAGGCACAATCTCAGCTCACTGCAACCTCTCCACCTCCCAGGTTCAAGCAATTCCCTGCCTCGGCCTCCTGAGTAGCTGGGACTACTGAAGTATGCCACCACACCTGGCCAAAACCAAGTTTTAATCCCACCAACAACGTATGGAGGAGTGTCTCTCCATATCCCCACCTGCATAACTTTGCCAATTTGAAAGTAAAACAGTCCCTGCTCAGGTGGTGTGGATTTAACAGGTGTTTCTCTTCCTAGGAGTGAAGATGAGCATCTTTTTATCTGTTAAAAAGCCACTGCACATTTTTTTTTTGTGAACCATTGGCTCACCTCTTTGAGGGCTATTTTATACTTCTCTGCACCCCTCTCCTTGTTCCCCAGGTCCCACCAGAGCTGAAACTAAATGAGGGCTCAAAGCCAGATAGTTGAGAATCATGCTGTTATGCTGGGCAAATTCTGTTGGCCTGAGTTCTGGGAAGCAGGACTTATTTTTGAGGGCACACCTCCCCCTGCTGGCCAAGCTGGGTTTTTCCTCCCCAGCTTGGACCAGGAGAAGAGGCAGGGCGGCTGGAGATTGAGGGGTCTGCCTCTGGAGTCTGGGTTTGATCTCACATATACCATTTACTGCTATGTGACCTCGGGTAAGCAGCTTTACCTCTCTGGGCTTTCCACCTCCTCATCTATAAAATCAAAATAATAGCCATTCTTCTCACTCACGGGGTTGTTGGAGGAATAATCTGGTGATAGGGCATGAAGGTGCTTCACAGAGTGTGTGACACAAAACAAGTGCTAAATAAATAGTAGCTGGAATTCTTGACATTCAGGAAGACCCAGCGGGAAGAGAGAAAGGATGATGGGAGCCTAGCAAAAGAAGCGGCTGGTGCGGCTGGAATCTCGTAGGTCCACTCCTGCCTCGCCAACCTGTTTCCTCTTGGCGACCTCACTTTCCAGCCAGAGGCCGGTCATACTGCAATGCTGAGAACTCCGTGCCCACACCAGGCAGGGCTTTGACCTCTCCCCTGTGTCTGGCTGGGTGCACTAGAGTGTTGAGCAAATCCACACTCAACCCCCGCAACACATACACACACACGCACACAAAGCCACACACAATCAAAGCCACACACACACAAAGCATCTGTATATCTTCTTCCAGGGAGCTTATAGACACCCTATTAGAGGCCTCTGTGATCACATCAGCTGAGCACCAGCTCTCTATGTAGTGCTGGAGAAGGGGAGTTTCATCTGAGCCACTCTGGCCCTCCGCTGTAGGGCCCTGTCCTCTTTTCTGACATTCAACTCTTGCCTAATTGACAATTACATTCAAATCCTCCCTCTGCTCTGCAACCTTCCATAGCTCCCCAGTGCCTCCTATGTAAGCCCAGATTCCTCACCCTGGCATTCAAGGCCACTCGTGGCATTGAATGGTCTGTGTGTGGAGGGGCCCACTAGGCTAAATGAGAAACACTCCCTCCAATCCTGCCCTTCCTTCAAGACTGAACTAAATGCCACTCCTTTCCTTCCTTCATTTCTCTACCCATCCAGTCAACATGATTTATTAAACACAAAGTGTATTTACTAACACATTTATTACCTACTATGTGAAGACATTATTCTAGGCAGTGGAGAGAGACAGTGGTCTTAGCCAATTGCAAACAGAATGTCTTAGTTTTGCAAATGTTTTAAACCATATGCCCATGTGCATGCGTTGGAGAGTTCCTCCACGGCCCTGGGAGAGGACGTCCAAGCGAAGAGCCCTAAGGCATTGCTGGCCTCACAGTAAATTCACCTCTGTGCCCAACCGTGCCGGGCTGTCCAGGATCGTGGCCTCTTCCTCCTCTGAGCTCCAAAGACTTTCACTCTCAGCTCTGCCACTGACCAGCTTTGTGACTTTGGGAAGTCATTTTTCCAAGTCTCAGATTATGTACATAAAGCGATATATAGGACGTGATTCCGACCTTGAGAGAGGAATGAAATGTTGATTTAATTGTTTAAAGGGGTTACGTTAGATTAGGCGTAAAAATGCCTGCACGTGGTAAGTGCTCATTGAGGGGCAGCCAGTGTTACTATTACTATTAGCTGCAGCTGACACGGGCAACACTGGCTACCCGCTCCCCGATGGAGCCAGAGGTTTGCTTTCTTTGCCCACTGGAGGGCAGCAGAAAACACAAACCTGCCTTCCAGAGCTTTGCACCCAGGCTAACACCTAACACAGGCCTCCCAAGCGGCAGGAGGAAGGTAAGGGGTTTCTGGGCTCAAAAGTGAGGCTGGTCAGTGAAGAGCCTTGTTCATTTCCTGTGTCCCTAGGACTGGATGTTAGTGGCAGGGGTAGGCTCCCTAAACAGCTCCGGTCAATGGAAAGGCAGCCAGCTCACCCAGCCCAAAGCCCCAGTTTTGGTTCCTGGCTGCATCCCACAGTCCCGGACAGGGTGGGCCGAGTTCTAGCCTCTGGAGCTGCTCTTCGCATTTCTGTCTGTGTGACCTTGGGCAAGTGCCTTGACCTCTCTGTGCCTCCATTTCTTTTTCTATGAAATGGAAATATTGCTGTTTCCCCCAAAAGGAAAAGCTTCCGTATATGCAGAGGGATGGCCATGCTTGTGTTGCTTTTCATCAGGTCAGTCTGTTATGCTGTAATTCGCTTTTTTCTTCTGATCACAAGTGCAATGTATTAATTGGTTTGAATGTTATTGAGTGCCCTACAGCAGGCCAACACCTGTGTGAGCTGATGAAATTGGCAAAAATGAAGCTAGTTGTGTTGTTGGGTGGTGGGATTCTGGGTGACAGAGTTCCCCGTGTCAGCACCCGCCACCCCATTCTCCAAACTTTCTATAATGTTGTTGCATCACCTTTATGATGGTAGAAAAGGGAGATCAGGAGGAATGCTGACTGAGCACCTACTGTGTGCGCGATGTTTCCATTGGTCTTTTCCCGAATTCTGCAGGTGCCACACAGGCCAGGCCACATCTGTGTGGCTTGCCACTGTATTTCCAGTGCCCAGCACCACACCTGGCATGTCATAGGTCCTCAAAACATACTCGTTTAGCACCTAAAGAAATGATTTGTGCGAAGTTTGCAAACGAGGAAATTGAGGTTCAAAGACGTTGTGTGACTTGCTCAATGTCACCTAGCTAGTGGGACGCAGGGCCAGGATCATCAGACTTCAGGTCCTGAGGAAGGCCTTTCTACTCCTGCCTGTGTCTCCTCCTCCTCACATTCCCACACCCTCTTTGTAACGCCATCTTATTTTCCAGGCCTCGGATGCAGGTGCAGGAAGAGTGCACTCTTAGCTAGTATGGCCACGCTTCCTCCCTGAGTGTGCCCCGCATCTTCTCAACCCCCTGGGGACCCCTGGATAATCTGAAGCATGCCCTCCAGCTGGGGGGGTTGCCCAGCAGGCGAGGGTTTGCCCCTTAGCCACTGTGGCCCATTTGGAAGTTTGGCAGGTGGGTTTCTAGTGCAAGGCCAGCTCTGCCCTTTGAGCCCGGAGTCACCTATCTGGGCCCCGCCCAGTCCTGCACACACCTGGTAGCAGGTGTAGAGGAGGCAAAAGCCAGACTTTGCCCCTTTGTCTGCACCCCTTTTCCCACTCTCAAGCAGATGTGTGTCCAAAAGTGTTTGACGTGTGCTGTGTGCATATGGGAATATGCACATGTGTACATGGGTGTCCCAGGCACATACTTGTGGATATGGGCAGCCCCGTGTGGGAGCACACGTGTGTCTGAGTGTGGCTTATGCGATCCTCCGTGTGCCCATTTGTGCAGATGTGAATCCAAGCGTGAACATGAGTTTATGTGTAGCTCTGTGTGGGTAACACCAAAGAATGGACCACCAAGTAGAAGAGTAACTCCTCGCCCCACCTCAGTTTCCTGGTCTGTAAAATGGGGACAGCAATGGCATCAAATAGGTGGAACCGGCCAGGCACACAGTAAGTGCCATGAGAGGGACTGGCGCAGGAAACATTTCTCCCATCATTCTTGGGTCCATGAGTGTTTCTTCTGTTCTCTTGGTTTTATCAGTGCAAAGGCAGTGTAACAACAGTAGAGCAAGTTTGGGAAAGAGATGTGGGGAAGGGGGGGATGCCTGTCCCCCAGAACCCCAACACTCCCAACACAAGGGGGAGTTTGGTTTTGCTTTTCTTTTCCTGCCTCTGTCCATGAGCCAGCACGGAGCTTGGCACACAGCACAGTGCTGGAAAAAAATATTTGGATGTTTTAACGAATATATATTAGCTAAAATGACACACTGAGTATTTGTCCATCCTGTGTTTGTTCACACATCATGGACATTTTCCATACGATAGCCGACCTTTATAGTTATTATTATTATTATTTGAGATGGAGTCTGGCTCTGCCTCCCAGGCTGACGTGCAATGGCACGATCTCAGCTCACTGCAACCTCCGCCTCCCGGGTTCAAGTGATTCTCCTGCTTCAGCCTTTCTGAGTAGCTGGGATTACAGGCATGCACCTGCATGCCAGGCTGATTTTTGTATTTTTAGTAGAAATGAGGTTTCACCATGTTGGCCAGGCTGGTCTCAAACTCCTGACCTCAATTGATCCGTCCACCTTGGCCTCCCAAAGTGCTGGGATTACGGACATGAGCCACCACACCTGTCCCAGTCTTTATAATTATTAAGGATAATAAAAGAAAATTAGGAACTACCCAATGCCCCCAAACAGCAGTTCACTCAGTTATAGAAGAGCCACTTGTAGTAAGGAATGTCATGTTACAGTAATGAACATCTTTTTCCACTAGGATTTTTTTTCTTTCTTTGGGACAAGTTAGTGTTTCTACATTGGGAATAGGATGTCCCAGGATCTATCTGCCCCTGGATAGGAAGGGGATTGCATTAAAAAAAACTGGAAACATTAACCATCAAGGAAATGCAAATAAAAACCACGATGAGATCCCACTACACCCCCCACCCCGAGGATGGCTGCGATCAAAGACACAAACCATAACAAGCATTGGTAAGGAAGCAGAGAAATCAGAACCCTTATACATTGCTGACAGCGATGAAAAAAGTGAAAAAAAAACAGTCATAAAAGACCACCGGGCTGGGCACACTGGCTCATGCCTGTAATCCCAGCACTTTGGGAGGCCAAGGTGAGGGGATCACTTGAGCCCAGGAGTTCTGGACTAGCTTGGGCAACATAGGGAGAACCCATCTCTACAAATAATTTTTAAAAATTTGCTGGGCATGTTGGTGCACCTGTGGTCCCAGCTACTCGGGAGACTGAGCAGGGAGGGTCACATGAGCCCTGGAGTTTGAGGCTGCAGTGAGCCATGATTGCACTGTTGCACTCCAGCCTGGGCAAGAAGGGGAGACCCTGTCTCAAAAAAAAAAAAAAAAAAAAAGGAAAAAAAAGACCACAGATTGCATGACTTCTTTTATATGAAACTTCTAGAATAAGCGAATCCATAGAGACAGAAAGTAATGGGCAGTTGCCTAGGGCCAGAGAGGAGTCAGCCGCAGGAATGACTGCTAGTGGGTACAGGGTTTTTGTGGGGGATGATGAAAAAGTGCCAAAATTGACTGTGACAAATACATGAAAAGTTATTGAACTGTACACTTTGTTTTTTTTGTTGTTTTCGAGACAGAGTCTTGCTCTATTGCCCAGGCTGGAGTGCAGTGGCATGACCTTGGCTCACTGCAACCTCCACCTCCTGGGTTCAAGTGATCTCCTGCCTCAGCCTCCCAAGTAGCTGGAATTACAGGCATTCACCACCATGCCCAGCTAATGTGTGTATTTTTTGTAGAGATGGGTTTTCACCATGTTGGCCAGGCTGATCCTGAAGTCCTGACTCAAGTGATCTGCCTGAATTGTACATTTTAAATCAGTGAATCATATGGCCTGTGAATTTTATCTCAATAAAGCTGTTATAGTAATGTATTTTTTAAAAAAGGATGGAGACCCAAGATGACAATAAAAATACACGCCATCATTTACTGGGAGCAGGGACTATTGCCAGGACTCATTAATCTCATGTATCTTTCACAATAACCCTGTTGGGTTATTTTCCCCGTTTTATAGATGAGGACACTAAGATTCAGAATGACTAAGTAACTGGCCCAACAGCACTTAGTTCTTTATAGAGCTGTGATTTGAACCCAAGCCCCTGCTCAATTTGAAGTAATTTTGCCTCCTTAGAAGGCACCAGGAGCTAAGGCACCAGGCCGACGGGACAGACAAGGGCCCAGAACGGGGCCTCCTTTCTCCCCTGCCACTATCTGGCCTGGGCAGCCAGAGCTCACCATCAGGGCTCTCTATCTCTCCCTCAGGCCTTCTGCCTGCATCTCCCTGTGTATGGCCCCTCCAGCAGAAACCCAGTGGAGGCACTGATCTGGTAAACAGATGTGACTCAGGCCTCTCCAAGGCAGCTCTCAAGCCTGTCCACCAAGTAGCCTCCGAGACTTACTATACGGAAATAATAATACATGTGCACAAAGATGGACAGACAAAAATGTTCATCACAGCGTTGTTTCTAATAGGGAGAAACTGGAAAGAACCTACATGTCCAGAGCTGGAGGACTGGTTATTCCACGACAGAATGTGCAGTGGAATAATTCTGTGCAGCCCTTAAAAACCTATGGTAGCCAGGTGCGGTGACTCACGCCTGTAATCCCAGCACTTTAGGAGGCCGAGGTGGGCAGATCACGAAGTCAGGAGTTTGAGTCCAGCCTGGCCAACATGGTGAAACGCTGTCTCTACTAAAAATACAAAAATTAGCCAGGTGTGGTGGTGGGAACCTGTAATCCCAGCTACTCAGGAGGCTGAGGCAGGAGAATCACTTGAACCCGGGAGGCAGGGGTTGCAGTGAGCAGAGATTGTGCCACTGCACTCCAACCTAGGCGACAGATCAAGACTCCATCTCAAACAAATAAAATCCTATAGCAGAAGAATCCAAAATCCTATAGCAGAAAGATCCTCACTGACATAGGAAAATGTTCACAATATGTCAAGTGAGAAAGGCAGACCCCTGCTAGCTGCTGCCCCTGCCACCTAGGCCCACCCCTGCTTGCACCTACAATCCAGCCACATTAACCCTCTTCTGCTCCCCCAAATGCCCCAGACTTTTCTTCTCAGGTCTTTGCAGTTGCTGCTCCCTCTGCCTGAAATCCACTTCCCATCCCTTGTCATTCTCTTTCAAGCTGGCTAACTCTGCTGCAGCCTTCAGGTCTCAGCTGAGCTCTCTCTTCCCCTGGGAAGTACCCTTGGGCCCTCAGGCTGGGGCAGGGTCCCTCCCTGTGCCCTCACAGCCCTGTGGGACCCCCATCATGGCACCCATCACCCTGTGACTGGCCATTTAACTAATGCCACCTGCATTTGACTCCAGAAGACAAGTCCAGACCTGTCTAACTGGACTGATACTGTTTTCTTAGTGTCTGATCTCAGAGGAGGCCTCTCCCAGTGACTTCTGTGGCAACTGGAGTGAAAGCCGGTCTCCTCTTCATGTTCTCCAAGGTCTTGCGTGGTCTGGCCAGTGTCCATGCCCCAACTCATCTTCTGTGTTTTTTCTCAATCATTCTGTTCCAGCCATATGGGCCTTTTAGATGGTTCTTCAACATGCCGAATGCATGCCTGCCTCAGGACCTATGCATTTGCTGTTTCCTCTGCCTGGAATAAATGGCCGAATGACCAAGACCTGATGCTTCACCCCAATTGGCTCTCCTCTGGGCCCTGCTCTTCTCACCTGTAAACCAGAGGTGGCCATCTGCCCAGTCTCTCTCTCTCTTCCTCCCCCTCCCTCCCCTGCAGGCCGTTGTGAGGGTCCCAGGAGGCCGGGGTTGAAGCATGTTTGATGAAGCATGCAGGGCAGAGGAACCTCAAGATATTTTAGGGGCCTTGAGAAGAACTCACCCAGTTAGCACAGGTATCACAAGCACAGACTAATGGTGAATACTTGATTGGCTTCATGTCCTTGAGAGGCTTTTCAAAGTCTCACGTGAAACTCCTTATAAAAAAGTTCCAGTAAAGCCAATTTAAAGGGAGCCAATCACGATTCTTGCTGCACATTATGCAACAAATCAGGTTAAGTATAATAAGTCTAAAATTTATTTTACAAATAAATCAGTCCTACTACGATTTATCTTTGCTAAACTTAGGGGACTGGAGAGGGAAAAATTGTCATGACTAGTTGTTGTTATAATGGCATAGAGAGCTGGGGACCCAGCTTCCTCATGAACCAAGAAGGGTAGGGGGAGGGCAGGAGGGAAGACAAAGGCAGGCTGTTTCCCACTCTGCCCCAGGCTGAGCCTGGCTAGGCTTGGCAGGCCGCGCTCTGAGCTCATTGTCCCAGGTGCAGCCTGGCCTTTAGCAGGGAGTCGCTGAGGCTGGGCAGGGCTTCTGTGGAATCAGGCATCTGGTGATTGCTTATCTAGCCTTCCCAAGCCAGGAGGGCCTGGGGCAGGTGGCAGCGTATCTTCAGCCCTCTGCCTTCCCGGTGTGAGTCTCTCTCTCTCTCTTTTGTTTTTGTTTTTGACACAGGGTCTCACTCTTTTGCCCAGGCTGGAGTGCACTGGCGCAATCACGGCTCACCGCAGCCTGGACCTCCTGGGCTCAGGTGATCCTCCTGCCTCAGTCTCCCCAATAGCTGGGACTACAGGCAGGAGCCGCCACAGCCAGCTAATTTTTTGGTGTTTTTTGTAAAGATGGGGTTTTACCGTGTTGCCCAGGCTGGTTTCAAACTCCCGGCCTCAAGCGATCTGTCTGCCTTGACTTTCCAAAGTGCTAGGATTACAGGCGTGAGCCACCATGCCTGGCCAAGTTTCTCTTTGTTACAAACTTAATTTTCTCTTCTCCCAGGAGAGGCCCCAGATGCCAGATGGGATGCCAGAGGCTCCAAATAATCAGCTCTCAGGGCTCCCTCTGCTCTTTTGGCCCATTCCTGGCTCCCTGAGTGTTTAAAGGGGTGCCTAATGTCATGCATACATACAATAGGCTGTTTTCAAATTCTTACTAAATAGCTCTACCTGAATGTCTGACAGGTTTAAAAATATTTTTCAGGCTAAGAAAGGAAAGACATTCTGACAGGTGCCACAAGATGGATGAAACTTAAGGACATTGTGCTAACTGAAACAAGCCAGTCACAAAAACACAAATACTGATTGCAGGTATATGAGGTATCTAGAGTAGTCAAATTCATAGAGACAGAGGGTAGAATGGTGATAAGCAGGGCACTGGGGAAGGGGAATGAAGAGTTACTGTTCAGTGGGTGCACAGTTTCAGTTTTGTGAGATGAGAAACTTCTGGAGACCTGTTGCACAACAATGCAAATATACTGAACATTTTCAGCCTAACGAAGGCAAATTAATATAGGTAGAGAGTTTATTTGGGCCGAGGTTGAGAATTGCAGTCCAGAAACACTTCCCAAGTTACTTTGAGAAATACTCTGGAGAACAAAGAAGATGCTCCAGGTTTTTTAGAATGGACAAATCATGAGAGGGGGCAATTACAAGATTGTTTTTCAGGAATTCTCATTGGTTTCCAGAAATGACATTGACTGTTGATTGACTCTACCTGGTTGTACTATAGGATATGAGTTATGGTGTCTAGTGGGGGTCAGTGTTAATTTATAGATTTTGGTGGTGATACTCAGCCTAGAGACCATACAGCAGGCAGCTTTGAAATGATTATTTAACTCTGAGTGGGTGGGAAAACATGATTGCTGTCTCATTCCAGTGCCTCTCTGGGCCTGATCATTTAAAAGAGCCTTGCTTTTCTTGGATAAAATAATTCTTTTCTTTCTCATTTCTCCCTTTCGATCAAAAATCTTTTTTCTTGAGAGCATTGATTAAAGTCTAAGTGTCAAGGTGTCCCTCGTCACTGGGAGGGCTCATTCCTGGACAGTCCTGCCTCGTATAGAGGGGGAAGGAGAAAATGTCTCAGTGAGGAATTTTAAGGGTGCCGAGAAGCTGAATTGGTATGGCGTCACAGCATGGCAAAAAATAAGACCTCAGCCAGGTCATTGATTTACATACCTGCTGTCATTTGTTAAATCATCTCTCGTTTTCAGAATACTGGGCTTTTAGTTTTCTTTGGAGAAGTAAAACAATGAGAGATATATAACATTAATAATCTGAATAGTACAAATTTAATGTTCATAAGAATTATCACAAAGAGAATTTGTATGCCAAAATGGAAAAAAAAAAAAAAAGAACTTATTCCATTAGGGAGCCAACTTGAAACATCATGAAAAAAATTAAATCCAAGTTTTTCTTTAGAAACTTGTAACAAAAAATAATTCAGGATTCAGTTCAAATTTTGGGCAAATAATAAAAACTCAAAGACCATGGTCAGGGCTAGAAGCTAACAGGTGTGCTATTGAAACAATTTTTCTCTCTCCTGTCCCCCCAATTTTAGCAAAGATAAATCATAGTAGGACTCATTTCTTTGTAAAATAAATTTTAGTCTTATTATACTTGACCTGATTTTTTGCATAAAGTGCAACAAGAATCGTGATTGGCTCCCTGTCAATTGGCTTTACTGGAACTTTTTCATAAGGAATTTCAGATTAGACTTGTCAAAGCCTCTCCAGGACACGAAGCCAATCAAGTATTCGCCATCAGACTGTGCTTATAATACCTGTACTAACTGGGTGAATTCTTCTCTCCTCAAGGTCCCTATCTTGAGGTTCCTTGGACTTCTCAGAAAGTGACATTCTTTACTTATCTCAAGTTCAGGAACACTGTAAGGGAACCACATAGACAAGATATCAAGCCAGTCTTTTACCAAGCCTATTAGCTTTATAAAGTCAACTCAATCCCTCAAAGCAGTCTGAAAACCTATGAAAATAACCCATTCCAGTCAAAGCCTCAGTAAAATAACCAAAGGTTATTTTTGGGAATAAAGAGATTTTGAGAACAAATAACCTTTGTTCTCAAAGGTGTCAGGTTCTTATTGAGATAACTATGTTGCAAATATAGTTTGCAATAACTACGCAAATAGTTACTTTGAGAAGTGCAAATAACTATATTGCCATAAAATAAGAACACTCACAAATAGTTTCTGAGTTCTGGAGCAATCAGATAAAAAAGCAAATGTGTTAATTTGCTCACAAAAGTATAGTTCACCCAATTGCTATAAGTGGCTTAAAAGAAAAGTTTTCTTGACTCTGGAAAACAACACACAAAATGAATCCACACTATTTCAAACAACAAGTCATAAAACATCATTTTAGACCTCCATTAGTTAAGTACAATGTAATTAATTCTTATTCTGCTTGATGCTGGGTTAGCAATCTTCACAAACTCCTCAGTGTTTTAAATTAAGGTTCTGGAGGTTTTTCCCTAGACCAATGTTATGATCTTAAAACTTATCAGAAAACTGACAAGTATTTAAGGATACTTGTCATTGTCCTTTCCACAAATTTATTGAAGCAGCAGCTAATTTTGTACTATTGCTGACTATAAGACACTTTTTGAGAAGAATCAAAGTCAAATAATAATTGTCTATGGATGATAAAAAACTTAGAATAGCCATGGTTAAAGACACAGTTGATAAGGAAATTTGGTTATTTCTGTGGCATACAACAATTTAACATAATGTTCATAATTATGACTGATAACATACCAAGACATATCAGATTTTTTTGAAATTTCATACAACTTCAGCACACATATTAATAACGCATTTATATAAATACAATTTGAAGAAAGTTAAACACCATTTCTTATTTGGTAATGCTTCCCATATGATTTTAACATACCAAATAAACTTAATATGTCTCCCTCGGACTTTCAAGGGTTATTTTTTTGAATGTCCAAAAGTTAGTTTGAAGTCAAAAAGACTCAATTTAGAATTTGAAATTTGATTTTGAGAAGTATGTCAAATATAAAGGCTTAAAATACTTGATATCAAAATAAGATCACAGGTCAGTGTAAAATTACAGTCATTCATCTAAAAAGCGATTATTCAAATATTTCAAAAAACAAATCTTTACTCTTTCATAGAGAGGAGATTCAGTTTTCCAATCAAAAGACCTGATAAAGACAGCTTAAGACTAACAGACTATCTCTCCCTCTCCCTCATTTCTTCTTTCTTTCTTTCCTTCCTTCCTTTTTTCTTTCTTCCTTCCTTCCTTCCTTTATTCCTTTCTTCCTTTCTTCCTTTTCCTTTCTTTCTTTATGAAGTTTACTCAAAAAGTAAACAAAAAAATATTTTATTATCTCTTATTAATACTATATGAGATCAGACATAGTGGCTCATGCCTATAATCTGGCAGTTTGGAAGGCCAAGGTAGGCAGATCACCCTGAGGCTAGGAGTTCAAGATCAGCATGGCCAACATGGCAAAACCCCGTCTCTCCTAAAAATCCAAAAATTAGCCTGATGTGGGAAAAAAAAAAAAAAAAAGAATATCTGGTTCAAAAGAAAAAAAACTGATTCTGCTTTTGCATCAGCACATTATAAATATGAAGCCTATTTTTTTTGTTGTTGTTTTTGAGACAGAGTTTCACTTTTGTTGCCCAGGCTGGAGTGCAATGGCACCATCTCAGCTTACCGCAACCTCTGCCTCCCGAGTTCAAGCAATTCTCCTGCCTCAGCCTCCCGCGTAGCTGGGATTACAGGCATGAGCCACCACACCCTGCTAATTTTGTATTTTTAGTAGAGACAGGGTTTCACCATGTTGTTCAGGCTGGTCTCGAACTCCTGACCTCAGGTGATCTGCCCGCCTTGGCCTCCCAAAGTGCTGGGATTACAGGTGTGAGCTACCATACCCGGCCCTAATTTTAATAAAATCTTATAAATAAATCCATCCAATCTCAATCAACTTTGACCATAGAAGATAATATTTCCATAAACCTTTTGTAACCTTTTACAATTTTTCCATTCCTCTTTCTTTTCCCAACTTTCTATATTCATTCAGTTAATCTATTTCATTTTTTCCTTCTTTTATCCCAATTTAATACAGTCTTTAAGTAACCTCTAAACTAGGCAAAATCACATTCTCTTTAACAAAAACCGTATACTTATGTCTTGTAATCTTCCATCCTAAAAACATATCTTACTTTCCTTATATATTCTGAATACAGAATTATTTTCCTTCTGGTCTCTAGTATTAGTTACCATATATTAGTCAGAATTTTAAATCTTAGTAATCATAATTTATACTGAAAACCTAAGAAGTAATTTTTTTTTTTTTAGACAGAGTCTCACTCTGTCACCCAGGCTGGAGTGCAGTGGTACAATCTCGGCTCACTGCAACCTCCACCTCCCAGGTTCAAATGATTCTTCTGCCTCAGCCTCCAAAGTATCTTGGACTACAGGTGCACACCACCACACTGGCTAATTTTTTGTAGTTTTAGTAGAGACAGGGTTTTACCATTTTGGCCAGGCTGGTCTCGAACTCCTGACCTCAGGTGATCCACCCACCTTGGCCTCCCAGAGTGCTAGGATTACAGGTGTGAGCCACCATGCCCAGCCAGAAGTAATTTTTAACTGTCAGTTATGTGCTAACAATTTATGAGTACACATTTTATAATAGTTGGAAACATAGGCTTTCTAATAGAACAATTTTTCAATGTGGAATAGGATATTTTTACTAACAAATCTTATTTATTATTATTTTTTTTTTGAGACAGGGTCTTACTCTGTTGCCCGAGCTGGAGTATAGTGGTGTGATTATAGCTCACTGCAGCCTCAGACTCCTAGGCTTGAGTGATCCTCCTGTCTCAGCCTCTGGAGTAGCTGGGACTACAAGCATGCAACACCACTCCTGGCTAACTTTTAAACTTTTATTTTGTAGAGAAAATGTCTCACTATGTTGCCCAGGCTGTTCTCCAACTCCTGGCCTCAAGCAATCCTCTTAACTCAGCTTTCCAAAGTGCTGAAATTCTAGGTATGAGCCAGCACACCCAGACCCTAAATATCTTTTGTTTCTATGAAACAAGAAATCAAAAGTATATGAGCTTAAAATTATATGTAGTAATTAACGTCTTAGCATTATATCTTCTTTGGAAATGGTCTAGATATTCAATAAATATTCATAATTTAATTTATCTTGGCAAAACTCTAAAGGTATAGTTACCAGAAAGATTTGAAAAACGTTTTCCCTTTTGTGTCCACTGCCAGAGCGGGAGGAGCCAAAATGAAATTTGATCCCTTTGTGACTTTCTTTTTGTTTGTTTTTTATTTTATTTGTTTGTTTGTTTCTGAGATGGAGTCTCAGGGTCTCAGAGTCTCACTCTGTCACCCAGGCTGGAGTGCAGTGGCACGATCTTGACTCACTGCAGCCTCTGCCTCCCAGGTTCAAATGATTCTCCTGCCTCAGCCTCCCAAGTAGCTGGGATTACAGGTGCGCACGACCATGCCCAACTAATTTTTGTGTTATCAATAGAGATGGGGTTTCACCATGTTGGCCAGGGTGGTCTCAAACTCCTGACCTCAGCTTCCCAAACTGCTGGGATTACAGGTGTAAGCCACTGTACTCAGCCTTAATTAATTTTATTAAATAATATATTTTTGTTATTTTTAAAAAATAGAACACTTCAAATTTGCATGTCATCCTTGCACATGGGCCACGCTAATCTTCTCTGTATTGTTCCAATTTCTTTCTATCTATCTATCTATCTATCTATCTATCTGGAGACAGAATCTCTCTCTGTCACCCAGGCTAGAGTGCAGTGGTGTGATCTTGGCTCATTGCAACCTTCCCCTCCCAGGTTCAAGCAATACCCCTGTCTCAGCGTCCCAAGTAGCTGGGATTACGGGCATGTGCCTCCACACCCAGCTAATTTTTGTGTATGTAGTATAGATGGGGTTTCACCATGTTGGCCAGGCCAGTCTTGAACTCCTGACCTCAGGTGACCCACTCACCTCAGCCTCCCAAAGTGCTGGGATTACAGGTGTGAGCCACCACACCCAGCCTTCGTTCCAATCTTAGTATATGTGCTGCCCAAGTGAGTACCTACCTCACTGAATTTTAGAAAACAAGGTAGGAAATTTACATTTCAAAGCACAGAGAAGGAATTTAAGGCTTCCAGAAGGCCATTGAAGTTTTACATTTTATTCCTTCAGCAAAAAATCATACCAACAAGAAAGGAAGGGAACTGAGAAAGGGACTCACCAGAGAATTAAAAGAGGGGTTTCAGTCACCTGGAAGAAATTCCCCAAAACAAGATCCAAAATAGAAAAAACAGAAAGGCCCTATTTTAAAAATTATAGTCTGAATATCTGCTTTTAATTAAGTCAACTTTGGACTACAGAGCTCTTAAGAAAATCTTTTTATCAGGTTTTAGCCAGGTAGATAACGAACATTCGTGTGTGTGTGTGTGTGTGTGTGTGTGTGTGTGTGTGTGTTGGCTTTTGCTTTCTGAAATTTAGTTTAAGAAGAGTTTTGGAGGAGGGGCATATTTGTTTATTAGAGGTCTAGGATAACCACTCTTTTTTTTTTTTTTTTTTTGAGACGGAGTCTCACTCAGCCACCTAGGCTGGAGTGCAATGGTGCATTCTCGGCTCACTGCAACCTCCACCTCTCAGGTTCAAGAAATTCTCCAGCCTCAGCCTCCCAAGTAGTTGGGATTACAAGTGTGTGCCACCACGTCTGGCTAATTTTTTTGTGTGTATTTTTAGTAGAGATGGGGTTTCACCATGTTGGCCAGGCTGGTCTGAAACTCCTGACCTCAGGTGATCCGCCCACCTCGGCCTCCCATAGTGCTGGGATTACAGGTGTGAGCCATCACGCCTAGCCACAAGTCACTCAAAACCAACATATATAGGTGTGCATGAGAGCAATAGCTGGTGCCCATACAGCACCCAGCACAGAGCCCAGTACACAGTAAGCACTCAGTGCTGGCTAGCACTTCTCATTATCATCATCATCATGGGCATCCTCATCTATGTATGGGTGGCTGATAAACCTCCGAGATCATGGATGAGGAAGACTTTGGAAGTCAAGACATAAACTATGAAGAGGGCCAGGTTATCCCAAGCAAGGGCAAGATACTAGAACTGCCTTGTAGCACTGTAGAGCTATAATAAAATGGAACCAGCAGCCCATTATTTCTGGGGGTGCTGGGGAAGATAAGGACCCAAGGGGAAACCACTGACAGCTAGTGGTCGGCTTGAGTAAAGAACTTCCCACAACCAGAGTTTTGACCCATGATAGTACAGGATTTGGAGAAGGGCGAGTTCCCCATCCTAGGAAGTGTGCAGAGCCAAGGCTTAGTGGGCAGCTCTCATCAGGAAGAGGATTCCTGCACTGGTGACAGGTTGAAGGAAATGACATGTCAGGTTCTTTATTTGGTCTTGGTCTCTCTGAATAAGGGTCCCAAGATTCTCTCCCCTGTTGTGGCCACTTAGCCAGCAACGGTTCATAACATAACATGTTATTAAACATATTAAGGCTGGGCAAGGTGGCTCACACCTGTAATCCCAGCACTTTGGGATGCTGAGGCAGGTGAATCACCTGAGGTCGGGAGTTCGAGACCAGCCTGACCAACATGGAGAAGCCCCCATCTCTACCAAAAATACAAAAATTAGCCAGGCATGGTAGCACATGACTGTAGTCCCAGCTACTCGGAGGCTGAGACAGAAGAATTGCTTGAACCCAGGAGGCGGAGGTTTTGGTGAGCCAAGATCATGCCATTGTACTCCAGCCTGAGCAACGAGAGCAAAAATCTGTTCAAAAAAAAAATTAAGTTACACATAACATAATAAATATATTTACATAATAACATTACATTTTCATTTATAATTACATTAAAATGTATACATTTACATTCTTATTTACATTAATATACATATCTATAATTATTTCATTCTTATATTTTGGTTGTATACTTTTAGGTTAACTCTTGATGTGACATTGATTTTGTAATGTCATTTTCTTTAGAGAGAATAAGAAGATTTCAGTCTTTTCTCTAGCACAGTTGACCAATTTTTTTTTTTTTTTTTTTTGAGACAGAGTCTTGCTCTGTTGCTGGACTATAGCGGTGCTATCTCGGCTCACTGCAACCTCCACCTCCTGGGTTCAAACGATTCTCCTGCCTCAGCCTCCTGAATAACTGGGACTACAGGTGTGCCATCATGCCTGGAGAACTTTTGCAATTTTAGTAGAGATGGGGTTTCACCATGTCGGCCAGGCTGGTCTCGAACTCCTGGCCTCAAACGATCCGCCCACCTCGGCCTCAAAGTGCTGGGATTACAGGTGTGAACCACCACACCCAGCCCCCATTTTTTTTTTTTTATGACAAGGTCTTGCTCCATTGCGCAGGCAGGAGTACAGTTGTCTGATCTTTGTGCACTGCAGCCTCAAACTCCTGGGCACAAGGGATCCCCCTGTCTCAGCCTCCCAAGTAACCAGGACTGCAGGCATGTGTCTCCACACCCAACTAATATTTTAAGATTTTGTAGAGATGGATTCTCACTATGTTGCCCAGATTGGTCTTGAACTCCTGGCCTCAAGCCATCCCCCCACTTTGGCCTCCCAAAATGCTGGGATTACAGACATAAGCCCCACATTTTTTATGGTCCCACATATTTTATAGTTAAAGTTTCTTTCCGCTTCACAACTTATCACCGGAACAGTAACCCCCTCTTGTGCAAGGTTTTGTTTCCTGAGGTTTCAGTTGCCCATGGTCATCAACCAGAGTCTGAAGATACTAAATGGAAAATTCCAGAAATCAACAATTCGTTAAGTTCTACATTGCATGCTGATCCGAGTAGCGTGCTGAAGTTTGGCGGTGTCCCACTCCACCCCACCTTGTCCCACCGGGGGCGCGAATTGTCCCTTTGTCCAGCATCTTCACCACCTGCCCATTAGTCAACTTAGTAGTTGTCTTGGTTATCAAAACAAAAAAAACATAGTCTAAATAGGATTCCATACTATCCAGTTTCAGGCACCCATTGAGGGTCTTGAAATGTGTCCCTCGAGGATAAGGGGGGACTACTGTAGAGTCATAAAATTCTAGGATTGCTGTCAAATGTAGAAGAACCTCTATCAAGTTTCTTTCATATCAGAGCTGTAAGATTTCCGGCTTGTTATGTTTCCTTCATAACTAATCTTAAAATCTTTTTGAACTGATGCCATCTATTACACCCTTTTTGTAGTGGTATATTTTGACTTTTGTTATTTTCATCAATGTCAGTATTCCGTGACAACTTCTCCTTAGCTAGATCCCCCAAAATACCAGAACCACTTGGGCAGTACCCAAAAGGAGGGGAAGTGTGACAGAGAGGGAAGCTGGAGGGGAAAGAGGCAGCATTCTTGATAAACTACAGCTAAAACATCTTACGTTGGCAAATTCAACTAAAACATGTGATGCCTGAGTATGCGTTTCTCAGCCCCTCCCAGGACCCTGGAAGGCGCCTGGCAAGTGAGGGGCTCTAAGGCTTAAGCTTGTGACTTTCACAGTAAGTTTGCTACATCCACTTCTGCCTCTCCCCAGCATGAAATCCCTACCTCACCCACACCGGACGAACAGGCTCAACAGCGCCTCATTTTGTCCACCTCCACTCAAGCATTGTTTCTTACAGGAAGCCTCCAGAACAAGTTAGCTGCCCTGCCCCCACCCCATTATCTGTGTCATGAGGCTGGAGGCCATGACTGTCTAGTTCCTTCTGTACCCTCAGTAGACTGAACAGTGGCTGGTACATAGAATCTTAGGCTCAGAGGGCTGAAGTGAGCTGCCAGGGTCATGCAGATAGGAATTGCCAGAGCTGGGGATCAGCCAGAATTAATGAATGAATGAATGAATGAACTCCAGCTTCCCAGGCTCAGTCAGGGAAACCTCATTTCTTTCTTTCTTTCTTTTTTTGAGAGAATCTCCCTCTGTCTGCAGTGATGCAATCTCAGCTCACTACAACCTCCACCTTCTGAGTTCAAGCGATTCTCTTGCCTCAGCCTCCCAAGTAGCTGGGACTACAGGCACACTTCACCACTCCTGGCTAATTTTTGTATTTTTAGTAGAGACGGGATTTCACCATGTTGGCCAGGTTGGTCTGGAACTCCTGACCTCAAGTGATCTACCTGCCTCAGTCTTCCAAAGTGCTGGGATTACAAACGTGAGCCACCATGCTCGGCCAGAAGCCTCATTTCTTACCAGAGTCCTCGATGGCCTGCTTCCCATTCTCCATCCTGGAAGACTCATCTGGAACCCCAAGAGGAGGTTTTCTGAGCCCTGAGGCAGAGGTCTGTCACCTGGAAAATGAGTCTAATGACTGCACTTCCCACGCAGCAGGAGAGGACTACAGATAGCATGGGATTGGAGGAAGAACTCTGGCCCTGGAGACAGCATCATCAAGCAGTAGCTTCATCTTTGCGAGCTGGGGCCTCGGCAGAAGCTTTCTCCTCCTCTCTACAGGCTGAGCCTGTCTCAACCCGCCCCCCACCACGTGCACCCCAGTCCTTTGGGGTCACCTTAAGGCTTTGGCTGATGCTTCTTTGCTGATGTCAACCAAGGTGATGGACCTGTTTGTCCTCATAAAGTAACTCTTGAACGGGCATGCACTTCTTCCTCCCTCCTCTTGCTTTGAAGGCTGGGTGGGCACCTGCCACCATGGGCAGAGGGAGAGCCAGCCCCATACCTTCGAGGTCAGAAGGCAGCTGTCCCTGGCCTGGGGGTGTCTCTCAGAGGGGCCAGGCCTTCCTCACCATGTGTCCCCAGCACCTAGCCTGAGCCTGGCCCAGGGGCATGCTCAGTAAATGCTGGCTGAGAATTAAGGGGGACTTTCCAGTTCCTCTCCAACTCTTTCATTTTCCTTCTTTTTCTTTTTTTGAGACAGAGTCTTAGTCTGTTATCCAGGCTGGAATGCAGTGGCGCGATCTTGACTCACTACAACATCCGCCTCCTTCCTGAGTCAGTCGTGATCCTCATGTTGCTTATAGCAAAAGAGGCCAAGAACTAGAGTGATCAAACCATCCTGGTTTACCATGTCTGAGGAGTTTATTGAAATACAGAGTTTTCAGTGCTGAAAACAAGAGTCCCAGGGAAATTCCCAATGGTTGGTCACCCTACAGAACAACCGTACCAACAGGATTAGCCCTCACACACCCACCTGGGCACACACATGTTACACAATTACTCCCCTTTCTGTTGCTATCATAGAACCCCTGAGACTGGGTAATTGACAAAGAAAAGGGGTTTGTTTCTTACAGTTCTGGAGGTTAGGAAGTCCAAGATAGGGTGGCTGCATCTGGTCAGCTTCTGGGGAGGGCCTTGTGCTGTGTCGTAACATGGCAGAAGGCATCATAGGGTGAGTGGAAGAGAAAGCTGAGGCAGCCAAACTCACTTTGGTAATGATCTGCTCTCAATAACTAACCCACTCCTATGCGAATAAACCCATTCCTGTGAGAAATGCATTAATCCCTCCTAATGACCTAATCCCCTCTTCAAGGCCCCACCTCCCAATACCATTTCACTGGGGACCAAATTTCTACATGTGTTTTGGAGGACACGAACCACATCCAAATCACAGCACACACACAGCATAAAATGTATCCCTGTTGTTTACCACAACCCCCAACCTCCAGGCCCACCTCACCAGCCCTTTTAAGAGAAATAGATGATAAAATGGTTCGGAGAGTAGGCTCTGGAAGCTTCAGTTCCAGCATTCATTAGGTATATGTGTTTGGGCAAGTCGCTTTGCCTCTCTCTGCCTCAGTTTCCTCATCTATAAAATTGAAAGAATAACACTAAGTTCTACTCTGTCAGGTCATTGTGAGGATTGAGTTAACAGATGCAGAGCAGTTACAATGGTGCCTGTCACGGAGTAAGCCACACAGGTCACAACTCCTTAACTGAAACTCCAATGTCTCAGGATCCTGATGCATTTTGGAATTTGGGGAGTTTTGGGGTTTTGGAAAGCACATGACTTATTTAACACACTAGCGGGTAGTGGGATCTGGCTTAGCATCCCATAATGGAACACATTAATATTTCTGCAGAAAACAATATGTGAGTATTCATACATCTATTCAGATCAGGTTTTTGCTACTGAATGAGTTTTGGTATTAAGTTATTTTGTTCAGAAACGTTGGGATCTCTGAAGTGTGGATAAGGGCTTGTAGATGTGCGTAATGGTTTTTATTCTTGTTCAATGTGCATCTGATATAACTGCCATGCAGTTGCTTCTTGAGGACAACTCTGAGCTTTTGTGTCCAAGGCCCTCCTGAGCTCTTGGAGTTTTCCAACAGGGCCTTCCTGCACCAAGAGCTCTGAACAACCTTTGAAGGCTGACGGCACACTCTTCTTCCTTCTCTACCCAGGTCCTCAATTTAGTGATGTCCCTCTGATCCTTTCAGTGTGGTAGTAGAGGTTGGCAGGAGAGGGGTAGGTTGCAAATGCCATCTCCATGAGCCTTCCCCAGCCTGACCCCCCACCCCTCAATCCCAGCTGGTCCCAGTGTGGGGGAGGGGGAACAGGTTATGTGGAAGTGATGCAAGCCGCTCTTCTGGCAAAGCTGTCGTGAGTTCAGGCACGTCTGGCCTGCACAAGCAAGATAATGGAGCTGAAGGAGGCTTATGACCCCACAGCTGCCTGTGGGCATGCACAGATGTCTCCGTGGCACATACTGTAGCACTTTGAGAAAAGTGTTGGGGCCGGGGGCGGTGGCTCACGCCTGTAATTCCAGCACTTTGGGAGGCCGAGGCAGGTGGATCACTTGAGGTCAGGAGTTCGAGACCAGCCTGGCCAACATGGTGAAACCGTGTCTCTACTAAAAATATAAAAATTAGTTGGGTACAGTGGCACATGCCTGTAATCCCAGCTACTCGAGAGGCTAAGGCAGGAGAACCGCTTGAACCTGGGAGGCAGAAGTTGCAGTGAGCCGAGATCACACCATTGTACTCCAGCCTGGGCGACAGAGTGAGACTCCGTCTCAAAAAAAAAAAGGAAAAAAAAAAAAAAGAAATAAAAACTTGCCCTGAAGCCACAGAGCTGTAAGTGATCATCTACATTTGATCTTGGCCTCAATCTAGCCACCTGCCTTGGCCTCCCAAAGTGCTGGATTACAGGCATGCCACTGCATCTGACCCTGATCATCTGTATTTGAATTGGAAACTTGTTTTTAACTTTTTAAAAATTTTGTTTAGATTCTATGTGGTTTTTACAAAAACTTAAATATTTTTTGTTCAGATTCTATGTATTTTTAAATATTTCAATTCATTTATTTTGAGACCGAGTTACGAGACTGGCTAATTTTTGTATTTTTGGTAGACAGGGTCTCACCACGTTGTCCTGGTCTTGAATTCCTGGGCTCAACAGGTCCACCTGCCTTGGCCTCCCAGAGTGCTGGGATTACAGGCATGAGCCACTGCACCCAGCCTGAGTTTGCAACTCTTGATTTCTCAACCCCTTGCTCAAAGTTTCACAGAGGAAGACCCTAAAGCCCAAGGGAGTCTCACTCTGTCACCCAGGCTGGAGTGCTGTGGTGCGTCTTGGCTCACTGCAACCTCAGCCTCCCGAGTAACTCAGGTGTGCACCACCACGCCCAGCTAATTTTTGTATTTTTAGTACAGGCAGGGTTACACCATGTTGGCCAAGCTGTTCTCGAACTCCTGACCTCAGGTGATCCACCCGCCTCGGCCTCCCAGAGTGCTGGGATGATAGGCATCAGCCACCATATCCGAGCTGAAATAGATCTTGAACTAGATTTTTCAGGAGGGCTACATGAGAGGTGGAGAGACATTCTCAAACGTGCTCCATCTCTGTTGTCTTCTCACAGGAGTGGCACGCTGTGTGCATAATGAATGTGTGGATAATGAACATCTCTCTCCAGCCCCTCTCAAGCTTTCTGTAGTCGCTGGTCCACTGTGTATTGCTGTGAAGAAGCTCAAGACTAGCCTGTATCATTTGGGGGTCATGGCAGGAACCAGGTGCCACACTCAAACTGTGTAATTGAAGAGGGTTTAAATTGGGAGTTATTTACAAAGGTGTGGGCTGGTGTAGCTACCCATATGCCCTCGACGTCACCTCTACATGACAATAACTACTTATTGCTAATACCTGAGCCCCTCTCTCATTGCTGCGGGTATTTTCTAGTCATGCGAGCAAGCTCAGCCAGTTATGTTGAACAAACTAAGAGTGCCAGGAAGTTAATGTCCTGGAAGCATTGCCAGAGGGGAGGGGGCAGACAGATCCCCCAGCTTCCTCCTCCTCAGTTGGGTTAAGGCTGTGACATACTCATCATCTCCATCCACCCAGGCATGGAGTTCCAGGTGCCCAGGGTGGTGACCTGCTCATATTGTTTTTGTTTTTTTTTTTTTTTGAGATGGAGTCTTGCTCTGTTGTCCAGGCTGGAGTGCAATGGTGCAATCTCAGCTCACTGCAACCTCTGCCTCCCGGATTCAAGTGATTCTCCTTCCTCAGCCTCCGGAGTAGCTGGGATTACAGGCGTGCACCACCACGCCCTGCTAATTTTTGTATTTTTAGTAGTGACAGAGTTTCACCATATTGGCCAGACTGGCCTCAAACTCCTGACCTCATGATCCACCTGCCTCGGCCTCCCAAAGTGCTGGGATTACAGGCGTGAGCCACCGCACCTGGCCTCCACCTTCCTGTCTTATTTCTGCACCCACACCTTTCCCATGGTTCCTCTTCCCAAATAAACTACTTGCATTCAAATCTTGGTCTCAGGGTCTGCTTCTGGGGAAACCTGAACCTAGAGAGTTTAAGGAAAGCAGCAAAGGGTGGTGTGGTACTCTGGGGCTGGTGAAAAAGGGAGCCACTGCCTTTCAAGAAAAAGGCAGGAGGCCAGACACAGTGTCTCATGCCTGTAATCCCAGAATTTTGGGAGGCCAAGGTGGGTGGATCATTTGAAGTCAGGAGTTCAAGACCAGCCTGGCCAACATGGTGAAACCCTTTCTCTACTAAAAATATAAAAATTAGCCGGGCGTGGTGGCAGGTGCCTGTAATCCCAGCTACTCCGGAGGCTGAGGCACGAGAATTGCTTGAACTCGAGAGGCAGAGGTTGCAGCAAGCAGAGATCGACCCACTGGGCTCCAGCCTGGGTGACAGAGTGAGACTCTGTCTCAAAATCAATCAATCAGTAAATAAATAGGCAAGAGGGAACCTGGAGAGGGGAGGGCGTGGAGAGGAGGGCCAGGAAGACTGTCAGGAGCTGTGGCCTTGGTAGACACAGTCGACCCAGTGACTGTGCACCGAGGGAGAGGGGAAAAGAACATCCTGACCTCTCTCCTCTCACCTGCTGATCTGCTGGTGCTCCCAGTTGACAAAACCCAACCAGAGCCAGAAGGCAGTTGCCTCCTTCCTGGTATCCCGTCCTCCCTCACCCCTGCTGGCCCCCTGTAATGCCCTCCTGTCAGCAGGGAGCCCAGGCTTCTCAAAGTGCCCTATGGGTACAAGCCACCTGGGGTTCCTGTTTGTATAAAATACAGATTCCAGTTCAGTAGGTCTGGGATGGGGTCTGAAAGTCTGCAATTCTAGTCAGCTTCCAGGTGATGTGGGTGCTGATGATTCCTGGATCACACTTTCAGTAGCTGGAGAATATTTTTTCCAAAAAACAATGTGATTCTGTCTTGCCTCCACTTAAAACACTCCACTGACTTCCTAGCAATCCCAAACCATCACTGGGTCCCACAGCCCTGGCAGGATTCAGCTTCCATCTGACTCTCTAGCCCCTTGCTCTCCACTCTCCCACCCTCTCTTTCCCCCTTGTTTGTGGATTTGCTAATTTATTTATGATGAAATGAAATGAAGCTACCATCCAGCCCAGTACTGGAACATTATCAGTACTCTATGGCCGGGCGTGGTGGCTCACGCCTGTAATCCCAGCACTTTGGGAGGCCGAGGTGGGTGGATCACCTGAGGTCAGGAGTTCGAGACCATCATGGCCAACATGGTGAAACCCTGTCTCTACTAAAAATACAAAAATTAGCCGGGTATAATGTTGGGCGCCTATAATCCCAGCTACTCGGGAGGCTGAGACAGGAAACCGCTTGGAATGGGGGCGGGGGGCGGGGGACGGAGGTTGCAGTGTGCCCAGATCGCGCCACTTTACTCCAGCCTGGCGTGAAACTCCGTCTCTATAAATAAATAAATGCATAACCTGTAGCCGGGCGTTCTTTCCCTCCGTCCTTGCCTCCTCCCAGCTCCTTCCCCTTTCACTCGCGGTAACCACTCTTCTTGTGTCTATGCTCACGTTTCCCTTGCGTAACTTCTTCCACCGATGCATGTGTCTAAACATGCATACCTTTGGTTTTGTATTACACATTCTAAAAGATGTAACCGTTGTATGCGGTTTTCTGCATCTTAGTTTTTTCACTCAACGTTGTTTCTGAGACATTGTTTCTGTTGTCTGGCTGAAGTTCATTCCGTTTCACTGCGGTCTAACGTTTCATGGTGTGAATATTCCTCTTTATTTGCCCACTTGCCCGTGGAGGGGCATTTGGGGGTGTTTCCAAAGTTCCTGTTAATCGGAATCGCGCAGGTGTGAACATTCTGCACCGGTCTCTGGCTGCGCCTGGGCGGGTTTCTTAAAGGCGAATGCCCAGGTGGGGCTCGTCTGTGTTCTCCCTCCCTCGGTGCTCCAGCCTTCCTCGCCTCCTTTCACTCCCAGCTCTCTGGAGTCTCCCGCAGAATGTCCTCTCCACCCCCACCCACCCCTGGTGAACTCCTGCAGTTTCTGCAGGCCACGGCTGGACCCCCTCGAAAGCTCCCTTACTATATAATTATGTTGTGAGCTTCTGCGACGAGCGTGCGTCTATTCGGTGGAACGCACGCCCCTGGAGGCTTGCGACGCTCCCGGGGTCCCCGCTTCCAGCTCGGGCCTGGCGCAGCGCAGCGCCCAGGCTGCAGGGGGACGCTTGCAAGTTGTAAGGCAGCATCCACAGGTGGGTCTGGTTGGGCGCCGCGTGGCCGGAGTTTTTGGGTCGGCAGGCGAGGACGCCGGCTCCAGAATTCCAGGAAATGCGCGACCGGGGCCGGCGGGGCGGGGGCTCCAGCGCAAGGGCGGGGCGGGGCGGGGGCGGGCCCCGGGAGCGGAGTGGGGCGGGCAGGAGGCGGAGCCCAGCCTGGTTAAGAACAGAGTGGCAGCGGGGCCACCGCGGGCCCCAGGGTAAGTCGAGTGGCCCACGAGCCTGCGGAGACCCACCGAGCGTCGGCGGAGGGATCAGCATCGGTGCGCACGCGGGGACCATGGCCCAGACACCCGCCTTCGACAAGCCCAAAGTGAGCGCGCGCGGGGGCTCTGGGGCTGGGCGTCCAGTGCCTGGGCGGCCCGAGGGGTTTAGCCGGGCCCAGTCCTGAGCGTCCGAACCCCGGGAACGAACGGGGTCTCCTGCAGGCACGTTCTTCCTTCGGCTTAGGACGTGGCTCGCCTGCGGGCTAATCAGGGACAACGGGGCAGAGGAGGTCCAGAACCCGGAGGCCTCCAAGGTCTGCTTCTGCCCCTGACTTGAACCCCTCTGGGTCTCAGTTTCGCCGTCTGTTAAGTGGGCATCCTAGCACCTTGATTGCTGTGTGGGCCTGAGCAGGGGCTTGAGGTCTCTGAAGCTCAGCTGTGCGATCGGGCTGATGTCTATTCGCATAGGCACCTGTGCTGTGCCTGGCGCGTACTGAGTGCTCAGTGAGTGGAAGCAGCTTTGTACGCCAACATTATGGTGGTGAGCGCCAAGGAGCCCAGGTTTGTGGATGTGCCCCGGTGGGGGAATAATCGTGAGCCCTGCCAAAAAGGGAGGGAGGGGAGCAGGGCACCCCCTTCCCCACGCCAGAGGAACAGGGGCTAGGTAGGCCCTGGGTTTGGGGCCCTAGCAGGGTTCACTCGAGGCCAAGCCATGGCCAGTGGCCCCAGGGGAGAATCCCCTTGTCCTCCGCCCACCAGCTGTGGCGTCTTGGGACTGGTGGGGTCAGAGAGGGTCCAGACCCCCTTGGCCTGTCTCAGAGTCCAAGGGGAGGGACCCAGGAGTCTGCCAAGCAGGGTGAATCAGCCAGTAGGGTGTAAGAGTGGGGGATTGGGGGAGGAGTAGTCAGCTGCAATCAACCTCAACTTTCCCTTATGAGAAATAGGTGTGAGTGGCCCGGCACAGTGACTCACGCCTATAATCACGGCGCTTTGGGAGTCTGAGGCGGGAGGATCACTTGAGTCCAGGAGTTCGAGACTAGCCTGGACAACAAGCTAGACCCCCATCTCTCCAAAAAATAAAAAAACGTATAGGGGAGGTGAGTGTGGTGATGCACTCCTGTAGTCCCAGCTACTCAGGCACTTTGGGAGGCTGAGGTGGGAGGATTGCTTGAGCCCAGGAGATCAAGGCTGCAGTGAGCTGTGATGGCGCCACTACACTCCAGCCTGGGAGACAGAGTGTAGACTCTGTCTTTAAAAAAGGAAGGAAGAAAGGAGAGAGGGAGGGAGAGGAAGGAGGGGAGGGAGGTGTGAATGATGATGACAGATATCACAAACGTGCCAGAGAGAATCCAGTATGTGTGTGTTAGTGTGAAGGAGAGAGCCTGTGGGAGTGAGAGCCTACCTGCCTTCTTAGGAGGGTGAAGCCTGGCCCGCATTACTGATGCCCCCAGCCCAGGGAGAACGCTCAGCTACACCCTGTCAGAAGCTGGGAGCACTGAGGCGCTGTAAAAGCCCTCCTGCCCCCACCCCTGCCTCCTTCACATCTTACTGGAGCCAGGGGCCCATCATTAGCGCCTCTCCTTTGCAGTCTTTTTGTTAAATGTTTTGGGCTCCTTCTGCCCTTAGGCTGGGGACCCACCATACCCTGATGTGAATCCTATGGCAGTAGCAAACCTCCTTGATTGCAAGTATATTGAGAGCTATGGAGGGAAACAGCAGGGCCCACTTCTAGAACACTTGCCATAGGCGCCCAGTGAGTCCTTGCAGTTCTTCTGTAATAGCCCATCAAGGGATGGGCTCATGTTATTATTCCCGTTTTTTGGCGTTGCCTGATCCTCTCATCTGATTCAAGCTGGCAGGTCATTTCCCCCATTGGGGCCTCAGTGTCCACACCTGGGGGATGGAACACCAGCTTGGGTGTCCCGAGGCCACAAGGTGATGCTTGAGAGTGAAAGTAGAATGTTACCTGCCATGTGTTTGAAGCATGACAAATCTTGTATGACTGTAGGGAGGAACTTACCTGAGCTGGCAGGAGAACTCAGAGCCACTGTGACCAGAGCCAGCTCCCTGCCCTCTTGTGATGAGATAGAACGGATGATAGTTATAATTATTAGCATTACTAGCAGCAGCTTATGGAGTTTTGATGGTTCTGTGCCCAGCACCGTTCTAAACACGTTATCTGCATTACTTCATTTAACCCAGGCACAGAAAGGTTAATGAGGCCCAAGATCACACAGCTGGGAAATGTCCAATCTGAGGTTTCAGTCCAAGGGAAGCTGGCTTTGAAATCCCATGCCCCTAACTGTGTTTCCTGAACTACCGCTGCAGAAGCCTTTGGGGATAGAGGTGCCAGTGCGCCAAGTGCAAACCTCCTGAGACAGGAGCCTTTGCTGTGCCCTCCAGCTTCTCATACCTGCCACCAGCTGAGGCTGGGGACCTGGACAGCTAGAAGAAAGCAGAGCAGGGCAGTGCTTTTCAAACTGCACTCAAATCGCCTGACTTTTCATGTTCACATCGGGATTCTGCATGGGTCGGTGGGGCCCGCGATGCTGCACTGCTGACAAGCTCCTGGGAGGTGCTGATGTCACTGATCCAGGATCAGACTTTGTGTAGCAAAGCCCTGGGCAGCTGCCTTCTGTTGTGCGGGACCCCTATTGACTCCAGTGGAGACAGCACCAGGCTCAAGGGGCCAAAGATGAGGTAGCAAAGACGACGCAGGGTTTTGCTGGGGGCTGACATACGGCAGAGAGAGTCCAGTGGCGGCCGGCTGAGCAGAAGAACTGCAACTACTCTTGTAAAAGCATGTATTTTATATAGCTTTTTTTTCTTTTCTTTTTTTTTTTTTCTTCCTGAGATGGAATCTTGCTGTCTTCCAGGCTGGAGTGCAGTGGCCTGATCTTGGCTCACTGCAACCTCTGCCTCCCAGGTACAAGCAATTCTCCTGCCTCAGCCTCCTGAGTAGCTGGGATTATAGGCGCCCACCACCATGCCCAGCTAATTTTTGTATTTTTAGTAGAGACAGGGTCTCACCATCTTGGCCAGCCTGGTCTTGTACTCCTGACCTCGTGATCCAGCTGCCTCAGCTTCCCAAAGTGCTGGGATTGCATGTGTGAGCCACCACGCCCGACCATACATAGCATTTCCATTTCACACCTTCCCCCTAACCACCTCCACCTAGTAGCCTTCATTTCACCCAAAAAAAATGGCCTTGGTCCCCTGTACCCCTGTATGGCCAGTGTCCCATGGGAATGGGGTGGTGCTCAGATGCTCCTCATAGATAAGGAATGGATCTCCAGGTTGGCTGCTTCTGTATTCCTCCGCTCGGAACTCTGAACACATAGTCAAGTGTGCCTGCCATGCAAGGTCATTGTCAGGGGATGCCCAAGTCAGGTTTTTCCTGTCAGGCGCGCTACCATACACCTACCTGGTTTGAGCACCTGCTGGAGGAAGTAGAAAGGGGGATTGGAGGGGTGGCCCTTATCAGCCTATGTCCACAGGTGGCACCAGGCACTCAGGCATTCTGCGTCCTGGAGGCCAGAGCTGATCACATGCCTCTTGTTATAATAATCGTGACGATGACTATCCTTTGCGTAGTCCTGAGTACTAGGTGCCTTCAGTGACTGTGTGTTTGAGCCAGAGTCTCACTCTATCACCCAAGCTGGAGTGCAGTGGCATGGTTTTGGCTCACTGTAACCTCTGCCTCCTGGGTTCATGCGCTTCTCCTGCCTCAGCCTCTCACGTAGCTGGGACTACAGGTGTGTGCCATAGAGTCTCCGTCTGTTGCCCAGGCTGGAGTGCAGTGGTGTGATTTCGGCTCTCTACAACCTCTGCCTCCTGAGTTCAAGTGATTCTCCTGCCTCAGCCTCCCAAGTAGCTGGGGTTACAGGCACCTGCCAC
Source organism: Aotus nancymaae (assembly GCF_030222135.1). Lineage (NCBI taxonomy): Eukaryota > Metazoa > Chordata > Mammalia > Primates > Aotidae > Aotus > Aotus nancymaae. Next base: position 24,232,146 of record NW_026988442.1, on the reverse strand, counting down.
CATGCCTGGCTAATTTTTATATTTTTAGTAGAGACAGAGTTTCACCATGTTGGCCAGGCTGGTCTTGAGCTCCTGACCTCAAGTGATCTGCCCGCCTTGGCCTTCCAAAGTGCTGGGATTACAGATGTGAGCCCCCATGCCCAGTCAGGTAACTTTTATCTCAGAATCCTCTGGGTGACGTGACAAGGCATAGGTCTTTATCCCCATTTACAGATGAAGAAACAGGCTTAGAGAATAGAGAGACTTGACGGGGCTACACAAAATCTGAGAGCCTTGAAGCTGTAGACTAGCGAGTGAACTGGTCCCGGTTGGGACAGCAGCTTTCCAACTGACCCTGTGTGATGCAGAGGAGAATTAGGGCTAAATCAGCCATGTGCCTTTTCTGTCTCATATCTGAATGTCTACTCTGTACGAGGCGCTGTCCTGCTTTGCATACAGTGACTCATTTAATGCTCACATCAGCCCTCTAAGGAAGGTCCTGTCCTATTCTTAACTTTACTTATCTATGAGGAAACTGAGACTCAGAGAGGGGAGGGTACTTGCCAAAGTCACACAGCCAGCAAGCAGCAGAGCTAGACTTGAACCCAGATCTGCCTGCGCTGAAGAAGTTGTTCATTGCTTTGCGCATTTGCCATCCCACTTTGTGCTAAAAACAGGAGAGAGTGTCGGGGGAAAGTTAGAATCAGGGTGGCAGTGTGGGCCAGTGTGTTGGCCCCGGGCTTCAGATGTCCTGGGGTTGAATTTCTGCCTTGCTGCTTAGCAGCTTGGGTGTCTCAGGTAGACGACAGCTGAACCTCAGCTTCCCCCTCTGTAAAATGAGATGACAAAATTAAGATCTTGAGGTTCTCGTGGAAACTGACATGCTGATTGTGTCTTGTACAGTGCCAGGCTGGCAGCAGGAGGCCCTCAGGGGTGCACTTCCTTCTTGGGGGCTGGTGTAGGGGCCGCAGTGGACTCTGGGAGGCTCCCCCCGCTGCAGAATCTCTCTCATCTTCCTGACACAAAGCTCCCCAGCTGCACTTCTTTGAGCTTGCCGTGGCTTTCAGTTACCAGAACCACCTGTTAAAACAAAAATGTCCCTGGGAAGAGCCTGCCTTACGCATTTTAACTCACATGGCAGTTGGTCGGGGAGGGGAACAAAGGAGACTGAGTTTTGTGGAAGACTTTGCTTCACAGAAGAAGAAGGGAGGACCAGAAAGAGGAAGTGGTCTGTGGTCACACAGGGAGGCAGGGGGGCCAGACAGCCTCCCAAACCCATGTCCAGCCTCAGGGTGGGCTTGGCCTGGGTGGCAGGAGGCCCTGTGATCTTCGAGAGACTTGTCCACCTGCCCAGGTGTCTTGAAGGGGTCGCTATGGTACCTCCTGAGGTGGGGCAAGGTAGTGGGACCACAGTCTGGCTGTGGGTGGTGGAGAGGAGCAGGACGAGGTCCCAGAGTGAGACTGGAATCTATATTTATCCAAGGTAAATATAGACTGGGGGGAGGCTTGCCCTCACCCCTTAGTATTCTCAGACCCCAGAGCAGTTACAGGGGATAAGCTCTGCACTCCTCAGCGGGGAGCTAGGACAGCAAGGAATTTGAACTTGGACACCAGCTGGGGTCAGGCTGTCTGGGTCTGAGTCCTGATTTCCCACTTTCCAGCTAGAGGAGCTTGAATGAGTCATTTAACTTCACGGTGCCTCCGTTTCCCTCTCTAAAATGAGAATTATACCCATGCCCACCTCTCGAACACCAAGTGCAGGCCGGGCTCAGAGCAAGTGTTTCAGCGATAGCTGCCACTGGTCATCGGCATCATCGTGGTTGGTAATGGTCCTGCTTAGACTTTTGAGATGGAGTCTCACTCTGTCACCCAGGCTGGAGCGCAGTGGTGCAATCTTGGCTCACTGCAACCTCTGCCTCCCAGGTTCAAGTGACTCTTCTGCCTCAGTCTCCCAAGTAGCTGGGGTTACAGCTGTGTGCCACCACACCTGGCTATTTTTTGTGCTTTTTAGTAGAGACGGTTTCACCGTGTTGGCCAGGCTGGTCTCACGCTCCTGACCTCAAGTGATCTGTCCACCTTGACTTCCCAAAGTGCTGGGATTACAGGTGTGAGCCACTGTACCTGGCTCCTGTTTAGACTTTAGCTTGACTGACCCAGTACCTTGCTATGCGGCATGAGGGGAGTATTCTGCCTTTAAGACCTTCAGCTTTAGAGTCCAACAGCTTCCTGGCTGTGGTGTGCATTAGACTCTAACTCAGGGTCCTTCTACTCTCTGAGCCTCCGTCTTGTTGCCTATAAAATGAGTATAAGTGTACTGGGTCCCTACGTTGTGGCTCCACGGGATTTTCCCCAGGTAGAAGACACACTACCTTCTGTGAAACCTCTGAACAGCAGAGCTTTCAGGCCCCAAGTCAGCAGGAGACACTGCGGGGACTGCTCACACCCTTCCACTGTGTACCTTGGAAGAGCCAGAGCTTAGACGAGGCTGAGCACAGAAGATTTCCTGGAGGAGGTGGAGCTGAAAGTTTATCAGCCCAGTGCTGCCTTGTCTCCTGGCCTCACGCTAAAAGTCAGCTGAGAGGCCATAGTGGCATAAGACACTGACACTGGCACTGCCCAGCTCATCACCAAAAGCAGGGCTGGGGAAGGAAGGGATGTTCGGCTGGCAGTGGGCACCTGTGGCTCATCTGGGTTCCGGCCGTGGTGCTCAGGTTCTGCGGGCTGGCCAGGTATCCCTGGCTCCTTTGCCCCTTGTGGGTTTCACCAGGTCCCGTGGGGCAGGTCGGCCCCTTCCTAGTTGCAGGGAGAGCACCCAGCATTGCTGCTGTAGGACAGGAAGAGGAGGAAGTAACGGTGTGGTCACTGGACACATAGAAAGCACTTTGTGCTGTGCGAGATGCTGTCCTAGGCACTGAGGACACCACATGATGACACAGACGAGGTCTCTCCTCTCAGCAAATGGCTCGTGAGGGAGACAGACATGCTACATACATGAACCCCAAAAGTCAGATGAAAACGGATCAATGTGTTCGGGAGGCAAACCCAACTGCTGGAGGGCGAGCAGGGCCGTCTACCTCTAAGGCAAACCCTGTCAGACAACTAAATTTTGTGTTTTTCATAGAGACAAGGTTTCACCATGTTGGCCAGGCTGTCTTGAACTCCTGCCCTCAAGTGATCACCCACCTCCGATTAGACAACCAATCTGACAGGGTTTGCTGTGGAGGTAGATGGCCCTGCTCACCCTCCAGCAGTTGGGAATATGGGAACATGAGTCAGATCTGGGAGTATGTGGCCCAGGAGTCCAAGACCCGGGTCCTCATGGTAGCTCTGCCACCGATGCAGAGCGACCTTGGGTAAGTGAACCTACTCTACTGCCCTGGGCCTCTCTGGCGGGCATCTCTTGAAAGCAGGGACTTAGTGCATTTCCCAGGGCCTCCACAGCACCTGGCACATAGTGGGGCTTAGTAAATATTTGTTGGTAACTGAGGATGCTTCCTGTTCACATCAGCGCTGGGAGGATTTCCTGCTGTTCCAACAGATGCTGGGTTGGCTGAGAGTCAGCCTTGCAGAGAGCAGAGGCAGTGGGAGGGGGGCGTGAGATTCCCCTCCCGAGAGGTCAGGAGGCCAGGCACCTTCTCAGCCTGAGCGCCAGGGAGGGGGTGTGGCCTGTGGGCAGGGCTTGGGCTTAGAGACAGAGGGGCTTGCATTCCACCCTAGCTCTACCACCATCAATTTGTGTAACCCTGGACAGGCCACTGAATTTCTCTGGGCTTAGCCTGGCAAGTCCATTTCCCCATCTGTAACATGGGCCAGTATGTCCATTGCCTAGGGATTGAGATTAAATGAGATGAAGCGTCTGAAACTAGTAGGTAGCTGCTTTATCATTATTGCCGTATTATTGATGTCTGAGGCTAGGCCCACAGAGGCAGTACAGTAGGGTGGTTAGGAGCTCAAGAATCAGACCAGGATTCAAATTCTGACTCCATCACTGACTGTTTTGGGGTACTTTGAATCTGTTTCTTCATCAGTAAAATGGGAGTGAAGTCCCTGCCTTGCTGGTTGTAAGGATGAAATAAGGTCATGCATGTAGATGGTCTAGCACAGAGGAGATACTCCAAAGTTCGAGACCACTGCTGATCCTTTTCCCTGAAAGGGGACAGGAGACCAAGGTCCCCACCCCATTGTCATTGTCACTTGGAATAGGCTGACAGACTTCCCATGGGGTGTTGCAGTTTTCTAGAAAGTTCAGTGGGAGGCCTGCCTGAGCCACCTGGGGAGGTGGCTTCCTGCCTCTGCTCTTCTCCTGAAATATGCTGGGGCCTCTTCCCAGGCAGCCCTGAGAAGGAATGAGTGCTGTGGGGCCTGGTGGGTGGCTGGCTCTGCCTTCCCCCTCCCTGGAGGAGCTCCTGGCTCACCGGGCCCCTTGCTCCTGCACCCGGGCACTGTCTGGCTCCTGCTCACTGAACGCCCGATGCTGCCTCGAGTACTTCCTTCGTGATATTCAAATCCCAATCGGCTCTTCCCTCCCACGGTAGCTTAGTAGCCCATCTTCTGTTCTGCTTCCTGCCATCCTGTCCTCAGCACAGCAGCTGGGAAAGGCTTTTTTAAAGGGGACTCTCCGATGTAACCCACTTGGGTGGAAAACCCTTTGCTTCTGCCTCTGCGATCTCCCTGCCCCCTCTCAGCTTTGCCCTGGCCTCATTTCTCACCACTAACCTCCCTCTGCACTCCCGCCAACTCCCGGCTGCTTCCTGATTCAGACACTAAGCACACGCAGCTCCCTCTGCCTAGAGCTGTTCTCCTTCCTTCTTCTCCCTGGCAAACTCCTCCTCTAAGTGATCTTTTCCCCAGCACACTTTCTGAATTGCCCGACCCTTCCTGCCCTCCACCCTGTGTGATTTTTCTTTATCTCATAGCACTTGGTTCTGCTTCTCATCGCAGTTTGCAAGGCTGAGTTCAGAAAGGTGTGTTTGCTCATTGTCAGGCAGGCGAAGCTACCTCGTGCTGCAATAACAAACAGCCCCCAGGTGTGAGGGGCCTGCAGCGACCCAGGTTGGCCGCATTCTTGCTCACACTGCTTGTCCCTCCAGGGCCTCCAGTGAGGTTTCTGCACCTTGAGATCACTCAGGACCCCAGGTAGATGGGAAGATTCCACCCTGAACGTTACCAGTTGTCGTGCCAGAGTAAAGCAGAGCTGGGAGGTAGAGCTCTTGAATTGCCATTTAAATACTTTCTCCAGGGCAAGGTGGCTTAGGTGGCTTACGCCTGTAATCCTAACACTTTGGGAGGCCTAGGTAGGTGGATCACGAGGTCAGGAGTTGAAAACCAGCCTGGCCAACGTGATGAAACACTGTCTCTACTAAAACTGCAAAAATTAGCTGGGCATGGTGGCAGGTGCCCGTAATCCCAGCTGCTTGGGAGGCTGAGGCACAAGAATCCCTTGAACCTGGGAGGCAGAGGCTGCGGTGAGCTGAGCTTGTGCCACTGCACTCCAGCCTGGGTGACACAGTGAGACTCCATCTCAAAAAATAATAAATAAATAAATACTTTAGCCAGAAGTAGCCATGCAGACCCCCCCAGCCCTACCCACAAGAGGATGTGACCACCGCCCCCATTCACTGCCTGACCCTCATGTTCTCAGGGCCTCCACGGCCAGGCCTGGTTTTACCTTCTCACTTCCTCCTACCTTCCCAGTAACTTCATGCAACTCTTCTCACTCAGCCTCAGATCATCCCCACGGACATTTAAACTTGCCCAAGACATTCCGACCTTCGAACGAGCCCCCATTCTCTTGACCCACATGCACGTCCTGCCCTTCCAGGTTGCTAGTTCCTTTAGGGGCAAAGTTGTGAAAGAGTAGCCTAACCCATCTTCGTCGTCTCACCTCTGCTTCTTTCTAACCTTATTCCAGTGTGGTTTCTACCCTCACTCAGGCCTCTAGAATGGTTCCCAACCTTGACTACATGTTTTTTTAAAACAGGCTCCCCCGGGCCTGCCACCAAGGATTTTGCTTAACCGACCTCAGATGGGGCTGAGGCCTTGGGAACTGGCTAGAACTTTCTGTGCTCCTAACTTGCAGCCAGGGTTGAGAACCACTCCTCTGAGGTCCACAGTGACTGGGCTTTTAGCCTGAGGGACATATTTCTGCTATTCTGCCCTGTGACCTCCAACAGGGCCTGACCATGTGAGTTTCCTGTGGTTGCGGTAACAAGTTGCCACACCCTAGGTGGCTTCAACCAACAGAAACATGCGCCCTGGCAGGTCTGGGAGCCAGAAGTCCAATGTCAAGATGTCATTGGCGCCACAGGCCCTCTGAATGCTCTCGGAGTGGGGGGAATCCATTCTTTGCCTCTTTGGCTGCTGGTGGTTCCAGGCATTCCTTGGCTTGTGGCCTCATCGATCCAGTCTCTGCCTCTGAGGTCACGTTGCTGCTTCCTCTTGTGTGTGTCTCTCTTAAAACTCTCTGCTTCTTCCTTAAAAGGATACATGTGATTGTATCTAGGGCCCAACCAGATAATTCAGGATAAACTCTGTCAAAACACTTAATAATCACACTTTGCCATATAAGGTAATTTTTTTTTTTTTGAGTTGGAGTTTTGCACTTTCACCCAGGCTGGAGTGAAGTGGCACGATCTTGGCTCACTGCAACCTCAGCCCCATGGGTTCAAGCAATTCTCCTGCCTCAGCCTCCCAAGTAGCTGGGATTATAGGTGCCAGGCACCACACCCAGCTAATTTTTGTATTTTTATTAGAGACAGAGTTTTGCCATGTTAGCCAGACTGGTCTCGAACTCCTGACCTCAAGTGATCCACCCGCCTTGGCCTCCCAAAGTGCTGGGATTACAGGCGTGAACCACTGCACCCGGCCATAAGGTAATATTTTCTTTTTTTGAGAGGGAGTCTTGCTCTGTTGCCCAGATTGGAGTGCAATGGCTCGATCTTGGCTCACAGCAACCTCTCCCTCCCAGGTTCAAATGATTCTCCCACCTCAGCCTCTCGAGTTGCTAGGACTACAGCTGCATACCACCATGCCTGGCTGATTTTTGTATTTTTAGTAGAGATGGGATTTCACCATGTTGGCCAGGCTGGTATTGAACTCCTGACCTAAAGTGATCCCAAAGTGTTGGGATTATAAGTGTGAGCCACCACACATGACCCATATAAGATAATATTTACAGGTTCTGGGGATTAGGATTAGCAAATAGACAGCTTTGTGGGGGCCACCATTCAGCCCACTGTGTTACCCCGTGAACCACTGTTCTCCCGTCCCTGACATCTGATGGCCCAGCATTCTGCACACCACACACCCGCCCACCTCTCTGGCCGTGCTTCTGCAGGCTTGGCCTCTTCCGTAAAGCCACTAAGTGCTGACGCTGGTCAGAGCTTCATCCTAGGCCTTTTCCTTACCTCTGTTGATGTTTCTCCCTAGGTGAGCTCCTTCAAGCCCATGGCTTCCGTGCTCACCCACGTTGCCACCTATATTCCCAGCTTGGGCTTCTCAGGACAGCTCTAGACTCTTGCATCCCATTAGCTTCCTCCCTTTACCTTTGGATATCTCAAAGGCATCTCCAGTTGGCCGGCCAAGGTTGTTCACACCTGTAATTCCAGCACTTTGGGAGGCTGAGGTGGGAGGATCACCTGAAGTCAGGAGTTCAAGACCAGCCTGGCCAACATGGTGAAATCCCATCTCTACTAAAAATACAAAAACTAGCCGGGCTTTGTGGCAGGTGTCTGTGTCCCAACTACTCAGGAGGCTGTGGCAGGAGAATCGCTTGAACCTGGGAGGTGGAGGTTGCAATGAGCTGAGCTGGAGCCACTGCACTCCAGCCTGGGTGAGAGAGCGGAACTCCATCTCAACAAAACAAAACAAAAGGCGTCTCCAGTTTAACATAACTAAGACCAAACCAATCCTGTCTTCCCCCCTCACATCCTCCCTTCTGGAGGGAGATCCAGGACTTGGTTTTCTCTTCCAGGGTTCTCTGTCTCAAACTGCAAGAATCACTGCCCACCCAAACTGAACCTGCAGTGTGATCCTTGGCATCTTCCTTCCGCCGGTTCTTCCTCTATGCACCTCACAACCCTGATCCAAGCCACTGTGGTCTTTCAAATGACTGCATAGCCTCTAACTGGCCTTATATGAGCCATCCTCTTTCTCTAACCAGCTTCCAACCCTGCAATGCCTTCTCTGTGCTTTCGAGATAAAGCCCAACTCGTTGTGGCCTGCACAGCCCTCCCTGGGTGGTCTTACCCTGCAGCCTCTCCAGTCCCGTGAACCCTCCCTTCTCTGAACCTGTATTTAATTCCTTTCATACACCCCATTTTCTCCCGCCACAGGGCCTGGCACATGCTGTTCCCTCTGCCTGGAATTTTCTTCCTGCCTCCCTCTGAACCCGGTGGGTTCCTCTCTCTCCTCAGCTTTTAGCTCAGGCTCACTGTGGGCCCTCTAGCTGTGTTCACGTGTCTTGTTTGTTACCCTCTGTCATAGGACTGTGTTTGTGCTTCCAAAGCATCATCTTGGTTTGTGACTGTACGTTTTCCCATGTGACATTTGCTTAACGCCTTTCCCACTTTGGGGCCTGTACAAGCCCCAGGAAAAGGACTTGGACCCTTCTGTTTAACTCTACAATCTAGCATCCAGCCAGAGCACAGGCCTTCATTGACTTTTCTTTTATTTTTTATTTTTGAGACAGAGTTTCTCTCTTGTTGCCCAGGCTGGAGTGCAGTGGTGAAATCTCGGCTCACTGCAGCCTCTGCCTCTTGGGTTCAGGTAATTCTCCTACCTCAGCCTCCCGAGAGCTGGAATTACAGGCATGTGCCACCACACCTGGCTAATTTTTCGTATTTTTAGTAGAGATGGGGTTTCGCCATGTTGGCCAGGCTGGTCTTGAACTCCTGGCCTCAGGTGATCCTCCCACCTCGGCCTCCCAAAGTGGTTGCATTACAGGCATGAGCCACCATGCCCAGCCTTCATTGACTTTTAGTTGACAGCTATTTAGCATTTGTGATGTGCCAAGAACTACCCATGCACTAACACGGTTAACCCTCACGAAGCCTAAGAGGAAGGACTATCATTATCCCCATTTAACAGATGAGGATGCTGAGGCACAGGGTCATGCAGGGAGTCGGTGGAGGAGCCAAGATTCCAGCTCTAAGTGCATACGCTATACAGTGTGACTCTGGCTCACTGGTTGGGCCCTCTCCATAGCCCTGTGAGGGTTAAGGATAGAAAACAGAGGCTCAGAGAGGTGAGGCCCCTTGCCTGAGGTCACACAGCTGGTTGGCCATTCCCTGGGCTATAAGCGTCAGTATTCCCAATGCTGAGCATATTTTGAGAACCCAAGAAACATTTGGCTGAGTGGGAACTGAACTCATTTTGTCAAGGAATCCAACAACTCAATTGGCCCCGAGCCTGGGGGTGAGGACTGCTCTGTCCCTTGCCAGCTGGATGACCTCGGGAGAGATCTGATGACTCTGAGATCCTGCTGATAGGACCTCTGGTGTCTCTGTTCCCTGCTGGCCTCCCATGGGCGTGGGCTGGGTTTCCTCTGTAGGAGGCAGCTCATGGATGTGCGCCTACATGCCCCTGGGCCAGCAGTTCCTTGGCCAGGCAGTTCCTGTTCCTGCCTGAGCCAGGGCAGCCAACTTACCCAGCTCTCCATGTTGCCCACCCCAGCATGAGATGTCAGCCGAGAGTTTTCTGGATCTCCCCTGGCTGGGGGAAAAGCTTCCCTCATTTGGAACAGGAACAGCAAAAACAGCAAAGTCCCTTTCCCCACCGTCTCCCACTGCCTGCTGTGCTTCATGATAAACACCCTGGCTGAGCGGCAGGGGCTACTTCCTTTGGGCTATCCACGTCCACCTACACTGTCCTTTGTAATCCTTACAATTTTTCTTGGATAGGGGAGCATAATATTCCACTGTTTTTCAGTTGAGGAAACTGAGGCTCAGAGAGGTGAAATGTCTTGTCTGAAGTCACACAGCCGAAGAAGGGGCAGAGCTGGGAGTCCAGCCACATGGGCTACCTCCAAGGACCCTGCTCTTAAACTCTAGAGTACTAGAAAGATCTTGTATTGCCTAATATTGATTCCTGATAAGCTATGCCTGAGTAGCATCTGCTTTTGAAAATGGAGCCTGGGCTGGTCACAGTGGCGCATACCTGTAATCCCAGCACTTTGAGAGGTCAGGAGTTTGAGACCAGCCTGGCCAACATGGTGAAACCCCATCTCTACTAAAAATGCAAAAATTAGCCGGGCATGGTGGCACCTGCCTATAGTCCTAGCTACTCAGGAGGCTGAGGCACAAGAATCACTTGAACCTGGGAGGCAGAGGCTGTAGTGAGCCGAGATTGTGCCACCGCACTCCAGCCTGGGTGAAAGAGCAAGACTCCATCTTTCTCAAAAAAAAAAAGAAAGAAAGAGAAAAGAAAATAGATTCTGAATTTTGAAATACACTGTGGCTCTTCCCTGGTTTGGGACATCTGGGAGTCAATCCCTTTTTTTTTTTTTTTTTTTTTTTTTAAAAAAAGACATTTATTCAGCGTCACGATCAGACTATTACATTTAGCAATCAACAGCATGGGTGCAAAAAAAAGAAAAAGAAAAAGAAAAAATCTACATTAAAACCCTTTGTTGGAATGCTTTACACTTTCCACAGAACAGAAACTAAAATAACCTGTTATACAATTAGTCACAAATACAGTCCTCGAGTTTTTTGCCCATACACATGAGTATTTGTCTAAATCATGTCTTCTTTGTAGCAGCTAGGCCCTGCCACCACTGTGCTTGGCTGAGTTCACAAATCTGTTGTAACCTGTAGCTTCCCTGTCACTTCTCTGGCTCTGCTCTCCTGCTAAGCTTTGTTTCCTAATTAAAATCTTCTGCCACTGCCATAGCTACTGCTGCTACTGGAACCGCCATAGCCACCTTGGTTTTGTGGTTTGGCAAAGTATTGGCCGCCACCACCATAGGGGCCAGAGCTTCTGCCTCCAAAGTTTCCTCCCTTCATGGGTCCAAAATTTGAAGACTGATTGTTGTAACTGCCAAAATCATTGTAGCTTCCACCACCTCCAAAATTGCCTCCATCATTACCAAATCCATTATAGCCATCCCCACTGCCACCATATCCACCACCACCATGGCTGCCACCAAAGCCACCACGACCACTGAAGTTTCCTCCACGACCAAAGTTGTCGTTCCCACCGAAACCACCTCCACGACCCCCACCAAAGTTTCCAGAACCACTTCGACCTCTTTGGCTGGATGAAGCACTAGCCATCTCTTGCTTTGACAGGGCTTTCCTAACTTCACAGTTGTGGCCATTCACAGTATGGTATTTCTGAATGACAATCTTATCCACAGAGTCATGGTCATCAAAGGTTACAAAGGCAAAGCCCCTTTTCTTGCCACTGCCTCTGTCAGTCATGATTTCAATCACTTCAATTTTTCCATACTGTTCAAAATAATCTCTTAGGTGATGTTCTTCAGTGTCTTCTTTAATGCCACCAACGAATATTTTTTTCACAGTTAGGTGGGCACCTGGTCTTTGAGAATCTTCTCTTGAGACCGCTCTCTTTGGTTCCACAACTCTTCCATCCACTTTGTGTGGCCTTGCATTCATGGCTGCATCCACCTCCTCCACAGTTGCATACGTGACGAACCCAAAGCCCCTGGATCGCTTGGTGTTTGGATCTCTCATTACCACACAGTCTGTGAGCGTTCCCCATTGCTCAAAATGGCTCCTCAGGCTCTCATCAGTTGTTTCAAAGCTCAACCCTCCAATGAAGAGCTTCCTCAGCTGTTCCGGCTCTTTAGGAGACTCTGACTTAGACATGATCACAGGGAGAAGAGAGACTTTAACGATGCTGCTTCGGCGGCGTCCACGGGCAGAAAGGACAATCCCTTTTGTTAAAATAGTTTATTTAGTTGGCTGAGAGCAGGAGCTGTGTACGTGACCTGGAGCACAAGCCTTGAACTTGGGCTTGGGTTAGAACTCCGCCTCTGCCACTCACCCACTGCAATTAAGAACAGAGATACTGGGTTGGACTCCTGCTTCTATGACTTGCATGCTGTGTGGCCTTGGATGAGATATCTAATCTCTCTGAACCTCAGTGTCTTCAATCATGAAAGAGATAGAGATAACAGCTGAACCCATTCCCCAGGAGCGGATTAAACAAGATAGTGCAGTACAGAGTTTACCGAAGTGTATGGGGTCAGCGGTCGGCCAGTGAATGGTGGCTAATGGTTATCATGATTAATGTTAACATTAAGCTCTGAAAGTTCCTTTGGGAACTCATAGGTATTTGTTCTCTCTCCCTTTCTCTCTCTCTTCCCCCTGCCCCCTTTCAGGTAGAACTGCACGTCCACCTAGATGGAGCCATCAAGCCTGAAACCATCTTATACTATGGCAGGTAAGTCCATCGAAAAGAACGTGCTCTCCCTGGGATTTGGGTGGGGTCCACAGTGACACCCAGATGCCCCTGGGGAATCCCAGGGTCACTGTTCCTTCCTGTCTCCCTGTGGAAATCAAGTCAGCTCCAGGCCAGAAGTGGGGCTGTGGGGATGCAGGGGCCTCAGCACTGAGCTGGAGACCCAAAGACCGACTCCTGAGCCTTCCGGGCCTCTGACTCTTGTCCTGCTGGTGTCAGGTGAGGCAGGCCTGAGCCTGCTCTCCCCACCCACCCACATACATTCATGAAGGTAGTTCCCAGGGCTGAATCAGTCCCTGTCTTTTTTTTTTTTTTTTTTGAGACAGTCTTGCTCTATCCCCCAGGCTGGAGTGCAGTGGCACAATCTCAGTCCACTACAATGTCTGCTTCCCAGGTTCAAATGATTCTCCTGCCTCAGCCTCCCAAGTAGCTGGGATTACAAGTACACACCACCACATCCAGCTAAAATTTTTTTTTTTTTTTTTGAGACAGTTTCACTCTTTGTTGGCAGGCTGGAGTGCAGTGGCACGGTCGTGGCTCACTGCAACCTCTGCTTCCCGGGTTCAAGTGATTCTCCTGTCTCAGCCTCCCGAGTAGCTGGGATTACAGGTGCCTCCCACCACAACTGGTCCAATTTTTGTATTTTTAGTAAAGATGGGAGTTTCACCACGTTGGCCAGGCTGGTCTCGAACTCTTGGCCTCAGGTGATCTGCCCATCTCAGCCTCCCAAAGTACTGGGATTACAGGCATGTGCTACCACACTCGGACTAATTTTTGTATTTTTAGTAGAGACAGGGTTTCACCATGTTGGCCAGGCTGGTCTCCAACTCCTGACCTCAAGTGATCCAGCCAGCTTGTCCTCCCAAAGTGCTGGGATTACAGGTGTGAGCCACCGTGCCTGGCCTCTGTCTTTTGACTTGGCCGAGAGCCTGTAGCAGGTGATGTGCCCACAGGAGATGCCAGTACTGTTTGTTGAGCATCTCCTAGAGCTGGGCTGGACTGTACTAGCTCACTGAACCCCTCCACACTCAGACGAGGAAGATATGCTCTCTGCATTTTACTGAGGAGGGAAGGGGCTCAGACAAGACAGCTGCCCAAGGTCACACAAGTTAACAGCAGATCAAGAATTGAACCCAAGGCTGTCTGACCCTGAGGCTTTACTACATCATCAGGGTCATAACCTGCTAGGAGTCATGGAAAAGTGGTTCCCCCTCTCTGTACCCAAATCTCTGCATTTTCCAAGTGAGAACACACTTCCTGCTTCAGCTCTCAGGGATGCTGGTGGGCCAGGGGTTCCCCCTGTTCCCCAGGGAGGAAGGTTCTTCTCTTCCTATACAGACTTCAAGGGCTCACGGCAGCTCCTCTCTTAGGACCAGCATTTAAGAGCAGGAACTTTGGCCAGGCGCGGTGACTCACACCTGTAATCCCAATATTTTGGGAGGCCCAGTGGGGGTGGATCACCTGAGGTTGGGAGTTCAAGACCAGCCTGTCCAACATGGAGAAATCCCATCTCTACTAAAAATAAAAAATTAGCCAGACATGGTGGTGCATGCCTGTAATCTCAGCTACTCGGGAGGCTGAGGCAGGAGAATTGCTTAAACCTGGGAGGCAGAGGTTGTAGTGAGCCAAGATCGTGCCATTGCACTCCGGCAGCCATAGGAGCAAAACTCCATCTCAAAAAAAAAGAAAAAAAAAAAAAAGAGCAGGGACCTTGAAGGCCAATGGATCTGGATTCAAATCTGGACACATTACCTCCTGTCTGTGAACTTGGTCTTTATCAACTGAGGCTTAGAACAGGGCCCTCCCCCAGAGCTGACCTAGGAGACGGGCTCCTCATCCACCCAGCCCTGCCCTGGCAGACCCGTGTCTCTCACGTGTTTGCATAACACTCGTTATGTTTGGAGCTGGAAGAAATCAGCCTCTCTCCTATGGTCATAAAATTCAGCTCTGGACCCAAATTTGAACATTTCTGCTCCGTAAGCCAGAATCCCATTATTCAGAGGCCTGCCCCTGGGGAGAGAATGTGGAATCCCTGGGAGGCTGCTGCCCCAGCTCTGGGAGCATCTCCACCAACTCCCTGGGAGAGTTCTGGAAAGTCCACTGTTCTCCATCTGTTCGCACTTCCAGGGACCTTCTTCTACCCCAAGAAGCTGCCATTGATTTAATTAATATTTAACTGCGTGGCATAAGCACATTGGCATCTCCTGTGTGCCAAACACTTCTTTAAATGCTTTACCCGGGTTATTAAATCCTCCCAACAACTTGTAAGATAGGGCTTTATTGCTATCAGTTTACCGATGAGGAGACTGAACCGTGGTAGGGGAGTAACTTGCCCAGTAAGCACAGGGCAGAGGTTTGAACCCAGATGGTCTTCCCGAGTCCATGTCCCTGGCCATTAACCCCTGCCAGTTAGAGGTTTCGGTGAGGCGATGCATATGACATGCTTAGTTCAGGCCCATTAAAGTGCTCCATAAATGTCACTTAATGATAATATTCTTATTAATTAGAACTTATGTCTCTAAGTGGGGTGAAGCCTCTTGGCTTATCTCTGCCTGGCCTTTGCCCATGTCAAGCTGTCAACTTGCCACAAGGCCCCTAATGAGGTCGTTCAGTGGGGCAACGAGATGAGATCGAACTGAGGCATTCATTAAGGGGTCATGGAGGGCTCATCGGCTGCAGCCAGGGCCTGAAAGTACCAGGTGGGTCCAAGAGAAAGGGGAAAGGAGCTGCCGGGAGGGGCACCGGTCTGATCGTCCATTTCTCATACCACCTCTGGGCCCTGGAGATGACGTCCGGCAGGTGCCAGCTGGAGCCTGGCCTGAAGTCAGCAGGCAGGGATACTGGAGAGTTTCTCACACTCAGATATGGGGAGTGGGCTGAGAATGGAGGGAGGAGGGGACCCCCTGGCCTGTGCCCTGCTAGGCCCAATTCAGTAGCCCTTTTCCCAGCTCTGGAACTCAGGCCTGCCGCATTAACTGTTCTCACCCATTGCTTCTGCCTCCAGCTTCTGGGATTCTGCCCTCTTCAGGGGCTTCTCTAATCTCGTTCTCAGTCTTGTTTATAACCCTGTCAGCTATTGCTCCAAAGATTCTGAACCTGGCTGCTCTTTCGTCCTGTCACCACCGTGGTCTGGGCCACCGCTGCCCTTCACTGGTGCTGTGGCCTTCTGATGGGTCTCAGCCATCTACTCTGGCCTTCCTCTCTGAGGGCCTTGCAGTGCTGTAGCTGGAGCAAGAGTCTTAACCCATGGTCTTCCCAGCTCATTGCCCTGCTCAAGACCTCCAGCACCCCCACCTCACTCAGGGTCAAAGCCAAAGTCCACACATGGGCCTTAAAGTTCCGCCAGGCCTGCATTGCCTCTCTGAGCTCTCTACGGCTCCTTGCTTAGTCCACACTGGATATTTTTCAAACATGCCAGACCTAATAAACAGAGAGAGAGTGGGTAACTTTCCCAAAGTCACACAGCCTTTAAGTCACAGAGCTGGGATTCAAACCCAGACCATTGGGCTTCCGAGTCTGCTGTCTTTCCCATGACACACAAACAGTTTCATTTCTTCCTCTGTGCACCCTTATAAAGAAAATATTTTTTACTGACAAAGGCACCGAGGGTCTTAGAGGGGAGAGCTCCTGCCAGGGTGATGTGGTAAATAGGGCTGGGAGATGGACTTGACCTGCAACCCCTGAGCTCATCCTCCCTCCCTGGGCTCCTGAGGGTGGGCTTCTTGTGGCTGTGTTGCCCACCAAGGCAGAAAGAAGACCAGACAATGCCCCAGGGCAGCAGCTGTGGCTGACCAGCGAGTAGGAATCATCTAAGAAAAGAGCGTGAGCAGTGGCTCACATCTGTAATCCCAGCCCTTTGGGAGGCTGAGGCAGGTGAATCACATGAGGTCAGGAGTTCGAGACCAGCCTGGCCAACCAACATGGTGAAACCCTGTTGGTTGTTGACAAAAAATTAGCCGGGCGTGGTGTCGGGTATCTGTAATCCCAGCTACTCAAGAGGCTGAGGCAGGAGACTCGCTTGAACCCGGGAGACAGAGGTTGCAGTGAGCAGAGGTCGTGCCACTGTACTCCAGCCTGGGCAGCAAAAGCTAGACTCCGCCTCACACACATACAAAAAAAGTGTGGCCTTATGAGGAGCCTCAGCTTCTGTGGGCAGCCGGGGACAGCAAGAGGTGCCAGGGCCCTAAGAACAACTCTATCCTGCTTCAACTTTGGGCCCCAGATGGGGGTTTTCCAGCTCAGTCTGAGCAGCTTCTGGAGGCCGAGTCCCGTGGGAGACACTGGGAGTCCCCTGTGCTGTCTGTCTCCGGTCGGGCCCCTGCATTCGTGCTCTGGCCTCAGCTCTGGCTTCCCTCCAATTTGTTTCCCACACAGCAGCCAGAGGAGCTTTTAAAAAGGTAAATCATTTCATGCTAGTCCCCTGCTTGAAATCCTACTGTGCCTTCCCAGTGCTTTCAGGCAAAGCTCCAGCTCCTTCCTTAGTCTAGCCTGGCCCTGCCCTCCCAGGCACCTCATCTGCGCAAATGCCTGCTCTCTGACAGCCAGCCACCCTTCGCTTCCAATGCCTGCCGCTGCCTGCCTGCAGCCTTTGCATGGACCCCTCCCCTGCCCAGAAGCACCCCCATCCCAAGGCTTCTGCTTAAATGTCACCTCATCAGAGAGGCCTTCCCTGGCTGCTCTGTCTAAACTCTGTGTTGAAAAGGTCTTGATAGATTTGAGGAGTGTTGGAAACAGATGCTCGGTGCTGCCAAGAAAAATCAGCACTGAGACAAAGGATCTTACAGCAATGCAATTTTTACTTCCTGGACTGCAGGAAGGGTACCCTCACTAGCCATTGTGCCACAAGAGTACAATGAACAAAGGAAAACAGACAAATTTATCCCTTACACATTTGGGGTCATCCTTACTGCTGTGTTTGATTTCCGTTGGCTGCAGCCAGACCTTACAATTTAAACTAAAACCTGGTTGGCTAATAACTTAAAACTTTTTTAAACAGGTAAAAACCATGGAGAGCTGGGACATGCCTGTAAGCATGGCATGTTTAACAGCTACATAGGATAAGGCTTAACAAATAGTTATTAGCACACTCATTCTTTTTTTTTTTTGAGATGGAGTTTCACTCTTATCACTCAGTCTGGAGTGCAATGGCTCGATCTCTACTCACGGCAACCTCTGCCTCCCAGGTTCAAGCAATTCTCCTGCCTCAGCCTCCTAAGTAGCTGGGATTACAGGTGTGAACCACCACGCCCAGCTAATTTTTGTATTTTTAGTATTTTTGTAATTTGTATTTCTCCATGTTGGCCAGGCTGGTCTCGAACTCCTGACCTCAGGTGATCCGCCCTCCTCAGCCTCCCAAAATGCTGGGATTACAGGCGTGAGCTACTGTGCCCAGCAGGACATTTACTCTTTAACAAGAAAAGAAACTTTGAAAAGGAACTTTTCTACTTCCCACAAGGAGAGAGGCTGGGGGAGAAGAATCAAAGAGGAGAAATAGAAAGCAAAATAATTTGTTCTTGGGGACTGGCTGGTGGTGGGCAAGGGGAGGCGCCCGTCTCTGGTGTGGGCAGCTGGGTAGATGGAGGAGCCGTATTTGGAAATGTGGAACCTGGGAGGGGAGCGATCTAGAGGAAGGGGAAAGGTGGCACGAGATGCCTGCCTCTCGGCGGGCAGTCGGACACAGGGGTCCATCTTGGTCACTGCTTTCTGCCCAGCACCCAGCATATCACAGGCCCTCAGGGGTGGTGTGTGGGCATAGAGGGTTAGAAGCTGTGGACCTCTGGATCCTAAGCTGAAGACCACAAAAGGATATGAGTTGACCTGGCCAGGTGTGTAAAAGGCAGAGTCTGAGAGAGTGGCCAGAGGGAAGAGCCCCCACAGGCGGAGTCTCTAGAGCTGAAGGGAGACCCTCGGGAGAATCACACACAGCGGGTGCAGCAGGCCCCAGGCAAATGTGGTCACTGGGTTTGGCAGTATGGAAGCCAGAGCCCTAGTGTCATCTCCCTGCCTTTACCCAGTAATTCTCAGAGTGATATCCAAAACAGTGTTTGACAACTGGTACAGGCTCTTCAGGGGCCACAATTACTGGGCAAGGCCTTGCAAGGGTGACTTTGGGGCAGCTGGCCAGCAGCAGGAGGGGAAGCACTGAGCTCTGACCTCTGAGTGCCAGTGCTTTACTGGGGCACTATTTCCCCCAAGGGTCTCAGAGGGATTGGAGCAGCTAGGGAGCCATGGTGGGCTGACTGGCAGGCTGGTGGGCACCAGGGTGACTCCTTGGTGGTACCCTCTGGGCACTGTTGGGGACTGGGGCTAACAGATGGGGAAGGGAGCACATTCAAGGGGTTTAGAAAACATTTATGTAGGGAAACATATATATATATATATATATATATATATATGTAATTTTTTTTTTTTTTTTTTGAGACAGAGTCTTGCTCTGTTGCCCAGGTTGGCGTGCAGTGGTGCGATCTTGGCCCACTGCAGCCTCGACTTCCCAGGCTCGGGTGATCCTCCTACCTCAGACTCCCCAGCAGCTGGGACTACAGGCGTGCGCCACCACGCCTGGTGAATTTTTGTGTTTTGAGGGGGTTTTACTGTGTTACCCAGTCTGATCTCGAACTCTGGGCTTAAGCCATCTGCCTGCCTTGGCTTCCCAAAGTACTGGGATTATAGGTGTCAGCCACTCCGCCCAGCCTCCTATTTTTCTGTTCTTGCTTTGTGGATAATCAGATGCTTGGCCCTCCTGATTTAATCTTCTAATTCTCTTAACTGTTTACTCCTATTTTTCATCATCTTGTCTTTTTGTTCTACTTTGTGGAGGATTTCTTCACTTTTAGCTTCCAGTTCTTTTATTATATCCTGACGGTGCTGCCATATCCTCTATTTATTTTACTTTAAGTTCTGGGTACATGTGTAGATCGTGCAGGTTTGTTACATAGATATACCTCTTTTAAATTTGAGAGCTCCTTCTTATGTTCTGAATGTTCCCTTGTTTCACAGATGTGATGTCTTCTCATCTCTTTGAGGATACTCATTTCTTTTTGTTTTGGTTCTTAGGTTTTTGTCTATTCTCTGCACTGTTTCCTCAAAGTGGTTTTTGTCTATTCTCGTTTTGTCCCTCATGTTAGAAGCATTTCTTAATGTCTGGTGTTCTCTGGCTGTCCCTTTTATCTTAAAAAAAGGGAAAACTGAGGCTCAGGGTGACCTTGTGAGCTGGAGCAGAGCCAGGATGGGAGGAGGAGGCAGGAGTGTGTGCAGAAGGGAGGAAGCCGGCTGGGCACGGTGGCTCACGCCTGGAATCCCAGCACTTTGGGAGGCCAAGGCGGGCGAATCACAAGGTCAGGAGATCAAGATCTGGCCAACACGGTGAAACCTCGTCTCTACTAAAAATATGAAAATTAGCTGGGCTTGGCAGTCACCTGTAGTCCCAGCTACTCAGGAGGCTGAGGCAGGAGAATTGCTTGAACCCAGGAGGCAGAGGTTGCAGTGAGCTAAGATCACACCACTGCACTCATGCCTGGGGGAAAGAGCGAAACTCCGTCTCAAAAAACAGAAGGGAGGAAGCCCCCCCGAGCTCTCACCCTGCTTTCCAGAGCTGGGAGGGGAGGCCGAGATGCTTGGGGAGAAATGGAGGCTCCAAGCCGGGGGGCTGTTTCCAGCATGCCCTTACTAAGTGCTGCTATAGTCCGGCCCACTGTGGGGACTGTGGACAGGAAAGGGAGAGAGGTCTGAGCTGGATGGCGGCCCACTGGGCCCTTCCCCTGAGCTTCCACCAGCCCTTTCCCAGTGCACTGGGCCAGGCAAGCCTCTGATATGCCAGCCAGATGGAGGGCAGAGGAGGGAAGTCCTGACACCTGCCTCTACCCTGGGAATTGTGACACTGCAGTTACTGCCCCGATAACCCCGGACTGGGCATAGGACCAGCTGGTTTTGCCAGCTCCTGGGGCTGATGAGGAAATCATGAGCTTGCCTTGTACTTTCCTTGTCTCCAAGCATCTGTCCACCAGGGATATGGAGCGGGTGTGTACACAGGCGTGCATGTGTGCATGTGCACGCACGTGTGCACACACACACACCTTCAATCTGTTTATCCCCCTTGAGATTTGCTGACTTGTGCATCTGGGGCAGAGGGTGCTGAAAGAATTCTGGTCCTGGTTCTCAGTTTCCCCATCTGGTCAATGGGAACAGCTGGACTAGAAGACCCCCATGTCCCCCGCTGTGGTCCTGCAAGGAGGCTGGTGCTCCTGAGTCTGCTCCATCTGGACTATCAGGCTAGTTGGATCCTGCCCTGGGTTGATCTACTACTCACTGTTTTGTTTCCAGGAGGAGAGGGATCGCCCTCCCAGCTAACACAGCAGAAGGGCTGCAGAACGTCATCGGCATGGACAAGCCGCTCTCCCTCCCAGGCTTCCTGGCCAAGTTTGAGTACTACATGCCAGCTATCGCGTGAGTTGCCCCCAACCTGCAGGTCCTGAGGCAGCATCGATTCCTATGACTAGGACCAGGCCTGTCCCTCAGCCTGTAGGGGCCACAGAAGGAGCTCTGGGACCACGGCTGTCTTTCTCACCATTGTGTACACTTAGTGAGTCTCTCCAGTGCCTTTAGGCCTCAGTTTTGCCTTCCGAGATGTGGGTGTGAGAGACTGAAATTGCTTCAGCTTCTACAGAGAAATGACAGAATTTTACAAGAGTTAAGAACACAGATCCGGCTGGGCGCGGTGGCTCATGCCTGTGATCCCAGCACTTTGGGAGGCCAAGGCGGGAGGATCACTTGAGGTCAGGAGCTGGAGACCAGCCTGGCCAACCGTCTCTACTAAAAATAAAAAAATTAGCCAGGCATGGTGGTACATGCCTGTAATCCCAGCTACTTGGGAGGCTGAGGCAGGAGAATCTCTTGAACCTGGGAGGCAGAGTTTGCAGTGAGTCGAGATCATGCCATTGCACTCCAGCCTGGGCCACAGAGTGAGGCTCTGTCTCAAAGAAGGAAAGGAAGGAAGAAAGAAAACAGATCCTAGTATTAGACTTTCACAAAATAACCGTGACATTGGATAAAATTACCCTTTCTGGGCCTCATTTCCCTCATCTATACACTAGGGCTTGTGATCTTCCTGCCTCACAGGGCTGGAGTTGGACCAGGCCCAGCACTGTCCTCAAGCAGCCCCCTCTTGCTTTGAAGATAACTGCAACCTTTACTGACAGGCACTGTTAGATCATCTGTCATGGCTTCCATTTCTTAATAGCAGAATATCTCCAGCATTACACTTACCTTTTGTGGCTGTCAACAGTCCTATAAGGTAGACACAATCTTCGTTTGCAGATGAGGAAATGGAGGCTCAGGGAAGTGACAGAGCTCACCCAGGACCATGCAGCTGGCAAGGGGTGAAGTCCAGATTCTTGCCCTGGTGCCACCTTAAGCTTCCTGGCATGAGGCAGGCAAGAATTTGGCCTCAGCAGTCACTGCTGCAGGAGCTCAGGAGGGGAAAAGGCAGAGGGGCTGGGGGCACTTGGGGAAAGTTTCCTGGAAGAGGAAACGCGGGCTGGGCCTTGAGGAATGGAGAGGGTGTGTGATCTCGTCCAGACAGCTCGATGCAGGGATGGTTTGGAGGTTGGGCCAAGCATAGATTGTTGGAGACCAGTGAACAAAGTCTTTGAGACAGACGGAGGCCACTGGCTGGGACAGAAATGAGGAGTCCTGGGGAAGGAAGATGTGGGCGGGGGCTACTGTGGTGCGGAAGATGTGGTGCGGAAGCCTTTGCGCTCAGCCTGGAAGGTACCAACTGCCCTTATCCTTGGCCCTGGTGGGCAGATGCACAGGTGAGCCCATGCTGCCTCCTTGGGGTACTCGATGTGTCTCCTAGAGACACTGCCACAGAGAGACACACGTGTAGGTGGAGCTCCTGTACACACTGAGGCATGTCACGGGGACACCACCCTAACAGGCAGTTTCTACCTCTCTAGCCTTGAAACAGAAGAGTCCCATCCCTGAAGGCCCGCGCTGGGCAGGCTGTCAGCCACTGTCTCATCTGAAGCTGCCTGGCCTTTTGGGCTTGACCTCCCCTGACCTCCTTGCCACCATCCACAGATGTTGGATGAAGTTCGAGCCCTCTGGTGGAAGTAAACTGAGGCCCAGGAAGACACGGGGTCAAAAACAATACAGGGCTTGAACCTGGCCCATCTATCTCTTAGTTCAGGCTTTGTGTTGTGAGCAGAGGGGAGGCCTGAATGTGAGATGGGGGTGGGGAGAGGCAGGGAAGATTCTCTCAAAGGCTTTTTCTTTTTTCCTGTCTTGAGTTGCTGGGGAACATTGCTAGGTACTGAAAAGGCCCAGAAGGGGTATGGGCGAGTGCTACAGAGAAATTCAATGACCTATTCATTCATTCATTGATTCATTCATTGAGACAGCATCTCGCTTTGTCTCCCAGGCTGGAGTGCAGTGGCACTATCTCAGCTCACTGCAACCTCCACCTCCCAGTTTAAGGGATTCTCCCACTTCCGCCTCCCAAGTAGCTGGGATTACAGGTGTAAGCTACCACGCCTGGCCTCCATCCTCATGCTGGAGATTCGAGAACTTCCCATGACGCCTTCTCCTGAGAGGGGCTGCTCTCCCCTGGGGCAGGGCACTTTCTTCCCGCGCTGGGCCCTCCCGGCACTGTGTGTCTCCCTCACGCATTCTAGTAACCACTTCATTTTCAGTCTTCATCGAGTCCACTGTCATGTGATCAACACAGTGGCCCTGACAGGCCAATTCGTGCCTTGCTTCTGGAGCAAACATGCAGTAACAACAACGAAAATGTTTTGAGCATGTGTCTGCTCTGCTCCATGCCCAGGTGGGGTTGATGAAGTTTGATTCCTTTGTCCCCACAATAACTCTTTGATGTAGGTGACAGAGGGTGACTAACCAGGGGCCACACAGCAGATAGGTGTGGGCACAAGGATTCAAGTCCATGACTGTATCCCAGGTGTCCCCCTTATCCAGGTGTCCCTCTGGACTTGTCCAGCTGTGTCCTTTTCTCTCACTTCTCTTCCCTGCCAGCCTTATCTCCATCACCAACAAATATTTGGCTACTTGTCCTAGGCATGGTCCTTAGCTGAGAGGTCACAGCCGTGACAAGACAGAGGGGTCCTTGCCACATGGAGACTGCATTCTAGTAGGAGATACTGCAAACTGGCTGAGAAGTCATATGACACACAGTGCTGAGTGGTGATAAGGACCTGGGAGAAAAAGAAAACCCCAGAGAATGGTGGAGGGGTCATTTTAAGGCAGTCTGGGCGGGGCACACCCAGTGGCTCACGCCTGTAATCCCAGCACTTTGGAAGGCTGAGGCAGGCAGATCATGAGGTCAGGAGATTGAGACCAGAATGGCTAACATGGGGAAAACCCGTCTCTACTAAAAATATAAAAATTAGTCAGGCGTGGTGGCACGCACCTGTATTCCCAACTACTTGGGAGGCTGAGACAGGAGAATCACTTGAACGCAGGAGGCGGAGGTTGCGGTGAGCTGAGATCACACCACTGCACTCCAGCCTGGGCAACAGAGCAAGACTCTATCTCAAAAAAAAAAAAAGAAAAAGGATAAGGCAGTCTGGCTGGGCACAGTGGCTCACGCCTGTAATCCCAGCTCTTTGGGAGGCTGATACGGGTTGGGTATATCACCTGAGGTCAGGAGTTCGAGACCAGCCCAGCCAATACAGCAAAACCCTATCTCTACTAAAAATACAAAAACTAGCTGGGTATGTTGGTGTGTGTCTATAATCCCAGCTACTCAGAGGCTGAGGCAGGAGAATCGCTTGAACCTGAGAGGCAGAGGTTGCAGTGAGCCGAGATTGCGCCACTGACTCCAGCCTGAGCAACAGAGCAAGACTCTATCTCCAAAAAAAAAAGATAAAGTGGTCAGGAAAGGCCTCTCTGAGGAGGTGAAGCTTGAGCTGGCTCTAAACCAGGGGACTGGAGAGAGACACAGTGTGGGACAGTATCAGGGAAAAGCAGGCCTGCAGACGCAAAGGCCTGGAGTGGCAACAAGCTCGACTGTCCTTAGAAAGAAGGCTCTGGTGGCCTCAGGGAATGAGCGAGAAGGAAGGTAGGGGAGGCTAGTGAGGCCTGGAGGGTGCACGCCTTGTGGGCGGGATCTGGGAGTTGCAATTTCATTCTCTGTGGTAGGAAGCTATTGGGGCTTGGAGGGGAGAAGTGATATGCTTTGATTTACCTTCTTAAAAGATTGTCTCAGCTGCTGGGTGAAAAACAGGACAACAGAGGCCAGCATGGAGACAGGGAGGCCAGTTAGAGATGGCGTGATTCAAGCCAGGACAGGAGGGCGAGAACTGACACGCACTTCCGAAGTAGAGCTGATAGGACTTGCCCAGTGTCTGGGATCTTATCCAGTGGATGCCCAGAGCTTGGGTCTAGAGGATGAGCAGGGGCCAGAAGTGGGTTTAATCTGCCAAGGTTTGGGGATGTCATTTGCTCCCAGAGCTCCCAAGGGACTTAGGGAATGTTGTTTCCAACCCCTTTCTTCCCTTCCCAGGGGCTGCCGGGAGGCTATCAAAAGGATCGCCTATGAGTTTGTAGAGACGAAGGCCAAAGAGGGCGTGGTGTACGTGGAGGTGCGCTACAGCCCGCACCTGCTGGCCAACTCCAAAGTGGAGCCAATCCCCTGGAACCAGGCTGAGTGAGTGATGGCCCAGGAAGAGCCGTGCTGAGGGTGTGGCTGGGAGGCTCAGTCCTGAGTCTGGAAGGGCAAACTGCTGGGAGTCCCTGACCCAAGCAAGACTTTGCTCTTGCCCCTGCCCCCAGTCTGGTCCATGGGCTCAGAAAAATGGGTTTAACTCTGTCACAAGAGACATGGTTCCCATCCTCGCCTTGGAGTTCCCATCCTTACCTTGAGCACAAGTGTTTGGCTGTGTCTGGCAACCCACAGCTCTGGCCACAGGCCTGCTGTCCAGGAATGTTAACCTGCTTAGCCAGCAACTTCTAAAGGCCCTGCTCTAACTTCATAACTGGAGTGAGTCTGGCCCATTTCCAGCCCCCTGCCTGGATCCCCACGGATCTCTAAGTGGTATCACAGAACCACCCTGCCCCATTTTCTGAGCCATGATTCTGACACATATCGAGTGTGAATACCATGCTAGGCCCAAGCTTAGCATGCTCTCCCTATGGGGGTGGGGAGGGCCGTGTGGACACCACACACCTCCCACTAAGATCGAGGGGCACCCAGCTGCTTTAAGGGCCAGAAGGGACATGCTAGGGCCTGGGGGCATCTCTGCCAGTCTTTCCTCTGAGGCAGTGGGTCAGTGCGGGAGGAGGGTCCTCCCCAGAGCCTCATCTTCCTCCTCTGTCCCAGTCCCAAAGCTGCCCTTTGGCCTTCCCTTTGCCTCAGGCCCATCCCTACTCCTCTCCCCACACAGAGGGGACCTCACCCCAGATGAGGTGGTGGCCCTAGTGGGCCAAGGCCTGCAGGAGGGGGAGCGAGACTTCGGGGTCAAGGCCCGGTCCATCCTGTGCTGCATGCGCCACGAGCCCAGTGAGTAGGATCACCGCCCTGCCCAGGGCTGCCCGCCTGACCCTGGCCCTGACCTCCTGGTCTAGCAGTGGGGCCCTACCTGACCTCCCCTGTGCCCCACACCCCCATGGTGTCCCCTGGAGCCCACTGTCAGGAACTCGGGGCTTCCTGAAATGACTGGAGACCTCCTAGGCAGGCTCAGAACTTCCTAGAGACGTACTTTTCTCCCCAGGGATGCCATGCCTTCATAGCCACCCTGCTGGAAACTCAACACCAAATAGGAGCTTAACTATTGAAAACAAAAATCTAGGCCAGATTCTAATCAGCCCATGTTCCTCCCTTGAGACCCCGTGGACCAGGCCCCATCCTGTCTGGGCCACAGAAGCCGTGAATAGGTCTGATTTCCCAGATTTCTGAGGGGTCTCCCTTGTCACTGACACTGATCAGATCTCAAGTTTGTGCCTCGTGGTGCACAGCCTCACTGTGTGACTTTGGGCAGGTCACACCGACTCTCTGGTTGTGCACCGAGACACCTCAGTTGTGCACTGTCATGAGGAGATGATCACACTTACTTCATTCCTTTACCCTCAGGATTAGTGAGAACCAAAGCTACCTGCACGCATCTCCTCTAATCCTCGCAGCAGGCTGTATAGTAGAACTACCATTGCTTATTCCCATTTGATAGATGAGGAAATTGAGGGGGAGTGAGGTGCAGCCTCTTGGAAGGCATGAACCCTGGATTTGCATCCAGGGACATCTAGTTCCAAAGCCTGTGTTCATTCATTCTTTTTTAAACACTTCATAATAACTTTATTAAGAGTACATAATACATTAGCAATATGCCTCATAATACTCAAGAGTTCTGTCTTAGACGACAAGTTACACCGTCCTCCATTTCCTCATCTGCGTGTGGGAGTAAGCCTACCATGAGCACTGTTGGAAACACAGGTGAGAGAAGGGTCCGTGTGTTGTTTACTGAGCTCAGGCCCGTTCGTTGGCGCTTTACACACATGGCCTCGGCAAAGCCTTGCCATGACCCTGTGCAGTAGCTGGCAGCGTTCTTTCTGAAAAGGGCGGAAACTGAGGCACTACACAGCAGTTTTCTGCAGGCCATGTGGTTAGGACGTAGCAGTCAGGATTTGAAGACACAGAGCCCTGTTATGTGTTGGCCTCCCATGGGGCGGTGAGGGGGTGGGTAGGACAGCAGGCAGGTGGGCAGGGAGGTCTCTCCATGGTGCTGATGACAGAGCCTGGGTGGGCATCTCACCCACAGACTGGTCCCCTGAGGTGGTGGAGCTGTGTAAGAAGTACCAGCAGCAGACCGTGGTAGCTATCGACCTGGCTGGAGACGAGACCATCCAGGGAAGCAGCCTCTTCTCTGGACATGTCCAGGCCTACGAGGTGGGTCCTGTGAGAAGGAATGGAGAGGCTGGCCCTGGGTGAGCTTGCCTCCCACCCATAGTTGGGAGAAATCACAAGAACCAGGGAGTATGGGGTCTCCTGAGTTCTGAAGTGTGTCTTGATTGGGTCTTAAGGCTTGAAACTGGAAGTCCCCCAGGCCAGGAATGGTGGTTCATGCCTATAATCCCAGCACTTTGGGAGTCTGAGGGAGGACTGCTTGAGCCCAGGAGTTTGAGACCAGTCAGGGCAACATAGTGAGACCCCATCTCTGCAAATATAAAAAAATTAGGTATGGTGGTGTGTCCCAGCTACTTGGGAGGCTGAGGTGCAGGAATCGCTTGAGTCCAGGAAGTTGCAGCTGCCATGAGGTGTGATCATGCCACTGCATTCCAGCCTGGGTGACAGAGGGAGACTCTGCCAAAAAAAAAAAAAACAAAAACGAGAAGGGAGGGAGGGAAAGAAAAAAAAAAGGAAAGAAAGGAAGAAAGAGAAAGAAAAAAGCCTCACTTGGTGTTGGGAGTCCTGTGTTTGAGCCTGCTTCTGGCTGTGATCTGCTGTGTGACCCTGGGCAAGACTGAGTCTTCTCTGGGCCTCTGATTCTTCTATTGGGATGACTGGGTTGGAGCCAATATCTCAAAAGCCCCTTCCAGCCTAATGATGAATGTGCTTCCTGTGGAAGGGGTGCAGCATGGTGGTGAAGGGTCAGGGTTCTGGAGTCCCACTGCCTGGGCTCAGAGCTTGCTTCCACACTTCCTGTCTGACCTTAGTCACGTTACTTGACTCTCCTGAGCTTCAGTCCCCCATCGTAAAATGGGTAAGGTAATAGTTGTGAATATTAGATAATATACACAAGTCACTTCATATACTACCTGACACATGGTAACTGGCTAATAAGTGACAGCCACCACTTAAAGACTTGAGGGGTAAAAGACGGGTTTCCCCATGCTGTTGAAGGAGGCAGCCTGACTGTGGGATGGTTCAAGCTCCACAGCGTGGTCAAGGCAAGGCCTGCGGGGGCCCTCCCTCTAGGGCGCCCATGACCTGATCTGGCTCTACCCCTTCCAGGAAGCTCTGAAGAGCGGCATTCACCGTACTGTCCACGCCGGGGAGGTGGGCTCAGCCGAAGTGGTAAAAGAGGTGAGGGCCTGGGCTGGCCATGGGGTCCCTCCTCCTCCCTGCTTCCTCCTGTACTTGGCTCCATTCTGCTTCTCTACAGGCTGTGGACATACTCAAGACCGAGAGGCTGGGACATGGCTACCACACCCTGGAAGACCAGGCCCTTTATGACAGGCTGCGGCAGGCAAACATGCACTTCGAGGTGAGCGGGCCAGGGAGTGGGGAGGAACCATCCCCGGCTGTCCCCACTTCCTGTATAGAGAGGCAGAAAGCAAGGTGGGTCCCAGGAGCTGAAGGGGTGGCCCCAGGCCCAGACATGGGGGGAGGGATCAGCATGGCCTGGGCCATCCCTACCAGCCACACACCTGCTCTTCCAGATATGCCCCTGGTCCAGCTACCTCACTGGTGCCTGGAAGCCGGACACGGAGCATGCAGTCGTTCGGTGAGCTCTGGCCCCCTGTTCAGTTTTGTTCCAGGAAGGCCAAAGAGGGAGGAAACTGTAGTGAACAGGCATCAGCCCATGCCAGGTCTCTTAGATATGAAATCTCTTTGACTCCCTGGGAAGCAGGCATTGCTGTCCTCATCTTATGAGGAATCCGAAGCCAGATGTGCTGTGGGTTGACTGGGGTTAACCAGCAGAGCTGGGGTCTTACAGCTCATTCAGCTGCAGCAGAACGCTCTGCTGCTCTGAGGGAAACTTCCACACTTCCAATTCCCCCAACTTTGCCTCCTGGGCATCGCATAGGAAGCAGGAATCTCTCCTGCCAGTATGTTTTCTGTACTTGGCACCTGGCCCTTGGGACCCCTGGGCATTCCCCTGAATGCCATCTTAAAGCTTTCCACTGGAGGGTCTGTTCCATCCTCCCTGGCTCCCATCCTGTAGTCTAACCAGGGCCAAGCCCTAGGAGTAATATCAGGCCAGCACTGATCCATCTGCCAAGCTTATGAGAAGAGGAGGGGCTTGGGCTCTGATGTTCTGAAGACAAAGGGGGTCTTGAGGCTTGCCTTAGGAACATGTGGCACCTGTGGAGGTTCTTGGAGGCACGTGGGTATACCATGGGCTGGAAAAAGATCCAGGAGTCATCTGCACAGATATGGTGGTTGAAGGAGCAGCAGTGGCCCCAGGAAGTGGTGGAGCAAGGGCCTAGGATAGAACCCAGAAGGACAATGATATTTAAGGGATCAGCAAAAGAGACAAGTAGGAGGAAAGTCAAAAGTGTAGTATCAGAGAAATCTAGGGAAAGGATTTCAAGAAACAGTCAGCATTGTTAAATTCTGCTATATGAGTCAATTATGGTCAGAGCTAGGAAAGATCATTAGATATAAGATGATGGTCAGGGATCGTGCTAAGAACAGCGTCTGTGGTATGTTGGAATAGCCCGCTCCCAGTGGGACTGAGGAACAAGCAGGGTAGGGTGCAGAGGGGAAGGTTAGAGAGGGTGGTAGCTGGAGGGGGAAGCTACTTTTTTGGCTCCCTCCCCCCACCACCACTGGCCGTCATTCTGCATGGTTCTCATGTCTGGCCCCTCTGCTGCCTTTGCCCAGCTCTGGTCTGCAGGATGGGTTGGAGTCTGGAGTTTCTGGTTACGTAGCCTTGGGCAAGTCATGGACAAGTCACTTGAGTTCTCTGAATTTATTTCCCCCTCTGCACAAGGATCAGCTCTTTCAGATCTGTTTGAGACTGCTGTGAGGGATCAAAGGTGGGTGAGTATCAATGTGCTGTGACTATGTAAGAGTAAAAGGAGGATCGTTCTCTCCCCTTCCTGCAGTCTCAGAAATGACCAGGCTAACTACTCGCTCAACACAGATGACCCACTCATCTTCAAGTCCACCCTGGACACTGATTACCAGATGACCAAACGGGACATGGGCTTTACTGAAGAGGAGTTTAAGAGGCTGGTGAGTGGGTGTGAGCCATACTGGCCTTGACTAGGGTTTGGGAGTATGAGATCTACAGGTCCTGCCCGGGGCCTGGAACCTTTGGGGAGAGGGAGCAAGTTTGCCTGAACAATCCAAGACAAGCCCAACCTGGACACTTTCCACAAAGAAGACATCTTTGGGTTGATGTCCTGACCTAGGACCAGGTTTCTGATCCTTCGCTTGGGTTGAGTGCCTTTAAAGAATCCAATGAAAGCTGTCAACCATCTCCCCAGAAAGGTGTGCCCAGCGATGAAGTCTTGCATGTTCTCTTCAGGTTGTTCTTAGATCCCTGAAGACTCTTGGGCTGATTGAGTCCATTCCTGCAGGTGTCTTTGGGGTATCTCTGCCCCGCTACATTCCACCCTGTCTCAAAGGTTTCCCCAACTTCCTTCTTGCAGCCCTTTATCACGTAATGACACATTAAAAACACGACCCCATGACTCTGGCACTTGCTGTCGTGTGACAGTGGACATATCCCTCCCCTCTAAGCATACCTGCCCATGTTCAGTGAAGAGGATGGACTATCACTACATTGCAAGAGCTGCCTTCTTTGTTCTCTGGTTCCATGTTGTCTGAATTCTGGCCCTTCCAGAACATCAATGCAGCCAAGTCCAGTTTCCTCCCAGAAGATGAGAAGAGGGAGCTTCTTGACCTCCTCTATAAAGCCTATGGGATGACACCTTCGGCCTCTGCAGGTAGGTTCCTGTCTGGGCTTCTGGGCGGTTGCCCTGTGCTGGCTCCAGCCTGGCTATCTGTGGGACTTCTAGCAAGATGCTCTTCCTTTCTTGGGCAGTGCCAAGAAGGTGTGATGACTCCGTGGTTTCTGGGCCCTGGCCGGGAGCAGCGTCTCATTAGATTGGCTTGTTTTCCATATAACTTCTTGAGAGGCTGTTCAAAGGGGGGACTTTCTGAAGCCCAGTCCCAAAGATCTGGGGAGCTTGGGACATCTCCATGGCTGCCCAAAGCCAAGGGCAGGGAGTCGGGCCCAGGCCTGTTCTGCTCCTTTCTACCACTGTGGTCTTAGCAAGGCATCTCCTTGCCATCAGTAGGAAGGAGTTCTTTTCTGGTTCTGGTGTCCTATGATTTTTACAACATCCTGGGTACTGCAAGTTGCCTGATCTTTCTGCTTCTCTGAACCAACGAGCAGGGCAGCACCACTGAGGATGCCACCTCTCCAAGCCTTCACCCTGTGGAGTCACCCCAACTCTGTGGGGCTGAGCAACATTCTTAAATTTATTCCTTCCAAGAAGACCATGATCTTGATGGTCAGTTACTGATGCTCCTGAAGCCTGTGTGTCCATTTCTGCACACACGTATACCTCGGCATGGCTGTATCACTTCTCTGATTATGTGCCCTGGACAGAGACCAGCGCCCTTACACATGGGCATGGTTGAATCTAAACCTCTCCTTCTGTGGCAACTTTTGTACTGAAAATCTGGTGCTCAATAAAGAAGCCCATGGCTGGTGTCATGGCATGTAATTTGGTCTTGGGCAGGGTGAGAATGGAAGGAGCTAGGTCAGCCTGCTCAGTAGCAGGGCTTAAGCCCAGGGAAGGCTGTGAATGCTAGGCCAGAGCCCTAATGCTGTGGGCCAAGAGGGGTCCAGAGACTGTCCTCCTTCCAGAAGAAACAAGGCTTCTCTGGTTGTCTGCTCAAACAAACATTCCCTGAACTCTTAGCCCCTCCTAATTCTAGGTTTTAAGGAGTAAACCTTGCTTTTGAGTTCCTGAAACTGGCAGCTAGGGTGACAGCAGACGAGATGGAAGAGGGTTCATCAGACACTGGGCCTCGGAGTGGTGCTGGCCTCTGCGGAACGCTGCATCATCTCAGAATCTTATGCTCCAGAAGCCTGGGACAAGTCGGCTAATTGTGGACTTGGGGAAAATAAGGCCCAACCCCTGTTTTTGCTGCTTTAAGGAGAAAGAAAGAAATCTTAAACCAGTCACACAAATCATCAGCATTTATTTCCTGGGTCCTAGGTGTCACTTATCCTGGTAGAAAGGGCAGAGGTGGTCAAATACTTTTGAGCCAAAATCCCTTCCCTAAAAATGGATCTGTGAAGCTCCATGAGGGAACCTCAGAGCTGCACAGACAATGAGTTTAGCTAAAATGGCTTAAAAAAATGTGAATTGATTGTCAGCTCTCTGTGTCTCTGCTGAAAAAAGGTTTAAAATTTTTAAAAAGTTTAAAAGTGTTTTCTAAAAAAGGGACAAGAAGGTCTTGACCCAGTAGGTTGGGGCTGGAAAGGAGGTGGTGTTGGGACAGGGTCCCTGCCCAGGCCGCTCGCGAGAGGAGCATTCCTGCATGGGCTGCTCACTGTAGGGCAGGGCCCCGCCCAAGTCCCGGCACCAGCTCAATAAATAACCTTTGTGGTTACAGTGTCTTGAAAGTGTACCTGGGCACGGTGAGAAGGTGGTGGGAACGTGGAGCCTATGGGTGTGGGCAGAGGGCTTTCCCGGAGTGGAGGCCACAGAGGCCTCTGGGGAGCCTTCTCAGTCTGGCCTGGTTTATCTGGGACATGGGGCTCAGAGAAGAGGCTGCTGGGCCAGTGCCAGAGTTCCCCCTCTGGGAGGGGACAGAAGGTATCTCGTCCAGCCTACTTGGACGAGATCAGACTCAAGACGAGGTGGTCCCATCGCTGCTCTGGGGCTGGTTGCCGGCTTCCTTGTCTGGGGCGCTTCCCTCCACCTGTCCTTCTGGAGAGGAGAGAAAGGTTTTTCTTGGGCACATATACACAAAGTAAAGCACAGAAGGGGGTGTAAAAAGGCCCAGCCAAATCGATCACAGTGAATGTGCCCTGGGGAGCAAGATAGGAGCTGGACTGGGGTGGTGGTGGCCAGTGGGACTTTGGCCTGGTCTGTAACATCTTTTTACAGGGAAATGCACGTGCTGTTAGTATAATTAAAAGTCAATTAAGGGCCATTTTGGATGGGTGCTTAAAGCATCTTGAAGGTCGTTTTATGTGTGCAGGTTCCCCGAAGGGGAGGCCAAATGTTAAGTCCCCAGAGTGTCACAGGTGCTCAGCAAATGGCAGCTGTTCTTCTAAGACAGTAAAGAGCCCTGAATCAGGCCAGCTCAGCGAGTGCTGGGCTGTGGCCTGCATTAGGGCTGTGGCCTGCATTAGGACTCTGGCTGCCAACCGTGCAGCATGGGGTGTGTGCTGGGCCCCCTCCCCAAACCCATCCTGCCAGACAGCTTGGCAGTTTGGACAGCAGCAGGCACACAAGAGGGGGAGCACCTCCCCCAGGGAGGCAAGGTACAAGCCAGGTCTCCACTCTCAGCTTCCTTTGAGCCCCACTGTGCAAGGTGGGACAGGCAGCCCCTACCACCCACTGTTACCAGCAGTGCAGGGTGAGGGAAGTATCAAATTCACACCCAGTCCTCCAGTCTCCATGCCCTCCTCCTCAGGATGCACGATAAACATATCTTTTCACAAGGTGCCCCAACGTGGGGCCTGGCATGTGAGCAGAGTTCAATCAGTGGTGTGTTCTTAAACCCCAGTGACACTGTGCAAGCTCACCAACGGACTGAGTTCAAATCCAGCCCAAACAGACCACACCTTTGCATCCTTCAGGCTAAGCCCTTCACAGAACCAGGAGAACCACCACCCTATACCTAGCTCCAGGGTCCGCAGACAGATGGGCACTTTTTCATGCAATGCACACAGTAACATGGAGGTGTAATGAGGGTCGTGATATGCACAAGAAAACCGAGGCTCAGCGAGGTGAGCTGATTTGCCTGGATCAAGGGTGGAGAGCCCTGCTTGCCACCAAGGCCAGTACCTCTTCTACCAAATTTAACCTCTTCCAATAAGCAGCATCCCTGAAGGTTTACAGAGGCCTGGCATCAGCACTGCCTCACTGTGCCCTGCAGCAAGCTAGAAAGTGGGTGGTAGCTCAGTACCCTAACCTGGGAAGCCTGCTCTTATTCCCAGCAGGGCAGCGCCTGGAACCCTGTACTCCCCCTGCCTTGGGGAGTCTACCGGACTGAGCCTGGCCCACAGCCCTGCCTGTGGAAACAGAACTGCTCACTGTGGCTTCCTGGAAGGCTCCTTCGCCAGTTGCTCTTGCCTGGACACCACCATGAGTGTTTTGTTTCCTCAGCTCCCCTTTTTAAATGTCATGTACCCAGAGGAACCCCACTGTAGGGAATCTGAGTCAGGGAAAACAGGTGTTAGGAGGGCCTGGGCACATGGGCCAGCAGCTCCAACTGCTGAGGTGTAGAGGCAGACAGAAACGAGTTCACCAGAGCTGAGGGTGAGGACATAGAAGCCTTGAGAGACAGCCCAGGGCAGTGTGCCCAGTGTGGCAGCTGGACATGCTGGTCATTCAGTCGGTCAATGAACAGCCACTGACTTGGCACCTCTGTCATGTGCCAAACGCCACCAGGCACCGAGGGCACAGGACACAGAGCCTGTGCTGGAGAAGCTCCGTCTAGAGCAGGGCACTATGCTCAATGGGCTCATGGAGGCAGATCATAGAGGCATCTGGCAGGGGCACTGCGGTCAGGGAAGGCTTCTCAGCTGAGCAGATGCCTGGGTCTCTAAGAATGAAGAGAGGCCAGCCAGGCAAGGGGAGGGAGGGAGAAGCAAACAGAGGGGCAGTATGTGAAGGCCCACAGGGGCTTCTGAGCGATCAAAGTACTTTACTCTGGCTGCTGAGAGGATGAGAGTTGAGGCTGGAGAGGTGAGCAGGGTGAGCCCCGTGGACGTTCTGCCTGGGCCAACTGACAGAGGAGGACTAACAGACCACGGAACAGGGAAGGCTTGGGGGATGGGGTTCCGTTGACAGGTGCTGGGGACTCACAAGGCGGCCAGATTCTCATTCTATGTTAACTCCCTGGTGGCCCTGAGCAAGCCCCCCAGCTTCTCTGGGCCTCAGTTTGTCCATCTATAACATGAGAGGGCTGGTCCATGCCCCTGCAAAGCCTTCTCTGTTCTGTACTTTTAGTTCACTTCTGGCCAGTGAGGCCCAAGAAGACTGGGGCTCCCCAGGGAAAGGCAGGGCTGTGACCCTCCAAGGACAGCCTAGGGGGGACAGACACAGCCTGACAGCTGTGCTGTGATGAGACACACAGCCTCTGTGGTGCTGCGGGAGCAGGAGGGAAAGGCCTCAGCCAGTGCACGGGTCAGGGAAGTTTCCCAAGGAAAGTCCCAGCCTGACTGTGGACTTGAGCCAAGGGGTTCTCTGGGTAGTGGAGGGAGGGCGGGGGTGTCCCAGTCAGTACTTGGGTGCGTGGATGCTGTTTCCTTTTGTCATTCAGTCTGTGGTTACCAAGCACCTGCTGTGCGCCAAACAGAACACAAGGCCTCTGCCTTCCTGGCACTCACATTTGGCCACATGAGACCTTGTCAGAGAGTGGTGAGGGTCATGTGATTGGGGAAGGGTGATCTAGCAGTCAGAAAAGGCCCCTGGAGAGGCTTGACTGAGAAACAGACCAAAGGTGGATGTAGCTGGAGGGTGGCAGGGAGAGGAGTGGCATCAGGTGAGACTCGGGCAGGGCCTGGCCCACAGCAGGACTGCCCCAGGGCACTGTGACAAGCTTAACTTCACTCAGTGACAAACTGGGGAATTTTTTGGCAGAAGCATGATGGACAGAATGGTTCAAACCAGGGCTGCCAGCTGCTGCATAGAGCTAAACAGGAAGGGCAGAAATGGGTGCAGGCAGGCCAGCGGGGAGGCCGCTATAGTCGGCCAGGTGAGAGCTGTGAGTGGCCAGAGCCAGCCATGGCTGTGGGGGGTGGCGAGAAGTGGAAGGATCTGGGATGTACCTTGGAGGAGAACTGACAGGACTTATGGGTGGATTAGGGGGCAGGGGGACAGGAAGAGCCCTGGATGCCCGGCCAGAGAGTCCTTGAGGCCTGAGACTCAAACATCTTCCAATCTAGAGACTGCTGGACTCAGCCACTGGCCATGGGACAGGCCTGATTTAAATGTGATTTATTCTCTAAGAAACTGTGGGCAGTCTAGGACTTGGAGGCCAGCCCGGGGCTGGGCAGAGGGCCTTTGGCATGCAGGAGTGCCAAGGACCTGCTGGCTCTTACCTGCCCCCTCAAGTGCCAGCTCGCCCATGTCTCCAGCCAGCTTCCTCACACTCACAGCCTCTGAGTCTCCCTGGATGTCAGGGACCGCATTCCGACGGCCTGTCCGGTCACAGGAGATGAAGTCAGAGTAGGAGGACTCGACCTCCATCATGCCTGTCGCATCGCTCCTCAGGCCTGTGGGGACAGGAGGCGGGGGGCAGAGGTAAGTCCAGATGCATTCTGCACAGAGGACAGCTCCAGTTCCCCAGCACAGGTGGCTTCTGTCAAAATGACAGTTATTGCCTCTCAATGAAAACAAAGCAAAAAGCACAGAAAAGTACAAAGAACAAAACAAGTCACTCATAATTCCATACCCAGACAACCACCAGCAACATTTTGAAGAACATGGGTTCAGAGTTTTCTTTAAGTAAAATTATTGACAAACATGTACATGTATTTATCCATACCACATGCCAGGCACTGGCCACAGACTGCAGATGCCACTATGAACAAATTGGCCATGGTCCCTGACCTCACAGAGCTTACCATCTACCGCAGGTGGCATAAAATCACCTTAGACCTAAGTCCTGGCCTTCGTGTGCAGGGCTTCAAGGGAGAATGCAGGCTGCTGGAGGGATCACTAGGGCCTGGCCAAGACTGAGGGTCACGAAGTGACATTTTAGTTGAGAACCAAGGATGATGAGGCTTCATGTAGATGAAGAGTGAGGGAAAGAGCATTAAAGAGAGGGGAAGAGCATGTGTGCAGGTTCCAAGGAAGGCAGGCATGGGGGCTTGGAAAAACAAAGAGCCAGCAGGCAGGAGTATGGCGGAAGAGGGGCAATGACAGCGAGGACACTGCTGAGGTAGGCAGGGGCCAGACCATATCTCAAACTTGGTCCCTGAGGGGCTTTAGGCCAGGTCATGAAGGAGCAGCTGTGCATTTTCAAAGATGACTCCAGCGTTCAGGCAGAGCAGTGCTGGGAAGGGGCAAGTTAGGAGGCTCCTGCAGAAGTTCAGGTGCCAAGATGGTGGGTGGAGGAAGGTGGTGGTGAGGATTCTAAATGTAACTTGGAAATCAATCCAGCAAGATGTAGTGTTGGACTGATGGGTAATTGATGTGAATAAAGGTGGACAGATGTGTGGTTTGCTGACATGAATAAGAACAGAGGAGGAATATTTGGGGGCATAAAGTCCTATTTGGCCACGGTAGTGCTGATATGCCTGTGATCCCTCCAAGGGGAGAGGTAGAGCCTTAGGTACATGGAATGAGGAGGCTGGAGCTCAGAAGAGAGGTAGAGTGGGAGGAGAGATATGAAATTAGTAGTTCTTACTACAGAGATGGCAGTTAACAGCCCTAGTGGTTGGTAACACAGCCTAGAGAGAGAAGAGCGCCACATATATAAAGAAGAGCCACATACATTCAGAAATGATTTGGGGCCATACTTTACGTTGTGTTTTATAGCCCACTCTCTGGGATGCTTTAGAACATGTCGCTAAGGCTCCCTCCACATGGGTTTTGTGCCAGCATACTTGGATGGGCCATGATTTACTCTAGGATCAGACCTCCAGAAATGAACACGGAGGTACTTTCCAGTTTTCTACCGCCATATACGGCACGGGGCCTTTATGTAAGTCTCTGTGCCCATCCCTAACTATTTCCTGAGAGTATATTCCTAGAATTTCTGGGCTAAAGGGAAGGGTGAAGGAATTTTTAGACTTCTGACACATTTCCAAGTTGCTTTCCCAAATGGCACAGTGGTATTATTTATGACAAAAAATTGGCAGAAAGACTTATAAAGTCAGTACTGTTTTTATTTATATTCCCACCAGTAGCACACAGGTTGTCTGTCTGAACTCTTGGCAACAAGAAGTACTGCTACTATATCAATAAAAGGTTAATTTGCTAAGGGGATACTAGTATCTCTCTCATTGAGTGCCTATGGTTTTCTGAAGGCAATTAAGTAGCAGTCATTGCATGAACTCTGCCTACCTGGCGGACCTGAATTAGGAAGTGGGAGGGGGTGGTCTAAGCACTGGCCTGACTTGAGGAGTTCACAGTCCAGTGGAGTGGGCCCAGCAAATCTTAGTTCTAGACCCACTCAGGCAAATGCCCAATGTTTTCTACAGTGTGAGGATATTTATTGCACATGGTCAGTAATAGCAACCTATAGGAAACCACCCAAATATCCACCAGGAGGTTAGGCATTGTGTGAATTATGAAGTATTCATAAAAAAGAAATGTGCCGGGCCAGGTGTTGTAGCTCACGCCTGTAATCCCAGCACTTTGGGAGGCCGAGGTGGGTGGACCACCTGAGGTCAGGAGTTCGAGACCAGCCTAGCCAACATGGCAAAACTCCATCTCTACTAAAAACACAAAAATTGGCCCAGCATGGTGGTGTTAGCCTGTAATCCCAGCTACTTGGGAGGCTGAGGCAGGAGAATCACTTGATCCTGGGAGGCAGAGGTTGCAGTGAGCTGAGATCACGCCACTGCACTCCAGCCTGGGTGACAGAGCAAGACTCCATCTCAAAAGAAAAAAAAAAGAAACGTGCCATATAGCCACTATGGAAAACAGTATGGAGGGTTTCTGAGAAAATTAAAAACAGAACTACCAGATAATCCAACAATCCCACTACTATGTATATATCCAAAGAAATGACATTGGTATGTCAAGAAGACATCTGCCTTCCTATGTTTACTGGAGCACTATTTATACTAGCCAAGACATGGAATCAACCCAAATGTCCAACATGATTGAATGGATACAGAAAATGTATGTATACACAAAGGAATACCATTTAGCCATAAAAAAGAATGAAATTGTCATTTGGGACACCACGAATAAACCTGGAGGACATAATGCTGAGTGAAATAAGCCAGACACAGAAAGACAAATATGCATGATTTTATTCATACATGGAATCTTAAAAAAAAAAGTATTATAGAAGCAGAGAACAGTGGTTATCAGAGAATAGGGAGGGAAGAGGAGAAAAAAGGATGGAAAGTTGGTCAACAGGTACATAGTTACAGTTAGATAGGAGAAATAAGTTCCTATTCTATTGCACAGTATGGTGATGGTTAACAATAAGGTATTCTAGGCCAGGTAAAGTGGCTCACACCTATAATCCCAGCACTTTGGGAGGTCAAAGTGGGTGGATCACCTGAGGTCAGGAGTTCAAGACCAACCTGGCCAACATGGTGAAACCCTGCTTCTACTCAAAATATAAAATTAGGTGTGGTGGCACACATCTGTAATCCCAGTTACTCTAGAGGCTGAGACAGGAGAATCACTCAAACCCAGGAGGCGGAGTTTGCAGTGAACTGAGATTGTGCCACTGCAGCCTGGGCAAGATAAAGCTTCTATATTACAAAATAACTAGAGAGGTTTTTGAATATTCTCATCACAAAGAAATTATAAATGCATGGGATAATGGATAGGCTAACTGCCCCGATTTGATTATTATACAGCATATATGTATCAAAACATCAAGTTGTACCCCACAAATATGTACAATGACATGTCAGTAAAAAAATAATAATAAAGTAAGAAATGTGCCAGATGGACCTGTACTGACATAAGAATGTCCGAGATAAACTGGCAATTGAAAAATGGAGGTTGCAAAACAACACCTAAAATAAAACCCAGTTCCTGTGGGGAAAGACAGCAGACATACGAAAAAAAAATCTGAAAAAACATGTTATCAACCTTGTCAATTGTGGTTGTTTGTGATTAAGGGGAACTTTCGTTTTCTAAGTCTATATTTTTTCAATGGTTGAAGTTTTTATAAACCCAAATTATTATGCAAGGCTTTTATAAGGTAGCTGACATTGGCAGGAAGTACCCAGAAAGCAACTAGGGTGGGGCTGAGCCAGTAAGTGCTATAGAGGGATGTGTGTGTGGGGGGAGTGGGGGGGGAGGAAGATCATTATGGAGGGTTGGGCCCATATCCCCCCACAACACCTAGTGTGTGTGTGTGTGTGTGTGTGTGTGTGTGTGTGTGTGTGTGTGACACAGAAGAGAGGAGAGGAGGATCAGTATGGAGGGGGTGTGTGTGTGTGAGAGAGAGAGAGGGAAGGAGAGAGCGAAAGTGAGAGAGAGAGAGAGAGAGAGGAGAGAAGAGGATCAGTACGGAGGGCTGGGCCCACATCCCCCCAAAACACCTAGCTCAGAAGAGACACCTAAAGAATGAATTAGGGGCACTCAAAGATCAGACACGTGAGACAGGGAGGTGTCCCATGGTAGAAAGAGCAAAGAATGAGACACGAGACCTTAAACCCAAGCTCTGCCACCAAACCCTGGGCAAGACCCTGCCTTTCTTCGGGCCTTCGTTTCCCCTGTGTAAAATAGAGGAGGCCAGGACACTGTCCACGGCAATTCCCCTCAGCTGCAGCAGATGGCGCGCCCCGCCTATCTTCCTAGAGGCCTTGAGCACTGCCCTAGTCACGCTCCGCTCCTCCTTGACTAAAAGAATTCTCAGAAGTTCCAGAGGTGGCTCCTTCTGCAGATCACAGAGGTTCACTCCTGTCCTCTCCCACTGGGAAAACTGCTCGGTGATTCAGGACAGAGAAATGGCTTATGATAATAACTAATAACAGGGTAAAAATGATGCTGAAATTATTCCTGCAATAAGGAAAGGTACCATGGACCAGGTGCCCGTGTTTTCACACACATCACGCAGTCAGTGGCCACAGCTGTCCTCTGAGGTGAGTGAGGCTGGTTTAGAGCCACAGCTCAGAAGGGCCTCAGCCCCACCTGAAACCCACTGCTCTGGGGAGGGACAAACCCCGAGCAGGCCACGCCGGCTCCTGGAGCCTCCAAGTCCTCAGCTCTTTTCCTCAGTTAGAATGTCAGCTCCACGGGAACAGGAATTTTGTATGGATTTCTCCCATGTCCAGCTGAAACCTAATCCTGGTAGCTGAGCCAACAGGCTCTGGCTGTGCCATTCCCTGATTCTCCCCCAACACCTGGTGAACAGCAGGTGCTCCATGCACACTCGCTGGATTTCACTCTCAGGCCTCTGAAGGAAAGGGAGTTTGTATCTATCCATCTTCTCCCCCGCTGCCCGCCCCCTCTCTGTGGGAAGGAGAAGCAGTTCCTTCTTGGGAGTGGTGAGAAAGGCCTCCATGCCCTGTGGAGGGCTGTGCAGGTGTTCTTGTCCTAGGAACTGACACCACGGGATGGAGTTACAGGCTCCATCTGAAAGGCCAGCTTCCAGCTGGAATGTCTCCTGGGGCTTTGATCTCACACTTGCCGTCTGATGTTACAAGCTGCCCAGTGCAGGACATGGCCCTCAGGACACGGAGACAGCAAGTGCCACACTCAAAGCCCAATCCTAGAAAACATCAACTGGGCCAACATCCTCCGGCTACCCTATCCCCTCAGGGAACAGCAATTCCGAAGACGGGTCTGGGGAGCTCTCCAATCCAAAGCAGAAACACATAATTTCACTTTTCTCCCACATTTGTATTTGTCACTCACCCTCTCATCTTTAAAGTCAACAGCAGGCCGGACGCAGTGGCTCAGGCCTATAATCCTAGCACTTTGGGAGGCCAAGGCGGGTGGATCACAAGGTCAGAAGATTGAGACCATCCTGGCCAACATGGTGAAACCCCGTCTCTATTAAAAATATTTTAAAAATTAGCTGGGCGTGACGGCGCGTGCCTGTAGTCCCAGCTACTTGGGAGGCTGAGGCAGAACTGCTTGAACCTAGGAGGCAGAGGTTACCGTGAGCTGAGATTGCACCATTGCATTCTAGCCTGGGCAACAAGAGCAAAACTCTGACTCAAAGAAATAAAAATTTTAAAAATAATAACAAAGTCAACAGTAAATGGGGAAATAAAGAATCCTGAGAGTTGGAAAGCATGTCAGAAAATGGTCATTCTCATGTGTAAACCGCTAGGACCTCCTCCGGCAGTGACTTGACAGTGTGTATCCAGAAACCTCAACCTTTTTCATATCTTTGAGCTACTAAATCAGTTTACAATAATCTATTCTAAGAAAATAATCCAAGATGTCCATGAAGATAAAGTGTACAAAGATGTTCATCACAGTATTATTATTTTTTTTGAGACAGGGTCTCGCTGTCACCCAGGCTGGAGGGTAGTACTACAATCATGGCTCACTGCAGTCTCAACCTCCTGGGCTCAAGCCATCCTGTTGCCTCAGCCTCCTGGGTAGCTGGGACTATACCATGCCTAATTTTTTTTTTTTTAGGGATGGGAATCTCATTATGTTAACCAAGTGATCCTCCTGCCTTGGACTTCCAAAGTTTTGGTATTACAGCCTGGAGTCACTACGTCCAGCCCACAGTATTACTTATAATAGCAGGAAACTAAAGACACCAAAATGAGTTCCTAAATGGACATGTCAAATGTCCTAAATGGACAATGGAGAATTATTAATATATACATATTTAATTTCTATCTAAATGAAATACCATTCAGGCATGAAAATTACATTTGTGAACATTTTTTAAAGACATGAGAAAATGTTCACATATCGTTAAATGAAAAAGAATCTGATATAATTACCTACATTAATATTTTTATAAGATTTTTAAATCAGCTATATTTTCTTTATAGTGAACACATTCACTTTATCTTAAAGTTAGATTATGTGTTGTGTGTGGTCTAAAATTCAAAAGGTACAAAAGGACAGAGATAAGAGCATAGTCTCCTTCCCATCCTATCCAGACACGCTCCCCAAGGCAAGCATACTCTGGTGTCCTTCCAGAGAAAATCTACACAATATACATGTTCCCTCTTTTTCTCCTTCCCTTCCTTTTTCCTTTATTTAAAATAAAATTTTGTTTTCCATCTTGCCTTTTTTTCATTTAAAAATATGTCTTGGCTTTGGGAGGCTGAGGCAGGTGGATTGCTTGAGGTCAGGAGTTGAGACCAGCCTGGCCAACATGGTGAAACCCCATCTCTACTAA
This sequence comes from Aotus nancymaae, assembly GCF_030222135.1. Taxonomy (NCBI): domain Eukaryota; kingdom Metazoa; phylum Chordata; class Mammalia; order Primates; family Aotidae; genus Aotus; species Aotus nancymaae. The sequence goes on along the minus strand of NW_026988442.1, from coordinate 24,188,858 downwards.
AAATACAAAAATTACCTGGTGTAGTGCACGCCTGTAGTCCCAGCTATTCAGGAGGCTGAGGAAGGAGAATCACTTGAACCTGGGAGGCAGAGGCTGCAGTGAGCTGAGATGACAACACTGCACTCCAGCCTGGGTGACAAAGTGAGACTCTTTCAAAAAATATATATATGTACATATGCCTTGGAAACAACTGTAGATCACTCTGAAGCCACTACAGCACTGATTACATCAAGACACTGAAAACAAACCCAAAGTAATAACTAAATTGTTCCTTTTATTGTCCACACGATATTCTGTTGTCCCACCGCTGTAGATTGATTTAATTACTTCCCTATTGATGGGCCTGAAGGTTGTTTCCATAAATGTGTAATTGCCACCTCATAGGACTTTTTTATTATAGTAGGTATTGCAAAATTCTTCCCACAGAAGTTAGTTCCTGTCTCTCAGTCCGTTTTGTGCTGCTACAACAAAATGAGTCTGAGTAATTTCTAAAGAACAGAAATTTGTTTCACACAGTTCTGGAGGCTGCGAAGTCCAAGATCAAGGTGCCAGCCTGTGGTGAGGCCTGCTCTCTGCTTCCAAGGCAGCACCTTGAACACTGTGTCCACATAGGGCAAATGGCAGAAAGGCAAAAAGGGTCAAACTCACTCTCTCAAGCCCTTTTATTTATTTATTTGAGATGGAGTCTCACTCTGTCGCCCACGCTGGAATGCAGTGGGCATGGCCTCGGCTCACTGCAACCTCCTCCTCCCGACTTCAAGCAATTCTCCTGCCTCAGCCTCCCAAGTAGCTGGAATTACAGGCTTGCTAATGTTTGTATTTTTAGGAGAGACGAGGTTTCACGATGTTGGACAGGCTGGTCTTAAAATTTCTGACCTCAGGTGATCCGGCTGCCTCGGCCTCCCAAAAGTGCTGGGATTACAGGCATGAGCCATGGTGCCTGGCCTCCAGCTCTTTTATAAAGGCACCTAATCCCATTCACAAGGAAGGTACCCTCATGATCGAATCACCTCTTAAACACCCTACCTTTTAACATTATCACATTGGCATTTTGGAGGGAACACATTCGAACTATAGCAATTCCCAGTAGGTTTATGAGATGAGCACTTTGTTTCACCAGAGTCTTCTTGATGCTGTTTTGTTCCTAATCTAAAAGGTGATTTTAAAAATAGTGCCCCATTGTTTTAGTTCCTACTGCTCCTAGGAGTGAACCTGAGCCTCTTCCCACATGCATCTCTTTTTCTGTTTACTGTTTCTTCAAATCCCTTTGCCCATCTCTAATGGATTTTAGGTCTTTTTCTTATTGATTTGTAGGAGCTCTTAATATATTAAGGCAATTAGTCTTTTGTCTAGTTAGTAGTTACTAGTATTTTTTACTTGTCATTTGTACTTTGACTTTAACACTTCTCCACACACACATTTTTTATATTCATTAGTAAAATTAATCTGCATTTTATTTTATGGTTTGTGGGCTTTGGAATACAATTAGAAATGTCTTCCCCACTCTAAGATTAGTAAAGAAACCCCCTTGTTTATTTCTGGTACTTGGTTTTTTGAGACAGCCTCGTTCTGTCACCCATGCTGGAGTGCAGTGGTGTCAGCTTAGCTCACTGCAACCTTGAACTTCTGGGTTCAGGGATCCTCCTAACTTAGCTTCCTGAGTAGCTGGGACTACAGGTGCATGCCAATATGCCCAGATAATTTTTTTTTAAGAGATGGGGTCTCACTATGTTGCCCAGGCTGGTCTTCATCTCCTCAGCTCAAGTGATACTCCTGCCCGAGCCTCCCAAAATGCTGGGATTACAGGTGTAAGCCACCATGCCTGGCCTCTAGTACTTTTATGGCTTCACTTTTCATATTTAAATCTTTGATTGATCTAGAATTTATTTGTAATAAGCTATGAGTTACAGAGCCACCTTCATTTTTTCTACCTATCTCAAATCATTTCTGGAGTAATCCATCATTTCCTCACTGATTTGAAAAGCCATCATTGTTACATACGTGAGGGTCTGTTTCTGAATCTTTGAATCTCTTCAACTGATCTATCTACTCATGTACTAGTAACATGTTTTCTATTACTTTAGCTTTAAATTTAAAAAAATAACTGTAGGTTTCCTTCTCATGGCTCAAATCTTTTTTGACTTTAGATTTTTTTTTTTCTGGCTGTTTCTGCTAGTCTGTTTTCTTATGAGTTTAATAGTCATTTATCTCTAGAAGAACTTTTGGGTTAAAAGAAAAAAAGTAGTCATTTAACTTGTCCCCCAAATTCTCTCGTATTTATCAGGACTGCACTAAATGTATACAGTAATATCTGGTACCTGAATATAGATGGAAATCACATTTTTATGATACTGAGTCTTTTTTCTTTCACAATTCCTCTCCTATGAGGTCAGGCACTCAGACTTCCCTTTTGCTCCTCCGTGTACTCCAAAGGGCTGACCCAATGCCTGGCATGTGCTGGTGCTTGACTCTTACTACGGAATGAATGATGAATTACTGCATGAGTTCTACTTCTGATGTGCAAAGTTAAGTGCCTTCCATGTATTCTCTCATGTAACCCTAAACACAATGAACAGGCACTATTCTAATCCTCATTTTAGAAATGAGGAAACTGAGGCTTAGGCAATACAGCAACTGCCTTCAACGTCTTAGAATGCTCTTTTACATTCTCCTAGTACAACACCTTGACTACTTTTATACCCCCTTAATTCCATCCTTTACTCTCTTCTGTTTCCTCTAATTGTTCTACACGTCTCATCCTCTCTCATGACATCATCTTCCATTCATTTCAATGTCGATCCTCTCACTGCTGAGCTGCAGACATCTGGCTGAACCCACCCGGAGGATATGAACAGAATTATGCTCTCCCTCCTCCAGGACTCTCTCTCATTCATTCATTCTCTTAATCAACAGCCACCTCCATAATCAATTATGCAAGTCAAAAGCCTATTACCCTTAACACATGCCTGACTTCTTCCTCTCTTTAAAAAGGTATCCTGTACCTTAAAGCTCAATTACCCAGGTTCATTTATTTTCTCTCTTCAGTACTTCAGGTCCATCTTCCCATTTTCTCCATGCAATAATTATGGCCTCAGTTAGGCTTCATCATCTCTATTCGGTCTATTTCCAACCTTCCCCAATTGGTTTTTCTGCCTCCAGTCTTCTCACTTATTCCTCGCCTCGCCCCACCCCCACCCCCACCCCCAATTCATCCTCAAGCTCTCCGTCCTTTACTTCAAGGGGGACATTCCCAAACATCAGTTGCCTCATCCTCACACCCAGCTTAGAAACCTTCAATTATTAAAAAAAAAAAAATCAGGCAGATCCATTTATGTATACTTACATGGAAGGATGTTCTCAATAAATGATTACTAATATGCCCTAACACACGGGTCTACAATCTTTTCTCTATTGAGTTCTGAGTCTTTACAATAGCCCATGACCTATCTCCAACAGGGAGACAGCTTTAATTCACTCAGGACTGTCACAACTTTTCAATTAATGAAAAGTTGTAGAATCTAACTGGAAGACATCCCAGAGCTCATCTAGACAAGTCTCTCATCAACGGCTGCAGAAACTGAGGCTCAGAAAAGGAAAGGGTCTTGTCCAGGGTTCTTGATCTAGCGGTCCTAACTCCTAGTCCAGGGCTCTCGTGGCCACATCACACTGCCCCCTTGGGAGTCCCTGATGACATTACAAGTCTCTGAGGGGAATGGGTGGCAGGGTAGAAGGCATCTAGGGTGCTCATCCAGCCCAGCTGTGCTGTTAACCAGCTCTGAGGCCGTGCACAACTCCCCTCACCTCAGCAAAGCAGGGCTAACAGTCACACCCTGCAACTCAGGGGGCTGCTGTGAAGATTCAATAAGATGATGCAGAAAGTATACTGAGTGATGTGGAATGTAAATGGCATGAAATTAATAAATTATTCGTATGGTTCATTTGTGGGCTGAGTTAGTAAAACCTGCCTTTGGACATTTCATTCAGCTCCTCTGTTTTTACTCTGTTTAATGGTGCTACCGAAGATTAAAACTTCCTTCTTTGGTGCTTTACAGTGTTGAATGGTAAGAATATAAATTCCACAGAAGTGGTGACCCTGGCTGGTGTGTTTACTGTTATGTCCAGAAGGCCCTGCATATACTTGAAGCTCAATGAATAGTTGATGAATGAGTGAATAATAGAAGATGTTCTAGATTACAGGGAAGAATGAGGAAAGAATGTGCGGCCCTGCATCGTAACAGTGGCTGAAGATCTGGTTCAACACCCAGGCAGCAGGGTGACCCCTGATGAGTCCCCTTTTCTCTCTCAGCTTCCTTTCCCACCATCTGAATAATGAAGGTTGAAATATCATCTCCAAGTCTTCCAGTCTTTTTTTTTTTTTTTTTTGAGACAGTGTCTCACTGTGTCGCCCAGACTGGAGTGCATGGCACAATCTCCACTCACTGCAACCTCCGCCTCCCCGGTTGAAGTGATTCTCCTGCCTCAGTCTCCCAAGTAGCTGGGATTACAGGCATGTGCCACTACACCCAGCTAATTTTTTTTTTTTTTGTAGTTTTAATAGAGATGGATTTCACCATGTTGGCCAGGCTAATCTTGAACTCCTGACCTCAAGTGATCCACCTGCCTCCGCCTCCCAAAGTGTTGGGATTACAGGCATAAGCCACTGCATCCAGCCTCCAAGTCTTCCAGTCCTGATATTTCATTTGTTCACTCAATGTACTGAGCACCTTCTATATGCCAGACACTGTGCCAGGCACAGGGTATACACTGGAAACTAAAAAAGATAGTTACGATGTGTAAAAAGAAAAAGGCACTGAACAAGTAAATGAATCTATCATCACAGATTATGATACGTGCTATGGGAGAAGAGGAGAAGGTTCTCTGCATGTGGATCATTCAGTTAATGATGATCAGGAAAGGCCTCTTTGAGGAGGTGGTTTTTGCTGAAATCTGCAGAAAAGTTGGATAGAGAGTGACCCAGAGAGCCAACAGGCAATCTGAGTCTAAAAACAATCTAGAATCTCCTAGCTCAGCCTGAGACCTATGGGGTGCTAAAGAACGAAGCTCTTTCTTTTCCTCATCCTCAGGAGGTTTTGGTGTCTTGTGGGATCTGAATGACTGCCAGACATTTGATTGACCTTGAATGCCCAGGACAAAGGGTGAAGCCCTTATACTCTGTCCCCAGACCTTTTGGGGCCCTCGGGTCAGAGATTATGGTGCCTGCAGGTGCTTGCTCAGGGCATTTCCCCACAGGAAGCCACTTCTCCCCTGGGTTTTTAATACTCCCCCCAGCTTTGTAAACTGAAGAGGCCCCAGGCTCTGCCAAGAGCTACATGGTCTGTTCCAAGTCTGCAGCTATTAGTCCTCATTGCTCAGGCAGATTCCATTACAAGCTCCAAATTGTTTTCCAAATATACTACAAAGGTCATTTCCTGTTTTTTTTTTCTTTTTAAAAAATTCAGTATTTGCAGAGACCATACAAAAAGCAAACAGACTTTTGCAGAAAACACAAAGCATAGAAGTGGGACTTGGTCTCATGGGAGAAGTTTTATCAGGGGTGGGCAAAATATTCTCTAAGGCTTCTCTGAGGGAAGAAAGGGCCATGGAAACAGAAATGTCAGGGCCTACTGAACTGGCATTCATCAAATTCCAAGGGTAGCAGCTTCTCTCTGTGATGGAAAGCCAGAAAAGAGAGACACTGAGGCCAACAGAAAACTCAGGGCCCCAAATTGAGACCATTCCAAGAACCTGGGAAAGGACAGGGCTGCTGGTTCTAGCCATGTGTCACCTGCCTGGGGCTGGCTGTAAAGCCCTACCCAGTGCCTTAGGGGCACATCCAGCACAGGGTCACCAGAGAGGAGCCTGTCGCCTGCCTGGGCAAGTGCCTGCTGCCATTCGAAGAGTGGCCCTGGGTGAGGCTTTGTTTGGAGGCAGAGAGGCAAGGCCCTGGCCTCTGCACCTGCAAGGCCTAGACCCAAGCAAGCCTGGATGCAGTGGTAGGGAGGGAAGGGCAGGGTGCTGGAGTCAAACAAGGTCCTGAGCGACTTCCATGCTGCCTTTCCCCAGGTCCACCTTTTTGTCCTCCTCTTTCAACTCATTTCTTCTAGGACCACTCCCCTCATGGGACTTCCAGACACCACACCCTCTGGGCCTTTCTCCAACCACTCTGCACAGCCACCCCCTCCTGCTGGGACTTTTATTTTAGGATGCTAGTCTCTTCTGTTTGCTCCCTAAGGGCTCTTATCTGTTCCCTGAAATAATCTATGGCTGGTGACCCCCAAAGAGCCCCAGCCCTCTCTTAAGAGCTCTAGATTTGTGACTCAGCCTATTGAGCATGTCATTTGGCTATCCCACCAGCACTGCAAGCTTCAGATGTCAAGCCACCAGCGTGCTTGCCCTGGCCTTCCCAGCTCAGCAAGGGCACTGCCATCTGCCCAGCTGGAAACCTGGGACTATCCTTGACCTCCTTTCTCCTTCACCACCCATGGACAATTTTTCACCAAGTCCTGTCATTTCTTTATTTTTTTCTTAAAAAAATTTTTTGTTTTTGTTTTTTGTTTTAGAGATAGGGTCTCACTATGCTGCTCAGGCTAGTCTTAAATTCCTGGCCTTTAGCAATCCTCCCACCTTGGCCTTGCAAAGAGCTGGCATTATAGGCATGAGCAACAGTGCCCAGCCTGGTCCTTTTGTTTCTACCTGCAAAACAGAGCTTGACTCTGCTGACCTCTCTCCTCCACATGTACCACTCAGGGTCCAGGATGTCTCCCTGGGACCCTCAGCAGAGCCCCTGACCAGAGTCCTATGTCCCTCTCACCCCTAGCCCAAGGTCTGTTTTCTATATGGCAGCCAGGGTAATGTTCTCAAAATGGAAATTGGGTCATTGGAATTTCCCTGCTTGGTTCAACCTTTGATGCTTTTGTTTCACATCTAGTGAAGTCCACATTCCTGATGCCAGGCCCTGAAGTCCTGCATGGATCTGGCTCTGCCTGCCTCTGCAAATGAGGCTTTGTCTCATTTCTGCTCTCTTCTTGGTCCATTTTGCTCTGGTCACACTGGGCCTCTCTTTAAATCCTCAAATCTCATTTAATTCCTGACCTCAAAGCCTTTACTAGACTATTTCCTCTGTGTACAACATTCTCTGTCACTTGCTCTCTATAGAGCCTCTGAAGTGGATAAGCGGATTCCTGGCCTTGGTTTTTCAAACATTCCTCCTCTAGGACCTGACATGGGGCTTCTGTAGGGCACAAAGCCTCCTGAGTTCCTCCGCCCCCACCTACTGTGTGTCAGAAAAGCCCGGCAGAGCTGGCCGGAGGCTAACGTGATGGGGTGGACACCACGAGAACTTCAGAGTCTTAGCTGCTGTCCCTTCAGTGGCACATGGTGCTGGGCACCTCACCTGACTGCAGGTGCCCCTTCTATAAAATGGGAGGGCTCACACCTGTCTAAAAAGGTAGCTGTGGGGATTAACTAGAGCCAACAGTTCGTTCTTACTGCATGCCAGACTGTGCTAAGCATCTAACAAGCATTATCTCATTTAATTTTATAGCAACTCTATGACACAGAAAGTATCATTATCCCATAGCATAAAAGAGGCAGCTGAAAGTCAGAGAGGTTAAGGGGCTTGCCCAAGGACATATACCCAAGGAGTGTGGAGCAGGATGGAGCCTGTGCTACTGGGTTATAAAGAAGGGGAATGAATTAGTATCATGCCTGGCATGTAGGATGGGTTTACTGAAAAGTACTCATTCCCTTTTCTGACCACCTTTTTCCCCTGCCCCCAGCTTCATAGTAAGGCATTTCTGAAGGAAGGACAAGAAAGAAAGCAAGTCCCTGGAAAACATTCTACAAGGCTGTCTACAACATACACCCAGATGCATTTCACCCATGCTTAAGCAAACTTCTGTTATGAATATTCAGCTGGAAATACAAACCTTCAGAATCTTTTCAGTGATGTTGGGCTGATTCTCTTAATTCTACCACCACATTCTACTCTTTGGTATCTAACTTCATAGCAATAGTAAAAATAATTATTTTGGGGTATGAATGTTTTAAACTTTTACCTCCTCAGCAGTTATATCCTACTGGCAGGGCGGCGTTACTGCTTCACATAGGGCCAGGACTAGGGACTGGAACTGTTACACCAACTATCTTTAACCCATGAAAGTCTGTGCTTCCATGGAGGTCTTTGGAAAGCAGCAGAACAGTCCAGCTGCGTCACTGCTTGGTGCCGGGCATGCTGGGTCCTCCTCGGGCCTCCTGCTGTGTCTGTATTATCAAACAGCAAGGCTTCCAGAGATTGGCAGTCCCCATCCTACTGTGAGGGGAGGGGCAGGAAGGGAAAGTGAGATCACTTCTTAGCAGGCCTGCCAAAGGCCCAGGGGCTGGGCCACAATCCAAGTCTGCCCATGCCAGGCTGGGTGCCTCTGGACAAGGCTCTTCCCCCTCAAACCTCAGGAGTCTCAAGTGTGGAATGAAGGGGTAAACTGGGTATCTCTGGTGGTGGTTCTGAAACATGTTTGCAAATTACCTGACATTCCTCCTCTCAGGAAATGGAGATTAATTTCAATTTCCCCAAATGAGCTGCCCTTAGTGACCTCTAACAAATAGGATGTAACAGAAATGATGTTGTGTGACCTCCAAGATGAGGCTATAAAGAGTTATACAGCTTTCACCTGGCTCTCTCTGGGGACACCTGCCTCCAGAGCTTTGAGCTGCATATGGGAACTCTGAGGTGACCATGCCATGAGGAAGCCCAAACAGGCCCTATGAAGTGACCACAGGGGACAGTCCTGAGACAGCCAGGAAAGAGCAGCAGCCCGCCAGCCTCCAGTGGTGCTGGCCCCAAACTACTCCAGTTCTAGCCACTGTCTAAACTGCAACTGCATAAAAGATCCAAGCCAGAACTGCCAAGCCAAGCTATTCCCAATTCCTGACCCACAGAAACCACGAGATATAATAGACTATTGCTGTTGTTTTAAACCACTGAGTAACAGGGGTGACGGATTACACAGGAGTGGATAACTGAAGCAATCTCTAATGTTACTTCTAGCTCTGGGGTAAGGGAAGTAAGAGCCTTCTAGCTCTGAAGGAAGGGCAGGAAAGCAAGGAAGTCCCTAGAAAACTGCCGCTTCCTTCACAGTAGGATGGAGACTGCCACTCTCTGGGAACCTGCTGTGTAGCTGAGCCTCAGCAAGTCTGGATCATACATCCACAGCAGGAGGCCCGGGGAGGACCCAGCATGCCTGGCACCAATGAGTGATCCAGCTGAACTGTTCTGCTGCTTTGCAGAGACCATGAAAGCACAGACTTTCATGGGTTAAAGAGAGTTTGTGTCAATATAGTTCCTCTAGAATTCTATAAAATGCATTCCCAAAATACACTGTGGAAAATGAAAAGAAGCAAGATATTATCTCTACAGTATTCATTCATTACCTCAGAAAAATTTGATCCCTCAGTGTATACCAGGCTTGGGACTAGATGCCATAGATACAAAAACAGGAAGAAAGCATGTGCCCCTGAGGGAAGTCCATGGTCTAGTTAGGGAGCTCAATTTGTAAACCCCTAATTCTTAACCAGTGGTAGTAGAAGGGCACATCACAATTACCAGAATCACTAGAGGCCAGTTTCTAATGGTAATGCTAATAAGGCCAGGTGGGGGGGATCTGGTGGGGGGTTATTATTATTCTAATAATTCTGGGTATGGGGACCTGGTAGGGAATTATTATTATTCTAGTAAGGCTGGGTAGGGTAACCAACCGGGTGGGGGATATTAATATTATTCTAATAATGCTGGGTGGGGGGACCTGGTGGAAGATTATTATTATTCTAATAATGCCAGGTAGGGGGACCAGGTGGGGGATTATTATTATTCTAAGAATGCCTGGTCGGGGGACCAGGGGTGTGCTCTCTAGCTAATGTTCACTGTTCTCATCAGCTGCTGTTACTGATGGTTGGGTATCACAGCCCACAACACATGATGAGAAAGAGGAGGTTAGAAACCACTTCTGTATATACATCTAAATATGCCAGGCAGAGGGCACAGCATGCCAAGAGGCAAGGGGAGCCTGGTGCCCAGAAAGACCAATAAGAGGCCATGGGGCTGGGGAGCAGTGAGGGGGAGAGGAGGTGAGTGGGCTGACAGTCACTGGGGCCTTTCAGGGTCTTCAGGGGCAAGAGCAGACTTTGAATTTTGCTCTGACTTTGATTTTACCCTTAATATGTTAATGCTTCCCTTCCATGCCAATATTCAGAGGCTTCTCACTAGTGTAGGGTGAGTGAAGCCCTCAGGCAGTGAGAGAGTCCCTTCACTCACTGCTCAGACACTGCACTGTGTGTCCACAGCCACTGCCAGGGATGGCTGGAGCCCTGCTATCTCCAGCTTCAGGAGGGATGTCCTCCCATCCTTCCTGCCTCCTGACAGAAGTAGGGTTCAGAACCCAGAACATGGCACGCAAGTAAATACTGGTTGAACAACAACCTCCCTTGGAACCTGGAAGAGCAACATGTGTGCAAGCCAGGGCCCATCACCACTTGAGCAGAGTGTGTCATCATACCTTTGAACTACATGAACATCATTTACACAAGGTTCCTAAGCCCTTGGTTTTCAGTATTCCAGCCCTCCATCCCCCACCTCCAGATACTGGGTCTTCATGGGAATGCCAGCCCCCGGTGAACAGTCCTGTGGAACTCCTAGTGGCCTGGGGCATAGACCCCTTAGCCTGAGCGCCTCTTCCCCTTCCCTGACCCACCAGAAGAGATGAAGTTTCCTTATCTGCCACCTGCAGCGCGTTGACTTCTTTCTAATAATGACTGCACTCAAAATTCATTCAACAGTCATTCAACAAATACATATAGAAATGTCCTGTGAGCCAGGCACAATGCTGATATGGTTCAGCATCAGTTGATGAATCAGCTGGAATGGCAGATAATGAAGCATTATCTGCCATTCCAACTGATTCCAAGAGGGCAGGTACCCTGCCTTTCTTGTTTGTCACCGTATCTTATAAATATAGCACAGCTCCTGACATACAGGTTTTAATCATTCAGTGACTAAATAACATCTGAGTCCTGGCTCCTGACCAAATAAATAATAACAATGGTAATAGTAAAACAAAACAAAAATGTATTTAAAATTAATTTATTTAAAATTTAATAAAATAAAAAAATGGCTACCACTTGCAGGGTGAATACACTATGTTCAAACATGTTGACATGTTTAGGGTGCTGAGCGTGCATTTTCGTGATTGCACTGGGGGCATCACACAGGACAGTTGTACTTTTATGGCATAAAAAGTACTTGGGGCATCCCAAAGGACCGCTGTACATTTATAGTTATAATTGTGAACTTCAGCAATATTTGGTACTGTATCGCAGTTCACACCTAAGCAGAACAACAGAGGCCTGGTGTGGTCTCCCAGGATTCTGGCATCTTGAGAGGCTAGTGCCCAAGGGAGCACACTGGCCCACAACACTCTGGGTTCTCTCTAGACCAGTGCTCTTAAACTTTAAGAATCACAGACATATTTGAGAGTTTGAGGAAAGCTACAGATACTCTGCCCAGAAAAGTATATACTCTCTGTGTGTGTGTAACCATGCCTATGATTACAGGGGGTTCTTAAATCCCTAACACCTACCTATAAGCCCCTGGTCAAAAACCCCAGCTCTAGACTTCACATGACCCTGCATTCTTAAGGTTCGGAGGCTCTGGACCTCGACTCTCCAAGCACAGCTGAAACAGAAGCCTTCCTAAAATGGCCTTAGCCAGAAAACTAGTCCTGGGAGCTGAATGCAGCATCCTAGTCACTGCAAACATCTGCAACCAGGGGATTCCCAGGAGCCCTGAGTCAGAACCAGGTCACAAGATGGCTGGCTTGGAAAGTTGCTATGGCAAGGCCCTGAAGCCTTGCTGATAAGCAGCCGAACAGTTCCAACCTCAAGGCAGCTTTCCTCCGGATGAGACCCTTGCTATGACAACAGTGAAAAGGACTCTTAGGAGAGGTGCTGGAGGCAGAGTAGGCCAAAAGAAGGAATTCAAAGGAGCTGGAAATCCCCCAGACTCCCAAGACTACTAGGACCTGAAGAAATAAAGGCTGGATTTTCTGCTCCAATTGCAAGGAGACAGAGCTGAAAGGTGGTGATAGGGGAGGGAATGGGGTAGGCAAGTAAGCTATGGATCAGAGCCTGTACGAATCGGGGCCCCACCAATTGCTAGCTGTGTAATGCTGAACAAATCACTTAACATCTCTGAGCCTCAGTTTCTTCTTTTGTAAAACAGAGATACCAACCCCCAACCCTTAGGGTTGTTGTGAAATTAAAGGAAATTCATGCATAATTTTTTGAGTCCTTTCCTCCTAAGAACCTGAAAAAGTAAGGAATGAAGGAAATACAGGATGATCGTTGAGAGCTCACTCTAGTCTCAGACGAAACTTGTTAGGCAAAATTCCTGACTTCTCTGAACCTCAGGTTCTTCATATGTAAAACAGGGACAATGATACTTTCCTTGTAAGGTTCTACTGGATTAGAAGGGATGGATGTATAATGCCTGGCTCACATGACGAGATGCTCAATAAAAGGTGGTGGTTACTATTATCAGAAAAGCAAAGCTAAATTCAAGAAGTCGTTTTGGTGTAGCTGAAAAATAGAAGATGTGGAACTAAAAAAAGCTCAAGTGAAATCTTGGTTATGCAACTTTCTAGCTCTGGTACATTGGCCAAATGATGTAATCTAGTCTCAAAAAGCCTCAGTTTCCTCCTTGGTAAAACATGGATAATAACAGAAGCTACCTAATTAGACACTGGATGTAAAGGTTTAGCCCAGCATTGGCACAAGAGCACTCATCCATATGCTATAAACCATATTCTTTGGGCTTACACACAGCTTAGGGTATGACTGATGGCTTCCTGTGACCTAGGCAGATTTCTTTAAATTTTTTTTCAGTTTTATTAAGTTATAAATGACAAATAAAAATTTTATATATTCACACTGTGACATGACTACCACAATCGAGCTAATTAACATATCTACCACCTCACACAGTTACTTTTCGTGGTGAGAATACTTAAGATCTACTCTCTTAGCAAATTTCGAGTATACAATACCATATTGTTAAGTATCATCACCATGCTGTACATTAGGTCTCCAAAATGTATTTATCTTAGAACTGCAAGTTTGTACCCTCCATTTCCCCAAAATCCCTTCTACTCTCTCTGAGTTCAACTCTTTTAGATTCCACATATAACTGAGATCCTGTAGTAGTATTTGTCCTTCTGTATCTGCCTTATTTAACTTAGCATAATGTCCTACAGGTTCCACCATGTTCTTGCAAATGTCAGGATTTTCTTTTTTTTGAAAGATAAAAAAAAATTTTATTTTTTTTTTATTGCATTTTAGGTTTTGGGGTACATATGAAGAACATGCAAGATTGTTGCATAGGTGCACACGTGGCAGTGTGACTTGCTGCCTTCCTCCCCTTCACCTATATGTGGCATTTCTCCCCATGCTATCCCTCCCCAACCTCCCACCCCCCGCTGTCCCTCCCCTATTTCCCCCCAACAGACCCCAGTGTGTAGTGCTCCCCTCCCTGTGTCCATGTGTTCCCATTGTTCAACACCCGCCTATGAGTGAGAACATGCGGTGTTTGATTTTGTGTTCCTGTGTCAGTTTGCTGAGAATGATGGCTTCCAGGTTCATCCATGTCCCTACAAAGGACGCGAACTCATCGTTCTTGATGGCTACATAATATTCTATGGTGTATGTGTGCCACATTTTCCCTGTCCAGTCTATCATTGATGGGCATTTGGGTTGGTTCCAGGTCTTTGCTATTGTAAACTGTGCTGCTATGAACATTCGTGTGCATGTGTCTTTATAGTAGAACGATTTATAATCCTTTGGATATATACCCAGTAATGGGATTGCTGAGGATTTTCTTTTTTAAGGCTGAATAATATTCCTCCCTCTCTCTCTCTCTCTCTCTCTCTCTGTGTGTGTGTGTGTGTGTGTTGTGTGTGTTGATTACTATAGCATTATAATTTTTTTTTTTTGAGACATGATCTCACTCTGTCAGCCAGGCTGGAGTACAGTGGCATGATCATGGCTCACTGCAGGCTTGATGAGATGCTTGGGCTCAAGTGATCCTCCCACCTTGGCTTCCTGAGTAGCTGGGACTACCAGTGCACACCACCATGCCCAGCTAATTTTTGGATTTTTTTTTTATATAGAAACAGGGTTTCGTCATGTTGCCCAGGTTGGTCTCGAACTCCTGAGCTTAAGCAATCCTCCTGCCTCAGCCTTCCAAAGAGCTGGGATTACAAGTGTGAGCCACCACATCCAGCCTACAATATTATTTGAAATCAGGTTGTGTGTTACCTCCAACTTAGTTTTTCTTGCTCAAGACTGCCTTAGTTATTTGATGTCTTTCGTGGTTCCATTTTAAGATTATTTGTTCTACTTCTGTAAGCAATGCCATTGGAATTTTGATAGGAATGGAATTAATCCTGTAGATCGCTTTGGGTAGTATGGACATTTTAACAATATTGATTCTACTGGGCAGATTCTCTAAATGGTTTGGTGTGGACACAGACAGCCTCAATTCTTTCCAAAACTGGGCATTAGAGATCTTGTTCAGCCAGGCAGGATTCTCACTTTTACTCTCTCCACTGGCTTCACTGGCTCCTCTAAAGGGGTTTTCCTCATGGCCAGGAGATAGGGAGTGACTTCAGTGTCCATGGCAAACCAGATGAGGCGGTGGCCTTCTGGTAGAAGGAATAACTATGCTTCCCGGGATGCATGGCCTGCCTTCCTTGCTGAGGTGCAAAGGACACATTCCTTGCTGCCAAGCAGTTTGCCCATATGGTGGGAAGGCAGCAGCCCTGTTTAATGCACTTGGGGAAAAGGACTGATTGAGGGTAAGTGCTAAGTGGGGATGCTGGCCCCAGGATTCCGTCCATGTTTTGTTTGTCTGAAGGCTCTGTATAGGATTTTCAAGGTTTGTAAGAGAATCCCTTGATTCCTCTGTGTCCTTTGCATTGTCTGAAAGGTCTGAAGGAGCACCAGCGGAATGGCAAGTGCTGCGCACAGAAGTCAGAGAGCATGGCCTCTAGACTCCAGCTCTTCTCCTTCTTCCTGTGTCACTACCAGCAAATAGTTCCACCTCTTTGAGTTTCAGTTTCCTCATCTATACAATGGAGATAATATATATGTACTTCATAAGATCAAACTAAATGAGACTAAGAAGAATGTAAGTGCTTATCATGTCTGGCGCATGTCTTAAATAATAGTTCTAGAAGCTTTGCCCAAGCACTTTTTGTCTGTGGGTGTGGCCAAGAACATACCTGGCCTTCACTCAGTGTTTGCTCCCTCTCCTCTGTAGACTGATCTTTATGTGCCGCAGGGAGAGAGAGCTGTGAGACTGATCCCAAGGCTAAGGTGTCTTCACGGCTCTTATCCCAGGGGATAAGCTTAATATGCTCTTAATATGCTCTTAATAAGGACATACTTAATATGCTCTTGAGGATTTCAACAAATCCTTATGTAACAAGCAAACCAGAGAGATTTCTCTGGAAGCCCTAGCTGGGCATATAAAATATTCAGGTGAGATTAGAGAAAAGAAGAGTAATACTCACTGTCTTCATTTAATAGATAAAGAAGCTGAAGCTCACAGGTGTGAAGTGACTTGTCCAAGGCCACCTGTACGCTCTGCTTTATACTGAGTGCCCTGACCCACCCACCCACCCACCCCCACTTCCTCTTTTCTCTCCAAGGAAACGATCTCATCTTAGACTTGGGGCTCTGTCCCTGCCTTCTTGAAGGTCCAAGGGAAGGAGGAACACAGGCGCTAAGAGAGGTGATGAGAATGTGCCAGGCAGAGTACAGAACTCCCTCAGTCCTTTACCCAAACTGCAGCTAAACCTGAATCACACCTCTCTCCTGCTTAAAAGCCTCCAGTGACTTTCCATTCAGAACTATCAGGATAAAGTTCAGATTCGTTGACAACCACTTCCAGACTCAACTTCAGACACGGCATCCCCTGTGCACTGTGCACAGCCCATGGAATTCCATGGAGTACAGCGCCCCTGAGCCCCCAGGCCTTCACCATGCTGCTCCGCAAGCCCACAGCCTCTCCCTGTGCCTGTTCCAAGTCATCTCCTGCACATCTTTCAAGCCTCAGCACCCTCTGCCCACTAGCCCTCTGGACCTACCGCAGACTACTGCTACCAATCTACCGTCAGCCAGACCCATAAGCTTCCTGAGGGCAAGGACTGTGCTGCTTGTGCTTTGTTATCTAGTGTCCAATTTATAGAAGATGCTCCATAAATATCTGCTAAATAAATGTCAAAATGAGAAAAGCTTTTCCTGGCTGAGGCAGGAGCCTAAAGTGAGCTGCAGCAGACACAGCTGCACTGCGCCCCCTGTGGTGCTGAAGAGAGAGAAAATAATAAGACCTTCCCTCTCTTCATGCAGCTTTCAGTCCCCACACCGTCCTTAGTTTATGGACAGATGCACAGTAGATTCAGCAAGCTCTTCAGAGAGAAGAACTCATACCCAGGCTCTCTAGCCTCCTTGTGAAAATTCCAGCTGTGGAGAAGGTCCAGGTGGGTATAGGCCAATCTAGAATACCCTTCAATTCTGATACCTTAACAATTACATCTATGGATGCCGATGGATGCCTAGTGGGTGAGAAGATGTCTGTGGACCTGGTATTTCCAACTTGACGATTCAAAGAAATTCACCAGATTTGTTGATAAATACTGCTGCTTTAGGTAAAAAGTTGACTATTATGTTACGCTGAGTTTGAAAATATTAACTTATTCCAGAAGCATTTAGATATCATAAACTATGAACACTGACCCAAGGTGGCAATACTGCCAGGCAGGTCACTCATGCTCTATGAACGGCAACTTGTTCTCAGCGGGAGGGACTGCATCTTCATCCCTCCTCACCAGACTACTGGGCCAAACCCATTTCTTTGGGTTGGGTTTTGCTTGCTTTTGCTCCCCTTATACAGCATTAAAATGAAAATTCCCATCATGTGCCCTGGTCTTTGTGAAAACAGCTTTACAGCAAACACTTGGTGGACAGGAAAGCTGGCACCAGGCTCAAAGTTGGTAATAACTCCTGTGTATGATTCCTGCTCATGGCCAGGAAACCCATTCCCTCTTAAGCCACTGGAGGTAAACTGTCTTTCTGATACTATACATATTTTAAAAAAGAGCCTGAAAATGGAATCTTGATTGTGAACTTGCAGCATGATGTTATGTATCTAACTTCTGAAAAGAGCCCTCCTACCTTTTCTTCATAGGGTCAAAACCTACCTCTAACTTCATTTGGAACTTATGTATCTTCTTCCTTCAATCAGAAATAAAGGTATTCAGGCAGAAATGTGTGCTGCTCTGGCAGTATAGCATCAACAGGATCACTACCCACCTGGTTTAATTTTTTTTTCCTGCTTGCATCTCTTCAAATTTTCCACCGTTGACTAATCAGTATGGGAATTCTAAGGAACCAGAAGAAAAACAAAAATTAGAGCTAGATATACTCTGGGATTATAAAATGAAACAATCTTTTGAAAAGACAAGTCGACAATACCTATTAACATATTAAATGTGCATACATATCCTTTGGGGTCAAATTCCTGGACACATCACATTCCTGAAATGTCTAGGAATTTATACTACAGATATATTTATCTAATAAAAAGATACTCAGTGAAACATTGTACAGTAGCAAAACCAAGGGGGAAAACAACTTAAATGTCTATTAATAGAAAAAGAGTCAAATTATGGGGTATCAATATCATGAGAAACTATACACCTATTTCAAAGAATGAAGGCGATTTCATTGAACTGATATGGAAAAATGTACATGCTTGTTAAAAGGTATATTGTAAAATTGCTTATATTATCCTTTTTTAATTAAAAAAAAACATAAAAATTTTTTTTTTTGTTTCAGGAGACAAAGTCTCACTTTGTCCCCAGGCTGGAGTACACTGGTGCTATCATAGCTCACTGTAGCCTCAAACTCCTGGCCTCAAGCAATCATCCCCAGTCAGCCTCCTGTGTAGCTTGGGATTACAGGTGTAAGCTACTGTGTCCAATTCAAATATGAAGATGCTTATTTATGTTTAGAAAAAAGAAAAAAGTACAGCATTTGTGTACATGCATACTTTAAAAGGTATATAGTTTACACTTAAATAATTTTCAGTATACAAAGAAAAGAGCAAACTATAAGCAATGGTTTCCTGTGGGAAATTTCTCTCTTTTGAAAAAAAATTCTTTTCTTTTGAGAAATTGTGGGGAAAAAAATGAAAGACTTTCACTTTGTACATTATCTATTTCTGTTTTGATTGAAAACTTTTAAAGAGGCATGGGTAACTTTCACATTCATTACACATGCTATGCAAAAAATTCTATTCTAGCTAACATATCAAGTTTAAAGGCAAAAGATATTTTCAAACAAAGAATGGGCAAGTCTGCCATTCACAGACCCCAAGAATATTCTCTAACAGAAAGGAAACTGAACACAGAAAATAAGTGAGATTTTAGAATTAACGATGAGCAAAGGAATTAGTAGGCATATTGGTAAATTTAAATACATACTGATTGAATTTAAAAAAGCTAATAGGAGATACAACAAATGTGATATTTGATAATATTAAATATCTAACAATAACAGGATAGAAAAGATCAAATTTTTAAGTTCCTTGAGTATTCAGAACACAGAAATACTGTTTTACTTTCCATAATACATCCATGATGCATATTAAAATTCTAAAGGTTAAAAACAACAAAAAAAATAAAAATAGAATGCATAAATACCACACCAGTTAGCACGTGGTCAACTTGGGTGGAAAAGCCCAGTTATCGAGAAATATCAACCCTTTGGAAATCACTATGTAATTTTAATTAAATTTCAGGAAAAATACCAATTGGTTTTCTAGAGGGTGAATGGATAAAATTACTCTAAGTGCATACAGAATAGCCAAAAAAATTGGCCAAGAAATAGTCCAGAAAATTATGAAAAATAGGGGATTTGTCTTATGAGATTAAAAAATGTACAATAAAGACATTATAACAAAAAGATATGGTATTAGCATAAGAATAGACAAATAGGTCTGTGGACTAGAACAGAAAGTCCAGAAATATTAACAGATGCAAGTATATAAAGAAACTTATTTATAAAAATATGGGATTTCAATGTAAAAGGAAAAGACCTTTTTTTAAGAAATAGTATTGGCATAATTAGAACACAGCTAGACCACTTCTTCTTGCTATCTATAAACATAAATTCCAATGGGATTAAAGATTCTAGATTAAGTTAATTAAAACAATAAAAGTATTAGGAGAACATTTAGGAAAATATTTATATAAATTTGATGTATGGAAGTTATTTTTAAATAAGGTAAGAAATCTAGACACTATAAAGAGAAACAAAATACACTCTTTACAATAAAAAATTTTATATTTTGCAATAAAAAGCAAATGATAGATTTAGAAGAATATTTGTAGCACATATGGTATCCGTAACATATAAATCATATAAAGAGCTCCTACAACTTGTTGAGATAAAGGCAAACAAGACTATTCTAAGACTAGGTGAAGGAAATTCACAGAATGAAATGGCCAATTAACATGAATCAATGTTTAATCTCACTAAGTAGTAAAGTAAGTAACTATCAGACACGATTTTCCCCAATAGCTTGGCCACAAAATCAAACAATAGAGATACAAAGGAAGGGAGGGAGAGAAGGAGGAAGGGAGAAAAGAAGAATAGTGAGGATATGTAATATTGGTAAAAATTCTGGGAAATGGAAGTACTTGGGAAGTACTGGTATTTTGCAGGGAAGAATACAAATTATTACAACTCATTGTAAAGTAGGATGGTATTACCTATTAAAATGTTAAATATGGCCAGATGCAGTGGCTCATGCCTGTAATTCCAGCACTTTGGGAGGGCAAGTGAGGAGGATCACTTGAACCCAGGAGTTTGAGACCAGCCTGGGCAACCTGGGGAGACATGTTTCTACAAAAAAAAATAAACAAAATCAGGTGGGCATGATGGCATGTGCCTGTGTTCTCAGCTACTTGGGAAAGTGAGTAGCCTCCTCACTCCATTTCACTGTTGCCTTCCAATCCATTCCCCACACAGCAAACATCACCCACAGAGGCCAACATCTCCCAGGCCGAGCCTAACTCTCTTAACCTCCTCACCCTAATTTTCACCCATTTCTTCCCTTCCTCTCCCACTGTGCTTTGGCCACAAAGGCCTTCCCTCAGTTTCTCCAACACTCTGTATGCTTTCCTGCCTCAAGTGCTTTCACATGTGCTCTTCTACCCACCTGGATTATTCCTTCCCAATCCACGCACCCTTCTTCACTCCCTTTCCCTCCTTTACTCTTGATAAAACTGACTCCTCTTCTCAGTTTTTGTTTTGTTTTGAGATGGAGTCTTGCTCTGTCACCCAGGCTGGAGTGTAATGGTGTGATTTCAGCTCACTGCAACCTCCACCTCCCAAGTTCAAGCAATTCTCCCTCCTCAGCCTCCCAAGTAGCTGGAACTACAAGTACGCACCAACACGCCTGGCTAATTTTTGTATTTTTTTTTTAGTAGAGATGACGTTTTGCCATGTTGGTCAGGCTGGTCCCAAAATCCTAACCTCAGGTGATCCACCCACCTCAGCCTCCCAAAGTGCTGGGATTATAGGCATGAGTCACCGCACCTGGCCCTCTTCTCAGTTTCAACACCACCTCTTCAAGGAAGACCCCAGCCACACTCTCCTCTTTTGCTGCCCCTGCTTATTGACTTCTTAACGCCACCATTTGTGCTTGTAAACTTCATGCAGGTAAAGGCCATGCCTGTTTTATTTAACATCATCCACCTATCACCTTGCCCAGTTCCTGGCAGATACTAGGTTCTCAACAAATATTGGCTAAATATGTGAAAAATTTATTGAAGGCTCAGCTCAAATGGTACTGCTCCTCCAATTTCTCAGGCTTTCTACAGGACTCTGTACCCATCTTAGGGCACATTATCACATATGTTCATGTTATCTGAGTCTTTTTTCCTATCAGGCTGTGAGCAACCTCAAGGTCTTATTTACCCTGACATTCCCCACAGCACCTTGCGTAATGCCTAACACATAGAGGGTTCTTAGCAGTAGGTGAATCCATGCACACATACATGAAAGTACAAATGAAAACTGCAGGCTCGACCCAATCCCAGATAGTGGTTTCTCTCCCTCCCAGTGATTGTAAGCCCAGAACACAAGCACCTTTGAGATATGCAAACAAACATGAGACTCTACCCAGGGAGAAATTAAAATTAGAGCTGAACTTGAAATATAGTGGTATGTGGGTGGGGGGGATTGGGAGACAGGCCCTTATTCAAAAACCAGAGAAGTGAAATTACTGAGTGATGATTTATTTTAAGTATGTTTTTCTGTACTATCTAGCTTTTCTTCCCATGAACATATTCTAATTTTGCAATCAGGAAAATTTTAAAAACCCACAATAAATGTTATAAAAACAAACCAACGGAAAGTCAGTGGTGATTTTAGACTACAAAAATCACCCGTCCCTCTGTTTCCTTACTACAACTTTGGACTTCAGATTCAGGGCCCTGTCAGGTGGGGCCCATACATTTTGTGAGGAAGTGTTCTTTCTGCCCCTCTGAAGCCACGGGAGTTAGGAAGGTGCCAGAAATGAGTGCTTCACCAGGTGCAGCTCTCAGTTGCTCCCTAATGCAAATGCTGGCAAAGCTCCCAGAGTCAGGAACTATAGGGAGAGAGCAGGAGGAATCAACCCCCAGCACAAGATCAGGACCTTCACAAGGATGCTGATCCAGTGTCTGGCATTTTGGAGCACTTGGACATACTTTCTTCGCAGTACTTTTCACATGCCATTTAAATTATTTACTCCTCTGCCCATCTTCCCTTGATGCACAGAGAACTCCACAAGACCGGAGGCTGTGTCTTTACCCCAGTCCTCTAGCCCAGTGCTTAGTACTAACAGGCCCTCAATGTACGTTTATCGAATGTTAAAGACCATACTGATAAAGTACTAAAACAGTAAGTGGCCTAGATCCCTGGGACACAGTAAGAATGCACCAAATACTTTCTTCAGTGCTATGAAGGGCCATTATTCAGTTCTGAAGAGCCAAGCTAAAGCCTGTCATTTCTTCAAAGATTACAGAGACTTCTTTTAGGAAATGCTGGCTTCCTCCAGTAGAGCGGATGCATTATGCGTTCTGATCTGCAATTCATAATCAATCAGCATAAGAGCTGACTGCAACTTCCAAAGAAACCACTCTTTGAAGGAGCAGTACTCAAAGTTTTCCTAAGGCATTTCTGAAGGATTTCCAGGAAGCAATGAGCTCAGCCTAGGGTCATGATTAATAACCTGTTTCCCAGAACTTTAGATTTTCCACCTCAGTTTCCACTTAGGAATTGCTTCTGGCCCCTCATGAAAGAAAGCACTTGGCAGAGTTAACTGTGCCCAGTTCAACTTCTTGTCTGTCACACCCAGCACCTGCTACCAGCTTCTTCCTTAGGTTGCTGGGCTAGGGTCCTCTGGTCCGAAGAGAATAGCAGCCCCTTCTACTTTTGGCCTCAGCACTGGCTGGCTGATTTGAGGTTCAGCATCACTTGACTAGGTGAGAGGAAATAGTGCTAAGGCTTGGTTTGAAGAGCCAACATGGCAGCTCCAGGGTCCATCACAGGGATTTCAAAATGATGAGTTCAAAGATAACTTCCGGTTCCTCATACAAATGCCATCCTATGTCTGAGGGGGCAGATGCCTGTGTATATTGGCTGACATTCTCTTTCTGGAAATTGGGAGCAGCTAATCCTAAGCATGTATTTTTATACCAACTAAGTGCTTTATGATCCCTATCTCATTTCATCCACATGGCACCCCTTTGAGGTCGGTATGACTGTGACCCTCACCCCCACTTGACAGAAAGAGAAGTAGGTTCAATAAGATGAGGTGCTCAGTCCAGGATCTCCCAGCTAGGAGGTAGTGAGCGCAGAGCTCTTACCTGCTATCCCTTTCCAATTTCTCACTGAACTCTAGATTGTCTAAATTGAAAGAGACAGCAGACACCAACCAGACCCAGGGTTGCAAATGCCCACAGGGGCCAGGGGCCAGGCAGGGGACTAGAGAGTGGGGCAGGGGAATGCGCAGATGGTAATGAACTGGAGAACACACCTGCCTAAAGGCATTCAAATTAAAACCAAAACACCACTCTGACTTCAGGCTCTAGTTCACTCGTCATCATTTCACAGATGGGGAGACTGAGATCCAGGGAGGTGATACAGAAAAAGCAGTGCAGTATGGTAAAATGTTCAAGGGCTTCGGGTACAGCCAGTTCTCACTAGGAACTCAAGCTCTATCCCCTGCCAGCTGTGAGACTCTGGGCAATCCACTGTGCCTCTCTGTGCCTTTCTTATGTATAACATGGAAATGATCTCTGCCTCATATAATTGCTGTGAAGATTAAGAGAAGTCAGCATATGCAAGATGCCCAGCCCTGTATGTGACATTTATTTCAGGAATATACAAAAGCCAGGGAAGATCTCTGGACACGTCTTTTCCACATGCTACCTCCACTCCCAAGATGGCCTAAACTCACTGCCAGGGTGACTGAGGTGGGGTAGGTCAGGAAAAGCACACTGATAACAACAGGGACTTTGACACACAAAATAAGAATCAAAAGCCACCCTCGTCTGGTACATGAAGGCCTGGTTGAGGAGTATAAGGCATTCCACATTTCCAATTCCCACTTCCTGGACCACAAAGTCTAGGTACCTTCCTTCCAGAACATCACTTCCTCATACCACATACCACCTTAAGAAAAAGCATGTCTTTTTTGATTATTCCAAATCTCAAGACCCTGAGGGTGCTGGGATGAAGCAGAGGAGGTGGCCCTGGCCTTCCTACTGCCCATGCCCATGGGTGGGTCCATGGAAGCAACAGTCCACCTTCAATGGGATGAACTGCTGGGGAAGACTGCAGCTTTAAGAAAGGCCAAGGGCTGTTAAGACCCCTCCTGTTAACTAGTATCTTAATTCAAATAAATAGTTTCTAAATATCACAACTTCCTGAGGATTTGGGTCTCTTATGCTCTTAAAGAAAGCCCTTTATTTGTCAAGACCTAGGACCTTGGAAATTCAAAATCTGACATTTTTTTTTTTTTGCACTCTGGCTGTGCCTATCCTTCCCTTGCGGCAGGAGAGGGCAGGTCTACATTAAATGATGAAAGAGAGGCAAATAGAGAGACGTTCCCCCTTCTTCTCTCTCTTTCTTGCCTAACTAGGAACTAGGATGGCAGGCTTTAAGTTTAAATTAAGTTGTGTCTCCTTTGTACCTATGTGCCAGGCTTTCTACTGGGCAATGGGGCATAGCGATGGGCTAGACAGACAGGCAGAGAGGGTGCACATGGTCCAGTGGAGACACAGGGAACTGAAGTTATGCCAGTAATTATGTAAATACTGTTCAGTTAAACATGAAGGGGTTCAGGATCATATGAGAACATATAAGTAGATGGTTGCCCTCAGTCAACAGTGTTAGGGAATAATACTGACCATCTAGTGCTATGTAAATGGTTGAGCATAACACAGGGCCTAGTGCTTAAGAGATACTCAATAATGTCAATTCCTTCTTTCCTCTCTCCCCAAGTGTACATGCTTGTGTATGTGTGTGCACACATATAAACACACATATACACACACCACTAACACTTTGTCTTTCTCTTTGTTCAAGAACATTTTACCTAAAAAAAGACCCATAAAAACTCAGAAGTAACTTAATGTTGCCTGTTTTATGCCTTCTTTTAACTGCCCTACAGACACCTGTTTTTAGCTACTCTGGGAAACTGAAAACCTCAGGTACTTTGCTCCTAAAGCCAGAAAGGCCCAACACAAAGGGAAAAGAAATATGGACAGTTCATTTCATACTCAATTTGGAAATACAGAGATCATCTAGTATTGTCCCCTCATCAGGTACAAACGAAGAAACAGACCCAGAGAGTATGAAACACTTGCCCAAGGTGACAGTTTCTTTGGGTGACCCTTCTAATACATGGTAGCTTTTCGGTTTTTTAAGCTGAAATCTTTCCCTGTTAGCTTTAACTTTTCAAATATATACACTTAATGTGCTAACTGGGAGGTGGGCCCCCACACATTCAAGCCATCTCAAGCCACCTGGGAACCCTCAGTTCAGGGACACCAAGTAAGGCGACCTGGGCACAACAAGGGCCCCTTCTTTTCCTCTCTATAGAGTAGCTTGCTTAGTTTCAAATCCTGAAAACAGATACCAACAAATAAAACGCCGAAGGGCTTACATGTCCTGTTTATATTCTAGGCATAAACAGCAAACTTTTTAAAGGAAGCAATAAAAAGATCACAAACCCAAGGTTAAAGATTTCCAGCCCCTTTCCATCTTGGAGTTTTCCACACAGCTGCTGCAGCATTGGGTTTATATATGATAAATTCATGAAGTCTGACCGTATCTGTAACTGAAATTTAACACAACGATCGTATTCGTGAGGGGGAAGATTATAGGGGATTTTCACTACTTTCAGAGACTTTTCTTTCCAGAACGTTTAAAAAATTTTATACCACCTTTGTAATCAGAAAAAAAAGTAAAGGTCTTACAAACACCAATTTCTCAAGGAAGATTTATTTCTTCACTTATATCTGGAGCAAGGAGCTGCTTTTAAAGCTCTGAATATTCTGTCAAAGTTCTCTGAGTAAAAATCAAACAGCATCTAAATGGAGCCCATCTGTGAGACTTAAGGTTCCGACTAGCCTTAGGCAGTTTCAGACAAAGCCATAATTTTCAGAGCAAGCTCACATATATCATAATATAAAAATAGACAGTTTGTGGCCAAGAGGCTGGAAAGCAAGCTCTCTAGAGAGCTCAGCCTCCAAGCTCTGCTTCTCCCTGGAGGTGGTGGACAGGGGAGGAGAGTAAAGTTTACTTACAAGAGCAAAGTTTCCTCAACATTCAGTGGTCCTCAGTCAAAAGTGGAGGCAGAATTTAAGACATCAGCATTCAAGGTTAGCAGTCCAGCCAGACCTGTGGTGCAGGCAGGATTCTCACTTTACCCCTCTCTCTCTCTTCCCTGTGTCTCCCAAATGAAAAGCACTTCGAGGTTTTAGTGGGTGTTTCCCATGTCTCGGGCCAAGTAAGTCCCCGTTTGTTGTAATCCAATGCTCAGCCTGATGATGTCAACCACACAACTCACAAGCTCAGTTTCCACCTCTCTATCCACGGGAGAGACCCATTTCCTGTGGACAATAAGCCAGGGGCTGTAGCTGCACCCCAGGCCGCCACACTCGCCTAACATCCTTCCTTCAATTTTCAGCCCTGCAGCTTTAGTAACAAAAGGCTTCCTATCCACTCACTGAGCCAGGGTTTCTGGGTAAACCCCTTTGCTTCTTAGTGAGTTGTCTACTTTGCCATGTGTTTAATTCATTTCTTTGGTATATAACATACTAGTTAGAGTGGAGATCTTCATCCCACCCCATACCCATCTCTTTCTTCCTGCCCAATTTTCCAAGTTGTTTAATTTCTCCCAAGTCTTCCAGGTACATGCTGGGCACAGTACATGAGATAGTCCTTCAAGTTGGGGAGGTGACGTGTGCCCACAGGGAAGGCTTGGAAACATCACTGTCTGTCACCTGGGGACCTGGGTTCGGGTCTCGGTCAGGCCTTCACCTGAATGAATGACCTCAAGCAAGTCACATCCCTCTCTGGACCTCAGTTTCCCCATCAACAAAATGCTGGCTTTGGTGCTTTCCACTTCTGAAATTCAGTGACTAAAAATCAGTGACAGAGGAGCTAATCAACAAATGCATTATATAGAGAGCATTTTACTACAA
Organism: Aotus nancymaae; assembly: GCF_030222135.1. NCBI lineage: Eukaryota > Metazoa > Chordata > Mammalia > Primates > Aotidae > Aotus > Aotus nancymaae. Next base: position 24,161,988 of record NW_026988442.1, on the reverse strand, counting down.
GCTACCCAACTACATGCTTGAGGGAAGGAAGAACCTGGAGAAGTCAGAGGCCACTGCCCAAGATGCCAGGCTCAGCTGGGCTCCTTTAACCCCCTTTTATAAAGGAAACAAACAGATTCTCTGGGAGTAAAACCAAAAGAATTCACTGAACAAGTCCTCAGGGACATGAAAAGCAGCAGCATAAACTACCAGATAAGATAAACAAGTAAGAGAATTTAAATGTCCTTAGGGACTAACATGGAACAGCCGTAGTTACGAGAGATAATTTCATGCATTTGTCTAGTGCTTGATGGTAAAGACAAAGAACATCTCTCTACTTTTGTGTATAATGGGAAGCAATGTGACATGCACAGCGGTTAGAAACATCCTTTGGGAGCCACAGATGTGGATCTGAGTTCTGTGTGACTTAATTTCTCTGAACTTCAGTTTTTTTAACTGTCAAGTGGGATACTAATGCCTCTGTTTTAGGATTGTGGGAATTAAAAAACACATGTAAGGAAATTGAAAGTATTTGGTACATACTAAGTATTGAATAAATGTTAGCTCTTGTTATACATAATCTCATTTGATTTTAATAACATCCTTAGGAGAATTAGATATTCAGAGGCTATATTATTAATCTCTCTTTCCTGGATAAGAAGATATATAGAGAGAAGTTAGGTGACATGCCCAAGGTCACACAGCTCAAAGCAAAACAGACAGAATTAGAAATGGAGCCTCAACTCCTAACTAGGTCAGCACATGTGCTATACACATGCCAATGTCATTTCTCAAAATTGTTGCTGCAGCCAGCCTGGTAAAGGAAACACTCAGGCCACTAGGTCAGAGAGGCTGCTTTCCTTGCTTTGCTACCAAACCCTGTGTGGCCTGAAGCAAGTGTGGGCTTCAACTAACTCTCTCAAAAGGAGCAGATCTGATCTGTTTCAATGCTACTTTGATGGTGATGGGAAGGTAGGGACGGAGCTCTACTGGCAAAGCTGCTCTCTATAGGTGGGGAAGAGGCTGTGGTACTTTGTGGTTTAATAAGATTTTTTATTGGTTCTCAGAAAACACAAATGCTTATCAGAAAAGACCTGAGAAAACATGCTATATTAGGAGGAAGTTTGCCAATCTGAAGGCTTTCAACGTTATATAGGACTGTTGTGGAATAAAAACCACACCAGTCTGGTAACCCACAGAGAGCAGTCGTTCACAGTTCAGAGACCTGGGCTTCCTTCTGGTCCCCAGACCTTCTTGCTGTGCCTTGGTTTCCCAATGCAAAATGAGAATAATAGCCTTACTCCCCAAGGTTCTTGTGTGGGTTAAATGCCTGCCACATACTATTCATTCAAAATTACTTGAAAAATAAGCTGCAGTGTTTTCATAGTAAAGACACTGCAGCTTATTTTTTTTCCAATTCTGACCAGAATTAGAAAAAATTTCTAATTCTGAATTTCTGATGAAATTCTAATTTCATCATCCTTTGCCCTAATGGTGATGTGACAATGAAATAAAGTCACATATTGGTCAGGAAGTCAGAAGGGTCCTGTATTTCTCCAGAATGTCAGGATGAGTAATGAACAAAAACCCACCCATAGCTGTCAGGCCTGTTCTTGGCAGCAACACTCAGTTTGGAGGGACTGGAGGTTGGGGCCATTGTTTGGCTGAGCCTTTATTCTAGAAGCCTGAGTGGGTGTCAGGAAATAAGGGTGGGTTCTTGAGATGGGTGCTTTGAATCATGTTTTGTTACTTGAACAAAAATAATAGTAAGGAGCCCATTCATAAAAACAACAATATCATTTTCTTTAAACATGTACTTTGTAACACTTCCTTTGTGAACTGAATAATTCTACATCTGTGACAGAATCCCGGAAGACAGAATCATAGCAACACTGGCACATTCATTTCTTCTTTTTATTTTATTTTATTTTATTTTTGAGATGGAGTCTTGCTCTGTCACCCAGGCTGGAGTGCAGTGGCACGATCTTGGCTCACTGCAACTTCTGCCTCCTGGGTTCAAGTGATTCTTCTGCCTCAGCTTCCCAAGTAGCTGGGATTACAGGTGAGTGCCACTATGCCTGGCTAATTTTTTGTATTTTTGGTAGAGACAGGGTTTCACCATATTGGCCAGGCTGGTCTCAAACTCCTGACCTCATGATCCACCCTCCTTGGTCTCCCAAAGTGCTGGGATTACAGGCATAAGCCACCACGCTCAGCCCCATTTCTTCTTATAACTGACAATATTGGACACACTATGTGGACTGGAGGCCATACTGTGCACTGAGCACTCTCTAAACACCACTTCATGTCATCCTCACAATAATCAGGTGCAGGAGACATTATCAATATTCACATCCTACAGCTGTAGCAACAGATGCATGGCGAGCCAACCAACCTGCTCAAAGGCTCACAGGAGCAAGGGGCAGAGCCTATGCTCTAACTGGAGACCATTCGGGGCCAGTCCTGAATCCACAACCCCCTTGCACTACTGCCTCTTAAAGGGCTTCCCTTCAGGAAACTTGGCTGTTTTTCACAGACAGCAGTATCAGCTCCACTTGAGGATGAAAGAAACTTTGGCTGCTTAATTCCACCCTCTACCCCCACTTTAGAAGGAGTCTCTCCTTCCTCTGAATTTCCTTAGTACTTTCTGTTTCTCTCTTAAGTAACTTACCCTTTTCTCCTTTGACACATATTTTTTGGGGGCAGGTCTAATTTCCCTAGAATCTGCTAGAATCCTAACTTCTTAAGGAAAAGATCTGTGTCTAATTTAGCAGCATTTTGTACATATTATGAGACACTCATTAAAATAAGGAAATCTATAAACAAACCCCAATACTATTATTGGATGTTTACCATATGCTAGGTAATATTCTGCTTTATTATATTTTATTTATTTATTTATTTTTGTGGAGATGGGGGTCTCACCATATGCCCAGGTTGGTTCTGAACTCCTGATCTCAAGTGATCTGCCTGCCTTGGCCTCCCAAAGTGTTCAGATTATAGGCGTGAGCCACCATGCCTGGCTGTATTCTAACTGCTTTATATAATTACCTCATTTAATCCCATAAGGATCTCTATGAGGTCGGTATCATTATTATCCCCTCCTGATACATGAGAAAATCACAGACACAGATTGATTAACTTGTTTGGATGAAATGTTAGTTCATTTTGCATTGCTATAAGGGAATACCTGAGGCTGAATTATTTATGAAGAAAAGAGGTTTACTTGGCTCATGGTTCTGCAGACTATATAAGCATGGCTCACGCCTGTAATCCCAGCACTTTGGGAGGCCAAGGCAGGCAGATCACAAGGTAAAGAGATCGAGACCATCCTGGCCAACATGGTGAAACTCCATCTTTACTAAAATACAAAAATTAGCTGGGCGTGGTGGCATGTGCCTGTAGTCCCAGCTACTCGGGAGGCTGAGGCAGACCAATCGCTTGAACCTGGGAGGCAGAGGATGCAGTGAGCCGAGATCGCACCACTGCACGCCAGCCTGGCGAAAGAGCAAGACTCTGTCTCAAAAAAAAAAAAAGAAAGAAAAAAAAAAGGCATGGTGCCAGCATCTGCTTCTGGTGAGGCCTTAGGAAAGGGGAGCCGGAATGTCGCAAGGCAACAGAGGGAGCAAGTGTAAGAGGAAGAAGTGCCAGGCTCTTTTTAAACAACCAGGGCCAGGCATGGTGGCTCATGCCTGTAATCCCAGCACTTTGGGAGGCCCAAGGCAGGTGGATCACCTGATGTCAAGAGTTCAAGACCAGCCTGGCCAATGTGGTGAAACCCTATCTCTATTAAAAATACAAAACTTAGCCAGGCTTGATGGTGCACCCATGCAGTCGCAGCTACTCAGGAGGCTGAAGCAGGAGAATTGCTTGAACTTGGGAGGCAGAGGTTGCAGTGAGCTGAAATCACACCACAGCATTCCAGCCTGGATGACAGAATGATAATCTGTCTTAAAAAAAACACACAAAAAACAACGTATTGAAATTAGAAACTTAAACCTTTTTGGGGGGAGGGGAGTCAAACCCATAAAAGATGACTAAGACATTGCTCAAAGTATTTTTTTGGTTTTAGAGTACATGTGGCTGCTTTTTCTTCAGGGTTTGATGTTCAGAGGACCCACTTCATGGTCCCCTTTGGACTGCTGTTTGGGTGTGTCTAAAGGACAGCTGCAAGGAGAAGTGAAGCCTGACCCCAGTGAGTATGTGGCTAGAAACTGGATAGGTTTATGGAATATCACATTGTCCCCTCCCTGCCTTTTTTCAAACCACTTCCCATCAGCTTAAGTTTCCAACTAGGGCTGTTTGGAGAGAGATGGACCTTCACTTACATTAACTTTAAACAGTCTTGGACTCATTGATTTTTGCAGCTGAAAGGAACATGTGGTCTCCTCATTTTAGGGGTGAGGAATGTCAGATCCAGAGAAGGCAAGGGACTATCCTGAGGTTGTACAGCCTGGTGCTCTAACAGGAGAAGGACCTTCTATTGGTTTGAGACTCTCACTTGCTACTGCACTTTTAAATACAAATTTGAAGCACTCTTCCCTCTTGTTTTGGTTAACTCCAACTCAGCCATCAGATTTCATATTAAATGTCACTTCCCTAGGGTGACCTTTTCTCTGAGCCACGTTAGCTCCCCCTGCTGTACGGGTTTCATGGTACCCCTATGTCTCGTCTCATAACCCTTAACATATTTGTAAGTACACATCCCATGTGTTTCCCTACCAGACTGTAAGCTCCACAAGGTCAACACTATGGCTCCCTGGTTCACTGAATACATCTATCCCAAGTGCCTAGAAGAGTGCCTGGCATAAAATAGGAAACTCAATAAATATTTTCTAAACACACACACACACACACATACACACACACACACACTCACTCACTCTCACTCTCTCTCTCTCTCTCTCTCTCCCCCCCTTAATCCAGTCTACGGTAAAACAATAACATACTTTTTGTGAAAAGCACCATGTCTTCTAAACTACAAATTGGACCTTCTTGCTGAAGGAAGGATCATTAGAGGACAAGAGATTTCATTTCAAATAATTTCCAGAAGATAGAAAAAGTTCAGAGAGGCATGACAACAGAACCTCAAGTTCAGAGCACAGGGACAAGAAAGCACCATTAGAAATGAGAGATAAAGAACGGCATGGAACCTCAGGGAGGCTCTGGGCCTGAAGACAGCAGGCATGGAGAAGATTCAGGAGATGGGCCATAAATGGAGGGATCCACTGAAGGTCCTGTGCCAGCCAGCTCCTCTGTCCCATACCTGGAGCACCCACAGGGCCCTAAAGCTCTGTCGAACCACAGGGAAAGACAGGAGGCCTCTTTAAATAAATTGAATGAACTGCCTGGGATTGATCGAGGGCTTCTAGTGAGAGTCTGGCCTCCTTATTCTGACACACGAAGGGCCCTCAGTGTAACTGCTGCTCCTGCTCATGTGCCCTCAAGCATCTTCCACTTAGTACCTTAGTACCCTTCCAGTACCCAGCAACTTCCCAGGCAGGGCAGAGGCCTATGGTACAAACAGATGACCCATTCCAGAGGAAACCGAGACCTATCCCCTTAAAGAAGTCTTTTATTATTGATTGTGAATGGCCAAATAAGCACGCCAAGATGTCTGATGAAAACCAACTGCATGACAGGAGTTCAACACCAGCCTGGCCAACATGGCAAAACCCCATCTCTACTAAAAATACAAAAATTAGCTGGGCATGGTGGTGAGTGCCTGTAATCCCAGCTACTTGGGAGGCTGAGACAGGAGAACTGCTTAAACCCAGGATGTGGAGGTTGCAGTGAGCTGAGATGGTGCCACTGCACTCCAGTCTGGGCAACAGAGGGAGACTGTCTCAAAAACAAACAAACAAAAAACTGATGAGTCAAGAAAAAGCGGTATGGTAATGTGAGGTCCTTGTTTGGATCTGACTGGAAAGAAGAAAAAAAAATCATGAGTTAATTGGAGATCACTGCTAATAATAAAGGATTATGAATTATTTTATGCATGATAGTAGTGCGGTTATATTTTTAAAAGGAGTCCTTATTCTCTTAAAAATACATACTAGACCGGGCGCGGTGGCTCACGTCTGTAATCCCAACACTTTGGGAGGCCAAGGCAGGTATATCATCTAAGGTCAGGAGTTCAAGACCAGCCTGACTGATATGGTAAAACCCTGTCTCTACTGAAAATAAAAAAATTAGCCAGGCATGGTGACATGCGCCTGTAGCCCCAGCTACTTGGAAGGCTGAGACAGGAGAACTGCTTGAACGTGGGAGGTGGAGGTTGCAGTGAGCTGAGATTGTGCCACTACACTCCAGCCAGGGTGACTGAGCAAGACTCTGCTGCAAACAAACAAACAAAATCATGCTAAAGTAGTTACTGATAAAATGATGTCTAGAATTTACTCCAAAATAATCTAGTGGCAAGGGAAAAGTGGCTACCAGCATAGATGAAACAAGACTGGCCATGGGTTGTTGATTTTTGAAGCCGGGTAATGTGTGGTACATGTGGATTCATTATACTATTCTTTCTAGTTTTGTACATGTTTCAAATTTCTGTAATATAATTTAAAAAAAAACCAGATATCTCTATAAGCATATTATTTAGCTATAGAGAGATAAATACTAGATCAAACGCCTAACAGGATCAAAAGTGTAGGCTCTTGGGAGCAGGATGGGAAGAAGGGTAAAGAAAGGGTGGGGGCAGGGAACAGACAGTTTTTATTGTTTTTACGATATTTGACCTTAAAAAAGACTAAGGAAAACTATGTGCATGTACCATTCTGACAAAAACAAAATTAATTTAAAAAAGGAAATGGGAGTGATATTATTTAGAGAAATAGAAGTAACCACCAAAAGAAATAAAAGCAGAAAAATAAAATGCCTGCCTCAGAGTGAGGGGAGTAAGCAGGACACAGACGCCTTTCTGGAATCAGAAATTTTTTAAAAAGTCATATTCATGTATTACTTGAATTTTTTAAAGGTAGCTATTATTATCAGTTAATACTATCAGTTATTAGCAGGGCTTTTTGCTAATCTCTACATCTATAAACTGAATACTTCCTCAGGTTTAGAATCCTAAATCACCCAGAGTGAATATCTCCACATTAAGTGTAATAATATCAATTATTGCCATTAAACTATTGTTTGCCATTTGTCAGTACTTTACATATGTTATTTCTAATCCTTCTAACACTCCTGCAAGGCAAGTATAGATATTCCCATTTTACAGATGAAAAGGTTAAGGCTGAGAGACATCTGCTTGAGGTCACAGTGTGGACTAGGCCTGTGAAACTCAAACATCAAGTTCTTTCCATTATCTCACTTCTCCTCTGCATTCCATTTATTCAGTATAGTCCAGAAAGTACCTTTACATAAATTTTCTCATCAACCCCAAGAAACAGGAGGGACATGACTATCTTTACTTGACAAATGAAGAAACCAAAGCTAAGAAATGTTAGGTAACTTGCCCAAGAATCCAGGCTCCTGATTTTTAATCTAGTATTCCCTTTACCATTCCTTATGTCCCCTCAACAACAAAATGTTAAATGATTCATAAGCTCCTCATGGGCATTTGACATAAGAGTCACTGTACCACTCTACACGAATGCACCCATGCAGCCAAAGCAGGAATTTTAAAAAGAGAGAGAGAGGAAGACATTTTTTTCCAAAGGAAATATAGTAATAAACCACGGAATGTCCTCAGTTGCTCTAATGACAGCATGTTGCTTGAGTCCTCAAAGGGACTCTTGAAATGTCAGCAGCCTGCCTGCCTGGCATAGAGCAGATCAGCTGCTGGCACAGGCATCCTGCAGCAGTTCTGACAACCAGTGCCACTCTACTTAGTTCTAAAGAAAGAAATGAGCCGTGCATGCTTCTGCCCTGAAAAAAGAACTTCTGTGCTTCCTAAATCTACTTCAGTCAACAGCCATGTGGCCCCAGGGCTTTTTAATAGTTGCCAGGAATCTTCTTAGATCAGTGCTACTCAACAGAGCAGAGGCATGTTTATGAAACTGTACATCAAGTTGCATAGGGGTGGGAGCCAAATGTGGGGTAACTAAAGAGGGTGAACATGTGACCCTTGATCATCTCAGGTCCAGGATAGCTGAAGGCTCTGCCCAGAAAAGAAGCAGCCCAAAATTTGGGAACAAGAGCCTTCAGCCTGGTGTGAGATGCTCCTCAGTCTGTGCTGGCATCTGAATAATGGCCAAGCAGCAGTTAGTGGAAAGAGGCTGTTTACTTGAGTTCAAACTATTTATAGCACCAGCAATCTGCACATATTTGGATGACAAATCTCTGGGCTTCAAGTAAGTGGTGCTTTGCTCCTGGACAATTTCATCAAACACATTCCCTCCCCACGCCACCCCCAGTCCCCCTCACTAACACATGTTGCCCTCAGGATGTTTTATTTAAGTTGCTGAATTTTAAAAGATTATAAAAAGAAACCACATTTTAAGAACAAGTGACTTTTAATCCATTTATTTCCATGTTTGAACTACATATTTTCTTTAAGGCTTGAATGAGAAATTAAATTATAATACATGTATATTCTATAAAAATATACGTTTGCCCCATATATGAACAAAACAGTAATTGAATGATGTCTGTAATTTAACATGAATATTGACCTGGCATGGTGCCTCACACCTGTAATCCCAGGTGTGATTACTTTGGGAGGCTGAGGTGGGTGGATCACTTGAGGTCAGGAGTTTGAGACCAGCCTGACCAACATGGTGAAACTCTGTCTCTACTAAAAATACAAAAAAATTTAGCTGGGCATGGTGGCAGGTACCTATAATCCCAGCTATTCAGGAGGCTGAGGCAGGAGAATTGTTTGAACCCGGGAGGCAAGATTGCGCCACTGCACTCTAGCCAGGGCAACAGAGCGAGACTCCATCTCAAAAAATAAACAAACAAACATGTATATTTTTGTAAAGATGCTGACGCCTACTCAAGACCTACAAAGAGAACATTTCTTACAGTACAATTAACATAAGATGATCAAAGGCTTTCAGAACAGATCCACAAACAATGTGTAACCATATACACATTACAAACAAAAGAGGTCTTATTACCTATGGATTCTGGGGAGAAGCAATGGTAGTGTACAGTGTTCACCAAAGCCCACTGCCCTCACTGCATGCCATACAGGAAAAAGGCTCAACTGTAACAAACACATGTGCAAAGCCTTCTGCACAGTTTAACTCACAGAAGGTGTTACAGTCTTGCCAATAAATTTGTTTGGAAAAACCAGTCTACCCTAAAAGCTGCCTTGTTTTTATAGCAAAAGCAATGGTGATCGCATCTTTTAACTCTCCTGACCCAGGCATTGCCTAATTCTAAAGAAGAAAATGTGCTTGTTAGTCAACATGCATGTTGGCAGCTTCCAGTCCTACAATGCAGGCAGGATGTGGTGTAGAGAAAATGGCCAGTAAAGTGAAGAGAAAGGTTTATAGTACAATGGGTGATGGTGGACAATTAACTTAGGGAAAGGAAATAGAAGAAATTCCTAAAAGGGACTTAGGTGTTTTTTTATCTTTTCCCTCTCCCAACAAAGCACATTAGAAGGTCCCTAAGACAATCTTTCAACAACCCCACTTTAACATTAGGAAAGAAGTTCTGGTGATGGTAAAGAAAAAGAGGCATGTCTATACATAGAATGTAAATTATTTAAAAATTTTTTCAGGTCACTTTGCCATTATTATTATTTTTTTCTTGAGAGACTCACTCTGTCGCCTAGGCTATAGTGCAGTGTTGCGATCTCAGCTCACTGCAACCTCCGCCTCCTAGGTTCAAGCAATTCTCCTGCCTCAGCCTCTCGAGTAGCTGGGACTACAGACTTACACCAACACGCCCGGCTAATTTTTTGTATTTTTAGTAGAGACGGGGTTTCACCATGTTGGCCAGGCTGGTCTTGAACTCCTGGCCTCAAGTGATCTGCTCACTTTGGCCTCCCAAAGTCCTGGGATTACAGGCGTGAGCCACCGTGCCTGGTCTAATGCTTGTAATGTTTGATCCCATGTTTCTATTTCTAGGAATTTTCTAATTATAAAACTATCCTTATCATGCAGACCTTAGCTGAGATGACACTTCTTCAGAAAAACTTTCCCACCCTCATTTCTTAACCATAGCTTCAGGCAAAAAATAAAAACTTTCCCAAGCCATTCAACCTAAAATAATCACCCATCTACCTACAACGTCATTTTCTGTTAAATGTCCATACTTTTTTTGTTGTTTATTCACTTCTTTACTGTCTTTCACTGCTACCTCCTCCTGTCCCACATTAAAATGTCAGTTTTGTGACATGAGGGTCCTGGTCTGTGTTGGACACTATTCTTCCTAGGTGCTGGACACTAGCCAGAGACATTGCAGCGTCATCTCATTTAATCTTCACAGCCACATGAAGTTTCTGTTATCCTTCTACTTTAGAGATAGGCAAACTGACGTACAGTTTCATTTTGGTGAATGGCCAGTAAGTGGCAGTTGAAATCTAAATACTGGTATGTATGAGGACAAAGCCCACACTCCAAACTACCTCTCTCAAGATGATACAAAAGTTTAAATAGTTTAAATGTGCACACTTTTTAAACCAAAAAATCCTAGTTGTGAAAATTTATTACATGGAGATGATCACACAAGAATACATAATTAGATACATCTTATTTATTGCATATAACTTAACATCGCAAATACTGGAGATGTTCAGGCAAGTCACCAGTTAGCCGTAAACCTCAAGTTTACTTTTTGGGAAACAGGGGCCCCCATCTCAGACACTATGAGGATTTAATGAGACAATGCAGAGCACCTGGCTTATAGTCCATGTTTTGTGGTTATTGTTATATTTATTCATTCATTCGAGATAGGGTCTTGCACTGTAACTCAGGCAGGAGTGCAGTGGTATCATCGTACCTCATTGTGACCTCAAACTCCTAGTCTCAGGTGATTCTCCCACAACTCAGCCTCTGGAATAACTGGGACTACAGGCATGCACCACCATGCCTGGCTAATTTTTTTCGTTTTTTGTAAAGTCAGAGTCTCACTATGTTGCCAGGCTGGTCTCGAACTTCCGGTCTCAAGTAATCCTGATGCCTTGGCCTCCCAAAGTGCTGGGATTACAGGCATAAGTCACTGAGCCCAGCCTACCTTTAAATCTCTAAAAGGATATACAATATACCAAATAGTTAATAGAGGATATCTCTGGACAGCAGGACTACACGGGGAGCTTCATTAACTCACTGTGTACTTCCAAGTTGTTCTACTTTTAATAAAATTCGTATTAGTCCTATATTCATAAAAAATAAAGATATTACTATTTTGAAAAAAAGAGAAGAAAATAAAACTAGAGGAGGAAACTCTTCTACAGAACAGGGATGGAAACTACTAGATCTCAAAATAAAAACGTTCCTCCTCTTTTGTTCTATGTGAGAACCAGATCTTTAATATTCATATAGGTCCTATCCTATTGTGAGGGCCTACATTCACAGTGAAGTAAAAGAGATTCTTAATAAAAATACAGGCCTAAGAATTTAAGATGGCTTCACTAACAATTTGAGATGTTAAAGCATATATACAGAAAGAAAAAAAGTTCTTCATAATCATATCTGCCTTCTAGAGAGAGAGAAGCTCCTGTCAAATGGACAGCCCTTCAGGCTATTGATATTTTTTTCGGATTCAGCAATGCAAAAAATAACAAACAAAAGCTGGGGACCAAGTGAGCCAGGCATGGTAGTTCAGACCTATAATCCCAGCACTTAGGGAAGCCAAGGCAGAAGGATCCCTTGAGGACAGGAGTTTGAGACCAGCCTGGGCAACATGGCGAGACCTCCGTCTCTACAGAAAAAACATATTTTGTTTTGTTTTTTCAATTAAAAAAGAAAATCCTGGGAGTTGCTAAGTACCTCTATAAAATAAAGAAAGAAGAAGTGGAATTCCAGGGTAAATCTGTGAGCTATGAAAGAAAGAGAAGGAGCGAGGAGCCAGGGAGGTGGCAGAAGTCTGGATTTTCTGCTGACCCCTTCTTGGGATCTCCAAATCAGAAGCAAAGTCATTAACACTTACAGATGCTTTTTGTGAATGTATCCTTTGTTCCCAAAAACCAAGGAAGGGATTAAGTTTCAATTATGGGCTGACAGGTTGAAAAAGAGGGAGGAGGAGGCAGAGATCACCAGGAGAGCATATGCCACACATTCACCCCCCCGACAAAAAATATCTACAGAATCTTCTGAAAACTTTGGACTTCCACAGGGCATGAAACAAGGGGTCATGCTGATCAGATCTAGATCTTCAAATGCTGAGATATCTGGGTCATATATAGTTTACTTATCAAGTGGGATCAAGGAACATATTGACATGTGCAAAAATAAGTGGCCTAGGTGGTTCACGCCTGTAATCCCAGCACTTTGGGAGGCTGAGGTGGGTGGATCACCTGAGGTCAGGAGTTCAAGACCAGCTTGGCAAACATGGTGAAACGCCATCTCTACTAAAATACAAAAATTAGCTGGGCGTGGTGGCAGATGCCTATAATCTCTGCTACTCGGAAAGCTGAGGCAGGAGAATTGCTTGAATCTGGGAGGTGGAGGTTGTAGTGAGCCAAGATGGCAACATTGCACTCCAGTCAGGGTGACAGAATGGGACTCCATCTCCACTCCACTGAAAAGCTTTGCATAAAATTGTGTAGTGATACGTACTTTTAGGTCACATATTCCTTTGAGAATCTAATTAAATATCCTTCTCTGCAGAAAATGCAAATGAATATAATTTCAAGGGGGTTGTAGAACTTCTGAAAGCCATCTTTGGACCCAATACAGTTCCACAGTTCAAGTTCAAGAACTCTTGCTCTAGGGAAACTGCCACTGTTGATGAACATTGCTTGTTGTACAGTGAGTATCACAAGCCACTTTGCAATTTATGCAGAAGGCCTAAGAACATTGCCAACATTCATTAATTTATAAACATTATTGGGGGCCTAATATAATAAACTTTGTTTTTGGTGTGTTTGTTTTTTTTTTTCAGAGTCTTCCTCTGTTGCCCAGGCTGGAGTGCAGTGGCACAATCTCGGTTCACTGAAACCTCCACCTCCCAGGTTCAAACAACTCTCCTGCCTCAGCCTGCTGAATAGCTGAGACTACAGGCACACATCACCACAACCAGTCATTTTTGTATTTTTAGTAGAGACAGGATTTCACCATGTTGGCCAGGCTGGTCTCAAACTCCTGACCTCAAGTGATCCAGCCTCCTTAGCCTCCCAAAGTGTTGGGATTACAGGCATAAGCCACTACACCCAGCCTAACAGATTCTGAAAGTATAAAGATTAATGTGCTCCCTGTATAAACAGGGTAATGGTTAATAGAAACAGAAAAGAGACCACAACAATATAGTGAGATGAACCAGACTAACCTTGTCCCTCAACTTCCTTTTTGGCTCCAGACTTACTAACTACAAAATAAAGTAACAGGTGAAAATGATTGACATGAATACTGAGTATAAACAAAGAAAAAAGCAACAAGGGTCTGGGAAACTGGGTACCATTTTTAAATAGCCAGTCTGCCCCTGCTATGGACTTTTGATTTCCCTCTGTATCTGCATAAAAATATCTCTAAACAACACAAAAACAAAACAGAGCTCTTTTTAACACACAGTAACCACAGAGTTTTTTTTAAAAAATGACACTTTAAGAAAAAGGAATTAACCAAAAGATTTTTCTCAAAAACTTACCTATTCCACAAAGCCCACAGCCAACACTGCTGCTTTGCATGGTTAGATTTGCAAATATTTATTGAGCTCTGAAGTAATAACAACGTCTGATACTGGCATTGCAGGGAGACTCTCACAAAGATTATCTCATTTCCTGTGCAAAATATACCTCATTACAAGTGCTTATATTCCCATTAAATAGAAGAAAAAATGGAGGCTAAGAAGGGCAAAGCCACTTGCTGGGGCTCATTTATATCTTCTAACTCCTGAAGCCAAAAATCAGAATACACACCATCTACCTTTTCCTAAGCTTGCAGGGAAGTGTCAGTAAGGACAAAAACAGAAGCTGAGGAGGGGAAGTGGAGGGGTCGGGGGACCTGGGGAAAGAGTAGAGAGAATATATTAATGTAGCACAGTCATAAGTATTGAAATTAGATGGACTTGAGGTAAAATCCTGGCTCCCCCACCAACACCCTCTTACTAGCTGTATGACCTTAGGCAAATCACTTAACCTCTTTGAGCTCTGGTTTCTCATTTGTAAAATGAAGAAAATAACATTTCATTTGAATACTGGGACAGAGGGAACAAGAGAGGGTAGAATGAAATGGAGGATACTAATTTCTTCATCTTCCACAGAGGTGAGTCAGGAGGTAAAGAGTGAGGGGATCAGGACGGCTGTTTCCAGCCAATGTAATAAATTAAATCTCCCGAGACCCTCTTCCCACAAACACCTAAAATGATGGATGCGATCACCCTTGCGATATGTCAAATGTAGGCAAGGACTGAAAAGAAAGCATGGAAAGTTTTCTGAGGTCAAATAAAAATCACAAATCCAGCAGGATAAGCAAGCATCAGAGCCTTCAAAGCATCTGCAATTCTAATAATACAAAACTACTTATCAAAATAACTGGCTAAAAAGACAAATTTTAAAATTACATGTTGGCTGGGCACAGTGGCTCAAGCCTGTAATCCTAGCACTCTAGAGGGCTGAGGCGGGTGGATCACTTGAGGTCAGGAGTTTGAGAGCAGCCTGACCAACATGGTGAAACCCCATCTCTACTAAAAACAGAAAATTAGACAGGTGTGATGGCACATGCCTGTAATCCCAACTACATAGGAGGCTGAGGCAGGAGAATCTCTTGAATCCGGGAGGCACAAGTTGCAGTGAGCTGAGATCACACCACTGCACTTCAGCCTGGGCAACAAGAATAAAACTCCATCTTAAAAATAAAATAATAAAAACTACATGTTTATGTATATTTTATTTACAGTTTTGGAGGTAACCACAATTATGAAAAACAGCTAAGGTAAAAAACAAACAGCGGCTGGGCGCAGTGGCTCACACCTGTAATCCCAGCACTTTGGGAGGCTGAAGCAGGTGGATCACCTGAGGTCGGGAGTTCGAGACCGGCCTGACTAACATGGAGAAACCCTGTCTCTACTTAAAATACAAAATTAGCTGGGTGTGGTGGCTGTAATCCCAGCTACTTGGGAGGCTGAGGCAGGAGAATCGTTTGAATTCGGGGGGCAGAGGCTGCAGTGAGCCGAGATTGTGCCATTGCACTCCAGTCTGGGCATCAAGAGCAAAACTCCGTGTCAAAAAAAAAAAAAAAAAAAAAAAAAAACAGCTTTCAGAAGGCCTGGCTAGAGCGAGTCAGGATTTTTTTTTTTACTTTAATCGTTATATCTTCTGTTCTATCTGAATGTTTACTTCTGTGTCTATGTATTACTTTTATAATTTTTGTTAAATCGGCAAAAGAAGGCAGATTGGTGGAATTGTGTGATCACCAATAATAATAATGAACTGGTGACAAATATTATTTGTGATTTATTACTGGTGATAAATATTATTTATCACCAATAAATAATAATGAACTGATTAATGTAAATATAAATTTCAGGAAAAAGAAAATTTAGTCTTACCTTGACATGTGTCTTATCAAAGATTTCTTTTTAATGATACTTCTCAGTGTTGTAGAGATATGGGAAAATGTAGGCGAAAATGGAAAATGGTACAACATTCCTAAAGGGCAATTTGACAATACATATTAAAATCCTTAAAAATATAGGGGGTATATGGGACCTCTCTGTACTTGCTGCACAGCTTCACCGGGAACCTAAAACTGGTCTAAAAAATAAAGTTTCTTAATTAAAAAATGTAAATGCTCTCTGACCCACTTATTTCATGTCTAAGAATTTATCCAAAAGAAACCACTATAGAGGTGTATGCAAAGACTTGACTTAAAGTTGTTCACTTCAGCACTGTTCGGAATACTGTAAAACTGAATATCCCGAAAGTTCACAATTCGGGAGTAGTTAAATAAACTTCAGTAAATCTACAGAATGGAATATTATACAGTCACAATAAGCGATATTATTGAAGAGTATCTGATGACATTAAAAAATAGTCTCACTTTAATGTAAAGGTAAGCCCCTATATATAGAAGGGGCTCATGTTTGTAAAACGGAAAGTAGAAAAAAATGGAAGAAACTATTTTTTTTTTTTTTTTTTTTTGAGACGGAGTTTCGCTCTTGATACCCAGGCTGGAGCGCAATGGCGCGATCTCGGCTCACCGCAATCTCCGCCTCCTGGGTTCAGGCAATTCTCCTGCCTCAGCCTCCTGAGTAGCTGGGATTACAGGCACGCGCCACCGTGCCCAGCTAATTTTTTGTATTAGTAGAGACGGGGTTTCACCATGTTGACCAGGATGGTCTCGATCTCTTGACCTCGTGATCCACCCGCCTCGGCCTCCCAAAGTGCTGGGATTACAGGCTTGAGCCACCGCGCCCGGCCGGAAGAAACTATTAATCAGTAGTATCTCAGGATGATAACACTGCAGGTAATTTTTATTTTCTTATTGGTATTTTAAATTTTTTTATAAAATGGTATTTTATAATAAAATATAGCATTACTTCTACACAAAGAAAAAAATATAAGAAGTTATTTTTAATAATAACTTGGACAATACATACCAAGTGCTAAAAAAAAAAGGGCACACACTGACTTATAAATGAGAGAGACGTTTATATCAGTTATTTATTTATTTACTGTTTAGTTTTGAGACAGGGTCTTACTCTGTCACCCAGGCTGGAGTGCAGTGGCATGATCATGGCGCAGCCTTGACCTCCCGGACTCAGGCGATCCTCCCACTTCAGCTTCCTGAATAGCTCGGACTATAGGCATGCGCCACCATGCCCAGCTCATTTTTGTATTTTTTTTTTTTGTAGAGATGGGGGTTCACCATGTTGCCCAGGCTGGTCTCAAACACCTGGGCTCAAGCGATCTGCCTGCCTTAGCATCCCAAAGTGCTGGGATTACAGGCAGAGTTATTTATAATAGTGAAATAGAAACAATCAAAATATCAAATACATTGTCTGGCCATTAAAAGCGTGAAGAGAGGCATAAGCCACACTCTGTCAGTCGAGAACAGTCTCCCAGTCTCTAGGGGCCTGCTCCTGTCCTTACTCCCAGGCCTGGCCCAGGAGTGCTGCCCAGCCTGTGCCTGGCACTGGAAGGTGCAAGAGAAACACATGCTGGACAATAACCTCCATGAGGAGTAGCTAGAGAAGCTGTTGAATGTGCACTGAAAAGGGGAAGAAATGAGCTCTAACCTTTGTTCAGGTACCTCAGCCATGAGTTAAGCCACTGATGACATGAATAAGAATATAAAGAAAAGAAGAGGGAAAGGAGCAAAGTAGATAGCAGAAGAAAAGAAAAATAAAATAGGAGAAGAAAAATGAGGATTTTTAGAACAGTAAGATGAAGATGAAGCAGAATTCCAAAAGATGGAAATGCCCTGAGCAGCCTCTGAGCTCCTGAGCCAGGAGAGCCCTCCTTCAAGAAGCTTTGCTGAGACAATCGCAGACTGAGTTCTTAACGGAGCTGATCTTGCAGCATATCTGGCAGCCAGACCCTAGGGGCACAGGTGCTCAGCAATAGCAGCAATAGGGTTTTCTCCAGGGAAGTCTCATGGTGTAGTTAGATGGTTTTCCCCAGTCTGCATTTTATTTGCTGCTTGATTCCCATCTAGGTGACACTAGGATCTGTTTTCTGACCCTCTATAAGATTCTATAAGATCCCTAAATTTTTCTTAAGCAATGCTTTTCTGCTTAAACCAGCTGGAGTAGACACTTTGTTAGTAGTACCTGAGAACCCTGACAGATTTGAGTAATAGAAATCAGAAGGGAATGCAGACAAAACTCCTAAGGAAATGAAAGAGATCTTGGATAACTCATGAATGGAACATGCCTATTCCTGTACCTGTGGATTACAACTGATTTGTGGATCATGAAATCAATTTAGTAGACTGGGACTAGCATATTTTTGTTTTTATTTTTATTATTTATTTATTTTGAGACAGTCTTGTTCTGTCGCCCAGGCTGCAGTGCAGTAGCATGATCTCGGCTTACTGCAACCTCTGCCTCCTGGGTTCAAGCAATTGAACCTCAGCCTCCTGAGTAGCTGGGATACAAAGCATCCACCACCATGTCCAGCCACTTTTTGTATTTTTGATAGAGATGGGGTTTCACCATGTTGGCCAGGCTAGTCTCAAACCCCTGGACTTAAGTGATCCTTCTACCTCAGCCTCCCAAAGTGAGCTACCATGAGGCACGAGTTACCATGCCTGGCCAGGACTAGCATATTTTTTACAACATGAAACAGTATAGAATAGAATGAAAAGAAGAAAACGTTTCATTGACATATAATATATGATATGCACACGTGAATCATAATATAAACTGTGCATCTTATTTTCAAAGTCAAAAAGTTTGAAAGAAACTGATTTATCTCACCTGCTGAACTCAAGAGGCAGGGAGAATTTACTAAGCATTAAAACTGGGGTTGGCAAACTTTTTCTGCTTTTTCTGTAAATGGATAGACAGTAAACACTTAAGGCTTTGCGGCCTCTGTTGCAACTACTCAACTCTGCCACTATAGTGCAAAAGCAGCCACACACAATGTGTAAACAAAATGAACTTAGCTGTATTCCAATAAAGCTTTATTCACAAAAACAAGTGGTGGGCTGGATTTTGCCTGCACGCCATAGTTTGCCAATCTCTGTCTTGGAGAATGAGATGCCAGTAGTTAGCGGCATACAATGTAGGAAGAGCTTTTAAAATAATCACCTATGATTGCCTGAGGTAAAGTCCATATTAAAGTTAAGGCTATTTCAAACTCAGTAGCAGCTGCTATAGACCAATGAAGGGCGTTAAGGATATAAAGATTATGAATGGGCTAACTGCAGTAGAAAACATAAAGAAAATTACAAGCCCATGTTCTAGGACTGTTATGGGACAGTTGCTGATGTCCAGTATCTGATGTTACCTGTGCTGGTAAAGGCAGCAGTGGTGTTTTCTCTAGATGAGTCACCCTTAGTGGGGTTGGCCATTTTTCATGAAAACATTGTCCGTGATTGCTTCACTTCCATCTGTGTAACATCCAAATGCAGATGTTAAACTACCTTTCTGCTTAAACCAACTACAGTGAATTTTGTTGTTTGCTACTAAGAATACTGACCAACACATGCCCCCAATAACACTTCTATTATAGTTCCCAGCACAGCACACTGTAACTACTTGTTATATTCTATCTCCCTTAGTAGATGGAAAATTTTGTCTTTTATTCAACTTTATAGTCTGA
The DNA here is from genome assembly GCF_030222135.1 of Aotus nancymaae. NCBI lineage: Eukaryota > Metazoa > Chordata > Mammalia > Primates > Aotidae > Aotus > Aotus nancymaae. The sequence continues at coordinate 24,142,682 of NW_026988442.1, read as the reverse complement.
GCACCTTGCAGAAGGCCTGACAAACAGAAGGAACTTAATAAATGAGCATAAGTAGACATTAGAAAAAAACCCACAAACACATGAAAGCTATTGCTTTAGTTAGAATGGTGAGATAGGTAATTTTTAAATGATGCTTTAAAACATTTTCATAAGCGCCCACGTCAAAGTTGGTATTATTCATCCAAGGCCAAGTAGCATAGTAGTATTCGTATCAAGGTCAATATGTCCTATTGAAGAAAAAGAACTGTGGATTTTCTTTATTTCCACTAATGATTTTTACTGGTTGTTCAAAGGACTTATCCTAGACTAAGCCTCAAAGGTCTGAGAGGTTTATACACATCTGAAACAATGACAGGAATATGAAATCATGATCATGAAGGTTTGTTTCCTCCTATATTCACAGCCTATCTTATAATATAATAAATGAATGAAGTGTTATAGAAAGTTATAGAAAGACCACTGCCAGAGGGGTACTTGGGATCAAACAAACAAAATCAGAAAGGAGAGTCCTCCAAAACTGATCCCAGAAATAACGGCTAAAGCCGGGCATGATGATGCACATCTGTAGTCCCAGCTACTCAAGAGGCTGAGGCAGGAGGATGGCTTGAGCCCAGGAGCTCCAACAAGACCCCATCTCTGAAAATAATAATAATGGCTAGAATTCACAATAACTCACACTATATCACAATTAGAGAGAGCTTATAAATAAAATGAAGCTGTGTCCTTTCATGACATCAGAAAAAAAAACCACTTTAAAATAGAACAAAAATGAGACCATGAGGCCAGTGATACCACGGTAGCAGAAAGTGTTAGGAAATGAAAAGGAATAGTGAAAAAGGATTCAGTTTAAAACTATTTTTCCCACTTGCTGTAGAGAAGAGGCGGCTTTGACTTCAGATGCTCATTCCAACTCCTTTGGGCAAAAGAGAGTAATTCCTCACAATCCCACACCCTAAGAGATGATCAAGATACTTTACCAGAGCACCATTCTCCACAGCCAAAATTAATCTCTCTGGCTGAGAAAAGTGAGGTTAATAAGTAGTCTTATACCTCATCCCCCAAAATAGCTCCTGGTAGATCCACAAATCTAAATGCAAAAACATGAAACCATACAAGCACTGGAAAAATACATGGCACACATTTTATGAACTCACAATGGAGAAGGTATTTCTAAGTACTATGATATAAAATCATTAAAGAAAATTATCAAAGTCATTAAAGAAAATACTAATAAATTTGACTATATATAAATAAAAATATTCTGCATGGCAAAAAGCATGATTAGCAAAATAAAAATCAAAAGTCAAATAGCAGAATTTGTATTTCCTATCAATAAACAGCTTATTTCCTTAATCTGCAAAGAGCTTTTAGAAAATGGTAAAACAGCTTATTTCCTTAATCTGCAAAGAGCTTTTAGAAAATGGTAAGACAGATGGCCAAGTGCTGACGTCTCTAATCCCAGCACTTTGGGAGGACGAGGTGGAAGGATCGTGTGAACCCAGGAGTTTTAGACCAGCCTGGGCAACACAGTAACACCTTGTCTCTACAAAAGAATACAAAACTTAGCTAGGTGTGGTGGCATGTGCCTGTAGTCCCAGCTACTCAGGAGGCTGAGGTAGGAGGATCGCTTGACCCCAGGAGGCTGAGGCTACAGTGAGCTATGATTATGCCACTGTACTCTAGCCTGGGCAACAGAGCAAGATCCTGTCTCAAAAAAAAAAAAAAAAAAAAAAGAAATTGATAAAACAAAGATCAACAAGCCAAGGGCTTGATTCCAAACGCTCTCTGAGTCTTCCCAGCTGGGAACCCAGACAAAATGGAACAGAAACAAGCCATCTTCATTGGGCCCAGTTCAAACTTCTGACCCACAGAATCTCTGGAAAAAAAATATCAGTTGTTCCAAGCTATAAAACTTTGGTAGTTCCTTATACCACAATAATAAGTAAAATAGTGGATTTTGCTTTGCTAATATATAGTTGGGAATTTTTCATAGTAAAATGTAGAAATTTTCATGAGTAAAAGGGCTTGTGATTTTTCCTTTCTCATAATGTCACTGTTAGGTTTCTGTTTCACTAATCTCTTTCTATTCTTAGGAATTATTTGTGTAATATTAATTCTTTCTCTTAAGTGCTTAAGTACCTTCCTAGTGAAAGGATAGTTTTCTTTAAGGGAAGAGTTTAACTACTGATTCCTTTTTTTTTTTTTTTTTTGATATGGAGTCTTACTCTTTTGCCCACACTGGAATGTAGTTGTGCAATCTCCACTCACTGCAACCTCGACCTCCCACATTCAAGTGATTCTCCTGCCTCAGTCTCCCAAGCAACTGGGACTATAGGCACATGCCACCATGTCCGGTTAATTTTTGTATTTTTAGTAGAGACGGGGTTTTGCTATGTTGGCCAGGGTGGTCTTGAACTTCTGACCTCAGGTGATCCTCCTGTCTTGGCCTCCCAAAGTGCTGGGATTACAGGTGTGAGCCACCACACCCAGCTGACTCCATTTTTATTAATAGTTATATTACTAATAAATTTATCCATTCACCTAAATTTTCAAAATTTTTGGTTTAAAATTATTTATAGCATCATTATTTTGTTAATGACTATACAGTCTCCCTTTTTTACTTTTTTTTTTTGAGATGAAGTCTCACTCTGTTGCCAAGCTGGAGTGCAGTGGCACAATCTTAGCTCACTGCAACCTCCGTCTCCCAGGTTCAAGCGCTTCTCCTGCCTCAGCCTCCAGAGTAACTGGGACTACAAGTGCATGCCACCACACCCAGCTAATTTTTGTATTTTAAGTAGAGATGGGTTTTCACCTTGTTAGCCAGGATAGTCTCAATCTCTTGACCGTGTGATCCACCCACCTTGACCTCCCAAAGTGCTAGGATTACAGGCGTGAGCCACTGCGACCAGCCTACTCTTTTTTTTTTTAATTAATCTTTTCTAAGAATGATACTTTCACTTCATTGATTTTCCCCACTATACATTTGCTTTATATTTCACTAACTTCTACTCTTTTCATTCTTTCTTTCCCTTTATTTTCTTTTTTCTTTTTAGAGACAGGGTAGGGTCTCACTGTGTTGCCCAGGCTGGCCTCCAACTCAAGCATTCTTCCCAGAATGCTGTCATCATGCCACTGCACTCCAGCCTGGGCAACAGAGCAAGACCCTGTAAGAAAAAAAGAAAAAGAAAAGAAAGGAAAGAAGGAAGAGAAAGAAAGGGAAGAAGGGAAAGAAAGGAAGAAAGGAGAGAGAGAAAGAGACAAAGAAAAGGAAGGAAAGGAAAGAAAGAGGAAGAGAAAGAGAGAGAAAGAAAAGAAAGAAAGGAGGGAGGGAGGGAAGGAGAAAGAGAGAGAGAAATGTGATCTTGGACTGGAGTGTTGGCAGTAGGAATGGAATAGAAGGGAATAGTCCAAAGACAAGATGATTTTCTATCTCGTACAATTATTGTTACCCAAATACTTACTGTCTATTTTAGAGTGTCAAGCACAGGACAAAAGATATCTGAGCTTTACCAAAATCAACCAAACAATCGATCAATCATATAGTCCACTTATCAAGTCTCAGTTCTCCTACCCATAAAATGGAGAGAACAAAATGCCTAATTCATAGAATTATTATAAGGGTTAAAGGAAGCTACGTAAATAAAACATATGAAGTCTTCCATATGTTAACTACTAGTACTACTAATATTACTATTACTACCACAATGAGGACAATTTAAAGAGCAACTTCTCTGTGTATTAGGACTCAAGTATATCTAAGCAGCCTATCTTTCAGAAACACATTTACACTACAGAAAGGGATGACATAAAGTATATATTCATTCTCCTTTTTAAAATTTAAAAATATTATGGTCATTTAAAGACGAAAAGTTTTATTCCTAATGACTAGTGATTTTATACAGGTAATCTTAGAGAAAGCTAGTCAACTTTGAAGAAATAGTGAGGTTCCTAGCCCCTCTGCTATGCAAAGGCTGTCTCTTGAGTTCTCAGACATAGAAAAGCCTTAGGAATCCAAAACAGCACCAAGTCTCACTGTTTGTACCCTATACTCCACCACAGCTTTTTTTTTTGAAACAGAGTCTCACTCTGTCACCCAGCTAGAGTGCAGTGGCACGATCTCAGTTTACTGCAGCAACCTCTCAGCCTCCCAGGTTCAAGCAATTCTCCTGCCTCAGCCTCCCAAGTAACTGGAGGCACTTGCTACCATACCATCTAATTTTCATATTTTTAATGGAGACAAAGTTTCACCATGTTGGCCAGGCTGGTCTCCAACCGCTGACCTTGTCAAGTGATCCACTCCCGAAGTGCTGGAATTACAGGGGCGAGCCACTGCAACCAGTCCCCCATAGTTCTTAGAGAACAAGGAATAAGGGTATAGTTTCTTTTAAACATTTACTGTTCAGGAAAGACTGAAAATAGTACAGAGAAAGGAAAAGTACAAGTCCCTCTCATTAAGTATTGATTACTCTAAATACACTAAAAATCACAATAAAATCATGTCTTTATAAATGACCTTAACAGAGTAGGTAAGATTTACAGCCCCCTTTTTAATGAAGCACTCATATTGCAAAATGCATAAAACCCCCAGCTGTTTATTTTGAAACTGCAAACAATCCTGAACTTCTATTCCACTATCACAAAAATAATGAGTGGGGCCTTTTGAAAAGCAGGGCGTATTCCGAAGACTTAGAAGAAAGGAAATCATATGAAGGAGACTTACACCTATATATCTAGTATGATTTTTACATACCAATTTGAGAAAACTAATAAAGCCAACAAATATCTATCAACTTTCTACTCTGCCATAAATAAAAAGGAAAAAAAGAAATGTTTTCACTTGGAATCCAAATTTAGTAGAGATCTTCATTAACTTACCACTATTGGCCAGGCACAGTGGCTCACGCCTGTAATCCCAGCACTTTGGGAGGCGGGCAGATCCCCTGAGGTCAGAAGTTCAAGATCAGCCTGGCCAATGCAGTGAAACCTCATCTCTACTAAAAATGCAAAAATTAGCCAGACATGGTGGCACATGCCTGTAATCCCAGCTACTCAGGAGGCTGAGACAGGAGAACCACTTGAATCCAGGAGGCGGAGGCTGCAGTGAGCCCGGATCGCGCCACTGCACTCCAGCCTGGGAAACAGAGCCAGACTCCATCTCAAATAACAAACAAACAAACAAAAACCTTATGGCTATTACTAGCCCAAAGACACTATTATGGCTAATAATTAAGTCTGGGTTGTAACATATGGGAGATAATGTGATATATAACCCAAACACTCTTTTTAAGCTTAGAGATTCAGCTAAATGAGAACAGAAAATAAAAAGATTATTTTAGGTAATGAATGATTTAGTTGTTCACAGTAATAAATCAGGAATAAACTTTAAATTAGGTCTCTAACACTCCTTCCAAATCTTGGGTTTATGACCTTATCACACAAGTATTTTCTTTTTAAAAAACATGAGTTTCCCTAGCAAGCATATATATATATATATATATATACACACACACACACACACACACACACACACGAGGAACAATAAAATCATCTATACACATATTCACACACAAAATGAGTGGGAATACGAAAATGAAAGAAATATTTTCAGAGTATGAACAGGATGCTTTTCAGATAAAATCCTCAAGTATCAACAAAGAACTGTGGGTGAGCTTAAATCATGTGCCTAAACTACTCTGTAACTTATCTAAAACCAACAGGCTGCTATCTCTGAATTTAGAAGCAGAAAAATACATGGTAGTCTGGATACTTAGAAGGATTTAGTTTAAAGGCAATGTGTGCAAGAATATTTATAAACTTACATAAAACCTATAGAATTTGGCAAGCTTTGGAGAGACAAACAAACAATTCTGGTCGGAAATGAACTTCCTGTAAATATATTTCAGTGTTTTGGCAGTAAACTGTTAAGCACTATTCCTTACAGTTTTTGTAAAAGGAATAAAAGGAAGGTAGAGAATACGCAGATCTCTCAATACATTTTCATGTTTGTTTACTTGTTTGTTTTCAATTGAAATAAAAACATTTCTTAATTTATAATACTAAGGATAATTCTATTAATAGAATCTTCTCTTTTTTCTTTAAGGATAACAACATAAACAAAAATAATAATGACAACATCAACAAAAATACCACAGTAACATGTTAAATGATTTCTGGCAGTCTGTCAAAAATACAGATATTAAAATAGGACACTTAAATGATATTAAGCTTCAATAAATCCACAAAACCCAGAACTGTATAATTTTTAATATCCTACTCTTCAGAAAAGAAAAAATGTCACGTTAGTATAAAACAAAAATAAATTCATAAGGTGATTATTTTCCTGTATCTGATCAATTGAGTTGGGGGAAATCCTGTCTCTGTAGCTGCTCCCAAGCCCCCTGCCCTTTTCAGAAGACTTTCTTCGAATTGCAGGCAGCCTGGAAATCTTCCGAGAAAATCTTTGAAAAAACACCGTCTGTTGTCTTCTGCATAGACACTTTGGATCTTAGAAAGCACTTAGAAGTTTGTCCTCTGCTAAAAACAAATCAGGAAAACCAACAATCTGTTTTTTCCCCCAAGCTGGAAGCTCCTGCCCACCAGCAAACTACTGCCCATTCTAGCCCTGTCCCCACCAGTACTTGCCACCTTCTCACCCCTTCACCCTTGTCCCAGTTCTTAGCTAGCAATTAGCATCAAGTCTGGGCCCTGCTTAAAAACCCATCCTTCCCCTTGCTCTGAATATCAAGTTAAAAGTCCCTCCTCAAAATGGGGTGTTGGTTACTCTGTGTCATCTCAAATCCATCTGTGAAGACATCACAGCTACGGCTCTAATTCTGCTTGGGTTTCCTATCTCGGAAGAGGAAATTTTCCAGGTTCAACTTAAGGCAACAATTTTCTTTTCTTTTCTTTTCTTTTTTTTTTGAGGTCCAAGGTAGGTATAAGGGCAACAATTTTCAAAGAGCAAAATGTGTTTACTCTTAACATGTATACTTCAGGCGCTTGTCTAACCTCTCAGCCAACAGAAGTGGTTTGTCTAGACAAGGGTTTATGTGAGATATTTGCTACATGCCATTGGTCATACTGGCACTCCAAGGCAGCATAAACTTTAGCCTTTCCAGGGATGGAATTAATGACGTGACACCCTCAAGCTTTCAACTTTGGAAAATCAAAAAAAAAGTAAGTCAACTGAGTCCCTAAAAATTCTCTCCCTTGCAAGGTTGTTATGAGGCGGTGGGAAGAAAAATGAGAAAGATGAGTCAGTGTGAGTCAGTGTTAAGAAAAAAGCTCTGCTTCTGGTAAACAGTTTGCTCTTTTACTGACAGGACTAGGATTACCGACTCCCACTTCTAAAAATACACAAATAACAGGTGGTATATATTATATAAGTGGTTCCAAAACACAGACTCAGATAATTGACTCTAAAAAGAGAACAGTTAATCAGCAATGAGCCAGACCTTCCCCAGCCTGCTTCTTTCTGGAGAAGCCCCCAGACTAAGTATTTCCCTAAAGGCAATTAAGATCCTAAGTACTTCCACTGCTCACTCAAGAGACCTAAAGGAATGACCGAGCCTCCCTTTCAATAACAATCACTTCGTGAGCACCTACTATGTGCCAATAACGCTGCTAGGCTTCATACAATTCATCTTTAAACTTTACAACAATCCTGTAAGATGGTTGTTATTATTCATGTTTTATAGAGAAGGAAACTGGATCACAGAGGTTGGGTTAGATTTATATAAAGTTGCATAGTGGCAGCATCAGATCTGATTTGGAAGTGCTTGTTTCTTTTTATTCCAGGCTGAATTCAGAAATACTTATGAACCACCCTAAGCAAAGCAATGCATCAGGTACTACAGTGGCTACAAGGCTAGAAAAGGCCGCTCCAATTATCAAGAACGTAAAATATGAAGTAAATGGGACTATCTAGGAGAGCTTCATCTACTTCCAAGATCCCAAACAAGGCCTACCATATAGGAGGAGTTGCCCAGGAAATTGCTACTGAAACATGTGGAAGAAAAGGGAAACATACAATCAAATGTAACACAGGCAGTATGTGGTTAGTGTCACAGGACAGAATGTGCTGTAATGATTTAGATTATATCTTGATGGAGGGCTTTGGAGAATATGCATGAACAACACAGCATTTGAGATAAGTCTGACAAACTGACAGGCAACAGAGAAAAGTAAAGAGATCAATGGAGTATGTGGGGTAGTAACAGTTGAGACAAACTGTTCAGTACCTCTAGCAGTACAAGGAGAAATAAAGCTAGAAAAAAAACTGATTCTATATTGTGTTGGCCCTGAGTCTGCTTCAAGTCCCTTTTTATATAGAAAAGCGTATAAATTACAAGTATTTTCTAGCTGATTCAAATACATGGGGAGACACTCTTAATGGTTAAATAAACATAAATCTGCTGTATAACCTTTCTGGAACACAGCGGTGGTGATGGTGGTAGAATATAATAGAATAAAAGAATATCTGTTTATAAATCTAGAACATATGTGTTTGTAGAACTAAATGAGCATTACAGGTAAGTTCTACCACCTTTATTGCCTCAACTCTGAATCATGATGATAAGTGTTGTGTGACAGCACATTTTATTTTAATTTAATCTATAGCTCCTTCAGTAGAGGACCAGTCAAGTCAATGACAGTCAACAGGCCTAGCTGGCTAAAGGACTTTCTGGAAATGCGAGAGGATGGGAGGCACTTTTTGGCTGACACATTTGATTGTTTCCTCACTCAAATAGGCATTTAGTAGGTAGAGACCAAGATGTTAAACATCCAGCAAATTATGGGGCTGTCATATAGAAACAAAAACTGTCCCTTTACTCTGTTTGACTTTTAAATACCAAGATATTTATGTAAAGCCTCTTTATAGTTATCTGAACCTAGAACTCTACTCCTTTTTGTCTGTAACAAAGAACTTTTGCATGATTTTAGAGGAAATGTATTTTCCAAGAATGCATCTACCAAGTAAAAGGAAAATGATGCTTTGTTTTGTATTTAAGGAGTGAATTATCATGTTCATAATATATTTTCAAAGAATTCAGCAAAAAATTGAAATATACACTTGCAGATAAACTATATGCAACAAAATGTTAACTGTTTGGGCTAGATTTTCGATTCAGGTGCTCATCATACTCTTGTTAATTTGTTTCCACATGTTTGATATTTTTCATAATGAAAAGCTGGAGGGGAAAATCCATCTGGCCCTCATTAAGTGAGAGGTCACAATAAAGATTAAGATCACTGATTCCAAAGCTCTGGGACCTTAGGCAGGTTACATTCCCTCTCTCTGCCTCAGTTTCTCCATCTGTAACATAAAGATAATAATAGTACCTATCTCATGGAGCAGTTATAAGGATCAGATGAGTTAAAAAATGAAAGTTGTGGCTGGGCGCAATGGTTCTTGCCTGTAATCCCAGTACTTTGGGAGGCCAAGGCAGGTGGATCACCTGAGGTCAGGAGTTTGAGATCAGCCTGGCCAACATGGTGAAACCCCATCTCTACTAAAAATACAAAAAATTAGCCAGGTGTGGTGGTGGGCACCTGTAATCCCAGCCACTCAGGAGGCTGAGGCAGGAGAATCGCTTGAACCCAGGAGGCAGAGGTTACAGTGAGATGAGATTGCACCATTGCACTCCAGCCTGGGCAACAAGAGCAAGACTCTATCTTGAAATAAATAAATTAATTAATTAATTAATTAATTTTTAAAAATGAAAGTTGCTTAGAACACAGCCCAGCACACAGAATGCCAGAATGTACTACTGAAGTCATAGCTATATCATCATATCTCAGTAAATAGTCATTCACCCACCCACCTGCCCATCTCTTCACCCTGAGTTACTTGTACAAACAGAAGGGTTGGAAATACTTGACCAAGAGTCATATTCACTCTATTTTCTTCCAGTTAGATCCTTTCTTATCCCCTTTTGAATATGCTCCAGCCAAACAGATCTTACTTATGCCTCTGACTCTCTAATGCATTTTTTTCTTACACATCTCCTTATTCTCTCCCCCATCTCACCTGAACACCATTTCTCCTTCCTCTCTCTTAATTCTTATTCATCCTTCAGAATGCTGGCCAAGTACCGGCTCCTTTATGAGCCCAGCCAGACTCAGCCACCACTTGGCTTTCCTCCTCTGAAGTCCTTCTCCCAGGAACATAACACATGACTGCCTTCAAGTGTCAATTACCTTCCAATCTGTAGATACCTTTTTAAACAGACTTTAAACTCCTTAAGGACAAGGGCTATACTATTCTTTGCTATATATTTTCTTAGGCTTCTCACAGCCTCTAGAACAAGATGCATGGTGAAATCTTTCTTTGACCTAAGCTGCTGCATTTGCTCTCTGATGAACCTTCACTTGTTTTTAATATGCCTCAAATAAAACTTGATCTAAAGGCTTTGCCCAAACAGAACACTTTACTTGACAATATCTTCTGTGCTAACATAAAGCCAAGGGTGGTCCCAAAGAATTCCAAGTTGCATGATCCTCAGAGGCCAAGGCACATTGAAGTACTGGGTGCCACAGGCGTCTCTTCCTGAACATTCAAAGTCCAGCATGGGCTGTGTCTTCCTTTCCCTTCCAGCAAATCCATTATTCTGCCTATATTCCCTACTAGAAGGACCACTGTGATGTGATTAATGGGAAGTATTCTGAAGATGACAGGACCAGAGTCCTTCTGAAATGGTCTCAAAGAGAAATACATACATAAGTGGGGGAGCGGGTGGTAGGTAAAGCAAAGAAAAGGAAAGCATCCTTCCAGACTGGAACTCTGGTCCCAGCACCAGAGCAGAAATCCAGTGAGCAAACTGAACCATGTTCATGGCATCTCCTTGCTTACAACCTGCGAGCACTTCCCACTGTGCCTAGAATGAGATCTCTAGTACTTGTGACAGGCTTCAAAGCCTGAGGTGACCTGGTTCCTATTTGTCTAGTCTGAAATTGTGCCACTCTCCTTCTCATTGTCTATTCCCCAGCCTTGTGGTCCTGTCTGTTGTTTGAACAGGTCAAACTTAACGCTACAAAAGGGCCTTTGTGCCTGTGGCTTCCAGTCATGGTTCCACTACTTACTAGCTATGTGACCACAGACAAGTTACTTAATCATTTCGAAACTCAGTTTCCTCATCCATAAAATTCAGTCATTTATTTATCAAGTGTCTACTACATAACATGACCTGTTCTAGGCATTAAAGAAGAAGCAACAAACAGCACAGACAAGGTTCCCACTCTCTTTAGCTTACCTTCTAATGGACAAAAAGCAATTAAACAATTAAGATCATTTTAGACAGTAACAAACTCTATAAAGAAAATTAGGCAGAGTAATGCACAGCTGAGTTGAAGAGGATGACGAGCAGGCTACATTAGAGTGGTCGGGGAACGCTGCCTGGAGGAGGTGACATTTGAGCTAAGACCTGAGGAAGAGAAGATGTTAAATACATAAAACGCTGTGGAAGAGAATCTCAGGCAGAGAGAACAGTGCAGAAACGCCCTGAGGAGGGAACTTGCAGCATGGGTTCCAAAAAAGCTGTGCCAGGCTAGAACCTAGTAAGCAAGAGAAACAATGTGGCTGGAGAGGCAGGCAGAAGCTAGGTCCCAGAGGCTTTGCAGAGTGGTGTTAAGGAATTTGGATTTCAATCCATGTAAAATGGAAAGCCACAAAAGTCCTTTAAGCTGGGAGTCACATGATCAAATTTATGTTTTTTGTTTTTTGACGGGGTTTCACTGTGTTGGTCAGGCTGGTCTTGAATTCCTGACCTCAGGTGATCCTCCCGCCTTGGCCTCCAAAGTGCTTGGATTACAGGCGTGAGCCACCACGGTTGGCCTCAAATTTGTTTTCAAAAGATCACTCTGTGGGGAAATCTGAACAACATTAGTGGACTGTATAAACATCAATATCCTGGTTGTGATATTTGACTATCGCTCTGCAAGATGTCATTATGAAGAGAAACTGGGTAGTGGGTACATCGGATCTCTATTAATTTTTACAACTGCATGTGAATCTATAATTATCCCAAAGTTTAAAAAAATCACCTTGGCCACTATGTGTAGGATAGATTTATATATGTATATACACAGGTGTTTTTATGTATATACACAGGTGTATATACATACAAAAAAATCACCTTGGCCACTATGTGTAGGATAGATTTATATATGTATTTACACAGGTGTTTTTATGTATATACACAGGTGTATATACATACATATTTATTTATATTTATTTTGTAGCGAGGCAAGAAGGGAATCAGGGATACCAGCAAGGAGGCTGCCACCCTTGTCTGATGGCTCACAGGTTTGCTGCATAGTGTCTTGCTGTAACCAAACATAATGGATGTGGACAGAAGAGTGAGGGAGATCAAGGATGAAGATGAAGTTTTTAGATTATATGAGGGTTCTTCAAAAACTTCATGGAAAATATGTATTATGAAAACAGTATACATGAACTTCAAAAATGTTCTGCACCGGCCGGGCGTGGTGGCTCACGCCTGTATTCCCAGCACTTTGGGAGGCTGAGGCGAGAGGATCATGAGGTCAGGAAATTGAGATCATCCTGGCTAACACGGTGAAACCCTATCTCTACTAAAAATACAAAAAAATTAGTTGGGCATGGTGATGGATGCCTGTAGTCCCAGCTACTCGGGAGGCTGAGGCAGGATAACTGTTTGAACCTGGAAGCGGAGGTTGCAGTGAGCCGAGATCACACTACTGCACTCCAAACTGGAAGACAGAGTGAGACTCTGTCTCAAAAAAAAAAAAAAAAATTCTGCATCAAAATAAGCTTCTCCTAACTTCATTTCCGAAGAGGATCTCGTTTGGGGCACTAAGAATGATACAACATTAGTTTGAAAAGAGCAACATTAATTCTGCTAAAACTGAAGCAAGAGCAAACATCAAATTTATGGTGAAGCTCAAGTCAAGGAATGGTGAAATCACTGGTGCCTTACAAAAAGTTTATGGGTACAATACCCCAATGAAATTAGCAATTTACAAATGGATGACTCATTTTAAGAAGGGATGAGAGGATGCTGAAGATGCAACCCACAACAACAGACAATCCACATCAATTTGTGATTTTTTAAAAAATTCATTTTGTTGGCCGGGCGCAGTGGCTCACGCCTATAATCCCAGCACTTTGGGAGGCCAAGGCAGGTGGATCATGAGGTCAAGAGATAGAGACCGTCCTGGTCAACATGGTGAAACCCTGTCTCTACTAAAAATACAAAAATTAGCTGGGCATGGTGGCACATGCCTGTAGTCCCAGCTACTCAGGAGGCTGAGGCAGGAGAATTGCTTGAACCCAGGAGGAGGAGGTTGTGGTGAGCTGAGATCACGCCATTGCACTCCAGCCTGGATAACAAGAGCAAAACTCCATCACACACACACAAAAAAATTCATTTTGTTCATGCTCTATTGAAGAGGATCAATGATTAACATCAGAAACAGCCAACAACACAGACATCTCAATTGGCTCAGCTTACACAACTGATGGAAATATTACAATTGAGAAAACTTTCCACTTGTTGGGTGCCAAATCCATTGCACCCACATAAGCTACAGACAAGAGCAGAACTTTCAAAGGAAATTTTAAACAAGTGGGGTCAAGATCCTGAAGCATTTCTTCAAAGAACTGTAACAGAGATGAAACATAGCTTTGCCAGTACAATCCTGAAGACAAAACACAATCAAAGCAATAGCTACCAAGAGTTGGAAGTGGTCTTGTCAAAGCAAAAGTGAATTGGTCAAAAACAAAGGTCATGGAAACTGTTTTCTTGGGATAGTCAAGGCACTTTCCTTGTTGACTTTCTGGAAGGCCAAAGGACAATAATACATGCTTATTATGAGAGTGTTTTGAGAAAGTTAGCCAAAGCTTTAGCAGAAAAATGCCTGGGAAAGCTTCACCAGAGTCCTTCTCCACCATAACAATCCTCCTCCTGCTCATTCCTCTCATCAAACAAGAGACATGTTTATGAGATTTCAATGGAAAATCATTGTGCACAGAAATCATTATGCATTCACCCTACAGTCCTGATTTGGCTCTTTCTGACTTCTTTTTGTTTCCTAATCTTAAGAAATCTTTAAAGGGAACCCATTTTTCTTCAGTTAACAATGTAAAAAAGACTGCATTAATATGGCTAAATTTCCAGAACCCTCAGTTCTTTAGGGATGGGCTAAATGGCTAGTATCATCACAAAGCTGCCTTGAACTTGATGGAGCTTATGTTGAGAAATAAAGTTTTTATTTTTCATTTTTATCTTTTAATTCAATTTTTCCATGAACTTTTTGAAGTCTCCTCTCATGTACCTAACAATGATTCTGTGAGAATTAAATGAGTTAATATATGTAAAACACACAGCCCAATGGTAAGCACATAGTAGATGCTCACTATATATTTAAATCAAAGAATAAAACTGGTCCTAAAGATTCAATATATAAAAAATTAAGGCATACCTCAGGTACTAGTAAAATTCCTTCAGAAGTTAAAATTAGTTCCAAATTCCACGTTTAAATGATTAACAAGGAAGATCAAAGAGTACATTTAGACCTCCTCCTAACTCCCTTTTCACTGAGAGATATAATATTATCAAAGAAAAGATTTTCTATAATTACAAAAATCCAAAGCTTTTTCTGTCACTTTCTCAAATGGAAGTTTGTTTTCTTTTATTTTGAGAAAAGGTCTCACACTGTCACCCAGGCTGGAATGCAGTGAGGCAAACACAGCTTACTGCAGCTTCTGCCTCCTGGGTTCAAGTGATTCTACTACCTCAGCCTCCCAAGTAGCTGAGATTACAAGCATGTGATCCCATGTCAGCTATTTTTTTCTATTTTTCGTAGAGATGGGGTCTTGTTTTGTTGCACAGGCTGGTCTTGAACGCCTGGACTCAAGTGATCCTCCTGCCTTGGCCTCCCAAAGTGCTGAGATTATAGGTGTGAGCCACAGCCCCAAGCCTTAAATGGAAGTTTCTATTAGAAGTAACACATCTTCAGTCGGGCACAGCTCACACCTGTAATCCCAGCACACTGTGAGGCTGAGGTGGGCAGATCACCTGAGGTCAGGAGTTCAAGACCAGCCTGGTGAACATGGTGAAACCTAAACTCTACTAAAAATACAAAAATTAGCTGAGCATGGTAGTGTACACCTGTAATCCCAGCTACTGGGGAGACTGAGGCACAAGAACTGCTTCAACCTGGGAGGCGGAGGTTGCAGTGAGCTGAGATCAAGCTGCTGCACTCCAACCTGGGCAAAAGAGCAAGACTCCATCTCAAAAAATAAAAAAAGAAGTAACAAGTAACACATCTTTTAGTACAAAACTGGCTAGATGACTACTGGAGATGATTTGTGCTGGAGTTTTTTGAAAAGAAATATCAACAAAGCATACCGAAATTCCTAGAAAAATAATCAAGGAAAAAAGACTGTGTAATAAAACATTTACACAGAACAGTATGTGGAAGAAGAAAATGAAGAGTTCCTGTTACTGGGGCCAAATGATAGCTTTAGGATATTGCTCATTTTGAGATAAAACTGTATCTTGTACATGTTTTTTGTTATTTGGGCATAAAGTGGGAGTTGTTTGAATAAGTAAGTCTGTGAAAGTACAAGATGCTATAAATCACGAATACTAAGAATGCCAAAATTGTAGTATCTGAAAAGCAAAAATCAAGCTTTTAAAAAGTCAAATCTAAAAGGCAAGTTGTAGTTTTTAAAGAAGTTTTAAAAGTTTTAAAACTTCCTGAGAATTTAAGTCTAGAGCACTGACTTTCTGACCTGGGTTTATATAACTCTCATACCCAGGGGATGTGACAGCTGATTGTCCTGTCCAAACAAACACTACAGAAAATTATTAAAACCATCAGGGATATTTCATTTCTCTTCCCACAGTAACTAATTCTTATCTCAGACAGATGTGTGTGTGTGTGTGTGTGTGTTTTGGATGAATGTTCTACATGATTAGAATTCTTTACAGTACTAAGGAGAAGGCAAAGTGTTTTAAAGTCTGAAAACAAAAACTAATTTTCTAGAGAAATTCTGGCTTTGGGAAAGTAGCAAAGTGATCTATGGATGACAGAGTTATCTTTAATTAGGAGTTGAGCAAACAGTTATAAGCAAAATCTAGATAAATAAAGACACTGTTTATATTTCAAAGGCAGGGAAAACAGATTCTGCTACAAAACTTTTCCAACACAAATCCCCAGCAAATAGTTTTCCTTAGGAAAACTATTTTTATACTTTTATCAACTCGGTTGATAAGTATTTCATTTTCAGTGCATATATGAAAAAGCTATATAAAGTGAAATTGTTTTCATTATTTAAACAACATTTTACAAATGGAGACAAAGCTTATTGTGCTGTAATGTTTATTTGCTAGGTTGGCAAATGATTCTGCCCCGAATATTATGAAGTCTCAGAATGAGAATACATAGAAGGAATTGCCTTGACTCCCAAAAATCCTCCTGAACCATGGTCCTTCCCTCCATACTAAAACACCACTCCGGAAACTAGTAATTAATGTTCATTAATTCAGAACATATTTATATATATTATTCCACTGCCTGTGTGGGACAAGATGCTACCTTTTTGGTTTTTTGGTTTCTTTTCGAGACAGTCTTGCTCTATCATCCAGGCTGGAGTGCAGTAGTGCGATCTTGGCTCACTGCAACCTCTGCCTCCCGGGTTCAAGTAATTCTCCTGCCCCAGCATCCCAAGTAGCTGGGATTACAGGTATGCACTACCACACCCAGCTAATTTTTTGTATTTTTCTTAGAAACAAGATATCACCATGTTGGCCAGGCTGGCCTCGAACTCCTGATCTCCAGTGATCCAGCTGCCTCAGCCTCCCAAAGTGCTAGAATTACAAGACATAAGCCACCATGCCTGACCTATTTTTAATGGAGAACAGGGTTTCACCATGTTGGTCAGGCTGGTCTCAAATTCCTAACCTCAAGTGATCCACCCACCTTGGCCTCCCAAAGTGCAGTGATTATAGGCGTGAGACACCGCGCCCTGCTGATGCTATGTTTAAGATGCTATTATTAGTCCTATTTTTTCAGATGAAGAAACTGCAGCTTGGAAAGGTTGGTGTCCAAAGTCACCAAATTATTAAGTGCCACAGCTGCCACACTCAGCTCCCACAAGCTATGAAGGAGTGATAGTAATGACAGTGGTAGCACTTAAGCTGTACTCAGCACGTGTGAGGCACTGTTCTTTTCACTTTCCTATGTCAATTCATGTAATCCTCAAGACAACCCCAGGGGACAGGTAGGCAGGTTTGTGTTTGGACCACCAGCCTCCTCTTTCTCTACCTTGCTCACTATACATGGCCTGCTTCTCTCCCCACAAAATCACAATCAGCAGAGGTGGGTAGATCACCTGAGGTCAAGAGTTTGAGACTAACCTGGCCAATATGGCAAAACCCTGTCTCTACCAAAAATACAAAATTAGCTGGGTATTGTGGGGCACACCTGTAATCCCAGCGACTCCAGAGGCTGAGGCAGGGGAACTGCTTGCACCAAGGAGGCAGAGGTTACAGTGAGCCAAGATCACGCCACTATACTCCAGCTCAGGCCACAGAGCAAGATTCAATCTCAAAAAAAAAAAAAAAAGAAAGAAAAAGAAAAAAGAAAGTCAATGTAAAAACCACAATTTTCGGCTGGGCGCGGTGGCTCATGCCTGTAATCTCAGCACTTTGGGAGGCCAAGGTGGGTGGATCATGAGGTCAAGAGATTGAGACCATCCTGGTCAACATGGTGAAACCCCGTCTCTACTAAAAATACAAAAAATTAGCTGGGCATGGTGGTGCGCACCTATAGTCCCAGCTACTCGGGAGGCTGAGGCAGGAGAATTGCTTGAACTCAGGAGGCGGAGGTTGCGGTGAGCTGAGATCATACCATTGCACTGCAGCCTGGGTAACAAGAGTGAAACTCCATCTCAAAAAAAAAAAAAAATACCACAATTGTCTCCAAATAGAGGGTATAGTTGACATTGTTAGCCACCTCCTGTGATGGGCACTGCCCACTTCCAGGCCTAAAGCTATTCTTCCATAGCTGCAGAATCCCTCTGTTCTTGGAAATGGCAATGTGTACAGCTAAGAAACTGCATTCACTAGCCTTCTTCACAAATAAGAATGGACAAAGATGTAAACTGAACATGGTGGCTGAGACTTAAGGTACTTTAAAGGGTGTCCTCTGCCCTCCCCTTTCCTACTTCTTCCTGCCTCAAGAACCGTTTGGCTAGAGTCAGAGCAACACGTGTGACCACAAGGTGACTGCAAGCTGTGTGATAAGGATGGTGAAACAGAGAGAGAGAAAGATCTAGACTGCCTGATGGCACTGTGGAACTGCCATGCCAGGAATAGACTATCTACTTTGGACTTAATATTTCTTGAGAGAAAAATAACCTGTCTTCCACCACCCATGGAGCAGAAGGGCAAAAGCTCTCTTGATCTTGATTTTCAGTACGAATACAGACCGTGAAAGCAGGGCCTCAAAAAAATTAAATTTAAAATAAAAAAAAATGAAAAGTGAAAAAAATAACCTGTCTTCCTTAAAGCACTGTTATCGGCAGCCAACACAATTCTTCTTCAACCAATCTACTCAACGTCTATTCCCCTACTCAAAGAAAAAAACTTTCCTAACAGAAACACAATTCTGTTTCTGATTGGTCTAGAGATAATTTCATCCCTCTTGTAAATGGCTTGTTCAAAAACCAGGCCTAAGCCTATCAGGGCATCGCACTGCTCTACTGACAGGAATTGGCTCAGGAATGAGCACATGACCCAATCCATGCCAATGAGATTCTAGGGTTAGTTTTCTGGAAGCTTCTGAGAATATTTCTCACTCTAAGGAGAACAAAGAGACAATCTTTCTTTCTTTTTTTTGAGATGGAGCTTTGCTCCTGTTGCCTAGGTTGGAGCGCAGTGGTGTGACCTCAGCTCACTGCAACCTCCACCTCCCAGGTTCAAGCGATTCTCCTGCTTCAGCCTCCCAAGTAGCTGGGACTACAGGTGTCTACCATGGTACCCGACTAATTTTTTGTATTTTCACTAGAGATGGAGTTTGACCATGTTAGTCAGGGTGGTCTCAAACTCCTGACCTCAGGTGATCCAACTGCCTCAGCTTCCCACAGTGTTGGGATTACAGGTGTGAGCCACTACGCCCGGCCAAGACAATCTTTCTATTCCTTAGTGGGATGTCATACACAGATCTGGGGCCTAGGCCTATTGCAGCTATTTTGCTGCTAGCCTGAGGAAGAAGCCAATACTCTAGGGAGGGCACACCCAAGAAAATTCTAGGGAAAGAAGCCCATGACAGATTAAGTTAACCTTGAAGTGTGTCCAGGACAAGTATAAGTGTATCAGCCAAAACACAGACAAGTTGCAGAAGTCACTGCAGAAGCAATGGAACAGGTGCTGAGAGTTAGTCAAATATTTTGAGAAGGCCAAAGTAAGTCAGGTCTTCCCAGTGGACATGCAAGGTAGGGCATGGGTTTTCAAAATATTTCTGTGCCTTTTCCATATGAGGCCTGATAAAGAACTTACTATACAGTAAGTTTGCAAATATTGAGGTTTTTTTTGTTTGTTTGTTTGTTTGTTTTGAGACAGAGTCTTGCCGTGTTGCCAGGCTGGAATGCAGTGGTGCGTTCTCGGCTCACCGCAATCTCCGCCTCCTGGGTTCAAGCAATTCTCCTGCCTCAGCCTCCCGAGTAGCTGGGACCACAGGAACGCACCACCATGCCCAGCTAATTTTTGTATTGAGTTATTTTAGAAGTGCTTTTTGGACAGGGTTTTGCAAAAAAAAAAAAAAAAAAAAAAAAAAAAAAAGTTACTCAATAAGTGCGCATGTGTCAAAGACTTTATAATAATAAACATAACGGCTAAAATCTACATGTTAAGTTCTTTCTATCTGCCAAGACTGTGCTGAGCCCTTTATTTCATGCAATCCTCACAAGAAACAAGGAACTCTCATAGTATCCACTTTACAAGTGGGGAAGCCCTGAAGCTTAGACAAGTTAAGAGTATTATGCATTAAGTAGAAAGGGCCTGGGATAAGATGTGAATTCATGTCCAAAAGACTCCAGAGCCTCATTCCTAACCACAAATTTGCACTGCTTCCTTATGAATACATAAAAGCACAGCGACCATTTCTCTGAGTACACTTCTTCAAAATATTCTGTTGTTCTAACCCTCTTAAGTATACTATACTTATCATACAACAAGTCCCAATTTTTTGGTTTATACATGACTGCTGAGTGCAGTGGCTCACGCCTGTAATCCCAGCACTTTGGTAGGCTGAGGTGGGCAGATCACTTGAGGTCAGGAGTTCGAGACCAGCCTGGCCAACATGGTGAAACCCTGTCTCTACTAAAAATACAAAAATTAGCCACGTGTGGTGGCACATGTCTGTAATCCCAGATACTCGGGAGGTTGAGGCAGGAGAATCGCTTGAACCCAGGAGGCGGAGGCTGCAGTGAGCCGAGATTGTACCACTGTACTCCAGCCTAGGTGACAGAGCTATAATCTACCTCAAAAAATTTTTTTAAAAATATATGGCCACTACATTTAATATGTACCACATATAACATGCAGAGATCATCAAAATCCAATGAAAGTTAAGCATTATGCACCTAAGAAAAGAATAGAATCACGTTATGCTTAACTGACATTGAAAATCAAGATTAAACCACCAGCTTTTTTTTATTTTTAAAGTTTCATTCTGGTGATTAGCAAAAGCATGGAATAGGTAGGTCTGCAAAATCAGTACTGGGAGAAAGGAAGATAACTCACATTAATTAAGTCCCTTCTAGTGGCCAAGCTTTAAAATGGTTAACTCTCACATGATCTCATGAGACATTTTACAGATAAGGGAAACTAGACTCAGAGACCTTGCCGCCCAAGGTTACCCTGGTCTTCCTGAAAGCCAAGTTCTTGTTCTTCTCATTATAAAACTCTGCATTCCTATGAGTTCTAGCAATTTCTAAGGATTGGCTAACAGAAAACAATGACCTTAAAGCCACAGGAAAGCTACGTAAGTTTAAGCCTCTCCGGAAATATCATTTTCATTTTCAGTTGCTTTCAATCATGGTGTCTTTGGCTTTAATAAATTATAAATAAGAAAATAACAGGCCGGGTGCACTGGCTCACGCCTGTAATTCCAACACTTTGGTAGGCTGAGGTGGGCAGATCACAAGGTCAGGAATTCAAGACCAGCCTGATCAATATGGTGAAACCCTGTCTCTACTAAAAATACAAAAATTAGCCAAGCGTGGTGGCCTGTGCCTGTAGTCCCAGCTACTCAGGAGGCTGAGGCAGAAGAATCGCTTGAACCCAGGAGGTAGAGGCTGCAGTAACCTGAGATCATGCCACTGCACTCCAGCCTGGGCAACAGAGCAAGACTCCATCCCAAAAACAGAAAGAAAAAAAAACAAAAAACAAAAAACAGAAGGCAACCTTGGCCAGGCATGGTGGCTCACATCTGTAATCCTAACACTCTGGGAGGCCAAGGAGGGCATATCACCTGAGGTCGGGAGTTCAAGACCAGCCTGACCAACATGGAAAAACCCTGTCTCTACTAAAAATACAAAATTAGCCAGGTATGGTGGCACATGCCTATAATCCCAGCTACTTGGGAGGCTGAGGCAGGAGAATCGCTTGAACACAGGAGGCGGAGGTCATGGTGAGCCAAGATGGAGCCATTACTTGCACTCCAGTCTGGGCAATAAGAGCAAAACTCTGTCTCAAAATAAAAAAGAAAGAAAGAAAGAAAAGAAAAAAAAGAAATAACCTATACTTGGCAGATAGATCATCTGAGGTCAGGAGTTCGAGATCAGCCTGACCAACATGGTGACACCCCGTCTCTACTAAAAATACAAAAATTAGTCAGGTGTGGTGGTGGGCACCTGTAAACCCAGCTACTTGGGAGGCTGAAGTGGGAGGATGACTTGAGTCCGGGAGTTTAAGGTGGCAATGAACTATGGTTGCACCACAGCAACTCCAGCCTGGGTGACAGAAAGAGATCCGGTCTCAAAAACAAAACAAAACAAAACCACAGTCTAGTCTTAAAAGTACACTGCCCATGGAGAATCACTTACAAAATAAATCAAAGATGGCCGAGTGTGCTGGCTCATGCCTGTAATCCCAGCACTTTGGGAGGCTGAGGCAGGTGGATTACCTGAAGTCAAGAGTTTGAGACCAGCCTGGCCAACATGGCAAAACCCCATCTCTACTAGAAATACAAAAGTTAACCAGGTGTGGTGGCAGGCACCTATAGTCCCAGCTACTCAGGAGGCTGAGGCAGGAGAATCACTTAAACCTGGGAGACAGAGGTTGCAGTGAACCAAGATTGTACCACTGCACTCCAGCCTGGGTGACAGAGCGAGACTCCATATCAAAAGAAAATAAAATCAAATTTAAAAATAAATCAGTCTGTATTTCCTAGTCCTTCATTGCTGATGTCACTAAATATTCCACTGCTCATGTCCTAAGCCCAACCTGATTAGAAAGGGCAGGAACAAAATTAGGGCTACTCTTCCTACCATCATATGCATAGGAGGTCCAGCTCCCTCTACTGTATTCCCATGCCTAGAAGCCAACCAAAGGGCTGAGTCAGTTTCTCCACTCACTCACTCCTGCCCAGTCCTAACTTCCTTCCCCTCTCCAAACAACTAATACTGATGAGCCCCTGCATTCCTTTAACAGTTCCAGTGCTGGTTAGAATCACTTACTCTACCTCAAGTATAACCAGGCGCCGTGGTTCACCCCTGTGATCCCAGCGCTTAGGGAAGCCGAGGTGGGTGGAACACCTGAGGTCAGGAGTTCAAGACTAGCCTGGCCAACATGGTGAAATCTTATCTCTACTAAAAATACCAATAAAAGGTCAGGCACGGTAGCTCATGCCTGTAATCCCAGCACTCTGGGAGGCCAAGGCAGGCAGATCATAAGGTCAGCAGTTCGAGAGCAGCCTGGCCAACATGGTGAAACCCTGTCTCTACTAAAAATACACAAATTAGCCAGGTGGGTGGCGGGCACCTGTAGTCCCAGCTACTCGAGAGGCTGAGGCAAGAGAATCACTTGAACCCAGGAGGCAGAGGTTGCAGGAAGCTGAGACTGAGTCACTGCACCCCGGACGACAGAGCAAAACTCCGTCACAAAAAAAAAAAAAAAAATAGCCGGGCATGGTGGCGGGCACCTGTAATCCCAGCTACTCGGGAGGCTGGGGCAGGAGAATTGCTTTAACCCAGGAGGCAGAGGTTGCCGTGAGCCGACATTATGCCATTGCACTCCAACCTGGGCAACAGAGCAAGACTCCATCTCAAACAAAAACAAAAACAAAAAAACCAAAAATGTCAGTACATGTGAAAATCTCTGGAAGGTTTTTCACATTCCTCATGTATCCAGTTCAATTTGAATACCAGGGGATTAATTTGGTCATTAGGGATAATGTAATTAATTTTGGTTACTTGGTAATCACCCAAGAAAGCCTTTGAAGGAAATTCTAAAATGAATCCATACACTGTATTATTTTATAAATGGATCAATATACTGTATTATAAGTAGCAGGCTTGAACATAAATGAATCCTTGACTGAGAAACTTGCTATAGCACAGGGTGGTTGTTCAAATACTGGAAAAATCATGCTGGTGCAGTTGGCTCACCCCTGTAATCCCTACACTTTAGGAGGCCAAGGCAGGCGGATCATCTGAGGTCAGGAGTTTGAGACCAGCCTAGCCAACATGGTGAAACCCCGTCTCTATCAAAAAAAAAAGGCAAAAATTAGCTGGGCATGGTGGCATATGCTGTAATCCCAGCTACTCAGGAGGTTGAAGCAGGAGAATCACTTGAACCAAGGAGGCAGAGGTTGCAGTGAGCTGAGATTACACCACTGCACTCCAGCCTGGGCAACAAGAGTGAAACTCTATCTCAAAAATAAATAAATAAATAAATACTGGAAAAATTATATGACTTGACTAGGACCCCAATAAAAAATATATTTTACATCATGGCTCAGAAATACATAAATGGAGCTGAAACAAAACTTTTACAAGACAAAACTTATTCTTACTCTATATGATGTATCTGAGATGAACTGTGATTTTTTTTAAAAAAAATGCTAGGCCAGGCATGGTGGCTCACACCTATAATGCCAGCAATTTGGGAGGCCAAAGTGGGAGGATCACTTGAGGTCAAGAGTTTGAGACCAGCCTGGCCAACATGGTGAAATCTTGTCTCTAGTAAATATACAGAATTATCCAGGCATGGTGGCACATGCCTGTAATCCCAGCTACTTGGGAGGCTGAGGCAGGAGAATCGCTTGAAACCTGAAGGCGGTAGTTGCAGTGAGCTGAGATTGCGCCATTGCACTCAAGCCTGGGTGACAGAGCAAGATTCCGTCTAAAAAAAAAAAAGACATGCTGTAACCTTTACCCCAAATATTCCTCAACCTACATTAGTAGCCGGCTACTAATGTAGGTTGAGGTTCATTAGCAGTTTGAAACAGGCAGCCCTTCCACTGTGTGGTCTTGCAAATACATAAGCCAACCCAGGAAAGCAATGTTGGGAGAGGCTGGTGTTGGACAGAGCATATAGGATGTGGGTTGTTTTTTTGTGTGTGTGTGTGCAATGGCACGATCTTGGCTCACTGCAACCTCCACCTTCCGGATTCAAGCGATTCTCAAGTCTCAGCCTCCTGAGTAGCTAAGACTACAGGTGCACACCACCACACCCAGCTAATTTTTGTATTTTTAGTAGATACAGGGTTTCACCATGTTGCTCAGGATGGTCTCAATCTCCTGACCTCGTGATCCGCCTACCTTGGCCTCCCAGAGTGCTGGGATTACAGATGTGAGCCACCATGCCAGGCCTCTGGTTCTTTTTTATTACTATATTAAGATGAGCTACTAATTGAGGAATTTTTTTTCCCACCTATCAGAGTGGAGCACAGATGACAGTGTGTAAAGGCTTCCTTTAATTAGAAGATAGTGGGATTAAACACAGCACATGACTTGGCATCAGAAAACATGAATTCATTTTGCAACCCCTAATATAATAAAATAATGGATTTAGACAGTGATTATTAGCAGGTGCTAAAGCCATTCCGTGAAAGACTGATGGGAGACTTTAAACAGCTGGATAATGGTATCAACACCTGAACCCAATGATCAATCTTACTATCACACAAAGAGAGCTAACCAGACATCACTCTTTGAAGTCTCCCGACATAATGCAATAGACTATGCACAGCATCAGCTATAAGGTACAATGGATAAAAGACATAAAATAAACAAACATATTAAAGGGATGCTGGCTCTACTAAAATTATTTAGGAATTACTACTATTTATTTCCTTAGGTATAATAATGATATTGTGACTACATGGGGGGAAAGGAAGAAGAAAAAAATCCTTTTCTCTTAGATGTGCATATTGAAGTACAGTATTCATAATGAAATATGATGCCTAAGATTTGCTTTATGATAATTTAAGGTGGGGTGGAAGTGGGCAGTATAGATGAAATAAAAGTAACCATATGTTGGTAACTGTGAAAGCTGAGTATATTAGACGTCTTTTATTATCCTTTCTTCTTTTGTATATGTGTAAAATTTTCCATAATAAAAGGCTAAAACATAAGAAGAAAATAAAACCTGGATTCAAACTCCAGGACTTATCAGATATAGAATCTGAGAGGGGTCTGTCACATCCTCTGATCTTCAATTTTCTTATTTGAAAATGGGAATGATAATCCCTACCCCACAGAATTGTTAGGAGAACTAAAATGAGACCATGGATTTGCATCTTTTGGAAATCCAGCTCTTGTAAACTGCAGAGCTATTTACAAATGTTAGCACAACAGTTAGCTCCCTCTGTCTGTAATGCTCTGGAAGTAGAGAGAGACTACAGGTTTGTGGGAGTAGAGCTAAGCGATGGGCTGAATCCATCTGGACCCTAAAAATTTTCATTTTGTAAGAGTTCCTTAATATGACACTGCGTACTTTATATTTTCTTTCAAAAGGAGACTGTCAGAATTTTCAATAAAATGTGAAAAATTTTGTTTTAAAATTTTAACAGAATTCTAAACATTCTGTTAAATGACATTCTCTACTTTGAATTATTTTTGTTTCTTGTTTACTTTCTCAGTTATTCATATTTCTCCTACTAAAGTTAGAAAGTATATTTACAGAATGTTGGCTGCAGTGGCCCATGCCTATCTATAATCCCAGCACTTTTGATAGGCCAAGATGAGTGGATCACCTGAGGTCAGGAGGTCAAGACCAGCCTGGCCAATATGGTAAAACCCTGCCTCTACTAAAAATGCAAAAAAATAAATAAAAATAAAAATAGCCAGCATGGTGGCGATACTTGGGAAGCTGAGGTAGGAGAATTACTTGAACCCTGAAGGTGGAGGCTGCAGTGAGCTGAGATTGGTGCCATTGCATTCCAGCCTAGTGACAGAGTGAGACTCCGTTTCTAAATAAATAAATAAATAACGTAGTATATTTACAGGAGACTGTGTTATTGAGATAAAACCGAACATGGGCAGGGCATGGTGGCTCATTCCTGTAATCCCACCACTTTGGGAGGCCGAGGAGAGCAGATCACTCGAGGTCAGGAGTTTAAGACTAGCCTGGCCAACATGGTGAAATCCCATCTCTACAAAAACACAAAAATTAGCTGGGCATAATGGCGGGTGCCTGTAATCCCAGCTGCTCGAGGCGCTGAGGCAGGAGAATCGCTTGAACCCAGGAGGCAGAGGTTGCAGTGAGCTGAGATCGTACCATTGCAACAAAAACAAAAACAAAACAAAACAAAAAAACCGAACACAATTAGGCATCAATGTATTCTAAATGAAACTTTGTTTAAAATATTCCAGGTGCTTTTAGGAGAATAATATGTGTAATTCAGTACTAAAGGTTCATCTCAAATAAAAGGAAATTAATAGAAGTTCAAGTATAAGCAACACAAAGGGATATTTGGCACTATCAGGCTTCAGCTTGAAGAACGGTTGGAAAGAGCCAATGTAATCTCTCTATGTGCAAATCAGATCAAGTCATTTCACTTCCTTTCAATGGTTTCTCTCTACCTTCTAGAAGTCCAAACTGCTAAACAAAGGCTTGGGTGGCTCTCCAGCCTTATTTTCTCTCTCTTCCCCTAGTCAAAGCCCCACCAGGACTGATAGCCCTTCCAACCACAGGCCAAGAATGCTTCATCTTCCACTCCTCTCTCCCTTAGCTCTTAGTGGTCAAGTCCTGTTGATTCTCCTTCTGAAATGTCTCTCAAATCTGCCCTCTCCTTTCCTTTCTCACTGCCACTGCTGTTTTTAACCCTTATTTCCCCAGCCCCCTAAACAAGATACTTCCTGATTTTTTTTCTGATTATGAAAGCAATTCATGCTCATAAAAAAGGAAAATGAGGAAAAGAATAAAAGTTTTCCCATGATCTCATAAACAGCTTACCTTTCTAGTACACTTAGGTTTCATTGCAGTATTATTCACAATAGCCAAAAGATGGAATCAACTCAAAGTGACCATCAATGAATGGATAAACAAAGTGTGGTATAAACATACAATAGAATATTATTCAGCCTTATAAAAAGAATGAAATTCTGACATATGCTACACAATAAGGATTGAACCTTGAGGACACTATGCTAGTGAAATAAGCCTGTCACAAAAAGACAAATAATACAAGATTCCACTAACACGAGGTATCTAGAGTAACCACATAGAAAACAAAAGTAGAATGGGCACCGCCAAGCACTGGTGGGAGGAGGAAATAGGAAGCTAAACTTATTAAAAGTATAGTTTGACTTTTGCACTTTTACAAGATGAAAAAGTTGTGCAGATTCGTTGCACAGCATGAATAAATACTACAAACTGTATACTTAAAAATAGTTAAGATGGTAAATTTTCTCACAATTAAAGATTTAACATTTTTAAAAAGATGTTTTTAGTATTTCCATTTTTATTATAAATATGTATATATTTAAAAAAAAAGGAACATACTGTACTATAATCTGCTTTTCACACCTAACCATATGATGTAACGTAAACATCTTTCTAATATATATAGTTCCCACCTAATTGTCTTTTTTTTTTTTTTTTGAGACAGAGTTTTGCTCTTGTTGCCCAGGCTGGAGTGCAAAGGTGCAATCTTGGCTCACTGCAATCTCTGCCTTGCAGGTTGAAGATATTCTCCTGCCTCAGCTTCCTGAGTAGCTGGGAGTACAGGCATGCACCACTACACCTGGCTACTTTTTGTATTTTTAGCAGAGATGGGGTTTCACCACGTTGGCCAGGCTAGTCTCCTGACCTCAGGTGATCTGCCCACCTTGGCCTCCCAAGGTGCTGGGATTACAGGTGCGAGCCACCGCACTGGGCTAATTTTTCAATTTTATAAAAACATGATACTCAATATCTCATGATGTCTTAAGATAGACACTTGTTTTTTTAACCTATCCCTTCTCTAGTATCAGTACTCTGATATTCCCATGGGAAAACTACTTTATCTTACTCATTCTGTCCTCCCACCTCCGTGCCCAGTCAACTCTTACTCTGTATGGCTAGGCCGGGTACATGTATTTTTAAGTTTATTTCTAAGCATTTATTTTTCATGTTGCTATTGTCAGTGCTCCTATTACCTTTTCTATTGTTGTTTGCATAAAGCTATTGCTTTTTGTCTATTTTATAACTGCTGCATTTTGTCTGTCTTATAACTGCTGCTCATTCTCCTGCTGAGGCAAGAGAATTGCTTGAACCTGGAATGCAGAGGTTGAAGTGAGCCAAGATTGCGCCACTGCACTCTAGCCTGGGTGACAGAGTGAGACTTCGTCTCAAAAAAAGAATGGTGCATGAGGTCAGGCACAGTGGCATTTCAGCCTGAGCGACAGAGTGAGACTTCGTCTCTAAATAAATAAATAAAATATATGTACAGGAGACTGTGTTATTGAGAGAAAACTGAACACAAGCAGGGCATGGTGGCTCATTCCTGTAATCCTAGCACTTTGGGAGGCCAACGCAGGTGGATTACTTGAGGTCGGGAGTTCGAGACCACCCTGGCCAACATGGCAAAACCCCGTCTCTACTAAAAATACAAAAATTAGCTGGGCCGGTGGCTCACACCTGTATTCCCAGCTACTTGGGTGGGGGCTGAGGCAGGGGAATCGTTTGAGCACAGGAGGCAAAAGCTGCAGTGAGCCAAGACTGCACCTTTGCACTCCAGCATGGGCTATAGAGTGATACCCTGTATCAAAAAAAAAAAAAGAAAGAAAGAAAAGAAAAAAAGAAAAAGAAAAAGAATGGTGCCTGAAAAGTACTTAACATAATACTAGTTCAATAAATGCCTGCTATCTACTGATAATGAAAACTGTGACTTTCCTTCCACACTTACACCTTTATTTTTGTTGTACTACACTGGTGCACTCATTTCAGGAATTACCTGGCTTCCTACGTCTCCAAAAAGTAACAGTCATAAGACTCCTATTGAAGGATCTGTGCTGTGGAGTTCCTCCACTCCCACCTTCTCAGGAAAGTCATACATACTATCAATTCTCCCCTTCATATCCTGTATCTTCTCAGCCTTTCCCTCTCAACTGGCTCCTTGCCAACAGCATTTAATCTCTCTCATGCTCAAAAAACCTTCACCTTATTCCCCAATCGCTCCCAGCCTTCTCTCTACCTCCCTTCCAGCCAAACTTCTTTGAGCTGCCTACACTTTGTCTTTCTCACATCCCACTCTTATCTCATCCCACTGATATATTATATTGAACCGCTGAAAGCTGCTGATATTATAGATTCCGCCCCAACCATTTCACCAAATCTGCTCAATGAGGTTCCAACTGACCTCCATATTTATTTACCCAAAAGGACACAATTTAATTTTTAACTTATATTACTTGACATCTCAGCAACATCTAGAAAGGCCAACCTCTTCCTTTGGCCTTCATTACTATACTTTGCTGGTTTCTCTCCCGTTCCTGGTTCTCTAGCCGTTTCTTTTAGTGTAGCCTAAGGGAACGGCTCTTTCTTCCAGGAGTATGCAATGCAGTAGCTCTGAATAAACTCACCTTTTTTTTTTCTTTTTTTAAACCTCTCTGGATGGTATCTCTTTCAATATTGATTTTTAAGTTGCCGTTGTAGTGGACGGCTTTTGGCTCCACGAATGTACTTTTGAATATGTTTGGAATATCCCCACCCTAGCTAACTCAGATTATTCCCTCCATTTTATCAAAACCCTACCTGAATCTCTAAACTACGCTAGATTGACATTAACATGCAACCCCTTTCACAATTATCATCACAATTATAATCACTTATTTGATACATATTTTCTTCACCAATCTGTGAGGCCAGGGATCTGCTTCCTTACTACTGACACAGTGCCTTGTACATAGAAGATGCTCATTAAATATTTTTTGAATTAGCCAGGCACAGTGGTGCGCACCTGCAGTTCCAACTACTTGGGAGGCTAAGACTGGAAGACCACTTGAGTGCAGGAATCTGAGACCAGCCTGAGCAACATACCGAGACCTCATCTCAAAAATAAATACTACACACACAGTCACACATACACACATATATATATGAATCACCACAAATGAATGCCTGCAAAGTGAAAAACAGATTGGAGGAATGATAAGAGAGAACAACAAAAAACTGACCTTTCTGAAACCGTACCTCTGATCAAAAACACACACCACCTGCTTAAAACCCTCGCTGGCTTCCCCGTGCCCCCAAGACAAAGCCCAAACTCCTCCACACTTACAAAGACAGCCTTTCAGGAGGAGCACCTGCTTGCCTCTCAAACGCCATCTAGCCAGACTTCCCCCAGCTCACATAATCAGCTCTCCAGCTAGCCTGAAATCCTCGCAGACTCCCAAAAAGTCTGCACTCTCTCCCCAGGGCTTTGCACACACTGCTTTCTCTGCCTACAACAAGGTGCACTCCCCCAGCCTCATCTTCTGAACAACACAAAGGCAGTCTTCATGTCTCATTTTGGAAGTCACCTTCTTTTGGCATCTCTCTCTGACCATCCACGCTAACCTCACCTCCAGAAATCCAGTTTTCTCCGTTCATTCACAGCCCTCTGTATATCCGAAATCATAACTGGAATCACTGTGAATTCTTGTGTACGGGTCTGTCTCCTCCGGAAGACTGTGGAGTTCCCTCAGGCCAAGATGTCTCTCGTTCACTTTTTTACCCTGGCAATCAGCCCCGGCCCTGGCTCACAATAAATGCTCAGTGATGGTCCTCCCTGTAGTAGTAGTAATAATAAAAGCTCCCACGTATTGAGGACTTACCTCCGCAAATTTGAAATATATATTTACCTTGTAATAACGTCATTAGACAGGTGCTACCATGCCCATTTTGCAGACGATAAAACTGACGCACAAAGAAGTCAATCCCCTCTGGCCCCAGAACAGTCGCACACACGTACAGGTTTTCCGCACAGTTTTGAGTTATTCCCCAATCCCCAAATAAGAAGGGATTTTTTTTTTTTTAAAGAAACTTTGGCATGAGGTCGACCAATGGCTACAAATATAACAAACAGCCGAAAGCGGACTCTACCTGAACACGGGGCGGGGTCAAAGGGCGTGGGGGGAGCCGTCCCCCGAGGGGCTGAGGGACTAAGGTCGGGCCGCAGCCTCCCTCCCCGGGGTCTCCCGCGGCCCAGCCCCTCGCCCCCTGCGACGAGTCGACGCCAGGCCCGGAGCGTTGGGGCCGCGACCCGCCCTCCAGCTCCTGCTCACCTGCGGTTCTCGCCGCCTCAACGAGCTGGGGCCGCCAGCCCGCAGCGCCTCCCCGGGGCAGCCTGGCGCCCGCAGCCCGCAAACCGCAGCGAAGCCCGTTGCCTTGGCGACCCGAGCTGCCGAAATCCCGCGGCGCTCGCGCTACGGCGGCTCGGATGGGACCAGGACGGTTCGCGTCCCCTTCCGCAGCCGCGGAGGGGGCAAAGGAGGGAGGAGGTGGAAGTCGCAGGGCTGAGCAGTGAGGGAGGGATCCGGGTCGGAACTTGGGCTGGGAAAGATAGGGAAAAGGGGACAGTGAGGCCAGTGGGAGGTCTTGGGCCTCGGATGCTGCTTGTGCCTCAGTTTATCTCTCTGTAACCTCAGATGGGGACCGTATGAGAAGGAGACGGGATCTCAGGCGGTGGCTTGCTAGACTGGCTTTTTGTTTTTGTGTTTTTGTTTTGAGACAGAATCTCACCTGGTCGTCCAGGCTGCGACGCAGTGGCGCAATCTCTGCTCACTGTAACCTCTGCCCCTCCAGCTGGGTTCAAGCGATTCTCATGCCTCAGCCTCCCGAGTAGCTGGGATTACAGGCATGTGCCACCACGCCTGCCTCATTTTTGTATTTTTAGTAGAGATGGGGTTTTGCCATGTTGGCCAGGCAGGTCTCCAACTCCTGACCTCAGCTGATCCATCCCTGGGCCTCCCAAAATGCTGAGATTACAGGCGTGAGCCACCACTCCCTGCCAAGACTGGGAATATTTAAAGACAAGAAAACTGATGTGGGAGGGGTGGCAGATTCCTCTATTTTATAGTCTCTGAAGGGGTGGTGTGGCAAAGAGTGAATAAATCGGTTTCTTTGATGGAGAATTAGATCAGCAGATTTAATTTCAATTTGAGGAATAATTTGTTTTTCCTCGTGTCTAGCAATTACACTTTTTGGAATAACTCCAGATATGCCGGAACCTGAGCACAAAGGATATATTCATGACTCCATTTTTGCAAAAGGAAAAGGGTTTCGACCAGTCCAAATATCTATCAGGGGCCAGGTGCGTTGGCTCACGCCTGTCATCCTGAAACCACCTTTGCAAAAAATCGTAACTGAGATATCAGACCTAACTGACCCATCTTGCTTCTAACCTCTATACTGTCCTGTTCATTCCTGGGTGTAGGCCAAACTAGCTTTGGGAAGGAATTCAATGTATAGTTTAAATAATAGCCCTTTCCAAAAAGCTAACCTATTCTTGTAAAACAAATGAAAGGCCACAGGCCACTGGCCACGAAGTCAAGATGAGAAAGGCTGGAATTCTAAACATTACCTGCCATTATTCTTATTCTAGAGGTCACAAGATTTTTTTTTTTTTTTTTTAAGACAGAGTCTTGCTCTGTTGCCCAGGCTGGAGTGCAGTGGCATGATCTTGGCTCATTGCAACCTCTGTCTTGCTGGTTCAAGCAATTCTCATGCCTCAGCTTCCCAAGTAGCTGAGATTACAGGGTCCCACCACCATGCCTGGCTAATTTTAGTATTTTTTTTTGAGACGGAGTTTCACTCTTGATACCCAGGCTGGAGCGCAATGGCTCGATCTCGGCTCACCGCAATCTCCGCCTCCTGGGTTCAGGCAATTCTCCTGCCTCAGCCTCCTGAGTAGCTGGGATTACAGGCACGCGCCACCGTGCCCAGCTAATTTTTTGTATTAGTAGAGACGGGGTTTCACCATGTTGACCAGGATGGTCTCGATCTCTTGACCTCGTGATCCACCCGCCTTGGCCTCCCAAAGTGCTGGGATTACAGGCTTGAGCCACCGCGCCCGGCCTAATTTTAGTATTTTTAATACAGACGGGGTTTTGCCACGTTGGCCAGGCTGGTCTTAAACTCCTGACCTCAAGTAATCTGCCTGCCTAGGCCTCCCAAAGTGCTGGGATCACAGGCATGAGCCACTGTGTCCCACCCTCAATTACTCTTGAAGGTAAAATCACTACTGTGAACCTAAGATCAGCCTTTTGAGATGTCTTTTCAGGTTTTTGCATTTCTAACAACCAGATGGCCCCACTGTACCTGCCAACCAGTTTTATGGCTCCCATCCAGGAACTGACACAGCAGAAGGGAACATCTTTGACTCCCTATAATTTCACCCCTGAGCCAACCAATCAGCACTCCTGATTCACTGGCCCCCCCTACCCACCAAATTAGCCTTAAAACCTCTGATCTCAGGCCAGGCGTGGTGGCTCATGCCTGTAATCCCAGCACTTTGGGAAGCCAAGGCGGATGGATCACCTGAGGTTGGGAGTTTGAGACCAGCCTAGGCACTCTAGCCTGGGCAACAAGAGCGAAATTCCATGGGTAAGAAGAGTGAAATTGCACTCTAGCCTGGACAACAAGAGCAAAATTCTGTCTTAAAAAACAAAGAAACAAACAAACAAAAAACTTGATCCCTGAGTTTTCTGGGAGATTGATTGATAATAAAACTCCGGGCTCCAGCACAGCAGGCTCTGTGTGAATTACTTTCTCTATTGCAATTCTCCCTTCTTGATTAATCGGCTCTATCTATGCAGCATTAAGTTGAACCCCTTGGGCGGTTACAATCCCAGCACTTTGGTAGGCTGAAGGGGGCAGATCATTGAGTCCAGGAGTTTAAGACCAGCCTGGGCAACATAGTGAGACCTCACCTCTAAAAAAATAAATTAGCCACCGGTAGTCCCAGCTACTTAGGAGGCTTTAGCCTGGGAGGTAGAGGTTGCAGTCAGCAGAGATTGTGCCACTGAACTCCAGCCTGGGTGACAGAGGGTCCTGTAAAAAAAAAAAAAATCCCTATCCTTAGGGAATTGAGGAAAAATTATGATACATCCATAAAATAAAATAATTACTATAGTAAGAATTAAGAGGGACCAAGGTAGATATAGACGTAGCTACAGTTTAGGTACAGAACTCTCTTCCAACTATGTAACTGCCTAGTGAGTTCGTCTTGCCTGCCACCTAGGCAGAGCTGACTTATCAAGACAGGGGAATTGCAATAGAGAAAGAGTAATTCACACAGAGGGGGCTGTGCAGGAAATGGGAGTTTTATTATTACTTAAGTCAGTGTCCCTGAGCATTTGGGGATCAAGAGTTTTTGTTTGTTTGTTTGGAGACACAGTCTCACTCTGTTGCCCAGGCAACAGAGTGCAATGGGACAATCTTGGCTCCCTGCAGCCTCCACCTCCAGGGTTCAAATGATTCTCCTGCCTCAGCCTCCAGAGTAGCTGGAACTACAGGCATGCACCACTACGGCCAGCTAATTTTTGTATTTTTTTAGTAGAGACGGAGGTTTTACCATGTTGGCCAGACTGGACTCGAACTCCTGGCCTCAAGTGATCCACCTGCCTCAGCCTCCCAAAGTGCTAGGCATAAGCCACCACGCTAGGCTGGGAATCAGAGTTGGTTTTTTTTGAGACAGAGTCTCGCTCTGTCACCCAGGCTGGAATGCAGTGGTGTGATCTCCATTCACTCCAACCTCTGCAATTCTCCTGTCTCAGCCTCTGGAGTAGCTGAGATTACAGGTGCCTGCCACCATGCGCTAATTTTTGTATTTTTAGTAGAGATGGGGTTTCACCATGTTGGCCAGGCTGGTCTCGAACTCCTGACCTTGTGATCTGCCCACCTGGGCCTCCCAAAGTGCTAGGATTACAGTCATGAGCCACCGTACCTGGTGGGATCAGAGTTTTTAAGGACAATTTGGTGAGTGGGGGGAAGCCTGCAAGCCAGGAGTGCTGACTGGTTAGGTAGGAGATGAAATCATGGGAAGTTGAAGCTGTCCTCTTGTACTGAGTCAGTTCCTGGGTGTGGGCCACAGATCAGATGAGCCAGTTTTTCAGTCTGTGTGGTGCCAGCTGATCCATCAAGCTCAGAGTCTGCAAAATATCTCAAGCACTGATCTCAGGAGAAGTTTAGGGAGGGTCAGAATCTTATAGCCTCCAGCTGCATGACTCCTAAACCATAATTTCTAATCTTGTAGCTAATTTGTTAGTCCTACAAAGGCAGTCTAGTCCCCAGGTAAGAGGAAGGTTTGTTTTGTGAAAGGGCTGTTATCTTTGTTTTAAACTATAAACTAAGTTCCTCTCAAAGTTAGTTCAGCCTACATCCAGGAAGGAACAAAGACAGCTTAAAGATTAGAACCAAGATGGAGTCAGTTAGGTTAGATCTTTTTCACTGTCTCAGTCATAATTTTGCAAAGGCGGTATCAGCTATATATACTAGTTTGGAGCAATAGTCTCCGAACTAGTCCCACCATTGCTTCTACTATTACCTTCAACCCTAACCCATCCCTGCTCCAGTCTTTATTCCAACCAGCAGCCAGAATGATCCTTTTTTTTTTTTTTTGAGACGGAGTCTTATTCTGTTGCCCAGGCTAGAGTGCAGTGGCGCCATCTCGGCTCACTGCAACCTCTGCCTCCCGTGTTTAGCAATTCTCCTGCTTCAGCCTCCTGAGTAGCTTGGATTACAGGTGCCCACCACCATGCCCAGCTCATTTTTTTTTGTATTTTTAGTAGAGATGAGGTTTTACCATGGTGGCCAGGCTGGTCTTGAACTCCTGACCTCAGGTGATCCGCCCACCTCAGCCTCCCAAAGTGCTGGGATTACAGGCATGAGCGCGTACTAAAAAAATACAAAATTAGCCGAGCGTGGCGGCGCATGCCTGTAATCCCAGCTACTAGGGAAACTGAGGCAGGGGAATTGCTTAAACCTGGGAGGTGGAGGTTGCAGTGAGCTGAGATTGCACCATTGCACCAGTCTGGGCAAAAAGAGTGAAATTCTGTCTCCAAAAATAAATAAATACGTAATAATAATAAAAATAAAATAACCTAGGTTTGACAAGGGACGTGTAAAGATGGGAGGAGCTGCCTTGGGTGGCTGCGAGTGTCCTACCCTAGAAGAGATGTTGCTGAGGGGCTCCTGTGTGAGGTGGGAAATTGCAGTAAATGATCTCAAAGATCTGCTCTCCTCCCTTTGGCCAAGTAGAGGTGACACACTCAACCAGTTAGGGCCAGAAACAGTAAGAGATGGGTGGGATCCTACATTTGGGAGGACAAATGCTTGCAGGTAAGAACTGTTCAGCCGACAGCTAGACCTAATGTTCCTAACTGAACATAAACAGTGATCACAGAATATAAACAAGGATCAGACAAGACCACCATGCAGTTGGAACAAGATACAGACAAGGCCACTCTGTATCACAAATAGGACTCAACATCTTCCAATTCTGACTAATATGAGTGGGTTCTGCTTCTTTTCCAAGGACAAAGCTAGCCTTGTTTTAATCCTTCTACCACCTGGATGAAAATTTTTAAGATACCTAATCACTGAACTGCCTCTACTTCTTTTTTTTTTCCCACTCTTCCCACTCGCCTCTACTTCTTGACTGTGTCTAATCCAAAACTGTTCCTCACCTCCTTGAACTCTCCTTAGAGTTTCCCAGCATAAACCCAAATCCTAAAATAAGTCCTCCGAAGTTACCTCTTACCAAGACACCTTACGTTTTCTCTGGTATGTGTTCTCCCTTTCTGAACAAGCTAAGTAAAACTAATTCTTTTTGAGTACAGGCATGTTTTGCGTAGAATTTTATCTATGAAATTTATCACAGTCTCAGCTGTCTTAAGTCCAGACCAGCAATACCCAGACAAGAAGAAGCAAGAATGTTAAGGGCTACCTGGAAAGTGCAGTGGTCCTGAAGCAACCTGACTTGAACTGGTATTTGTGTATGTGTCATGATGAGAGGGATCTGGGAAAAGAGAGAGAGGAATGATTAAATGTGAGTAGTTCTCTTTCTTCTTTCATCAATCCTTTTCATGGCCTTTGAGCTTCATTCCATTTCTGTACAAGATGAATTTGGATTAGATTTTCAAGGAATCCAGGAAATAACATCCCAAATATTTCACATTGGTATGATGATTACTTGAGGAACAGCACATGCACAGAGGGGCTTTTCCTTTGAACCCTGGGTTCAAATGATTGCCCAGGCTGGAGTGCAGTGGCATGATCTTGGCTCACCACAACCTCTGCATCCCAGGTTCAAGCGATTCTCCTGCCTCAGCCTCTCGAGTAGCTGAGACTACAGGTGAACACCACCATGCCTGGCTAATTTTTATATTTTTAGTAGAGACAGGGTTTCACTATGTTGGCCAGGCTGATCTATTACTGACCTGATGATCCGCTCTCCTAGGCCTCCCAAAGTGCTGGGATTACAGGCGTGAGCCACCTCTCCCCGCCCAGAGGGGCTTTTCATGAATTTCCCTTATCAGACTAAAGGCTGATAATCCAGAAGAAATTCAATTATGAATCCCCTTCCAGAGAGTTTTGTCAGTCAGGGAAGATTAACACACTACAGGAGAAAAGATTGAAGTGTGACACCTCGTTGTCCAGACATCATCATTGTTTGTCTCATTCCACCTAAACTATTATATATGTAAGTAAATAATGTTTTCATTTTCTTCAAGTGAACTCTCAAATTTCATATATTTTTCGAAAGGAATATTTACATCAACGTTTAATCGGGGAATCAGCATTGCTTGGTAGAAATGGAAAGGTTATTGCAAACACACACCTCAAAACAAAATGATGTTTTAAAACTGCAGGAATGGTTGCCTGTTGTAGAGATTTAGAAAATGAAGCCTTTACTCTGTTAAAAAGGGAGCTAAACGGCCGGGCGCAGTAGTTCACGCCTATAATCCCAACACTTTGGGAGGCCGAGGCTGGTGGATCACGAGATCAAGAGATCGAGACCATCCTGGTCAACATGGTGAAACCCCGTCTCTACTAAAAATACAAAAATTAGCTGGGCACGCCTGTAATCCCAGCTACTCGGGAGGCTGAGGCAGGAAAATTGCTTGAACCCAGGAGGCGGAGGTTGCGGTGAGCCAAGATCGCGCCATTGCACTCCAGTCTGGGTAACAAGAGCGAAACTCCGTCTCAAAAAAAAAAAAAAAAAAATAGGGAGCTAAACGTTAGAAAGATGTTAAATACCATACTGGCCTCAAACATCTAGCCTGTTGGTTTGAAATGGGACGTTCTCACTCTGCTTTTTCAAATCGCGTACTGTCCTGTTCATGTACCCTTAGATTCATCCATTTCTCCCAAATGGGGTACATCCCACATTTTAGGAAACGATTCCTGTCGTCTCTTAGTTAACTTGGACTTATCCTTTAGTTCGCAGATTTAAAAAAAAATCCTTCAGAGGAGGTTTCCAAGACTACTGACCAATTAAATTACTTTCCCCTTACAATAATAGGCATTAAATACACCTTTATTGAAAGAGTATCCCCCCCCATACTCCTTCATAGTATTCATTACATTAGGGCATGGTGCATTTATGTTGTCAAGTCTCCTCTTAACTAGACCATAAATTCTGAGCGCAGATACTGTGCCTCTGTGTGCAATTCTGTAGGCTCCAGATCTTTGCACATAAGGGGTGATCAATGAATACAAATGATGTAAGGAATGATACCTTCACCGTTTACCCCAGAATGGTTTAGCCCCGCCTTCCCCTTCAACCAATGACAGGCTCCCTCTCGGCAGCTCCTGTCGCGGATGGTGGGCGGGGCCACGTCGTGATGCATCAGTGCGTCAGTGGAGGGCCGCGTTTCCGGCCTGAGATACCGTCGCGTTTCTGGGGAGACGTCTCAGCTGGCACTAACCACCACATCAGAAAGCAGCCTCAGGACCGGCCACCTCCATCACTGGCGTCACCATGGGGACTGTGCTGGGTGTCTTCTCCCTCGCCAGCTGGGTGAGTTTGGGGTCCCGAGTCCTCGCCGGACCTGCGGTTTTGGGGAAAAGGCCTCAAGCCCAGCACTGCGCAGGCCGTGGCTCCAGAGG
Source organism: Aotus nancymaae (assembly GCF_030222135.1). NCBI lineage: Eukaryota > Metazoa > Chordata > Mammalia > Primates > Aotidae > Aotus > Aotus nancymaae. The sequence goes on along the minus strand of NW_026988442.1, from coordinate 24,103,113 downwards.
CCCTCGGGATGTCAGGAGGCTCCGGGCTACAGAGGGTTTCCGGGGCTCCAGGCCCAAATCCGCGATACCCTCAGGTCGGGATCAGGCGGCTCGCCTTCCGGGTTCGTCGGGGAACCGAGGAGGCTAGGCCGCCATTGTTTACAATTCGGATGGCCCCGCCCTGCAAGACTTCCTGAATGTAGGTTCCTTTGGAACTGGAGTAGGACCAAGGAATGAGAGCTCCCAGCGCTGGGGCTCCGCTTCCTCGCTAGGCACCTCTTAAGGTGGCATCATTTAATTCTGGGTGGCTCAAGTAATATTTTTGTCCCCTAGCACGGGATTTGCCAAAGCTACAGAGTATGTGGCAAAACTCGGATTTTAGCGGAGGCTTGTCTGCAATTCTGGGTGCAAGGGAAATAAGGCCTTGTAGATTGTTATTCGAAATTGGAAACCAGTGCCTGAATATTTGGGTACTGCTATAAGTCATTTATCCGAGGATAATCACCCCAGCATTCCTCTCTTCGAGAAAGGTTATGACAGTGAAGTGAGTAAATGGGTTTCATCACTTCGTAAACTGTAAACATTTTAAAGATAAAATTTTAGGGCCCGTAAAAGAATATGCTTGAGTTACTTTATTTACCCACTTCAGAGGAGCTTGATTCCTTAATTCCTCATTCCCAGCAGATGTAGTTGACCAGGTGTGTAGAAAAAACACACTCAGTTTCTCCTACTGTACTCATAGCACACTTTTGACACCAGATGTGTGGTGTGGGGGGATTCCCCCCAAACATCAGGCAAACAATCAGTTCTGCAGGAGATGCCAGCTTGGTGCCCTGCAAGTCAATTCTGAAGCTCTCTACTTGGAGATAGCATCAAATCCCACAAGTTGCGGGCTCTGTCTCACAAGACCAATGGCAAGCCTCAGGTGGTTTTACCTGTGCTTCTCATCAGCCACCTATAAATCAGAGATCCCATGACCCCCCTCCTTGGCTTTGATTAATTTGGTCACAAAACTCAAGGAAACATGTTTGCTGGGGTTTATTATAAAAGCATTTTATTATTAGCCGGGCATGGTGGCGGGCACCTGTAGTCCCAGCTACTTGGGAGGCTGAGGCAGGAGAATCCCTTGAACCCCGGAGGCGGAGGTTGCAGTGAGCTGAGATCTCTCCACTGTGCTCCAGCCTGGGCGACAAAGCAAGACTCCGTGTCAAAAAAAAAAAAAAAAGTATTTTATTCTGGGTATTTACGTATTTTTAATTTTAGATTCAGAGGGTACATAGGCAGTTTTGTTACATGGGTATATTGCCTTATCCTGAGGTTTGAGCTTCTAATGATTCTGTTGCCTGAGCAGTGAACGTAGTATCCAATAGGTAGTTTTTCAACCCCTTCCCCTCCTCCTTCTCCACTCTTGGAATCTCCATTGTTTATTGTTGCCATCTTTGTGGCTGTGTGTTCCCAGTATTTAGCTCCCACTTGTAAGCGAGAATATGTTGTATTTGGTTTTCTGTTTTTGCATTAATTCACCTGGGATAGTGGCCTCCAGCTGATTTTTGTTGCTGCAGAGGACATGATTTTCTTCTTTTTTATGGCTACTGTTAATATATTTTTAAAGATACAGATGAAGTGATATGTAAGACCAGGTATAGGGAAAGGGGTCTGGAGCTTTCATGCACTCTCTGGGGTGTCTGAGGTTCCACTCTTCAGAAACCATGTGTTCAGCTGTCCAAAAACTCTTTTCTTTTTTCTTTTTCTTTTTTTTTTTTTTTGAGATAGTCTCACTCTGTTACCCAGGCTGGAGTGCAGTGGCACCATCTCGGCTCATTGCAACCTCCGCCTCCTGGGTTGAAGCGATTCTTGTGCCTCAGCCTCACGAGTAGCTAGTATTATAGATGTACGCCACCATGCTTAGCTACTTTTTGTCTTTTTAGTAGAGATGGGATTTCACCATGTTGGCCAGGCTGGTCTTGAACTTCTGGGGTGTGAGCCACCACTCCCAGCCAAAAATTTTTCTGAATTTTGTCCTTTTGGGCTTTTTTGCAGGCTTCATTATGTAGTCAGCACTGATTAAATTACTGGTTTTTGGTGATTGGCCTAACCTTCAACTCCTCCTCCTTGGAAGTTCAGGGGTGAGACTGAAAGGTCCCAGCCTCCTCCTATGACCAGCCCACGTCATGAAGCTACCTGGGGGCTGCCAGTCACCACTTATCTCATTAGCATACAAAAAGACATTGGTTATTCCAAGGATTTTAGGAATTGTATGCCAGGAAATGGGCACCAAACATACATATATTTCACTGTGTTACACCAGGGATTCTGTTTCAGCTCATTCTACCTGCTTTTTTTTATTGGAGGGGGACAGTTTTGCTCTGTCACCCAGGCTGGAATGCAGTGACTCAATCATAGCTCACTGCAGACTTGAACTCCTGGATTCATGTGATCTTCCAGCCTCAGCCTCCCCAGTAGCTGGAACTACAGGTGTATGACACCATGCCTGACTTCCTTCCACCATTTCTTAGAAACAATGTATTTTAAGGTTATTGATCCTAAATCAAAAAAGAGTGTTCCATTATTAAGGACTTTGTTGAGAACAGTATTTTTCTAATTTTTCTGACCTTGACCTAAAGAAAGATTTTGCATAGTTGATCTGATGCACCCATAAAGAGACAAAGTTTTATGAAATAATCCTTTACCATCTACTATACGATTTTTCTTTTGTCTTCTATCACATTAGAAAATCCTGGTCAGTTGAAGGCGTGGTGGCTCATGTCTGCAATCCCAGTACTTTGGGAGGCTGAGGCGGGGGGATCACAAGGTCAGGAGATCGAGACCATCCTGGCCAACATGGTGAAACCCAGTCTCTACTAAAAATACAAAAAATTAGCTGGGCATGGTGGCTCATACCTCTAGTCCCAGCTACTCAGGAGGGTGAGGCAGGAGAATTGCTTGAACCCTGAAGGAGGAGGTTACAGTGAGCTGAAATCACGCCACTGCACTCCAGCCTGGTGACAGAGGGAGAGACTGTCTCAAAAAATCCTAGTGAGTTGATTTTTACAATCCACTAGTGGTTCAAAATCACTATTTATAACACACATTCTTTAAAAATGTAGTTAAGGTCATTAGATAAGGAGTGAATTGTTTTTTTTTTTTTCTTTTTTTCTTTTTTTTTTTTTAAGATGGGGTTTCACCATGATGGCTAGGCTGGTCTTTGAACTCCTGACCTCAGGTGATCCACCCACCTCAGCCTCCCAAAGTGCTAGGATTACAGGTGTGAGCCACCATGCCTGGCTCAGGAGTGAATTGTTAATTTGAAATAAACTTTTTTTCTATCATGGTAACTGGAAATGCATTTTGGCTTTGATTGAAAGCTAAGATTTGAATCGATGCCATCCAAGCATTTCTATCTATATGGTACTTTTATATTTATTAATCCCTTTTATCCAATAGAAACGTTAAGGAGTTCTATATACCAGAGAATAGAATGAGTGAGGGAAAGAGTAATAGAAAGTGAAATCAGGAAGATAGAGAGCAAAATCATGTTTATACCCATTATATGGTCTTGTAGGTTTCTAAGGACTTTGGCTTTTACTCTTAAGTTATATGGGAATCCATTACAGAGTCTGAAAAAAGGAGTGATGTGATCTGGGCCTGTGTTTTAACAAGGTAGATTCTAGTTGCTGTTTGGAGAATAGATGGTAGAAAAGTAAGGGTAAAGCAGTATAGGGAGGGAAAAATCTTCCACCAGCCTTTTGGGTTCTGCTTCAGGGGACTTGTGAATTAAACTGACAAAACAGATTATTTAGAGAAATAAGAGTTTGTTTATGCATGCAAGACATGTACACACAGGAGTGCTTAGTAATAGTAACTCAAAGGGGGTCGTTAGAACTCGAAGATTTCTTTTTTTTTTTTTTCGTTTTGAGATCAAGTTTCGGTTGCCCAGGCTGGAGTGCAATGGCACGATCTTGGCTCACCGCAATGTCTGCCTCCCGGATTCAAGTGATCCTCTTGAGTAGCTGGGATTACAGGCATGCACCACCACACCTGGCTAATTTTGTGTTTTTAGTAGAGACAAGGTTTCTCCATGTTGGTCAGGTTGGTCTTGAACTCCCAACCTCAGGTGATCCACATACCTCAGCTTCCCAAGGTTCTGGGATTATAGGTGTGAGCCACTGCGCCCAGCCAAGGCTTTCTAATCTAGCAGGGAAAAGGAAGCTGGGAGAAAGGAAAGTATAAGAAGAACAAATAGGTTTCTTTAGGAAAGACAAGTTTGTTTTTAGGAAAATAAATAGGAAATAAGAAAGTTTGTGGTGGTACTTGTTTATGCAGGTATGAGGGGTCTTTCCAGCTTCTCCATGGCCTTAAAGCTTCCCTGGAGAGGGAATTTATGGCAGCCTCATTTCCCAGAAGTTGCTGCTTTTAGTTAGATAAGGGAAGTTCCTAGAAGACTTTTTTTTTAACTGCATCTATTGAATATCAGATACCTTCAGCTTAAAATAATCTTTATGACAACTCAGAGCTGCTTTTTTAATTTTTTTTTTTTTTTTAACAGAGTCTTGCTCTGTTGCCCAGGCTGGAGTGTTCTGGCATGATCTTGGCTCACTGCAGCCTCCACCTCCCAGGTTCAAGTGATTCTCCTGCTTTAGCCTCTAGAGTAGCTGGAATTATAGGCGCCCGCCACTTTGCCTGGCTAATTTTTGTATTTTTAGTAGAGATGGGGTTTCACTATATTGGCCAGGCTGGTCTCAAATTCCTTACCTTGTGATCCACCCGCCTTGGTCTCCCAAAGTGCTGGGATTACAGGCATAAGCCATCGCACCTAGCCTTTTTTTTTTTTTTTGAGACTGAGTCTCGCTCTGTTGCCCAGATTGGAGTGCAGTGGCGCCATCTTGGCTCACTGAAACCTCCGCCTCCCAGGTTCAAGCGATTCTCCTGCCTCAGCCTCCCTAGTAGCTGGGATTACAGGAATGTACCACCATGTCTGGCTAATATTTTGTGTTTATAGTAGAGATGGGATTTCACTATGTTGGCCCGGCTGGTCTCGAACTCTTGACCTCAGATGATCCACCTGCCTTGACCTCCCAAAATGCTGGGATTACAGGCGTGAGCCACTGTGCCCGGCCAACTCAGAGCTTCTGAATGGGTTCCCTACAGCAGTGAGATGGGAGCTATCACACTTAATCCAGATGAGATATAATAGTTGTAGCTTGGACAAAAGGCAATAGCTAAGGATACTGTGAAGATAGTCAGATTCTGCATATATTTTAAGGATAGAGCTGATACACTGGCAGATTGGATGAGGATTTTGGGAAAAGGGAAGGCATCCAGGATTACTCCAGGTTTTGGGCCCAAGCAACAGGAAGAAGAGAGTTGTTATTCACTGAAATAGGAAAATGACGTAACATATAGTAGGACAGATTTGTTGCACAGATATTTACTGAGTACCTGCTCTGTAAAGGTGCAAAAGATATATGTTGTAAAAGTAGTCTCCCCTTCGAGATAGTTACATTCTTTTTTAGAGACAGGCTAAGTTTATTAATTTGCTGGGGCTGCATAACAAAGTACCACAGAGCCGGTGGCTTAAACCCAATGATTTTTTATCTCTGAATTCTAGAGGCTGGAAGTCTAGGATGAAGGTATCAGCAGGGTTGGTTTCTTCTGAGGGTGGTGAGAGAGAATCTGTATCATGCCTCTCCCCTAGCTTTTTTTTTCATGGTTTGCTGGCAGTCTCTGACGTTCCTTGGCTCATAGATCTCTGCCTTCACATGGCATATGGCATTCTCCCTGTGTTGTAAGCCTATGTCCAAGTTTCCCCTTTTTATAAGGACACTAGTCATATTGGATTAGCTGCTCACTCTACTCCAGTATAATCTCATCTTACTACCTCTGCAGTGACCAAGTAAGGTTACGTTCTAGGGTATTGGGGATTAGGACTTCAACATAAGAATTTGTGGAGGACATGCCTCTGCAGCGTTTGGCCTGTATTGTAGTTAAGAATTGGAGAGTGAGACTGGCTGATCAATTTCCCATTGCTGTTGCAATTATAAATAATAACGGCTACCACGATATATTGAGCCTGATTTATGTGTCAGGCATTATACTAGGTGCTTTGTATTCCTGACATCATCTCATTCTTTACTCAATAACCCTGTTCGAGTAGGTGGTATTATGCTCATTTTTACAGATTAGCAAACTGAGCTTTTTTAGAATGTTAGCACCATGCTGCAAACCACACAAAATTATCATAAAGTCCACACATCTATAAAAAATGAAGTACCATTTATAAAAAATGAAGATTAGGCCGGGCGCGGTGGCTCACGCCTATAATCCCAGCACTTTGGGAGGCCGAGGCAGGTGGATCATGAGGTCAAGAGACCGAGACCATCCTGGTCAACAAGGTGAAACCCCGTCTCTACTAAAAAATACAAAAATTAGCTGGGCATGGTGGCGCAGGCCTGTAGTCCCAGCTAACTCTGGAGGCTGAGGCAGGAGAATTGCTTGAACCCAGGAGGCGGAGGTTGCAGTGAGCCGAGATCGCGCCATTGCACTCCAGCCTGGGTAACAAGAGCGAAACTCCGTCTCAAAAAAAAAAAAAATTAAGATTATTCCTGGGACCATATTGTAAGACCAGAGTTATTCATCGTTTACATCTGCTAATTCTGAGTTAGCCTGTCCTTGTAATGTGATTTGATAATGTCACATTATCAAGTGCAATTCAGGCAGTTTCATAATCAAGCATAATGTCTCAAATTATATCCTCTCTTAGCTAGGCATGGTGGCGCTTGCTTGTACTCAGGAGACTGAGGCCAGAGGATCGCTTCAGCCCAGGAGTTCGAGGCTGCAGTGAGCTATGAGCACACAACTGTACTCCAGCTTGGTCAACAGAGTGACACCTGTCTCTTTAAAAAAAAAAAAAAAAAAAAGGGTAGGCACAGCGGCTCATGCCTGTAATCCCAACACTTTGTTTGGGAGGCCAAGGCGGGTGGATCACTGGAGGTCAGGAGTTCAAGACCAGCCTGGCCAACATAGTAAAACCCTGTCTCCACACAAAAATTAGCTGAGCATGGTGGCACATGCCTGTAATCCCTTTAATCCCAGCTACTCAGGAGGCTGAGGCAGGAGAATTGCTTGAGCCCAGGAGGCTGAGGTTGCAGTGAGTCGAGATGGCATTGTTGCACTCCAGCCTGGATGATAGAGTGAGACCCTGTCAAAAAAAAAAGAAAGAAAATTATGTCTTCTCTCATGTAGTGTGGTCATTAACAAATTTTAGCAGACTAAAGATCTAGGTTACTCTTAAAAAAAAAAAGGAGGTAAAGTTTACATAAGATTAAGTTAATCATTTAAAAGTGTATAGTGGGCCAGGTATATCTCATACCTGTAATCCCAGCACTTTGGGAGGCTGAGGTGGGTGGATTGCTTGAACTCAGGAATTCCTTAGCATGATGTTTTCAGGGTTCACCTGTGTTCTGTCATGTATCTATCGATTATATCTGAATAAGCCATTGTATTGTTGTAACCCAGCAAGTTGTAGAGAAAGCGCCACACTCTGAGATTGAAGTAGGAATCCTTTATTGCCGGCGACCGAGAGATGGCTAATGCACAAAATTCTCTACCGACGAAGGGGCTTTTGATTGCTTTTTTTTTTTTCCTGCCTCCTTCCCACTGCTTGATTCCTTTTATACCTTGCTTAAAGGAGGGGAGGAGGAGCCTAGCAAATTTTACAGAAGCAGAACAAGCAAAAGTTAAAAGATAGCGGTTGCAGATGTAGGGGCTTTTCATATTATCAGTAGGTGCATTCCTAATCGAGGATGGCACAGCTTGACCTTATCAGTAAGTGCATTCCTGAGTGCCCTTGAGTACTGCTTGACCTAGCTATGCACTCAGGGGAGGGGTATAGTGGGAAGGGGGAGACTAAGATGGAGCCTGTCCAGCTCTCAGCTAAAAAGGAGTCAGTTAGGCTAACACAGGTTAGGTTAGCGTAGTATAAATATGCCCTTTTTTTTTTCTTTTTTTGAAACCAAGTCTCACTCTGTTGCCCAGGATGTAGTGCAGTGGCATGATCTCAGCTCACTACAACCTCTGTCTCCTGGGTTCAGGTGATTGGCCTGCCTCAGCCTCCCTAGTAGCTGGGACTATAGGCATGAGCCACCATGCCCGGCTAATTTTTGTATTTTTAGTAGAGATGCGGTTTCATCAGGTTGGCCAGACTTGTCTCGAACTTCTGACCTCAGGTGATCTGCCTGCCTCAGCCTCCCAAAGTGCTGGGATTACAGGTGTGAGCCACTGCACCTGGCCAGATACACCATATTTTACTTAGACCATGTTTACTTATCAATTAGTGGACAGTAGGTTGTTTTCACATGTTGGTGATTGTAAATAGTGCTGTGAACATTTGTAAAAGCTTTGGTTTGAATAGCTGTTTCAAACAAGATAGCTATTGGGGTCAGGTATGTACTTGCTAGGTCATATGATAATTCTATGTTTAACTTTATGAGGAACCTAGTTCCTCTTGAATTGAGCTAAATGGCCCTTGCTGTTACTATTTATCAGAGGGTTTCCATGTAGTGTTGCTTTATGTTGTAATATCAGCTTTGGTAACTTGGATTCACTGTAAATAGCAAGTGGAGTTAGGTTTGTTTGTTTTCTTCTCATATTTTAAAACAGATGATGCTCTCAGAATGTAATCAACATTTATTGAGCTGTTAATATGTTTTAGGCAGTGTTGAGTGTTCATTTAATACAGCAAAGGCTGAGGGAGGAAAATTCTATTATTGAGTTCATTTTATAGCTGGTGAAATGGGGTTAAGAGTACATAACTTGCTGGGGTACAAAGTGGCAGAAGTAATACTTACTTCAGAGCCCATGCTTTTAACCACTTCATCCCAGCCGTGATTCTCTCAGTTAAAACTGTAAAGTCCGATTTACCTCGTCTTCTCTTCTGTGACATCTGTGTCATAAAGGAGTCTACTAAAGGAGGTCTCAGGTGACCATGGTGTGCTCATTTCAGGTTCCATGCCTCTGCAGCGGTGCGTCATGTTTGCTGTGTAGTTGCTGTCCTAACAGTAAGAATTCCACGGTGACTCGCCTCATTTATGCTTTCATTCTTATCCTGAGCACTGCTGTATCCTATATCATGCAGAGAAGAGAGATGGAACCTTACCTGAAGAAGGTAAGAAGCAACAATGCACTTGATGTGTTGGTTATTTTATTTTTATATTTTGCAAAATGCTAGTTTTTTTTTATTTCTTCACTGTTAATCACGTTCATTGTAATTTGGAGACTTTTTACTTATATGGGGGTGTGGTCAAAACACAGAAATATGAGGACGTTAGTCCTTTTCCAGAAATACGCAGTGAACATCTTTAGGCTCTAGTCTAACAACTAAGAGAAAGCATTAGAAGAGTGGCTCCAAAACATTTTCTTTCCTTATGTATTAAGATCGAAGCATCTAAACTGGACTAGTTCTTCACCTTTGGAAGGAGTCACTCATGGCTGGAAAATCTAATGGGAAAATGGCTGACAGCCTCTTCAGCATAAAAGAGCAAAGAAGAGATAGCATTTTTATTTTTAAAATGCAGTTTGTTTATACTCTTTGGTAACAAGATTGTAAATGAATTGGAAGGCAAAGAGAAAAATTCCATAGTCAGTCTTGTAGTTGTTAAAGTAGTTAATTTTCTAAATCCAGTCTTTCCTGTGGTAGAGTAGAATCTCTCTAAATGTAGATATTCTCATAGCATTGAAATTGCTTTTTTCCAGATTCCTGGATTTTGTGAAGGGGGATTTAAAATCCATGAGGCTGATAGAAATGTGGATAAAGACTGTGATGTGCTGGTTGGTTATAAAGCTGTGTATCGGATCAACTTTGCCATGGCCATCTTTTTCTTTGTCTTTTCTCTGCTCATGATAAAAGTAAAAACAAGTAAAGATCCCCGAGCAGCAGTACACAATGGGTATGTTAGATTTATGATTAACTTGTTATATTATGGTGTGGCTCTTCCTTCCCTTCAGCAGTTAATGTTGCCATTCTGATGGAATCAATGGAATATGTAAATGAATGGCCCAGATATATTTCTGGTCTGTTACACATGAAATTTTTTTAATGTCATTTTTAATTAGATCCCTGTAACATGGAGGGATAGGGAGTCTTGTCTTTTTATTTTCTTTTTTCTTTTTGTGACTGAGTTTCGCTCTGGTTGCCCAGGCTGGAGTGCAATGGCAAGCTCTTAGCTCCACTGCAACCTCTGCCTCCGGGGTTCAAGCGATTCTCCTGCCTCAGCCTCCCGAGTTGCTGGAATTACAGGCATGTGCCACCACACCTGGCTAATTTTTGTATTTTTAGTAGAGACTGGGTTTCTCCATGTTGGTCAGGCTGGTTTCAAACTCCCAACCTCAGGTGATCTGTCCACCTCAGCCTCCCATAGTGCTGGGATTATAGGCGTGAACCACCACACCCGGCCCAAATTTTAATTCTCAATTAAAGACTGAATAGAGTTTTATAAACTTAGTGTATATTACAATTCCCTTTTTACACATGCAATAACTGTATTTCAGAAAGGTTAAATAAATTGCCTGAGATCTGTTAACCAATTGGAGGTTGGAGCTAGGATTGAAACTTAGGTCTGTTCAGCCCCAAAGCTTGGTTCTTTCCACCCTGTCATATGAGGCAGTCATTAAAGATCATGAACTGAAAATCAGGTGCCAGTGATGAGCTGTGTCATTGTGGACAAGATAATCTGCCCTGTGTTGCTTTTTTTTTTTTTTTTGGGGACGAAGTTTCGCTCTTGTTACCCAGGCTGGAGTGCAATGGCACGATCTCAGCTCACCGCAACCTCCGCCTCCTGGGTTCAGGCAATTCTCCTGCCTCAGCCTCCTGAGTAGCTGGGATTACAGGCACGCGCCACCGTGCCCAGCTAATTTTTTGTATTTTTAGTAGAGACGGGGTTTCACCATGTTGAGGATGGTCTCGATCTCTTGACCTCGTGATCCACCCGCCTCAGCCTCCCAAAGTGCTGGGATTACAGGCGTGAGCCACTGTGCCCCGCCACATCGTGATCACTTTTCATCCAGACTTTGCAGTTAATGGCTCTGTGGGTAGCTACCACTGTTATTTTAGAACTCCCAGAATATTAGAAAAATGCCTACCTTTAAGTGCTAAAATTAGGGAAGCTCTAAATTTTTAGTTTTTTTCTGATTATAAATATGAATGATTTATTCTCTGTGCTAATATTGTCCTTTAATTGTATGAAATATTAAATGAATTAGCCTCATGTCAAATGAAGAAAATAGTCCAGACAATCATGTTGGGGAAAAAGCTATTATTTTTGCATTTCAGAAATGAATTTTTCTCAGTATAAAGGTGAAACTTAACATTTCATAAATGCATTTTTATATTTTAATAGGTTTTGGTTCTTCAAAATTGCTGCCCTTATTGGAATCATGGTTGGCTCTTTCTACATCCCTGGGGGCTATTTCAGCTCAGGTAGGGTTCACCATGGAGGGGGTTAATTTTAAGCTATATAAATTTTATAGATGATTGAGTTAAAGCTACATTTTAGGCCAGGTGCACTGACTCACGCCTGTAATCTCAGCACTTTGGGAGGCCAAGGTTGGTGGATCACCTGAGGTCAGGAGTTTGAGACTATCCTGGCCAATGTGGTGAAACCCTGTCTCTACTAAAAATACAAAATTAGCCAGGCATGGTGGTGCACGCCCATAATTCCAGGTAATCAGGAGACTGAGGCAGCAGAATTGCTTGAACTCAAGAGGCGGAGGTTGCAGTGAGCCAAGATCATGCCAATGCACTCCAGCCTGGGTGACAGATCAGGATTCTGTTTCAAAAAAAAAAGGAAGTCACATTTTAATTACGTTTTTGCAGAACTGGCAATTAAATGAGATGGTGTCCAATTAATATGACTTGGTACCTGCAACTCAATATATATATATGTTTTTTAGATGGAGTCTTGCTCTGTCACCCAGGCTGGAGCACACTGGCATGATCTTGGCTCACTGCAACCTCCACCTCCCTGGTTCAAGCAATTCTCTGCCTCAGCTTCTCGAGTAGCTGGGATTACGGGCACCTGCCACTATGTCCGGCTAAGTTTTGTATTTTTAGTAGAGACGGGTTTCACCATCTTGGCCAGGCTGGTCTTGAACTCCTGACCTTGTGATCTACCTGCCTTGGACTCCCAAAGTGCTGGGATTACAGGTGTGAGCCACCATACTCCACCGCAACTCAGTATGTGGATTTAAAGTCAGGAGGCATTCACTGCACCTCTCAGGTTTTCTGGACCCATACATTGCCAATATCTTAATTGTTTGTGTTCTCACTTGTTGCAATGCAAAGCTAATTGGAGAGCCTATCAAAATAAGGGCTTACAGCTCTTGTGCTCTCCTATCTCTGTCTTAACCTACTTCCTTAGCTTGGCATCAGGTGACATCTTTAGATTTCTTCTGTGATTTTCCCACCTCAAAAAGAAAAGACTTACAGAATCACTTGGAACTCAGGTTGTAGGCTCCCCTTGGCACAAGCTAAAACATGTTTTAAAAGGTCTGAGACCCAGTAGAATGCTTTTAAGAGAATGCCTTTGAGTTTGGAATCTTGCTATACTGCTGGAGACAGAATGTCTTTACCACCTCTGTCTTGTTTTAATTGAAATCTGTTCAGAATGTTGGACCTTCTGAAATGTTACTATATGGTAGAGAATAACTTTGCTCTCTTGATTCTTGTAGCCTGGTTTTTTGTTGGCATGGCAGGGGCCGCCTTCTTCATCCTTATTCAGCTGGTGCTACTGGTAGACTTTGCTCATTCTTGGAATGAATCATGGGTAAATCGAATGGAAGAAGGAAACCCAAGGTTGTGGTATGCCGGTAGGTATCTCTACTCACCTATGTTAGCCATACTGCTACATTACAGAGGGTGTACAGTAAAAATCATCATTATAGTCCCAGCAACTAGAGTCCTCAGAAACAGAAGGCCAAGGTGGGAGAATGGCTTGAATCCAGGAGTTCAAGGCCAGCCTAGGCAGCATATTGAGACTCCATCTTTACATTAAAAAAAAAAAAAAAACTTAGCCGGGCATAATGGCATACACCTATAGTCCTAGCTGCTCGGAAGGCTAAGCCAGGAGAATCACTGGAACCCAGGAGTTTGACTGCAGTAAGCTATCACGCCACTATACTCCAGCCTGGGAGACCCTGTCTCTAAAATTATTAATAAAAATAAATAAAAGGAAAAATATCTATAATTTCCTGAATTTGGCTCTGAGTTATATGCATTACTGAAATAAAGTAGCACAGATAATATCAACTGTTGGATTTCTCCAATTTATTTGAGAGTCATAATGTAATTACATGTGTTAAGATAAGGAAAAACAGTTGTATTTAGTGACTTCTGGTTTTGATAATCTTGTTTCCATGGAGAGGAAACTCAGATGGGTTCAACATATGGGGCAGCTGCCCACCTATTTTAGGCAGATAGGAGTAAGTAGTCTTATGGCCTTATTCAGAAAGGGACCCCACACCTGCTATGAAAAACTTTCTGGTGGGAAAGGAGCACTTAGAATTTCTAGGCTGAGAATAGGAGTTAACAGTAGCTTGTGAATATATTATGGTAGAGCACTAACTACCTAATAATATATACTTGCACACATTTCTGATTATTTCCTTTGGACAAATTCCCAGAAAGAGAAAAGTCAAAGTGTATGAATATTTTAGAATGCTTTCAGTACATATTATCAAGTTGCCCAGTTTTATTTTCATTTTATTTATTTAGTTTACTTTAAAAAATATTTACATGTATTTTTAAAAATACTATGTTTACCATAAAAACAAATGGTAGAACTTTTTAACTTTATAAAGAGTAAAACATGCAAATCTTCATCTATCTACAACCCATTTTCCTTTCCAGATGTAGCCACTCTTGTGGACCTTTATGTATTTATGCATTCACCTTGCTTTTGTATTTAAATGTAAACAAGATTGTACTGTATATTGTTCCATGACTCACTCTTTTCACTTCCTACATGATGAATATCCTCCCGACCAGTGAGTGTAGGTATGTTTTACTCATTTAACCTGCATTCAAGCTCCTGACATGGACTTTGCTGTAAGCTGCGTAGTATTCCGTTCCATACAATTCCATGGCATTCCATGGCAGAGTATATTGTAATTCATTTAACCTTTGCCCTGTTGTTGGTCGTTTAAATTTTTGTAATGACTATTTTATTTTTACCTATTTCTTTCTTTCTTTTTTTTTTTTTTTTGTCTGAAATTGGGTCTCACTCTGTCACCTAGGCTGGAGTGTAGTGGCACAATCATGGCTCCCTGCAACCTCTGCCTTCCTGGCTCAAGCGATCCTTCCACCTTAGCCTCCCAAGTAGCTGGGACTACAGGTGCACACCATCACACCTACATTACCATGCCCGGCTAACTTTTGTGGGTTTTTCTTTTTTCTTTTCTTTTTACCACCCCACCGCCCTCCCCTTCACTTTTGTGTTTTTTTGTAGAGACAAGGTTTCTCCATGTTGCTGGAACTCCTGGACTCAATCGATCCACCTGCCTTGCCATCCCAAAATGTTGGGATTACAGGTGTGAGCCGCCACGCCTGGCTGTTATTTTCTTTAATTCATTTGGATCATACAACTCTAGAAGAATTTAATGAGTTGCAAATCGGTCATACTTTATAGTAACTAAGTGTAGAAAAATCGCGTATATTCAGATGGGAAAACATTAAGAAGTGTGCTCGTAACTTAATGTACATCATTTAATTTTAGACATGCAAAATTCATTGAGGTAAGTAAAAACTAGTTTTCTTACATCTGGACTTTGACTTGAATACAAATTAACTGAGCTTATCATTCCTGCAGTTGATCTGAGTGTATTATATGTGCTGTTTCGTGTTTTCTGATTTTCAGAGCTGCACAACCAAATTGTTTTGTTTGTTGTTTTGAGACAGGGTTTTGTTATGTTGTCCAGGCTGGAGTGCAGTGGCACTATCTCCGCTCACTGCAACCTCTATGTTCTGGGCTCAAGCAGTCCCCCTGCCTCAGCTTCCTAAGTAGCTGAGATTACAGGCACATGCCACCGTGCCTGGCTAATTTTTGCATTTTTTGTAGAGATAGGGTTTCACCATGTTGACTGGGCTGGTCTGGAACTCAGAGGCTCAAGCAATCCATCCACCTCGGCCTCCCAAAGTGCTGGGATTACAGACGTGAGCCACCATGCTCAGCCAACAGCTGCTAGTGAATGGAAAGGACCTGACTTTAGATAATGAAAAATAGCAAATGAGCTACTTTCCCAGTTCAGGGATGTACTCTCATTGTGATGGGAAATGGGTTTAGATAGCCAGTGGCTGCATAGGGAAAAACTGGCATAGAAAGATACCTGTGTGTCTATCCTGTTTTCCTCTAACACCATCCTGGTGTGGAGCTGGGTCATTTTGAGGGTATAGGAATCATCTAGGTTCCTAAGAAAAGCTTGCAATACACAATAGTTAACATATAGTTAGCAGTTCCATCTAGCTGGAATGATCAAACGTCTGGTAATTCAACCCATGAAATCATATTAGGTACTTTAGGAAGTGAGTTCAGTTGCTTGGTGGATTTTGGAATTTAACATCAAGCCAATTGAATACAGCATTGATACTTTTTGAAGTCTCTGTAATTTTACTGTGAATTTCCCCAGAAAAGTGAAATAATGTCTCCTCATTTTTATATGGAGTGGAAGAAAATTGGTCTTCACTATAAGTTTATTATAGTTGTGGGCATTCATATTGGTTTCCCTTTCTCCAGCTTTACTGTCTTTCACAAGCGCCTTTTATATCCTGTCAATCATCTGTGTCGGGCTCCTCTATACGTACTACACCAAACCAGATGGCTGCACAGAAAACAAGTTCTTCATCAGTATTAACCTGATCCTTTGCGTTGTGGTTTCTATTATATCAATCCACCCAAAAATTCAGGTATGATTGTTTACTGCTTATTCCTCTGTGAAAGGTTTTTATTTAGTTCTCAGCTTAAAAATCTAGGTAACCTTTCTTATGAATTTATGTCTAAGTTTATCCACTCGAACATTTTTTATATTATATTCTCATAATGATAAGTATACAGTTTACCATTTCATGCCTATATCATAATTAAATGAATTCGTTATCATTAAAAAAAACCTAGGTAACTTGAGAATTTATAGTTCTTATAAAGTGTTTAAGCCATGGCAATGATTCTTATGAGTCATTAGCTAGGATATTTTAGGGGAATTAAATTGTGAAAAATCATTGATTTTTAACATTTAACAAAACTCATGCTTTTGAGTTTTAAATAATATAGTTTAGGCTAAGTGTGGTGGCTTATAATCCCAGCACTTTGGGAGGCCAAGGCGGGGGGAATCACTTGAGGTCAGGAGTTCGAGATCAGCCTGACCAACATGGTGAAATCCCATCTCTACTAAAAATACAGAATTATCCAGGCATGGTGGTGCATGCCTGTAATCCCAGCTACTTGGAAGGCTGAGTCAGGAGAATCGCTTGAACCCTGAAGGCAGAGGTTGCAGTGAGCTGAGATAACACCATTGCACTCCAGCCTGGGCAATAAGAACAAAACTGTGTCTCAAAAAAGGAAGCAAACCATAATTTTAAAAAATTCATGGAGTTCAGATATGAAATATGAAAATTGTATAGAAATCACTGTTCTTTTTAAAAGTGAGAAAACAAATCTCAAAGAAGTGATAGGCCTCACCCAGCTACTAATTAGTTGCAAAGCTGATCTTAGATCTTTTTACTACGCCAAGGGATTAGAAAATCAAAGGCCTTGTGTGATAAACAGGAATTTCTAGCATTAAGAAATGCCTTGAGAACCAGTAGTACTTGCGTCGCCTTTCTTGGTTCTTTAGCAGGCTGTCTGAAAGGTTGCTTGTCATCTTTCAACTTCCAAGCAGAATCCAAAAGTTCTCAGTTACTGATAGTTGAGTGAATCCCAGAGAAGTGTGCTGCATTTTGGAAAGTCAGCCCTTGGCAATCCCTGTGGCACTGTTTTCTTTTTGATTCCATAGGAACACCAGCCTCGCTCTGGCCTCTTGCAGTCCTCCATCATCACCCTCTATACTATGTACCTCACCTGGTCAGCCATGTCCAATGAACCTGGTAAGGAAATACCAATAGCACATTCAGTTGATAACAAGAAAGTTGGAAATTAGCCCTTACATAGGTGGTACAAAAACTAGAGTTAGAGCAAATGTGAAACAAACAAACAAAACTTAAATGTACATACAGTGTTCACTGTAGATTTGTAGGTATTTACCTTTTACATTTTAGTTCCCACATCTGTTCATAGCTATTTATAACTGATAGCCTGAAGGGTCACAGTCCCTTTAGATGGTCTAAGCTTTACCTAACCTAGGCTGAGTCAAACTAGTTAAGAGCTCTGGTCAAGGGCACCCTTGTTTTGGCCCTTTGTTTTGACTGAATTTTAGTTTGATGTCACAGTCTCTAGAAGAAACAGCTGTAGGAAGTCTCCTTTTGTAGTTATTATAGGCTTGTTTCTCAGTAGAATATTCTGTGGGCTTCTTTTAAAGGAAAACAATGCAGACCGCCCCTCTCCCAATGATAACTATTTTGTTCTTAAGTAACTATGTGAAAAACAAAATAGAAATAAACTTCTGTGCTTAAACCCTTCTAAACTATAGAATTGAAAAGATTTGTCAGTTAAACTACAAAACCGATAAAATCAAGAATGATGTTTATGAAATTTGACAGATTCTGTTAAAATCAAGAATGATGTTTATGAAATTTGACAGATTCTGTTGTTTCTTTTCTTTTTTTCCTAATTCTAAGTCATTGATTGTGACCAAATATGTTACTGACTGTTAAGTTTCAGATTTTTTTAAGTAAAGATTTCCCATGTTTCACATCACGACTTAATGATATGTAAGGAACTCCTCAAATCCTTTCTTGAAACAAGATGAGTTGTAACCAAGGATAATAAAAAATTTCTCATTTTCAGATCGTTCCTGCAACCCCAGCCTGATGAGCTTTATTACACGCATAACTGCACCAACCCTGGCTCCTGGAAATTCAACTGCTGTGATCCCTACCCCTATTCCACCATCAAAGAGTGGGTCTTTACTGGATTCAGATAATGTTGTTGGACTGTTTGTTTTTGTTTGCTGCCTTGTGTATTCTAGGTAAGTTAAAAGGTACCTAGAACAAGATTTTCTTGGAGGTTGTTTATAAAGTGAAGCAGCTATTCTGCTTTCAAAAAGCAGTATGAGGAATTAACAAACTTTACTCCCTTTAATGAAAAGTCCTTTACTTGCTTCAGTTACAGAGCTGTGTACATATATTTTTTTGAGACAGTGTCTTGCTTTGTCACTTAGGCTGGAGTACAGTGGCACAATCGCAGCTCACTGCAATCTCTACTTCCTGGATTCAAGTGATTCTCCTGCCTCAGGTTCCTGAGTAGCTGGGATTACAGGCACCCACCACTATGTGCAGCTAATTTTTGTATTTTTAGTAGAGATGGGGTTTCACCATGTTGGCTAGGTTGGTCTCAAACTCCTGACCTCAGGTGATTCTCCCACCTTGGCCTCCCAAAGTGCTGGGATTACAGGTGTGAGCCATCGTGCCTGGTCTAGTATACAAGTCTAAAATTTCTTTTGTTTTTAAGCATTTTATTCTAAATAAAATTCTAAGTATTTTATTCTTTTTGATGGTATTATAAATGAGTATATGTTTTCTTAGCTTAACTTTTGGTTTATTTATGGCTAGTGTATAAAAGTATGATTGGTGACCAGGCATGGTGGCTCATGCCTGTAATCCCAGCACTTTGGGAGGATCATTTGAGTCCAGGAGTTTGAAACCAGCCAGAGCAACATAGTAAGACCTCGTCCAGGTGTGGTGGTACACATCTGTAGTCCCAGCTACTTGAGAGGCTGAGGTGGGAGGATTAATTGAGCCCAAGAGATCGAGGCTGCAGTGAGCTGTGATTGCACTATTGCAGTCCACCTGGGTGACAGAGTGAGACCCCATCTCAAAAAGAAAGAAATATGATTGATTTTTTTTAAGAGATTAAGTCTTGCTCTATTACCCAAGCTGGAATGCAGTGGTGTGATCATAGCTCACTACAGCCTCAAGCTCCTGGTTTCAAATGATCCTCCCTCCTCAGCCTCCTGAGTAGCTGAAACTATGGGCACACCACCATGCCCAGCTAATTTTTAATTTTTTAAGAAACAGTCTTGCTGTTTTTTAGAAACAGCAATGGCCAATCTTGAGCTCCTGTCCTCTAGTGATCCTCCCACCTCAGCCTCTCAAGTAGTTGAGATTACAGGCATGAGCCACCACACCCAGTCGTGATTTCTGTATATTGATCTTGTATCCGGCAACTTTGCTGAACTTACTTATTGGTTCTAATAGTTTGCATGTGTATGTATTCCATAGGATTTCCTATATACAAGAAGAAGTCATCTACAGTTAGAGATAGTTTACTTCTTTTCTAATCTGGATATCTTATCTCTTTTTCTTGGTCTGGCTAGAACTTTACTACATTGTTGGATAGAAATGGTGAGAGTAGGATCCTTGTCTTGTTCCTGATCTCAGGGGAAAGATTTTTAAAAACCTTTCACTGTTAAGTATGATGTAGGCTCTCAGTTTTTCATTTATTTATTTTGTCAGCCTGAGGAAGTTCTACTTTGACTTTTTTTTTTTATCATGGAAAGGTATTGTATTTTGTCAGATTTTTTTCTGTATCTATTGAAACGATCATGTAATTTTTCTTCTTTAATTGTATTTATGTTTTTATTCAGTCATTTAACTTTTAGTGTTTCTGTAGTGCTAGAAATATATAGAGTAAGATCATTGTTAAGGCGTTCTTTGAATAGCAGGAAAGACAGGAGTGATAAGTGCAGTGGCAGAAGGAAGCTAAGAAGCTGTGGGAAGTTGGAGGAGTGTCTCGTAACCTAGCCTAGTGAGGGGTGATGTCAGGGAAGGCCTTCCAGAGGACATGACAGCAAGTCAGAGAAGTGTAGGATGAGTAAGTTAGCTGGAAGGAGGTTGGCACGTGGTACATTCCAATCATAGACGCGGCACTTGTGAAGTCAGGGAAACAGACACTGAGAACATGGTGTGTTTTGTGAAATTCCTAAGCAATTAAGCCACCACATCAAGTAGTAACTGGTGACAGTGCCATCAGTCTTATGATGACAGACAACAGTTCAGAACTTTAAGCAGGATCTTCAGAAAGCTTTCAGTCTCCAAAGTAGGAGCAGCTCAGCAATAAGTGTCATGTATACAGGCCAGTGACAGCAGTTCTTCTTCATGACCCCTTTCTGATTTGTCTTCTTTGTGATCATTTTCTAGCATCCGCACTTCCAGTAATAGCCAAGTAGACAAGCTGACGCTGTCAGGGAGTGACAGCGTGATCCTTGGTGATACGGCTACCAGTGGTGCCAATGATGAAGAAGATGGACAGCCTCGGCGGGCTGTGGACAATGAGAAAGAGGGGGTGCAGTATAGCTACTTCTTCTTCCACTTGATGCTCTGCTTGGCTTCCTTGTACATCATGATGACCCTGACTGGCTGGTACAGGTAGGAGGCACAGACGAAACTGACTAAAGAGCACTGAAACCGTGGTGGCCTGTAAAGTCTCATTCATTGTCCTGACCTCAGAACCCTTGCTCTTACTCATATAATGAATTACCTTGGGTTAAATATTCTTGACTTTTATCTCCTCTAGCATTTAAAACCCATTGGAATTCTTTGCAGTGCAAATCACTAGGAGCTCTTACAGAGCTGAGTTAATTGAGAGAGAAAATCATGACATAAAGCAATCTGACCCATCTTTGTTCACTAATTTTCTGTGTATAGAGATGGCCATGTCAGACCATTCTGGTTCAAGTAATAATGTACTAAGGAAGGAAAGTTTCAGGGAGGCTATCTCAATCTAGACTTTTGCCAATAACTAGGAACATCTAAAGAACTTCTTCCTGTTAGTCGGGGTCTTTCATGCTGGCAAGAAGAAAAGTCATTTGAGAGGCAGAGTCAATGAGTTCTTTAGTTCTTGGTCATAAACACTGAAAATAGCAGCTTCCTCCAGTCTTCTCTACAAACCTACTGGGGGGTAGTACCAGCCAAGTTTCACTGGAAAATTTCTTGGCCTTGGCTAGGGGCACTGCAGGAGGCTGATAGAAGTCAGGTAGACCAGGCTTTTCTACCTGACTCTCTCTTGTTTTCTTAGCCCTGATGCAAAGTTTCAGAGCATGACCAGCAAGTGGCCGGCTGTATGGGTCAAGATCAGCACCAGCTGGGTCTGCCTCCTGCTTTACGTCTGGACCCTTGTGGCTCCACTTGTCCTCACCAATCGGGACTTCAGCTGAACGAGTCTCTGAGTGCCAAGGACACCACTGCAACTCACAAAGGTCTCCTTCACTGAAAACTCATTTACCTTTTAAGTTTGCTTCAACTAAAATATTAAGTGAATGCTTTGCAAATTTGACTGTATCCAGGTTTATATCAGAAGGCGAGATTGAAAAATGCTTGATGCAGAATCTATACTTCTCATTTATCTGTACATTATGTTTACTTCTAAGGATATAGCACAAAGGAAACTTTTGTTTAAAGTGAACTACAGCTGTGCTGTGAAGAGAGTTCTTTATAAAGACTGTAGGTTCTTACAGTTTTGGTTTAAAGTGTAAGATAGGAAAATGTTGGATATTTGAGGCCATGCTTAATATATTTCTATTGCAGTATCCTTTAAAAGCAAAAAAAAAAAAAAAAAAAAAAAATGCATTTATATGACAGTTTTCCTCTGTGAAAGTCCTTACTTATATGATACAAGCACTCTGTTTTGTGCTTAACTTCTTTGGAGGGGTAGCATCAAAGTTCTTGGGGAAGGATTGTATATATGGGTCCCTTCCCTAGAAGATTGTTTGTTGATATGGCTACTGCTTCTACATCTTGAGTTTTTTAATTTACTTTTTTTACACTGTAGCATTGATGCTGCTTGATTCAAGTCTGGTGCTTTGCCAGATGTGTTAATTTCAATAAATGCTTTGTGAGTTTGGTTAAAATGAAGATTCATTTGGGAAAACACTGCAACTTTAGTCTGTAATTATCTTGTTATGAGTATGTAAGAGTAAAATGCATGTGAATTTATTTTATTTGCACTGTAAAGGTATTTGATTAAAAGAGAAAGACTTTTAAGATTTTAAGGCCCTTTCTTCCGACAGCTTTTATGAGTTAGCAGCCACTCTCTATTTTCTGGATGTCAGGTTTTATCAGCTTCTAGTCAGGATGCTCCTATTCCTTCTAAAATTATGGTCTGGTGTGTGAGCAAAGTCTTGAATTTATTAAAAAGTTGTCCTAAATATCTCCTCTAAGTAAGATATTTGGTAAATGAGAGACAGGGAAGGCATTGTCAAGAAATATTTTCATGAGAGGTGATGTGCAAAAAGGTAGAATAAAAGAGTTCTTTCAACAAAGATTTACTGTCTGTTCTGTATCAGGCCCTGTAGGCTTTGGGGTACAACATTAAATGTGATAGAGGCCCTGCCATCTTGGACTTTAGTATTTGAGAGAAGAGTGCAAATGAGCTGACAGATTGTTCTAATATGGTGAATTTGTGTTGTGATTTAGGAATTAGAGTGAACTCAAAGGAGAGGTATTTGGTGTCATGGTAGGCTTTCTGGAGAAAGTGACGTTTAAGCCAAGAACTCTTAGAAGTTAGCTAAGAGAGAAATGGGAAGGTGAGATGACATTGCAAAGTGGATAAAACTGCATGGTAAAGGCAGGGAGATGGGGAAAAAAAAGTTCAGTAAAGCTGGAAGCGGGAAATGTAGACAGGGACTGAGTTATAAAGGGCTTTATAAACCTTGGGAAAGAGTTTGGACCTTATGTTGAGGGCAGCTGAAAACATTCATAGTGTCATGAACAAATTTTATCTTCAGTTACTTGGGCTGATATATAGAGGATGGATTTTGAGAGATGAGACCAGGAGCAGTCTATATGAGATGTGAAATAGAGAAGTGGAATTGTAGGGATGGGGAGAAATTGACAGGTGAGGGCTACTTAGCAATTAGAATTTTACCACTGGCAGTTATGAATAATATGAGGGAGAGGCAGATTTTTGAGTGATTCTGGTTTCACCATCTGGGTGGATAGCGGTTCCATTTATTTAGGTGGCAGATGTAGGTGGTCTTTTAAGAATGGTTGAGAGGCTTGGGAGTCAGACTATTTAGGTTTGCATCCCAGCTTTGCCATTTTCTGGCTGTGAAACTGGTCAGCTAATATTTGTTGAGTACATACTATGCTTTATGATCTTGGGCAGCTGAGCCTCAGTGTTGGTGTCTAGTATATAAGACTGTTTAAAGAATAAAGTTATCTTGCAAAGTGTAACCCATTTTTAGCACTGGCAGTAGCTGCTAATCTCATTATGGGCTAAAATAAAACAATATTCAAAGGTCAGAGATGTTTAGCCAGAATCTGTGGGAGGCTGGATTTCAGATGTTGCAGAATTAAACACAGGAACACAGAGGGGACAGGCTCAGTTGGGGTGGAGATAGGGGGTAGGGAAGCAGGACTTGATATCAATTATTGGAATCATTGTCTTTTAAACCAGTGGTTTATGTCAGGGTATAGCAATGCAAGGGATTTGAGGGACAGATGGGGAAATGTAGCCCCTTATTTTGCCAGAGTAAAGCAGATACCCTGCTTTTCTTTACAGTAGGGGAATCAGCTTAAGAGCTTTAAAGGTCCTAAACTTCAAAAACATTACAGTGCCCATCCTCCGCCTTAATGTAATTCAAAATACAAACAATACTAAATGTAAAATAAATGTAACAAAGTCCAATAAAGTTTTTATTTTTTTCTCGTGATGATAACTTTGATATTAATTTGAAGTAACACTCTTTAAAAGTTGGCAGGCAGTGTCCCTGCTTTGCTTGGTCCTACCCTAAGAATTAGTGAAGTCTGCTTGTTAGTAGGAAACCCAGTAGTTTAATGAAGACTCAAGTGAATTAAACACGAGTGCTAAATTATACACAAGCATAAGTAAGCCAGCATTTTGAGTAAGGTCAGGATCATTATTTAAAGCAGGGGAGTATTGTGAGTCATCAGATCTCAGGGTGGCATCTCATTCCAGATGAGTACCAGATGAAATACATAGTATTTCATCACTATGAAAAGGCTTGTCTAGTCTTGGGGAATGCAAGTTAGGACCCTGGCTTTCAGGTCAGGGACATGCTGTAGGAACTCATCAAAGGCAACAGCAGTGGCTGCCGTTTTTACCTAGTTACAGCTGGGAGAAAGCTTCTAGGTCCATGCTGGACTCCTTTACTTTCTAGGTTGGTCTTGCAAGGTACCTGGTTGGGAAGTAAAACTTTGTCTTGATAATCAGAGAGACAGACTGCCAAAGAGTAGCCGTGGAGCTGGTTCTCAGTATAGAGGTTTTGTTTTTTTCTTTTTGGCTAGTCAAGTGAGGGATGGAGAAGGAACAAAGAAATCTGTAACTGGTTCCTTTTTTTTTTTTTTCTTTTTTTCCCCAAGATAGAGTTTTGCTCTTGTCACCCAGCATCTTGGCTCATGGCAACCTCCCAGGTTCAAGCAGTTCTCCTGCCTCAGCCTCCCAGGTAGCTGGGACTACAAGCGCACACCACCATGCCCAGCTAATTTTTGTATTTTTAGTAGAAGTGGGATTTCGCCATGTTGGCCAGGCTGGTCTCACACTCCTGGTCTCAGGTGATCCACCCACCTCAGCCTCCCAGAGTGCTGGGATTATAGCGTGAACCACTGCACCCGGCTGTTTTCTTTTTACACATTCAGGCCAAAGCAAGTATTCACATAATGAGTCATGCACTTGATCTGTGCAGATTGATAACAGATAGGCTTATGCTTATTAATGGAAGCTGCTCTTCATCTCTACCCCTTTTGTGTTGGTCTATCCATGCTGTTACCTAGGCACCCAACTCAGTGATGTCCAGATTACTGGTGGATGACTCAGGCTACACCATGCCTATGTCCTCAGGTGAAGAAGAATGATAGAAACCACATAGATAGGTACGTGTACAAGCATTAAATAGACAGTATTCACATGCCTGTAAGGTGGTGATTATTTCCCTCCCTCCTTCCTTTTATATGTCAGTTTGAGGCTTAGAGAAGATAATGTCTTGCCTGTGGTTACTCAGTAAGAGGCGAAACAGAGAAACCCAGGGCTTGGCTTAAGAGTTCTTTTTTCAATTAGACCTCATTGTCTCTTGGCCCATAAGGATATGAGAGACAAGATGTAGAGACGTGTAGGGGTCATCTGGCCCGCTAATGACTCATCACCAACTCACCAGATCTCCCATGGGCACCTAGTTTTTGTCTACTCTGGGGCCCAGAGTGCTTGTTCCTTTACCCATCACTAACAAAGTAAAGTTAGTCAACTGAAGGCAGTGACTCATGTCTTTTACTAGGTCAGCATATTCCTAGTGGCTGGCACCTACTCAGGAAAGAGCATGAGTATTTGGTTAAAAGCAATTTTCCTCAGAAGAGTGGTACTCTAAAGGGTCTTATTACTCACCAGCTTTAAAGGCAATAATGTGAAACTTTGCTGCCACTGAGTGTAAGGGTGCCAAACCAGTACTGTGTAAGGAGGGGGCAGGGGGCATCAAGAAAATACTGACTCATAGCAAAGGGGCTTATGAGACTGCTGTGAGAGAAAAGGATTGGAAGTTAGCTTCATTTTTCCATACGTGAGAAGCAGACTGAAGTTCCACAACTTCCTCGGGAAGGCTGACCTAAGGGGCTGGTTATGCTGCAATGTTAAGTACTTAACCTGTTGCATCACCAAAAGTGTACCTCCTGTGCTAGAGTGTCTCAACTGACTCATCAACTCACCAGAGCTACCATGGGGACCTAGTTTTGTCTCCTCTGGGGCACAGAGTGCCTGCTTCTCTTAGCAAGCATGGGACCAGAGTTGGTCAAGCCATGCTCCAGTTACCCCTCCAGAGTCTGGGCTTACTTCTGGAATAAAATGTTCAGTTACAATTTGGGTTTCAGAGGTTAATAACCACTGCTTCTGTTTTCAAAAAGCCAGGAAAAAAAGTCAATTTCTTGTACTTTCTTACTCTCTGAAAGAGTCCTACCTTCTCTCTTCTATCTGGGGACTGGTTATTTGTCTTCAACCATCAGAGAAAATAGTGGGCTTGTCACACTTCTGGGTTTGAATCCCATCCTTAGTATTTGGCTAGTTGTATGTCATCAAGGAAGCTACTTTTCTGTACCTCAATTTCCCCACAGGGACAATAACATGACTGCATTAAGGGTAGCTGAAGGTTAAATGAGATTACCACACGTGTGCCCACCCACATGCACATTCCGGAAATGGCTGGCTCTCATTAGAAAGATTCAAGGCCAGTCCAAGTAGTATAGCTGGGCCTCAAGAATGTACAAATTTGCATATCACCTCTACCACTCTGTGTAACTAGCTGCATTCTCTCTTCATATTGCAGCAGTCTAAATGCGCATGATCCTCAGAGGCAGCCAGGGCATCTACAGGATGCACTGTCCTATCACAGTGCCCCTCCCTCCCTCACCTGCAGGGGAGCCTCTCTCTCCCCCGGCTGTGAATAATGAACCTTGGAACCTTTATCCAAACCATCATCACAAAAGAATCCCATGCACATTTAACTTTTCAGGGATTTTTATTGTTTCAGACCCAGTCATGCATACTAAAATTACATATTTTCACCACTTTGACTTAGAAAATGCACTAGAAAAATAAACTTTTGGTTGACACAAACACTGAAGTACATGAATCCACCATGTATCCCTATACGCAAAGCCAAACTGAATTTCAGTTTGAAGCAAAGACTGTGACCAGTGGCTGAAATGATGGCCCAAGCTGGTCAGAAAATTAGCTCACCTCCCACTCCATCAGTGGCTCTTGGTCAGAGAGATTTCAAGTATTTCACTTTTAACAGGTTCCTACCTAATATGCCAAGAAGCAGAGGCACAGCCACAAGAATCCACAGCAGCAGCATCTCACTGCCTCACTAAACCTGCTGCCCAGTGAGATGAAAAGAAAAACAGCCCAGTGAAAAGTAGGAATTTCATCACCATCATCTCCATTCACAAATCACATCGATCCTTCCCATGAAGCAAGTTCCTATAGACTCTACTGATGGCTTGTTACTAGCATTTTAAGTAAACCATTTCTCCAAGTCAGGAGAGCAGAAGAATGAATGAATTTATTTCAGGGCAGCAGAATAATTTACATATGTATATATGTATGTATGTATGTATGTATGTATGTATGTATGTATTTGAGATGAAGTCTTGCTTTGTTGCCCTGGCTGGAGTGCAGTGGCACGATCTCGGCTTACAGCAACCTCTGCCTCCCCAGTTCAAGCGATTCTCCTGCCTTAGCCTACCAAGCAGCTGGGATTACAGGTGCACACCACCACACCCAGCTAATTTTTGTATTTTTTAGTAGAGGTGGGGTTTCGCCATGATGGCTAGCCTGGTCTCGAACTCCTGACCTCAAATGATCTGCCCCTCCCTCGGTCTTCCAAAGTTCTAGGATTATAGGCATGAGTCACCGCACCTGGCCGAGAGCAGAATAATTTAGATTTACAAAATTAACAGATCCCACTGCAGAGAGTCATTACCAGAACCGACATCTTTCCTGAACAGTAGACACGTTTCTGTTCGGTATCTCCACACCTCTCATGGCCACAGGACAGCCACATGAATATAATTGGTTTAGCTAACATTTTACTCCCTAAATGAAAGGAGGCTTTAAAGGAAAACCTTAGATGCTGGCAACTTTAAAATGGTAAAACTTTTAAAAGGTATTATAATCACCACGGCAGTACTCTAGCTTTTGCTACCCAAATGAAAAAAAAAAATCCCACAATTGAGCTGACAGTCAAATAGCATTTAAAGAAATTGCCCACCCAGGGAGAATTCAGAAAGGCTCAATATAAAGGAATTCAGAGAAATGACTCTTACTGTCACATTTCTGGAAAAATTTGTAAGCTCATTTATTTTTTATTTCTATTTATTTTTGAGATGGGAGTTTTGTCGCCCAGGCTGGAGTGCAATGGTGTGACCTTTCTCCTGCCTCAGCCTCCTGAGTAGCTGGGATTACAGGCGCTCACCACCACGCCTGGCTAATTTTTGTATTTTTAGTAGAGACAGGGTTTCACCATGTTGGCCAGGCTGGTCTTGAACTCCTGACTTCTGGTGATCCACCCACCTCATCCCCTCAAAGTGCTGGGATTACAGGCATGAGCCACTGTGCCCGGTCTTCTAACCTGACTTGTAAACTTCTTAAGCTAAGTGACTCCTTGTGAAACCAGGATGAAATACAAAAGTTCTAAAGCTACTTTTGTGTTGGTATGTGCAGCAGCAATAGGATAAAAAAAAAATGCAAGAAAAAAATTTTAAAAATAAAGCAACGTTTGCCAAGAGCAAGTTAGAAAATCAAGACATGAAGCCAGGGTGGCACTTCTGGTGGTTTCTGTAGATTTCATCCAGTCTCTCCCCCATGAAGGCAGAATAGGATTCTAGGAAGAGGCACAACTTTCCAGAATTCCATGTTAACTTTCCAGAATCCCTGAAAAGTTAAATGTGCATGGGATGTGGGGGAAGAAGAGGAAGAAAATTCCCATATTCTGAAACTTACAGATTGATTTGGAAGCTTTTAGGTACCAATTCATTCAGACCTAAATTTCCTAAATAACAGGACAGTTGAGGGGGGAAAAAAGGAAAAAGCTTCTAAAAAGAGAGAGTACAGTGTCTCTGTGGCAGTAAAGTCAACTAGATAACCAGGAATAAAGTTTGGAGTATAGATCTCCTTTCTCACAGAATCACTCAGGGATGTTAAACAGCTCATCCAAGGCCACACAGTGAGGTAAAGGTGGAGCCTGGGTCTCCTAATTTACTGTCCCATTTCCTGACACCACACTACCTTGAATTTAGGGAAGTTAATTTCCAAGTGTTTGTACATTGGGGCAGAACTTCTCCCTGAAGGAAAATACTCCCAGCTCTTGAGGTTCATGTGTTTGTCTCACCGGTGTGCTCCCCTCTACTGAGAAATGCTCACAGTGCTCCCTCGTTGGTCATTCCCCACCCCGCTGAGGCAACGTGACACAAACACCCAGGTGAAGCCACAAGGAGACCACCTTGATTTTCACCGAGGGAGGTCGTGGTTTCACAGCTTGGTTCAAGCCTCCTGAGGTGTCAAAACTATTTGATATCTCTTTGGAGCCAAAAAAAAAAACCAAGCAGCTCCTGGAGGCAGATGACTTAGGCTCCGACTTCTTCCAGAAGCTGAGTGAAACCACTCCTTCCTTGTCCAGCTGGAAAAACCTAAGGAACAAGCCTCTCCAAGTCTGGTCTTTGAGATAATTCTCTAGGAGAGCTTTGGCCATGCCTACGTTAAGACAGAGGCCAGGAATGCAGTGTAGAATTTAAACCCCAGGGCTGAGTGAGTCATTCCTCTTTACCTAGTTTTTTGTTTTGTTTATCTGTCTTCCCTCTTTGGACCTAAGAAAGCCTCCACCCAATTCTCCCATCCAGGCCACTGGGTTCTGAACCCCCTCCTTCAGCCATCCCACTTGCCCTACTTGGGCCTTTTCAGCAATGCTGGTCACATCATCATCAGATGGTACTAGAAGCAGCCAGGAGTGCTTTTTGGCACTTCCAGCTCAGCCAGGACCCTAGAGGATCCAGGGTTAGTATCCATGGTGAAAAGAACTCTAGAATTGTATTAATGAGGTAAAGTAAATTAATTTCTACCAACAACTTCTCCAGACATTTAAAAAAGCAATAGAGATCAACAACTTAGTAGCAACAGACTGGCCTTCAAATTTCAGAGTACTGTGCTCTCCCTAACTGAGCTATCTGCCTTGACTGGTTAGTCTAATAAATGCACAGACAAGGTGCACGCACAACACATAATACTTGTCACTGTTTAACACCATGATCACATGGAATATATCTGAAAGGAAATAGGTAGAAAGCTATCATGTGAACCATCTAATTTGGTGCTTGGGCTAAGGCTAAAATCTTGACAGAGAAGTTCTAAAGTGCTGAAATGCAGAACATTCAGGCTGGCTGGTTCACCCAGACCAAAGAGAGAAACTCAAGTGGGGCTGGGAGGGCAGGGGGCCCAGAAGTGACCCAGCAATAACCTGCCCCTATGTTCATTTCCAGAGACCAAAATTTAAAAATCTCAAGTAATTAACTACTATAGCCAGGTTTACAATATAGTACCAGAGTCTTAGGGATGGAAGGAATTCATCATACAAGATCCTGGTCGCTTCACCTGGCCTCACAAAAGCCATCTTTTCAAAATTTAACTGTCACTATAAAAAGGAAATTGGTATCACTGAGTCCCAGGAATACACATAATAGTTTCTTTAAAGGCAGGGCTAATTGGTGACACATCTCTCTTGCAAAGACAGGTGTACCACAAAAAACAAAACAAAACCCACAGGATCCAACCACTTGTATCTAGATAGTTACCTTTCTAGGCAGAAAATCTAACATTCAGTAACTAAACCAAATCCCAGAGGCCCAACAGCCAAAAGGGCCCTAGCCGACATTTCATCCAGCCTCATTTTGCAGAGAAAATTGAGGCCCACAGAGGCCCATGTCTTGTCTATAGTTGCATACTTGGGTGGGATCCAGGTTTCTGATTTCTAGACCAGAATTCTTGTAGCTACATGGGCCTGGAATCCAGTATTTTCGGTTGAGTAAAATCACTTCCTGCCAGGTCCCTGTATGATTCTATTGAGAACCAGGGCTAAGGCTTTGTGGATTTGGGAAAACTTAAGTTTCCATTGCAAGCTTCAACCAATGAGTCCCAGAGGTGCTTTGAAGTTTCCGGCTTCCACATTTGACCACAAAGTGCTGCTTATGTCCTGATGCTTGCATGATTCAGTTAAGATGCTTTCCAAACCCAGTGACAGCAGCTGGGGCCCGCATCTCTAGTTAAGTTTCCCGATGAGCAGCAGAGGTCTGTACTTAGGGTTTCTGTGAAAGACACAAACTCCCAGTATCACATTTGGTCACACTGCAGGTTTGGCCAAATTATTTCATAGAAGTAGTTCTGACTGGCCAAAAAGGGTTTTTCTCCTGGAAACTGGGATCAAAGTGACTTTGGTCCTGATTTTTCTTGCTTTCAAGATGTGTAAGAACCAGATCACCACCCCCCAACCCAAAAAAACAAAACAAAACAGATAGAGCCTCCAGACTAATAGTTGCAAACTGGGATCCCAAATATTTAAGAATCAGTGGGGACATTTTCCCTGTCTTCCATGGAGTAATTCGAGTAACCAAAGGCTAACCCCAAAATGGGCTCCCCTCATATCTCACAGGCTGTTCCTGCATCTTGTAGTTTAATTACAAGGAGCAAGACTCAAGGCACCTCAAATTCTTGTGCCTCTCCAAAGAAAAAAAGGAAAAGAATGAAGGATGGTGACCCTGGGGGACAGGCTAGTAGCAGGAGTAGAGCTGTGACTTCACAGCTCGCAGGGAGTCATCACACTGTGCATCTGAGGTCAGGCCCTCAGGCAGCAGCGCCTGGCCCAGGATGCTGTCACAGGCAGGGACAGGTTGGCAGAACTCTTTCACAAAGTCGTCTTCTGAAGCCAGCAGCACTGCATTCCAGGTGGCAGTGTCCAGCTCCCCAGCCGTGCCCCCGTACTCCCTGGGGAGAATGCTTCTTGGAAGGCTTGTGTGGAGAGAGTTCAAGTCAGACCCATGGAGGAAGAACTAAAGGGAAATGAAATGATAACACATATGTTTTTAGGTTAATCAGGAATGCAGAAATCTCCTTTGTGGCAGGTGCCCAAATAAATGTCTGCTGAATGAAGAAAAGAAAGGTTAATGGCAACCCTACCCTTCCTTTTTCAGCCCAGAAAGCCTGGAGTGTCCTTAATTCTCTTTTCCTTAAACCATACGCCCTGTTGGCTGGACCTTCAGAATGTATCCAGGATCCAGCCACCTCACCACCACACTAATGGCAGCATGTCGCATCGCTTCTCCCCTGGATTCCTTCAGTGGCCACCTACCTGGTCTCCCTACCCCCACTATTGTCCCTCTGCAATCTAAGTTCTTTTCAATGAAAGTCAGTTGACGGTTGTTCCTCTATGTACAGCCTTCCAGCACTCCCACCTCACAGACTCAGGGGCCCCTCACAATCTTGCCTTGTTATTTCTCTGAGTCCTCCTCTGACCACTTGCCCCTCCAGTTTTGACCCAGCTGCGCCAACCTAGCTGCTCTCCCAGCATGCCAGGCAGGCTCCCACATCAGGGTCATGCCCTTGCTGGCCTCTCAGATACCTAGATGGCTCACTCCCTCACCTCTCAAGTCTTTGCTCAAATGTCTGCTTCTCAAGGCCGCTACCTCTAACCACTCAGTTAAATACTGCAACCTTTCCCACCTCACACATGCTATCATTTTCTCTGCTTTATTTTTCTCTGTAGCACTTACCACATTCTAATACTCAACAACATAATTCACTGTGGCTCTCTTTAGAATATAAGCTTCCTAGGGGCAGGGATTTTGGTCTGTTTTTTTCATCTAGAACATGCTTGCACATAGAGTTGATCAATAGATATTTCTGAATGAATGAACCTATGAAGGAACAAAGGAAGAACATCGTGGGCCCCAAAGAGGGGCATTTCACAGATGTCAAAAGACTTGTCCAAAGGCTGCTTTGGTAAAAGTTCCAAACAGAATCTTTAGGGACCCACATGGGTTCACACACAGGCAGGGAAGCCACTGAATTAGTGGTTTGCAAATCTAGCTGTGCATCAGAATCTCCTAAGGGGATCTTAAAGCACAGATCCCTGAGCTGATGAATCAAATCTTCAGGGAAAGAGCCTAGGAATCCGGAGCTGGATTTCAAGTTCCCTCCCTTAAAACTTTGAGATTTTCTAGCTATATATGTTACTTCTTTGAAAAAGCAAGGGCCCAGCACGGTGGCTCATGCCTGTAATCCCAGCACTTTGGGAGGCCAAGGCCGGTGGATCACCTGAGGTCAGGAGTTTGAGACCAACCCGGCCAACACGGTGAAACCCTTTCTACTAAAAACACAAAAATTAGCCAGGTGTGGTGGTGGGCACCTGTAATCCCATCTACTTGGGAGGCTGAGGCAGGAGAATCACTTGAACCTGTGAGGCAGAGGTTGCAGTGAGCTGAGATCTAGCACTGTACTCCAGCCTGGGCAACAGAGCCAGACTCTTTCAAAAAAAAAAGAAAAAAGAAAAAGCAAGTAAAATTCATGGCCGTCTTTGAAATGATCATCCTAGGCCTTGGGAAGGAGAAAAATACCATCCATCCCATTTCAATGAGTGGTGCTGGGAAAGGGAAGAGAGAGGTGGCTCTTCTGGGTCAGAAAGGAAGACTCAAAGTGTCCTTCACCCCTTCTTAAATAAGAGGTAAGCTAAAAACTCACCTAGCTCATAAACCTTGAATTGCTCCACAAACTACACAGCGGGACAACATATTAGACAAATGGAAAGGCTTATGCAGCATTTTTTAAGCCCCACAGTGCTAATGACTGTAACTTAAAAGAAAAATTATTTTAGAGACAGTGTTCTGCTGTTACCCAGGCTAGAACACAGTGGCAAGACCACAGCCCACCACGGCCTTAAACTCCTGAGATTGAGCAATCCTCCCACCTCAGCCTTCTGAGTAGTGAAGACTACACACGTGCCATCACACCCACCTCATTTTTTTTTTTAGTTGAGACAGAGTCTCACTATTGCCCAGGCTGGAGTACAGTAGCATGATCTTGGCGCACTGCAATCCCTGCCTCCCAGATTCAAGTGCTCTCGTGCCTCAGCCTCCCAAGTAGCTGCAATTACAGGCATGTGCCACCACACCTGGCTATTTTTTTGTATTTTTAGTAGAGACAGGGTTTCACCATGTTGGCCAGAGAGGTCTCAAACTCCTGACCTCAAGTGATCGGCCCACCTCAGCCTCCCGAAGTACTAGGATTACAGGCGTGAGCCACTGTGCCCAGGCACACCCACTTAATTAAAAAAATTTTTTTAGAGCTGGGATCTTGCTACACTGCTGAGGTTGGGAGGATCTTATAATAAAAATCCTGGCTGTGCTCACTCTACTGGCAAATATTACATTCTTACTAATTTCATCTTCCATCTTCCCCTCACAAAAAGGGACTGTTCATTTATTTTATCTGTAACTACTTTCCAAATTAGTAGTCCCAGGGCAAAAATAAACAAGTTCCAGATGTCACAAATAAATCAATGGAGGGAGGAAAGAGAAATCTCAAGTCAATAGGATCATCACTTACTCTGTTTGCTATTTTCTCCTTCAGAAATGGTTTTATGATGGCAAAAATGCCTTTAAATATTCGAGGTTCATTCACAACATGGACTGCTTTTATCCGAATGGGGAAACCATCCTGTGTGGGAAAGGCAAAGGGGTTTAGAACATCTGCAGAGTCTTTCCACACCTTCCTCCCCCACAGTTAAATCTTCATCTTCAGCTCCAATACATAAGTCTGATCTGATCCTCATGGCTGTCTCAACAACAGTCCACGTGGGGCCTAAATAGGAAGACAGACCTTAGGGAAATTCTTCCCTGGGACCCAAGACTGGGTAAGAAGAGAGGCAAACAGAGGCTGGGTGTGGTGGCTCACACCTGTAATCCCAGTGCTTTGGGAGGCTGAGGCAGGCGGATCACTTGAGGTCAGGAGTTTGAGACCAGGCTGGCCAACATGGTGAAACCCCATCTCTACTAAAAATACAAAAATTAGCTGGGCATGGTGGCACACATCTGTAATCCCAGCTACTTGGAAGACTGAGGCTGGAAAATTGCTTGAACCCAAGAGGTGGAGGTTGCAGTGAGCCAAGAACATGCCACTGCACTCCAGCCTGGATGACAGAGTTGAGACTCTGTCTCAAAAAAAAAAATGAAGAGAGGCAAACATATGAAGAGCTGTTGCTCTTATAGCAGAAAACAGTCTGAATCTATAGGCACGGATCTGGCAGATATCAGACCTTCTAGATCAGTATTGCCAAAGTATATTTCTCAGGATATTAGAGGTTATACAAAACAGGGCTCCACAGCAGGCAAATGAGTTTGAGAAACACAGTCCACTAAGTACAACCAAGTGGGTTTCCTTAACTGTAGTCCTGTTCAGAGCCTTTAACATGTAAATTCTTACAATGAAACTTACAAGAAAGGGACAGGCTATACCACATTTCCCAAACTTTTTTAATTTTTTCCCTTTGCTAGATGATGGACACTGATCTACACTCTTAATCCTGACACTTGAAACTACATGGTGTTCAGCAGGAAGCATCAAAAGGAGTGCCAGTGAAGGAAAGCCAGGGTCGGCTCAAAGTCAGAATTCAAATTTATGATAATGTCCAAATGTGCACTGATTTCTTTTTGAGACGGAGTCTGGCTCTGTCACCCAGGCTGGAATGCAGATCTTGGCTCACTGCAACCTTCACCTCCCAGGTTCAAGCAATTCTCCTGCCTTAGCCTCTCAAGTAGCTGGGATTACAGGTACCCGCCACCATGACCAACTAATTTTTGTAATTTTAGTAGAGATGGGGTTTCACAGTGTTGGCCAGCCTAGTCTCGAACTCCTAACCCCATGATCCGCCTGCCTCGGCCTCCCAAAGTGCTGGGATTAGAAGCATGAGCCACTGCGCCTGGACGTATGCACTGATTTCTTTAAATAATAAACCTGGTGCACCACAGGGACTGAAACATTTGTGGAAGCCAGCGAGAAGACCTACTATATCATTGGTGCCCCATAGTTCACAAAAGACAACACCCCACATGGCGGGTCAGAATGAACAAATAATCAAAACCTGTCACACCTGTGACAGGCTATATTTTCTCTAGGTCTCAGTTTCCCCATCTATCAAAAAGGAAAAATAGTTCTTGCCTTGCCTATCTCAGAGGACTCGTTGAAGGACTGAATGGGCCCTGATGGCTGTAAAAGCACTGTGCAAGCTGTTAAACGTGGTGCAGATATGTAGGGAACCCACAGACCCCAGTGACTCATGTTCTGAAACACAGAACATGAAGTATGAAGCATCTGACCAAAATACAGCCCAATAGAGCACCACATCCCCCAGGTCCACAGAGGGCAGGAGGAGCTCCAGCATCTTGGGCAGAAACATAATTTCTTAGGGGTTTTTTTTTTTTTGAGGCAGAGTTTTGCAGTTCTCACCTGGGCTGGAGTGCAATGGCACGATCTCATCTCACTGCAACCTCTGCCTCCTGGGTTCAAGTGATTCTCCTGCCTCACCCTCCCAAGTAGCTGGGATTCCAGGCACCTACCACAACGCCCATCTATTTTTGTATTTTTGGTAGAGACAGGGTTTCACCATGTTGGCCAGGCTGGTCTCAAACTCCTGACCTCAAGTGATCCATCCGCCTTGGCCTCCCAAAGTGTTGGGATTATAGGCGTGAGGCACCAAGCCCAGCCAGTTTTGTTTGTTAGGAGAATTTTTCCTCTGCCTTCCAGACCAAAAAAAGGCAAAAAGCAGTTCCCTAGTTTTTTGGACTCTTGCCTTGACAAT
Source organism: Aotus nancymaae (assembly GCF_030222135.1). Taxonomy (NCBI): domain Eukaryota; kingdom Metazoa; phylum Chordata; class Mammalia; order Primates; family Aotidae; genus Aotus; species Aotus nancymaae. The sequence goes on along the minus strand of NW_026988442.1, from coordinate 24,066,594 downwards.
GAAGTACGTACTCCAGAGGGTACTTGAGAGACTGATAAGAACAAGTGGTAAATAGGACTTTTAAATTTCTTCCCATAATGCTTTTGTGTTTTTCAGATTGCAGGTGTGGGATGTGCGGTTTGTGTATCATGTGAGACCCACAGTAAACGGACAGGCCCTGGGGAAAGCCAAAGCCACCACGAAACAGGCAGGACAGACAGGGGGTCTTACCTGCAGGATGCCAATCACCTTTTTGGCTATAAAAGGGCCAAAGTGAGATGCTTTTGATAAACTCACTCCTTTGTAGTCTGCAAGAATTACAATTCCATTCACTTGGGTTTCTTCCGACTGAATGAGTTTCTCTAAGGTCAAGTATATGGCTCGGATGTTTTCGGTAATTGGATAGTTGCTTGGTATCCATCTGTCTAAGGTTGTAAGAGATTGACAGTATGTTACAGAAATTAATATAAATAAGTGATCAGACAAAGATTTATCTCCTTTCTAACACTGTTGTTTCAAAATGGAAAAGAAAGATGTTCTAGTAGCCGTGTCTCTATTTAGGTTAGCAAATGGAACAATAAGCAGCAGCTGGTTTCTTAACTCCAAACAGCAGCACATTTTGCAATGCAAATACAATGGAGTGTTGAGGTTAAAAGCATGAGCTCTGGCTGGGCACAGTGGCTCATGCCTGTAATCCCAGTACTTTGGAAGGCCGAGGTGGGAGGATTGCTTAAGCTCAGGAATTCAAGACCAGCCCAGGCAACATGGCAAAACCCCATCTCTACAAAATATACAAACGTTAGCCAGGTGTGGTAGGGTGTGCCTGTAGTCCCACTACTTGGAAGGCTGAGGTGGGAGGATCACATGAGCTCAGGAGGTTGGGGCTGCAGTGACCATGATCATGCCACTGTACTCCAGCTTGGGTGACAGGGCGAGACCCTGGCTCAAAAAAAAAAGTATGCTCTCTGAAGTAAAAAGTATTCTCTCTGAAGTAAAAAGCATGCATTCTGGGTCAGGCACAGTGGGTCACACCTGTAATTCCAGCACTTTGGAAGGCCAAGGCGGGTGGATCACAAGGTCAAGAGATCAAGACCAGCCTGGCCAACATGGTAAAACCCGTCTCTACCAAAAATACAGAAGTTAGCTCGGTGTGGTGGTGCACACCTGTAGTCCCAGCTACTCCGGAGGCTGAGGCGGGAGAATCACTTGAACCCGGGAGGCGGAGGTGGCAGTGAGCTGAGATTGTGCCACTGTATTCCAGCCCGGTGACAGAGTGAGACTCATTTCATAAAAAAAAATATGCATTCTAAAGTCAGACGCACCTTAGGGTCTGAATGTTACTAGCTGTGTAACTGTGGGCAAGTTACTTCAATACCTCACTCTGAGCCCTCATCTCCTCATAAGTAGAATAGGGTGATAATACCTGCCTTCATGGACATCTGTGCTTTACGCCGTCATGTATTTCCCCTTATCTTCATAGTACCAACCTGATTTTCCTTAGGGAATTACCTCCTCCCACTCTAGCCATGCAGTTTGGATAGAACTGACTTGACTCCTGACTTCAGAGGGGAGTGAGTGACTAGGGACCGATTGGCCAATCTGACAGCACATCCTTTTGGCCACGGTGTGTGATCCAAGCCAGGTCAAGCAGAGTCGAGGAGACTAATTCTAGGACTCTGGCCCTTGGGAAAGAGATCTCTTTCCTCTTGTAGTTTTGAGGCTGTGAGTCCGAGATTCACAGGCCCCAGGAAGCAAAAGAGCTGGCCTGGGAATGAAGGCCCTGTTGAGGACAGCAGCAGTGGAGATAGCTTTCCAGTGCCAGAGTTTGGGCCCCTGAATCCAGTTTCACCTGGACTTCAGTTATCTGAGCAACTGTGTTTTTTGCTTGTTTCGGCCAATGTGAGTTGGCTTTCTGTCATTTGCCACCCAAAGACTGAGTCTTGGCCAGATGTAGTGGCTCACGCCTGTAATCTCAACTCTTTGGGAGGCCAAGGCAGGTGGATCATTTGAGGTCAAGAGTTAAAGACCAAGCCTGGTCAACATGGTGAAACGCTGTCTCTACTGAAAATACAAAAATTAGCTGGGAATGGCGGTGCATGCCTGTCGTCTCAGCTACTTGGGAGGCTGAGGCAGGAGAATCACTTGAACTCAGGAGGCGGAGGTTGCAGTGAGCCAAGATCGCACCACTGCACTCCAACCTGGGCAACAGAGGGAGACTCTATCTCAAAAAACCAAACAAACAAAAAAACTGAGTCTTGACTCATACACAACCTTGAGGGGAGTACTGTGAGGATGAAGCATAGTGCTATGTTCCCTCATAAAACTCCTCTTTCTAAGGTGAATACTTCTTTAACACGCTCCATGTATTTAATGACTCATTCCTCTCTTTGGGGAAGAAAAAATGAAAATGCCCTTTTTTACTGTTAACCACTATTCTCAAGAAAATCACAGCAAAAATCTGTGTGCCTCTTTCTTAAAAGATAAAACTTCACAGCTGGGGGCAGTGGCTCACGCCTGTAATCCCAGCATCTTGGGAGGCCGAGGAGGGCAGATCACAAGGTCAAGAGATTGAGACCATCCTAGACAACATGGTGAAACCCCGTCTACTAAAAATACAAAAAAATTAGATGGGCGTGGTGGCACACGCCTGTAGTCCCAGCCCCCTGAGAAGCTGAGGCAGAAGACTCACTTGAACCCAGGAGGCGGAGGTTGCAGTGAGCTGAGATTGCAGCACTGCACTCCAGCCTAGCGACAGAGTGAGACTTTGTCTCAAAAAAAAGATAAAACTTCACATTTGCCAACAATGAGATACGTGATATGTGCAAAATTCTTATGAAAGATCTTTGTGCCCAAATTGTGCCAGCTTGCTGTTTAACATTGCTACCAATTAAACCTGCCTCTGTTTAACTGGATATTATTCCTTTCAATCACGTCTTAAAAGAGCTTTAACAAAGGCAAAGCTGATGCCCAATTGAAAACAAATGTTTCTGTGTATGCCTCCTCCTAAAAGCCTGGGTTGGTGGGAAGGAGTCCATATCTGCTCCAGGCATGTGGGGAAAAAATTCACTCACGAGCAAAGGGTTGAAACCATGCAAGCAAAGGTGCAATCGGTGTTGCAATAGCTGATTGTGTTGTAATATTCTTAGGAGTCGAGTAAAGAGAAGCCGAAAAACCTGCTGACTGGTTTCTAGGTCTCCTGGTGCCCTAAAATCTGCACTGCATTGCTTATTTTAAAATAAACACCACTAATTTTGGCAAGTACCTACAATAGCAGGTAAGCCATTAACAGTGGTCTTGGTACATACACAGTAAAGTCTGAAGAGAATGGTTTAGCCTCTAAACAGAGTTTGGGGAATGACTAAAGGCAGAGGAAAGTGCATGGAGGCGTCAACTCCCCGTCAAACTTCCCTTCAACAGGGCGTTTACATGCATGAGCAAAAGAGGGCTACCAGTGTGTTCTCATTCCCTGGCTTACTTGGGGAGAACACTGCATCTTACTTTCCATTTTTCTCTCAGCTCTGGTCTGATGGAAGCTAGGAGTGGAGCAGAACATTCTAAAGTTCATAATGCTTTTGGTGTCATGGAAGAGAACAGGCCTAAGAATCAGAAATCTTGAGTTCTGGCAGCCCCTGGTCACTGTGTTGAAATGCTCTCTGCGGAGCATTTCTTTCTTTCTTTTTTTAAATTTTTTGTAGAGACAGGGTCTCACCATGTTGCCCAGGCTGGTCTCAAACTCCTGGCCTCAAGCAGTCCTTCTCCCTTGCCCTACCAAAGTGCTGAGATTACAGGTATGAGCCACTGTGCCTGGCTGGGGAGTATTTCTAAATGCTCTTTTAGTGGCAGAGAGCCCCCATTCATAAACTACCATGACAAAGAAATGTAAGGTGTCCTGATTACTGCCATGAAGTGCTAAGATCAAAAAACAAATCCAAAGTGAATCCTGTCAGTGGCTCAACAAAACAGAGGAAAGGAAGCAAAGGTTGGAGGAGGCACAGAGGAGGCACCTTTCCAGGTGTCTGCCAAGTCCACACCCTTGCACTGATACCTGTACTGCAAACTACCCACAAAGAGGACTCAGGGAGGGCCCTGGCAGCCATGCTTGTATCCTGCTGCCAGGGGCAGGCTCCTCAGCCCCACCAGATGCTCCCCACTAGAAATCTGGAATCTGAATTGAGGCACTTAATTGGGTGGTCAGGCAAACCTGAGAGCTGAGGGGGTGCCAGATTTAACTACATGCACTGGAGGAGGACAGCCATACACAGAAAACAGTGTGAAGAAGATGTGCAAAAGGCAGAAATGCGTGGCTAAGGGCCAACAGCCCATCGGGCAGAGACAGGGAGAATGGCTGTCTTGGCTCCTGGTGGTATTCTGGTTCTTGTTTCTAGGCCCTAGTAAGAGCTGCCACACCTTCAGCTCTCTTCTGGTTCTGGGATATATTCCTGTCTCCTTAGACTAAATCCTTCCTTTTTTCTGAAGTTGGTTTGAGTAGGTTTTTGTCATCTGCAATCCAAACAGCCTTGACTATGACAAAGGAGGGGTAAAAAAGGGACTCAGAAAGGAGGACAGGGTGCTGAATGGACACACTGCAGAAAGACTGGACACGCACACCCCACAACAGTCTAGGGACATACCTGGGCGGATGCAGACGACATGGCAGCCCCTGGGGTCAGTGTGGGGCAGCACAGTGAGGAACCCGGAAGCAAGGACATCTTTTAAGGCTGATGGCTTCAAGTTATTGAAGACTTCGGGCCAGCTTCTCCTGCCGCTGTGGTAGTTGACGAGGAGCTGCAGGGCTCGGTCATAATCAAACTTGCGGGCCCGGAGGAAACGCAGCAGGAAGGCGTCGTCGAGGGATGTGCTCAGGTTTGGGTACTCCTTCCGCACCATGTCACGGAGGGCCTGCACATCTCGAAGTCTCCATTCTGGCTTTTCCTGCAGCTCTTCCCGGGCTTTGGTGACCAGTTCTTCTGTCAGTGAGCACACGTAGCCTGGAGGCTCAGGTGGTGGCGGCAGCTCATTTTCAGAGAGTGAGGCCACAGAAGGGCTGGTTCTCAGAGAGTCACTTTCTTCTGACATTAGCTACCAGGGTCCCTGCCAACAGAGAAGCCCTAAGCCACGTTAACAAGGCTTAGCAGTGCTTATTCCAAATCCCAGGGCAGCACAGTGCAGGGGACAGGAACACTTCCTGTAAAAGCCAAGTAACCTCAGAGCAGCGTTTCTCAACTGGGGGCAATGAACTGGATCTAAACCATACACACGTCTGACCCCAGGCCGGCTGCATCCCCAGGGAGGTAGCCAGCAGCTCTAGCAGACTATACACTCCCTAATGAACACCAGGGCCTTACTTATAAATGTATGAATAGGTGCTCGACCTTATTCATCATTAAATAAATGTAAATTAAAACAACTCTGAGGCCAGGTGAGGTGGCTCATGCCTGTAATCCCAGCACTTTGGGAGGTCGAGCAGGTGGATCACCTGAGGTAAGAGTTTGAGACCAGCCTGGCCAACACGGTGAAACCCCATCTCTACTAAAAACACAAAATTTAGCTGGGCATGGTGGCACATGCCTGTAATCCCAGTTACTCGGGAGGCTGAGGCAGGAGAATTGCTGGAACCGGGGAGGTGGAGGTTGCAGTGAGCCAAGATCATGCTACTGCACTCCAGCCAGAGCAAGAGTCAGTCTCAAAAAAAAAAAAAAACTGTGAGATTCAGATTGGCAAAAATAAAAAAAATGTGCTCTGATATGCTTGTTGCTGCTGGGAGTACAAATTGACATAGCCTCTTTGGAGGGAAGCTGTCAATATCTTCAGAATGTAAACCCACATGCCCTTTGGTCAACAATTCCATTTCTAAGACATATACTTGTACATATGTGCAAAATATGCACATGGCCTTCACAAGTATTGAATATAATGATAAAAGATTAGAAACACCTTAACTGCCCATGATGGGGGGACTGGTTAAGTAATATTACCATATGAATGGGGTACTAGTCAGTCATGAAAAGGAATTAGGCAGCTCTTTATGAATTGACATGTTAAAAAAGCAACTTGTAGAATAGTGTACAGAAAATAATCATGTTTTTAATGTATACACACATATACACTTGTGAATGCACAGAAAATTTCTGGAAGGATATAAGAAACTTACCAATGGTTACCTCTAGGGAACATAACTGTAGAAGTGAACATTTAAGATGAGAAAGGGGATTTTTACTGTACTGTTTGAATTTTTTATCACATACCCATGTAACTTATCGTGGCAGCTGGGAATATGTGCCCATCAGATTTCCTGCTGGGAAAACGTAATTGATAAAGGGCCCCAGTGGCTGTCCCTCTAGATCCACTCTCCAGGGGAAGCCAAAACTTCCCACAGCCCTCTGTGGCCTCACTGCTCGTAGCACTGATTGAGTGAGACATGGGACTCCAACAGGCAGCTTTGGCTTGAGGGCCTGGCCAAACCTTTGTTGGGACTGCCCTGCAGGAAGAGACTTGCTGCCCAAAGCTCCTTCACAGGAGCTGATTTGCATCACTGTCAGTGGCTCTTCCTGACTTCTCCCGCTCCCTTCCCAGTGTTGTTCTTCACAGGGGTTGCCTCTAAATTTCTAGCATGTCTAATCTCATTCTAGTGTCTGCTTCTTAGAGGACCTGAATTCACGCACTTTTTTTTTGCTGAGATGGAGCCTTGCTGTCACCCAGGCTGGAGTGCAGTGGTACAATCTTAGCTCACTGCAACCTTCACCTCCCGGGCGCCAGTGAGCCTCCTGCCTCTGGCCTCAGTCTCCTGATTAGCTGGGATTACAGGCATGCATCACCATGCCCGGCTAATTTTTTTATATTTTTAGTAGAGATGGGGTTTCACCATATTGGCCAGGCTGGTCTCGAACTCCTGACCTTGTGATCTGCCCACCTGGGCCTCCCAAAGTGCTGGGATTACAGGCTTCAGCCACTGTGCCTGGACTTTTTTTTTTTTTTAAAGATGGAGTCTTGCTCTTGTCACCCAGGCTGGAGTGCAATGGCATGATTTCGGCTCACTGCAACCTCCGCCTCCTGGATTCAAGTGATTCTCCTGCCTCAGCCTCCCGAGTAGCTGGGATTACAGGCATCTGCTGCCACGCCCAGCTAATTTTTTTGAATTTTTAGTAGAGATGGGGTTTCACCATGTTGGCTAGGCTGGTCTTAAACCCCTAACCTCAGGTGATCACCTGCCTTAGCCTCCCAAAGTGCTGGGATTACAGGCATGAACCACCGTGCCCGGCCATACTTTTTTTGTTTTTTAAGAGAGAGATAGGGTCTTGCTCTGTCACCCAGGCTTAAGTGCAGTGGCACAATCATAGCTCTCTGCAACCTAGAACTCCTGGGTTCAAGCAATCCTCCTGCCCCAGCCTCCCAGGTAGCTGGGACTATAGGCGCACACCAACATGCCTGGCTAATTTTTAAATTTTTTTCTCAGGCTGAGCATGGTGACTCACACTTGTAATCCCAACACTTTAGGAGGCTGAGGCAGGTGGATCACCTGAGTTCAGCAGTTTGAGACCAGCCTGGCCAACATGGCGAAACCCTGTCTCTACTAAAAATACAAAAATTAGCCAGGCATGGTGGCGCACACCTGTAGTGCCAGCTACTTGGGAAGCTGAAGCAGGAGAATCGCTTGAAACCAGGAAACAGAAGTTGCAGTGAGCCAAGATTATGTCACTGCACTCCAGCATGGGCGACAGAGTGAGACTCCATTTCAAATAAATAAATAAAAATATATTTTAAAAGGACCACTCTGTTGTCTTGAGAATGGACTCTAAGTGGGTGAGGACTGAAGCAAAGAGGCCATTTAGAGGTTATTGTAATAATCCAGGAGAGAGATGCTGGTGGCCTGGAGCAGGTAGCCTTTGCTGATCCCCGGGCCAAGGGAGGTGCCTCCCCTACACTTCTCCCATTCTGTTGCAATTGTCTGTTGGCAATTTGTGAGCAACATCCAAGTATGTCTTCTTCATTATCTTAAATCCAGCATGTAACGTGGTGTCAGACACATAGTCTGCACTCCATAAATATTTATTGAATGACGTTGGTCTGCTTGACAGAGGTATGCTAAGTGAAGAATGGAACAACTATGGCTTTGTTTCTATGGAAGTCATCAAGAGCTGCCTGCAATCGCAATCTAGTGTCTACCTGAGACAAACTAGTGTTCACAAGGTATAGGCCTCACCTCCAGCCTCATTTCCCACCTCACCCCACCTTGATGCACATTAAATGCCAGTCAAAACAAACTGATGACCCATCGTCCTTGGAACACCTCGTGCACTTCTGATACACTCTACCCGAAATTTTCTCTTCTTTGTTCCTAATCAGACAGCTCAAATTGCCTTCAAGACCCAGCTGCCATGTTACCTCCTCTCTGAATCCTTCTCAAACTACCTGAGGGTGATTCCCTCCAGTTTTCCACAAAACTAGGTTCCTATTTCTTTTTTAGAAATTACAGTCCAATGGCATGGGCATTTACATAAAACCAGGCTCAATTTCACCACCCTTTCATTTATCCAGTAATTACTGATCACCTACCAGATATGTCAGGCACTGTGCTCACAGGCACTGGGAACGCACATACAAACAATCTAATTCCTTGCCTTATGAAGCTTACATCACAGTAGAATGAAGATAATGCACACTTGAGCATTTTACCATATATCAAGCATTGCTAGCCCTTTATGCATTTCCTCATTTTATTTTCACAGTATTTGGTGAGAGCGCTATTAATGTTACCATTTTAAAAAGGACAAGGAGCACTGCCTCTTAGAATGTAAGTTCCACGAGGGCAGAGTGCTTGTCTGCCACGTCCGCTGCCACCCCCAGTGCCTGACACATGGCAGTGGTCCTGTAAACCAGCGGGGGATATAGGTTAAGCAATGCGCCAAAGGGGCACCTGATGAGGCAGAGCAAGGATGCGTCTAGCCCCACCCTGGGCTCCTCATCTCTACCCTCCACCTGGAGCTTCCTGTTGACTCTCCAGGGCCTCAGCAGTGCCGAGCGCCCAGCAGGGTTCAGTCACAGGCTGATGAATGAGCTGACAGGCGGACATATGAGTGAGATGCAGACACCACTTACGGGTGAAGCCGGGGATCTCCCCCCACCTGGAGCCCATCGCTTTCCGGAGCATCACTTTCCTCTCCACCCCTTCCTCTCAACAAGCAGAGGTCAGGAGGCCATCTCTCCTGGAGCCCCCGAACCCCACATCTCATGGACAACCTTCCGAGGCCCCCATTTCCGGCTGTCACCCCCTCCCCAGGTGTCCCCATTTCCTAGGGTCTCTTGCGCCTCTGGTACCCACTTCCGGTGATCCTTCCCTCTCAAGGGTCCCTCTCCTCGGCCCCCAGGGCACACGGACGGGCTCGCGGGCACTCACCGGCCCGGCTATGGGCGGAGCGCGGGTCAATCGGCGGCGGGAGCCTCGTCCGGCAGCACGCGCAGAAACGACCCGCACTCCCGGCCCGGCCGGCCCGGCCCCTCGCGCCGGAAGTGACGTGCCAGGGCGTGCGAGGCGGGGCTTCGCCTAGGAGCGCGCATGTGCGACACCTCCCGGCAACGCCGGCATTCTGTCCCCACCTAGCGGCCGGGACTCAGCGCTGCGGACCCGGAGTGGCTTGGAGGAGCTGGGGCGCCAGCCGCTTGTCAAACCCGGCTTATGGATGGGGAAACTGAAGCTGCCATTTTCCAAGAACATGCTAACATGTACCTATTGTTTCACATCCATGATCTCATTAACTCCTCATATTTACGCAATTCCCTTATTTCACGAAAAGGAAAGTGGCAATCAAGGCGGTAAAGGGCTTCAAACCCAGATCTCAGGATTAGCATTCTAGACTTTCCTCTATTACGGCTGCTATCAGAACTGTCTGCTCCAAAAGGGGAGATTCCAAACCAGGAGACGTCTGTCTGTCATTAACTGAGTGACCTGGAGCAAGTCCCCATTCCTCCTTGGGCCTCTGTTTCCTCATCTGAAACCTGATTCTTGCTCCGGAGCCTGATTCAATAATTACTTTTTTCCTGCTTTGGGCTCATAAAGTTCCCTCCAGACAAAGACATGACTAACTCCCATCCCAGTCCCTCAAGATCCCCCCCGCAAGGATTTTGTGCAACTGCAACTTTTAGACAAATCTCCTAGGTCCCTCTGAGGCAGAGTAGACTCTAAGCCATTTCTAGAGAGAAATTCTGGTGGTCCAGGAGAACTCTGAGCCCCAAGAGACGACCTTAAATAGTCTTTTCGTTTCTCTACCCCAGGGGCAGGAGGAGTCCCAAGAAGATGGGAAGTGATCCATGAGGGCCATAAGAACATGGCAGTTTCTGCCAGATGCTAGATTGAGGGGCAGGGGGTGGCAGTGTGGAGGGGACCTGGGAATCATGAGTTTTGACTCCTGCTGTCAGCTTCATCGCTTCTAGGAATTACAGAAAAAATATAGAATATTCACTACAGTTTGAATTTCAGATAAACATGTAAATATGTTCCTTTCCAAACACAAAAAAATAGGCCTGAAATGGTGGCTTATGCCTGTAATCTCAGCACTTTGGGAGGCTGAGGCAGGTGGGTCACCTGAGGTCAGGGGTTTGAGACCAGCCTGGCCAACATGATGAAACCCGTGTCTACTAAAAATACAAAAAAAAAAAAAAAAAAAAAAAAAAAACTAGCTGGGCGTGGTGGCAGGCACCCGTAATCCTTGCTGCTTGGGAGGCTGAGGCAGGAGAATCGCTTGAACCCAAGAAGTGGAGGTTGAAGTGAGCTGAGATGGCGCCATTGCACTCTAGCCTGGGCAAGAGCAAAACTCCATCTCAAAAAAATAAATAAATAAAATAAATCTAAAAATTAAAAAAATAATTTAAAAAATAAAAAATAAATATGTCTTATGCAACATTTGGAACATATTTATACTTAAAAAATTGTTGTTTATAGGAAATTCAAATTCAGCTGCTGGGAATCATGGGTTTTGTTTTGTTTTGTATGCTAAATCCATGTATTATTTTCCTGTTACTGTTACAAGGAATTACTACAAGCTTCATGGATTGAAACAACACAGATATATTCTCTTGCAGTTCTCTAGGTCAAAAGTCTGAAGTCAAGGTATTGGCAAGGCTGCATTCTTTCTGGGGACATCAATTTCTTTCCACCCTTTTCAGTTTGTAGAGGCCACCTGCATTCCTTAGCTCATGGCCCCCTCCTTGAATCACCTCAACCTCCTGCTTCTGTTGTCACATCTACTACTGACTGATCCTCCTGCTTCCCGCTTCATATAAGGACTCTTGGGATTACATTGGGCCCTCCCAGATAATCCAGAATAATGGTACCATATCGAGATCCTTACATTAATTACATCTGTGAAGTCTCTTTTAAAACGGAAGGTAAGGCTGGGTGCAGTGGTTCATACTTGTAATCCCAGCACTTTGGGAGACTGAAGTGGGTGGATCACTTGAGGTCAGGAGTTCGAGACCAGCCTGGCCAACCTGGTGAAACACCATCTCTACTAAAAATACAAAAATTAGCTAGGCATGGTGGTGGACGCCTGTAATCCCAGCTGCTCGGGAGGCTGAGGCAGGAGAATGGCTTGAACCTGGGAAACAGAGGTTGCAGTGAGCCGAGATCATGCCACTGCACTCCAGCCTGGGTGACAGAACGAGACTCTGTTTCAAAACAAAAAACAAACCCAAAAACATAAGGTAGGATATTCACAGGTTTCAGACATTAGCATGAGGACATCTTTTAGTGGTGGTGTGGAGGAATTATTCAGCCTACCATCTGGCATCCCTAATCCTGGCTGTGCCACCTTAGCCAAGTCACTCAAATTCCTGAAGCCTCCAGTTTTTAATGGGCAAAAAGCTGATTAACTTACAACCATATAAATGAATTTACACCTTTTCTTACGCCAGGTAAACAGGTATTTTTATTTATGTATGTATTTATTTTGAAAAGGAGTCTTGCTCTTGCCCAGGCTAGAGTGCAGTGGCGCAATCTTGGCTCACTGCGACCTCCGCCTCCCAGGTTCAAGCAACTCTCCTGCCCCAGCTGAGTAGCTGGGATTGCAGGTGCCTGCCAGTACACCAGGCTAATTTTGTATTTTTAGTAGCGAAGGGGTTTCACCATGTTGGCCAGGGTAGTCTTGAACTCCTGACCTCGTGATCTGCCCGCCTCAGCCTCCCAAAGTGCTGGGATTACAGGCATGAGCCTCTGCACCCAGCCAGGTATTTTTAATAGAGTTGGGGTTTTGCCATGTTGGCCAGGCTAGTCTTTTTTTTGGTGGGGGGGACAGAGTTTCATTCTTGTTGCCCAGGCTGGAGTGCAGTGGCCTGATCTTGGCTCACCACAACTTCCTCCTCCCAGGTTCAAGCGATTCTCTGCCTAAGCCTCCCGAGTAGCTGGGATTACAGGCATGTGCCACCATGTCCAACTAATTTTGTATTTTTAGTAGAGACAGGGTTTACCCATGTTGGTCAGGCTGGTCTCGAACTCCCGACCTCAGGTAATTCGCCTGTCTCGGCCTCCCAAAGTGCTAGGATTACAGGTGTGAGCTACTGCGCCCTGCCAATAGCAGCTCTTGTGGCAAATGGTGAGGGTTGACCCTGTCCTAACCATGTTTTCCTAGGTATTGGAATAAGCCTCTTTCCTAAATCCCAAACCTAGGACCTACTGCTGGTACGTGGAGCCCAGATGGTAATCTGTCGGTCTGTAGGATGTTTAATGTCATTCCTAGGCTTTACCCACTAGGTGGCAGTAGCACTCCACATTCACAGTGATGAAAACCAAAGATCTCTTCAGTCATTGCCAAATACCACCTGGGAGACAAAGCTGCTCCAAATTAAGAACTACTATTGTGGGAGAAAGAACGTTGGGTTCTGGTCAGACAGACCTGAGTTTAAATCCTGTGTCACTCACCAGCTGTGTAACATTGGAACAATTATCTGCCTCTCTAACCCTTGGTTTCATCAACCATAAAATCCTATACTAACTGCTACCAGGCGTTGAATGCTTTCATTGGTAGACTGCTGAGCTCTTTGCATGGATAATCTCATTTTGATTGCCAATAACAGAATCCTGGGGCTGGGTGTGGTGGCTCACATCTGTAATCACAGCACTTTGGGAGGCCGGGGCAGGTGGATCACTTGAGGCCAGGAGTTCGAGACCAGCCTGGCCAGCATGGTGAAACCCCCATCTCTCCTAAAAAATACAAAAATTAGCCAGGTATGGTGGTGGGTGCCTGTAATCCCAGCTATGCAGTAGGTTTAAGCAGGAGAATTGCTTGAATCCGGCGGGTGAAGGTTGCAGTGGGCCGAGATTGTGCCATTGCACTCCAGCCTGAGCAACAGAGTGAGACTCCACCTCAAAAAACAAACAAACAAACAAAAATACCCCCTCAAAAAACCTCCAGAATCCTGCAAGGACACTGACCAGTGGAAGTAGGGAGGAAGATGAGGAGGGAGTGGTCTATATTAGGCATCTTCTCTGTACCTTTGCTGAAAGCATGTGACCTCACATACATTTCTGTGCTGTCACTGGCTGTGATCTTGGGCAAATCAGGTTTTTCCCTGAGGCTCAGTTTTCTCATCTGTGAAAATAATACCAGCTGGGGAATTCTGGAAAGATGGAGGCAATAATGCCTAGCATAGATTTGAATCTCCCCAAATCTTCCCCCAAAAATAGAAAAAAATTCATAAACACATTTACCACAAAACTAGATGACAAGGCATCTTCATGAACTCCAAAAAACAAGTGAGTGGGAACAAATCAGCAACAGCTACAAGGCCTGCATGCCGTTGGCATCTCCGTGCAGCAGAAATAGACGGGAAGCGGCAAGGCGTCTGAAGGACCTGAGAAGTGGAGAGTGCTGAAATTGCAACGTGGATTCACGTGTTGCTGGGAAAACAGCAGCTGAAACTGGAAAGCGTTTTGCCAACTGCAGTAGTGGATGAGTGCAAGGTATTTGCCACACAACCTAAGGCTTAAAGGAGTTTTTAACCCTTATGAATTCCTGAGTCATTTTAACCAGTAATGATAGCATCTTCCCATTTTATCAGCTGCTGTGTCCTTGTAAACAAAAGATTTCAAGTGTGGAAGAAAGGAACTACAGATGTAATACAGAAGAGGTTCCATAAACATCCTATAAAACTATTTGCATTGGATATATCAGTGTGAACTCGGGACTATTTTTAAAGGAAATGTATATGCATGTATTCATATATATGACACCTTGTTCCATCTACTAAAAAGATTTAAACCGTGGTCTTGTAGCAATGAGCATACCTTGTACCCAGATAATATTTTTGATTAATAAAAATAAAAGACTTCTTGTCCGGGTGTGGTGGCTGCCACCTGTAATCCCAGCACTTTGGGGGCTGAGGCGGGTGGTTCACAAGGTCAAGAGATCGAGATTATCCTGGCCAACATGGTGAAACACCGTCTCTGCTAAAAATACAAAAATTAGCTGGGCGTGGTGGCATGTGCCTGTAGTCCCAGCTACTCAGGAAGTTGAGGCAGGAGAATTGCTTAAACCTGAGAAGTAGAGGTTTCAGTGAATCGAGATCGCACCGCTGTACTCCAGCCTGGCAACAGAGTGAGACTTTGTCTCAAAAAATGAAAAAAAAAAAAAAAAGAAGACTTCCTGAAGAAATTTCTCGTTCCAGATCTGTAGCAAGAAATATACAAAATTAGCCTGGAATATCTTGTCATGCCAAATAATAAGAAAGCTATCAAAGGCTAGCAGGGTCACATCAAAAGGACTTAGAAGCCAACCTGAAGATGAAACAATTTTAGCTGCAACAAAGCTGATACTTGAAGTTGATTGAAACTCATCAAATATGTTTAAAACCCTGGATTCATAATGATATCCAGCAAATTGATCACCTTCTGAAGATGGCGTGGAAATAAATTATATTCTTCCAAAGTAGGTAAGTAAAAAGAAAGGATCTAGTCACTCTCCCGCCTTTCCTAAATGAATTGTAGCACTGGGTAACCGAATAATAAAGGAAAGAAGCTCCCTATAAATTTACTACAGCTAATACATGAAAACAAAATGATACAATATTGCCATTTTGTTATTTACAGTGAATTGACGTATCTAGGCATTGTACACAATGGCAGTTGACATAAAAAAAAAAAAAGAGCAAACTCCAACCTTGCAGGAGCTGCTTGGAAAGGAGTCCAGCACCAGTTATAATTATGCCAAAAAGATGGACCTTGAGTCTAACCCAGCTGCTTATTTGCAGGAAATGCAGAGGTCAGAGGGCCATGTTGTATCATACTATAAGGATACAACTGACAAAATTCAGACTCTGAGAAACTACGTGTAAAACAGCCTGAATTCAACAGATAAACTTCAAGGAAAAAACAAAGGATGGAAGGGAGAACCTGTAGATTATTTTTAAAAAGAGGTTTTTGGATTGATAAAAGAGGATTTTGAACGGGCACTGTGGCTCACGCCTGTAGTCCCAGCACTTTGGGAGGCCGAAATGGGAGGATCGTTTGAGGCCAGGAGTTCAAGACCAGCTTGGGCAACATGGTGAAACCCTGTCTCTACAAAAAAATGCACAAATTAGCCAGGTGTGGTGGCACGTGCCTGTAGTCCTAGGTACTCAGGAGGCTGAGGTGAGAGGATCACCTGAGCCTGGGGTGTTCGAGGCTGCAGTGAGCTATGACTGCACTGATGTACTCCCTCTTGGGCGACAGAGTGAGACACTGTCTCCAAAAAAAAAAAAAAACCAAAAAACAAAAACAAGCTTTTAAAAAGTGAATACAGCCAGGTATGGTGGCTCATGCCTGTAATCCCAACACTTTGGGAGGCCCAGGCTGGCAGATCACCTGAGGTCAGGAGTTCAAGACCAGCCTAGCCAACATGGTGAAATCCCGTCTCTACTAAAATACAAAAATTATCCGGGCATGATGGTGGGTGCCTGTAATCCCAGTTACTCGGGTGACTGAGACAGGATACTCTCTTGAACCTGGGAGATGGTAGTTGCAGTAAGCCGAGATTGTGCCACTGCACTCCAGCCTGGGCGGCTGAGCAAGACTCTGTCTCAAGAAAAAATTAAATAAAAATAAAAAGTGTACACAACTAAACAATACAATCTAGGGATGCACATTCAGATGATTAAGCCATGAAGAAATGCAAAGAAATAATTAATATTCAGATTAGTGGTTATTTTGTGGGGAGAGGCTGTGATTGATACGGAGTACCTGGTGAGGTGCAGAGGGGAACCCTGAGGTGGCTGCAAAAGTTCTGTTGCTTGACCTGGGTGGTGATTACAGAGTGTTTGCCTTGTTATAACTCACTAAGCTACATTTTTTTTTTTTTTTGAGATGGGGTCTCACTCTGTCGCCCAGGGTGGAGTACAGTAGTGTGATCTCAGCTCACTGTAGCCTCAGACCTCCCCAGACTCAAGTAATCCTCCTACTGCAGCCTCCTGAGTAACTGGGACTATAGGTGCACACCACCATACCTGGCTAATTTATGTATTCTTCGTGGGGATGGGGTTTCGGGTTTTGCCATATTGCCCAGGCTGGTCTCAAACTCCTGGGCGCTAGCGATCTGCTCACCTCGGCTTCTCAAAGTGCTGGGATTACAGGTGTGAGCCACTGCACCTGGCTGCTACAAATTTAATTTGTGTGGTTTTCTGCATCTGTTTTGCTCTATAAAATAAAGGTTTTAAAAAATGAAGACAGAAGTACCTACTTCACATTCGTGTGTGTGCATATGTATATACATGTATATAAATGTGTGGCTTCCGTTAGCACCAGGTGTGTCGGTAGATGCTCACTAAATACGACTTCCCCATGAATTTTGTTCAAAACTTGACATGTGTGATTTCAGCACCATTACTGACATCACTCACATGTGTGGCTAATTAAAAATTGTTCATGTTTCCCAACTGGGGCAGAGACTTGAAAAATAAAATAAAATAAAAAACTTTTAATGCTTGTTAGGTGATACTATGTGCCAGGCACTGTTTCCAGTGTGAATAATCTAATTGCATCCTCTTAACTGTATTGTGATTATTCCCATTTTATGGAGAAGAAAACTGAGGCTTAGAGAGATTCCCTGTGGCCACACAGGAGGTGGCAGAGCAGCCTGTTTCTTTTGCTGTTGTTGTTTTGTTTTGTTTTGAGGCAGTGTCTCACTCTGTGGCCCAGGCTGGAGTGCAGTGGCACAATCTTGGCTCACTGCAACCACTGCCTCCCGGGTTCAGGCGATTGTCCTGCCTCAGCCTACTGAGTATCTGGAATTACAGGTTCCCATCACCATGCCCAGCTAATTTTATTTGTATTTTTAGTAGAGACAGGGTTTTACCATGTTGGTCAGGCTGGTCTCGAACTCCTGGCCTCAAGTGATCCACCCGCCTTGGCATCCCAAAGTGCTAGGATTACAGGCATAAGCTACCGTGCCTGCCCAGTAACCTGGTTTGGAACCCAGGCAGTCTGATTCTCGGCTCTGTCCTGTCATCCACTGTAGCATATGTACCATACTGGTGTTTGTTTGTTTGTTTGTTTTGAGACGGAGTCTTGCTTTGTCGCCCAGGCTGGAGTGCAAAGCATGATCTTGGCTCACTGCAACCTCCGCCTCCCGGGTTCAAGCGATTCTCCTGCCTCAGCCTTCTGAGTAGCTGGGATTACAGGCGCATGCCAGCTAATTTTTGTATTTTTAGTAGAGACGGGGTTTCACCGTGTTAGCCAGGATGGTCTCGATCTCCTGACCTTGTGATCTGCCCACCTCGGCCTCCCAAAGTGCTAGGATTACAGGCATGAGCCACCCTGTCTGGCCCATACGGTTGTTTATTTGGTATCTAGTGCCTCTGTTTGCATAATAACTCCCCTTATGAAGTGCCTGCCAATGTGTGTGCCATCCTTTGACATTCACTACCTGAATCTCACATCAACCCTGGAAGGTGAAGGTACTTGTTAGTCTGCATTTTGTGGATGGGAAAACCAGAACTCAGAGCTGAAAGAACTTGCCCAAAGTAACAGAGTAAGTAAATGGCAATAGGTGGGGGAGAGAGGGGGAGGAGTTTGAATTAGGGATGGGGAGGGTTCATACTCTGACCCTTGGGATTCTAAAAAACAAAATGTCCTATACTGTTAAACAGATGCTCATCTGATGGGTCTGACCCAGTTTGAGGTCATGCGTTGCCCAACCAGTGGTCCGGAGCCTGGCTTGGCCTGAGAAGTGTCCAGATGAGGGCTGGGTGAAGTCAGAGGCTTGGCAAACACCAGACATGCTTGATCCCAATCAGAGGGTCGTGCAAAACTTGTGACCCCTGGGCCTGGGGCTCCTTAAGGGGCCAGTCTCTGGCCCCTATTCCTCAGTGTGCCAGCCTTGTACTCCTAAGCTGCAGAATCAGAACCTAGAATGGAGCTGGCCACCTCTCAGGAGAGGGGTAAAGAGATGCCCATGGGTTGGCTGTGTGGATTTCCCAGAAGTGGGAAGAGCCTGGCTGTGTTTTTGTGGTCACGCATTGATTTCCTAACCTGAGTCAGCATGGCCGCTTGGAGGTACAGCGCGTTCTCTCTGTTCCCAGGGTCCTTGGATCCCAGCCTGGCTGAAGCATTTCCAAAACAGGGCCTGGAACAGTGAGGGAAATGGAAGGGGTGGAGATCCAACATCGCCTCCATCAGTACCAGCCCACCTGCCATTGTATTAATAACGCCCAGCACGGACTGAGTTCTTACCAGGTGCCAGGTCCCGAGCTAAGCATGTCATGTGTATGCACTTAACTAACCTTACAGAGATGCAGTGGAGTCGAGGCTCTTCTGAGCACCATTGAACAAAGGAGTAAACAGACTCAGAGAAGCCACATCGCTTGTACATGGTCCCCTGGAGATGGAATTGCAGGTGCATGGTTGTGGAATCCTGGCGTGTCCCCTCTGCAAATTTACTACTTTACTCAGCCCTCACCACAAATCCATCGGGTAGGTGTTGTCACCCCCCATAAGGATATGAAAAAAACTGAGGCTCTGGATGGTGGACATGACTTGGGCGATGTTTCCAGAAAGCTCTGCTCTGACAACCAGTAACCATTTTTCCAAGATCCCAGTCCAAACCCACAGCTGCTGCAATTTGGCCATGACTACGTAAAACCCCTATATTTCTTATTACCCCTGTATCCACCACGTCCTCCTAGGATGGGAAGAGGAATGGGGTCATGGGGCTCCTGCATGAGTGGGGCCGCTATTTGGAGAGATGAATGTGTGGCCACTATGAGGGCCCAGTGTTCTCATGGGGGCATGGATGTCTAGAGGCTGAGAGAAGCGGGCTGCCCGGCTGAATCAGTGAGGTAGCCACAGTGCGGGCGTGCTAAGGTAAGCCACACTCCCAGGCCTTTCAAGGCACAGGCTGCTGGAGTGTTTCCCATGGACCAATGCTGGCAGAGAGCACCTACAAGGGGTCCTCTTGGGTCTTGTCCCCTAGGGCCTCCTTGAGGGGCAGAGGTGTGGCAGCAGTGAGAAGCTTGAGTTGGATATTGGGTTCCTGAGGATTGATGAAGGACTTGCAAGGGACCCCTGGAAGGAGAGGTACATCCCCCAGGGTGAAGGGAGGGCCCCTGTGGCAATGGCCGTCTCCATGCGGCCCACAACAGAAAGGGGCAGCTCGAAACCAGCCAGGATGGTGGCAGCTCAAGGGAGACCCTTTCTCTCCCCTTGCCATCTCTAATGGCCCCTCTGTGCCTCATGTGTGGGTGAGGGAAGGAGAGAGAGAGAAGGAGCCACGCACACCATCTCCCTGCAGCAGGCCTGAGCTGGGAGAGGGGAGAAGGTTTAAACCCAAATCAAATTGGGAATTTTGGTTAGAAGCTTGATTGGACATTCTAATTTATTTCTTTCTTACTTTTTTTTTTTTTTAACTGAGTTTAGCTCTTGTTGCCCAGGCTGGAGTGCAATGGTGTGATCTCAGCTCACCGCAACTTCCACCTCCTGGGTTTAAGCGATTCTCCTGCTTCAGCCTCCTGAGTAGCTGGATTACAGGCATGTGTCCCCACACCCAGCTAATTTTATATTTTTAGTAGAGACAGAGTTTCTCCATGTTGGTTAGACTGGTCTCAAACTCCTGACCCCAGGTGATCCACCCGCTTTGGCCTCCCAAAGTGCTGAGATTACAGGTGTCAGCCACTGTGCCCGGCCTGGACATTCTAATTTCTAAATTGAGGTTGTGTTTGTGAATTGAAGTGACCATAGAATTGTCTGTTTCCTCAGAATGTGCAGGAAAGTAATGGGGGGATTTCACTCAGTGTCAGGGAAGATGTTTCTCCACCAAATACATGTTCAAAGGGACACTAGGAGATAAAAATTAAGGTGTGCTTTGATCATGTCACAGGCCGGGTTTGTTCAACATGCTGGTCGCAGTGAGGAGAATTCTCCAAAACAAGTCTAGGAAGTGAATGTTCCAGAATGTTCTAGAACTTGGTTCATTAGGCAGGCAAGAAGTGTGCCTCTGGGAACCTCTTGAGCCCTTCATGGGCTCACATACCACCCCTCCCAGATGCTTCCATTGTTGACTTCTAATGGCTTACTATTTCCCCTTCTGCTGAGAACTGCCATCTCAGGAATCACCTCATCCTGGAGTTTATTCCCCTCACCCACAGGGAGGCTCGCAGCCAACAGCTGACTCGTACAGAGGTACACAAAGCCAGCCTTCTCAGGTAAAGCCTAGACTTTACCTGAGACCACATCTTTGCTTGGTTCCCTCCCCGTCTTGTTTCCCTTCATCCCTTATGGGTTCTTTCCTTCGTAAATCACACAGTACCTAATCCTTGCCTCTGGCTCTGTGTCTGAGGACCTGAAGATGATTCTGGGCACCTGGAGGTACTTTTGTGACTGGGCTATTTCACTAGCTCTGAGCTAGGTAATCCATTAGTGAAACTTCTGGATCCTAAATCAAACTACATAGGTCCAAATCACAGCACCATTACTTCACTGCTCTGTGACCCTGGCCAATGACTGGTTACTACATCCCAGTTTTCTCATCTGTAATACAGAGGCAAACACTGACCCACTCCCCAGGGCTTCGCAAGGATTCAACACGAGCACCTGGGATAGTGCCTGGCACAGCTGATGGTGCTATTGTTATTCCTCCAGGCTGACGGCACTGACAAGTGCAAAGGAAGTGGCTTTTTGCCATCTAGTTGAGGATGCTGTATCCTGGGGTAAGTGGCCAGATTATAGGACGGCTGCAGTTCAGTTGTAATGAAATAATCACTCTTGGCCAGGTGTGGTGGCTCAGATCTGTTATCCAGCACTTTAGGAGGCAGAAGCAGGTGGATCACCTGATGTCAGGAGTTCAAGACCAGCCTGGCAACGTGGTGAAACCTCATCTCCACTAAAAATACAAAAATTAGCCGGGTGTGATGGCACACACCTGTAATCCCAGCTACTTGAGAGGCTGAGGCAGGAGGATCACTTGAACCGGGGAGGCAGAGGTTGCAGTGAGCTGAGATTGCGCCACTGCATGAGACTCCATCTTAAAAAATAAATAAATGAATAAGCCAACAACAAAAAACCCACCCCTTATGGAACCCCTACTATGGCCTAGTCCCTGTTCCACGTGCTGCATATGTGCTAGTTCACTCTGTCTTCACTACCTTTCACAGCTGATTTAATTATCTCCATTTTACACAGGAGAGAGCTGAGGCTCAGACAGTCTCAGAAACCATCTTTCAGATCCACAGGGTAAAAAAAATGAGTGCATCTAAAATGACCACAACTAAAAAGGGCAGGTTGTGCACGGTAGCTTACAACTATAATCCCAGCGCTTTGGGAGGCCAAGGCAGGCAGATCCCAAGGTCAGGAGTTCTAGACCAGCCTGGCCATCATGGTGAAGCCCTGTCTCTACTAAAAATACAAAAATTAGCTGAGCGTGATGGTGCATGTTTGTAATCCCAGCTACTCAGGAGGCCGAGGCAGGAGGATCCCTTGAACCTGGGAGTTGGAGGTTGCAGTGAGCCGGGATGGTGCCACTATACTCCAGCATGAGTGACAGAGCAAGACCCTGTATTAAAAAAAAAAAAGGTAATGGCGAAAACCACAATTACTTTTGCACCAATCTAATATATGTACATCTACAACTCAATCCTCTTAGCGATAAAAAGAGACAAACTATTGATACATGCAATAACATGGACAAATCACAAAATAATTACACTGAATGAGAGAAGTCACACAGAAAGAGTACATATTGGCCGGGCATGGTGGCTCACGCCTGTAATCCCAGCACTTTGGGAAGCTGAGGCAGGCGGATCACCTGAGGTCAGGAGTTTGAGACTGGCCTGGCCAACATGGCAAAACCCTGTCTCTACTAAAAATACAAAAAGAAATTAGCCAGGTGGGGTAACGCATGCCTGTAATCCCAGCTACTAGGGAGGCTGAGGCAGGAGAACTGCTGGAACCCAGGGGGTGGAGGTTTTAGTGAGCTGAGATTGGGTCACTGCCCTTTAGCCTGGGTGACAGAGAGATTCTGTCAATTACATGATTTTATTTCTATAAAATTCCAGAAAATGTAAAGCCATCTATAGTGAAGGAAGGCAGTCTATAGTGATGATGGTTACCTGGGAATGGGGGTGGGATGAATGGGGAATGACGTATAAAGGAGCACGAGGAAGCTTTTGGAAGCCATGGAAACGTTTGGCATCTTGACTGTGGTGTTTGTTCTTTGGGTATGTACATATGTTGAAACTCATCAAATTATTCAATTTAAGTATGTATAGTTTACTGAACATCAGTTATAGCTCAACAATGTTGTTTATTATTTTTATTATTTTTGAGACAAAGTCTCGCTTTGTCACCCAGGCTGGAAGGTAATGGCATGATCTTGGCTCACTGCAACCTCCACCTTCCGGGTTTAAGTGATTCTCCTGCCTCAGCCTCCCAAGTAGCTGGGATTACAGGCATGCACCACCACACCCAGCTAATTTTTTTATATTTTTAGTAGAGATGGTGTTTCACCATGTTGGCCAGGCTGGTCTCGAACTCCTGACCTCAGGTGATCTGCCTGCTTTGGCTTCTCAAAGTGTTGGAATTATAGGCATGAACCACTGTACCTGGCAATAATGCTGGTCTGTCTTTCTTTCTATCTTTCTTTCTTTTCTTTCTTTCTTTCTCTTTCTTTCTTTCTCTTTCTCTTTCTTTCCTTCTTTCCTCTTTTCTTCCTTTCTTTCCTTCTTTCCTTCTTTCTTTCTTGAGACACAGTTTTGCTCTTGTCACCCAGGATGGAGTACAATGGTTCGATCTCTGATTACTGCAACCTCTGCCTCCCAGGTGCAAGCAATTCTCCTGCCTCAGCTTCCCATGTAGCTGGGATTATAGGTGTGTGCCACCAGGCCCAGCTAATTTTTGTATTTTTAGTAGAGACGGGGTTTCATCATGTTGGCCAGGCTGGTTTTAAACTCCTGACCTCAGGTGATCCACCCTCTTCCGGCTCCCAAAGTGTTTGGATTACAGGTGTGAGCCACCGTGCCCGGTTTTGTTTTGTTTTGTTTTGTTTTGTTTTGAGATGGAGTCTCACTTCTTTGCCCAGGCTGGAATGCAGTGGTGCCATCTCGGCTCCCTGCAACCTCCGCCTCCCAGGTTCAAGCAATTCTCTGCCTCAGCCTCCAAAGTAGCTGGGATTACAGGTGCCCACCACCATGCCTGGCTATTTTTTTTGTTTGTTTTTTAGTAGAGATGGGATTTCACCATCTTGGCCAGGCTGGTCTTGAACTTCTGACCTCATGATCCACCTGTCTCGCCCTCCCAAAGTGCTGGGATTACAGGTGTGAGCCACCGTGCCCAGTCTTTTTTTTTTTAAACTAGAGTGGCACAATGAGGATTCGAACCCACATATGTCTCACTGGACATATGCCTAGGAACTGGTAAGTTATAAAAAAGACCTCCTTTATTGGCTGGAGATGTAGAATTAATCCAAATGGTGTCACCTCAGGGAAGCCTTACTGTCACTTCCATGGAGGATGGTGGCCTGGGCTCTCACCACCCTACTGCCCGTCTTCAGGCTTTGTCACTGGATCCTTTCCCCACTGACATCCTCCTCCATGTTGTCCTCCAAATGTGCTGGCTGAGAGCCCAGCGCCAGAATTAGAGGGACCTGCGTTTGAATCCCAGCTCTGCCATTAAACACCAGCTGTCTGACCTTGACTGTGTTCCTTTGCTTCTCTGGGCTTCAGATTCCTCATCTGAATAGTAATAGAAGCTACCTTGGGATTGCCTCAAGGATCAAATGCGAGAGAGTTCACCTTAAACAATTAGTGGAGGGCCTGGTGTGTAATAAAGCCCTCAATAAATGTTACCTATTATTGATCTTCACCTGGGCAGTGGCTGCTGACTGTTTGTTTCTCAGCCTTTGAATCGGGTACTTCCGACCCAGCTCTATTTATCGACATGGAAAGATGCCCAAAGCGTATTGCTGAAGGAAAAAAGCAGGCTACAAAAGAATATCTGCCTCCCAGGTCATTTTAAAGTTCAAAGCTAACAATGGACATCTAGCTCTTAGTAGGGTACCTGGGACACAGGAAGCAGTCACTGAAAGCTAGCTGTGACTATTATTAATATGAAAGCATTTTTGTAGCCCGTGTGATGCCACATTCAAATATTATGTGAGTTCCTGTGAAACTAGGTGATATCTGCAATGTACTTGAATCGAAGGGAGGTAGACCGGCGTGTTCCCTTCTGCTTTCCTCTGACACATTTCAGGGAGCGATCATGGGCACAGCTTGACTTGGCCTTGAGACCTATTGATCCGATGTGAATTTTGGTACTTTTTCTTTTTTTATTTCATTTTCTTTCTTTTTTCTTTTTTCTTTTTTTTTTAAGACAGAGTCTCAATGTTTGGAGTGTAGTGGCTATTCACAGGCGTGATCTCACCACTGATCAGCACGGGAGTTTGGACTTGCTCTGTTTCCAACCTGCGCCAGTTCACCTCTCCTTAGGCAACCTGGTGGCTCTTCACTCCCAGGAGGCCATGTGTTGGTCCTTTTTTATGTGGCCCTAGAGTGAAATAAAAGAAAAGCATTACCCTTTGGCATTGAGACTACAAACTCGGGTTTAGGATGCTCTTTGTAATAACTGAAGTGCTGTAATAAATTAAACACTTGAGGGCGCTCCAATCTATCGGCAATACAGAGAAATTAAAAAAGCAGCGATAATAACGATGATGTATGAATGCTGCTTTACATTTAACAATGCTATTTACATTCAACATTGAGTTCTTACTATGAGAGACTAAAATGTAGTAAGAGAGTCATAAACTTTATCACATTTTAACCTTGCAAATATCCCATCAATTAGATATTATTATCAAAGATTTTGTAATAGGGCATATCACTCTGTGGGATTTAAAAAATTTGTGTATTATATATATGCATATAATTCTGTTTGAGACGGGGTCTCATTCTGTTGCCCAGGCTGGAGTTCAGTGGCACAATCGCAGCTCACTGTAGCCTAGATCTCCTGAGCTCAAGCGATCTTCCTGCCTCAGCCTTCCCAGAAGCTGGGACTACAGGTGTGCACAACTATACATGGCTAATTTTTTTGTAGAGACTCGCCATGTTCCCAGGCTCCTAAGTTCAAGTGATCCTCCTGCTTTGACCTCCCAAAGTACTGGGATTACAGACGTGAGCCACTGCAACTGTCCTAAAAACATTTTTTATGGAGTTGTAACTCACAAGCGTTATAAAAAGTAAAAACATTAAGTGTACAGCTTGGTGAATTGTTACATATGAATACACACAGGTAGCCTCCATCCAGATCAAGACATAAAGCTTTTCTAATATACTTTCCACTCATTCCTACTCCCACCCAAGGCAACCATGCTCCTGATTCTATTACCATTTATTTGTTTTGCTTATTCCTGAACTTCACATAAATGGAATCATACATATGCAAACTTTAGTGTTGCCAGGTTAGGCATATAAAAATCCCGAATGTCATTTTTTTTTTTTTTTTTTTTGAGGCAGAGTCTCACCCTGTCACCCAGGCGGGAGTGCAGTGGCATGATCTCAGCTCAGCAAACTCCACCTCCCAGGTTCAAGCAATTCTCCTGCCTCAGCCTTCCCACTAGCTGGGATTACAGGTGTGCACCACCATGTCCGGCTAATTTTTTTTGTATCTTTAGGAGAGACAGCATTTCATCATGTTGGCCAGGCCGATTTCGAACTCCTGACCTCACATTCTGCCCTCCTTGGCCTCCCAAAGTGCTGGGATTGCAGGCATAAGCCATTGCACCCAGCCCAGATGTCATCTACATTTGACTTGCTCCTGGGACTTACACTGAAACAGTTATTCAATATTTAATCTAAAACTCAAATTTAACCGAATATCCTGTATTTTATTTAGCAACTCTAGTAGTCGTTTGTGCCTGAATTTCTTTCAGCATAATTTTGAGATTCACCCATGTT
This sequence comes from Aotus nancymaae, assembly GCF_030222135.1. Lineage (NCBI taxonomy): Eukaryota > Metazoa > Chordata > Mammalia > Primates > Aotidae > Aotus > Aotus nancymaae. The sequence goes on along the minus strand of NW_026988442.1, from coordinate 24,040,215 downwards.
GCAGTCATCAATAATGTCTTTTTTTTTTTTTTGAGACAGGGTCTCGCTCTGTCACCCAGGCTTCAGTACAGTATTGCAATCTTGGTTCACTGCAACCTCCACCTCTGGGGCTCAAGCAGTCCTCCTGCTTCATCCTCCTGAGTAGCTGGGGCTACAGGCACATGCCATCATGCCTGGCTAAATTTTTTGGTGTTTTTTGTAGAAACAGGGGTCTTACTATGTTGCTCAGGCTGGTCTTGAACTCCTGCACTCAAGTGATCTGCCTGCCTCGGCCTCCCAAAGTGCTCGGATTACAGGAGTGAGCTACCTCACTTGGCCTCAATGTGTTCTTCTTAATTGCTGCATAGTATTCTTCTTCTTCTTCTTCTTCTTTTTTTAGAGATGGGGTCTTGCTATATTGCTCAAGCTGGTCTCAAACTCCTGAGCTCAAGTAATCCACCTGCCTCAGCCTTCCAAAGTGCTGGGATTACAGGCATGAGCCACGGCACCCAGCCTAATTGCTGTTTTGTATTCTATTGCATAAATATACCACCATATATTTATTCCTTCTACTGTCAGTGACAAGGGTGGGTTATCTTAGAAAAGCAGTGTAGAGTGGTGTTAAGTGGGTACGTTGTGGCATCAGAGGCCTGGGGCATTTATCTCTTAATTCTACCTCTGACTTGTGACCTTAGCCAGGTTACTTAATCTCCCTGTGCCTCAGTTAGTTCAATGTTAATATGGACTAATAATAGTGCCTCAAATGCTGTTGTAAGGTTTAAAGGAGATATTCCATATAAACCACTTCGAATCGGGCCCAGCACAGACTTAACTCAGTAGATGTTGTCTGTGTCATACCTATTAAACGTAGGAGAAAACTGAGGTTCAGAGGCTTGAAGAGACTTGCTCAAGGTCACATACCCAGTATGTAACAGATCCCTTTGTCATGGATATTGGCTAAATTAGAGTCATTCATTCATTCAACAATTTTTTTTGAGCATATATTATGTGCCAAGCACTCTTTTAGGTCCTGTGACAGTCCAAAAGTTTCTACTAATATGAAATGTACATTCTTTTTATCTTTTTTGAGATAGTCTTGCTCTGTTGCCCAGGCTGCAGTGCAGTGGCAAAATCTTGGCTCACTGCAACCTCTACCTCCCAGCACAATTGATACTTCCACCCCAGCCTTCCAAGTAGTTGAGACTACAGTTGCACACTGCGGTGCCTTAGCGAGGTCTAGCTAAGTTGCCCGGGCTGGTCTCAAACTTCTGGGCTCAAGTGATCCTCCTGCCTCGGCCTCCCAAAGTGCTGGGATTACCAGCATGAGCCACCGCACTTGGCCTGAAATGCACATTCTAGGGAAGCTAACATTCCTGTTCGCCTGCCGGACACTTGACCTGTGATTTTCAGTTAAATGAAATATTGTCTGAAAAGAACTTAGCGTGGAGCCCCACATGCAACACCATTCCAGAAATGGCAGCAACTAGCCAGGTAGTAGCAATATCTACAGAAATGCTGGGAGATGGGTATCAGCAGCCCCATTTTAGAGTTATGAAAACTGATGCTCCGGGAGGGTGAGGAACTGACTCAAGAAAGCACAGCCAGTCTGTGGCATAGCAGGAATTCAAAGTCATGGCCACCTGACTCCAAAGCCCTCGGGATTTCTCAGTGCAGGGTTTTCAGTTCTGATGGACAAGGAGAGGGGGATGGCTACAGCTTGAGGATTCAACTCTGCCTCTGAATTCCACATGTCTGGGGTTCAAGGCTTAGCTGTGGGACCTCAGGCAAGTTTTTGGCTGTCTATGAGCCCTAGTTCCTATACCTTTGTGATAGAGGATTATACAGAAAGCTGTCAATGCCGTTACAGGCAGGAAATAAACAATCAAGGGAGTTACTGCTGATCTACAGTGAAGAGGGGGCTTCTGAATGTGTCCGTTGCTAAGCCTCTAAATCAATTTCTTTTGTTTTTTTAGAGACAAGGTCTTGATCTGTCATCCAGACTGGAGTGCAATGGCACCATTGTATCTCACTGCAGCCTCAAACTTCCGGGCTCAACCCATCCTACCACCTCAGTCTCCTGAGTAGCTGGGACTACAGGCACATGCCCCCACACCCAGTTAATTTTATTTTATTTTGTAGAGATAGGGTCTTGCTGTTGCCTGGTTGGTCTTGAACTCCTGGCTTCAAGCAATCCTTTCCACCTCGGCTTCCTAAAGTGCTGGGATTACAGCTGTGAGCCACTGTCTCCAGCCTAAATCAATTCTTACTTATAGAAAAAAGCTTATGGCAGGGTGCGGTGGCTCACTCCTGTAATCCCAGCACTTTCAGAGGCCAAGTCGGGCGGATCACAAGGTCAAGAGATAGAGAACATCCTGGCCAACATGGTGAAACCCCATCTCTACTAAAAATACAAAAAATTAGCTGGGCATGGTGACGCATGCCTGTAATCCCAGCTACTCGGGAGGCTGAGGCAGGAGAATCACTTGAACCCAGGAGGTGGAGGTTACAGTAAGCCGAGATCACACCACTGCACTCCAGCCTGGTGACAGAGTGAGACTCTGTCTCAAAAAAAAAAAAGAAAAAGAAAGAAAGAAGCTCATAGACATGGGAAGGTGCCTGGGATATCTTGTTTAGTGTGTGTGTGTGTGTGTGTGTGTGTGTGTGTGTGTGTATTTATATATATATATATATATTTTTTTTTTTTTAATCAGGTCCTAAGACTATAAGCAGGTGTGGTATGTCTTCATGGAGCCCTGTCTGAGGATACACTGGACAACCCTTTAAGCAACACTTATTCTGTGTTGGGTGCTGTGCTAAGCACTCCACAAATGGTTAGCTCGTTTCATGCTCCTAACATGTAACACCCTGTGTGTGACAGGTGCTTCCATTATACAGCTTTGCAGGTGCAGAAACAGGCAGGGGAGAGGCCACACTCTAGCACAGTTAGGTTGCAAGCCAACTCGTGGCCCCAGGCACTTTGGTCTGAGTCTGCTCTTGAGCGCTTAGCTCTGCTGCCTCTGCTAACAGTATGTTTCTCTGGGTAGTAAAATTTGCACGTTTCAAACCTTCTTTGTACTTCTCTTTATTGGTTGCGCTTTTGTGATAAGTAGGTTCCTTTTTCATTAAAAAAAAAAATACTAGAGTTCTAATGTGGATTTCTGATGCCTTTAAGAATTAGCTGTGAATGCCTGCAGGGAGGGCTAGGATCCTAAAAGAGAGTCATTTTGCCAAAGGGACAAGCCACTCCGTCTTTTTTTGTGGCAGTGAAACTACTGTCCTTGGTGTTGGGGACCCAGGGGCCAACCCTAACTTCCTCGCACCCTAGGGCCTCCTATGATCCTGGGCAAGTCCCTGGTGTCCCTGTCACTACCTTCCTCCCGCCAGGCATGTGGCATAAAGTGGGCCTTGGTAAACATCTGTTGGATAGAGGAAGAATGTGTCACTGTCTCCTCTGGGCCTTGCTTCATCTCCACCACCATCAAAATTAGCTCCGTGCCTTTCCTTGGGTCCTTGAGAATTAATGAATGAATGAAGTCAATGTAAAGTGCTCATTGTTTACAGGTATATGTGTGTATATGTGTGTATGTATTTAGAGACAGAGTCTTACTCTGTGGCCCAGGCTGGAGTGCAATGGCACCATCTCAGTTCACTGCAACCTCCGCCTCCCAGGTTCAAGCAATTCTCCTGCCTTAGCCTCCCGAGTAGCTGGGACTACCGGTTCGCGCCACCATGCCTGGCTAATTTTTGTATTTTTTACTTTTTTTTTTTTTTTTTGAGACGGAGTCTTGCTCTGTCACCAGGCTGGAGTGCAATGGCACAGTCTCGGTTCACTGCAAGCTCCCCCTCCTGGGTTCAAGCGATTCTTCCGCCTCAGTCTCCTGAGTAGCTGGGACCACAGGCGAGTGCCACCACGCCTGGCTAATTTTTTTGTATTTTTAGTAGAGATGGGGTTTCAGCGTGTTGGCCAGGATGGTCTCAATCTCTTGACTTCATGATCCACCCACCTTGGCCTCCCAAAGTGCTAAGATTACAGGCATGAGCCATCGTGCCTGGCCAATTTTTGTATTTTTAGTAGAGACAGGGTTTCACCATGTTGGCCAGGATGGTCTCGAACCCCTGACCTCAAGTGATCCACCCACCTTTGCTTCCCAAAGTGCCGGGATTCCAGGTGTGAGCCACCATGCCCGACCTTGTTGGCAGATTTTTAGAAAGACAAACAGCAAGAGACATCAGACCCAACCAGATGGATGATGAATGGTGGCCCATCAGGCTAGGGGAGTGACTTTCCAAGCACCCCTGAAATCACTGTGCAGGCCACATCGGAAACAGGCCCAGTCCTCCCCATGGCAAGGGCTGCTGGGAGTTTCCTGCCTGTGACCACCCCCACCTTGTGACCCGGCTCCTATCACCCCAGCCTCAGGAAGGCTGGGCCACAGGGCCATAAAAACCTGCTATCATCAGTCCGTATCTCTACAGCTGGGCTGTTTGCCAGGAGCCCTGCAATTATTTTTATTACATACAAGTCCTATAATTAATTTTTATCGCTGTTTTCTCACAGCAGCCTTTCAAGGAGGGCTAGTTTTGCTGTCTTTCGGTTTGGAGTTGGGGGAACCGGAACCCAGGCCTTGAAGGGGTTTCATGGAATTTCCTGGCTTTGCCCAAAGCTCTAGAGAGGGTCAGGGTTTGAACTCAGAGCCTGTGCTGTGGTTCAAGCTGAGAGTTTGCAGCAAGGCAGGGTAAGTGGTAGAGAATAGCCACTCAGAGTAACGAAAGCCCTGAGGCATGGCTATTCCTAGCTGTGTGACCTTAGGCAAGTCACTCAAACATTCGCTTTCTTTTTTTTTTTCTCAAGAGACAGGATCTTGCTCTGTTGCCCAGGCTGAAGTACAGCGGCCCAATCATAGCTCACTGCAGGCTTGAACTCCTGGGCTCAAGTGTTCCTCTTGCCTCATCCTCCTGAGCAGCAAGGACTACAGGCAGGCATCACCAAGCCCAGGTAATTTGAAAAACATTTTTTTTGGTAGAGATGGGGGTTTTGCTATGTTTCCCAGGCTGGTCTTGAACTCCTGGCCACAAGCAATCCACCCGTCTCGGCCTCCCAAAGTTCTGGGATTAACAGGCATGAGCCACTGAGCCTGGCTGTGCCTCAGAAGTAATTACAGTACTCACCTCATCAGTTAGTATAGATGGGTGCTCAGGAACTGAGGGTCTATTGGCTCTTGAGTTGGAAACTGGATTCATCCAGGACCTGTCCCACTGGATGACTTGGCCATGCCCCTTGCCATCTCTGAGTCTCAGATGCCTCATCTGTGAAATGGGCATCATCTTGCCTGCTGCACCCCTGGGTCTCTCATCTCTAGTCCCATCAGCCTTCTTCACATCTTCCAACCACCCCAGCTTTGCCTTGTTAACACCCAATTCTCCACCCAGTATTCCTCCTCCCCTCCCTCCTGTCTTCTCTTCAGTTACTTAGTAAATATTTTGTGACCACCTATTATGTGCCAGGTGTTGGAAAAGACAGGCAAAGCCTTCGTCTTCATGAAGGGGAGATAGACAATAAACTAAAAAAAAGAAGAAAAGGGCCAGGCACAGTGTCTCACGTCTGTAATCTCAGCACTTTTGGAGGCAGAGGCAGGTGGATCACCTGAGGTCAGGAGTTCAAGACCAGTCTGGCTAACATGGTGAAACCCCATTTCTACTAAAAACACAAAGAATAGACATGCATGGTGGTGGGCACCTGTAGTCCCAACTTCTCTGGAGCCTGAAGCAGGAGAATCGCTTGAACCTGAGAGGCAGAGGTTGCACTTAGCAGAGATGGCATCGCTGCACTCCAGCCTGGACGATAAAGCAAGACTCCATCTCCAAAAAAAAAAAGGAAAAAAGAAAAAAGAAAAAAGAAAACCTTCCAAAAGACAAGACAATTGCAGACTATAATCAGCATTCCCAAGGGAAAGTTATAGTACCCTAAGAGGAAGTAACTGGGAAGGTTGCTTCCTAGAAAGGCCTCTCCAAGGAGACACTTCTGTTTTTTGGTTTTTTTGAAACAGGGTCTGGGTCTGTTGTCCAGGCTGGAGTGCAGTGGTGTGATCTTGGCTCACTGCAACCTCCACCTCCTGGTCTCAAGCAATACTCCCTACTCAGCCTTACGAGTAGCTAGGACCACAGGCGTGCGCAACCACACCTGGCTAATTTTTGTATTTTTTGTAGAGACAGAGTTTTGCCGTGTCGCCCAGGCTAGTCTTGAACTCCTGAGCTCAAGTGATCTTCCTGTTTTGCTTCCTGAAGTGCTGGGATTACAGGCATGAGCCACTGCTCCCAGCTGAGGCTTCCATTTTAATTAATACTGTATTTGAATATGCACATGGTGCGATTTCAAGCAGCTGTGCTGCCACGACGTCAGGCCCTTTTGTCCCCAGCTTTGCAGTCTTCCTCCCAAGAGGCCCTGTGTTGCCGGTTTCCTGAGAGTGGGTGACATTAGCGACATCTGAGTCATAAGAAGCAGCAGCTGTTTTGAAGATGTGAGAGAAAAGGAGTCCAGGCAGAATGACACGGTGGTGGTGGTTAATGCAAAGGCCCTGAGGGTGGACAGGCGTCACTGAGTGACAGTGGGGAGCAGAGGCCATGGGGGCTGGTGATTGGAGGCCTGCAGGTGGTGGAAAGAATTTGCATGTGGGAAGAAATTTGCATGTTACTCCATGTGGACTGGGGATAACTGGGTGGGCTGGGGACTAAGCCTGAGCATCTGCTGATTAGTTTATAAACACTAATCTGGTGATTTTTTATAAACACCCAGAGAATGGACTCAGGGGCCAGAGTGGGGCAGGAGACCTGCCGGGAGGTAGCTGGGCTTTAGTAAATATTTTGTGACCACCTACTATGTGTCAGGTGATGGTGAGCACCAGGGCTGGGATGGAGGAGTGAGGCGGTGGGAAGTGGTCGGTTTGGGTTGTTTGGAGGTGGGATTGAGTCTAGGTGTCGGGGCCATGGGCTCTCATGACACCTGGCTGCCATTGGTGTCATGTGGCAGGATGTGAATGGCAGGATGGGTTTGGGGGGTGATTCACGTAACTGGGATTGGTGGGAGGGAAATGCCCTTGAGGGATGAGCAGAATCTAGCAGGCAAGAGACTGCTGCAGCCATCTCTGCAAAGCTGTGTTCCCATTTACCAAGGGCCTCTCCACCCTCTAGTCAGTCCTTGGCAAACACATGGCAAACTAGCCCCCTATGGACACTCCACTCTCTCGCTGGCCTCCTGCCCCCCTTCCAGCCCCTGAGTTCATTCTCTGCAGTGTTTGTGTAAAACACTAATCAGAAGATGCTCAATCCCAGCCCCAACCCCACCCACTTATCTCCAGGCTGCGTCGCGTAACCTCCAAGTTCCTTCCCAGCACTCCGTCTTTGTGGTTGGATGCATGCCGCCCCACTGTAACCTGGCATGGAGTGGGCCTTAGGGGACTAGAGGGTGGAGAGGCCCTTGGTAAATGGGAACACAGCTTTGCAGAGATGGCTGCAGCAGTCTCTTGCCTGCTAGATTCTGCCCGTCCCCCATGGGCACTTCCCTCCCACCAATCCCAGTCACATGAATCAACACCAAACCCAACCTGCCATTTGCAGCCTGCTTCTGATACGCAGGATTTAGAACCCCACCGTCAGATTCTCATATTCTCTTTGCCGTGGTGGAACTTTCTTCCCCATGAAAGCTTGACATATAAAATCCATAGAAAGTTGTAACTTCAAATGCCTGAGAATTCAGGAAAAACAGGAGAGTGAAACAGACATGAATCTCAACACCGATATCATCATATACAGCAATTGTCGAGAAAAAAAAGAGGCTGTTTTATTAAGCACCACAATTTCAAATCGGGGCATATCTGACAATTGTATTCTTTTTTTTTTTTTCTTTGAGGCAGAGTCTCGCTCTGTGGCCCAGGCTGGAGTGCAGAGGTGTGATCTCGGCTCACTGCAACCTCTGCCTCGAGGTTCAAGTGATTCTCCTGCCTCAGGTTCCCAAGTAGCTGGGATTACAAGCGTGCACCACCATGACCAGCTAATTTTTGTATTTTTAGTAGAGGCAGGGTTTCACCGTGTTGGCTAGGAACTCCTGACTTCAAGTGATCAGCTCGCCTCGGCTTCCCAAAGTGTTGGAATTACAGATGTGAGCCACCAAGCCCAGTCCTGACAATTATACTCTTTTCACCTGTTCGGCAAAGGGTAGACAGATAACCTCCTGTACTTGGAATGGATTATTTCCTCATTTGGTTTCCCTTCTATCCAAACACAATCCTGCTTTGTCCAGAGAAATATTTCCAGATGGTAATGGTTTCTGTATATGTGTTTCAAAAAATTTTACATAAAATTTGAAGTATAACACACATATGGCTGGGCATGATGGCTAATGCCTGTAATCCCAATACTTTGGGATTAGGCTGGAGGATCACTCGAGCCCAGGAGTTGGAGGCCAGCCTGGGCAACATAGCAAGACCCCCTGCCTCTACAAATAATAATAATAAATTAGCCAGGCATCGTGGCACGTGCCTGTAGTCCCAGCTACTTGGGAGGATGGCCTGAGCCGCAAGAGGTGGAGCCTGCAGTGAGCTGTGATGGTGCCACTGCACTCCAGCCTGGGTGACAAAGTGAGACCCCAACTCTAAAAACAAAAACCAAAAAACAGACATCAAAAAATGCACAAAACTCAAGTGTGCAGCTCAATGAATCATTGCAAAGAGAACCCCCATGCCACTGGGACACAAGTAACTGGAATTACAGGCACCCACCACCACGTCTGGCTAATTTTTGGGTTTTTAGTAGAGATGGGGTTTCGCCATATTGGCCAGGCTGGTCTTGAACTCCTGACCTCAGGTGATCCACCTGCCTTGGCCTCCCAAAGTGCTGGGATGACAGGCATAAGCCACCATGCCAGCCTTATTTTAAGATATTTTAAAAGAACCATTTGTTTCAATCAGCGAATGTCTGCTGCTCTCCTACTACTGGGGCTACATGGTGACCGACAAAGAGACTTTGCCCTCAAGGACTCAAGGCTGCTGGAGAACCCTGTTCACCAGGGTCTCTCTCCACTGCACCATGGCTGGCTTGAGGGCAACGATGGGGTCTTTTCATCTCTGTGAAAGAGAGATGATCAACAGCAGGTGTGGAAACTGGCAGATCATACCACAGTGCAGGGAGGGCAGCAGGAGTCCAGGATCCTCACCATGAACTATCCAGCTCCAGGCAGGGAGCAGTGCGGGTCCCAAAAACTCATGGGGGATTCTCAGTCTCAGTGCTGTTGACATTTGAGGCTGGCTAATTCTGTTGCGGGTGATGTCCTGTACAGGGTAGGATGTTTAGCATATCTCTTTTTGTTTTTTGGGGACGGAGTTTTGCTCTTATTGCTCAGGCTGGAGTGCAATGGCACAATCTCGGCTCACCGCAGCCTCCGCCTCCCGGGTTCAAGCAATTCTCTTGCCTCAGCCTCCTGAGTAGCTGAGATTACAGGCACCCGCCACCATGCCTGGCTAATTTTTTTTTGTATTTTTAGTAGAGACAGGGTTTCTCCATGTTGGTCAGGCTGGTTTTGAACTCCTGACCTCAGGTGATCCAACTGCCTCAGCCTCCCAAAGTGCTGGGATTATGGGCACAAACCACTGCGCCCGGCCTTGTTTAGCACTATCTGTTGCCTTCACTAGTAGCATCTTCTCTACCAGTCACGATGACCCAAAGTGTCTCCAGACACCGCCGAATGTCTCCTGAGGGCAGTCACCCCAGCTTGTGAACCGCTGGCTTAACTGAAGCAAACTTAATGAAGAAAGTGCAGAGGTGAGGCACACAGGGATTGCAACAGCGGGGAGCTATTAGCACCCCAAGCCAAAGGGGTGAGAGAGAGAATGTTGTTCCTTGATGCAGAGATAGCTGGAGCCATAGAAGTGAGGTCAAGGCAGGAGTTGAGGCCACAGAGAAATTCAGCCTCTGACCAAGCTAAGGCAAAACAGGGAAGGAGCTGGGGATGGCATCAACACGCCCACTTCTCCCCCATCCTGCCCTTTTATCTCTGCAGATTCCTCCCCTTGGCTGAATGCATTGTGACTTCAGAAGGCACAGCTGCCTCCAGGCTACAGAGCAGGACAGACAGGGATGGAGATTGGACTGCGTGTGTGTGGATAAGCAGAGAAGAACCGTCACAGGGAGGCAGGGACAGGCACCAGAAGACAGGACATTTGCATACTTCTTCAGCTGGAGAAAGCTGGGAAGGAGTATCTCACCAGGGGGAAGAGCATGCATGACGCCATGGAGCGCCAAGACAGCCTGGCTCCCTGCATTGTTTATTTAATTGTGATGGTTTGTTTGATTGACTTTGCTCTGTGTGCACGTGGTGAAAATAAAACATTTCAAAAGGTCCAAAAGGGCATAAAGTGGGAAGCAGATCTTTCTCCCACCCCTGATCTTGGTTACCCAGCCCACCTTCCCAGAAGCCATCTTGCTCTCCAGTCTCTCATCGCCTTCCAGAAGTAGTTGGTGCACATGCTGGCCAGTAAATGTATATGACTTGTGTCACCTGAACTCCTAATTTGATTTAATTTCATGGGTGTTTGTGGAGCCCCTACTGTGTGCAAAGAAATGATCTGAGCTCTCTGGCTTCACACCCTAAGCCCAACTCTGACCCACTAAGCACTGTGCACCTTCAGACCCACCACTGCTGGCCTCCCATCTCTTTCTCCAAGCAACGGGTAGGCCTGCCACAGTTATGTTGTTCAATTTATTTTTTATTTTTTTTGAGATGGGGTCTTGCTCTGTTGCCCAGGCTGGAGTGCAGTGGTGCGATCTCAGCTTACTGCAACCTCTCCCTCCCGGGTTCAAGTGATTCTCTTGCCTCAGCCTCCCGAGTATCTGGGATTACAGGCACCCACCACCACACCCTGCTAAGTTTTGTATTTTTAGTAGAGACGGGGTTTTACCATGTTGGCCAGGCTGCTCCTGACCCCAAGTGATCCACCCGCCTTGGACTCCCAAAGTGCTGGGATTACAGGTGTGAGCCATTGTGCCCGGCCTCAACTGATGTTTTGTGGATTGAACTGAATTAAAACTGAACCATTGGTAAGAAGCAAATTATAATGCAGGAGCACACATAAACCTTGGGTGTGGTTCAGAAGACCACGTGTTTTGGGGAGAGTGAGGGTTCTGTCTCCAAAGACTTGCTCTTGCTGGAGCCAATGGACAATTGTCTAAGAAGGGAATACCTATAGCGTGACCTAGAGGGGGCGCTCGAGTGTGAGCAGATTGGGTCCAGTCACCTTTGTGGGACTTGACCTGGCTTAGATCAGTCCAGGGAAGACCAGATCTTGCCTGGCTACCTCCAACTGGTGTCTGCAGCCCTTGGGGGAGTTTAGGGCCAGGAGAAGGAGCTGGCAGAGCTGGCCAGCTGCAGAAATGGGGAACCCCACAACCAGCATGTGAACTTGCTGGTGCCTAGAAGCTAACGACCAAATCTGGGTACCAGAAGCCCAGGCAGAAGTTGGGAGGCCAGAGCAGTCCAGGTCTCCAGGAGCAGGCAAGGACCAGGCTCTTGTTCACCTGCCCTGCTCTTCCCTTCTGATCTCTCTTGTTCTCTCAACACCCAGCTCTTTCCTGAAGTGCCTGTGTGTTGAGCACTTCAGGGCAAACACACCTGCCATGGCAGAGCCCCTTTCTGTGCAGATGCTGAGTACACACCAGCCCCCACTCCCATGGCTGCTTTGCAAGGACAGTGTTAATGATCCTCACTTTGTAAACAAGAAAAACTGAAGCTCAGAAAGGAGAGATGAAGGGCGGTAAGGTCGGGCATTGTACACATATGGTGATATCATTGGACATTTTGTGTTGAATGATGGCATGTTGAACACAGAATCAGATACTTTATTTTATTTTACTTTATTTTTGAGATGGAGTCTCCATCTGTCACCAAGGCTAGAATGCAGTGGTGTGATCTCGGCTCACTGCAATCTCTACCTCCTGGGTTCAAGGGATCCTCCTGCCTCAGCCTCCCGACTAGCTGGGATTACAGGTGTGCACTACCAGGCCCAGCTAATTGTTTTGTGTTTTTAGTGGAGATGGGGTTTCATCATGTTGCCTAGGCTGATCTTGAACTCCTGACCTCAAATGATCTGCCCACCTTGGCCTCCCAAAATGCTGGGATTACAGGCATAAGCCACTGTGCCAGGCCAAGAATTTTAGAATCATAAAATCCAGGAGTCCTGGGCTCCCAGGTTACCAGTATAACCCACACTGCCACCACCCGCCATCTGTTCCTCACACTGTAAATGAAATGTTTCTCTCAGGCCAACCTCCTACCCACTCTGGCGTCTTCTTCTCTCACCTGAGGTCTTGTTCCAAACTTGTCTCTCATCTCTCCTTCTTCTAAACCCGTGCACAGCAGCCAGGGACATCTTTCCAAACTACCAACCAGATCGCACCACTCTGCTGCCCCTTAAAACCCTTCCCTGGCTCCCCTTTGCCCTCAGGATAAAGTTCAAACTCCTTGACATGGTTTACTAGGTTCTCAGTCATCTGGCCACAGTCTCTGGCCACTCCGCCCCTCTTCTACCGCTTCTCACCCCCAACTCTACATCAACCCATACTGAACTCATTTTGCTTCACCAGATGTGCTGGATGCTGGCTCTCTCCCCTCACCCCTGGACCTTTGCAATGGCTGTTCCAGTTACTTGGAACACAGTCTATAACAGCGCTTTCTTCCCTGGTTGAAGTACCCTCTTTTCCTGTTTGCTTTTTGGGACAGTTTCTGTTCACATCTCTCCTGAATAGTCTGGATTGGTGTCCCTTCCTTTACCACACTCCCCACCCCAGCTGCTGTGCTTCCCCACATGACAGAGATTACTGCATCATGTGTGCCCATGTGTGTTTGCCTGTGTTCCCATCCACTCATAAGCCACAGGAGGGCAGATACTGGGGTCATCTTTTCTCTACTGAATCCCTAGCACCTAGCACTGTGCCTGGCAGAGAAGAACATATATCAGCCAAGATATATGTTTTTGTTTGTTTTGTTTTGTTTTTTGAGATGGAGTCTCGCTCTGTCACCAGGCTGGAGTGCAATGGCACGATCTCAGCTCACTGCAACCTCCACCTCCCGGGTTCAAGCAATTCTCCCGTCTCAGCCTCCCGAGTAGCTGGGACTACAGGTGTGCACCACCACGCCTGCCTAATTTTTAGTAGAGATGGGGTTTCACCATGTTGGCCAGGATGGTCTTGATCTCTTGACCTTGTGATCCACTCTCCTCAGCCTCCCAAAGGCATAAGCACCACGCCCAGCCCAAGATATATGTTGATAAATGAATCATAAGGTGTTAGAATCACAAGCTTTTAGAACCATGGACTTGGTGAAACAGAAGCCTAGTCTCAGAGTTATATAATCCTAGACTTAGTATTAATTATACACAGAAACAGAATCTCCAAAGCTTAGGATCTCAAGGTTGAAAGAATTCTCATATAGGCATCTTGTCCAAGGACTATCAGTGGATTAGGAAAGTGTTAATTGTGCCCTTCTATATTATTTAATATATATATTTTACATTTATTTATATAAACATTATATTACATTTGTCTTTCAAACATTTATTTTATTTGAATAAAAGTTTATTTGGCATCTAATGAGTGGGAATGCACTCACTGCAGCGATTCAAACGTTTATTTTTATAATGTGTCCTTCTATGTTTATTAAGCACCTAACTTATTTATTAACCAATATTAATTGAGCCTGTTTGTTCTGTGACCAGACACTGTGCTAGGCAACTATGTGAGTCATCTATGGCTGCATAACTCATTACCTTGATTTTAAAACAACAAACATGTATTTTATCGTAGTTTCTGTGTGGTAGGACTTCAGAAATGGCTTAGCTGGATGGTTCTGGCTTAGATGTCTCATGAGGTTGTAGTCAAAATACCAACTGGGACCATGATCCCCTGAAAGCTTGACTGGGGCTGGAGAATCCACTTTCAGTTTGACTCATTCACATGGCTGGCAGTTGGCAGGAGGCCTCAGTTCCTCCCATGTGGACTTTGCCGTAGGATTGCTTGAGTGTCCTTACAACATGGCCACTGGCTTCCCCAGAGCAAGGGATTCAAGATGGCAAGATGGAATCCACAATGCCTTTTATCATCTAGCCTCAAAAGTCACACTCCCTCTTTTTCACAAATCCTAGTGATTACACAGGACAACGCTATTCAGTTTGGGAGGGGAGTACATAATGGTGGAAATACCAGGAAATGGAGATCACTGAGGGAGATCTCGGAGGCTGGCTACCACAGCAGCATTGAATAAAACTCAGTCTCTGCTCTTACGGAGTTAACAGTCTAGGGAGGGAAGGATAGAGGAAGACAATCAAACAAAACAATGAGTTAGAGCTGGAGTAAGCAAATTTCACTCATGGGCCACCTCTGGCCTGCTGCCTACTTTTGTAAATAAAGTTGTATTGGAACTCAGCCACACCCGTTCACTTACATATTGCTTAGGGCTGTTTTACGCTGTAAGAGCGGACTTCAGGAGTTGCAGCAGGGACCGTATATCCTGCAAAGCCGCATGTACTTAGCTAAATGATCAGGGAACGCCTCTCCAAGAGGCAACGTTTGAGTAGGGACCTGAATGTTTAGAAGGAAGTGGCCATGGGAAGAGCTGAGGACAGAATGTTACAGATAAAGGGAACATCAGGGTAAAGACTGTGAAATGGGAATAGCTTCAGTGTGTTGAGGAACAGGAAGGAGCTCCAGGGGGCCAGAATGGAGTGACCATGGGGAGGTGATCTCAGGGGCATGATCAGAAACCAGGTCTGTAGGACCTTCGGGCCCTGGGGAAGAGTTTGAAGTTGTTCCAAGAATAATGGGAAGCCATTGGAGGGTTTTAAGCAGGGAGAGGTCGGATCTGATGCGGATGGTAGAGATGCCTGGTGTAGTTTTGCCTCATTCTCTGAGCAAGATGGTGCCTCTACGGGCCTCTTGAATGCAGCTGTCCCAGAACCTGTTAGTCCTGACAAGACTCAGGTAAAGACCTTTGGCCTCCTCCCATGATTACATGTTCAGGCTTACCCATCCCTCTGACCTGGAAGTCCTTTCTTTTGACTCACTCCGAGTCCCTTGCTATCCCTTGCCAGCCTGCCTCTTCTGGATCTAAGAAATCTGTGAAGTTGGAAAGAACACTGAATTTTGAGCCCTGGGTTCCAGACCATCCCCTTTCCTAACTTGCCTAAGAGTCTGGCAGCCTCACTGGGTCTCAGTTTCCTTGTCTGTAAAATGAGAGGAGAGTCTAGTCTGCCTGGCCCGAGGCCAGGTGATTAAATGTCCTAGGAAGAGCATGAAGGGCGTGTGGCAGCATGGGTTGGGGTGGACTTGGCCAGACTGGGGTTGCTGAGGTGAGCAATGGGAAGTACGGGTGGCTGGTGCATTGGGCAGAAGGCTTCCTGCTAACCCTCCTCAGCTTGATGTTTTTTTTTTTTTTTCTTCTGAGACAGTGTCTTGCTCTGTCACCCAGGATGGAGTGCAGTGGCATGATCACAGCTCACTGAAACCTCCCCCTCCCGGGTTCAAGCAATTCTCTGCCTCAGCCTCATGAGTAGCCAGGATTACAAGCGCACACCACCATGCCCGGCTAATTTTTGTATTTTCAGTAGAGACGGGGTTTCACCATCTTGGCCGGCTGGTCTTGAAATCCTGACCTCGTGATCCATCTGCCTCAGCCTCCCAAAGTGCTAGGATTACAGATGTGAGCCACCATGCCCGGCCTTTTTTCTTTTTTTTGAGATGGAGTCTTGCTCTGTCTCCCAGGCTGGAGTGCAGCGGCATGATCTTGGCTCACCACAACCTCCGCCTACCAGGTTCAAGTGATTCTCCTGCTTCAGCCTCCAGAGCAGCTGGGAATACAGGCACCTGCCACCACGCCCAGCTAATTTTTGTATTTCTGGTAGAGATGGGGTTTTACCATGTTGGCCAGGCTGGTCTCGAACTCCTGACCTCGAGATCCACCCGCCTCAGCCTCCCAGAATGCTGGGATTACAGGCGTGAGCCACCACACTGGCCTGAGTTTTGAACAATAGGGGAGGCTCACTGCCTCCCAGAGGTCCTTGGGATGGTGGAGTTGGAGTTGTCTGGCTATGTGCAAGAACTTTGATGAAGGAAGAGCCAGGGGGCTAATCTGCATCCAAGTCAGCCTCAGGTGTTAGAGCACAGGATCTGTTGTCAGCGAAAGCCCTGGCATCATCACCGATTTGCCCAGTGGCCTTTGTATCCTCAGTTTTCTCATCTGTGAAATGGGGGAATCTGACTGGAGATGCTTCTGCTGTAAGCAGCACTAGCATTTTATGTACCACCTAGAAAGAAAATGCACTGCCAATTAATTGTGACAATGCTTCCTTATCACTTAGAAGTATTTTCTATTTATTAAAAGGCTCTTTGAGACTTAGACATGGTTTTTAAAATTATATATTGGCTGGGCACGGCAGCTTTCACCTGTAATCGCGGCACTTTGGGAGGCTGAGGTGGGAGGAGGTCAGGAGTTTGAGACCAGCCTGGCCAACACTGTGAAACCCTGTCTCTACCAAAAATACAAAAAATTAGCCTTAGCCAGGTATGGTGGTGGGCACCTTTTATACAGGCTACTTGGGAGGCTGAGGCAGGAGAATCACTGGAAACTGGGAGGTGGAGTCTGCAGTGAGCTGCGATCTGGTCACTGCACTCCAGCCTGGGCAACAGAGTAGGATTCCATTTCAAAAAAAAAAAAAAAATCTCTGGGCATAGTGGCTCATGTCTGTAATCCCAGCGCTTTGGGAGGCTGAGGTGGGTGGTTCACTTGAGGTCAGGAGTTCGAGACCAGCTTGGTTAACATGGTGAAACCTCATCTTCATTAAAAATACAAAAATTAGCCAGGTGTGGTGGTGCGCACCTGTAGTCCCAGCTACTCGGGAGACTGAGGCAGGAGAATTGCTTGAACCCTGGAGGCGGAGGTTGCAGTGAGCCAAGATCATGCAATTACACTCCAGCCTGGGTGACAGAGCAAGACTCTGTCTGAAGAAAATAGAAAATTATATATCACCCTTGTGTCCTCATAAAAAAGAAAATCTGGGTAAGATAGATTAGGTAAGGATTTTCAAAATTTCACAGTCAGCATCCAGCCCACCGAGGTCACTTTTCTGCTCGAATCTTCATTGTCCATATGTTTTCATGCAATATCATCTTCCATTCCATTAAACGCTTTGCTCATGCAGCATTTCTTGAAAGAACGCTCCACTATCGTTTCCTGGATTTCCTCCCAACCCGCTTACTCCTGTTCTGCAGGTTTTGCCCAGGTGCTTTCTTGATCTTATCAGAAGGTGTCAATGGAAGGTTTTGGGAAACAAGCAGGACTCCATGTCCCTTCCTCAAATGGTCCTTAAGTCATTTTTGATGAAATACAAAGGGGGTGCCGTTGTCCAGTTAGGCCACCAGAAATAATGACCAGAACCAATTAGGTCAGGGCCACCACCTGATCCAACCCGTAGCAATTGTGGGATGCCACTGATTTAAACACACATCCTGATTTCAGAGGTACTAGAATGTGAAAAAGGGCGTGTCAGAGAATTTTTAAAAACATTGCAATAAGGCTAGATGCAGTGGCTCACACCTGCAATCCCAGCACTTTGCAAGCTGAGGTGGGGGATCAGTTGAACCCAGGAGTCTGAGACCAGCCTGGGCAACATAGCAAGACTCTAAGTCTACAAAAAAATTTAAAAATTGTCCAAGAATGGTGGCATGTGCCTGTAGTCTCAGCTACTTAGGAGGCTGAGGCTGAATAATTGCTTGAGCCCAGGAGGTCGAGGTTGCTGTGGGCCATGATTGAGCCACTGCATCCCAACCTGGGTGACAAAGCGAGACTCTGTCTCAAAAAGAAAAAAATCTCACAGGGTTTTATGTGAAGCTGAAATGAGGTAAATGAAGGATGGTCCCTGACCAGAGGCCCCAAAGTGCTCGGCTCAGCACGGGCTGTTCCCTTGGCATTGCTGAACTCTCCCTGACTACTCTTGGCCCAGGGTATTGCCCTCCCTTGCAGGGCCAGCTCAGGTTTATAGCGACAATCACTGCCCCTTGCAGACGTGATCTCAAAGCCATAAAGGCTTTTACGGTTTCACTCTCCCCCCATGAGATAAGCTTGGGGAGCCCTTCCCAAGGCCGGGGAGCAATCTCAGAGCCAGAGCGGGAGGGGCTGGGCGTTGCACAAGTTGGGAAATGGAACAAGTTTTATGGCCCCAACTTCGCTAAAAATATCACGTTCTCAGATCCTCAGCTGGAATCTGCTAGAGAAACCTCAGCACCTGCAGTGATGCTCATTCCTTCATTCTCCCACTCATTCTATGCAAAGGGAATAGCGTGCAGGACACACCAGTGTGGATATTCTCACTTCGCCACAGTTATGCTGTGGGCGGACCCAGCACGAGCCACTTTCCTCTCAGTTGTATAGCAGGGCTAGTCCATTTCACCTCCCCTGCAATCTCAGCAAGGTGAGTGGGTAAGGCCAGTAGCCAGCACACACAGCGCCTGGTAGATCCACAGCAAATTTGCTAGAATCCCTTTCATTCACCAACTATATTGATCTTTTTTGTTTTTATTTTTTGAAACAGAATCTCACTCTGTCTCCCAGGCTGGAGTGCAACGATGCAATTATGATTACCGAAGCCTCGAACTCCTGGGCTCAAGCAATCCTCCTGCCCCAGCCTCCAGAGTAGCTGGGGCTACAGGCTCACACCACCACGCCTGGCTAATTTGTTTTATATTTGCAGAGATGGGGGTCTCACTATGTTGCCCTGGTGGGTCTTGAACTCCTAGACACCCTAGGATTGCTCCAAGCAATCCTCCCACCTCAGCCTCCCAAAGTGCTGGGATTACAGGCGTGAGCCACCATGCCTAGCCCCATGTTGTTTGTTTCAGTAGTTTGCTTCTTTTTATTGCTGAGCAATCTTCTGTTGACTTTTTTTTTCTTTGATAGACACAGGGTCTCACTCTGTCATCTCGGCTGAAGTGCAGTGGCTTGACCATGGCTCACTGTAGCCTTGAACTTTTGGGGTCAAATGATTCTCCTGGCTCAGCCTCCAGAGTGGCTGGGACCACAGGTGTGTGCCATCACACCTGGCTATATTTTTTCTTTTTGAATTTTTTGTAGAGACAGGGTGTCTTGTTATATTGCCCACGCTGGTCTTGAACTCCTGGCCTCAAGTGATTCTCCCTTTTTCACCTCCCAAAGCTCTGGGATTACAGAAGTAAGCACCGTGCCCAGCCCCATTGACTTTTAAAGTTCTCATCTATGCTTACGACTTGGACTTTTTAGCTCCAGCCCCAACTCTTCCCCAAGCTCTAGACTCATATATCCAAAGAGTCCCTGGATGTTTAATTGGCATCTCAAACAGCACGTCCAAAACCAAGCTCTTTGTTTTCTCACTCAAATTTGTAGCTTCTCCAGTCTTCCGCTGTCAATGGACAGCACCACCTGCCCCAGAGTTACTTCTTCTCTTCACACACCTTAGCAAGTTCTTTGCTCTTCTACTTTCAAAACACTCCACTCTGACCGCCTCTCACCACCACCACCTGTATTCATTTTCTATTGCTGCATAACAAATTGCCACAAATGTAGATGCTTAAAACACTGCCCATTTGTTGGCTGGGTGTGGTGGCTCATGCCCGTAATTCCAACACTTTGGGAGGCCGAGGTGGGCGGATCACCTGAGGTCAGGAGTTTGAGACTAGCCTGGCCAACATGGTGAAACCCCGTCTCTACTAAAAATACTAAATTAGCTGGGCATGGTGGTGCACGCCTGCAATCCCAGCTACTCGGGAGGCTGAGGCAGGAAAATCACTTGAACCCGGGAGGTAGAAGGTTGCAGTGAGCCCAGATCATGCCATTGAACTCCAGCCTCGGAAAAAAGAGTGAAACTCCATTTCAAAAAAAAAAAAGAAAGAAAGAAAACTGCTGCCCATTTGTGATCTCACAGGTCTATGGAACAGCAGTCCGGATATGGCGTGACTGGGTTCCCCGCTCCAGTTCTTAAACAACTGGGTTGGGTGCCTACCTGAGGGCTTAGGGAAGGATTCAAGCTCATTCATGCTGTTGCCTTCATTCAGTTCCTCATGGTTGTTGGACCGTCACCCTGTCACCCTGTCTCCATTTCCTTGCTGGTTGTCAGCCAGGGGTCTCTCAGCTTCTAGAGGCCACTTGCATTCCTTGCCATGCGGCCCCCTTTGTCTCCAAAGCCAGCAACAGAGACTCTCCCTTATGTGGAATCCTTCTCACATTTCTAATTTCACAGAAAGAGCCCAGTTCCCTTTAAGGCCTCACCTGATTAGGCCGGGCCCACCAAGGAATATCTCCCTATCAGAGTCAGCTGGTTTGGGACCTTAATTACATCTGCAAAATCTCTTCACAGGAGCACCTAGATTCATGCCTAATTGAATAACTGAAAGAAGGTGTGTATTCACCAAGGACAGGTATCTTGGGGGTGTATCTTAAAGATTCTGCCCACTAGCGGGGCACAGTGGCTCATGCCTGTAATCCCAGCACTTTAAGAGGCCGAGGTGGGTAGATCACAAAGTCAGGAGATCCAGACCAGCCTGGCCACATTGGAACCCTGTCTCTACTAAAAATACAAAAATTAGCTGGGCGTGGTGGCAGGCACCTGTAGTCCCAGCTACTCAGGAGGCTGAGGCAGGAGAATCGCTTGAACCAGGAGGTAGAGGTTGCAGTGAGCTGAGATGGTTCCACTGCACTCCAGCCTGGGCAACAGAGTGAGACTTCGTTTCAGGAAAAAAAAAAAATTCTTCCCACTACACAACCCTAGACCATGCTGCCATTATCTTTCACCTGGACCACGGCACAGGCCACCTGTGGGCTTCTGTGCTTCCACTGTTGTTCCACGTAGTCCATTCTCTATATAGCAGAGAGTGGCCTTTTCAGAACATCAAGCAGATCATATCACTTTTTTTTTCAGACGGAGTCTCGCTCTGTCACCAGGCTGGAGAGCAGTGGTGTGCGATCTCAGCACACTGCAACCTCCACCTCCCGGGTTCATGCAATTCTCCTGCCTCAGCCTCCCAAGTAGCTGGGATTACAGGCACATGCCACCACGCCCAGCTAATTTTTGTATTTTTAATAGAGACTGAGTTTCACCATGTTGGCCAGGATGGTCTCGATTTCCTGAACTCGTGATCTGCCCACCTCAGCTTCCCAAAGTGCTGGGATTACAGGCATGAGCCACTGCACCTGGCCTCATATCACTTTTGAATATCACTCTATTCAAAAACGAAGAGCTTCCTACTATACCAATAAAATCCAAGATCTTTCTCATGGCCTGGAAGCGTCTCTCTGGTCTCAACCCTGCCCACCTCTCAGACTCAGAAAAATGTTCAACACATCATAGGCACTCACTAAATATTTGTTGAATGAATGAATGCGTGAATGAAGGTCTCGGGATTGGTTCTTTTCTCTACTACCTGGGTGTTACTACCTGGTCCAGTACCTGTGTGTCTTTACTGGTCTCCTGGCTGACAGTTACACCTCTTCCACTGTCTGACACAAAGTAGCCAGGGTGATGTTTTGAAGACACAGATCTGGCCGGGTGCAGTGGTTCACGCCTGTAATCCCATGCCCTTTGGGAGGCCAAGCCGGGCGGATTGTTTGAACTCAGGAGTTCGAGACAAGCCTGGACAGCATGGCAAGACCCCGTCTCTACTAAAAATACAAAAAAAAAAAAAAAAAAAAAAAAAAAAGTTGTGCATGCCTGTGGTCTCAGCTATTCAGTAGGCTGAGGTAGAGGATCACTTGAGTCCAGAGGATGGAGGTTGCAGTGAGCTATGACTGTACCACTGCACTCCAGCCTGGGTGACAGAGGGAGACCCAGTCTAAAACAAATATATATATATATATTTGTGTATATATATACAGATCTGCCCACAACCTTCACTGCTTTCAAACCTCCAATGGGCCCAGCGTGGTGGCTTACACCTGTAATCCTAGCACTTTGGGAGGCTGAGGTG
Organism: Aotus nancymaae; assembly: GCF_030222135.1. Taxonomy (NCBI): domain Eukaryota; kingdom Metazoa; phylum Chordata; class Mammalia; order Primates; family Aotidae; genus Aotus; species Aotus nancymaae. The sequence continues at coordinate 24,018,207 of NW_026988442.1, read as the reverse complement.
GGCAGATCACTTGAGGTCAGGAGTTTTATTTATTTTATTTTTTTATTATTATTTTTTTTTATTGCATTTTAGGTTTTGGGGTACATGTGAAAAACATGCAAAGTTGTTGCATAGGTGCATTCATGGCAGTGTGATTTGCTGCCTCCCTCCCCCTCACCCATATCTGGCATTTCTCCCCATGCTATCCCTCCCCAACTCCCCCCCCGCTGTCCCCCCCACTCCCCCGCAACAGGAGGTCAGGAGTTTTAAACCAGACTGGCCAACATGTTGAAACCACTTCTCTACTAAAAATACAAAAATGAGCTGGGCGTGGTGGCATGCGCCTGTAATTCCAGCTACTTGGGAGGCCAAGTCAGGAGAACTGCTTGAACCCAGGAGGTGGAGGTTGCAGTGAGCCAAGATCGCATCACTGCACCCCAGTCTGGAGACAGAGCAAGACTCCCTCTCAAACAAACAAACCAACAAACAAACAGAAAGCTCTAGTGGCTTCCTTCGCCCCGGAGGAAATTCCAGACTCCTCTGTCTAGTATTTGAGGTTCCTACCACCTGTATGCGGACCAGCTGTCCAAGTGAGCAGGCTTCCAAAAGTGGGATGAGGGCCTCCAGTGAAACTGGGGAAGTTTTAGAAACATACTGGAAAGTATTAAGTGATGTCGTCTGCAAAGTCTGTCCTTTACAGTTCTTCTCTCTGCAATCTTAAAGGAGAAAGTCTCCATTGGGTGTGCGTATGCCTTTAACATCTCTGTACTATTTGCCAGTTTTCCCTTTTAATACAAAAGAAAGAGCAGAGCTTTCCCTGAGGCAATTCCACCTGGCGACAGCTGGAGAACATTGTTTTTCCACTAATTTTGCAATCACCTCTTATTTACGGCAAATGATGCTGGTGTCCTACCGATGTCAGTGACCTGAAGTTTAAAGGGAATCACTGTGAACTGATTTAATAAAAAATAAGTCATGGAAGTTACAGCAGTCCTCGGGCACGGAGAGGTCAAGGTGGCCTGTGCACCGAGGTTGGAAAATGCCAGCCCCCTCCCGCCCCATCCACAGAGTTCCTGCTGCCTCCTCCTGATGCTGCTCACTCCTCAGCCTCGAGTGCACATCTGTCTCGCCTCATTATTGCCTTTGAATCCTCCTTCAAAACACACACCACTCCCTTTCCCACAGTGCAGTCACCTCGCCCTCCCTACCACCTCACCAGCTGTCCCCCTCATCCCTTTGGCTCTTGTTGTCGGCTGCTTCTTATTTCCCTCTGTCCTTGTGGAAACTGAAGCTCTAGGAGGGAGACGCCTCGGGCTATTGCTTCTCCATGATCCCGGGCGCTTGGCACAGGGCTTTGCCCGTCGACATTTGTTGTGATATGAACTTTCCACCACTCACACTACTTCTGGGCCCACCACGCAGTGACGGAGTCACCAGTGTCTTCCTCAAAGCCTCACATTGGCCCTTGGAGTCAGACAGTGAGCATTGGATCAGCGGCCACACCAGCTATGGAGTGTGACCAGCTGCGGACCTTGGGCAAGGCCCTTCCTGTCTCCTCCTCAGCCTGTGTCCTCATTTTTTCTTTCTATCCATCTATCTATCTTTCTTTTTGTGGCAGGGTCTCACTCTGTTGCCCAAGCTTGAGTGCAGTGGCACAATCTTAGCTCACTGCAACCTCTGTCTCCTGGGTTCAAGCAATTCTACTGCCTCAGCCTCCCAAGTAGCTGGGACTACAGGCATGTACCACCACATCCAGCTATTTTTTTGTACTTTTAGTAGAGACAGAATTTTACCATGTTGGCCAGGCTGGTCTCAATCTCCTGACCTCAGGTGATCCACCTGCCTCGGCCTCCCACAGTGCTGGGATTATAGGCGTGAGCCACGGTGCTGGCCTTGTTTCCTCATTTGTGAAACACAGCCACAAGAATGATGACTGCAGAGGGTGTTGTGGGGATTAAATTATGTCCAGCCATGTTTGGCAAAGAGGAAGAGCCTAGTGAATGTCCTTGGCATCATAATTTGGTGTCTAGCTCCACCATCGTCAAACAGCTGCCTGGGATCCTGTGATTCAGGTCCCTGAGATCACATCCTGGAATTTACATATGATACGTGGATTTGAGAAACGCAGGTCAAAGGTTATCTGGGTTCCACAAATGAGGAAGTAGGACAATCTCACCAATGTGGGATGACAGGCCATTCACACCGCAGGGAACATTCTTTGGATCTTCAAGCAGCCTGTCAGCCAGGGTCCCTTCTACTTCTGGTCCCCACTCTGAGCAATGATGGGATGGTGGAATAAGCAGCTTCTAGTAGTAGCATGGCTTGGGGAAACAAGCTTTCAGAAGACCTAAAAAGAGGTCAGCCCAGGCAACATAGCAAAAACCTCATCTCTACTAGAAAAAAAATAAAAAATAAATTAGCCAGGTGTGCTGGCACACTGTACCCCAGATACTCAAAAGGCTGGGGTGGGAGGATTGCTTGAGCTCTGGAAGTAGAGGTTGCAGAGAGCTATGATGGCACCACTGCACTCCAGCCTGGGTGACAGAGTGAGACCTGACTCAAAAAAAAAAAAAAAAGAGGCACCTTCTTAGAAATTCCAAGTATTTTTTCCAATGTTTTGTAGCAGAGAAAGAGGTTTAATTGTAGGGCCACCAAACAAGGACATGAGAGGGAACCTCAAATCTGTCTTCCCAAGAAGCTTGAGAATTGAGAATTCTCTCTTTTTTTTGAGATGGAGTCTTGCCCTGTTGCCCAGGCCAGAGTGCAGTGGTATGATCTCGGCTCACTGCCACCTCTCCCTCCACCTCCTGAGTAGCTGGGATTATAGGCGTGTGCCACCAGGCCCAGCTAATTTTTGTATTTTAAGTTGAGACAGGATTTCACCATGTTGGCCAGGGTAGTCTTGAACTCCTGATCTCAGGTGATCTGCCCGCCTTGGCCTCCTAAAATGCTGGGATTACAGGCGTGAATTACCATGTTCAGCCAAGAACTCCCATTTCTTAATCAGGCCACCTGGGTGGTAGAAGCGTGGGCTCAGGTCTCGGCTGGGGTCTCTAGCTCTGTGACCTTGGACAAGTTTCTTCACCTTTCTGAACCTCAGTTTCATCATCTCCAAAATGGGAATTTTACTGTTTGCCGCCTGAGCTGATGCTGTTTAGCAATTGAAATAGAAACCAAGCCTGAAGCTCTGTCTGCTTGTGCTGAGATTTGAGATTAACCGGGGCAAAGGGCTGATGAGGTGGAGGAGCCAAGGGTAGAGGAATTTATGGCAGCCCAGGGTTTATGGTTTTGATATGGATTTATTAAGCACAATTTAGGACTGAAATAGTCTCCTCTGGCGCCCACTCCCCCACGTCCCTGATGGCGGCGGCATGGACAAGGCCTCCATTGCCACGTTATCGAAAACATTTCCTGGTGCTGACGAGTAGGAGGAAGGCACAGGGGAAGGCGGGAGGGGCCCCAGGGATCAGGCAGACAGCGAACGGGTGCTCTGGAGGCTGGAGAGCTTAATGGTTAACCTCGCACTAGAAAGGGGCACGTGAAGAGTTCACTTGTACTGCCCATGTAACGGGAGCTCTCACAGTTACTGTGATTTCATTCCATTGAATTTTGACATCTTTCCTGTAGGGAGCAATCATTCCCACTTTGCAGATGAGGCTCAGAGCGGTAGAGTGAACTGCCCAAGTTTACAGTGATCAGCAAGACGTGTGCCTCCCAGAACAGAACTTTTGTCCCCTCCTTTAAGGAAGAGCTAAAAGGATCACCCTGCTCTACCTTCATCCCCGATGAAGATGTCCCTGTATGCAGGCATCCCATGGTCCAGCTATTGCCAAATGCTGTGGTGTGCTGGTGAATGTTAACAACTGGCTCTCCAGGAACAAAAGCCCTGCTCTGTATAGCTTGCTAGTCCTTGCGGACTAGCAACGACTCCAGCAATAGCCAATTTCAAGCTATCAGCATGACATTGGCAAACATTGAGTTGGAAAGAGAAGCTAGTAGTCAGCTCTCACAAGCCAGCTCCAGTACGATCCTGAGTGAATGTGATGCCATGGTCTGTGGTGGCCGAGACACAAGACCACCTTCTATAATGGTTTAGCCATGGAGAGGACCTAAGTGGCTACAGGTCTGGCTGGAGATTCTCAAGTGCATCCCTTGCTTTTATTCTTTTTACTTATTATTTCTGTTTTGAGACAGGGTCTTGCTCTTTCACACAGGCTGTAGTGCAGTTGTGCGTTCATAGCTCACTGCAGCCTCGAACTCCTGGGCGGAAGCAATCCTCCCTCCTCAGCCTTCAGAGTAGCTGGTACTATAGGTGCACACCACTGCACATGGCTAATTTTCAATTTTTCTGTAGAGATGGGGTCTCCCTATGTTGCTCTGGCTGGTCTCAAACTCCTGAGCTCAAGTGATCCTCCTGGCTCAGCTTCCCAAAGTGCTGAGATTACAGATGTGAGCCACTATACACAGCCTTGTCCTTCGAAAAACAGAACAACAATAACAACAACAAATTCATTTGCTTTTAGGAAATGCCGCCAAGTCTACTCATCTCCCAATCCTGGCAGATTGAGGTGACCCAGAAAAGGGCTCCGTCTTGGACCTTGGTGGAGGATGACAGACCCTTGGACCCTCTTGCGATTCTTCCAGATCTTTCCACCGTACTTTCTCTCATCACGCCCCTCTTGAGGAGGGAGAATCAACTTTCACTCCTTCATATACTATGTACTTGGAGTCAGGAGACCAGGGCTAGATGTCTACCTCTGCCTCTCAAGATAAATCACTTCCACAAGCCTCAGTCTCCTCATCTGAGAAGAGGGAATAATCATGTCTAACTGCTTACCTCTTGATGTGAAGACTGAAAAAATTATAATGGATACAGAAACATTCTGCACATCACAAAAAACTATAAAACCATTTTCATCCTTCCTTTAAAACATTTTTTTTAATCTCCAAGTAGAACCAGAAGACTGTCTTATTTCTGACACCTGAAAGAAAGAAAAGATACTCATCCAAGGACTTAGAAAACATATGTGCCATTTATTTTGTTTTATAAACTTTTGTTAAAATACACAAGAGTAAGAAATATTTTTTGTTTCTTTGCCCCATCAGGCAGCAGTGTTGGGGGCTCAGGGGTCAGCACAGGACCTGATGACATTCACATCCACAGAAAGATGTGGGTCGGTCTGATGAGACCCAGCCCGCTTTGATAATTGCTTGATGTAAATGTCACAATTCATCTTAATCAGGGCAAATGGCAGAAAAATTTGGCAAAAAGTAATTGTCTTGGTCATGACAAGAAACAGAAGAGCATTCCTTTCTGACCTTCTCCTCTCCTCTGGCCACTCTCAGGAGAGCCATGTGGATTTTAGAAGCTCCTGAGACCTGCCTGAAGATTGGGGTGTCTTGGTGCAGGAAGTGTTGTGCCGATGCTTATCCCTCCATCAACCCTCTGTTAGTCCATCAGATTTTATGTTTTAGGACCACAATTCAGTTAGGAAAAAAAAAAGAGATTTTTCTAATGTCATGTCAGTTTGGGTCAAAAAAGTAAACTTTGTGTTTCTCACATTACAATAAAGTTATAAAAGTGGAATGGGTTTCTCATCCAGAAAGGGGTAGATTCCCAGCAGAGAACTGACCCCCTGCTCCAAAAGATTGCTCCCATGAAGGGCCACTGTGCCCACTGCACTCCATGGGACATTCTTATGTCAACTTTGCTCCCGTGACAGAGGCCTGAGCAACACTGGAGGGAGGGGAGGAGGAAGAGAGCGGAATGACCACAATGCCCAGAAATGGTTCCAGCTTCCCTGCCTTGCCGCAGACCAGGCTGAGCTGTCTGGCGGGGATTTCGGGGGCACTTAGCGAGGTGGTGGAGGAAGTCTTGGGAGCTCTGAGAGGCGTGCAGTCTCTCCTGGGATTGGGGGCTTGGCTGGGACTGTCCTAGGGGTGTGGCGACTCCTCTCTCACCCATCGCCCCAATACTTCTTCATGCCTCTTTCACATAAAGAACAATCACTAATGGTGGGATTTCTGGGGATGGGGCACTGGCTCTATCCACTCAGAGGGGTCAGTGTTGATCGGGGGGCAGGAGTCAGCCCAACAGTTCCCCTCCTACCTAATCACACCTCCAGCCCCAGGACACATTCCTTTTGCTCACACTGGTCAGTGGCATTTTCCAGAATGTCCCCAAAGCCACCAAGATTCCACATGGATGACATGCTGGTCGCACCATCAGGGGGTCTAATGTTTCCAGAATGTGCCTGGAGTGACGGTCCCCAGAGCAGGCCTCAAACCCAGGCCTGCTTAGTCCTCCCCTGTCCCCCACTGGGCACACTGCCCCACCCCCACACCAACAGGTCAGATGAGCCTGGCTCCCAGGAAACAGACCCCTGCCGCCCCTCCCCTAGACTTGGGGAGTGAAGAGAGAAAAGCTGTCAAGAGTCATGAATTCTCCTTAATATTTATCAGCAAACAGGATGCTCCACCCTAAGTGAATTTTGGTGCAGCCTCAGGCCAGTCTTAGTCCTGGGAGTGGGCAGGACTCCCAGAAGAACGAGTGGTGGTTTCTGAGGCTGGCGAAGGGAGCCGGAAACCCCTCAACTTGATTACGGTGAGAACAAAGGGAGCCTTTGGAGAAGCTATTCAGCTACTGTAGTTAAGAGCTCCTGTTCTGATCCAGGGAGACCTGGGTTCAAGTCCTGACTCAGCCACTTCCTAGTTACGTGAGTTTCAGAAAAAAATCACTTCACCTCTTTTGGCTAAGATCATGTGTAGAACACAATTTCATCCTCCGTAACAATCTCTAGGAGGGGGTGGGGTGGGTGAGGGCTGGGGGAGGGGGAGAATAAAAAACAAAGACAGTCTCTAGGTTAATGGGGAGGAAGGGAGGATTAAATGAGATGATGCACGTCACATGCCTTACGATTGTGCCTGGGAGTAAGGCAGCACTTGACACAGGCCTTGGGAGATCATTGCTTCTGGATGTCACTCTGATGTGAAGGTTTACCATTCTGTCCTTGCCAGCCCCAAGCCTCATTACTCTCACCCGCATTATATCAGCCACCCTACCTGACCGCCCAGCTCCCAGTCTCCCATCCTCTGCAGAACTGCTATGTTCATTTCCCAGAAGCCCAGCTCCCTGCATACCCCTTGCAGCTGATCAGGACCTCAGCCTGGTATTCCAGACCCTACGCTCTCCAGCGGGCCCTCTCTCTCTTCATTGTCTCTCCCCCACATCATTCTTCTTCGGTCCTTGCTAGATTCTTCCTACCTCGAGGCCTTGGCTCAGGCTGTTCTTTGGAATGTCCCATCTCTCCTGCTCTACCAGCCAGAATTCTCCCCTTTCTCAAAGGCCTAGTGCATGGTTTCCTTCTTTCTGATGCTTTTCCTCTCCACTCCAGCCTCCCTCCAAGTTCCTGTTGCAGTTGCCAACCTGGGCTTGTTTTCTCAGGTGAAAAGCCTGCAGAGATCCTCACCCCGAATACCCACCCAAGACCCTGAAGAAGGAGGGTGCGTTGGGGTTGGAGGAAGAAGGCGTCTTCCCTCGCCACAGCCTTCTATACCCTGCCTGGCCCCAGTCAGTGCTTACAACATGTTACCAGAATGACTGGGGGAATCGTTTCCAAGTCTTCCTCAGCCTCTGGAGAGGTGGTGTTGGAGAAGACGGGATGGCAGAGCAAGTGACAGCAGAGAGAGGGGGGCGTTTGAGGTGGGGGCAGCAGAAGGAGGAGGAGCGAGATGCCCCAAGTGCCGCGATTGGACCTAGCCTCACCGGGCTCTGTCTGGACACCATGGCTGGGGCTAGGAGAGGAGCACCAGGCTAGGGGAGAAGGGAGCTGGGTTTGAGTAAGGCCTCAAGTCATCTCCAGACAACTGTCCTTTGGGGTGAAGTCAGCGGTTGGACATGGATGAAGGTGAAGGCAGTGGCTTCAACATGAGAAAAGTTGTCCAAGGCAGTAGAGGACTTTCCAGTGGGGTCTCCCCAAGTCAGTCTCGTTATCCAGAGCAGGGCGTCAAGGGTGGTAGTGGAATGTGGCCCTTAGGCCGTGCTCTCGGGCCCTTCATCCTTCCCATTCCTGCTCTGGGACTGGCCCTGGCGTCACGTCTTCCTTTGCCGTGACCACGTGATCACCAGGCGCTCTCGGAGGGGGCTGGGGGGAGCCAGCAGAACCCCCAAGCCCCAGCGGCTTGCTAGATAACTTCCTGCTTGGTGATGGTTGGCTGGGGGATAGCGGAGAGGGGCTTGACGATCGTGGCGACAGCTCCTGGCAAGAGCTTATAAGGCTCAGACCCTGAGCCACCTGGTGGTGAAGGCTGTGGGGTCTCAGGGGTGGCTGGAAGGACAAACAGACAGGGGCTACTCAAAATTCCGGACTTTGGGGGAGTAAACGAAGAGCCCTGGGAAGTTCTGCCCTCCTCCCCCTCCCTGCCGCCGCCCCTACCCCTGCCCCGACTTAATTTCTTCCTCTATAAAATGAGAGAATTAATTAAACCAGATAATCCCTAAGGCCTTTTATGGCTCAGACCTTCTATGAGTCCAAGATGACAAAGCCTAAGTTGTATGAGGTCTGGAAGGTCCTACCACCCATCTCCTCCATCATTTATTTGATATGCAGACTTGGACTGCTTCTCCCAAACCAAGGCCCAGGACTGGCTGTCCCCAAGGGCAGTGGGATGGGTGACAGGGATATTCCTTCCTGGGAGAAGGAGCAGCAGTTGGTGAGACCCAGGGCCAACTGGCTCAAAAAATACCATTTCTTGGAGATTTAGGAGATGAGTAATAGAAACTCATTGGCCTCACTCTTATGGTAGGTTTGAGAATGACTTTGACCCAATTGACCAACTTTGTTCAATGGGCAACTTTCCCCAAGAACATCAGAAAAATGCCATCTCATCTCAGTGGACCATCTCATCCCATTGGTAATCTTATTCTTGGAAGAGTTTTGCCCAGTGACAAGTTTGCACTTTGGAGGTTTCAGAGGATGGTCTAGCCCGGCAGACATCTTGACCCAATGGATGAGCAGCTTTATTGCAGTGAACACTTTTACCTAATGGACAATGTTGACTAATGGAATTCTCACTCCAGAACATCTTCACCCAATGGACTACCTCATCCAGTGGATTTCCTCATCCCAACAAAGGCTGTCAATCACCTTACTAATAAACGCCCCAACAAACGGACAAACTTGCCCTTCGTTCCCTACCCTGGAGCCTAGAAAACGGTTGCATCCTTGTTCTACCTTCTAGTCTCCGCCTTCTCCTGCCTCCTCTCTTAAGCCCCATCCTCACCTTTTGCAGGGTAGAGCCCCAGTTGCCCACCTGCCTGCCCCCTGGGCCGGGGCCACTCACACATCTGTCCGTTGCTGAGGTGAGTGGGCATCGTGTTGGCAACAATGACGTTGGTTCCCATGTGTTCCTGCATCAGGTGAGGGTGCAGGGGGTGGTGGGCATGGGGTGCATCGCTGGAGGACCCTGCAGGTAGAGAAGATCAGGATGGAGCATCTGGGATGCAGACCCCAGGCCTTGGGATGTCATCTTCCTCAGGTGTGGCCAATCAACCTGCCCATCCAATACTGGCAGTGCCTGTTGGGTACTTATTCCTGGGTTAGTAAACAGGGTGTGCCATTCCCATCCGTAGCCTTCATGAGGGCGTTAAGAGAACTCCCACAAACCAAAAGAACAAAAGTGAGTTGAAAGAAACAAGGTGCATATAAGGAAGCTCTGAGATCACTTAAATGTTCTAATGAGTAGGGTATCGGTCACGTAGCAGCATAACAGATGTAAACAATGGCTCTCGCAGCTCCTTGGCATGCAAGTCCTTCAACCGTTTGGTCCTGCCTCACCTTTCAGCCTCATCCCCCACATCTCTGCTGCAGCCAAGCTGACCTGCTCACAGCGTCTGTGTGTCCCCTGTGCTCTCCTGTCTCTATGCTTCTGCTCACATTGGTGCTTCCATCAGAGATGTTTTTTCCACCCCACCCCCACTCCATGTCCATAAGCCCAAATCTCAGCTCATATATGTCCTCCCTTTAGAAGCCTCTTCTGATTCTCCTCATTCTCCTTCCTTGGACTTCTCATAGTAATTTATCTGTAACACAACTTTTAGCAACAATCACTTCTTCTGTCTATTAGCATTACAATCTCAGATGTATTTTTCTTCTTTGAGGGCCTAGCAGATTGGAACACAGTAACTACTTCAAACATGTGTCAGGGAGTAAAAATAACAGATGGGGTATGGTTTAATAATAGCCTATGGTGAGTAATATGACAATGATGGAATTTCAATGCTTGCAAGAGATCTCTACAGTACATCTATTTCAGTGATAACTAACGATTATTGATAATTAACAATTATTATGTGCCAGGTACTGTTGAATAGCACTTTTCATGTTTTACATAATTTAATCCTTACAGCGGTCCTGCAGGATGGTTACTATTATTAGCCCATTCTACAGATGAGACAACTGAGCCCAGAGAGATCTTACTCAAGTTTATCTGGCAACAGACCACAGGCTCCTGATCCTGATCCCAATGACACCTGATTCATACTAACCCCATGTTCACAGGGTCAAAGTGAGAATGAAATGAGCTATCACATGACAATGGTTCCCAACTGGGGATGATTTTGGCCCATCAGGAGACATTTGACAATATCTGAAGACTTTTTTGGTTGTCACCACTGGAGAAGTGCTGCTGGCACCTTATGGTGCCAGAGATGCAGCTGAACAGTGCACAGGACAGCCCCATGCAACAAAGGATTGTCCAGTTCCAAGTATCAATCGGACCCATGTTGAGAAACCTTGCCCTCGCCTTGTCATCTGCAGTCAATGAAACGCCTCCAAAACCTCGAATTCAAGATCCCCACTCTGACTTCACCTTCTGTCCTTACAGCTCCCTTAACTTAGTACCATCACTAAAAAAATTCTTCAGCCCTACTGAGGCTGTCAATCCGCTGGCACCCACTTTTCACTATCACCCCATCCTTTTTGTTGTTGTTGTTGAGACGGAGTCTCGCTCTGTCGCCCAGGTTGGAGTGCAGTGGTGCGATCTCGGCTCACTGCAACCTCCGCCTCCCAGGTTCAAGTGATTCTCCTACTTCCGCCTCCTGAGTAGCTGGGGTTCCAGGAGTATGCACCATGCCTGGCTAATTTTTTTTGTATTTTTAGTAGAGATGGCGTTTCGCTATGCTGGCTAGGCTGGTCTTGAACTCCTAGCCTCAAGTGACCCACCCGCCTAAGCCTCCCAAAGTGCTAGGATTACAGATGTGAGCCACCTCACCCGGCCTCTATCTTTGTTTTTCTTTGAGTGCAGTCAAGACTCCATGATCTATCATTCTAATCACTCCCTTGCAGTCATCCTAACCCCTTCATACTCCCCTTGGTAGTCAAACCATTTCTAAGGGTCATCTACTCTATCTCCACTTTCCCACTCACTGTCTTTGAAGCACTCTCCAATCTGGTTTCCACTCTCCTAGCCCTCTGACACTGCTTTCAACACAATTGCCAAGAGCCTCCAGCTGCCAATCCAATGGACCCTTTCCTCCCTCTTTGCCTTCTCCCTTCACCTCTCCTTTCCTCCCTCCTTCTGTCCCTCTGTAGAGTTTAACACCATTAAACACTCTGTCCTCCTTCAAACACGCTCTTCTCTTGGATTCTGGAATTGCCCTGTTTTCTCCTACCCCTCTGGCCAGTCTTCTTCCCTTCCCTCCATGGTTCCATCTTCCCCCTGACTCCACAGAGCTGCCTTTAATCTTGTGCTTGAGCAACAGACTTGTACATTCAACTGTCTCCTCGATAACTTGGAGCTGTAATAGTCATCTCATGCTTGATGAAAGTCCACAATAAGGCTGGGCATGGCGGCTCACATGCTGGTAATCCCAGCACTTTGAGAGGCCAAGTCGGAAGGATTGCGTAAGGCCAGGTGTTCAAGACCAGCCTGGGCAACAGAGTGAGACCCCATCTCTACAAAAAATTAAAATGAAAAATTAGCTGGGTATGGTGGCACACACCTGTAGTCCCAGCTATTCGAAAGGCTGGGGTGGAAGGCTCTCTTGAGCCTGGAAGGTTGAAGCTGCAGTGAGCTATGATTGAGCCACTGCACTCCAGCCTGGGTGACAGAGCGAGATCTTGTCTCAAAAAGAAGTCCACAATGGATCTCTGGAGTCACCCCTCACTACCACCCCCAGACCCAGCCTCAACTTGTTTATTCTGTCCTCCTCATCTCAATAAATGACTCCATCATCATTCCTGCTACTCAAAGCAAAAACGTAGACTTTGTCCTTGACTCTTTCTCTTCCTCTTACTCCCTACATCTGATCAATCAGCAAATCCTGTGGGTGGGCTCTTCCTCCAAATAGACAATCAGGTTTATCATCACTGCTCCATGTCCATGGTTTAAGCCTCCATCATCCATCACATGATTGGAGACGGTGACATTCTCAGGAATCTCTGCAATTCACTGTCTACCCAACAGTCAGAGTGGTTTGCTTAAAACATTAGTCTGGACCAGGCATGGTGGCTCACACCTCTAATTCCAGCATGATGATCACTTGAGGTCAGGAGTTAGAGACCATCTTGGCCAATATGGGGAAATCCTGTCTCTGCTGAAAATATTTAAAAAATGAGCCAGGTGTGGTGGCGGGCACCTGTAATCCCAGCTACTTGGGAGGCTGAGGCAGGAGAATTGCTTGAACCTAGGAGGTGGGGTTGCAGTGAGCTGAGATGGCGCCACTGCACGTCAGCCTTGGAACAGTGACTGGCACGTGCAAGGCTCTTGGCGCCTGAAAAAACAGACCATTGTCCTTGTTGCCATTTTTCTGGCAAGAAAACTGAGGCACAGACAGGTTAAGCAACTCTCCCAAAGCCACACAGTGGGGAAGCCAAGGAGCTGAGGGGTGAGCTCAGGTCTGTGTGAGGCCCATCTCCTGGAGAGTCCCTGCTGCAACCCTGCCCCTCCTGGGCCTGGCACGGACCTCCCAACAGCATCTCCTGCAGCAGGTTGTCAATCTTGGCCATGCCGAAGAGCTTGATGAACTGGATCTGCTCGATCATCTGCCAGGTGATGCTCTGTAGGGTGGGCAGCAGCAGCAGCAGCTCGCCAAAGCGGCCGCGCGAGTCGTACTGGCGGTCGTTGATGTAGTCCTCCAAGCTCACCTGCACCTGGGAACGCAGCCGCTTGATCTTCCCTGGATCACTCAGCCCTTTGGCATCTACAATGGAAGGGGGTAGGCAAGGGAGGGCAGCAGGGAGTCAAGATCCAGATGTCCCCTGACTTGTGGCCCACAAGGAGCTTCAGCGGGGGGGGGCGCAAGGATTCAGGGACCTCAACAACCAGGGTACGCCAGCATGAACTGTGATTTCCTAGACACAGGCGGAAAAAGATTCCTGCCACATTTCCTAAGGGACTAAGCCAGAAGAGTGGGGAATAGGAGATGGAGGGCGGGACTTGAGGAATGTGCCCAGTAAGCACCTAGCAACCTCCTCATCTTACACATGGGGAAACCGAGTCACAGTGCAAGGAAAGGACTTGTCCTGTGTCACACAGCCAGTGGTTGTTTGCAGAGCCACAATGGGAACTTGGGGTTTTTGGCCACAGTTGAGGTCCCTTTATTCCGACCTCAAGCACCTGCTGCTTCTACTGTGTTAGAACAGGCTCCCCTTCCCTGGTCCCTGTTTCCTATCATCTTAGGGACTCAGGTTAGGTTTCACCTCCTCCAGGAAGTCTCCATTCTACCCTCCTATGTCTGTATCCTGTGTTCCTCCTGTTTCCAGATTTCTGTGGCTCGTCCATCACTGCTGACCACACAGGATGTAACTGTTGTGCCGTCCAACTGTGAGCTCTGTGTGGGCAGGCATATGGTTTATTTGCCATTTTATGTTTTATTTTATTTTATTTTAGACTGAGTGTCCCTCTGTAGCCCAGACTTGAGTACAGTGGTGCGATCTCAGCTCACTGCAACCCCCACTTGGGCTCAAGTGGTTCTCCTGCCTTAGCCTCCTGAGCAGCTGGGGTTACAGGTACACGCCACCACGCCCAGCTAATTTTTGTATTTTAGTAGAGATGGGGTTTCACCATGTTGGCCATGCTGGTCTCGGACTCCTGACCTCAAGTAATCTGCCCGCCTCAGCCTCCCAAAGTGCTGGGATTACAGGTGTGAGCCATCACGCCTTTGCCATTTTAAACCCACCACCTAGTACCATGCATAGTCAATATTTATTGAATAGGGCCAGATGCAGTGGCTCATGCCTGCAATCCCAGCACTTTGGGAGGCCAAGGCAGGAGGATTACTTAAGGCCAGGAATTTGAGACCAGCCTGGCCAACATGGTGAAACCCCATCTCTACTAATAATACAAAAATTAGCCTGGCGAGGTGACACATGCCTGTAATCCCAGCTACGCTGGAGGCTGAGGTGGGAGAATTGCTTGAAACTGGGAGGTGGAGGTTGCAGTGAGCTGAGATGGTGCCATTGCACTCCAGCTTGGGTGACAGACAATATGCGTGTGCGTATATATATATATATTTACATAAATATATATATTTATACATACAAATATATATATGTAAATATATATATATATTTAGATGGGTGAAAGAATGAATGAAAAAATCAGTGACTAAATTCTAGATCCTTAGCCTAGAAGGGAACTTAAGAGGTCATCCAATATTTAATCTCAACTTTCATGGAGGTAATGCATTTATTTCCTCTTTCATGGACAAAGGAAGTGGCAGAAAGAACATTCACCCACATTTTTAGTGGGCTCTCTCCACTGAATCATGTTTGTTCATTATTTCATTCAGTCCACAAACATTTATTGAGCATCTCCTGCATGCCAGGCCTTGAACTAGGTCCCCGCCTCTTCAAATTGCTGGAGGCAGCTGCCTCTGACTCAGCATCAGTGATCCTGCCCATTTTGCAGAGCGATTCTGCCAGTCCAGCCTCCTGCCGAGCACTACAGAGGATACGGTCTGGGCCAGGCTCTGGAGGGAACCAGAACTAGAAATCTCACCTTTTGGGAAGTGCGGGATAGCATGTGGTGGGTAAGAATGTGGGCTTGGGAGAGAGAGAAATTGGGATTGATAGGTGGTTGGAAGTTCAAGCTCTGCCATTTTCTGGTTATGTGACCTTGGGCAAGTTAACCATGTCTCAGTTTCCTTATCTGTAAAGTGGAGATAATAATTCCTACTTCACAGGTATCATGTTGGTAAGCAAGATAATCCACAAAGTGTTTAAAAACAGCTCTTTAGTGAGCATTCAATACATGCTGCTCATCTTCCTCTTTATCACTATATATATATGCATATATATATATATATATATATATATTTTTTTTTTTTTTTGAGACAGAGTTTCTCTCTTGTGGTCCAGGCTGGAGTGCAGTGGTGCAATCTTGGATCACTGCAAACTTCACCTCCCGGGTTCAAGCAATTCTCCTGCCTCAGCCTCCGGAGTAGCTGGGATTATTGGCACCCACTACCACACCTGGCTAATTTTTGTATTTTTAGTAGAGACAGAGTTTCACCACATTTACCAGACTGGTCTTCAACTCCTGACCTCAGGTGATCCGCCTGTTTCAGTCTCCCAAAATGCTGGGATTACAGGTGTGAGCCACCACACCCGGCCTTTTCATCACTATTATTACTAGAGGTAATCTATCTGCGGTGTGAAGGGCAGTGCCTGGCACACAGTAGGTCCCCTCTAACATGTAAGCAGGGAAGGCAAGCAAACCTCCAGGGTTCAGGCACCTTTGACAGTAGGAAACAAAGGCAGGTTTTGCACAAAGACTGATGACAAAGGCATTCTGTATAAATGCAGATGCAAAAGTCAGTCAACAGAATGGGGAGAGGAGAGCCGAGAGCCACAGGAGAGGGTAGGAATGCTTTATCTTCATCCTGCGATGAAGACCAGCCTGGTCTTGAGCCCCTGACCTCAGGTGATCCACCCACCTCAGCTTCCCAAAGTGCTGGATTATAGGCATGGGCCACCATGCCTGGCCATATCCTCCCTTTGAATCTTGACTTGCCTGATGTGTTAAATGAAAACGGCCTCTCCTGGCTGTCGTTAACAGGAGATGGGGTTGTGAACTCAGTGTACATAACCCAATAGGAGAAGTCTGACAGAGGGTTCTGGAGAGAGAGTCGGGGATGGCTTAGGAGGTGTGCAGTGTACCTGGGTCAAAGAAGATGATGGCTTTGAGGTAGGCATACTCATTGTCATCGATCTGCAGCTCCTGGAAGGGCAACACCAGCTCGTCGAGAATGCGCATGGACACCCGGCTCATCTCCGCCAGCTCCGGGCAGTGACGAGGGACGATATAGTCATTGCCTGGAAGGGTTGGGAGGGAGAGAGAATGGGAAGTCACCTTGGGTTGAGCCCTCTCCTCTGGTTTTGGCTTTTAAGTTGGGAAGATAGCTGGTGCCTGTGGGAGGAGGCCCTGTAGGGATGATCACTCCCATTTCACAGGTAAGGAAACTGAGGCCCAGATTCAGAAGGTGAGCTGCCTCGAGTCATCTAGCTGAGCTTGGAGCTTGGCTTTCTAGGACCCCTTTCACATGACCCAAGCCCCATTTACCAACATGATTCACAAGATCGATGACATTCAAAGGCCACCTGGTGGGCACCAAAGCATCAAGGTGAAGGGACCAGATTCTGGAAGTGTACTGCCCTGCTTAAATGGCTCTGCCCCTGATAGCTGGGTATATTTGGATAAGTTACTCAGCCTCTCTGTGCCTCAGTTTTCTCATATCTAAGATGAGGATGAATAATTGAGCTTCCCGCATAGCGTTGTTGTATTATAAAATAGGTAGTGTTTCCAAAGCAGTGAGCACAGTCTCTGGCACACAGTGTGTGCCACACAAGCATTTCAAATAATAAATATGCCATGAAGGCCCAGGTGACATGGGCTGGGGCTTTGTGCCGTTCCTGACCACCTCTTGCTCCTACTCCAGAAAGAACATCAGAATGCACAGGTAGGCTGGGTGCGGTGGCTCACGCCTGCAATCCCAGCACTTTGGGAGACTGAGGCAGGTGGATCATTTGAGGCCAGGAGTTTGAGACCAGCCTGGCTAACATGGTGAAACCCTGTCTCTACTAAAAATACAAAAATTTTCTGGGTGTGGTGGTATGTGCCTGTAGTCCCAGCTACTCCAGAGAGTGAGAGGCAGGAGAATTGCTTGAACCCGGCAGGCGGAGGCTGAAGTGAGCCGAGATCACACCATTGCACTCCAGCCTGAGTGATAGAGCAAGACTCTGTCTTTAAAAAAAAAAAAAAAGATGCACAGGTAATTCCAGGGACAACCCTGATTGTGCTCCGACTTTAATGCTGGGAATTTGATGCCTTGCGTCCATGTTTCCTTGCATCTGAGTGGCGTATCCGGTTGAGAACTGAGTCCTGGAATCCTCCATTTGCAAGCCTGAGGACAGGGCCACTCCTGACCAGTCTCCCTTGCCCCTGCATGCCACCATGTGAATCTCCTTGCTGGGTGAGTGCCATGCTAGGCACGTCCTCCACAGAACCCTGGCCAGGGCAGACAGGCTCCTCACCTAGGAGCAGCACGTCCTTGAACACCATGGATCGCTTGGTGGCTCCGAGCAGCAGGTGCTCGCCAGCATGGGCTCTGAGCAGGGCCACCTGAAAGAGAAAAGGAACCGTGTCTGGCATCTGCACCCTTGGGAAGGCTGCCCGTAGCTAACTCAATGACGTTGGGCAAGTCAGCTTAATGTTCCCCTCTGCCTCTACCTGCCTGAACTGTGAAATGGGCATCATAAAACGACTGCCCATAAAACTAGAAACCTGGAAGGGGAAAGAATGTGTGCTCAGAGCAGAGAGACCTCACGCTGACTCTGCCCTTGAACTGCCGTGTCCTTGGGCAAGAAGCTGCTTCACACTGGCCGCCTTCTGTGTGCTGATGAAAGGGTAAGCAAAATTCTGTGTGTTTTTTTCTCTTTTTTGAGATTCTCAAAAGGGTCTATGATCCCAAAATGTTTCAAAACTGTGGGTTCCAAATTCCTACCCATGGGCCAGCTATGGGGAATTATGAAGAGTGCTTTGTAGACATACAGATTCTTTCTTTTTTTTTTTTTTGAGACAGAGTCTCACTCTGTTGCCCAGGCTAGAGTTCAGTGGCGTGATCTCGGCTCACTGCAACCTCCGCCTCCCAGGTTCAAGTGATTCTTGTGCCTAAGCCTCCCAAGCAGCTGAGACTACAGGTGCACACCACCATGCTTGGCCATTTTTTTTTAATTTTTATTTTTAGTAGAGACAGGGTTTCACTATATTGGCCAGGCTGATCTCGAACTCCTGACCTCAGGTGATCCACCCAACTCAGCCTCCTAAAGTGTTGGGATTACAGGTGTGAGCCACTGTACCCGGCCTGAAAGTACAGATTCTTAGGCCCTGAGATTCTGATCCTGATTCTGTATGTTTAGGGTGGGTCCAGGGATCTGTGTTTAGTAAGCGCCTCAGTTGACTCAGAAGCGTAATTCTGTTGGGGAAATCGCTGGTCTGGCAGATCCCTCCGGGGATATGCCCACTCGACACTGCAGGACTCCAGGATGCAGAGAGGGCATTACAAGAACATGGAAGTGGATGTTGGGTCTCAGGGCTGGTCCTTCTCAAGGCAAAGGTATGAGCACTGGTCCCTGGCAGAGAATCAGCTTGATGTACAAGGCAAGACTTCAAAGACTGGAGTCTTAGGGGCCCAGCAAGCTCACGAAGGACAGAGCCAGCCCACTGAGAGCCATCTGCTTTTGTGCTTACCTAAGGACCAAAGGAAAATGCTGGACCAGTAGCCTCAAGGATCTTATCTTCAGGGTTGGGTTAGGGAGTCTGAAAGTTCTATAGCAAGCCAAACCAGAAGGTTAAAATACCTTTGTTTGTTCATTCATTTGATTGTCCATTCTTTCAGTTATCAAATCCTAAACGCCTACTAAATCCCGGACAGTTTTTAAGACAATGGAGGCACAATGTTTAAAAATGAGAGACAAGGTCTCTAGTCTCATGGAACTCACATTTTATAGGGGAGGGGGTGGAACAGATAATTTAGAACAAATAAGTGCACAGGACAGAGGATGATCACAACACAAAGGAAAGAAGGAAGGAGAGGGAGGAAGGAAAGAAGGAGGAAAAGTGGGAGCAAGGGAAGAAGGGAGGGAGGGGAGTAGAAAGGATGATGGCAGCAATGGGGCGAGAATGGCTACGTCAGATGGGGAGGTCAGAGAAGGCCTCTAAGGAGGTGAAATTGTTAGAGGGAAAAAGAGATTTGCCTGAAGGTACTTGGCACAAAATAAGCCTCCAATAAATATTTGAATGAAGGAAGGAAGGAAAGGGGAAATGAATGAATGAGCAAACAAGCTGACTTCCTCTCTCGCTCTAGCTGCTCCTGGGCAGCCACTTGTGCTCGCCCCT
Organism: Aotus nancymaae; assembly: GCF_030222135.1. NCBI lineage: Eukaryota > Metazoa > Chordata > Mammalia > Primates > Aotidae > Aotus > Aotus nancymaae. The sequence continues at coordinate 23,998,830 of NW_026988442.1, read as the reverse complement.
TCTATTTTCCATGGTTAGAAGCTTGTGAGGAAAACAGAAAAAGAGGAAACTGCCTGGGAGGTGAAACCCACTTTCCATGACTGGCATGGAGGGAGGCCAAGGATGCTGACTGCCGAGCGCCTCCCGCGCCAGGCACTGTGCAAGGCTTTCATCAGTCACCCGAGCGGCCTTCACGCCGTGAGGCAGAAGACCTGGATTTGAGTTCCAGCTCTGGGGCTAACTTGCTCTGTGACATCAGGCAAATTGCTTTATCTCTCTAAGCCCCGATCTCTTTCTCCAATTGTATCCAGCCCCAAGAAGCACACAAACTGGGAATCTAGTTCCTGGGGCAATGTCAACAGAATTGGGGGGCCCTTTGGAGGACAATGCCCCTGACTTTCCCCGGGGTGCCCCACCTGCATTGGGCAAACTGGGCTCCTCATACACCAGGAATGGGGAGCTGAGAACCCTTCTGGTCCCAGGTTCAACCCCTTGACATGGCAGCTGTTCTGGGGGTGGGCCGGGAGGTCAGGGTGGTGTGTTAATGATTGTCCTGTGCTACTGGCCACCCATCATTGCTCTCTGAGAATGCTCTGAGCCCCAGCCAGGGAGGTTTGGGTGGGAAATCGAGGTTAACAATTGCTCAAGTTGGGGGTATCTTGTTGCCCTGCTAAGCCCCTGAGAAGGAACAGGAGGGATTAAACATTAATGTGGAGACTCCAGCAGAGGGGACTGGGGCCAGAGCACAAGGAGCAGGGGAGAGGGTAGGGGCTGATTGTCCAAGATCCTTGCCCCGTCGATTCTGCTAACAGAGGGAGGAGTCACTGAAGAGGGCCTCGGGTCCAGCCTCTGCATGAGGCTGGGGACCAGCCAAACCAGCGTTTTCACAGTGTCCCAATGTGCAGGTTTAATAGGTGTTCCAGGAGGATCTTGGGGCCTTGGGAGTTTGGGAAGCCCTGGTGTCTGTGAAGTCAAACAACTGCCTGGACGAGGCTTCTCAGAAGCTTTCACAGGCCGGTACGCATTGTCAGTGTCTTATGCAAAGGTGCAAAACAGGTAAGCGAATGCACCAGAGGCTTTCTCCGAAGCCGGGGAGGTGGCCCAGCCCAGCTCCTCTTTCCAACAGGAAACAAGGCGTGCTCTGGGCAGGAGCTTCGTAGGTGGCATCTCTGAAATTCACCTGTCCTCAGACACACGCCACCTTCTTCAACCCTTTCTTCCCCCAGGGATGTTTTAGTATTCCAAAAAAAGTATGGTGGGAACTATGACGTGGAGTTCAACTGCTTTGTTGGGAAACAAGGAAGAAACCATGTTTAGGGAGAGCGGCTGTGGTTCAGCCACGGTGCAGCTCGCTCCATTACCTTAATTTTGCACTTTTCAGGCAGTAATGTCCTCAGTCCTCCCGACCACACTCTGAAGTGGCTATTACCATTTCCACTTGGCAGATAAGAGAACACTGAGCCTGAGAGAGAAGTAATCTGCCCAGGATTACCCAGACAACCAGTCTTAGAGCCAGAGCTTAAACCAAAATCTCCTGATCCCTGTCCCAGGGTTCCTGTCAACATCCCCCTGGGAGTGCCGCATGGTGCAATGGTTTAGGAGCTTGGACTTTGGAGCTTCCCTGCCGGGGTTCTAATCCCAGCTGTGCTGGACAGTATCTAGTGACCTTGAGCAGGTTGCTTAACCTCTCTGTGCCCCAATTTCCTCGCCTATAAGATGGCTGTAATAATAGTCCCTTCGTATCTACCTCATAGAGTTGTTGGAGGAGCTAACTGAGTTAATATTTGCAAGGTGATTTCAAGTTTCAGACACATATGTGCACTACGCATTTTGTTAAATAAAATCAAGCCAGTCCGCAGCCGTATCCCAGGTGAGCCAGCCGCATCCTGGCTGCCCGGTGCCCACTACTGCCCACTATCCACGCCCACCCTCACCTGGTCGTCTAGGGGGAGCTCGCAGAAAGCTGGGATGTACTTGGCCCACTCCACGAGAACCAGCAGCTGCTCCTTCATGGACTCACACACATCTGCGATGCTGGCGATCTTCTTAGCTCGAATGTCGCCATTGATCCCGGAGACAGGGGAGGTGATCTTCGAGAGATACAGGGAAGAAAATGCTGGAGGTGTTTGGGCCCTCCTGCACTCTCTGCCCCTGGAATAGAGCCCCCTCCCTGGAGTCAGGTGTTGGGAGGAAGCTGGACAGTGGGTACCTTCCAGCTCCGAAGGAAGCTCGAGGGAACAACGGCGGGAGGGAGGAGGCAGGGATGAGGGAGAGGGGCTCCCTCTGGGTCTTCACTTGCTACCTTCCCCCTGCCTCCTCCTCTAACAGCTTTAGAGCTCCAAGGAGTCTCTCAGCCTTAGAGGAGAAGCAGGGCAAAAAATGGTCATCCTCATCTGACAACGAGGCAACCATGGCTCAGAGAGGTGCTGTGACTTGCCCGAGGTCACACAGCAAGGGATGGGCTGGGCCCCACTTTGCCACCTCTGTGCATGACCCACTGCTCTGTTCTCTCGGGGCTGAGCTGATTGCAGGCCCCCAGTGAACGTGAAGACTCTGCTTGGCCTGTGGGAGGCAGGCAGCACAGTGAACTAGAAAGTACCCCAGGGCGCCAGCTTCGAGTTCCGCCTTTGCTGCTAACTGGGTCATGTGACACTGGACTCAGTGTCCCTTCTGTAATATCTGAGGGCCCTCTCATCAGCCGCTCCAGGGCCTGACTGGGGAGAACGGAGGTGGAGGAGGTAAGCTCCTCTGTAGTGTGGGGGATCCCTGGGTGGGCAGCAGGGGCACCCTGGTACCTGTCGGGACAGGACCTCTGCCTGCAGGAGCGCGTTGATGGAGGGCAGGCTGCTGTCCTCATAGCTTGACCTTCGAGTACTGATCCGGTCCCGCTCATTTTGAACAGCTGTGAGGAGGCAGAGAGAGGTGAGCAGGGAGAGCAGGGGTGGAGTGAGGGGGTGGGGGTGTCTGTGACTGATGAGGAGTGGGAACAGGAGGCGGGGGCGTCCAGAAGACAGATCCACATCAGCATGTGGAATGAGGGGAGACGGGCTCTAACTCAGCTGGTGGAAGAACTTTCCGCATATCCGAGCTGCCCCACACACAATGGAGAGGCTACAGGAGTGATCTACCCATCATCACGGGCATGCAAGCCAGTGATGACTGAGCTATGGGCTTAAAATGGGTCTTGAGCATTGAGGAGGGGATCTGACCAGATTAAAGATGTTCAAGCTCTGGTCTACAAAACGGTCCCTTTCTTTCCAAATGAAAGTGAGTAAGGCAAGCAAAACAAATTGCTCTGGGCGACACGGAGCCGGCCTGGGGATTCCTGAACAAGGGGATCTGAGGGCTCCAACTGCCCTGATGATTTTGTCCATCCGCAGAAGCTACCTGTACTCCACACTAACCTTCCCAGCGTCAGCAAGGCCAGGCGCTTCCCTCCCTCCCACCACTGCTCTGTTCCGGGCACTGTTCACTGGGGCCCCAGGCTCCACTGCCCGCCCCCATCTGGGTCAGTCCTGGCCTGAGATAGAAGATGATCCTTCTACCGTCCCAACAGTGGACGGGATAGCCCTTGGAGTCCAAGAGGCTTCACTGTGGAATGAGGTTTGGCTGATTGGGAAAGGAGGGAGCACGAAGCTGCATGAGGTCTGGCGTCCTGTCTGGAACCTGCCACTCTGGGTGCCCGTGGCAATCACAGCCTCTCTCTGGGCCTCAGTTTCCCTACCTGTAGGCATTTCTCTCCCAGCCAGCTCCCTGCACTCTGTCTCATCTCAGGGACCGGCAGTTGGTTTTTCCAGTCCCTCAAGCCTGGGCGCCTTCCTCGGCTTCCCCTCACACCCCAGTGCTGTCAGTGATCATGACAAACAGACCCACTGCTCCCTCCCTGCTCCTGGCGACTGTCTCTCGGATTACAGCCACCTCCTCCTGGGCTCTGCTTCTGCCTTGCGCCTGCAGTCTGTGTTCCTCTCAGAGACAGAGGGATCCATTCAAACATCCAAGTCATGTCCCCTGCTGCTCAAAACCAGTGCCTTCCAACCTCACAAGTCCTCAAGGTCCTTCCTCTCCTCTCTGATTGCCACTTTTATGGGCTTCCTCCCACCCACTCTGTCCCGGAAAACCCGCCTCCTGCCTGGATACATCCGCACATTGCTGGGCTGCAGTTGTCACTGCCTGGGATTCCCTTTCCCGCACAGCGCTGCTGTGTCTTCATTTCACTCCTGCCTCTGTGCAAATGTGGCCCTTCAGACACCCTCTCCGGCCACCCTGTCTAACACAGCATACCCCCAACCCTGGCCCTGCCCCACTGTGGTTTGTTTTTCTTCGAGGGACTTATTGTAGAATTATTTGTTACTTCCTTTACCATCTGTCTCTTTCTGAGAAGGAAAGCTTCAGAAGGTCAAAACTCCATCCCTCTAGTTCACTGCTATAGTCCCAGCCACCAGAACAGAGCCTGGTACAAAGTAGGTGCTCAGTAAATACTTGTGCAGTGAGAGAAAGAAGGCGTTGGAGGAGACAAGCTCTAATTCAGTTTTTTTTCCGAGACAGGGTCTCATTCTGTTGCCCAGGCTGGAGGGCAGTGGCACGATCATAGCTCACTGCAGCCTCAACCTCCTTGGCTTAAGTGATCCCCCTGCCTCAGCCTCCCGAATAGCTGGGATTACAGGTGTGTGCCATCATGCCTGGATAATTTTTTTTTTTTGAGACAGATGAGGGTCTCATTATGTTGCCCAGACTGGTCTCGAACTCCTGGCTTCAAGTGATCCACTCAGCCCCACAAAATGCTGGGATTACAGGTGTGAGGCACCAAGCTTAGTCATAAACTCTCATTCTTATAAGCCCCCTATTTCTCCAGGGAACATTGACACCCCGAGATTCAACTTTCTCTTGATGTTGACACATTGTTAAAATCAGAGAATATAAGTTGAATCATCTGCACGGAGCTGGGGAGTCAGTGGGATAGAACATAAGTCCAGAGGCAAGCCACCTCCTCTCAGACCCACCACGTGCATGGGGCCAGCTCAGAGCACGGCTCCCCTGCCCAGGCTGTCCGCCCCGTCCCCCACACCCCTCCCATGGTAGCCTCCTGCCAGCGCCTGCACCCACCCACCAGGGCGCCGAGTGGCCGGCGGGCGGAATGAAAGGGCTGCTGTCAGCAGCTGCGAATAGGGCTCCTCAAGGTTAGGCGGGCGTTATCAGTGCCCGGCGCGAGCTCAGTCACGGAATGATGTTTTCCAAATGTTTGCTCAGTATTAGCAGGGTCGGGGACCTAATGTAACTTCTATTGAATATTAACCGACCTGGGCAGAGGCAGAGAGGAGATGAGCGTGTCTTCCCAGAGAACTCTTGGGTAGTTGAAGTTGGATGAGACAGGCTCAATCCCATTGAAAACTGGTGAGGAGCAGGGCCGGGGCTTCCGAGGAAGGTCCCATCAGACGGCCTCTGGCCCATCACCAACGCTCACCTCCTGCAACCCTGGGTCTGCTTTCTGGGCTGGGTTTTTGATGTCAGGAGCTGGGTATTTGTCCTAGGCCTGACAGCTGAAGCCCAGGCAGGTGTCGGTCCCCCTGGCTTTGGGTTACAGGAAAGAATTCTTGGACTGCTGTTGGCCCATTGACCCCCCGGGGTTGTTCCTGGAGTCTTTGTCCCTCCAGGGAGCCCCTTCCAGCCATGGTGGACTATCCTCTGGCAGAGACTTACAGGCCCATGAGACCTGGAGCCCCTCTCTGTGGTCGAGAGAAAGTTTCAGCAATCCAGATCAAGAAATGTACCTCCTTAAGAGATTCTACTTGTGGAAGAAAAAAAAGAAAAGAAAAGAAAAGAAAAGAAATGTACTTCCTACACTGATCACTGCAAGTTTCACTCCAGGGAGCTTGGTGTCTGCTCAGATCTGGGGAGCCTGAGTTCTAGACCTGACTCCATCCCTGACCAGTCACCTCACCTCTCTGGCCTCAGTGTCCTTTTCTGTAAAGTTGGGGAGCAGGCAGATTTGATGACCTCTTATAGACTCAGCTGGTCTCAAAATCCTACCTTCCCAGCTTACATTTTCTGGTTCTCAGGGACTATTTTTGGGTTTTAGTCCCCAAATTCTCCTAAGGTTATCAAGAAAAAGAAATGAAAACTTGTCCCAATTCTCCTGGTCAGTGACACTTCCACCAGGACTTTCTTTTGACTTCGGGAGCTTCCCGGCAGGCTGAGAAGGAGTGGTGGGGCCCAGAAGACTTAGGTGGAGCTAGGAATATCCTCACTTCCCACGGCTTCACCACAGTGGCAACTGAGCACTTTGCCAATCTGGCCCGTTCTCAAAACAACCAAGTGACTGCATGTGTCATGATCTTCCAGGTAACTCAGGCATGTAAACAACATTGACTAACCCATACTCACTTGCCATCAGCCAACTCTCCTATCCTCCAGCCAGCATGTCAGTTTCCCTGGGCCAGGAAGCAAGCAGCTATTTTCAAGGCTGAGCTAAGGCTGAACGGTCTGACGCTCTCATCCCCCTTCCAGGAGCCTGGTAAGAGGTTTGCTAGTTTTGCAGCAGCTCAAGAGAGAGCCAGGGGCTGGGCGCAGTGTAATCCCAGCACTTTGGGAGGCCGAGGTGGGAGGATCACCTGAGGTCAGGGGTTCAAGACCAGCCTGGCCAATATGGTGAAATCCCATCTCTACTAAAAATACAAAATTAGCCAGGCGTGGTAGCACACGCCTGTAATACTAGCTGCTTGGGAGGCTGAGGCAGGAGAATCACTTGAACCCAGGAGGTAGAGGTTGCAGTGAGCCGAGATCGGACCAGGGAACAAACACACTCACCCTAGTGGGCAGTGTGAACTTGTGCAGGTAGGTGGGGAGTGAGGATCGAGACTCATAGGGCTGAAGGGTTCACCATCCAATGTCTTCATTTTATAGATGAGAAAACTGGAGCCCAGAAGGGACAGAAATGTCCCTAAATTACACAAGTGAAAATGACTCTGGATGTCTAAATAAGAGACATTATTTGTAACAACCGACCACACGCAGGACCGGGCCACACGCAGTGGAGGTGGGTAGCCATCCACTCAGGAGGGCTGCCAACTCCTCTCCCACCTGCCCGTCACAGACCTGAACCTCCATTGTGAGAGTCCTCCTCTCAAACCAGTGCCCTCTGGATGACACCTATGAGCAATCATAGTACCTAAAATCCCAGGCTTTGGGGATAATGGAATCGCGGACTATTACAACCACAGAAATGTCAGAACCTTAGACTGTAGTTCTCAATCGTTTTCTTGCCTCCAAATGTTCACACGTGCATCATGTTCTCATTCATTACTTTTCTCAGTCCACAAAGTGGAAGCTGAAGTGGATGAGAGAGGCTCAACCCCATTGAAAACTGGGTTGGGGAGAAGAAGGAGTATTTGCAGCTTGAAAAAGCCCCTCTTGCTCTTGGAACACCACTGAGGTCTACATGTTAGAACTGCAGTGTTTAGAGCAGGCCTTGGGGACCACCCGCTCCTGCATCGGGCTCAGCGAGCCCAGATTTTCCAAGACAGCTCATGAACTCAAACTAAGGTCCTATAAGGATGAGACATAGAAGGTATTTCCAAGGGAGGGGAGAGAAAACAGGGGGCCAGGAGCAGATGCAGGGGAAAGAGAGGCTACCAAAGCCTCCCCTCCCCTCCTTCTCAGTGGGCCCCGGAGCAAGCTGGGTCCTAGGTTCCTGCTTCTGGGATGTGCTGGGGAGTGGGGGGTGTTTGTACAAAAATAGCAGGACTAGGCCAAGGTTTGGCTGTGGGCTAGAAGCAAAGGTCTGGGGCTGGTCACAGAGCTGAGAAGCGTTGTGTTTAGAGGAGCAGGAAATGAACAGATTGGAAAATAAACTCAAGTTACTTTTTTTTTTTTGAGAGAGAGAAAGTCTTGTTCTGTTGCCCAGTCTGGAGTGCAGTGGCATGATCTCAGCTCACTGCAACCTCTGCCTCCTGGGTTCAAGCAATTCTCCTGCCTCAGCCTCTTGAGTAGCTGGGACTACAGGCATGCACCACCATGCCCAGATAATTTTTTTGTATTTTTAGTAGAGACAGAGTTTTACCATGTTGGTCAGGCTGTTCTCAAACTCCTGACCTCAAATGATCCACCCACCTCAGCCTCCCAACGTACTGGGATTACAGGTGTGGGCCACTGAGCCTGGCCTTAAGTTAGTTTAAAGCAGTTAAAAGATTTTTGTGGCCAGGTGCAGTGGCTCACGCCTGTATTCCCAGCACTTTAGGAGGCTGAGGTGGGCGGATCACGAGGTCAGGAGTTCGAGACCAGGGGGCCTGACCAACATGGTAAAACCCTGTCTCTACTAAAAAAATGCAAAAATTAGCTGGGTGTGGTGGTACATGCCTGTAATCCCAGCTACTCAGGAGGCTGAGGCAGGAGAATTGCTTGAACTGGGAGGTGGAGGTTGCAGTGAGCCAAGATCTTGCCACTGCACTCCAGTCTGGGTGACAGAGCAAGACTCCATCTCCAAAAAAAAAAATTTCTGCTTCCCTTGCTTGGGCTGAAAGCAATTTATTTTTTTTAAGATGAAGTTTTGCTTTTGTTGCCCAGGCTGGAGTGCAGTGGCACAATCTTGGCTCACTGGCAACGGGCTGAATGCAATTTTAAACATCCCTGGGATCTGGAGGGCATAAAGTAACCAGCAGCCACATGTGGTCCAAGCAGCACAAAGCTCTGGGTTCAACCTCAGACCTTCCAAGCATCAGTTCTGGGACCCTAGGCAAGTTGTTTAAAAATTGTGGGCCTCAGTTCCTTCATCCACGAAACGGGAGGAATTGTAATAGGTTCAATGGGCTGGGTTCATTTCATTTTCATGACGTTTTCCCACATAGGGTTGTCACGAAAACGAAAGGAACCCAGCCCATTGAAGTGTGGAAAAAGCCCAGCCCAGTGACTGATACCTCCTGGTAGCAGGAGGCCTGGCAAGACCTTAATAAATGTTGTGCTCTGGTCTTCTCGCCCTCTTTCGTCCAGGATGGTTCTGGGGTCTTGTTTCCACTTTCTCTCTTTTTTTTTTTTTTTTTGAGATGGAGTCTCTCACTGTCCCCCGGGCTGGAATGCAGTGGCACAATCTCGGCTCACGGCAACCTCTGCCTCCTGGGTTCACACGATTCTCCTGCCTCAGCCTCCTGAGTAGCTGGGATTACAGGCGCATACCACCACTCCCGGCTAATTTTTTGTATTTTTAATAGAGACAGGGTTTCACTATGTTGGCCAGGCTGGTCTCAAACTTCTGACCTTGTGATCCACCCGCCTCGGCCTTCCAAAGTGCTGGGATTACAGTCATGAGCAACTGCGCTCAGCCTTGTTCCAATTTTCTAGAATGTGAAGATTTTGGAAATTGCCTGATACCCATGGATGAATAGTAAGGGAATTGGGGTGCTTGTCCCTGGCATAGAAGTTCAGGAATTGGGCTCTCCTGGTTGTCCTCTTTGTGAAGTTGGGGTGGTGAGTTCGCAGATGTTTGCAATGTCATTCTCTATGCTTGCCCTAATGTTCGAAATATTATATTTAAAAAAACAAACACCCAACGTGGCTGCCTTGTGGTGGCACAGACAGGCAGGCAGGCAGGGGTGGTGGTTGCTGGGAGCCTGAAGAGCCAAGAGTGGGAGCTTATCTCTCTGAATCTTTCTCAAGACCAAGCCCAGCCGCTCCCTATGGTCAGATTTCCAGGCGCTCCCTCTTCTCGGCCATTAGCCAGTCACGCTGGGGCCTGGCACTGAGTCATAAAGTGTGGCTACAGTTGTAAATGGCTGTCGGGGAGCTGTGGGTGCAGGCGGGGCAGTGGGGAGGGGGCCGAGGCTCACCTTCCTTCTTCATGCCAGCCCGGAAGCACTTCTTGAGCCTGCAGTAGCGGCACTGGTTCCTCTTGTCTTTGTCCACCACGCACTGCCGGCTAAATCTGGGGAGGGCTTGGGATGGTTGGATGGAGAAGACACAACTTCCTCCTCTTAGGACGGAACTAGGGCCCTGGCTATCCAGTGGACCGCCAGCCTCAGTGCTGCCATCCCTTCATCCCAGGACTTCTCCCTTGAACCCACCAGGAGCTGGAGAGGTGCTACGACCTAAGACTCCAGTCCTCTCCTGCTAAACAAGGGGAAACTGAGGCTCAGAGAGGCAACGTGTGGTCCTGGGTGACTCTGCTGGTTGAGGTTAGAGCTGAGTTGGGAAACTTGACCTCTCGAGTACCAGAGCCCTGCTATTTCCACCACATCCTATAAAAGCCCGGAACCCATAGCAGGCTCCTGGTTATGGTCAGAGTTAATGCTTGGTTCACATAAGCCTCTCTCTGGAGGGGGATAGGAAGCAGAGGCCGAGTCACACAGTGCTGATGGATGGGGACCTGAGTGTCAACCCTGGCTCTGCCATGGACTCAGGCTGGTTGACCCTGGGCAGATGCCTAGCCCTCCAAGCCACAGCTTCCTCCTCTATAAAATGGGATAACGACAGTAACCATCTCACAGGGGTGTTGGCAGGTGAAATGAAGTCATGCACCGGTGGGGCACAGTATCTGCACATGACAAGGGCTCACAGTTGACAGTTGCCATGATTTTATTATTGTGATTACCCAGAACAGGAGATGCTTTCGAAAGAGGGCTCTCCAGGGCCTTGGGTAGACTTTGGGGTTGGTGGAAGCCCTTGGGGTAGGTAGGGCTCAATCTCCTATTTGTCCCAGAAAAAGCACCAGACGGGAAGATGGGTTCATCTACTGAGGCCTCGTGGAATGGGAAAAATGACAATGGGCTTAAGGGGATGGTTAAATACACACGAAGCCTTAGTATGGTGCCTGGCATTGGATAAGAGCTTGATAAAGGGTGGCCAGTAGCTTGATGATCATCAGTAAATGTGGTTCCTAGAATAGATGCCCTCTTTGGATTTACAAAGTCTACAAAACCTGAAGAGCCTTGAAAGCCCTGAAGGGTAGCTGTCTCTGGGACCCACTCGGGGAGAAGACAGACCTTGGGGACATGAGCCCAAGTGTGCCCATTTCCCAGCTGGAGAAACTGAGGCTCCTCACCTGCAGGAGTACATATGGTTCTTCCGCACGCTCCTCCGGAAGAAGCCCTTGCAGCCGTCACAGCTCGAGGCTCCGTAGTGTTTGCCTGTGGCCCGGTCCCCGCAGATGGCACACAGGGCACTGACACCCAGGCTGTTGGGCACGTTGAGGTTGGTGCCTTCTGACGGGGACGTGTCTGTGGCAGGAGAGAAGGAAGTGAGGCTTCAGGAAGAACAGAAAGGCAGGCATCTAAGGGAGCCCTTTGGGGATCTCTCCAGGGCTTCGGCCTCAGACATCCGGGGGCTGTTCCCACTCCATCGCCTCCCTGCTCAGGGACCTCCTGACTTTTGGAGCTTCAGTTTCACACCTGTAAATTGGGGCTGGTGGTGACTTCACAGAGCTGATTTTGAGGGTGTGCATCTCCCTGTGGTGGAGGCCACGTGCCCCAGCTGTCTCTAGGCAGGCATGAAAACCTGGCCACCTTCCAGGATGAGAGCCTGCTCCTAACTGGGGAGGGGACTGCGGAAGGGAGAAACATTCTCCCCAGAACCAGGTCCTGTCCCTCAGTTCTCACCCAGTGACCACCAAGGCTGGGTGGATCTCAGCTGCGTGCCCAGGGGCCCCGCAAATTCTCTGGAGAACAGGAAAGACTTGGGCCGAGAACACTCACTCATGTGGCCTCCTGGGAGGGTCTGGACATGGCTCCCATCCCTCTCATCCCACAGGCAAAAGCTACTGCATCTACACAAATGTGAGGGGGGCCAAAGAGGCAGGTGGCAAAGAGGATCTCGGGCTGGGTGCCAGGAGTCCTGGGCACTAGTGCTGATGCTGTCACTAACTCGCCTGTAAACTTGGGCAACTTCTTCTCCTTGCTTCAATTTCTTCTGGGCCTCAGTTTCTCTAACCATAAAAGGGAGCAGTTTGACTGGTCTGTTTCCAAAGTTTAAAAAATAGCAGCAGCTGAACCCCCTTTTTGTCAGCAAATCTTTCGCCAAAGATAGACCCCTTTGGAGAAGATAACAAATGCAATGGGTCAGCCCCCGGAAAAACGCAAGTGTGTGTGCCACACAGTCCACACACACACGCCACACACAAGCACACACACACACACCACACAGTCCACACACATGCACACAGACACACATCACACAGTCACGTACACATGCACGCACACACAGGAAAATGCACCACAGTCCACATACACCACACAGTACACACACACACGCCACATACACACACGTCACACACAAGCGCACACACACACGCACCACACAGTCCACACACATGCACACAGACACACACCACACAGTCACATACACATGCGCACAAACACATAAACACATACCACAGTCCACATACACCACACAGTCCGCAGACACACACACGCTATGCACAAGCACAGACACACACCACACAGTCACATACACATGCACACACACAAACACATACCAGTCCACACACACACACCACACAGTCCACACATATGCACACAGACACACACCACACAGTCACATACACACACCACAGTCCACATACACTACACAGTCCACACACAACCACACACACCATACAGTCCACACGCACATGCACACACAGGTGCACACATGCGTGCACACACACAGGCACATATACCACAGTCCACACACATGCAGACACACACCACATACCACACACACACCACAGAGTCCACACACACCCACACACACATGCACACACCCACACAGTCCACACACACATGAACACACACAGTCACACACATGTGCACACACAGACACATAGTCTACACACAAATGTGCACACACAAATGTGCACACAACATACACACATGAAGACACAATATGCACACATACACATATCAACAAACACATATATACACGTGTGTGCACACATACATATACACACATACACATAGTCCACACATATACACACATGTACACCTACATACAGACACACACATGTATTCATAGAAATCCTGAATCAGACCTTGTATTCCTCGGGGTCATCCAGTTAAGACCTGGAGAGGGCCATGCGCTGTAGGTAACCACAGCCCCTGAAGGTCTTCTGCCCAGGGTTCAATCCCAGCCTGCCCACTTTTTAGCCATGTGACGTTGGCTGTGTTCATTTACTTCTCTATGCCTTTGTGTCTTCACTTGTAAAATGGGGAACATGACATTCTCCTAGGTTTGTTATGGGGATTCGGTGAATTCTCATATGTGTATGTGAAGTGCTTGCCATGTGGTAAGCACTATATCAGTGTTTGTGAAATAAAACTTTTCTGCAGAAGAAAACTCTCGGAGCAGAGGACTTCCAGGCTTCGTGCACAAGCAGACACTGCCACGTCTCATTCCTGCCATCTCAGACTCCCGGGTGTCCCCAGGAGTGCGGTCCCCCTCCACTTGGTGAATTATTCCTGGAGATGGCGATAATTGTTAAGCTGCATAGGTGCCCTTTCTCCCTCAGCCTCTCCTCCCCCGACCCCCAGGGAGAGCTGACCCCACGCTCCTGGCTGTTCAGCAGGAGACTGGGGAAGGAGCGCCCACTTCAGGGGCAGGATGGGCTGGGGGCTGTCAGCTCTATCATCTCCCCTCTGAGGTCAGCTGAGCACCTCCATTCCACAGGTGAGGACACTGAGACTTAGAGAGGACAAGTGGCTTCCTGGTGTCATCACACTGCTTGCAGTAAAGCAGAGGCATGGGCTTATGGTCCAGGTGTGCTGGACGACTCCGGCCAGAGCCACACATGTTGAAGTGTCTACTGGGGCCTCTAATGAACAAGGAGCCCCCGGGGCCGCTGCTGCATTGGGGTAGGGAGTGGGTGAGGGAGAAATATCCTTTGAGCCTTTGAACCACCAGCCCAGGATGTACCCAAAACACTTTGGAGGACAGCGTCACATAACCCTAATTCAGAACACTTCAAACTCCAGCAAGGAATACTGGGGACCCTGCTTACAGATGCTCAGAGCCCTTGAGATGACCCATGTTGGGGCCAGGACCCTTTACCAGGGCTCAGCACCCAGGCACCTTATCTTTATCCTCTGGCCAGCCCTGGGAGACAGACACTATTATGTATTCCCATCTTACAGAAGAGGAAACTGAGACTCAGAGAGGAAACTGCCTTGCCATGTTCACACAGGTTGGAAGGATCCATGCCCGATTTGAGCCCAGATTTTTCTGGTTCCAGAGCTGGAGGTGGTCTTGTCTTTGGGACACCCAGTTCAGGGGCTTGGCCTCTGCCTCAGGAGCACACAGTTCCTAGTCTTTGAAAAAGTGATGGGGGCAGGGAGCAGCCAGGGCCGGGCAGTGATCCTCCTGGGGACACACGACACTCTGGACACTCTGCCTCCTGCGGCAGCAACTTGTTTAGCATCTCCAGGGCGTTTTTGCCTTGAGCTCCTCTTGTGGTCCTCAGACAGGCCTAAAAGCTGGCCAGCCACCAGGCCTGGGGGAATGAAGCCCGTTTTGTAGAAGATACAGAAGCCGGGAGAGGGAAGGTGACATGCCCAAAGTCACACAGTGACTGGACGGCAGGGGCAGTCGAACACTTGCTGAGCTGACCACAGGCAATGCCCAGCGGCTGCCTCCTCGCTCTAGCTGAGCTGACCACAAGCTTCCAGGCCTCAGCTGGAGCTGCAGCCTGATACTGGCCGTGTGGCTCCAAGACACAGAAGGAAGCGGGGTGGCAGGCTGACCTCAGCTAGCTGACCTCAACCTCTCCTCTGAGGCTGGCCTGGGACCCGATGGGGCCCTTCCCTCCAGGAGGGGTTTCCAGACCCCCTCCTTTCCCCTACCTCCCTGTGGAGGAGAACAGCCCACTCCTCCAGATATGCTCCAGTGATGGTCAGAGTGGACACATAAATCTGGAGAGACAAGCCGGCAACAAAATCTGCTGAGATAAACAGACATGTTGCTGATGTGAAGCTCACTTGGTGAATGGCAACAACAGAATCCTGCACTTGGGTCTGGCAATCATGCACACCAGAGACCGCTGACCTCACCCGAGGTACAGGGGGCTGCATGTGCACACAGCAGGTACAAATATGGGCACACGACAAAACACCCACACAGGATAAGCATGCAGGAAGAACAGCACTCCAACAGGTCCACATGCACAAACGCATGTGCTGTATGACCCACACACAGCACACGTGTACAAACATCCACAGACACACGTACACCCAGTCACTTACATACACAAGCAAGATCAACATGGGCACCTCCAAGAGACACAAACACAGACCCGCTCAATAAATACAAAGGGAAATAGGCACAGAACTCACACACAGAGACAAATGAACGCACATATGCAAATGTGCTCCTGAAGGCATCACCCCACCCATACAACTTACAAGGAAACTCATGATCACAGACAAACACACACACAACACACACAGTGCTGAGCTGGCTTTGTAGTTAGCAAAACTTCCCTGAGAACTCCATTTTCCCTAAGTGCCAGTTCCCCTAGGGAAGTCCCAAAGACACAGAGAAATGCAGATATATGTCTCCAACCACCATCCTCCAGGGACACAATGCCCCTTGCCATCTCTCTGAACCTAGGCCCGAGAGGTTCAAGAAGGGGCTGTGCCAGGCTGAATCGCTGGAGCTGGGCACCGAAAGGGAGCTCACCATCACGTCACTGCGCCAAGCACCAAGCAGAGCTGCTGAGGGACAATGGGGACCGGAAGGGCCTGGGAGGAACAGCCAGGGTTGACTTCTGCTGGAAATTGGCCCTTGCAGGCCTCCCTTCACCCAGAATGCCTGTGATAGCTATACCTGGGCACATGGGCTTCACCTGGCAATACCTGTGCTAGCCTGTAGGACCAACCTACCATTTTCTATCATTCTCCTCCCACCCCAAGGTTGAGTACCAAAGATTCGCTCCTGTACCCAGGCACACCTGCCCCCACTGGCACACCTGGGCACACCTGCCCCCACCTACCATTGCCCATCGTCAACACCTGCACATTCTCAAATTCCAGGGTGGTGTAGGCTGGGTCCAGTGCAGCACTGTAGTCGGCCATGTCCATGTCGACGAGGGTTTTGGAGAGGCGCATTCTCCCCTGCCTCCACGCCGCGGCCACCTGCCCTACCCTGGGCGCCCACCCCGAAGGCTGAGCCCCAGCCCCCGCCCTCCGCCCTCCCACTGCCTCCTCCCAGTGCCCTCTCTGCCTTCCTTTCAAACCGTCCTCTGGGAAGATCTGCTGGGAGTCTAGGCCTAGCCTCTGCGGAGGGGTGGAGGCTCTGCCAGGGAGGGGTGGGGGTTAATGGTTAATCGGTCCCCCGCCGGTGGATAGGCTGGGCGGGGCTGCAGGGATTTGGCTGTTTGTTGGTTTCTGGCTGACACCCGGAGTGCTAATTACAACTGTTGGGGCCCTAACTCACCGATATTCAGTTATCAATTGTACAAGGCAGGCATCGTAACTCACGGGCACTCATTTGACCCTTGACTCAGCCGCCCCTCCAAGCCATTGTCATCCTAAGTCGGGCATTCTAACTGATACTATCAGGCACTGACGGCCTCCCTCCGAGATCCCCTCATTCAATAACTTCCCAAATCATTGACTTCTACCCTCAGTGCTCTTGTAGAGATAAGGCTGCCCCATGGCCCATGATTTAGAAACCTAAATCCCAGGCCTCAGATGCCAATCTTCTGGATCCTTGTTCTGGGAGCTCCCTTCAGTTTCCCTGCAGTTTCCTGGTTCCCCTGGGAGCAGAATGGACTGGAAGGCTGGGAGGGCCAGACTCATCTCCAATTCCCCCATCCTGCTCCCTAGGACTCCACCCTGTCCCCCGCCATCTCCCACAGCTCCCAGGGTTTCTGGCCCAGACAGACTCCATCTCAGATTTTCCCTTCACGTTCTCCTGTTTCCCTCACTCCCACCCCCTCCCAGAGCAGACAGAGACCTGGATTTACATTCAGGCCCCACCTACCACCTGCTAAGTGGGCCCTTGGGTAAATGATTCTTCTCTCTGAGCCTCAGTTTCCTTCTCTGTAAAATGTACAATCAACCTGAAAGGGTGGTTTGGGAAAGAAATGAGACGGCATAAAAAACACCAAGTGGGGCCTGGCAGACGTCCATCCTCTTCCTCCTCCCTCTCCCTGTTCTGTATCCCCGTTTCCATCCCTCTGTTTCTCTCCACCCACCTCCTATCTTCAAAGTGGGCTTTGTGGGGGGATCGCCAGTGCAGTCACAGGCAGCCCAACCCTAGAAAGTCCTGGTGCCTGGTTCAGTGCTCTGCTGTGGTTGTCTTAAAATTCATCATGACTTTTGAACAAGGGGTTGTGATTCTTGTTTTGGACGGGGTCCTGAAAATTACACAGCTGGTCCTGCCTGTGAAGCTCCTGGTACACGCTGTTCTTCTCATTCCCTCCAGTCCTCACTGCTTTCTGTGCAGACACTTTCAAGAGCTGCTAATCTATCTGGGGAAGTAAAGTCTCGATGTAGAAGGCAGAGAGTGAGAGCAGAGGAAGGAAAACCTGAGGCCTGGGAGGCCTGGGAGCCTGTCCTCTGCTACTGGCTGGAAGGGCAGGTTGGAGGAACTCGGTGACACCTGTGAGCAAGAGTGGGTGAATGAGTGGGAGCACCAGTTAATGAGTGAGTGGGGGGGCAGGAAATTAATGAGTGGGTGAATCAGGAGCGAGTGAATTAGAGACAGGGTGAATTAATGAGTAAGTTGAGTGAATACATGAATTGAGTGAGTGAATGAATGAATGAGAGGGTAAGTTACTGAGTAATGAATGAGCAAATGGGTGGGTGAATGAATGAGTGAATGAGCAAATGGGTAGGTGAATTAATGAGTGGGTGAATTAATGAGTGAATGAATGATTGAATGTATGGGTGAATTAATGAGTTAGCAAATCGGGAGTCAGGGCATGTGTGTTTGACGGGTATGAGGAGGCATCCTCTCCACATTCTTCCCACTGCTGGAAGCCCTTTCTCTGCCCTGCTTGGCTTTATTCTCCCCACTTGATTTGACCTCTGAAGCTGAGATGATGTAGGGGGGCGGGTGCTGTTTCCTGCAGGGAAAGGGGAGAGGGAGCAACTGTTCTGGAGGAGAAGAGAGGCTAGATTTGGTGCCAGGAGACCTGGGTTTAGGAACTAGTTCAGTCACTATTCCAATAGATTTATTTACATCTATCTCTTCTCAGGGCCTCAATTTCTCCCTCTGTAAAATGGAAAGATGACCTTGGCTTAGTTTTCTATTGGCCAGGAGAAGACTTTGAGGGAGGGAGCAAGAGGCAGCCCCCAACAACCCACACTTTGAGATTTGATAAGGGGCTGAAAGAGATCAAATACTGGTGGGTTTCTCCCACGCCTACCTCGGGAATATCTGATCTGGCTCCACCGGCCTTGGAGGAAGTGCAGACGTGGGCAGAAAGGGAAGATCTGACTAAGGGATGAACACAGAAGAGAAGTAGAGGGCAGCTCCGGGAGGAGCCTCCAGGAGCCGAGCCCAGGTCCCTGCCACCTGCCTGGCACCAACGGCAGGCCACAGGCACAGCTACTGCCCACACAACCCAGTAATACATGGCCTCATCCACTCTGAGGCACACTTCCACATTGCTTAAAGAGGAATGTGAGGCTGGGCGTGGTGACTCATGCCTGTAATCTCAGCAGTTTGGGAGGCCGAGGCAGGCAGATCACCTGAGGTCGGGAGTTCGAAACCAGCCTGACCAACATGGAGAAACCCCATCTCTACTAAAAATACAAAATTAGGCGTGGTGACGCATGCCTGTAATCCCAGTGACTCAGGAGGCTGAGGCAAGAGAATCACTTGAACCTGGGAGGCAGAGGTTGCGGCGAGCCGAGATAGAGCCATTGCACTCCAGCCTGGGCAACAAGAGCGAAACTTTGTCTCAACAACAACAACAACAAAAGGTGGGGGTATGTGATCAATGGCATGTCAGTATTTCATTGATAACAAAAATAACAATGCATTTTTCTATAGATGATATCTTAGAATCAATCAAATAAGGTCTAGAATCAACACCATGCCACAGCCTTGACCCGTTATACACAAGAACTACCAGGTAGACAGCCTGCAAATGATGAGCTACTAGATACACGAACCACGACATACCTGACTTACCGAATGCTCAACCTGCATGACTGCCTAGGAGGCACGTTCTGGATTCACATCCCACCACATTATAACCTACCCCGTAAGTAAATCTATCCACTCATTACGGAAATTGCATAACCTCTTACATACATGAGTCATTCCACCCTTAGTCAACGCCAAACAATATGTTCTAGCTACACACTCCTCATATAAACGACGCACCACCTATAAGATCTGCTGGCTCTGTGACTTCAGGCAAGCTATTATTTCTTTTGTTCTTTTTGTTCATTGTTACTGCATAGTTTATTTAAACCAAGCTATGATAATACAGAGAAGACTGAGGTGGCAGCTGCCCAGAACCTTTGTGGATTACAGATGCAAAGTAGCCGGAGATGTGTCCTTGCACCCACAGTTCAGTAACAGACAGACAAGTCAGTTACATTTACATAAGTACAGAGAACTTAATACACATGACATTGCACATCCATCTTTTTGCTTTGTATTTCCATTTTAAACATATGTATGTCACCACTTTATATTTTAAATACGACTCCATGTATTTTGTGACAATGGCTAGGAATGAAATGATCTCATGCCCCTGAAATAGGCAGACTTCGGTCTGCAATGCAGAATGTTTCCATTGGGATACCAAACAATCCTTAACACATAACAGACAAAAAAAAATCCTTAAAAATCAGATTAATACAATGTTCTTCATGTTAGATGAGGAGAAAGAATGGGACATGGAAAAGGAAGAGATTGGGGTGCTTTAAATGTATGGTATCTTGAGATCTTGAAAGTTTCAGTGCAGGCGACGTAGCTCACGCCTGTAATCCCAGTAGTTTGGGAGGCCAAGGTGGACAGATCACTTGAGGTCAGGAGTTCAAGACCAGCCTGGCCAACATGGAGATTCCATTTCTATTAAAAATACAAAAATTAGCCAGGCGTGGTGGCATGTGCCTGTAGTCCCAGCTACTTGGGAGGCTGAGGCAGGAGAATCGCTTGAACTCGGGAGGTGGAAGCTGCAGTAAGCTGAGATTGTACCACTGCACTCCAGCCTGGGTGATAGAGCAAGACTTTTTTTTTTTTTTTTAAAGAATGTTTCATTCAGGGGATGAAGAGATGTTGGTTCATGAATACAAAAATATAGTGAGATAGAAGGAATAAGTTCTAGTGCCTATAGCACGGTAGGGTGATCACAGTTAACAATAATTGATTGTTTATTTCAAAATAGCTAGAAGAGAAGATCTGAAATGTCCCCAACACAAAGAAAGGACAGATGTTTGAGGTGATGGATATCCTAAACGCTTTGATTGATCATGACACATTATATGCATGTATCAAAACACATGAACTCCATACATATATAATTATTATGTATCAATTATAAAAAGTTTCATTCCCTTCCTCCAAGGGAATTGTTTTTAACTAATGGAGGAAAAGAAAGCAACTTCATAACACCCTCTAGTGAGGAAGAACATGATCCCGACAATGCTCAGATGCTTTCATATGAGCATACAATAAATACAGCAAGTCACAGAGCCAATGTCACAGTATTGGTTTGGTTTTTATTTCTATGCTTATAAAAAAATCAGCTTTTTTCTGTGGACTGAACGGATGTGAGCCGGTGGGTGTTGGTCTCTGGTCCTGTATACCAGTGGCTGTTTATATTCCAAGCCCAGGGCCAGCAGTCTGCACAAAGCAAGTTATTATTTAGAAGCCTCAGTTACTCTTTCTGTAAAATGGGTCTAACTTATAGTTCGTTGTGAAGATTAAATGATGGAGTGAATAAGGTTCTTAGCCTCCCTTCCTCCTGACCTCTCTTTAGGGGAAAAAAACACAGACGTTGAAGTTAGATAGACCTGGGTTAAAATCCAGGCAGTGTCCACGTACCAAACTCCGTGACCTCAGTTTCCACATTTCTCGGCTTTAGTTTCAGCATCAGAAAAACTGGGTTGATACCTTCTTCATAGGGATGGTTCAAGCATTAAACAACGGAGTGTAGGCACACAGTACAACAGTAGCAGTTACTGTCATTGGTCACGGACTCCATGACACACTGACGGGCCACATAATCAGTCGGAATCAGGACTCCTGCTTAGGACAGCTCCAGGTACCGCACGCCCAGCCAGGAACAAGCTCTGGCCTCAGTGCCATCAACTTAGCAGCCGTTCTTTACCTCTCTGCTCACCTGCTTTGGGCTGTCAGGCCCCAGCTCAAGAGGCAGCAGATCCTGGGAGATAGCAAAGGACCTCGGAGCTCACCAAGAGATCTAAATGAGATGGGAAGGAGGGATTGCCCTGGGCAGCCTGCAGTCGGGGAGGCAGGAGCAGAGAGCTCGTGCCTCCGCTGTGGACAGTGGTAAGGGCGCTGCTGCTAGGAACCATATTGTTTCTCTTTTACATTTTAATAAGGTCTAATATTTACAGAGAAATTTTGTACTAGCCTTGGTGCCAAAAACCTTCTACTCTTCTCATATTATCTGCGCATTGAGATAGGGGCTATTGTCATCCCCGTTTTTTCGTTGTTTTTTTGAGATGGAGTTTTGCTCTTGAGACCAGGCTGGAGTGCAATGGCATGTTCTCGGCTCAGTGTAACCTCAGCCTCCCGGGTTCAAGCGATTCTCCTGCCTCAGCCTCCCAAGTAGCTGGGATTACAGGCATGCGCCGCCACGCCCGGCTAATATTGTATTTTTAGTAGAGACAGGGTTTCTCCATGTTGGTCAGGCTGGTCTTGAACTCCTGACCTCAGATGATCTGCCCACCTTGGCCTCTCAAAGTGCTGGGATTACAGACGTGAGCCACCACACCCAGCCTGTCATCCCTATTTTAAAAATGACAAAATTGAGGCTCAGAGAGGTGAAGTGACTTGCCCAAAGCCACACAGCTCATAAGGGAGGGGCTGTCATTTGGACCTGAGTCCTGCTTACAGAGCTTGAGGGCTTCGCCCCTCTATGCCCTACTTGGATCATGACTCCTGGAATCCCAGAAAGGACTTCAGAATTCTAGGGCACTGGGGCTGGTGGCTTCACTGCCTTGGTCTTGCAGGGGAACTTGGGGACCTGAGAAGTAAAGCACCTTGTCCCTGGGCACAGGCAAGGCAGGTGCAGGGGCATCCTCCACAGACCTGGCCTCCCAGGGCTGCCCGGCACCTTCGCTTTCCCTGGGTGCTCACCACGCCGCTATCTCCTGTCTTGTCTTCCCCACCTGCCACTCCGGGAGCGCTGTAGGGAAAACTGGGACTTATCAAGACGAAGAACAAAAGTCGTGGAGGAAAGAAGCCAAGAGCCATCTCCACTGTGGGGTAGGGCCCTTCAGTTTCGCCCCTTTGAAATTTCAAATTCCAGTTTGTGGACAAAGTCCTAACTATCTCACAATATAGGTCCCCAACCACTGACCAAACTCCAGTCCAGGCAGCCACCTGGCCCGAGGCTGGCCTGGCCTTGCTGCTTCCTTTAGCGGCTTCCAGGGTCCAGGAACAGGGGGTCTGGGCCACCTCGGGGCTCTGTCACAGCCACAGCCACCCCACAGCACCCCTGTCTCCCATCTGAGAGGACAGCCCTCTTCCCGGAGCTGGGATCTGGCGCTTGCTGATACCAACGGCAGATACCAGGTAGGTCCCTTCCCTTTCTCTTCCCTGAGCTCCTAAAATGCTGCTCATACCACCCTCTGCATCTTAGGCGCAGGCCACTGTGGGTTAATCAAATCAGGCACCCACAAAACTTCAAGACCGGAAGAGATGCCTCAACTAACCCACCCATTTTGTGGACGGAAACACTGAGCCATCAGGGGAATGGTAGCTGGCCACAGACTTAACCATAGACTTGGAGCCACTCAGGGAGCCTCAGAGGGTGAAAGGGACTTACTGAAAGCCACGCAGTGGTGGTGGGGTGAGCGTCATCTTAATGAGCCCTTTCTGCTTCATCGCAACCCTCATGAGCCCTGGTAGCACCTCCTACCGACCGTGAGTGGCGTTGTGTTTGTTCACCCGATGACGATGGCCACTGGGTTGCCACAGGAGTATTTCCAAGAGGAAGATGAGGGAGCTCGGGGCTGAAGGCCAGTGGGTTTGGAAGGAAGCAACATTCATGTGGTTAACTGATAACCGGGCCCCATCCCTGGGCCTCGACTGGCCTCCTTCCTCCCTCCCTCTCCTCAAGCCTGATTAAGACCAACTTACCCAGCTGCTAATCATTGCTGAGCCTGTTGATTTTGCCTTAAAAAATTAACTGGGCATGAGTTTGCGGTTTTGCTCACCCCTAACCCTGAAAAGGCCTGGGTGGGCAGGAGGCCTCCAGGGTTATGCAAGAGACCGCTGGCCTCCCAATGCATATCCCACGGCCACCTCGGCTGCCCTCCAACGAGGAGGTTTTGCTCAAGAGTCAACAGTCTGCTTGTTCCCCCTGTGCTGGGTCCTGAGCAAATTTGCTCTGTTACCAAAGAGAGATAAAGGCAGCTGGGGGAAAGCTTCCCAAACAGGGATGGGAAGCGGCAGCTTTGAGCTTGGGGTTCTAGAACTCTGCAGTGTCAGAGCCGGGAGAATCTTTGGGAGGATGTGGGCTGGGCTTGTCAAGCCACGTTCCGAGGCTCCCAGGAGCTATATGGTATGTATCCACAGACCCAGCTTCAACCAGCGACTCCCTTTTATATGTAATCTTCCTTAAGATCTTATCTGAGGGTTGGAAAACCACTGATGCAGCCTCATCCCCTCATTGCACAGATGAGGAGGTGGAGACTAGAGGGGGAAGTGACTTGTCCAAGGACAGAAGGTCACCTGGGTATTCTGGGCTACAGCAAGCATGGGAATATATGGTGGGCTCTCTATAGACCTGAGCGATGCCTTGAAGGACACTGGTGAACAAGATGGCTCTGCAAATGCCTTGCCATGCCGTTCTCCCCTCCTCCCAGGGCTGGCTGGAAGCAGAGAAGTGCCTGAGAGCCACTGGAAGGCCCACGCCAGGGGAATCCACCTGGCTCTGTGTCCCATGGGCCCTGTGAGGATGTGAGCAGCAGCCATGTGCTGCAAACCAGAGACTACAATTATAATCCATCTCAGCCACATCCTGTCTCTGGAGGCATCAGACCCTGGAGAAAGATGCAGAGTCCTGCCCTGACTCTTTCAACCTCTCCGAGCCTCAGTTTCTTCACCTGTAAATTGGGAATGATACTACTTAACTTCTAGGGTTGTCATGAGAATGCAAATGGGGCAAAATATACACACTGATCATCATGGCCAATGGCTACGCAGCTGTTTCAGGGGCTTTGTGCCTGTTACTTTCTTGATCCTCCCAGCCACTCTGGGAGGGAGGCAACATTTTTACCATCATTTTACACACCAGAGGCACAGAGAGGTTGAGTTATATACCCATGCTCACACAGCTGATGAGAAACAAGAAATAGAATTGGAACCTGGGCAGTCCGGCTCTAGAGTCTGTGCTCCTAACTCCAGGGCTACCCTGCCCTTCCCCGGTTGCCACATGGTAAGTACCAGTGAGAGGTGGCCAGGAGAAGGGCAGAGAGCAGGGCACTGTGGGAGATGCTGACTGCAAGGCTCCAGAGGGAGGGCAAAGAGTGTGGTCTGGAGAATGATCAGGAAGGAAGCCAGGAGGACTTGGGCCTGTGTGGGTGGGGCGTCCCTGCAGGCTGCCTCCTGCCAGGTGGCTTGTGACATCTGGGCCGAGGGTGGTGTTGTCCTCCTGTTTATGTTCCTGAATTTATCTGCAGGGGTGACCTTGGAAATTAGATGTGGCCTTCCCAGACTTTGCGGGGCCTGATGATTGATGGTAGTAGCCCCTGCCTGACCCAGACTCTGGTTTGGGGAGTAAGGGAGGAACCCACATCCCAGAAGCCACCCTCGGTCTCCCCATACTCTTGTTCTGAGGGGCCCCAGGGATTTTCCAGGTCACTAAGGTGAGGTGTTTTGAAGTCCTGAGGCTCAGGCCAGAGTCACTGCCCTGTACAGTTGTGCAGGTTACTCACTGCACAAAGGTTCTCCAGTCAAGAGGGTAAGTGGGGGTGGAAATCCAGCCCTTGTTCCACTTGCCAAGCCAAGTACCCATAGAGCTCTGCCTGCCCAGAGTGGGATCCCTTTTTCTTATTTGCACAAGGGCTTCATGTGAGCTGCTGGGTGCCCTGCCCCAGCTCTGGCTCCAGCCACTGTGTGTCCTTGGGCAAGGTCATTTCCCTCCCCAGCCTTGGTTTCCCACTGGAGAAGTTTTGTCGAATATAAAGCAGACTCAACCCTGAAGGTGAAACAGAATCATCTGAAACCTTTAAAATATACAGATGTTGACTGAACGTGGTGGCTCACACCTGTAATCCTAGCACTTTGGGAGGCTGAGATGGGAGGATTGCTTTGAGCCCAGGAGTTTGAGGCCAGCCTGGGCAACATAGTGAGACCCTATGTCTATTTTTTTTGAGATGGAGTTTTGCTTTTATTGCCCAGGCTGGAGTGCAATGATGTGATCTCAGCTCACCACAACCTCCACCTCCCAGGTTCGAGCAATTCCCCTGCCTCAGCCTCCCGAGTAGCTAAACTGGGATTACAGGCAGGCACCACCACACCTGGCTAATTTTGTATTTCTAGTAGAGACGGGGTTTCTCCATGTTGGTCAGGCTGGTCTTGAACTCCCGACCTCAGGTGATCCACCCACCTTAGCCTCCCAAAGTGCTGGGATTATAGACGTGAGCCACCACACCCAGACCTTGTGTCTATTTTTAAAAAAGATATTTTAAATTAAATACAGATGCCCAGTCCTATCACAGACCAATGATCAAATCTTAGGATAGGGGTGGGGAGGCACCAGGCAGCTGTATTGTTGTGCAGCCAATATCGAGACCCACTGTAGGGGGACTTGAAATTTGAAGCTGGAAAGTCTTCGACGGCATCCAAGTTCTACCACTTACTATAACTTACTACTGAAAACTGCAGCGAGGCTCAGTTTTCTCATCTGTTAAGTGGGAATGACAGCTTCCTCACGAAATCCAAATGCCAATTAAATGAGATAATATTCAGACAGTGCTTGGCACCGTGTTCTCCAGGTAGGAGGCTCCTGGTTCTTGCTACCAAGACTATTATTATTGTTATCGGCTATTTGACATTGACAAAATAAAGGGCCTTTCTAGGCCAAGGATTCAGTGACTTGAAGACAGGCCTTCTCTGCTCCTTTGAGTCAGTTTCTAGTAGCTGGGTCTAACTCTTGGCTGCACACCTGTCATATTATTGAGATACGTGTTATTATTATTATTTAATATCTCAATTTGTTGACATCTTTCCATCTAGTTTTGAATTGGTGCTACATTCACATGGTTCAGAATCAAAACATAAAAGGTGTAAATTGAGAAGTGTTGCTTTCAGCCCTGTCTCCTGTTCACCTGCTCTCCCCGACTTCCCCACTACAGGGGACCATATCCTTTACAGATGTATTGGCCAAGGTTTCTTTATACAGACCGAGCAGCACGTAAGATCATACATGAGTAGCCTCTGCCTCTTACACAGTTCTGTATCTTGTTTGTTTCATTTAGTATCACAACTTGGAGATTTTTCCATAGCAGCTGAGAGCAATCTTTGAGGAAGCAAGGGTTATTGTCTCCCATCACAGGTGAGGAAACTGACATCATTTTCCCAGTGAGCCAAAGCAGTGGTGTTAGAACTGCCTCTACCTGGCTCCAGAGCTGGTGTTTATGCCCATGCACTGATGTGGCCTTCCACAAAATCCAGCCGAGAGAGCTTTGGGCATGCAGGCCTGGCCTTCTCAGGACAAGAGGTGGGGAGGGGGCTGTCAGGGTCCTCACTGTGTCTGGATCCAGAAACCCCAAAGAGAGGATGAAGTATGGAACAAAGAATGTCCCAAGTCATCCAGATAGGGACCTAAGAGAGGGTGTCCCCTGGATGGAACAGTGGGGACCTGGTGGCTGTGCCTGCCAGCATTAGAGAATGTGCCAGGAACTCTCTGCCAGCCTCAGGTCGTGCAGGTGGCAGGGGAAGTCAGGAGGAGGATGAGAGGCAGGGAGGGAAGCATGGCCGAGGAGACAGGCCCTGGGTGCAGGAGACGGAGGGGACCCCATGCCTGGAGCTCAGAGAGGAGGATTTGAAGGCAGAAGTGGCAATGAGATTTTAACTGCTTGTTTTCTGCTCAGGGAACTTCAGGGTTCCCTCTGGATCCTTGACCTGCTTCGGTTCACTGACTCACTGACTTTGGTCAAGTCATTTTCCCTCTCCGTGCCTCAGTTTTCCCAGCTGCAAAATGGGAGATATTACAGATCTGGTCTTTAGGCGGCCTTGGAGTACCCCTAAGACTCCACGGGGCTCCTCTCACCTTGTTGAGGGCATCTGGATCCTCGTTTGATCAGAACGTCATTCACCCATCAGGGCCCTGGCCGTTCCTGGGCTAGGGGATGAGCTTACAAATCCTCCACACTGCTCCCAGTCTGGAATCCTCCCCCTTGGTCCTGTGTCTCTGTCCTACCATCCCATCCTTCCAGGCAGATGTGGAGTCAGGACCATACCTGGTGGGTCCCGGGGGAGGCCCTGGCCCCAGTCCGACATCCTCCTCCTGCTGCTATGGGGTCCCGCACAGTGCACAACCTCTTCATCCTTGAGGGAGCTCCTGCTGCCCCCCTCCTCCAGCACCCCAGACCCTGCGAGGGCTGCTGGGCAGAGTTAATCCCTTAATACTGGTCACAATGAGATTTCAGGGATGGTGGGAGGCGGTCTCCATGGAAACTGCGGACCTGTCCAGGACCCATGCAAGGAATTAGCCCCAGGGCTCTACAAGGGGCTCCTAGAGAGCCAACCCGAACAGGAATGGGAGACACAGTGGTCTGGACTCCTGGGTCCTGCTCTGGACTTCCTGTTGTCTCTCTGGAGGGCTTGAAAAAAAACCATAACTCTTGCACTGCTTCAGGATTCTGCTCAACTGGACAGAGCTGTATTCACAGGGAAAGCCCTATCACCCTTCTGAGCCTTGGTTTCTCCATGTCCCTATTGAGGTTGTAATCCTTCACACGGTGGCTTTGCTAGAAGAGTGCAGGCTTCGGAGTCTGCCAGACCTGAGTTTGAAGCTCAGCTTTTCCCTCTAAGACTGCAAACGTAGGCAAGGCATTTCACTTCCCTGAGTCTCAGTTTCCTCATCTGTGTGATGGGCACAACAACAGCAACATGGCATCCCTCTTGTGCCTGGCCGGTGGGTGGTAACACCTAGTGAATGGGAGTCTCCTCCTCACCTCTTCCTGACGGTCCCGCCCACACTGCACATTCACCCTCCCCAGCCACCTGCAGCTTCCAGAACCCCATGATCTCAAGCAGAGCTGTCACCTGTCTTTCTTTGCCTTCTCACCCTCCAAGTCCCATTTCAGTCATCTTCCTTCAGGAAACAGAACTCCGGGCTCCTCTTCTGTCCCCCCCCACCGCCCCCAAAGCTTTACATCATCATAGTTTAGTCAGATGGTAGTTAGACCGGTTGTCTGCCTCCTCCATTGGACTATGTCCCATCTACCATTGTATTCCCAGGACCCACTTGATATAAATAGGCTGGATGGATAACTGAGTGAATGAAGGAAGGAAATCATCCATCAAAACATTCAATGTTTATTCAGCACCTTCCGTGTGCATCATTGTGGGTGCTGGAGATGCAGCAGTGAAGACCATGGGCAAAATAACCCCCTCCCCAGAGGGTTGCAGATGAGCAAATAAAAATACAGGATACCCAGTTAAATGTGAATTTAAGATACACGAGGAATACTTCGTTAGTATGAGTGTGTCCCAAATAATGCATAGGACCTACTTATACTCTTAAAATGTGCTGTTCATCTCACACTCAGATGAAACTGTGTGTTCTGTGTTGCGGCAGGCAACCCCACACCCTCCCTCACAGAGCTTGCATTTTGATGGAGAGGCGGGTTGCAGACAGAAGCAAGTAAATACATGAAAAGCAAAGTAAATTACAAACAGTAGTTAAGTGCAGTGAAGACGCACAGCACGATGTGATAGCACCTGGGGATGGGCAGGGGCGAGCCCCTGAGCTAGGGACCTTTACCTGCACAGGTCATTTTAGCTCCAGTGAGAGGCCACTTTGCAAAAGTTCTCTGAGGATGTTAAAGGGTATGGTGGAGGCTGCTAAATTTGAGAGAAGGACTCTGAGGAAGGCAGGGGGCGTCCCTCAGGGGGCGAGGCGGCTGCTAAATCTCACTTGATAGACTCCACAGTCTTGCAGCTTGGATCTGGGCCTTCACAAACCTTCGCGAACCCGCAGCCCCACCCCTCGGTTCAGCCAATGTCTTCTGCGGGGCTGGGAGCCAGGGGAAGAGGCCAAAGGAACTGTTCAGAGAAGCGTGGCCACCCGGGCCACAGCTGGGAGCCCTGACACCCTTTCCCGCCCACCTCGTCCCGCGGTTGCCCCAGGGCGCAGGGCAGGGCCAGCACCGCGCTGGGCCGGCGGGCGTCCGGGAGGCGGCCGGCGAGACGCTCCGCGGTGGTGAGTTTGCGCTCCGCGGGCTCCTCCCTGTGGCCAATGCGGGAACTGTTGTTCAGAAGTTTAGCCTTAGGGACTTCACCAGTCACAGCGGAGGCCACACTGCATCCCACCAATCACAGGCCCAAACGCACTACGTCTCTCCAAATCCAGAGGAAGCCTGCTCGGTTCGATCACCAATCGCAGCTCTCTGGGTTCAGTTACCTAGACAAACATCTCCCATCACACACCAGCACGTGGCCGCTGTAGCACTCATAACGCAAGATTTTAAAACCACTTCCTAGGCCGGCAGCTGCTGCCCTTCCACCACCTACTAAACTTCTGTTCCCAGCACCTTGTTCCAACGTACAGGGGCCTCTGAGGAAGGTCCCAGGCTTTGTGCCGCTTCCATGTGGAAGCAGATGGCAGCATGTAGGGGCATTTATAATGATACTACTATCATTAAATGTCATCCCCATTTTAAAAATGAAGGTAGGCGGGACGTGGTGGTGCACGCCTATAATTTCAGCACTTTGGGAGGCCAAGGTGGGAGGATGGCTGAAGCCCAGGAGTCAGAGGCTGTAGTGAGCCATGATCACACCACTGCACTCCAGTTTGGATGATAGAGTGAGACTCTGTCTCAATCAAAAAATAAAATTAATGTGTGGATATGGGAGTGTGGAAAAAGTATGAACTTTGTGTTAGACACACCTGGAGCCCATATACTATCTTTGTGAAGTAGGGCGATTCACTTCCCCTTCCTCGGGCTCAAAAGAGAATAATAGTAATATCTGTATGTCATATGCCCTCACCCACATTCTCTCAGTTATTCAAGCCAACGTCCTGCAAGTCACAGTCTTGGTGGTGTCCTTCTCTTCCCTTCCAGTTCTTCAGAAAATTCAGTTCTTGCCAACTCCAAACAGTACCTAGCTTTTTCATCGCCTTTCCATCTCCGCCCTAGCCTACCTTATGCATTATCTCTGGAGGTCTGCAAAAGTCTTTTCACGTCTTCCTTTTTTAAACAAAACCAAACAAAAACAAAAAAACCTGCCAGAGTGGGGGAGGGAATCTCCCCCTACACCTCACCCCCCACCCCCCACCTCTGCCTCGCCCCTTCACTTTTTTCCACTGTGGCTCCCCTACCCCCCCACTCTTCTCCCAGGGGCCAGGGGTGACCTTGTACAAATGTACATTGGCTCAGATTCTCTTCTGCTTAAATTTTTACGACTTCCTATGCATTTACAAGAAAACTCATACAACTGCTTTACACTGTGAGGCCATTCACGCCCTTGTTTTTATATCCCTCCAACTCCAACCTCATTCATTCCACGTGCCCCCACACCTATCAGCAGCAGCCACACTAGCCGTCTTAAAAGTTTTTCTTTCCAGTCTTGGGGGCCTTTGCACCTACTTTGCCCTCTGCCTGGAATACATTTTTTTTTTTTAAGATGGAGTTTTGCTCTTGTTACCCAGGCTGTAGTGCAATGATGTGATCTTGGCTAACTGTAACTTCTGCCTCCCAGGTTCAAGCAATTCTCCTGCCTTAGCCTCCCAAGTAGCTGGGATTACAGGTGCCTGCCATCATGCCCAACTAATGTTTGTATTTTTAATAGAAATGGGGTTTCACCATGTTGGCCAGGCTGGTCTCGAACTCCTGACCTCAGGTGATCCACCCACCTCGGCCTTCCAAAGTGCTAGGATTACAATCGTGAGCCACTGTGCTGGCTTGGAATACATTTTAATAAATGTTTAATGGATATTTGTTGGATGAATGAATGAAAAGATCTTTCAGGAAGAATTGATAGTGATGTAAACTTCAAGTGCTCGGTGCATAGCAGGTATTCAATGAAAAGGATTCTATGCTTATAGTAGAAATTTTGGAAACTGAAATAAAAATTGGGCTGGGCATGGGGGCTCACGCCTGTAATCCAAGCACTTTGGAGGCCAAGGCGGGCAGATCACCTGAGTTCGGGAGTTCAAGATCAGCCTGACCAACATGGTGAAACCCCGTCTTAAAATAAATAAAATAAAAATTGAAGATTTAAAAATCATATATGCTCCAACATTTAGAAAGGTTCAAACTCTTAATTGTTAACCAGGGTTTCTTGACCTCAGCACTAATGAGATTTGGGCTAGAGAATTCTTTGTTGTGGGAACTGTCCAGTACATGGTCCCTGGCAGCATGTCCGACCTCTGTCCACTAGATGCCGGCAGCACTTCCCCCTATCCCCAAGGTGTGACAACCAAAACTGTCTCCAGACATTGATAAATGTCCGTCGGGGGTTGAAGTTCTCTATACTGAGAAGCACGGTGCTAGGCCTCTACCCTTACAAGAAATTTTCTCTCAGTCATTCAATGCTTCTCAAATCTTAGTGTCCCTAAGAATCATCTGGGACCATTAAAAATTCATATGTCAGCTGCGCGAGGTGGCTCATGCCTGTAATCCCAGCACTTTGGGAGGCAGGCAGATCACCTGAGTTCAGGAGTTCAAGACCAGCCTGGCCAACATGGTGAAACCCCATCTCTACTAAAATAGAAAAAAAAAGTATCTGGGTGTGGTGACGTGCACCTGTAATCCCAGCTACTCGGCAGGCTGAGGCAGGAGAATTGCTTGAACCTGGGAGGTGGAGGTTGCAGTGAGCCAAGATCGTGCCACTGCACTCCAGCCGGCGCACCAAAGTGAGACCCTGTCTCAAAACAAAAACAAAAACAAAAATCAGATGCCTGGGGTCCTACCTCCAGGTGCCGGGACCAACAGTGGGCCTAGTCATCAGATGTCGTCTTTTTTTTTTTTAATTTTTTAACAAATAGATGCAGGGTATGGTGACTCATGCCTGTAATCCCAGCACTTCGGGAGGCTGAGGTGGGCAGATCACTGGAGACCAGGAGTTCAAGACTAGCCTGGCCAACATGGTGAAACCCCATCTCTACTTAAAATACATGGGTATGGTGGCACATGTCTGTAATTTCAGCTACTTGGGAGGCTGAGGCAGGAGAATTGCTTGAACTCAGGAGGCGGAGGTTGTAGTAAGAGGAGATCACGCCACTATGCTCCAGCTTGGGCAACAGCCTGGGTGACAGAGTGAGACTCCATCTCTTAAACAAGCAAACACATAAATAAATAAAATAGAGACGAGGGTCTTGCTATGTTGTCCAGGCCTGTCTTGAACCCCTGGTCTCAAGCAAATCCTCCCACTTCAGCCTCAGAAAGTGCTGGGATTAAAGGTGTGAGCCACCAGGCACCTGGCCCAAATGTTTAATGAGCTTCCAGGTATTTCTGATACAAGTCACTCTCAGACCGCACTTTGAAAACTCCCCCAGGAGGCCTCCTGATCGCCAAGCCCTGTGTGAGGCTCCCTACCCCCCAGGACCCTCTCCTTGAATTCCTCTCCTTTCCAATTACCCTTCCTTGGATATCTTTTCAAACTAGAGATAGAACCGAACCCTAGCACACCCAAAGCCCAAATTGCCTCACCTCCCTTCTGGAAACAGGCAAAAACAGATCACTGAGTTCAGCTGAAACCACTGAGGAACTACCAGCATCTCACCTCCCGGCCCGAAAGGACTCCTGAGTCGCAGCCTGGGAGAAGTGTCTGCTCCTCAGAATAATGTTGTCAGACTGTGTTCTTTCTGGGGGATCATCACACTCCCTTTTCTGGGAACAAATGTTGGCCACTTGGAAGGGTGGGCCACCGCGGTCTAAGTGAGAAAATTCCATGAGTCATGACTCAGCCCAGCTTTTAGACTCCCTTACTTAAAGTCTATCTAGGCTGTTCTCAACTATTCTGTTTCTCTCCTTTCTGGCACATGATGGGATTACATTTTCCTGCTTCCTTTGAAATTAGATGTGACCATGTGACTTGTTTTGGCCAGTGAGATGTGAGCAGAAACAACCTGTGTCACACCGGGGCAGAAGCTTTCAAGGGCTGTGCTACCCTTGTTGGGGAAGCAAGTGTAGATATGAATCAGTCCACGATGTGGAGCGCCCCCTGCCGACCCCTGCTGGGCATGTACTGTAGGTGAGCAGTTCTGCTGTTTGAGACACTGAGACTTGGGGTTGCAGCCTAACTTCACTTCACTAACTCAACACCGTCTTTCCAAAGCTTCACTAAGTTTTTTATGACCATTATGATTTTTTCATATCTGTAACATTTTTCTTACATCAACCCACTTCTTTTTAACTCATTTCTTTTTACTTCGATTTATTTTAGAATAATCTCTCTATTATCTCAGGGAACTGCAAATTTTTTTTTTCTTTCTTTCTTTATTTTTTTTGGAGACAGAGTCTTGTCCTAGGCTGGAATGCAGTAGTGTGATCTCAGCTCACCACAACCTCTGCCTCCTGGGTTCAAACAACTCCCATGCCTCAGCCTCCCAACAAGATGAGGTATGTGCCCCATACAGGTATGTGCCACCACACCTGGCTAATTTTTGTATTTTTAGTAGAGATGAGGTTTTGCCATGTTGGCCGGGCTGGCCTCAACCTCCTGGCTTCAAGCAATCTGCCCACTTTGGCCTCCCAAAGTGCTGTGATTACAGGGGTGAGTTACTGTGCCTGGCACACTGGAAGTTTTTACAGACAAAATATAAAAAGGCTCACTACAATGGCTCATGCCTATAATCCCAATACTTTGAGAGGTTGAGGCAGGAGGATCCCTTGAGGCCAGAAGTTCAAGACCAGCCTGGGCAATGCAGTGAGATCCCATCTCTACAAAAAATAAAAAATTAGTCGGGCAAAATGACACATGCCTGCAGTCCTAGCTGCTCAGGAGGCTGAGGCAGGAGGACTGCTTGAGCCCAGGAGTTTGAGGCTGCAGTCAGCTAAGATTATACTACTGCATTCCAGCCTAGGGGACAGAGAAAAACCTGTCCCCCAACCCCCTCAAAAAAGCACAAACTGCAGAGAAGATTATTAAATTTAATAAACTTATTTATAATTTAAAGCGTAACTATATTAAAATTGAAAACTGTTGTATACCAAAGACCCTCAAATGAGAGTGAAAATACAAGTTACAGTCTGAAATACAAAGGTATTTTCTGATAATATAACCGAGAAAGGATTAGTATCAAGAATAAAAAATTCTGGCACTGCATTGAGAATGGATTATTTCAGTAAATGGTTGTGTTAACCACACTGTAGTGCATGTAGTGCATTGTTTAAAAACACATGTGGCACTGGGTGCAGTGGCTCACGCCTGTAATCCCAGCACTTTGGGAAGCCGAGGTGAGTGGATCACAAGGTCAGGAGTTCGAGTCCAGCCTGGCCAACATAGTGAAACCCTGTCTCTACTAAAAATACAAAAAAAGTAGATGGGCATCGTGGTGGGCACCTGTAATCCCAGCTACTTGGGAGGCTGAGGCAGGAGAATCGCTTGATTCTGGGAGGCAGAAGTTGCAGTGAGCCGAGATTGCATAACTGCACTCCAGCCCGGGCAACAGTGTGAGACTCTGTCTCAAAAAATAAAAACAAAAAACACACACACACAAACAAACAAAAACCACATGTGGCCGGTGTGGTGGCTTACGCCTGTAATGTCAGCACTTTGAGAGGCTGAGGCAGGTGGATCACCTGAGGTCAGGAGTTCAAGACCAGCTTGGACAACATCGTGAAACCCTATCTCTACTAAAAATACAAAAATCAGCTGGGTGCGGTGGTGCATGCCTGTAATCTCAGGTATTCAGGATGCTAAGGCAGGAGAATCACTTGAACCCAGGAGGCAGAGGTTGCAGTGAGCCGAGATCGTACCACTGCACTCTGGCCTAGGTGACAGAGTGAGACTCCATCTCAAAAAA
Source organism: Aotus nancymaae (assembly GCF_030222135.1). Taxonomy (NCBI): domain Eukaryota; kingdom Metazoa; phylum Chordata; class Mammalia; order Primates; family Aotidae; genus Aotus; species Aotus nancymaae. Next base: position 23,963,543 of record NW_026988442.1, on the reverse strand, counting down.
AATAAAAATAAAAAAAATACATGCATGAAAAATGTTTCTAAGAGTGCTAAAAAGTGCCTACAAATTTTGATAAGGAAAGATAAATAATGGTCAAAGATATGAACAAGCAACTCATAATGAGGAAACCCAAATGACAAAGAGAGCCTCTCCTTCTCTAGTAATAGAGGAAATGCAATTTTGAAAGTGAAGTTTAATTTTACATTCAGTATCTTACAAAGGCAAGTGCTGGTGAGGTTGTAGAGCAACCAGAACTCCGCAACTATTGTTTGAAATGAAGTTGGTAGTCAAGAATGAGCAATTTAGTAACATCTCTTAAAACTGACAATACCCGGCTGGGCGCGGTGGCTCACGCCTATAATCCCAGCACTTTGGGAGGCCGAGGCAGGTGGATCACGATGTCAAGAGATTGAGACCATCCTGGTCAACATGGTGAAACCTCCGTCTCTACTAAAAATACAAAAATTATCAGGGCATGGTGGCGCAGCCTGTAGTCCCAGCTACTCGGGAGGCTGAGGCAGGAGAATTTCCTGAACCCAGGAGGTGGAGGTTGCGGTGAGCCGAGATCGCGCCATTGCACTCCAGCCTGGGTAACAAGAGCGAAACTCTGTCTCAAAACAACAACAACAACAACAACAAAAAAAACTGACAATACCCACTGTCTAGGATACAGAAATTCCATCTCTACGTGTTACCTAGAGAAACTCTCATCCACGGGTATAAGAATGTTCTTTGGAGCATCGTTTGAGATAGTGACAAACCGGAAACAAATCCATTGTCAAAAAAATAGAATAGGCCGCGCGCAGTGGCTCAAACATGTAATCCCAGCACTTTGGGAGGCTGAGGTGGGCCAATCTCTTGAGGTAAGGAGTTCAAGACCAGCCTGGCCAACATGGTGAAATTCCATCTCTACTACTAATAATATCAAAATTAGCTGGGCATGGTGGCGGGCACTTGTTATCCTAGTTACTTGAGAGGCTGAGGCAGTAGAATTGCTTGAATTCGGAAGGCAGAGGTTAAAGTGAGCCAAGATTGTGCCACTGGACTCTAGCCAGAGTAAGAGTAAGATTCTGTCTTAAAACAAACAAACAAACAAACACAACAGAATAAATATACTCGAGGTATATATAGACGCTATTTTATTTTATTTTTTGTTATTTCAACTTTGTTTTTTACCTGCCTTCCAGATTCAAGTGATTCTCCTGCCTCAGCCTCCTAAGTAGCTGGGATTACAGGTGCCTGCCACCAAGCCTGGCTAATTTTTGTATTTTCAGTAGAGACAGCGTTTCACCATGTTGGCCAGGCTGGTCTCAAACTTCTGACCTCAACTGATCCACCTGCCTCAGCCTCCCAAAGTGCTGGGATTACAGGCGTGAGCCACTGCACCTGGCCGAATGTGTTTTTAAACATTGCCTGGCCTGTTATTTCAACTTTTATTTTAGAATCAAGAGTTGCATGTACAGGCTTGTTACAAAGGTATATTGCATGATGCTGAGTTTTCCAGTATGAAATAATTCATCACCCAGTTAATGAGCACAGTACTCAATAGAAAGTTTTTCAACCTTTGCCCCCCTCCCTCCTTCACCCTTTTGGATTCCCCAGTGTCTCCTGTCACCATCTTTATGTCCATGTTCACCCAATGCTTAGCTCCCACTATAGGCGAGAACACAGGTTATTTGGTTTTCTGTTTCTGCATTAACTTGCTTAGGATAATGGTTTCCAGCCATATCCATGTTGCTGCAGAGGACATGATTTTATTCTTTTTTTATGGCTGCATAGCACTTCATGGATACACAGCATTTTCTTTATTTATAATTTTTTGATATAGACAGGATTTCATCATGTTGCCCAGGCTGGTCTTGAACTCCTGGGCTCACATGATTCACTTGCCTTGGCCTCCCAAAGTGCTGGGATTACAGGCATGAGCCACCACACCCAGCCTGGCCGACAAGGCAGAACCCCATCTCTACTAACAATAATATGAAAATTAGCTGGACGTGGTGGCAGGCGCCTATAATCCCAGCTACTGGAGAGGCTGAGGCAGGAGAATCACTTGAATTCGGAGGCAGCATTTTAAATGAGTGATCTGGTGCAACTTGTATCATCATGAAAAGATCCAGAAACCTATTATGAGGAGTAATAAAAGGAATTTGCTGCAGGGTATATACAGGATACCATTAAAATAAGCTTTCCAAATAAGCAAAGTATGTTACTTTGCTTATGTAGCCATGTATGGTAGAATTGTGAAAATGTGTCTGGTAATGATAAATACCAAATGGTGACCATGATCACCCCTGAGAAGGGTGGCAGGGTGATGGGATCAGGAAGAAAAGGGGCTTCAACTCTAAGTGTAATGTTTAATTTGTCATTAAAACGAACAAACAAACAAAATCCAAAGAAAACAGGGTCGTGTAGTAAGATCTGACAAAACTGAGTGGTGGATACATCAACGTTCATGTTATTCTCTATACTTTTCTGCATGTTTGTAATACTTCTTTAAAAAAAGGAGAAATGAGATTTATGAAGTCAACCATCTTCCTACATACAAGCTACAGACAATTTGGTAGTACAATTTTAAAAATCAGCCTGGCACGGTGGCTCATGCCTATAATCCCAGAACTTTGGGAGACTGAGGTGGGTGGATCATGAGGTCAGGAGTTTGAGATCAGCCTGGCCAATATGGTGAAACCCTATCTCTACTAAAAATACAAAAATTAGCTGCTCTCGGTGGCGGGCGCCTGTAATCCCAGCTACTCGAGAGGCTGAGGCAGGAGAACTGCTTGAACCTGAAAGGCAGAGGTTGCAGTGAGCTGAAGATTGCGTCATTGCACTCCAGTCTGGGTTACGGAGCAAGACACTGCCTCAAAAAAAAATTTTTTTAATCATACAAGTTGCACAATGACAACAATTTGCACAATGACAAGCAACTGTGGAAAAAAAATCTAGAAACCTGTTTTTTAAAAGCAACTAGGAGTCTATCTAAGGTATAGCATTTCTCTGTCTAAGAGCAGGGAGGGCTTGAATAGGTGTTAATGTCCTTCAAGGGGCTCTTGAAACTAACTCGGGGCCCTACATGCTGCAGGCATTTCTTGGAGTAGCCAAGGCATTGTCATGTGTCAAGAACTCTGAGGGCCAGGTGAGGTGGCTCACACCTGTAATCCCAGCAATTTGGGAGGCCGAGGCAGGCAGATCACCTGACGTTGGGAGTTCAAGACCACTGTGGCCAACATGGAGAAATCCTGTCTCTACTAAAAATACAAAATTAGCCGGGAGTGGTGCTGCACAACTGTAATCCCAGCTACTCAGAAGGCTAAGGCAGGAGGATCGCTTGAACCCCGGAGGTGGAGGTTGCAGCGAGCCAAGATCGCACCATTGCACTCCAGCCTGGGCAACAAGAGTGAAATTCCGTCTCAAACAAACAAACAAATAAACAACAACAACAAGAAAAACTCTGAGAAGTTCTCGGATAATAAAATTTGTGCAGCTTTCTTTACTTCAGCACTTTTCAAACATCTAACAATAGACTCCTTCTCGTCTGAGGGGAGTTGCCTCAGGAAAGGCTGCCCTAACCACCTCCAAGCTCCCTTCCAGCTCCCACAGTCCACCATTCTAGTCTCTCTGCCACTAATTTACTGTATGACTGGCCGAATCACCTTTCCTCTTGGGGCCTCAGTTTGTTAAGCTATTAAATGGTGTGCTGCTGAAATAAATCAGAGATGATACCGACAATGCAAAAACATTCCATGCTCATGGATTAGAAGAATCAATTTCATTAAAATGTTCCTGCTGCCCAAAACAATCTACCGATTCAATGCTATTCCCATCAAACTACCAACGTCATTTTTCACAGAAGAAGAAAGAACTATTCTAAATTGTATATGGAACCAAAAAAAGAATCCAAATAGCCAAAGCAATCCTAAGCAAAAAGAATAAAGCGGGAGGCCAGGCGTGGTGGCTCATTCCTGTAATCCCAGCACTTTGGGAGCCTGAGGCAGGCGGATCACCTGAGCTTGGGCGTTCAAGACCAGCCTGACCAACATGGTGAAATCCCATCTCTACTAAAGATACAAAATTAGCCGGGCATTATGGTGCATGCCTATAATCCCAGCTACTCGGGAGGCTGAGGCAGGAGAATTGCTTGAACCCAGGAGGCAGAGGTTGCAGTGAGCCAAGATCATACCATTGCATTGCAGCCTGGGAGACAGAGTAAGACTGTTTCTAAATAAATAACACAAAATAAAAATTTAAAAAAGTTTAATTAAAAAATGGGTATTTATAGTTTGAACTACAGGATCTCTTACCTTTTCCCAGCTGTAAAACCTCACGTTGGACCCTACATTTAGGGGCTTATTTAGGGTTTTAGTTTTATTTCTCCTCTCCCACTTAACTGTTTCTTACTTAACTAAAGCAGGTTCATGGTAGAGGAATTACAAAATGCAGAGAAGAATGATAAAACAAGAATTAAATTGGGCTGGGTGTGGTGGCTAACACTTATAATCCCAGTGCTTTGGGAGGCCAAATTGGGAGGATCATTTCAGGTTAGGAGTCTGAGACCAGCCTGGGCAACACAGTGAGACCCTCATCTCTACAGAAAATTTTAAAACTTTAGCGCAGTGCTAGGATATCTTGTTTAACTTCTCGATGAGGTGCAAGTCAAGTCTATTCTTTTTTTTTTTTTTTTTTTGATACAAAGTTTTACTCTTGTTACCAAGGCTGGAGTGCAATGGCCCGATCTTGGCTCACCGCAGTCTCCACCTCCTGAGTTCAAGCGATTCTCCTGCCTCAGCCTCCTGAGTAGCTGGGATTACAGGCATGCACCACCACGCCCAGCTAATTTTGTATTTTTAGTAGAGATGGAATTTCTCCACGTTGGTCAGGCTGGTCTCGAGCTCTCGACTTCAGGTGATCGGCCTGCCTCGGTCTCCCAAAGTGCTGAGATTACAGGCATGAGCCACTGAGACTGGCCCATTCCTATCCTCATTTTACAGATGAGGAGACTGAGGGTCAGAGAGGTAAAGTCACCTGTCCAAGGTCATACTGTGTTTGTAGCTCTAACCAAAGCCCTCCTGACTGCAGCACAAATTCTCAGCCACTACTGTATTAGCCCCTCATTTGAAGGCGTCTTTGTCACTGCCAAGATTCCTTTTCCTCCTGGCCCCCTAGGTGTTCAAGATTTTCTCATCTCATCTCCCCAGAGGAGCCATGACATCATCTCCTCCCAAAACAAAGTCAGAACCTTCACTGTAGACGGACCTGCGTTCTTCCCCCAAACTCAGTCCGGCTTATCTCCAGAAAAACTATATGACTCTCCCTGGAGAAGAGAAAAAAAGCCTCTCCCACCAACTTCACCCCACAAATCACTGGATTTGAGGTTGGAGACTGAAGAATTCGATGTGTACTTAAGTTTCAAATTGAGTATTGTTTTATGTGAATATCTGATAAAGAAAACAGAATGGCTGCCAGCTGGGGGCTGGGAGTGAGATTTCCCATTTGGAGAATTCTAGAAGACATGCCTGGAGTTCTGGAGTCTGGATCCTCTGGACAGACAGGTGGAGACACCAAAGGTAATTGTGAGGTGGGGAGAAGACACCAACCCAAGAGATTTGACTGCATTTGGTCTATGCAAGAATGGAAAATGGAGGCAGAATGAGTTAGCAGCAAACTTGTACGATGCTGTGGAATCCAAGGGACTCGGCCAGTGCCGGCCAATCGAAGTAGAACGTGAGCCACAGACATAATTTACACTTTTCTTGTAGTTGCTTAAAAACATGGTAAATCTATGAAACAGAAAGATTGCTCGTGCAAATAAATGAACTTCACTTTGGTCTCAGTGATCAGGGATCCCAAATTCAATCGCCCTCAATACCCAGAGAAGTAACTGAAATAAGTGGAACAGATAGGGTATGAGCAAAGTTCCCGTTCCCGTAAGAAGAGCTATGCAGCAAACTATTGATTTATGTTCATTAATAAGTTTCAGTGTGGGGACACTAAGGCATAGTGGAGACTATGGCAAATCAGAGGAAGCTGCGTATCTAAAGTAGCTCCCGGAGATTGCTGCTTCATGGGGTATCAGTGTTGCTAGAGCCTTCAATTTTTTTTAAGGAGGTGAAAGTTGGGATTTTTTTTTTTTTTTTTTTTTTTTTGACAGGGTTTTGCTCTGTCATCCAGGCTGGAGTGCAGTGGCATGATCTTGGCTCACTGCAACCTCCACCTCCTGGGTTCAAGAGATTCTTCTGCCTCAGCCTCCTGAGTAGCTGGGACTACAGGCAGGTGCCGCCATGCCTGGCTAATTTTTGCATTTTTAGTAGAGATGGGCTTTCACCATGTTGGCAAAGCTGGTCTTGAACTCCTGATCTCATGATCCGCCTGCCTCAGCCTCCCAAAGTGCTGGGATTACAGGCATGAGCCACCGTGCCTGACCCCTAGTTTTTTTTTAAATTTAATCTTAAAATAGAGATGGCACCACTGCAAACCAGCCTGGGCGACCGATGGAGACTCCATCTCAAAAACAAAAACAAAAACACAAAAACACCTAGGTGGCATGGATCTTCACCTCTGGTCTCCTTTAAACCCTTGACCATGTTTAAAAGAGGAGGAAACTGAGGTTCAGAGTGGTTAAATACATTCCCATCTCAAAGAAGATCAAAAACTGTCTCTAGGTTTCTATTCCAGGTCATTTCTGCTATGAAATAAAAAACATGGAGTTTTTGCTGTTCTTATCGAGAGTTTACTAGATGGCAAGTTTTGTGCAGGACGTATTAGGAAAACCCCACAAAGGACAGATACTTTAGGATTCCAGGTTTAGAGAGAGGGGGTAAGAAGCCTCAGAAAAGTGGGGTAAATTGCACCAGATCATGCAGTGGGGCTTGAATCTGTGTCTGCATTTGATTACCAGATTCTAGATGCTTCTTGCTACATCCCCTTCTACCCAACCAGGCTGAAGAAACTCTGAAACCAGGAAGCTGGATGGTTTTCACCCTGGGGCTCCAGGGTGGGCAGCCTCCATGACTGTGCCCCTGGTTTCACCCAGGCACCTCCATGTGTCATTCGTGTGAAGTGGCTGCTGGGGAAAATTATGTTTGAAGGAAGCCTTCACTGCCTTTTTTTTCTTTTTGAGATGGAGTCTTGCTCTGTTGCCCAGGCGGGAGTGCAGTGACGCGATCTCAGCTCACTGCAACTCCTGCCTCCTGGGTTCAAGCAATTCTTATGCCTCAGCCACCGGAGTAGCTGGGATTACAGGCACGTACCACCCTGCCCTGCTAATTTTTGTATTTTTAGCAGTGATGGGGTTTCACCATGTTGGCCAACCTAGTTTTGAACTCCTGACCTCTGATAATCTGCCCATCTTGGCTTCCCAAAGTGTTGGAATTACAGGCTTGAGCCACCACACCTAGCCCTTCAGTGCCTTTTAAAAAACTGTTTGAAAGCCACTAATCTGCCATAGCCTCTTAACTTATAAGTGAGGAAGCTAAGACCTACAGATGGCAGAGACCCTGTGCATGTCAAGACTAGAGCTGGAACCACAGCCTGGGTCTCCTTGCTCCCAGCGCTGAACCCTGTAGGCAGCTGAGTTCACCTGGGAAGCTGCCCGGGGAGCACCCAGGCCTCCCTCCAGCTTCTCTGGCTCTGCCCAAGACAGGGCGCCCTGCTCTCTCCCTGTCTCCTCACCTTCCCCACCCTTCCTCATGTCTGTTTGGACAACTTTCTGACCTGCTCCTTCAGAACTCTCCTGGAGGTACGGCTGCCTCCACTGCTTGTCCCAGGGAATTTGTTGGCAGTTTGGCAGCCCAGGCTCAGCCAGGTCCATGGCAGACAGTTGTCAAATAGTGACTGTCTGGGCAGAAGGAGGCCTATTTACCCAGGGCAAGGCCCAGGCAGAGGCTGCCGTTTCCTCCCTCCACCCCTGGCCTGACCAGCTGCTCACCCTGCTGACTCAGCTGTCCTCATCTGTATTTGCTCATTCCACAAATATTTACAGAGCGCCTACTGTGTGCCAAGCACTGTTATATGTGCTGGGGATACAGCAGGGACAAGACAGCCTAACTCCCTGCTGGCATGGACCTCCTGTGAAGGAGACAGGTGATAAACAGATCAGGAATGTGTAATTTCAGTGCTGTAGAGGATAATGGAATTGCTAGTGAGGGATGGAGGTGGGGCAGGCTTCGATTTGGGTGCTCAAGGTAGGCTGCTCTGGGTGAAGGACATTTGAACTAAGGCCCCAACGATGAGAAGAAATCAGCTATGTGAAGATCTGGGAGAAGGCATTCCTGGAAGAGGGAATTCCTGGCAGATACGAAGTCCCAGTGGCAGGAATGTGCTTGGTGTGATTGAAGGATTGTCAAAAGGCCAGTATGGCTGCCTGCAGTAAGCAAAAGGGAGAAAGATGAGAGTCGGAGCCTGTGGGGGCATTTCGGTGAAAGAAAAGAGCTCACGGCTGGGTGCAGTGGCTCACGGGAGGCCAAGGTGGGCGGAACACTTGAGATCAGGAGTTCAAGACCAGCCTGGCAACATGGTGAAACCCTGGCTCTACTAAAAATACAAAAATTAGCCAGGTTGGTGACACACGCCTATAATCCCAGCTTCTCAGGAGGCGGAGGTTGCAGTGAGCAAAGATCATGCCACTGTACTCCAGCCTGGGTGACAGAGTGAGGCTCTGTCTCAAAAAAGAGAAGAAAAGAGCTTAGGTTGTATTTGAAGGGCGATCCAAAGGTGTTGGAGGAGTTCCAGCTGGGATGTGAAACGTGGCTGTACCCTGATTTCTCTAACTCTGCCCATTCATTACTTCCCAACCCAACTGTTTCCAGGTACATTTGAGGTTGATTGAAATAATGTTTGGCCAGGCGAGGTGGCTCATGCCTGTAATCCCAGCACTTTGGGAGGCCGCGGCGGGCAAATCACCAAGTCAGGAGTTCGAGACCAGCCTGGTCAACACAGTGAAACCACATCTCTACCAAAATTACAAAAAAGTTAGCCAGACATGGTGGCAGGTGCTTATACTCCCAGCTACATGGGAGGCTGAGGTAAGAATTGCTTGAACCTGGGGGGCGGAGGTTGCAGCAAACCGAAATCACACTACTGCACTCCAGCCCAGGTGACAATATGAGACTCTGTCTCAAAAAAAAAAAAAGGAATAGTGTTTAATTATTCCCTTTGCTTTTAAATTTTCGTTTTTCTTTTTCTTTTTTTGAGACAGGGTCTCACTATCGTCCAAGCTGGAGTGCAGTGGCGTGATGTGTGTTCGCTACAGCTTTGACCTTCCAGGCTCAAGCAGTTCCCCTACCTCAGCCTCCCAAAATGCCAGGATCACAGGCATGAGCCACTGTGGCTGACCCTTTTTATTTATTTATTTATTTTTTAGACAGAGTCTCACTCTGTTGCCAGGCGCCAGGCTGGAGTGCAGTGGCACAATCTCAGCTCACTGCAACCTCTGCCTCCTGTGTTCAAGCAATTCTCCTGCCTCAGCCTCCCGAGTAGCTGGGACTACAGGCACACACCACCATGCCCAGCTAATTTTTGTATTTTTAACAGAGACGGGGTTTCACCATGTTGGCCAGGATGGTCTCGATCTCTTGATCTCGTGATCCGCCTGCCTCGGCCTTCCAAAGTGCTGGGATTACAGGTATGAGCCACCGCGCCCGGCCCCCCCCTTTTTTTTATATAGAGCTGGGGGCTCACTATGTCACCTATGCTGGAGTGCAGTGGCACAGTCATAGCTCACTGCAGGCTGCAACTCCTGGGCCCAAGTGATCCTAGATGCTTCCTCCACAGCAGCTGGCCTGATTTTAATTTTTTTATAGAGATGGGGGGTCTCACGCTGTCACCCAGGCTGGAGTGCAGTGGCACAGTCACAGCTCACTGCAGCTTCCAATGCATGAGCTCAAGCAATCTGTCCACCTCAGCCTCTCTAGTAGCTGAGACTACAGGTAAATGCCACCACGCCCACTTAATCCTTGTTTCTTTTTTAATCCAAGCTGTATATGTACACAGTTGAAAAAGTCAAATCCTACAAGGATTATAACAGCAGCAGCTGCCCACCCACTCTCCCAGATCTGATTACTGGCACCCAGAGGCGACCACTGGCAACTATTTTAGCTGGGGTTTTCCCCACTGGTGCTTTCCTCTTGATTGTATTTTAAAATCATGATTATACTGACTGCTCAAGAAATCAGACTTCTTGATTTTTCAGTTACAGATGTAATGTGTTCACTGCTAGTAAGAAAGGTCCTATATAACTATATCCCAATCTGGAGATAAATCAATAAATCAATATTTTCTTTTTTTATATGAAGTTTTGCTATTATTGCCCAGGCTGGAGTGCAATTATGCAATCTTGGTTCACCACAACCTCTGCCTCCTGGGTTTAAGGGATTCTTCTGCCTCAGCCTCCAGAGTAGCTGGGATGACATGCATACACCACCACACCCGGTTGATTTTGTATTTTTAGTAGAGACAGGGTTTCTCCGTGTTGGTCAGGCTGGTCTCGAATGCCTGACCTCAGGTGATCCACCTGTCTCAGCCTCCCAATGTACTGGTATAACAGGCATGAACCACTGAGCCCGGCCAGATAAATCAATATTTTCAATTGCGTAACCACATTACTATTACTGCGATTATTCACAGCTGACTTTGTATGTGAACCAAAGACTTCCCATGCACTGTTTCAATTCATCCGCACTGTAACACGATAACACAGCTTTGATCAACATCTTAACAATACGTACTAACATTTTACATTCAAGAAATTCTTTGCAGTTTGCAGGACACTGTTGCCTCTATCCCCTTGAGCAGCAGAGCTACCCTGAGGGATAAACAGAACTAGCATTATTAAACCCATTTTCAGAGAAGGATGTGGATCCCAGAATAATACAGAAAATTCTGCTGATCCCAGTAGGGCCCAGTGTTCAAATAAAATCCATCTTCCTGGCTGGGCACAGTGGCTAATGCTTGTAATCTCAGCATTTTGGGAGGCCAAGATGGGTGGATCACTTGAGGTCATGAATTCGAGACCAGCCTGACCAACATGGTAAAACCCCATCTCTACTGAAAATACAAAAATTAGGCAGGCATGGTGACACAATCGGAAACTGAGGCACGAGAACCGCTTGAATCCAGGAGGCAGAGGTTGCAGTGAGCCATGATCGCACCACTGTACTCTAGCCTGGGCCAGAGCGAAACCCTGTCTCAAAACATACGCACGCACACACACACACACACACACACACACACACACTTATATCTCAAAAAAAAAAAAAAGCTCATTCTCTTCCACATTGAGGGGAAGGAGTGGGGACCCTGGGTAACTGCATGAAGGAGATAAACTCTCTTCTCGAGTTTTGGGTTGATCAGCTAGTATTGCCATTTCTAATACAATCCTTGGTGTTAAATTCTAGCGCTGCCTCTCATGGCCTGTGTGGTTCTGAATAAGCTATTTAATCTCTCTGAGACTTTGTTTTCTCTCCTGAGAAATGGGTATGATGACAGTATCTACCTCAATAGATAGCTGTAGGATTAAAAGAGTTATTTATTTATTTTTTTATGGAGAGGCAGGGTCTCACTTTGTTGCCCAGGCTTGTCTTGAACTCCTAGCCTTAAGTGATCCTCTTGCCTCAGCCTTCCAAAGTGTTGGGATTTACGTGTAAGCCAAAATGTCTGGCTGAGGAGTTAATTTTTATAAAGTGCTTAGAATAGTGCTTAGCCTATGGTATTATACAAGGATGAAATAACCTAGCACTAGAAAACAAATTAGCCAAGTCCCAGATCTGGGCCTTCTGATGCCAGGTTCAGTGTGTGGCCCCCAAGTCCTAGACATTTGTATTCCTCTTCATCCAATTTTTTTTTTTTTTGAGACAGAGTCTCACTCTGTCACCCAGGCAGAAGTACAATGGCGTGATCTTAGCTCACTGCAACCTCCACCTCCTGGGCTCAAGTGATTCTCCTGCCTCAGCCTCCTGAGTAACTGGGATTATAGGCATGTGCCACCATGCCTGGCTAATTTTTGCATTTTTAGTAGAGGCAGGGTTTCACCATGTTGGTCAGGCTGGTCTTGAACTCCTGAGCTTGTGATCCACCTGCCTCAGCCTCCCAAAGTGCTGGGGTTACAGGCATGAGCCACCTCGCCCAGCCCCTCTTCATCCAATTGTGATCACATCTGCCTGTTACCTGTACTTCATTTATCTATAATTGTTTACTTGATATTTTCTTTTCTTTTGAAGACATACATTATTTTTTAAGGGATGTTTTCTATTAATGCCTTAATAGGCTATTTGTAAATTTTTCTAGTTTACAATAAATGCACAAAGATTTAAAAGTGCTTGTCTTGTCTGTGGACTAACTAAAATCGGCCCCTGTACTTTGTGGGTTCACCTAATAAAAAGTATGCTGGGTTTTTTGTTTGTTTTTGAGACAGGGTCTCACTCTGTTGCCCAGGCTGGAGTACAGTGGCATGATCTTGGCTCACTGCGATCTCCACCTCCCAGGTTCAAGAGATTCTCCTGCCTTAGCTCCTGAGTAGCTGGGATTACAGGTGTGCACCACCATGCCCAGCTAATTTTTGCTTTTTTTTTTTTTTTTTTTGTAAAGGTGGGATTTCACCATGTTGGCAGGCTGGTCTTGAGCTCCTGACCTCAAGTGATCTGCCCACCTCAGCCTCCTGATGAGCTGGGATTACATGTGTGTACCACTGTGCCCCACCCACAGGGACATTTTAAGAATTAAGAATTAATATGTGTAAAGCCCTAGTAAGTACTCCATAAATTCTACCTGGCTATTAGCATAACCACAAGCACAAACCCATAAACATATATAAATAAAACAAAAGTTTCGAAGACATACGTATTTTACTCTTACTACGTGAAATGTTCTATGATATTTTCAATTTTATTTCATTCTTTTGGTAAAATGTAAAATTTCATAAAGTGATACATTGATGATTTGTGCCTTTTTCTGTTTTGAATGTTATAGTTCAGTAAAAATATTTAAGGCCAGGTGTGGTGGTGATCTTTCTGCCTTGACCTCCCAAAGCACTAGGATTATCCTCTATCACCCCGGCTGGAGTGTGGTGTTGCAATCTCGGCCCACTGCAACCTCAGCCTCCTGAGTATCTGGGACTACAGGCGTGTACCACCATGCCCAGCTAATTTTTGCATTTTTTTGTAGAGACGGGTTTTTGTCGTGTTGCCCAGGCTGGTTTTTAATGCCTGGGCTCAAGTGATTCACCCATCTCAGCCCCGCAACATGCTGGGATTCAGGCATGAGTCACTGCGCCTGGCCAAATCTTACTCTAATTATATCTCATTGTTTTTTCTGTTTTTTTTTTTTTTTTTTTTTTTTTTTTGAGATGGAATTTTGCTTTTGTTGCCCAGACTGGAGTGCAGTGGCGTGATCTTGCTTGGCTCATTGCAACCTCCGCCTCCCAGGTTCAAGTGATTCTCCTGCCTCAGCCTTCTGAGTAGCTGGGACTACAGGCACAAGCCACCATGCCTGGCTAATTTTTTGTATTTTTAGTAGAGACAGGGTTTCACCGTGTTAGCCAGAATGGTCTCAGTCTCCTAACCTTGTGATCATCTGCCACCTCAGCCTCCCAAAGTGCTGAAATTACAGGTATGAGCGCTGTGCCTGGCCTTTTTTTTTTTTTTTTTTTTTGAGACTGAGCTTCACTCTTGTTGCCCAGGCTGGAATGCAATGGTATGATCTCAGCTCACTGCAACCTCTGCCTCTCAGGTTCAAGCAATTCTCCAGCCTCAGCCTCCAGAGTAGCTGGGATTACAGGCATGCACCACCATACCCGGCTAATTTTGTATTTTTAGTAGAGATGAGGTTTCTCCATGTTAGTCAGGCTGGTCTTGAACTCCCAACCTCAGCGATCCTCCCACCTCAGCCTCCCAAAGTGCTGGGATTAGAGGCGTGAGCCACCACACCCAGCCCAGGTCTAGCAAATTTTAAGATTTTCATTTTCTCCATTATTTTACTTTGAAAAATGTCAAACTTTAAACTTTGAAAGACTAGTATAGTGAGCACTGATGTATCCTTTCACCTGAATTCACCAACTGGTTGCATTCTGTCACATTTGCTTTATTGCTATCCCTGTATCTATCTATGCAGTTTTTAATTGAAATATTTCATCTAAAAAAATTGTAAAGGCCAGGTACAGCGGCTCACGCCTGTAATCCCAGCGTTTTGGGAGGCTGATGCAGGAAGATTGCTTGAGGACAGGAGTAGGAGACCAGCCTGTGCAACATAGCAAGACATGTCTCTATAAAAAAAATTAAAAAATTAGCTGGGCATGGTGGCATGCACCTGTGGTCCCAGCTACTTGGGAGGCTTAGGTGGAAGGATTGCTTGAGCTCAGGAGGTTGAGGCTACAGGGAGCCATGATTGTGGCTCACTCTAGCCCACGTGACAAAGCAAGACCCTGTTTCAAAAACGACAACAAAACAAAACCAAACAAAAACAATAAAGATAATTTTGTAAATTGTATATTTACACTTGTTATACATATTTGATGTGTGTGTGAGCATGACCCTATTGCAGAGATGATCAACTATGTACCAACAAATCCATGCTCCCCTTTCCAGACTTAGAGGAAGTCCCGCCCAGCTAGGGACATCTTCCAGACCCCTTTGCATTGGGCAAGGGCCATGTGACTAGTTCTCACCAATGGGATGTGAGTAGAAGTGCAAGTGTCTCTCTCGGCTAGGGTGACTTAAGGGGTCCCTGGATAACCATGCCACAGAAGTCAGCAAACTTCTAACCTAAAGTTTTCATTTGCTTGTTACATGAGCTAGATTGCCTGAACTAATACAATCCCAACAAATTGCTTGATCTATCCCTGGGTTAAGATTGCAGTTTAAAACACACTGATGTGGTCTTCTGATTTTCCCGATATTTTTGAACCATCCCAGGGACTGGGAGGCTGAGGCGGGAGGATTGCTTGAGCCCAGGAGTTTGAGGCTAGCCTGGGCAACATAGCAAGACCCTGTCTCTAAAATAAAATAAAATGAAAAGAAATCTACAAAAGTCAAAAAGAAGTGTCTCTGATGGAAACAGAGGTTGAAGGGTTAGAGGAGGCTAAGCCCTAGCCGTTTGAACACGCCCCTCCCCCATCATCCTCAAAGTGAACCTGCAGCATCTTTCCTCACTCTTAGGACCCAGGGAATACTGTGTGACAACCACCGAGCCAGGTGGTCGTCATACCTCCGTTTCTCAAAAGAGGAAATGGAGGCCAGGTGCAGTGGCTCACACCTGTAATCCCAGCACTTTGGGAGGCTGAGGTGGGCGGATCACATGAGGCCAGGAGTCCAGCCTGGCCAACGTGGTGAAACCCATCTCTACCAAAACTACAAAAATTTGTCAGGTGTGGTGGCACGCGCCTGTAATACCAGCTACTTGGGAGGCTGAGACACGAGAACTGCTTGAACCCAGCAAGTGGAGGTTGCAGCAGTGAGCAGAGATCGTGCCCCTGGGTAACACTGAGACTCTGTCTCAAAAAGAAAAAAAAAAAAAGAGGAGATGGAGAAGCAGCAGGAGAAGGACTTGAGTAAAGTCACAAATAGCCACTCAGGCCCAGAGCTAGAGCCATCTCCCAGGTCTCTGATGAGGATAGGCCTGTCCCCTCCCTTTCTATGCCTCTCATCTGCCTCCTCCTCTGTGAAGGAGCCAAACAGACTCACATATATGAACCAGCACCCCCAAGAGGAGACCCCAGCATCCCAGGGCCCCAGAAGACTTGCAACAAAGCCTTGTCCTAACTCTCCAACCAGACAGTTGCATCCTGGGAGCAGTTACCTATTCCTCATTCATCTCTGTTGCTTCTACAACAGCCAAAATGATGCTAGCACCTAGTAAGCATCCAGTCCTTTGCATGTAGTAGGTGCACACTCTATAGGCATAATAAGAATAGTTCAGATTCACATAGCACTTTCTATGGGCTCAACACTCAGCACTTTACACATATTGACTTTATTTATTTCTCACAACAACCCCATGAAGCAAATGCTATTATCATCAGCCCCATTTGACAATGAAGAAATTGAGGCAAAAAAGATTGAGTCAGCCGGCCACGGTGGCTCACGCCTGTAATCCCAGCACTTTGGGAGGCCAAGGCGGGAGTATCACTTGAGGTCAGGAGTTTAAGACTAGCCTGGCGAACATGGTGAAATCCTGTCTTTACTAAAACTACAAAAAATTAGCCAGGCATGGTGGTGGGCACCTATAATACCAGCTACTCTGGAGGCTGAGGCAGAAGATGGAGGTTGCAGTGCGCCAAGATCGTGCCATTGCATTCCAGCCTGGGCAACGGAGCAAGACTCCGTCTCAAAAAAAAAAAAAAAAAAAATTTGAGTCATTTACTTGAGGTCACACAGCTAGTAGGTGGTAGTCTGAACCCAGGCAGCCTGACTTGAGCTGCTAACCACTATGCTATCCAGCCCCCTTGAACGCTATTATGACATGATAGCTGAAGGAATGAAGATTTGGTGTCAGACTAGATTTAATCACCTATTTGCTGGGAGATGCAGGGAAACTCAACTTAATAACTCTGAATCTCAATTTCTCCATAAAATGGAGATAATACTTCCTATTTGGATGGGTTATTGCAAGGCTTCAAAGGGAGAAAACATAACAAATCGCCAGCATCTTGCCCATTACATAAAAGGGGCTTAAATGAAACTCAATTTCTTTCCTTGCTGTTGACCCATCCTTATGCTATAGGCATATGAGTCAGGAAAAATGGCAGGCACAATTCCTTCACTTAAGCATCTCAGCATGCTTTTTTGTTCTTTTTTTTTTAGACAAGTTTCCCTCTGTTGCCCAGGTTGGAGTGCAGTGGTGTAACCTCGGCTTACTGCAGCCTCCATCTCCTGTGTTCAAGTGATTCCTCTGGCTCAGCCTCCCGAGTAGCTGGGATTACAGGCGTCTGGCACCACATCCAGATAATTTTCATATTTTTAGTAGAGATGGGGTTTCACCATGTTGGCCAGGCTGGTCTCAAACTCCTGACCTCAAGAGATCTGCCCGCCTCAGCCTCCCAAAGTGCTGGGATTACCATGTAAGCCACCATACCCAGACTCAGCATGCTTTTAGAACAAGATTAATCCATCATGAAACAACCAGACAAGTCTCAAAATACTTTCAATAAAGGATGGAATTAATTGCAGTAAAACATAAGTAAAATCAGAGCAGTGTGTGGCCAGGCTCCAGGACTTTGCATATGCTGTTCCCTCAGCTGGGAACACTCTTCCCCACCATCTCTTCTCCTGGCTGACTCCTGCTAACCTTCAGGTTCCAGCTTAGATGTATCGGTCTGCTCCTTCAGGGTCAAGAAGTCTGTGACCCTTCCCCTTCTCCTAAGTCCCTCTGTATCCCACAGCACCTTCTCTGTCCTTATCATGGCACTCTGTCTTTGGTTGCTGCTGGCTTGTCTGTCTACACACCAAATTGGGCACTAAGATCTGTAGCAAAGTTGTTCTTTTTGGGTTTTTTTTTGTTGTTTTTTTCTGAGACGGAGTCTCACTCTTGTCATCCAGGCTGGAGTGCAGTGACGTGATCTCAGCTCACTGCAACCTCCACCTCCCAGTTCAAGAGATTCTCTTTCCTCAGCCTCCCCAGTAGGGAGCTAATATTTGTATTTTTAATAGAGCCAGGGTTTCACCATGTTGGCCAGGCTGGTCTCAAACTCCTGACCTCAGGTGATCCATCCACCTTGGCCTCCCAGAGTGCTGGGATTACAGGCGTGAGTCACCGTGTGAAGCAAAGTTTTATCCTCCTGTGTTCCCCCAGTGCCTAACAAAATGTCTTGCATACCATAAGCCTCCAGTGGAAGTTTGTTGAAGAGATGAACAAACGAACGAGAATTAATGAATACAGGAGGATTCTAGATGGAGGCAAGATGCACTCTGGGTAACTAGTTCCTCTCTTCACTAAATGGGACAAAGTAAGGCAGTGGTTTCCATACTGCAGCTGAACTGCATACCCTAAATCACATAAGAAGCTCAATAAAAAGTTACATGTTCTTGGAACTCACCCCAGGAGACTCTGATTCATTGGGTCTGGAGTGGAGCCCCAAAATTTGTTTTAAAAAGTTTCCTGGCCAGGCGCGGTGGCTCATGGGAGGCCAAGGTGGGCAGATCATGAGGTCAGGGGATCGAGACCATCTTGGCCATGGTGAAACCCCATCTCTACTTAAATACAAAAAATTAGCCGAGCATGGTGGTGCATGCTTATAGTCTCAGCTACTCAGGTGGCTGAGGCAGGGGAATTGCTTGAACCTGGGAGATGGAGGTTGCAGTGAGCTGAGATTGTGCCACTGCACTCCAGCCTGGTGACAGAGCAAGATTCTGTCTCAAAAAAAAAAACCACTTTCCTATGTGCAACCAGGTTTGTGAACCATAGAGGATGAAGAACAAATTGAGGTAGGATGGGAAGGTGATGTGGGAGGGGAGATGGGGAGGGGCTGGAAAAGGATCATATTTTGGAAATGAAGGGTGGGAGCAGCCATAGCCTGATATTGGACACAGTCCCATAGCCAGCCAGCATCTGGGGTCCTACTCAACTTTAGGCCTATCCATCCTTCACAAGGACACAGCATGTTCATTATAGCTTCTATTACCTTTTCTCTTTCATTAGCTCATGGAATCTTCATAACAACAACAGTTCATTTGATGGGTGAAGAAACTGAGGAACAGATAGCTGAAGCACCATCATCACAGAGCTTCAAGGTGGAGAGCCACATCATCACACTGCCTCTGACAATGGCCTCTGATCTGTCCTCAAGCTGATGCTGTTGGTGAAAGGGACTAGGCCTACAGAGCTAGGAAAAATTAGGCTCACCTGGCACTTAAAAACAGATGTAAGTATTCCCCTGATGGAAGATTGCTGACATCCCCCATCTCCTCACTTGTCCTGTCTAGAGCACTTGAAGGCGCTGCTATTCCAGTCCACCTCAGCACCCCCTTCTCATCCATCCAGCCATCCATCCATCCATCTTTTCATCTACCCACTCGTCATATCATTTATCCATCCATCCTTCCCCTAACCACCTACTCATCTATTCAGCTACTTATTCACTCATTTATCACACGTACCTACATATCTTTCCATCCATCTACTTACCCATCCACTCATCACCCTCCACACATGCCCATCTACTCATAACATCTTTTTTTAATCCGTCCACCCATCTATCTACCCAGCCATCTCCCCAGTTACTCATTCATCTGTTTGTCTCATCCATCCAGCCATTTCTCCATCTATTCCACGCATGCATCCCTCCGCCCATCTATCACATCCATCCATCACATTACGTTCATTCATCAGTCCATCCACCTATCCACCCACCCAGACATACATTCATTCATCCATCCGCCTTCCCCTTCATTCATCCACTCAATTAACCTTCAATCAAGGTCTACATGGGACCAGGCCCTGCCAAAGGCTGGAGTATAACAAAAAGAATTAGATAGAAACAGATATTTTCTTCAAGGAGATTCAAGGTACTTACAGAAACGAGAAACTACCAAACAAGCAAAATAAATAACCAAGGGAAACTTGCTGAAAGGAAAATAAGGGTAGAAAATAATAAGGCCAGGAGTCAGGTTAGCGCACAGATGTGCACACTTAGCATCTCGTCCTCACAGTTGCTCAGGGTAGTCCCAAATTGGCACTGAGCAAGATCCTGCACTCAAGGCAGAACAACACAAGAGCCACAGGCCACTCCATTGTGGTAGACACTCCCCAGAATACCCCATTCTCCTATAACACGCTGGGGTTATATGTGCCCCAGGGTACATTTGGCTTTCTGGAGACATTTTTGGTTGGCACAACTGATGGGGAGAGATGTTACTGGCACCTGGGGAGTAGACAGAGGCCAAGGATGCTGTTTAACATCCTATGATCCACAGGACGTCCCCCTTCCCCACGCCACAGATAGTCTTCCAGGCCAAAATGTCAGTAGTGCTGAGGCTGAGAAACTCACTTACATCAGAACCTCAGTTCTCTTTGGAGCAGTAGTGTGCCACACCCCAAGAGAAGAATCACTGGTCCAGGCCCGTCTTGGCTTTCCTAGCTCTTCCCACTACATACTTGACTTCCCAACTTTCCTTGAACTAGGGGAGTGTGCCAGGAAGTTTCTGGGGAAGTTTTGCTTTTGGGTAAAAGAAACAAGGGCATTGAGAAAAACCCCTTCAACTCCTGCCTCCAGCTTCAGACATGTAAGTGCAGACACCACACCTCATGCTGGAACAGCCAATTTGGGTTGTGATGGGGCAAATACAAGGACCAAAGCCAACACAGTGAGGAGGGCAGAGAGGAAGGAAGGGAAGGTCACGGGATCCGGCTGCACTGATGATCATCATTGTAAGCGCTGTTTTTTTTTTTTTAGACAGAGTCTTGCTCCATCGCCAGACTCCAGGCTGGAGTGCAGTGGTGCAATCTCGGCTCACTGCAACCTCCGCCTCCTGGGTTCAAGCAATTCTCCTGCCTCAGCCTCCTGAGTAGTTGGGACTACAGGCGCGTGCCACCACACCCAGCTAATTTTTGTATTTTTAGTAGAGACGGGGTTTCACCATGTTGACCAGGATGGTCTCGATCTCTTGACCTCGTGATCCGCCCTCCTCGGCCTCCCAAAGTGCTGGGATTACAGGCGTGAGCCACCGTGCCCAGCCTGTGGCACTATTTCTTACGCCCGTCAATTCACTCGTCAACAAATGCTTGTTGAGCATTTCTTCTGTGTCAGTCACCGTGTGAGACATTGTGAGACAAACAAGGCTGAACAAACCACCAGGTCCCAGAGCTCATGGAGTTTACAGTCTGGTGGGGGAGCCAGACACCACAATTTATACCAACAACTATCTGATCAGAGCGATGACAAGAACTGCAAAGCCAAATGCAGTGTGCCGCAGAAGCACCGGAAGTCCAGGAGGGTCAAATTCACCCAGCATCACCACACCAAAGGGCAGCTCGTTAGAGTCCTGAGGAAGCTCAAAAGCATGAAACCACAACTAGGATTTCCCGCCCGCTGACTCTGGGCCCTGCACTGTTCTAAGCAGTCATGGATTCCTCCATCTGATCCTCACAGCAGCCGTGTCTTCCTCTGCCTCTAACAGGCTCCTCTATGTGCCATGTCCCTGACCCACCAATGCACCTCTGCTATGGTCATCTTAGGAGATGATTAATGTTATCCCCATTAGGGGACCTCAGAAGAGAGTTTTTTTTTTTTTTTTAAGATAGAGCCTTGCTCTGTTGCCCAAGCTGGAGTGGCAGTGGAGTGATCTCGGCTCACCGCAACCTCCACCTCCCAGGTTCAAGCTACTCTCATGCCTCAGCCTCCCAAGTAGCTGGAATTACAGATGCATGCCACCACGCCCAGCTAACTTTTGTATTTTTAGTAGAGACGAGGTTTTGCCACGTTGGCCAGGCTGGTCTCCAACTCCTGACCTCAAGTTATCTGCCTGCCCCAGCCTCCCAAAGTGCTGGGATTACAGGCGTGAGCCACTGTTTCCAGCCTAGGAGAGGGCTTTTGTTTCCTCAGAGCACTTGTTTCTTTTCTCAGAAAGCAATTTTTTTTTTTTCTGGAGCCTCTCACAGCAGACTTCACTAGCTCATTTTATAGATAAAATAGGTGAGGCTCAGAGAGGGGTAATGACTTGACTCATAAGACGACACAGCTTTTTTTTTTTAAGACAGGTAGATCTAGGATGCTAGGATGCTAACCCAGATGTATTTTATAAAAAAAAATCAAATCAGGCTCTTTTAGCCACTCTCACACACATATACACAGGCACACATGTACTGCAGCGAAGGTTCCACTGCCCCGGGACACAAGTGCTTCATTGTGGATGCCCTGCAAGGCCACTAGAGTTCTCTTTTCTCTGCCCAGACAGATCTGTGGCCTAGAGCAGAGGGCTGGCAATGGCTAGACTGTGTCAGGTCTGGAGTCAGATGATTTTCTTTTTTAAATCTTGAACCTTAGTTTTCTCTTCTTCCTTGGAGATACAATATTATTTATCTTAGAAGGCTGTTGGGAAAGTGAAAGAGCTGTCTGAGAGATAATAGTAGAATATCCAATCACCCATTCATTCATCCATTCACCCACCTACCCATCCATCCATCCACCCATCCATCCATGCAACCATGCGAATAACTGCTGAATGCTTTTATTTATATGTTGTACTCATAGAATGAGTACGACACTGGGACAGAGAAGAAGAGACATGAGGATGTCCTACAAGGTGCAGAGACTTGGGAGACAGTGGAAGGCTGTCAGGTTATATTATTATCATCCTTTAAGAGATACTATGGGGCCTTCAGTTCACCCCTTGCTTAGCCTTATGATCTGGGCTGTCCTTCCCCAGAGGCTTTCTGGTCCCTTTGAGAGACAGTGTCTTCCTCTGGCCACAGGTTCAACCAAGTCATCCATTGGCATTTTTAAACCAGGCCTTAAAATTGTGGATTAAGGGCGGCCTCATCCTTTAGCTATGCTATCTCCTTTAATCCCCCGCCCTCGGGGAGAATAGGTCCTGTTATTATCTTCATTTTACAGATGAGGAAATAGGTTCAGACAGGGTAAGTGTCTTGCCCAAGGTCACCGAGCGGGTGTGTGGGATGGGTTCCCAGGCTGTTTGTTTCTTCAGCCTCTGCCATATTCCTGTTTGACGGGGGTCAAAGCAAAGAAGATTCTCCCTGACTAGAGTCAGGAGATCAGGTCCTAATTCTGTCATTCACTGGCCCCCTGTCCTCAGCAACTGATGACATAAATGTTCACTGCGTCTTTGCAATGCGCGTGGTATCAGCACTTTACACCCCCGCTCCCCACGGCATTCACCGTGATCCTAAGACACATCCTTGTCCTGTCTCCACTTCAGAAAGAAAGTAAGAGGTGCATGAATGTTGAGTCCTGTGACAGAGTCACAACTAGACCCAGGTTTTCTGGATTCCAGAGGCCAAGTTCTGTGCAGGTGTGTGATTTGAACAGGTTTATAAAATGCACCCAACTTTTTAAAAAATCCAAAATGTGTCCCCAAAAGGTAAGACAAACGTTCTCTTGAATCTCCCTCCTCAGAAACAAACCTGTCACCAATTTCTTCATGTCATTCCATGAATTTTCTATACGTGGAATGTACATATGTACATGTGTACATAATATGTCTGTAACGCGTGTGTACATATATCCATCTGAATCCGTTTAGCTATCAGAAACTATACAGTTCTTCGGCGTAGCGTTTTAACTTAATGTAACTGAGAGATTCTTCCCTGTCACACACACAGATAAGTGGTTTTTCCTTGAACAATGGAAGAGCATTCCATTGTAGAGACGCATCACGCCTTATTTACCCATCTTCCCTCTGCTGAGGGACTTTGGGTTACTTCCAATGTGGGGGTCACCCCAAGCAGGGAGCCTGAGCCTTTCACCGTCAATAACACTCTCTTTCTAGCTCTGCATCTAAGTTTCACACATCCGCACTAGATATTATCATTTTCCAATGCTCCGCACTATGCAGCGTTTTCTATCTCTTCCCCATTATCCAGAGCCCACGGAGGTGCGGAGGGACCCAGGCTGGATCCCATGCCCAGCTTGACAATGCTCCAGCGACATGACCTAGGCCCAGCAAGGCTTTCTCTGCAGACCTCAATTTGCCCACAGCGAAGCAGGATGGTGCTTCCAAGTCCCACCCTCTGCGGAAATTTGGAAAGTCCCCCTGCGGTGGGTTCCCAGGAAGGCCTCTGGACAGACAAAATGAGCCAAGCCCCTGCCTCAGGGCTCCTACAACCCCTCCCAGCACTTCTCCACCAGGCAGGCCATGCCTGAGCTTGAGAGCTTAGGGAAGCAAGTCACATGCCTCCGTGGGGCTTCGTGCCCTTCTAGGGGAGCTCTAGGGGGGGCTTTGGGTCCGTCAGAAACACACAGGGAGGTATCCCATGGCCTCCCAAACCTGACCGCAGCCCCGCCCTGTCCATTCTCCCCCCAGCCCTACTTACCATAAGGACTCTCCACTGGAGCCCCGAGGGGCGCGTTCACACTGACCATGGCCAAGTCCACCCAGCCGGAGACCCGGGGGCATGGGGGAGCAGGGGCCCGCACACAGCAGCAGCAGAGCCACCAGGAGCCAGTCCACCAGGAAGGCGGTGAGTGTGGCCAGCTGCCACCGCCCGGTTATCTTATTGATTCTTCTAATCACCCAAGGTGGGTGGATACGTTAAAGAGTAACCAGTCACTTAGGGAACCTGTGGCTGGGGACTGCTGCTGTCTCCATGGCAATGGCGACCTGGCCAGACCTGAGGTCCACTCGGGCCCCAGTTCTGCATTATGGGGTTAGGGGAACCGAGAGCCAGATGTACAGGGACATCAGCCCCCCAGTTTGAGGACAGGGCCCGAGCAGAAGGAACTGGAGCGGTGAGAGTCCAACCTGGGTTGGGTTTTATGGCTCCAAACTATGGGTGTGTCACCATGCAGGAAGTAGTGGGAAAGCTGAGGGAGGGGCAGAGGAGAAAAGGAGGGTGGAGAACTGTGTTTATTGAGTGCCTACTGGATGCTGGGAGTTGCATACGGGCGTTATCACATTTAACTGAAACCTTGAGATGAAGAGACTGAAGCACAGAGAGAAATTGCGGGCCTGGAGTCTCACCGCTAGTCCATAGGGGTGTTATCTTCCTTTCATCTAACATATTTATTGAGCACCTACTATGTGCCAGGCCTTGTACTAGACTCTGGTGATATGGAAATAAGCAAGGTAGAGATGTACCCCCAAAACTTGTGGACTAATGGAGGAGACGGACCTTAATCAGATCGTCATTCAAAGATAGTGTTACAAACTGGTGGTTGATTTGAGAGGTTGGGAAACGCCGGTCTGCCTCCAGGCCAGTGGGCCAGAGTCATCCTGTCTGGCCCCTCCTCTGGTCTCCTTCCCCCTTCTAAATTCAACCTGCTGCTGAAACCTGCACGCCCTGTTTTAGCTCCCCAGTGTGTTAGACACCTGCCACCTGCCTTTTTTTTTTTTGAACAGCCCCATTTCTTTTGTCTTAATTTTGGATCTCACCACCTGCTTGAGGATTCTGAAATCGAGGTCATTTATCCTGTTAGAGAGAGCTCAAATGAGAAGCAGTGAAATAAACTCTGGCCTCAGAAAAATCAGTAACTCCAGCTCCACTATTTTCTTGCAGTATGTTTTTTGGTAAATTATTTCATCTCATTATAGCGATACCTAGCTCTTAGTTTGCCCCGCCTCTAAAAGAGCTAATGGATATATTCCTCCTCTCTCCCCATAGTCTCTTTTTTCAGCTTGATCAACCACCCCAGAGGGACCTTCAGCCCCTATTGATGGACATGGATTGTATTAAAATGTCCTTTCTTTTGTAAAACAACAGTGATAATAAATGTTAGGTTTTTTATTTAAAGTATTAATATTCTTGGTTGGGTGCAGTGGCTCATGCCTGTAATCTCAGCACTTTGGGAGGCAGAGGAGGGTGGATCACTTGAGGTCAACAGTTCAAGACCAGCCTGGTCAACATGGTGAAACCCCATCTCTACTAAAAATACAGAAATTAGTTGGGCATGGTGGCAAACATGTAACCCTAGCTACTTGGGAGACTGAAGCAGGAGAATTGCTTAAACCTGGGAGACAGAGGTTAAAGTGAGCCGAGATCGCACCATGGCACTCTGGCCTGGGCAACAGAGCCAGACTCGGTCTCAAAAAAAAAAAGTATTAATATTTTTATATGGGGCGGGGGAGGTTTGCTAACCCTATGCCAATTTCCCAAAATGTTCTGGAAGTTTAAGTGGTATGTGAACCCCTACATGAAGTGGCATCATGAGGTCACATAACCAGGAAGGAGCTGACACAGAATTGGAATTCAGCATCTTCTGACCCCAAAGCCTGTGCTATTTCAATGGGTCCCACATTGCCTTCCTGAGCACCAGGATGATGAGAATGACAACTGTTGGCATTTATGAACTTAGTTTGTCAGCATTCTATGCTTTTAATGTCATTGAATTGTCATAGTCAGTATTCCCATTTTACGGATGTAAAAACTGAGGCTCAAGAAGCTTCATTTGAATCTGTTCTTTTTTTTTTTTTTTTTTTTTTTTTTTGAGACAGTTTCACTCTTGTTGCCCAGGCTGGAGTGCAATGGGGCAATCTCCACTAACTTCAATCTCTGCCTCCTGGGTTCAAGCAATTCTCCTGCCTCAGCCTCCTGAGTAGCTGGGATTACAGGCTTGCACCACCATACCCGGCTAATTTTGTATTTTTAGTAGTGATGGAATTTCACCATGTTGGTCAGGATGGTCTGGAACTCCTGGCCTCATGTGATCCACCTGCCTTAGCCCTCCAAAGTGCTGGGATTATAGGCCTGAGCCACCGCACTAGGCTGAATCTGTTCTATATAACACCAAAGCTCAAGTCTTAACCCCTTCACTCCTGCCTCTCAGCTCAGAAGAGGGAAGAAACTCCGGAGATGCACAAAGGAAGAGACAATTAAGCAAAAATTGCCACTGTAAGATGGGAATTCTAGGTGATCTCTTGGGTTTTCCATTTCTGATACAGTCTTCAAGAAGAGCCCATTCCAAAAATTAAAGTAGGAAAGACATAGTCTAAGAAGATATGAACTCGGTCTTTTTTTTTTTTTTTTGAGACACAGACTTGCTTTGTCACCCAGGCTGGAGTGCAATGGCGTGGTCTTGGCTCACTGCAACCTCCACCTCCAGGGTTCAAGCAATTCTGATGTCTCAGCCTACCGAGTAGCTGGGATTACAGTCATGCACCAACATTCTTGGCTAATTTTTGTAATTTTAGTAGAGACGGGTTTTCACCGTGTTGCCCAGACTGGTCTCGAACTCCTAGCCTCAAGTAATCTGCCCACCTTGGCCTCCCAAAATGCTGGGATTACAGGTGTGAGCCACTGCGCCCAGCCTCTTTAGTTCTCTTATTTCACTTATTTCCGGCATTTAGAAATTGGTCCTCACCCACACCTCATTTATCTCATCTGTAAAATGGAGCAATGGTATATTTGGAAGGGCCCAAAGCGCTGTTAGTTCCTTCCCCTGGTCTTCCAGTTGAGCTGGTTTTCCCTTCACCCATCTTCCCCCAGCCAGTTCCCCTTTTTCATCTTTTGACCCTCTTCGGAGCAGAGAGAGGGAGGAACCAGAAAGAGCCACTGCACTGGATCTCAAAGGACTTTACTGGGGGTGGGATGGGAGGGTGTGACACACAGGTTGAGAAAACTCACTCCATCCAGGACAATGTAGGGAATCCAAGAGAAAGAGACTGTTTTCCAACCCGGGTCTTCAAAGGAGGCGCTCTCCAGCCAAGCAGGGAGTGGGCCCCAGGGCAAGGTCTGAGGGAGGAGATTTTACTATCTCTGCAGACAAAAGGACTTTTGTGTGCTATGATCACTGGGTGGGATGGGGTGGGGAGAGGGGAAATGGCTTATTGGAATGAGAGTAAGATTGTCTGGGAGAAAAAGAATGAGAGACACAGAGACTGAAACAGAAAACCAGGCAAAGATAGAACAGGCAGTAGATGAAAGAGAGAGACCGAGAGTCCCCTCAGGCCAACACTGGCTTTCACTTCCCAATTCTGAGAGGCTAGGAAGCAGGAAGGGGCTGTCAGAGACTCTGCTCTAACCTTGGCCATCAAAGACAAGCTGTGCGGCTCTGGGTAAGTTACACCCTGCTCTGAGCCTCAGTGTACCCATCTGTAAAAAGGGGGGCCTGGACTCCGTGGTGGCTCCAAGACCATGCAGTGGGAGTCGGGTGGGATGTCCACAAGCCAATTTCATTGTTTTTTAAAATCATGGGTCTGAAGTGTGCCCAATTCAGGGAGGGAATCACAAGTCTTCAAAGGCTGCCCATAAACTGGTTGGCTGTTATTGGATGAATGACGGCAGATTATCTTTCTTTCTTTCTTTTTTTTTAAAGAGACAGAGTCTGTCTCTGTGCCTAGGCCGGAGTGCAGTGGCTCCAACTCTGCTCACCGTAACCTCCGCCCTCCAGGTTCAAGAGATTATCCTGCCTCAGCCTCCCAAGTAGCTGGGACTACAGGAGTGAGCCACCACTCCCAGCTAATTTTTGTATTTTTAGTAGAGACGGGGTTTCACCATGTTGGCCAGGCTGGTCTCGAACTGTTGAACTCATATGATCCACCTGCCTCAGCCTCCCAAAGTGCTGGGTTTACAGGCGTGACCCGCCACACTCAGCAGAATTCCTTTCATTGGATGGACAAAGTCATTTGGGTTTGACAAAGCCTGAGAGTCACAAAACCAAGGTGCCAGGATTTCTGTTGTTTGTTTTTAAAAAGAGATGGGGTATTGCCATGTTTTCCAGGCTGTTCTCCAACTCCAGGACTCAAGTGATTCTCCCACCTCAGCCTCCCAAAATGCTGGGATTATAGGTGTGAGCCATCATCCCCGGTCCTAAGGCACCAGTTCTATGCCTTCCAACCTTGGTTCTCTGAGAATTGGATTAATGAAACATTCAGGGCTCTTTTCTGGAGGCCCAAGAAAAGAAAGACGCAAGTAGGAAAGAAGGAAGGCAAGGAGGTCATCTTCTTCTGACACATGTTGGACATTTAAGAAAGGGAATCTAGGAGGGAAAGTTCAATAGGGATGATTCTAACTCATATCCTTTAAAGAAAAAATTACTCCTCCACCTAGTTTTTTGAAGGCAGGACGTGGAGGGTCAGCTCCAGCTGGAGACGCACCAAAGCCCAGAGAAAATTCAAGCTCAAGAGCTTATTGGATTTCAGCCCAGAGAAGCACATGTTGCTACTGCAGCTGCCTTGGTAACTGGGGAACAGGCGGAGCACGGCTTTCCCATTTTGTATGGGGCCTCGCCAATCCAGTTGCCCCTGGAAGAGAAAAGGTCCCAGGGAGACAGAGGAGCGTTAGGTGAGCAACCTTCACGCAGATGTCCAGATCTCAGTGCTGCCATTCGCTAGCCCTGGGACCTGGGCCGAGTCACATCTGCAAGCCTTGGTTTCTCTTTTTTTCCTTTCCCTTTTTGTTTTTAATTTTTTTTTTTTTTTGAGACAGGGTTTTGCTCTGACCCACAGTTTACTGCAGCCTTGACATCCTGGGCTCAAGCAATCCTCCCAACTCAGCCTTCTGAGTAGCTAAGACTACAAGCACATGCCACCATGCCTGGCTAAGTTTTTAATTGTGTGCAGAGATGGAGGTCTCCCTATACTGCTCAGGCTGGTCTTGAACTTCTGAACTCAAGCAGTCCTCCCACCTCAGCCTCCCAAAGTGCTGAGATTAGAAGCATGAGCCACTGTGCCCAACCTGTAAGCCTTGGTGTCTCCTGTAAAACCGAGAGACCTCCTCTCTCTCTAAGGGATTCAGCAAAGATCACATACCATACCCAAATTGTACGGTATTGAGGGCATTTAGAATGAAGAAGGGATATGGAATCTACTTTTCTTTCTTTGATTTCTCAGAACCCACCCTCCTGCCCCAGGGCCCCCTTTGCCTTGGTGCAGGCACTTACTTAATGGCGTAGTTGCAGACCAGGTATGCTGCCTGATGCCAGATGCTGCCCTAGACGCGGATGCTATTACAGGTGTGGATGGCGCAGCCCAGTCGATTGGAGGATGCCCACACCATCTGATGAAGGACAGAGACAGAGGAGGCTATGAGAAGGACTCAGTGGAACCCAGGCTCCCTGGGGTTGTATAGTTATATTAGATGAAGTCTTCCTGGGAGCAGCTGGAGAAGGAAACGGAGACATTAATATTGTAATATGATGTTTCTCAATCTTCTTCTTTTTTTTTTTTTTTTACTATGACCAACAGTAAGGAATAATTTTTATATCGTTACAGGTGTACAAACACACACACAATTTGAACAAAAGTTTCATGAATCAGTAGCCTTATCATGTTATCATGTGTGACACTTTTTTTTCTTTCATCTTTAGTCAAGTGCAGTAGTGAGAAGGAAGTTGGATCCGTAACTGACAGTAAACCATCGGGAGAACTCACTACCTTCGGACTAGCCAATATATTTTCTTCTTTTTTTTTTGGATAGTCACTGATGTTTATATTAATTTTTTTTAATAATTTTTTTTTTTTTGCAGACAGAGTCTCACTGTCACCCAGGCTGGAATACAGTGACGATATCCCGGCTCACTGCAACCTCCACCTCCCAGATTCAAGTGAGTCTCCTACCTCACTGCAACCTCCACCTCCTAGGATCAAGTGATTCTTCTGCCTCAGCCTCCCAAGTAGCTGGGACTACAGGCATGCGCCACCACACCCGGCTAATTTTTTGTATTTTTAGTAGAGACAGGGTTTCACCACGTTGCCCAGGCTGATCTCGAACTCCCGAGCTCAGGCAATCCACATGCCTTGGCCTCCCAAAGTGCGGGGATTACAGGCATGAACCACTGCACCCGGCATCTTTTTTTCTTTAACCTAGTGACCAAGCTTTGAAAATCATTGTTGTATTGTTGTTAAAACACGAACTTTTGAGTCAAACAGACTTGGATCAGAATCTCAATATCACCAGCTGTGTGACTTTGACCACCCTGTGACTTCACATAGATTCAGAAGTCCCTGTGACTTTCACACAACCTGTGTGACTTTGACTCAACCTCTCTGTGCCTCAGTTTCTTCACTAGTAAAATGAAGGTAATAATGGATCATGGAAACTCAGGAAGGACATTTGGTTTAGGTGTCACGTTTCCTAGAAGCTCTCACATTTAGGCTTTTGACGTTATCTTTGAGTCACAGAGAGACAGGGCTGAAAGAAGACATTTGTCGTCATACAATCGGAAGTTTCTGTCCTAGTACTTGCGACAGTATGTTGCACTGTATTTTTCTATATAATAAGTGTTAACACATTCGATATTGGCACTCAATACACTACAGCTTTTTTTTTTTTTGGACAATGTCGTACTCTGTTGCCTAGGCTGGAGTGCAGTAGCCCAATCAAGGCTTACTGCAGCTTTGACCTCCCAGGCTCAAGTGATCCTCCTGCCTCAGCCTCCTGAGTAGCTGGGTCTACAGATATGCACCACCCACCACCACACCTGGCATTTTTTTTTTTTTTTTTGAGTCTCACTATGTTGCCCAGGCTAGTCTCCAACTCCTGGCCTCCAGCGATCCTCCCACCTCAGCCTCCCAAAGTGGCATGAGCCACTGTACCTGGCAAAGTACTACAATTTTTGTTATTTTATTTTATATTTTTTTAAGATAGTGGGAGAAAGGGAGCCTGAGAAAACAGAAAATACCTAAGATACTTGAAACAAAACAAGATTCATAGTGGGGCACAATGGCTCACCCTTGTTATCCTAGCACTTTGAGGGGCTGAGGTGGGTGGATCACTTGAAGTCAGGAGTTCAAGACCAGCCTGGCTAACACGGCGAAACTCTGTCTCTACTAAAAATACAAAAATTAGCCAGGCGTGATGGCATGCACCTATAATTCCAGATACTTGGGAGGCTGAGACAGGAGACTTGCTTGAACCTGGGAGGTGGAGGTTGCAGTGAGACGAGATCTCACCACTACACTCCAGCCTGGGCAACGGAGCAAGACTCTGTTTCAAAAAACAAATGAACAAACAAAAAAACAAGATTCACCACTATTCAGTGTGCATACGAGTTTCCGGGAATATGCTTCTTTGGTAAAAAGAAGCCCGTAACGGTACCTGTTCGCATTCTCATTTTTGCTCCACACATTCCTTTCCTCAAAGGCACCAGCATGTGTACCCCAGGGGCCCTCAGCCCTGACGGAGGAGTACCTGGGTATAGTGGGAGCAGACGGGGCCAAAGCAGCGCCAGGGGCGGTGTGGGTTACAGTCCCTTGGGGCCGGAAACAAGTAATGCCGCTTCTCCTGGGACCTGGACTTCACGAGATCCACCACAGAGTGGTACCTGGGGAGGCGGGGACACAGACGAAGCGGGGTGAGAGGATGGAAAAGTGGCTCGGCCTCCAACTTGCTGATAACCTTGGGTGAGTCACTTTGCTTCCCTTCCCTCATCTCAGTTTCCTATCTCTGAGCAGGAGGGCGGTGGCCCCTGCCTCACAGGGATGTTCTGAACCCAGGTGAGGTGCCTCCCTGTACTTGGCACATGGTAAGTCATAGAAAGCATACGTGTTACTTTCATGCAGAGGGCCGGGCAGGAGGTGGGCATCTCAGACAGGTTCGTCTGCATCTTTTTTTTCTTTTTTTTTTTTTAAATTTAAATTTATTTATTTATTTTTAAAGATGGGGGTTTCAGCCAGGCGCGGTGGCTCACGCCTGTAATCCTAGAATTTTGGGAGGCTGAGGTGGGTGGATCACCTGAGGTCAGGAGTTAAAGACCAGCCTGTCCATCATGGTGAAACCCCGTCTTAAAAAAAATAATAATAATAAAAAATAAAAAATAGTCTATGGCCATACTACCCTGAACGTGCCCGATCTCGTCTGATCTCAGAAGCTAAGCAGGGTCGGACCTGGTTAGTACTTGGATGGGAGACCGTCTGGGAAAACCGAGTGCTGTAGGCTTTTGGCTCCCTCCTTTTTCCAATAAATAAATAAATAAATAAAACAAAATAAAATAAAAGATGAGGGTTTCACCATGATGGCCAGGTTGGTCTTGAACTCCTAACCTCAGGTGATCCACTCTCCTCGGCCTCCTAAGCGTTTGCATTTTTAGGGAAGGAAGAGCTCCTTGGGCTGTCTGAGATGTGAGAAGGCAGATACTGGTGTGTCAACCTTAGACACCCTCTGCAGTCTGAAAAGCCATCTGGGGGGACCTGAGGGTTTTTTCTCTTTCTTTCTTTCTTTTTTTGAGACGAGGTCTCACTCTTGCCCAGGCTGGAGTGCAGTGGTGCGATCTTGGCTCACTACAACCTCTGCCTTCTGGGTTAAAGCAATTCTTGTGCCTCAAATTCTCAAGTAGCTGGGACTACAGGTGTGTACCACCACACCTGGCTAGTTTTTGTATTTTTAGTACACGTGAGGTTTCACTATGTTGGCCAGGCTGGTCTCGAACTCCTGACCTCAGATGATCTGCTCGCCTTGATCTCCCAAAGTGCTGGGATTACAGGTGTGAACCACTGTGCCCTGCCTTTGAGGGCTTTTTCGATCACACATATTTGACAGAGGCACAAATATACAAAAACATACATAAAAGGGCCAATGAGGGAGGAAATCTGGAAAAATGCACATTCATAATTTACAGCAGCACAGCTTTGTCTCTAACGCTGCTTTCTTAATTTTTTTTTTTTTTTTTTTTTGAGACGGAGTCTCGCTCTATCACCAGGCTGGAGTGCAGTGGTGCAATCTGGGCTCACTGCAACCTCCGCCTCCCAGGTTCAAGCAATTCTCCTGCCTCAGCCTCCCGAGTAGCTGCGACTACAGGTGCATGCCACCACGCCCAGCTAATTTTTTGTATTTTTAGTAGAAACGGGGTTTTACCATGTTGTCCAGGATGACCCCAATCTCTTGACCTCATGATACGCCTGCCTTGGCCTCCCAAAGTGCTGGGATTACAGGCATGAGCCACAGTGCCCAGCCTCTAACACTGATTTCTTTCTCTCTGTGAGCCCCTTGAGTGATGGCCATGGGTAGGGGTGGAGTCTGGCAGGAAGAGTTCAGTGGCAGGGGAGAGGGGATGTGAAATGGAGGCAGGACTGAATCACTCGGTATCTGCTCTGTAGGGCTCTGAGGGACTATTCATGGCTCTCAGAGGCTGGTGCTGGTCGTGACCAGTTAAAGACATGAAAAAATGCAGACAGGGCCCTGACTTCCCACTGAGCTCA
The DNA here is from genome assembly GCF_030222135.1 of Aotus nancymaae. Lineage (NCBI taxonomy): Eukaryota > Metazoa > Chordata > Mammalia > Primates > Aotidae > Aotus > Aotus nancymaae. The sequence goes on along the minus strand of NW_026988442.1, from coordinate 23,929,818 downwards.
CTTGAAAGGACCGGCCTTAATTCTTTCCCACTCTCCCCGGGGTGATGGCAGAATGGCGAGGCTGAGAAGGTAGTTGTTTTTCTAACATCCTTATTTGGCAAAATAAAAATCTGACAATCACGTGGCAGTCTCACAGATGTCTTTTTGCAATTTTATAGGCTTAAGAAATCCACAAGTCTGGAAAGAACTGAGCTAGGCTAACACTTTGTTTTACAAACAGGGGCACCAAGGTTTAGAAAGTTTATAAAGTGGAAATATGCAGACAGGGCCCTTGACTGGTCATTCTTACACTTTGGTGGGGCACCCTTGGCTTGATGCCCCCCCTCCAGCACCCCCACCACTATGCTATAGCCCAGATTGCGCCACTGCATCCAGGCTGGTGATACAGAACGAGACTCCATCTCAAAAAAAAAAAAATTAAGTTCTATGCCCCATGCTGCTCATCTCTTTATCTTTTTTTCTTTTTTTTTTTTAATTTTTTTTTTCAGAGACAGGGTCTCGCTATGTTGCCCAGGCTGGAGTGCAGTGGCTATTCACAGGCGCGATCCCACTACTATCAGCACAGGAGTTTTGACCTGCTCTGTTTCTGACCTGGGCCGGTTCACCCCTCCTTAGGCAACCTGGTGGTCCCCCGCCCCCGGGAGGTCACCATATTGATGCCAAACTTAGTGCAGACACCTGATCGGTATAGCGCACTACAGCCCAGAACTCCTGGACTCAAGTGATCCTCCTGCCTCAGCCTCTCGAGTAGCTGGGATTACAGGCGTGCACCACCGCACCTGGCCCACTTATCTTTATTTTATTTTGTTGATTTGTTGTTATTATTATTATATTTTGTCTCAAAATTAATAATTTAAGACTGGAGTGCAATGGCACAATCTCTGCTCACTGCAACCTCCACTTCCCAGGTTCGAGTGATTCTCCTGCGTTGGCCTCCCAAGTAGCTGGGACTACAGGCATGCACCACCACGCTGGGCTAATTTTTGTATATTTAGTAGAGATGGGGTTTTGCCATGTTGGCCAAACTGGTCTTGAACTACTGATCTCAAGTGATCCGTCCACCTAGGCCTCCCAAAGTGCTGGGATTACAGGCGTGAGCCACCACGCCAGGCCCCGTTATCCTACATTATAAGCCTCCCAATCCCTCCTCACTCTCCATGAGAATCTGTGCACTTATTTGTTCTCAAAACAAAACAAGACTTGCCTCAATTCAATGTGCACACAACTTTGTTAGGCTTTTGCCCGCCCCTCCTAACTAGAATGCAGGCTCCCTGCAGGTAGAGAGCTTGTCTGCCTTGTTCACCATGGTATCCCAGTGTCAAGTGCAGCACCTGGTACAGAGTAAGTGTTCAATGCGTGTTTGTTGAATGACTGAGTGAATTAAGGGCAGAGTGTCATTCACCGGCCAGAATGGATGGAGAGGTTCTGGCCCATTTATCTCATCAGCTGTGAAGGCCCGTGTGCCCAGATGCACTGGGTGGCCCAGGCCTCGGCAGCCCTGGCCAGCTGCTCATCCCAGACCTGGGGAAAGAATGGCAGTGAAATTCTCCAGGGAAACAGCCACCATCATCACAACCGTGTCCCTGGTGAGACGTCTAGCACCCTCTGTTCCATGCCACCTGCAATCATTAAACACCTGTTGGGGCAGGTGCCACACACACACAACTGGTGCTCAATAAATGTGCCATTTGTTTGAAAAATGGAGGGCATTCTAGGTGCTAAGGAATGAGTGAACAAGTCACTGACTCCCCTGTGCTCTAGCTGCCTGCCATCCTGGCTTCCATTCCCTCCCCTCTCAACACCTTATTGCCTCCTGACATTATCTTATATAGATTAAGATCCTGCCGATGTTTGTTTTCTCTTATTCCCATGAAACTGTCAGCTCCGTGAAGGAAGGAGCTTTGTCCATTCTGTTCCCAGCAGTATCCACAAGTTTTTGCCGTGTTGCCCAGGCTGTTCTCGAACTCCTGGACTCCAGCAATCTGCCTGCCTTGGCCTATCAGAGTGCTGGATTACAGGCCTAAGCCACCTTGCTCTGTTGCCCAGGCTACAGTGCGATGGCATGATAATGGCTCATTGCAGCCTCAAGCTCTGGGGCTCAAGCAATCCTCCTTCCTCAGCCTCCCAAGCAGCTGGGATTATAGGAATACACCACCATGCCCAGATTTTTATTTTATTTTTGAGACAATCTCACTCTGTCACCTAGGCTGGAATGCAGTGGCATGATCTTGGCTTACTGCAACCTCTGCCTCCAAGGTTCAAGCAATTCTTGTGCCTCAGCCTCATCAGTAGCTGGGATTACAGGCTCATGCCACCACACCTGGTTAATTTTTATATTTTTAGCAGAGACTGGGTTTTGTTATGTTGGCCAGGCTGGTCTGAAACTCCTGACTTCAAGACATCCGCCTGCCTTGGCCTCCCAAAGTGATAGGATTACAGGTGTGAGCCACTGTGCCTGGCAAGCCCAGCTAATTAAAAAAACTTTTTTAATAGAGATAGGGTCTCTGCTGCCCAAACTGGTCTGGAACTCCTGGGCTCAAGTGATCCTCCCACCTCAGCCTCCCGAAGTGCTGGGTTACAAGCATAAGCCACCTCGCCTGACCTACCATTTCAGGTAGCAAAAGCTTCCTCTCCTCCCAGGCCATGACCTGCCTGAGATAGGAAGTATTGGAGTCTGCAGGAGACAGTGATCAGAGGGAGCAGGAGGGTCTTTAGGCTGCCAGGGATGTGTAGGGTCCCAGGAGACCCCCTGCCACTCACCCTGCAGCTGAGTAAAGCCACCAGCCCTGCTGAGCCTGTGCCCCTGATGGGCCCAGATGATGGGTAGCCTGGGCTTGTGTGTGTTTCAGGGAACAGCCAGTGGAGACAAGCCCCTCCCAGTGGGGCAGTCAGGCAGCCTGGGCTCTGGCAGACACCAGCTTTGCTCAGCTGCCTCACCCCAGGGAGTGGCTAGTCGTCCCTTCCAGGCAAAAGGAAAGGTGGCTAGAGGTTAACAGAGGGGGAAGCATTGCAGAGGAGAGCGCAGAAGGAAGGAGTTGGTGCTGGAGATGAATCCTCCTGCTCACTGGCCAGTAGCTGTGGACAAAGAGGGCCTCCCACTGGGAGAATTCCTGGGCTGCCGCCCCTGGCTCCCAACCCAGAGTGAATTATTTCATGCACACCAGCCAACAAAAGGCACCTGCTGGTTGCTTTTCCTGGAATGACCACTTCCCACTGTTCCCCTGGCCAGTCCTTCAGATCTCGGCTTAGATAGAAATCATCCCTTCCAAGAACTCTTCCCTGACCCCAGGCACCCTCTACTTAACCCATTGTCATTTTATCACAGCATCTTTCAGACGTGATAGACCAGAAAACCCCCTTCCCAGAGATGTATAATCTTGGGAACACCTTAAGATTGAAACAATGATAATTTCTTTTTTAAAAAAAATATTTTTTCTTCTTCATAATCATTTATTTTTTTCCTTCTTCAATAATTTCTTTTTCTTTTGCATCACCCCAAAATAATAATTTCATAATTTTTATTATTTTCCATTGTTTCTCTTCTGGTTGTAAAGAAGCAATCTAAATTTAAAAACGAGTTCCTTTAGATCACTGTGTTAATAATGATTCTTTAATTTATTCAACGACAAAATCACGTTTGGAGTGCTTAGTGGTTGCCAGACACAGTTCTAGACACTTGGGATGCATCAATGAGCAAGACAGACATTCTAGGGGAGACAGAAACAAGATACACGAACAAGTACATTATAAAGGATATATATATACATATTTTTGAGACAGGGTTTCACCATGTTGACCATGTTGACCAGGATGGTCTCAATCTCTTGACCTCGTGATCCACCCGCCTCGGCCTCCCAAAGTGCTGGGATTACAGGTGTGAGCCACCGCGTGCAGCCTAAAGGATATTTTAAATGGAATCTTTGATGGATACTCCTAACCCATAAAGAACTCCTACATTTTGCCATTTAACCAAGTGATACAAGCCAGTTTACTTTATTTATTTATTTGTTTGTTTGTCTGTTTATGTATTTTAGAGACAAGGTCTTGCCCTGTTGCCCAGGCTGGAGTGCATGGTGGAATCATAGCTTCCTGTAACCAATTTACTTTATTTTTCATTTTTGAGACAGCATCTCACTCTGTCACCCAGACTGGAGTGCAGTGGTGCAATCTTGGCTCACTGCAACCTCTGTCTCCCAGGTTCAAGCGATTCTGTCTCGTACCTCAGCCTCCCAAGTAGCTCGGACTACAGGCACATGCCACCATGCCCAGCTAATTTTTTTATTTTTAGTAGAGATGGGGTTTCACTATGTTGGCCAGGCTGGTCTCAAACTCCTCACTTCAAGTGATCCGCCCACCTCAGCCTCCCAAAGTGCTGGGATTACAGGCGTGCATCATCTCACCCGGCCACCAATTTACTTTAAAATGGAAATAAACACCCTTATTTTTTAGTATTCTGCCCTAGCAGAATTTAATCCCCTTATGAATCACTGGCATTTTAACCTAATATAGATATAAAGAACAATTTTTTTTTGAGACAAGGTGTCACTTTGTCACCCATGCAAGACACAGTGGGGCAATCACAGCTCACTGCAGCCTGGACCGCCCAGGCTCACGTGATCCTCTGGCCTCAGCTTCCCAAGTAGCGAGGCATCTATGACACCCCTTTGACTAATTTTGTTGTTGTCTTGCTTTGTTTTGTTTTTGAGACAAAGTCTCACTCTGTCACTCTGGCTGGAGTGCAGTGATGTGATCTCAGCTCACCGCAACCTCTGCCTCCTGAGTTCAAGTGATTCTCATGCCTCAGCCTTCTGAGTAGCTGGGCCTACAGGTGTGCACCACCATGCTCAGTTAATTTTTGTATTTTTAGTAGAGATTGGGTTTCACTGTATCGGCCAGGCTGGTCTCGAATTCCTGACCTCAAGTGCTCTCCCGCCTCGGCCTCCCAAAGTGCTGGGATTACAGGTGTGAGCTACTTCACTCAGCCTAATTTTTTTTTTTAAGAGATCACTTGACCCTGGGAGGCAGAGGTTGCAGTAAGCCAAGATTGTGTCACTGCACTCCAGCCTGGGTGACAGATGGAGACTCCAACTCGAGAAAAAAAAGAGAGAGAGATGAGGTCTGGCTATGTTGCCCAGGCTGGTCTCAAATTCCTAGGTCCAAGCCAGTCCTTCCACTTTGGCCTGCCAAAGTGCTAGGGTTACAGGTGTGAGCCACCACACCCAGCCCCAAAATTCTTTATGATATGCTCCTTTGAGTTAAGGGAAAAAAAGAGAAAAATTCTTTTTCTTTTTATTTTTTTTTAAAGACGGGGGTTTCACCATTTTGGTCAGGCTGGTCTTGAACTCCCAACTTCAGGTGATCCGCCCGCCTTGGCCTCCAAAGTGCTTGGATTACAGGTGTGAGCCACCACGCCCGGCGAGAAAAATTCTTTATGAGAAGGCATTTTAAACTTAAATTTCCTTTTACTTTAATCTTTATATATACACACACATACTAATTAATATATTATATATTAATATATTGATAATACCTAATATTATATATATATATATGTCCAACGTGGCCAAAGCACAATCATAGCCTCAGATGATTTCCATGTAACAATTCCACAAAGTTAGTGATTTTATGTTTTTCAAAAACTCAAACTGCCATCACAATAAAGAGACAAGTGAGAGTTTTTAAAAACTCAAAGAGTATTTATTTGCTTAAGAGAGACTCAGAGTCTACTCTTGCAAAACAAGTGACATATATATGGAGTTCGAAATTACAGTTAGCAATAGGAAAGTGTTACTTTTCGGCCAGGTGTGGTGGCTCACCATGCCTAGAACTTTGGGAGGCCAAGGTGGGTGGATCACCTGAGGTCAGGAGTTCAAGACCAGCCTGGCCATCATGGTGAAACCCCATCTAAAAAAAAAAGAATGTGTTACTTTTCTGAGGCAGATGGATTTTTTGGTTACAGTTCATTTCCACAGTAAATGTGAAGCCACGGGGCTTCTGCAAAATCCAACGCTAAGAAGACTAAAATATAAAATTTTGAGCAAAGATCAAAATTCTGATGATCTGATTTTTAAAATTTAAAACTTATAAGGTGAATTCTTTTTCTTTTCTTTTCTTTTTTTTTTTAAAAAAGAGATGAAGTGTCACCATGTTGGCCAGGCTGGTCTCGAACTCCTGACCTCAGGTTATCAACCCATCTTGGCCTCCCAAAGTGCTGGGATTACAGGCGTGAGCCACCACGCCTGGCCTTAAGGTGAATTTTTAGAGATTTAGTAAGTGCTGCTGAAATTAATTTATTAAATTTTTCTCAGCCAGGTGCATTGGCTTGTACCTGTAATTCCAGTATTTTGGGAGGCTGAGACAAGAGGATTGCTTGAACCCAGGAGTTCGAGACCAGCCCAGACAACATAGTAAGACCTTGTCTCTACAAAAAAAAAAAAAAAAAAAAAAAAAGCTTTGAAAATTAGCCATGTGGGGTGGCGCATGATGGTGGGAGGATCACTTGAGCCCAGGAGGTAGAGGTTACAGTAAGCCAAGATCTTGCCACTGCACTCCAGCCTGGATGACAGAGCAAGACCCTATCTAAAAACAAACAAACAAACAAATACAAAAACAAAAAAAGAGTTTTCTGTTTATGAATATCTGCAACGCACTCTTCTTTAATGACTGTGACTCACCACTATCACAAACTTAAATTTTACTTGCATGTTACATATGGTGACATTCTATCATTCCTTCTTCATTTATTGAGATATTTCTGTAAAAAGAAACTCACCTACTGCCACTGCTTGGTTGCTCAGTGGTTTAGTTCACATAGGAAAGACAGAAAAAAAAAATGCTTGATTCTTTACTTTTGTTTACTAGTTTTCAAAATAATGAGTTAGTTCCTCTGAAAGTGGCCATTAGTTTTTCCAAGTACCACTATAGACCCATGGATTTTTTTTTTTTTTTTTTTTTTTTGACGGAGTCTTACCCTGTCTCACCCAGACTGGAGTGCAATGGCGTGATCTTGGTTCACTGCAACCTTCACCTCCCAGGTTCAAGCGGTTCTCCTGCCTCAGCCTCCTGAGTAGCTGGGATTACAGACACCCACCACCATGCCCAGCTAATTTTTGTATTTTTAGTAGAAATGGGGTTTCACCATGTTGGTCAGGCTGGTCTCAAATTCCTGACCTTGTGATCCGCCCACCTCAGCCTCCCAAAGCGCTGGGATTATAGGCGTGAGCTACCACGCCCAGCTGAATTCATGTCCCCGCTGCCCGAGAGCTCCTTCAGCAACAAGCGCAACGTCCTCAACACATGAGTGCACCCTGGTAGATCACGAGGTCAGGAGCCTGGCTAATGTGGTGAAACCCCGTTTCTACTAAAAATACAAAAATTAGCCGGGCATGGTGGTGGGCGCCTGTAATCCCAGCTACTCGGGAGGCTGAGGCAGGAGAATCACTTGAATTCAGGAGGTGGAGGTTGCAGTGAGCCAAGATCGCGCCACTGCACTCCGCCTGGCAACAGAGTGAGACTCGGTCTCAAAAAAAAAAAAAAAAAGCAAAACATAGTACACTATAATGCACTACATTCATCATGCCATGCAATAGCCCTCAAAACAAAACAAAACAAAACTTATTCCTCCTGTCTAAGGCTTTGGCCCGATTACCATCATCTCCCCATTCCCACTTCACCCCCTAGCCTTTGGTAACCACCATTCTGTTCTTTGCTCCTATGTGTTTGATTGTTTTAGATTCTACATATAAGTATTGCCTTTGTCCACGAAGTATTTGTCTCTGTGTCCCTATACATTATTTCACTATGTATAATGTTCTCCAATTCCATCCGCATTGCCACAAATGACAGAATTTATTTCCTTTTTTTAAGGCTGAATAATATTTCAGCGGGTGTATATACCACATTTTCTTTATCCATCCATCCACTCAGTGATGGACGCTTGGGCTGATTCTGTAACTTGGCTGCCGTGAATAGTGCTGCAATGTACTTGGGAGTGCACACATCTATTTGACATACTGATTTCAGCTCTTATGGAATTGCTGGATCATATGGTAATCCTGTTTTTAGTTTTTTTAGGAACCTCGGTACAGTTTTCCATAACGGCGGTACTAATTTATACTCCCACCAACAGAGTACAAGCGCTGTCTTTTCTTCACATCCTCACCAACACTTATCTTTTGTCTTTTTTTTTTTTTTTTTTTTTTTTTTGAGACGGAGTCTTGCTCTGTCGCCCAGGCTGGAGTGCAGTGGGGGGATCTCAGCTCACTGCAACTTCTGCCTTCCAGATTCAAGTGATTTTCCTGCCTCAGCCTCCTCAGTAGCCAGGATTACAGGTGCCCGCCACCACGCCCGGCTAATTTTTGTATTTTTAGTAGAGACAGAGTTTCATCATATTGGCCTGGGTGGTCTCCAACTCCTGACCTCAGGTGATCCTCCTGCCTTGGCCTCCCAAAGTTCTGGAATTACAGGCGTGAGCCACCACACCGGGACTGGTTTTCATTTTTATGTAATCCCCTTTGCCTGTTTTTGCTTTTCTTGCCTGTACTTTCAGGGTCAAATTTAAAAAACTCTTTGCCCAAAGATTTTGCTCCAAGAAAGACTTAATGATGCTGTGACGACTGTTCCAAATCTCCAGGGCTACATTCATCCTCCTCCAGCCTCCAGCAAATACTTTCACAAGCGCTTTTTCCCAGACCAGAGCAAGACACAGAGGCTTACTGGAACCTGCAAGACTCCAGTGTGTGGCCTGGGGGCGCGGGGGCGGCCAGGAGAGAGCAGAGAGGAGCCAGGAGTTCGGGGACCGGCACGCTGCAGAGGCAGTTAGCGGCCACGAGGGGGAGCGCGCGGGCTCCGGAGTCCTAACACGTCGCAAGGGGTGGGACTCGGGGGCGGCGCGCATGCGTCCGAAGGAAGGCGGAGGCGCTGGTCCGGGCGAAGGGCAATACGGTGGCCGAGAGGGCACAAGGAAGCGGACGGTGGCCGACAAGATAGGGAATGGAGCATCTGGAGCGCTGTGCGTGGTTCCTCCGGGGGACGCTGGTGCGGGCGGCCGTGCGGCGCTATCTGCCCTGGGCGCTGGTGGCCTCCATGCTGGCGGGCTCCCTCCTCAAGGAGTTGTCCCCGCTGCCCGAGAGCTACCTCAGCAACAAGCGCAACGTCCTCAACATGTGAGTGCACCCCGGTCTTCTGCTGTCCCAGCCAGAGCCGGCCCGTTGTCGCCTCGCGCAGCCAGGCCGTGGTGGACGAGTCATTGGAGGGGAGGTCCCCCTCCCAGCCGTGACAGCAGCATCTGCACGCGTGTCGCTCCTGGGGGGCCCGGGGTAGCGGGTGTCACTAGCAGTTCGTGTTTGCAGACTCACGTTGGGCAGCCTGAGCTTGACTGGGCAGGCGGTGGCGAGCGGGGTCGTGTGTGTCTCTGAGTGTAGGGTGTGCAGTGGGGTGGGGATGAAACAGCCCATGTCGCCATTCCCTCGCCTTCCCTTGGAGTTAGGAGCTGGCCCCTGACCTGTTTGGGAGATGCCACCTCACTGTCCTGCCTGCCTGTGTCAGACCCCGCACAGACCCCACCCTGCGCCAAATCAGATCCCTGCGGCGTGTGGCAGAATCCCATCACCACCTGTGGAAGAGCTTCGCCCTAGCCTGTGACAGACAGAGCCCCCGCTCCGAGATACTCACAGAGGAGTGGAACCCCCTAGTCTGTGCCCTTTCCCCTGAATCTCCTTGGATTATCTCCGCCACTCAGAATGCATGGCAGTGGCCCAGAAAAGCAATCCCAGCCGGGGCTTTGAGACAGCGCCTTAGCTCCACCCATCCACTCCTTTGCTTGCTTGCCTTCTTTTTTCAAAACTCCCGGCCAGTAAGTTTATTGCACAAAAACTGTTCCAGACATAAAGGGGAATTCTGAAAGATAAAACTGCTCCCTTGACGTGAGCCTAAGTGTCTTCCAGAATAAGTGTCTCCAGCGTGTCCTGAAAGTCAGCCCAACTTTGGTTATCTGCTTAAAACCCTGGTTTCTCTCACAGGCAGCTCCCTCAAATGCCTGACGGGTCTTGGCTCTGGCGAGATCTTCCTTATCAGTCCCAGTGAAGATTTTAGTGACAGGCCCTGGAGTGGTGCCCTAGAAGCCACTGGAACCTAGAAAAGAGTCCTTCTGTCCTTGGCCCACCGTCCTTCCTCACCCACCCTGAGAGACTGGGCTAAGAATAGGTCATGAGGGTGGTAGTGGCCCCAGGTTTCTGTCCCGCGTTTAGGTCAGCACCCTTCATGAGCACAGGGGAGGCGGACAAGGCAGCTGCTGCTTCCTCTGGCCTAGGTAAGCTGGGAGCCAAGTGGCCTGGCTGACAACACGCCCCTGCTGTTTTGGGGGTAGCCATGGATCCTGGAGTTTTGTTCCAAGCCTCTGTGCTGATTAATGAGAGGGAACTAGTGAATCTAAATCTAGAAGGGATCTTAAAAATCATTTGGTCCTCCCAGCTCTGTTTAATAGCTGAAAAACTGAGGTCTGGAGAGGTTGGAGGTATAGTAAGTTAAGTCAGAGTCAAGCTTTGAACCCAGGTCTTTTGGCTTAAAGTAAAACTTTGTTACAGGACTGTTTCTGCCATTAGGAAAGAGCCATAGCAGGCGTAGTGGCTCATACGTGTAATCCAAGCACTTCGGGAGGCCTAGGCGGGCGGATCACCTGAGGTCAGGAGTTCGAGACTGGCCAACATGGAGAAACCCCATTTCTACTAAAAATACAAAAATTAGCTGGGTGTGGTGGTGCATGCCTGTAATCCCAGCCACTCGGAGGGCTGAGGCAGGAGAATTGCTTGAACCTGGGAGGTGGGGGCTGCAGTGAGCTGAGATTGTGCCACTGCACTCCAGCCTGGGTGACAGAGTGAGACTCCATCTCAAAATAAATAAATAAAAATAAATAAAAATAGAAAAATTAGCCGGGTGTGGTGGTAGGTACCTATAATCCCAGCTACCTGGGAGGCTGAGGCAGGAGAATCGCTTTAACCTAGGAGGCGGAGGTTGCAATGAGCCGAGATCGTGCCATTGTACTCCAGCCTGGGTGACAAGAGTGAAACTCTGTCTCAAAAATAAAAAAATCATTTGGTCCCCAGCTCTGTTTCATAGCTGAAGAAACTGAGGGCTGAAGAGGTAGGAGGTATAATAAGTCAGAGTCAAGATTTAAACCCAGGTCTTTGGCTTAAAGTAAAGCTCATTGTTACAAGACTGTGCTATTGGGAAAGAACCAGGCTGGGTGTAGTGGTTCATGCCTGTAATCCCAGCACTTTGGGAGGCTGAGGCAGGATAATTGCTTGAGGTTTGGAGTTCAAGACCAGCTTGGGCAACATAGCAAGGCTTCATCTCTGCCTGTGCGTGCGCATGTGCGTGCGGGCACACACACACACACACACAGACAATTAGCCAGGCACATTGGCACAAACCTGTAGTCCCATCTATTTGTGAGGCTGAGGCGGGAGGATTACTTGAGCCCAGGAGTTTGAGTCTGCAGTGAGGTATGATTGTGCCACTGCATGTAAGCCTGGGTGACAGAGTGAGACCCTGTCTCAAAAAAAAAAAAAGAAAAAGAAAAAGAAAAAAAACACATGGTATGGGAGAAATAATGTGGACTTTGGGGCTGTCCAAATCGTGGTTGAATCTGTGCTTGCTGGTTATATGAGTGTGACCCTGGCAAGGTACTAGTTTTCTGAGCCTTAGATTTCTTGTCTATAAAATGCAACAATGGTACCTTCTTCCCAGGGTAAATGAGAGTGCTCTGTGGGAAAGTGAATGTGTGTGAAAGCTCCTGGCATTTGGTAGATGCTGAATTATTATTATTTTCCTAAGTAAATAACATAGTGCTTAAGACCACAGGTCCTGGATTTGAATCCCGGCTCCTCCACTTTGGGTTTGGCACTTCCCTGTGTCTTAGTTTTCTTTTCTGTTAAATGCGGATAATAACAGTACTTACCTCATAGAGTCGTTTACAAATTAACTGGTTAATACATTTAAAGTACTTACACAGGGGTTGTGGGGTGGTTTGGTTGTGGTGGCTCATGCCTGTAATCCCAGCACTTTGGGAGACTGAGGCAGCTGGATCAGTTGAGGCCAGGAGTTCGAGACCAGCCTGGCCAACATGGTGAAACTCTGTCTCTACTAAAAATACAAAAATTAGCCAGGTGTGGTGATGTGCACCTGTAATCCCAGCTACTCGGCAGAAGAATCGCTTGAACCCAGGAGGTAGAGGTTGCAGTGAGCTAAGATTGCGTCACTGCACTCCAGCATGGGCGACAGAGCGAGACTCTTGTCTCAAAAAAATAATAATAATAATTAAAAATAAAGTACTTAGGCCGGGCGCGGTGGCTCACGCCTATAATCCCAGCACTTTGGGAGGCTGAGGCGGGTGGATCACGAGGTCAGGAGTTCAAGACCAGCCTGGCCGAGATAGAGAAACCCTGTGTCTACTAAAAATACAAAAATTAGCTGAGTGTGGTGGCCGTGCCAGTAATCCCAGTTATGCAGGAGGCTGAGGTAGAGAACTGTTTGAATCCAGGAGGTAGAGGTTGCAGTGAGCTGAGATCGCACCATTGCACTCTGGCCTGGGTGACAGAGCAAGACTCCATCTCAAAAAAAAAAGTACTTAGTAAGTGAAGCATATGGTAAGTATTTAAAACATGATAGTTGCTGTGATCTGTAGCTTTGATGAGTTTTCTCATTTTCCCTCCCTTGGCAGTCTAGAGACCTGAGTCCTGACATGGTGTCCTCTCCGCCGTGTTTCCTCTCTTCACTTCCGCTTTCCTCCTCTGTCAGGTATTTTGTCAAAATGGCCTGGGCCTGGACGTTCTGTCTCCTCCTGCCTTTCATTGCCCTCACCAACTACCACCTGACCGGCAAGGCTGGCCTGGTCCTGCGGCGGCTGAGCACCCTGCTTGTGGGCACGGCCATCTGGTACGTCTGCACCTCCATCTTCTCCAACGTTGAACACTACACGGGTACCTGCTACCAGTCCCCGGCCCTAGAGGGGGTCAGAAAGGAGCACCAGAGCAAGCAGCAGTGCCACCGGGAAGGGGGCTTTTGGCATGGCTTTGACATCTCAGGTCACTCCTTCCTGCTGACCTTCTGCGCCCTCATGATTGTGGAAGAGATGTCTGTGATGCATGAGGTGAAGACGGACCGAAGCCACTGCCTCCACACCGCCATCACCACCCTGGTGGTGGCCCTAGGCGTTCTGACTTTCATCTGGGTGTTGATGTTTCTGTGCACAGCTGTTTATTTCCACAACTTGTCCCAGAAGGTGTTTGGCACCTTGTTCGGTTTGCTGGGCTGGTACGGGACATATGGGTATTGGTATCTGAAAGCCTTCTCCCCAGGACTTCCTCCCCAGAGCTGTAGTTTGAATTTGAAGCAAGACAGTTACAAGAAGTAAAAGAGTAACAAAAGTGGGGACAGAAGGACAATGACGAATCTATTTTTTTTAAAATATATTTTGCTTAGTTATTTGGCTAAATTATTGATCCTACTTCAGAGGGAAAGTGTACCAGGCAGTTTTGGTGGGTGGTGCTGAAGTCTGGGGAGTGAGTTTAGTCCTCAGACTATTCTTGGCAACATCACCAGTGTCGTAAGCACCACCATTCCCAGTTAGGCACTTTTTGTCCCTGGCAAGGCTTGACCTTTGTCTGGAACACTCCTTTTGTCCCTAGGGTGGGGAGCTAAGGCTCAGCAAAAGGGCAGAATCAGGAAAGCCTCTATGGTGTGGCTAAAAGGGAGGCCAGAGCCTTGGGGCTCCTTTGCTGCCTTCTCCCAGGTTCTAGTTGTCTTTAGATTTTAATGGCTCTTACTGCTGTTACTTAACAGTATTTCTGGCCAGGCGCAGTGGCTCACACCTGTAATCCCAGCACTTTGGGAGGCTGAGGCAAGCGGATCACCTGAGGTCAGGAGTTGGAGACCAGCCTGGCCAACATGGCGAAACCTCGTCTCTACTAAAAATACAAAAATTAGCTGGGTATAGTGGCATGCGCCTGTAATCCCAGCTACTCAGGAGGCTGAGGCAGGAGAATTGCTTGAACCTGGGAGGTGGAGGTTGCAGTGAGCCAGGATTGTACCACTGTACTCCAGCCTGGGCGACAGAGCAAGACTCTATCTCCAAAAACAAACAAACAAAAAAAAACAGTATTTCCCTCTGGTCAATTTTGCATGGGCATCTGTTTCAGGCAGGGTTCTTTATAAAACACTCTGATGCCTGAAGGACACTCTCTGGTTATAGTATTTGTTTCATCCATGAAATGTTTAAATATTGCAACTGGCTTGTGATTAGCTACTGAAACAGGCCCTTTAACATGCAGTGCCTCTCCGACCGAGTATTGGATGAATTCGTATGTAATGGACTATGATCATTTTCTGTCCGTGTTTTCTATTACTATATGCTGGTTTTTTGGAGCAATAAGATTATCTTTTTTTCTGTTTGAATCCTTTACAGTTTTTGATAAGAACTATGGCATTTGTTCTTTGTTGGTAAAACTCCTGAAAATAACTCACAACTCCAGTGCTGCACTCTGGCACGTAGATTGTTTTGAGGATTGGCTGGTTGGTTTAGAACACTAATTTACTTGTTATAAACCAAACTCTGGGCTGATAGTCGTAAATTCCACCTCATGGGGCTGTTTTCTCTGTTAACAGTGAAAGCTGGGCCAGGTGCAGTGGCTCACACCTGTAATCCTGGCACTTTGGGAGGCTGCTGTGGGTGGATTACTGGAGCCCAGGAGTTTGAGACCAGCCTGACCAACATAGTGAGACCCCCGTTTCTATAATAAAAATAAATAAATACGATAATAAAACCAGAAAGCAGGCATTTTGGTAACAGCCTGCTGAATTTTAAGGTGAGTCAGGGTGACTTTGCAGAATGCATGCTTGCACTGAAACTCCTCTGACCACATATCAGTGGCACAGACTGAACAGTTTGCTATAGGATCATGTGCTGAGTATGTTGATCACTTTGCTGTGGCCCAGGGCATCTGTACCTTTTGGACAAGATTATGATAATTCAGACGTGAAGTAAAATGCCTCCCTCAGATGGCAAAAAGCCAACCTGTTTGCAAAATCACCCTTATTAAAAGGTGGCATGACCGTGGCCCCTCCCTCCTGTTAATTTGCATCACCAACCAAACCAAATCATACCTGGGCCTGTTCAACTGGCCTTGAAAACAGTTTACTGTTTCTTTCCCCTTCGCAGCATTTTTCAGTTTCCAGCTTTGTCATTCTGTGGCCTTTGCTGTGACAGTGCAGGGAAGGGTTAGAAATCCTGTCGCCTCCATCCACAAAAGCAGTTTCATGCCCTGTGATAAGATGTCTCCTGTTCTTTCCCAGACTATCTCCTTAAGCCTTTCAAACCAAGCCCCTTGCTGTTGGGGTAATCACCCTTCAAGCTGCCTTGCTGCCCCTCTCTCCAGTCAAGCCTGATAGTAGCAATAACTGAGAAGCACTACACCTGACTGGCTGGTTGAGGGTGAATCTTCGATGTAAAGTTTTTTATGAAGATATATTTTAAATATTTCATATCCCATCAAGTTGCAGGTTAACTTTGTCGATCACAATGTGTCATGATACGTTGCACCCAAAAGGGGCAGAAACACAGGCGATGAGATATGAGAGGTGGCGCCATGGTGCTTTGGAGGCATTGGCACAATGTGACCCTCTGTTGCTTACATTCATAAGCCAGTGGTGGGAGTGGCCTCGGAGTAGGTGGCAGGGGCTTGTTGAAGGGATTGAAAGCTCTCCTAAGCCAGGCATGGTGGCTCACACCTGTAATCCCAGCACTTTGGGAGGCCAAAGTGGGAGGATCACTTGAGGCCTGGCCAGCCTGATCAACATGGTGAAACCCCGTCTCTACTAAAAATACAAAAATTAGCTGGGTGTGGTGGTGCACACCTGTAATCCCAGCTACGTGGGAGGCTGAGGCAGGAGAATCGCTTGAACCCGGGAGCACACAGGTTGCAGTAAGCTGAAATCATCAAGATCATGTCACTACACTCCAGCCTGAGTGACAGAGTGAGACTCCATCTCAAAAACAACAACAAAAAACCCAAAAAGGTCTTCTAAGTGTCATGTTCAACACCAAAAGGGAATAGGCAAAGGTGACTCCAGAAGTTCATTTGTGACACTTAAATCTCCAGATATTTATCACATGTGGGTCTGATTCGGGCTCTGCACTAAATTAACTCTGTGGAAAGTGTCAGTTGCAGAGCCTTCTGTATCGATGAGACTTCCGCCACTTGTCCATGCTGAGCACCCTTCCCTCTTCCTTGGGAGTGTGCCTTCTATTCCTATGTGAGACAGCATGACTGACATAGAGAAAGGATTTGGGCTCAAGCAGACGTGAGATGTGGGTTCATATCTTGGCAACACTCCTGTTGGCTGTGTGATCATGGCAAACCTCGTTTTCATCGCCCGTCAAGTGGAGATGATGAAGGGAAATGGTGCCTGTACAGTGCTCAGCATCTGCTTGGCAGGCGATAGTCTTCCTGCCTCCTTTCTCTTGAGTAAGCCTTTAGAACTTTCCACCTCCTTTAGAGAAGGCAGAGAAATGAATATATTCTGGGCGCCATTTGGAGTCTGGGTCTTTTGTTAAAATTGTCCTGTATTGTGTTGAAAAGTGTCTGTCACCCCCAGTTGCTGAACAAGAGGCTCTGGGAGCATCTGTGATCATAGAATACTGCCGTGCTTATTTTACCTATGTTGAGATCAGTTCACTGACGCCTCATTTTCCACGTGCATCTGTCATGGTCTGGGTACCAGATTGTATTTAGAGAATGGCTCTTGCCGCTGTTATGTATACACAGATCATATGTGTAAACAAGCAAATTAAAGTAAACTGGAGATAACGAAATCCCACACTTCGGTGTTTTGTGTGTTCTTTTCTAATGCTCTTAAGGAAGTGCAGAGCCCAGTAAACCGCAGCCCACTTTGTGAAAGTAGGTAATTCTTTCTCAATTTAACTTATCGTATACAGGTTACTTTACGGCTGGAGTTGCTCCTATTTTTCCCCTTAAGTCTTGTAATATAAATGCATGTTCAGTCATGTATTTTTAGCTTGACTTACTCCTTCCCTCTGTGCCCCTTCGTGTCTTACAGTCCTGAGGTCAGGGTCAGCCAGACTTGGGAGCAGTGGTCCCTTGGCAGAAGGTGAAGTAGGCCTCAGGGAAGCAGCGCTGAAGAGCACTTTCAGAGTTGACTCAGATGAGGTCCCCTTTGCCAGTGCTTTGTAGCCCTGGAGGCCTATACACATGTGAGAGCTTCTTGTGCCTTTTAGTGCTCAGTCATTTGTCAGCCTGACCTGCTTGGCATGTCCAGGAAGTGTCTGTCGAAAGCTCCGTGGCTCCAGGATTAGAATCTCCTCCCGTTGTAGAACGTCCCTGTTCAGAGTCCTTCAGTAATAACTAACCCTCCTTGGGCTCACACTGTGAGCTGGGAGCTGGGGTGGAACGATAAATTCCCTCCCTCATGGAGACTGTGGTTCAAAGTCCATCGTTTTGTAGCTTAAGCTGTGTGCTGGTGAATTTGGTACATCTCTGCCATTGTAGAGTTTTCACTCTCGTGGAGAAGACCCAGTTCCACCATAAAGTGTTCTGAGTGCTGGGGCAAGGTCAGGGCCAAGAACATAGAGCAGGGAACAACCAGCGGCCCTGGAGAGCCAGGGAATATTTTCACAGAAGGCAGCAATTCTTTGGGGTTTTGATGGATAAGGAGGAGTTCAAGCAGTTAGGCAGAGAAGGGAATCCAAGGCAGTGGGGACAGCACACACAAAGGCACATAGATATGTTACCATGATTTTTATGCAGACATCCATTTTTCAAGAAGCCTCACTTTTCCATCATTTTAAAAATCAACCGAGATAGGAAGAAAGGCAGTCTTAAAGGACTGTGAGTGGAGATCATAGATACTCCCTGCTATAACATAAAGAGCACTCAGTGCTGTGGTTTAAATGTATTTTCCAAAGTTCATGTCCTGGAAACTTAATCCCCAGTGCAACAGCATTGAGAGATGGGACCATTAAGAGGTAGTCACGTTATGAGGATTAATCAGAATTAACGCCATTATTTTGGGAATGGGTTTATTACCTTGAGAAGAGCATCCTTATAAAGGATGAGTTTGTCCTCCTATCCCGCAAAACCTTTAGCCCTTTTGCCTTCCACCACAGGATGATGTAGCCAGAAGGCCCTTGCCAAATGCCAGTCCCTTGATCTTGCACTTCCCAGCCTCCAGAACTGTAAGCAGTAAGTCACTGTTTTTTATAAGTTATCCAGTCTATGGTCTTCTGTTATAGAAGAAGAGGACTAAGACGCTCAGCTAGAAGTTAGAGCACCTGGCTTCGAGCTGGGTTTGAGCTGAGTTCTGCTGCTGGTTTTTCCACTCTTCGGTGGTGTGACCTTGAACTAGTTACTCAACATCTCTGGGTTTCAATTTCCTCCTGTAATGAACGATGGGGGTGGACTGGATAATCTCACCAACTCTTTTGAATCTTTTCTACTTGGTTTCTCTGTTCCGCTTGATGAAAAGTTCTTCCCAAGCTGACTGTAGCTTTTATTTTTGGAAACAGCATGAAAAGAAACTCCCACTCAGAGCTGAGGTGGCAGCTGGTTTCCTGGTGAGTGATGGGGGAGCAGACCTCTGGGTGTACTTCGTTGCAGCCCTGCCTCCTTTTTCTCTGCATCAACACACAAATGCAGGCCAGGTCTGGTTGCACACATTCACATGGGTTTACTGGACATGGGGAGCTGGACCTAATTCCCAGAGGAATAAACTGCAGAGGCCTTTTATTTATGTATGTATGTATTTATTTTTAGTATTTATTTGATTTTTTGAGCAGAGTCTTGCTCTGTCACCTAGGCTGGAGCACAGTGGCACAATCTCAGCTCACTGCAACCTCCGCCTCCTTGTTCAAGAGATTCTCATGCCTCAGCCTCCCGAGTAGCTGGGATTACAGATGCGCGCCACCACGCCTGGCTAACTTTTGTATTTTTAGTAGAGACAGGGTTTCACCATGTTGGCCAGGCTGGTCTCAAACTCCTGACCTCAGGTGATTCACCCACCTTAGCATCTCAAAATCTCCAAAATTAAAACATTTTTGATAGCTGTCAAGAAGGTAGGTTCTGTTAGGAGAAACCCTTCACAGTTTAAACACCTTTAGAAACCGTCCCAAAAACCTTGAATATAGTCTCTGGGGAGTTTTAAAGTTGAACACACAGTACAGAAAACAGGTGTTTTCATACCTTAGGAGAAAGGGAGGTAAGTTGTTACCATCTGTTTAGATGGTGACCTACTAGTAGGCCAGGCACGGTGGCTCACGCCTGTAATCCCAGTATTTTGGGAGGCCAAGGTGGGTGGATCAGTTGAGGTCAGGAGTTCGAGACCAGCCTGGCCAATATGGTGAAACCCTGTCTCTACTAAAAATACAAAAAGTAGCCAGGTGTGGTGGTGTGCGCCTGTAATCGCAGCTACTCAGGAGGCTGAGGCAGGAGAATTGCTTGAACCCAGGAGGTGGAAGTTGCCATAAGCCAAGATGGTGCCACTGCAGTGTAGCCTGGGTGATAGAGTGAGACTTCATCTCAAAAAAAAAAGTTATTGGGGCCCTGCCCTAAGAAGCTGCCGTAGCTAATTTCCCACCCTCCACTCCTCTCACCCCTTCCTGCCTTCTGCCTGCATTTCCTGATCATGCTGCATGTGCCAGAACCCCCCTGAGCTGCTGGGGAGTGCTGTGGGTGAATGGTTGGGGACAAAGTGGACTCTCATCTGGAGTTATTAGAAGCACTTGACCTGGAGCCAGGCAGACTGTGTTCCAGTTCTGCCGATCAGCGACTCAGCTGTGCGATCTTGGGCCAATCACTTCATTTTTCTGAGCTGGTTACTCAACTACGAAGTGAGAATAATACTTTCTGCTGCACTAGTCTTCAACTGTCTTAATGAAGTCACGGGTTGGAAAATGTAAGCACCTCAGCACCTCTGGGGGCTACATAATATTATAGTTTTGCGTAAGGATGTCTCTCTCAGAAGCCTGGGCACTATAGCTCCTAAATATCCCCCAACAACCCTGAAATGACTAGTATCATCAATATAATAATAAAGAAAGCAACAATGAATAATATTAATAACTAGCATTTGTTCTAGATTTTTTAATTTAGTGTCTGACATTTTTACTGTATTTTCTCACCTGTAGTTACCAACAACCTAGACCATAGAGAAAATAGCAAAGTCTTTGGCTCCTAACACATCTGATGCTTCATATCCTAGCTCTGCCATTGTATGAGTCAGAGATTGCTGTAATAATAAAACCGCCTTTGCAATATTATAACAGGAAATTATGACAGTGAAAGAAATCAGACCTAACTGACTCCATCTTGCTTTTAACCTTTAAGCTGTCCTTGTTCATTCTTGGGCATAGGCCAAACTTTGGGAAGGAATTCAGTTCCTGGTTTGACTCTGAAACAAAATTGATAATAGCCCTTTCCCGAAAAGACCATCTTCTTGCCTGGGGACCAGTCTGCCTTTGCAGGACTAACAAATTCACTATAAGATTAGAAATTACAGTTAAGGGGTCATGCAGCCTTTGTCTCCAAGAGTCTGAGCCTCCCCAAATTGCTCCTGTTGACAACAACACTGTTGTAAAACCTAAGATCAGTGCTTGAGACATTCTGCTGACACCCCCCAGACAGGTGATCTGGCCCAACAAATTCTGCTGTCCCACCCAGGAATAGAAGATAGCAAGAAAACCTTACTTCAGTCCCCTATGATTCCATCTCTAACCTGAGACAATCAGCACTCCCTACTTCCCAAGCCCCTGCCTGCCAAGTTATTTTTATTTTTCTTATTTATTTTTTATTTTATTTTTTTGAGATGGAGTCTCGCTCTGTCATCCACTGCAACCTCTGCCTCTTAGGTTCAAGCAATTCTCCTGTCTTAGCCTCCCATGTAGCTGGGATTACAGGCATATGCCACCACACCCAGCTGATTTTTTTTTTAAATATAGAGATAGGGTTTCACTATGTTGGCCAGGCTGGTCTCAAACTCCTGACTTTGTGATCCACCCGCCTTGGCCTCCCATGTGAGCCACCGCGTCCGGCCAGTTTTTTGTATTTTTAGTAGTGATGGGGTTTCACCATGTTGGCCAGGCTGGTCTTGAACTCCTGACCTCAGGTGATCCACCCACCTCGGCCTCCCAAAGGGCAGGATTACAGGCGTGAACCACCGTGCCTGGCAAGCCAATTATTATTATTATTATTTTTGAGATGGGATCTCCCTCTGTCACCAGGCTGGAGTACAGTGGTACTATCTCAGCTCACTGCAACCTCCACCTCCCAGGTTCCAGCGATTCTCCTGCTTTTAGCCTCACAAGTAACTGGGACTACAGGCACATGCCACCATACCCAGCTAATTTTTGTATTTTTAGTAGAGACCAGGTTTCACCGTGTTGGCCAAGATGGTCTCCATCTTCTGAGCTGGTGATCTGCCCGCCTCGGCCTCCCGAAGTGCTGGGATTACAGGTGTGAGTCACTGCACTCGGCCCAAATTATTTTTAAAAACTTCGATCCCTGAATGCTTGGAGAGACTGATTTGAGCTTGAGAGACTGATTTGAGTAATAATAAAACTTCGGTCTCCTGCACAGCTGGCTGTGCATGAATTACTCTTTCTTAATTTAATTCCTCTGTCTTGATAAATCGGCTTTGTCTAGGTGTGGGTAAGGTGAACCCATTGTGATTACAGGTGTGTGCCACCATGCCCAGGTAATTTTTATAACTGGGTTACAGTAATGCTTTGTAACAAGCCACCCCCAAATTCATGGGCTTACAAATGCTCACAGATCAGTTGCAGCTCTGCTGGTATGGGCTATCTTCAGCTTGTGAGTTCTGCATCAGGCTGCCTGTTGGCTGCGCTTGGCTCCAGGCCACAAACTTGGCTCTGCTGTTCCACTTGTTTCATTCTTGTGTCCAGACTTAAAGGACAGCAACTACATGGGGCATGCTCTTCTCATGATGGCCACTGGGGCACCGAAGCCTTGGCCAAACCATACAGCACATTTAAAGCCTCTGCTTGGCTGGGCGCGCTGGCTCATGCCTGTAATCCCAGCACTTTGGGAGGCCAAGGTGGGCAGATCACTTGAGGCCAGGAGTTTGAGACCACCCTGTCTTGAACCAACATTGGTGAAACCCCATCTCTACTAAAAATACAAAAAATTAACTGGATGTGGTGTCATGCACCTGTAATCTCAGCTACTCAGTAGAAGAATCGCTTGAACCAGGGAGGCAGAGGCTGCAGTGAGCCAAGATCATGCCACTGCACTCAAGCCTGAGCAACAAGAGCAAAACTGTCTCAATAAATAAATAAATAAGTAAATAAATAAATACTCTGCTCCTGTCACATCCTTCATCTAACATTCTATGGGTCCAAGAAGGTCACATGAACAAGCGCCCCATCAATGGAGCAGGGAACAAACTCTACTGACAGTGAGGGGTCCTGCAAAATTTCATGTCAAAGGCCAGGATGTATAATCCAGTTGGGGAACATGAATAGTCTAAGCTACTACTTTTACCTTGAGTACTTGAACTCTTTAAGCCTCAGTTTTCTCATCCATGAAACATAAAAACTACACTTCTCAGGGTAAGAAATAATTTACATAAATTTCAGACTGCATAGTTAGTAGTCAACGAATGGAAGCTATTATTGTCAGCTCCATTTCAGAGATGAGAAAACTAAGGCCTTTAGGTAATGTAGGTTGCTAGAAAGAAACCAAACAGGTTTTTGGAGCTAGGCTGATGGGATCTGAGTGATGAAGTCTGTGACTTTGGCAGTGAAGAACCAATGAGCTAAAGAAAATATGCCCTTTAGAATCCCTTACCGTCCTCCCCTGAAGGAATTCTTCTGCAATGACGGAGACCTTTCTTAACAGTCTAAATTGTGGGGATGCCCACTACCACAGTCTTGGCAATGTTGTCTGTCTTCCTGACTACTGAACTCTGATAGCCCCGTGTTCTTCATTTCTGAAGCCCCTGATGGCAACTCAGAAGGCTAGGCAGCTGACGGATTTCTGAGTAAATGCTTGTGTATTGACACTTCCTGTCTCCCACTCTAGATTTTCTCCATGATGTTCTGAGAGACAGAATGGGACCAGAAGCCAGGCATGGTGGTGCACGCCTATAGTTCCAGCAACTCAGGAGGATGAGGTGGGGGGATCACTTGAGCCCAGGAGTTTGACGCTGCAGTGAGCTATGATCTCACCACCGCACACCAGCCTGGGCAACAACAGAACGAGACTCTGTCTTTAAAAAAATAAAAATGAGGATAATGGGACCAGGGAAAGGACTCTTGGGGCTCTAGCCCTCTTACAATGGGATCCTGACCAAACCAGACATCACCCCATGCAGGGCCTTGGTATCCCAAATGTAGAACAGGTGAGTGAGGGTTTCTAATGTCTTCCAGTCCAGACTGAGACTACCATTTCCCTTCCTTCCTTCTTTCTTTCTTTCCTTCCTTCCCTTCCCTCCCTCCCTCCCTCCCTCCTTCCTTCCTTCCTTCCTTCCTTCCTTCCTTCCTTTCTCTCTCTTTATCTCCTCTCTCTCTCTCAGAGTCTCACTCTGTTGTCCAGGCTGGAGTGCAGTGTCATGATCTTGGCTCACTGTAACCTCTGCCTCCCAGTTCAAGCAATTGTCCTGCTTCAGCCTCCCCCTAGTAGCTGGAATTACAGGCATGCACCACCACGCCTGGCTAACTTTTGTATTTTTAATAGAGACGGGGTTTTACCATGTTGGCCAGGCTGGTCTCAAACTCCTGACCTCAGATGATTCACCCACCTTGGCCTCCCAATGTGCTGTGATTACAGGCGTGAGCCACCAAGCCTGGCCAGAGTCTGCCTTTTTCTCCAGCGGCCTACCTGATCCTCTTCTCATTCACAGTTATTCCTTAAGCCAGAAGCTGCTGGTCGTCCACCAAAATCTGTTCTCTTCTTCCTTAGCGATAGGCTACCCAACCAGAGACTACATTTCCCAGCCTCCTTTGCAGCAGGGTATGGCCCTCCATTCTTACAGGTGGACTGTGAGCAGAAGTGATATGTCATTCTTTCCAGTCTAGGTCTTAAACTATTGGGCATGTGTTCCTCCTTCCTCTCCTGTCCTAACACATAAACCCAGGCTTCTCATGACCAAGTTTTGACCATGCAGATGAAGACAATGCACTGGAAGGTGAAGTAACAGTTGGAAAGAATGAAGGCAGTGAATGGAGACACTGGCCAGTCTGCACCACTGAGCTTGTCAATGAGAGATAACTGAATTCCCCCCACTCCTTTTAAAGATTTTAGTGATAGGGTCTCACTTTGTTGCCCAGGCTGGATTTGAACTCCTGGGCTCAAGCGATCCTCCTGCCTCAACCTCCCCAAGATAACTGAACTTTTACCCTCTCTCTCTCTCTCTCTTTTTGAGACAGAGTTCCGCTCTTGTTGCCCAGGCTGGAGTGCAATGGCGCCATCTCGGCTCACCACAACCTCTGCCTTCCAGGTTCAAGCAATTCTCCTGCCTCAGCCTCCTGGGATTACAGGTGTGCACTACCATGCCTGGCTAACTTTTGTATTTTTAATAGAAATGGGGTTTTACCATGTTGGCCAGGCCGGTCTCGAACTCCCGACCTCAGGTGATCCATTCTCCTTGGTCTCCCAAAGTGCTAGGATTACAGCCATGAGCCACTATGCTAGGCCAAGATATAGTATCTGGCTTTCTACTGGGCCTTGATAGAGACTGCACACCTGACCGTGAGACACCAGGTGACTATACAACCTGCTCTCCTCATCATGAACTGGGTATCATCTGATCCATCAAGCCATAAAGCTAAGCATATACAGCAACATTCTATCATCAAGTGAAAGTGATATAGCTCAGACAATGGCATCTATTCCACCACATTGCTGCCTCTTCCTCAGTCAACACCAGAGTCCTCATGGCAAATTCCCTATGATCAGTTGACAGAGGAAGAAAAAACTCATGCCTGACGCCACCTGGAAGTGGATGGTTGCAGCACTACAGGAATGCCCTGAAAGACATTGCAGAAGGCAAATCCTCGCAGTGAACAGAATTGCAAGCGGTATGTCTGCTTGTCTGCCTCACCAAGATAGAGACAGAAGTCCAGGAATACAAATCTGTACATATGCATGGGACGGATGGTTTGGCTGGATGCTCATGAACATGGAAAGAAGATTGGAAGACTGGTAGCAAGGAGCTCTGTGGGAGAAGGAATGTGGATGGGCCCCTAACAGTGGACACAGAATGAGAGGATATTTGTGTCCGATGCATGTTTCCCCAGAAAGTACCCACTGTGGAAGAAACCATTGCTCAATAAACCTATAGACAAGATGCCTTGTTCTGTAGCTTGTCTGTCGTTCTCTTTCCCCAGCCACTCTAGTGCTTGCTCAATAGGCTTATGTACAAAAGGGCCACAGTAATTGAGCTAGAGGTTATAGATAGATACAACAACTCGGATTTCCTCTGATTTAGCGAATCAAGGCTGATTTAGTGAATACCACTGCTGAATGCCCAGTGTGCGCAGTTCCTAGTATGACACAATTCGCCATAGGAACCGGCTATCCATGGCAGATGGATCCCACTGAACCCCTTCCATCACAGAGAAGAGGAAGAAATTATAGCTCCTAAGAGCGGAGTACATCTATTGGGGAACAATTCAGTGAAGTTAGAAGTTGAAACTGCTGTTGGCCATTTTGAGCTCCTCATACCCTTGAAACTACAGGCAAAGTAGTGTGTTTCTCTACATGCTGGGATGATTGAGCTGATTACAAGGGGTAAAGTGGGTTGCTCCTGCACAGTGATAGCATGGAAGAATAGGGGATTGTCTGCGGTGCCCCCTCATACTTCCACATCCAATAGTAATGGAAGACTGTAGCAATCCAAGGACCACCAGAGTCTGAGTCACGTCACCAGGTAAAACACCCCAACTAACTGAGATGCTGGCTGAGGGCAAAGAGAACCTAGAATAGCTAGTGAATAAAGAGAAATTATAAATATCAACGGTGGCCTTGGAATCAATTACAGAAATGAGACCTATAGCCGCTATGAGTATTTTCTTCTTTGCTTGGGGGGTGTGTGTGTGTGTAATTGAATATAAGGAATGCTAGTGATGGTCAAATTTATGTTTTCATTGGTGTATTATAGTAGATTGAGGTATGGGTGTGATCTCTGGAGCTAGAGGAGGAATGAGAAGAGAATCCAGCGTGATCTAGAGTGATGTTACTGGCCGATGGGGCTTTGTGAGTCTCATTTTTGGAGAAAGGCTTAGCATGTTCTCATTCCAGAAAGGCAGTAGATCCTGTTAGGATTGAATATGATGTTCTTGAGTGGAAGTTGAATGTAGCGTGGGCAGGATCTGTGTGAATGTTTGATTAGCCGAGGAAATGGATGGTGCCCGACAGTGTTCATGGTGTCTAAGTTCCACTTTCGCCCTGTCTTGACCCTAGATGACTAAGCTTTCTTTTTACCTTGATGAAAAAAGATGTGCAAATTCTTATTACTTTTTTTGCAAAGTAAATAAAACTATCCCCTATATTCTGTACATTATACTCCTGATTTAATGTTCTTTGGGCATTTTAAACATACTTTTCTCTCTGGGAAATTGGGTTGGGGGGCAAGTGCCCTGAATACCCCCGAGGTCCATATATAGGTTTATTTTATTTTCTAGAGATGAGGTCTCACTATGTTGCCCAAGCTTGTCTTGAACTCCTGGCCTGGAGCAATTCTCCCACCTTAGCCTCCCAAAGCACTGGATTATAGAGGTGAGTCACTACACCTGTCCCTTGCACAGGTTAATGAGAGCAAATGGTTGTAGGCATGCCCCGTAACCTGTGAAATGCTGTCCTGAATGAGCTGGGTTAATGTCAAGGTCAGAGCCCTGGAAAGTCAATGTGGAAGCCAGCCCCAGACCCAGCAGCTTGAGACCGGGAGTCAACTCTTGCTGGCTCTTGTGAAGAACTGAGACTGAGACCTCACATCTGTATCCTGCCGGCTCCAGCCCTTGGCAGTGAGAACTGGATGGACAACACAGGTTTAGAAATGAAAAGCAACTGCTCCTCCTGGATGCTTTATTGGGACTTTCGGTGGTTTCTATGCATGAGCAGCAGTGACACCAAGACCCTTTCCCAACATGCAAAAGGCACAGGAAAGTGAGACCGGACCAGGGCGGGTGGCGTGGATGTAGAGACTGCAGCCCCGGGAGTGACGGGAAGGGTGGGTATTGAAGGAGATGACTTGGGCAGAGGCTGGGAGGGGGACCTAGGTTTGTCCCCTCCAGATCCGCCCCTGCACTTGGGCTGGACTGACCCTCTGAGAGAAGGTCAACATGGCTTTTAGTGAAAGTCTCACCTCACAGGGTGGAAAAACTCAAGGTAGGAAGAGGATGGTGGCTGCTGCTTTCAGAGGTTTCTATTAAAGCCAAACCCAACACACGGGCCAAATCAGAAGGGCAATGAGAGGGTGTGCTCATGGTGTCCGTCCCCACCATGGCCTGGTTTTTGGGTGTCACTGCCTTGGCTCAAGCCAGTGCTGTCTCAGTCCATGTCCAGGAGAAGCGTGAAGCCCCTTCTGATCTTCAGGGACCTCCCATGGGGTCTCCGGTTCTCCAGCCCCATTCAGAGGTACCGGTTAGAGGAGTTGAGTCTTGATGTTGGCTTTGTCCTGTGGAAGAGTTCCCTGGGCAAGAGGGAAGGGGAGGCGAGCGAGGGTCAGGCCCTCTGAGCCCCCAGCACCTCCCAGAATCTGGGCCCTGGTGGATGAAACCTCCTGGGACTCACCTCAGTTCCTAACCAGTCCCCACAATTCCGTCTTGAGACCTTGAATCGAAAGAAAAGGCATTCGTGTTTTGTTTCTGGTTTTTGTTCTCTCTCTCTTGCTTCCTCTCTCTCTTTTAGTAGAGCCGTGGCCTTGAGTCACGGTATCGGCAATGTCTACTTCTAAACTATGGAAGGTTTTCACACTGATGATATTATTACTCAGAATGAAGGGCGGGGAGGGCTGTCCAAGTGTTCATGAGACAGTGAGTTACTGAGAGCTCATGGGGAATCACACAGCACAGAGACACTGACAGTCAGACACCAAGCCCCAGGCCTGGCCCTAGATGTATTTTTTCTTGAGGTACCAGTAGGCAAAGTAGCCCATCCCGCCCAGGGAGCCCATGAGGAAGGATGCCCCGAAGAAGGATGGAGGTTTCCTCTTGACCAGCCGGAAAGCATTGGGGATGACGGCCGACAGCAGGGTGGTGTGGATGTCACCCAGGACTTTCCGGAAGGCAAAGCGTCTCTGGACCCTCTCAAAGAAGGACTGCAGGTTGGGCCGGCTGCCATCTTCCCAGTATTTCTTGGACAGTCCCAGGAACTTGAGGCGGTGCAGCGTGGCTCCCAGGAGGACATCAGCAAGGGTGAAGGCACAGCCACAGAGCCACAGCTCGCATTTCTGCCCTAGAGATGAAGAGAGAGGAGGCAAGGGGATCAACCTCCCCTAACACACATGCTTACTTCTCTCCATGAGCTCCTCTGGCTTTTGCATGCCTGCCCGAGGATTTCCCGAGGGTTACTAATTCCTGTACAGCTTCAGTGATTTTTGCCGTATACTCATACTACTTCTATTATTATTTTTTTCTTTAAATCGACTTTTTTTTTTCCTTGTTTTTTTTTCTTATTCTCATTTTACACCTGATACATCAGCTGACTTTTAAAGTGCAAATGTGTGGCCGGCGTGGTGGCTCACACCTGTAATCCCAGCACTTTGGGAGGCTGAGGGGAGTGGATCTTTTGAGGTCAGGAGTTCAAGACCAGCCTGACCATAATGGTGAAACCCCATCTCTACTAAAAATATAAAAATTAGCTGGGCATGGTGGTGCACACCTGTAATCCCAGCTACTCATGAGGCTGAGGCATGAGAATTGCTTGAACCTGGGAGATGGAGGTTGCAGTGAACAGAGACTGTGCCACTGCACTCCACCCTGGAGAACAGAGTGAGACTCCATCCCAAATAAATAAATACATAAATAAAGCGCAAATATGTGTCTTAAAACTCTGGACACATATACAACTACCCCTTTGACAGTTCCACTTGGTGTCCACTCTGCATTTCAAATTGAATATGGAATTCCTGATTGTCACCCCCAGAGCCACCATGCTCATCCCCATCTCAGTAATGGAACCTCCACCCTTGCAGTTGCTCTGCCCAAAAGCCTTGGTGCCACCATGCATTCTTTTCCTTTTATTTTGAGATGGAGTCTTGCTCTGTCACCCAGGCTGGAGTGCAGTGGCACGATCTCAGCTCACTGCAACTTCCACCTCCTGGGTTCAAGCGATTCTCCTGCTTTAGCCACCCTAGTAGCTAGGATTACAGGCGTCCGTCACCATGTCCAGCTAATTTTTGTATTTTTTGTAGAGATGAGGTTTCACCATGTTGGCCAGGCTGGTCTTGAACTCCTGACCTCAGGTGATCCGCCTGCCTCGGCCTCCCAAAGTGCTGGGATTGCAGGCGAGACCTACTGCATCAAGCCCCACCATGAATTCTCTTCCATCCCCACATACAATTTGTCAGCAATTTCCATCAGTGTTATCTTCAAATACATCCAGAATCTGATACCGCCTCTACCTTTACTGTCCTTGTCCAAACAACCGTTATCTTCTAAGTTACCACAATGTCCTTTAAAAAGGTCTCCCTGTTTCTGCCCTTGTCCCCTGGAGTCTATTCTTAGCACAGCAGCCAAAGTGGTCATGTTAAAATTTAAGTGCCGGATAATGTCACTTCTCCCTTCTCAAAACCCTCTGATGATGCACCATTGTGCCAGAGGAAAAGCAGAAGCCCTTCCATGCCCTGTAAGGCCCTCTGTGATCTGGCCTCCAGGTCCCTTTCAGACTTTAGATTCTGCTTCCTTCCCCCTTCCTCACTCTTCTCCAGCCACAGTGGCCTCCTGCAGCTCCTCCCATCAGGCACATTCCTACCACAGGGCCTTTGCCCTTGCTGTTCCCTCTGCCTGGAACAGTCTTCTGTGTAGCCACGGAGCTCATTCCTCTGCCTCCTTCACATCTTTGTTCATTTGCCATCTTCTCCTGGGCTTCCCAGACCACCGATTTAAAATGAAAGTTTTGGTCGGGTGCTGTGGCTCACGCCTGTAATTCCAGCACTTTGGGAGGCCTAAGTGGTTCTACTAAAAATACAAAAATTAGCCAGGCGTGGTGGCGGGCACTTGTAATCCCAGCTTCTTGGGAAGCTGAGGCAGGAGAATTGCTTGAACCTGGGAGGTAGAGGTTGCAGTGAGCTGAGATTGAGCCATTGCACTCCAGCCTGGGCAACAAGAATGAAACTCCGTCCCAAAATAAATACATAAATAAAAATAAAAGAATAAAATGGAAGGTTTTTTGTTTGTTTGTTTGTTTTTGAGACAGTCTCATTCTGTCTGGGACTACAGGCATGTGCCACCATGCTCGGCTAATTTTTCTTGTATTTGTAGTAGAGACAGGGTTTTACCATATTGGCCAGGTTGGTCATGAACTTCTGACCTTGTAATCTGCTGGACTCGGGCTCCCAAGGTGCTGGGATTACATGTGTGAGCCACCGTGCCTGGCTAAAATGGAAGTTTTAAATGGCAATGGTAAATTGGTAGCTGTGAAGCCCAGGAGAAGATGGCACGTGAGTGAAGATGCGAAGGAGATGGAGGAAGACCTTACCCCGGCAGTCACTTTCCCCTCCCTGCTTTGCTTTCCTCCACGGAACGTAGCGCCACATTGCACCATCTACTTGACGTACTCATTTTGTTTATTGTCTGTTGTCCTCTACAAGAGTGGAAACTCCATGAGGGCAGGGATTTTGGTCTGTCTTGTTTGTGGCTATATCCTCTGCATCTAGAACTGTGCCTGGCATACAATAGGTGCTCAGTAAATCCTTACTGAATGATTGATGAATAAAAAACTAAACTGTATCATTAACAGTAGCATTAAACGATTTGCTACAAACTATCTATAATGGTAAAAGTAAACGTAACAAAAACAAAACAAATGCGATTAAATTCCAGCTGGATACTACTGCCCATCAAAGTCTCTGTGCCCAAGACTGGTTTATTTCTTTTCTTTCTTCCTTCCTTCCCTCGCTCCCTTCCTCCCTCCCTCCCTTCTTCCTTCCTTCTTCTCTCTCTGTTTCTTTCTCTCTCTTTCTGGACAGAGTCTTGCTCTGTCACCCTGGAGTGCAGTGGCACAGTCTCGGCTCACTGCATCCTCCACCTCCAGGGTTCAAATGATTCTCCTGCCTCAGCCTCCTGAGTAGCTGGGACTGCAGGTGTGCACCACCACGCCTGTTTTTGGTATTTTTACTAGAGATGGGGTTTTGCCACTTTGGCTGCTCTCAAACTCCTGACCTTAGACGAGCTGCCTGCCTCGGCCTCCCAAAGTGCTGGGATTACAGGCGTGAGCCACCACACCTGGCCTCATTTTGTTTTTAAGAAAGGGGCAGATATTAAATACATATTATAAAGGGGTTAAGCACTAACATCTTACTAATACTCTTTGATGTAATCAAAATAGGATAACTCTCACAATGTGGTTTTATATTACTTATCACCAGTTTTTGTGTCATCTAAATTTATTTTTTTATTTTTATTTTTTAGCCTCCACCTCCCTCTGTGTCATCTAAATTTAGCCTGACTGTCACATTTGGGATTAAGAAGGAAAAAATTAGTGTGCACTTTTAGGAAACACTTGTTTGTGCAATATTTCCTCCCAGTTGCTTTGACCTGAAATTCTGGAGTGCCTTTGCTCTCCTACGTTGCCTGTTTGCTCAAAAATCTTTAATTCTCCCCACTGACTACACCTCTATGTCCAAGTTTCTGTGCCGAGCTGTCAAGCCCTTTCAAGCGTCAGCTTAGCTCTAATATATGTCTCTAATCTTGACTTCTTGTGAACTGCCCATTGGTCCACTGTTTTCCCCAACAAGCTGCCCACTTCAGCCTCCGGGCCTTTGTCCCTGCTGTACCCCATGCCCAGAATGCTCTCCTCTCCTTTCACTTCCTGTGAGGGCTGCTTTCCTGGGGAGCTTGCCTCTGCACCTTTGAACAGGCTGCTCCTTTCAGTTCAGAAACTCCATGAATACAGTGCTTCCCACCCTCAAAACCTGAGCCCCCTCCTTCTGCTCGGCATCTTCTTGGTCACTGATTCATTCATTCAGCAAGTGGTTACCTGGCAGTGCGTACTGGGCATGAAGACGTGACACAACAGTGTCTCCCCTCAAGAGGCTCACAGTCATGGGGCTAGGGGGCAAAGTGTAATGAAGGCTCTCATCAGAAGTTTATCCTTGAATAGGTAACCTTCAAGGCACCTGATGAAGCCAGGCACAGTGGCTCACATCTCTCTCCTTTACTTTGGGAGGCTAAGGCAGGAGGATTGCTTGAACGTAGGAGTTTGAGATCAGTCTGGGCAACATGGCGAGACCCCCTTCTCTACAAAAAATTTAAAACATAGCCGAATATGGTAGCGTGTGTGCCGAATATGTGTGCCTGCGGTCCCAGCTATTAGGAAGGCTGAAGCAGGAGGATGGCTTGAACCCAGAAGGTCAAGTTTGCAGTGAGGCTCGTTCACACCACTGCACTCCAGCCTGGGTGATAGAGTGAGACCCTGTCTCAAAAACCAAAAACAAACAAACAAACAAGACACCTGATGGGCCCTTGAGGAGAGATAATGAGTTGGGAGTTAGTGATGCAGGTTCCAGGCTCAGGGAAGCACCGTCAGTATGGACGTGGTATTTAAAGCCGGGAGAGTACACAGTATCAGTGTAGACAGACTTGGGAATAGGGGAAGGGACTGAACCCGAGGCCTCCCTTGACACCAAGAGAAACCAGCACAGATAAGAAGGAGTCATCTTTGAGGCAGGCGAAGAACCAGGAGAGTGATGTCCAGGAAGCCAACTTAGGACAGGGTTCTGAAGAGGAGACAGTGCTCTGCTGTGTTCAAATGCAGCATTGAGGTCAAATAGGAGGCCTGAGAACTGGTTTGACTGGCAAACTGACTGGCGACCCTGGCAAGGCAGCTGGAATAGAATGCTGACTTAAGAGCCAGCTTGGAGGGAGTTCAAAGAGAAAGAGAAGAGAGGAATTGGACATGGTGAACAAAGATCACTCCTCCAAGGAGTTTTGCTAGAATGGGGAGGATGGGCCAATGGGGAGAGACAAGTCAAGAGCATTTTCATAAGCTGGGAGGAATAAAACAGCATGTGTTTGGAGCTGATGCTGCAGAGAGGGGAAAAGATTCTACGGGGAAGAGTGGATAGAATTACGGATGTGGTGTTCTTACAGGGATGAGAGTGGATGGGATCTAGTGCACTAGGGAAGGGACTGGTCTTAAAGGACAATCCCCTCCATCCTTGGACAAGGACAAGAACAGTGCCTCCTTGGTAACAAGAGGGCAGATGTGCTACCATGTTTCATCCAATCTAAGTTACTATTAAATGTAAGACACTACCCAAAAGTAAGAAAGGAGAACTAAACTATGACTGTAAGAAACATTCCAATTTCAGAGATGCTAAGATGTGGTCTAACAAAGATGCATCTCAGAATTGATGAGTTACAGAGCTGTGAAGATCTCTTTCTAATGCTTTGATTTTCTCAGTGACGTATTGCCATTGCTTTTAATATTTTTGCACTAATCTAAAGTGATCGGTTGTGAGTGAGGATGTGGGGGAGGTGGCTGGAGGGCTGAGGAGGGTAAGCAGATATGCATGTGGATATCCACTCCCATGGGCATCTGTGTCCATGTGTTGTGGGATTACCACACGTGTGATTGCAGTGTAAGCCCAGGCGCATCTGGATGTTTGCCGCAGACATGTTCACTGTTATGTTCATGCCTGTGTTTATGTTTGCAGGCAAATGCTGATGGCCTTCTATGTGGGTCCATGTTTGTGTGTGGGAAGTGATCTGACATGTGACCCCTTCTCTGCCCCCCTCCCTTCTCTTCCAGTTGTGTGTTCCCTTTGCAAACCCCAGGCCTGGGTGAGCCCCAACTGCACTTCCCTGGGTCTGCCAGCTGGAGGCGATCATCTCACAATGAGGCCAACGGGTTACACTTTAAAGTCAGGACCACAAAGCTCAGGAGGGCACTCAGTGCTCTCCAGGGTCCTATTATATTTCTTGAGTGCTTCCTGCTCCCTGTGGAGACAATTGCATTTTTTCACCCTCTCTTCTCATGCTTCTCACACCCTGTCCCTCTCAGCCAATGACATCACCTCATGCTTCCTTCAGAAGATAGCAGCTTTCAGACGTGAAAGCCGACGCTCCCCACCTCGATGCTCATGACCCCGTGATCTCAAGACTCCAGGCCTGGGTACTCCTCTCTGCCTTGGGGTGTCCCTGAATCCTGCCTGTGCCTTGGTCAACAGTCCCTCTATGGAGCAATCTTCCATCTCCCTGGTTTGCAGACGTCCATGCTGCCGATGCGGACACAATGCAGGGCGCCTCCTACCCCGCAGCCAAGCCCTCCACGGGTCCTTTGCACCTGTTCCGCAGCACGTCTCCGCATCTCTTCAGGTTGCCTTTCTAGGTCCTCCTCCCCCTTCTCTATGTTGTTCTGCACCCTAGGAAACTGATTTGCTGGCTACACCCCCTGGGGCTCATGCCCTCTGGTTCTGGAAAGTTAGGCAAGTAGGAAGCAGGGGCGGGAGAGGCAGGAGGGCAACAGTGACATCGGACTGACTTCCCTCAGCTCCTCTCTGCAAGTCACCACGGGCTAGCAGCGACCACCTCTGTCCAGGTATCTGAATCTGCTTTCTTGACCCCGTGATCTCAAGATTTCAGGCCTGAGGTACTCCTCTCTCTGCCTTGGGGTGTCCCTGCATCCTGACTGTGCCTTGGTAAACAGCCCCTCTCTTGAGCCCTCTTCCATTTCCCCTGTTTGCAGAAGTCCTTTGTTTTCTACCAGGCCCCTGCCTGAACCACACTCCTCTTGTCTTTGTGGCCTCTGCGTCACTGTCCTCCTTTCCACTGCACTGTTTCCACCAGCATGAGAACACGTTTGTACATCTCCTGCCTAAAAACAATTCCTCCTGTCACCTCATGTCCTTCTTCAGCCACCATCCCCTTCTCTGTTGGCCTCTACCCTTCTCAAAAGAGGTATCTGTGCTCACCGCCTTCATTCCTTGCCTCCCATGTACTCTTCAGCCCATTCCAATCTGGCTTTTGCCCAGGTTTCAGTAAAATGCTTTTGGCAAGGTCACCACTGACATCCATGGTAGAAAGCTGAGGGCATGCTTTCCTATCCTGGCTTGCTCAAGCTCCAGCAGGACTGACACCATTCTGCCTCCTTAAAACCCCATCCTCCCGCAGTTCCTCCTAACACGAGGGTCCTCCTACCTCACTGGCCACTCCTCAGTGGACTTTGCTGGCTCCTCTGCCCTGATCCCCACTCAGTGTGGGAGAACCTCTGCACAGATGTGGTAGTTATGATTATGATGATTATTACTATTACTATTTGAGACAGGGTCTCACTCTGTCTCCCAGAAGACGGCTCACTGAAGCCTCAATCTCCCAGGCTCAAGCAATCCTCTTGCCTCAGCCTCCTGAGTAGCTGAGACTATAGGCACATACTACCTCACTCAGCTAATTTTTGTATTTTTTTTTTTTTGTGGAGACAGAGTCTTACCATGTTGCTCAGACTAGTGTCAGACTCCTGGGATCAAGTGATCCTCCTGCCTCAGCCTCCCAAGTAGCTGGAATTACAAGCGTACATGACCATGCCTGGCCCAGGTGTGGTAATTTTAAAGTACACCCACAAATTACTTGATCTACTCCCCACTTCAGTGGAGCCCAATTCTCATCCCCTTGAATAGGGGCTACATTTTATGACTTCTTTTTTTTTTTTTTTTTTTGAGATAGAGTCTCACTCTGTCACCCAGGCTGGAGTGCAATGGCACAATCTTGGCTCACCGCAACCTCTGCCTCCCAGGTTCAAGCAATTCTCCTGCCTCAGCCTCCCGAGTAACTGGGATTACAGGCATGTATCACTATGCCCGGCTAATTTTGTGTTTTTAATAGAGATGGAGTTTCTCCATGTTGGTCAGGCTGGTCTTGAACTCCCAACCTCAGGTGATCCGCCCACTTTGGCCTTTCAAAGTGCTGGGATTATAGGCGTGAGTCACTGTGCCCGGCCATATTTTATGACTTCTAATGAATGATGGGGCAGTGACTTCCAGTGGTAGATCATAAAAGACATTGTGGCTTCTGCTTTTTCCCTTTCTCTGGGATCACTTGCTCAGAGAAAGCCAGTGGCCATGCTGTAAAGGAAACTGAGCAGCCTATTGAAAGGCCCATATGGTGAGGAACTAAAGTCTCCTGCCAACAGCCAGCAGGGAACAAAGGCCTCTAGCTAAGAACCACGTGAATAAGCCAGCTTGGAAGTGGATCTTCCAGCCCCAGTCAAGCCTTCAAATCACTGCAGCCCCAGCTGACAACTTGAAGGCAACTCGCATCATGCAACCCTGATTCAGAGCTGCCCAGCCCAGCTGCTCCAGAACTCCAGATCCACAGTAAATGTGGGACATAGTAAATGATTTTAAGCCAGGAGTGATGGCTCACGCCTGTAATTCCAGCACTTTGGGAGACTGAGGCAGGTGGATCACCTGAGGTCAGGAGTTCAAGACCAGCCTGGCCAACATGGTGAAACCCCATTTCTACTAAACTATACAAAAAATAAGCCGGATGTGGTGGCAGGTGCCTATAATCCCAGCTGAGGCAGGAGAATCAATTGAACCCAGGAGGAGGAGGTTCCAGTGAGCTGAGATGGCACCACTGCACTCCAGCCTGGGCAACAAGAGCGAAACTCCATCTCAAAAAAAAAATTTTAAATTTAAGACACTAAGGTGGACAGCAATTTCTTATGCCACAATAGAGAACTAATACAGCAGTCCCGATTCCTCTTTTTGTCTCTCTCCACTCTCTTCTTCAATGGAAACATCCAATTCTATAGCTTTAAACACCATGTATTGGCTGAGGACTCCTGAATCTCCAAATTCTGACCTCTCCTTTGAGAGTCAGGCTGGAATGTCTAATGGCCTCTGTGACATCCTCTCTCAGGTGTCTCAAACTCACTGTCTCCTAAACTGATCTCTCAGGTCCCCCTTGCCCATATCAGGAAATGGTACCATTAGGTAGCTTGGTCCAAGCCCCAAGAATTGCCTTTGATTGTCTTTTACCTCACTCCTAACCTCCCTGCAAGTTCCTGTTCATTTTATCTTCAAAATACTTCTCAAGTCCATTCACACCTCACCATCTCCACTGCAACCCTCTCAGTCCATGCCAACATCATCTCTCCCCTGGGCTGCTGCACCG
The DNA here is from genome assembly GCF_030222135.1 of Aotus nancymaae. Classification (NCBI taxonomy): domain Eukaryota; kingdom Metazoa; phylum Chordata; class Mammalia; order Primates; family Aotidae; genus Aotus; species Aotus nancymaae. Next base: position 23,892,461 of record NW_026988442.1, on the reverse strand, counting down.
GCCTCCCCTCGATCTCCCTTGAAGTTCATTTTTACACAGCAGTTGGAATCCTCTCAAACTGGAACAACTCAGCCCTATGGAGACTGCAAACAGGGCCATGCATTCCTTCCGTTCCTGTATGCATGCCACTTTGCAATGTGTGCCTCTTGATAGCTTTGCTGCTCCTGCCAGCTAAGACTCATGGTTTTCTTTTTCCTCTCTAAGACCGCAAACTCCATGAGAGCAAGAACGAGGTCTGGATTTTGCTCATTAATTTATCCCGAGGACCTGGCATCTAGGAGATATTCAATAAATATTTGAATAAATGAATGAAAAAGAATGGTAATAATAATAATTTTTAGAACATGTCAGCCAGGTACGGTGGCTTATGCCTGTAATCCCAGCACTTTGGGAGGCTGAGGCAGTCAGATCACCTGAGGTCAGGAGTTCAAGACCAGCCTGGCCAACATGGTGAAACCCCGTCTTTACTAAAAATACAAAAATTAGCCAGCATGGTGACAGGCACCTGTATTCCTAGCTACTTGGGAGGCTGAGACAGGAGAATTGTTTGAACCTGAGATCACACCATTGCACTCCAGCGTGGGGAGAAGAGCAAGACTTGTCTCCAAAAAAAAAAAGAATATGTCACTTTGAGCCAGGCACTGTGCAAAGTACTCAAGATGTACTGTCTTAAATTTGCTGGCTCCAAATGCAGGAATGAGGTCAGCCATTCCCCACATGGGAGAGGCAAACCGTCCCAGCTGAGCTTAGCCCACACCGCCAAGCTACATATCATGAACAAATAAAAGGCCCTTCTTTTTAAGTCACTCAGATTTGGAATGGTTTGTTATGCAGCAGAAACTAACTGATACAGGCCCCTTCTCAAAGTCATCCAGGGGCTTCCCACTGTACTTAGTATAAAATCCAAACTTGTAAATGTAGGCTCTGAGGCCTGTGATCTCACCTCACCTGCTCCAGCTCTCCCCTCATTCACACCCCCACACCCTGCTTTTCTTTTTCTTTGAGATGGAGTCTTGCTCTGCTGCCTACGTTGGAGTGCAGTGGCACAATTTCGGCTCACTGCAACCTCTGCCTCCCAGTTTCGGGTGATTCTCCTGCCTCAGCTTCCCAAATAACTGAGATTACAGGTGCCCACCACCATGCCCAGCTAATTTTTTTGAATTTTTAGTAGAGAAGGGGTTTTGCCATGTTGGCCAGGCTGGTCTCAAACTCCTGACCTCAAGTGATCCACCCACCTCAACTTCTTAAAGTGCTGGGATTACAGGCGTGAGCCACCACGCCCCAGCCTATCACCCTTTTATAGAACAGGAAAGAACCCAGAGCTAGTGCTTAAGAACTCAGATTCCAGGAGCCAAAGTTTGAATCCAGGCTCCACCATTGCTATCTGTGTGGCCTCAGGAAAGTCATTGAGTCTTTCTGTGCCTTAGTTTCCTCATCTGTTAAACAGGATCGCCAATATGACTCACCTCCTGGGGTTGTTATGGGGATTAAGTGAGTTGAAATCTGTGAAACACTTAGAACAGTGCCTGACACACAGTAAGGTCTATTAAAGATATAGATTTTTCTGGGCTGGATTGTGACTCTTACAAAATTCACATGTTGAAGCCCTAAGCCTTAGAACAAGCTTGTCCAACCTGCAGCCTGTGGGCCACATGCAGCCCAGGATGGCTTTTAATGTGGCCCAACACAAATTCATAAACTTTCTTAAAACATTTTGAGATTTTTTTGTGATTTTTTTTTTTAAGCTCATCAGCTATCATCAGCATTAACATATTTTCTGTGTGGCCCAAGACAATTCTTCTTCTTCCAATGTGGCCCAAGGAAGCCAAAAGATTGGACACCCCTGCACTAGAATCTCAGAATTTTTTTTGAGAGTGTATTTGGAATCAGGGCTTTTTTGGGATTATAGGCATGTGCCACCACACCTGGATAATTTTTGTATTTTTAGTAGAGATGGGTTTCTCCATGTTGGTCAGGCTGGTCTCGAACTCCTGACTGCAGGTGATCCACTCACCTTGACCTCTCAAAGTGCTGGGGTTACAGGCGTGAGCCATTGCGCCCAGCCAAAAGTTCCTCTTTGAGGTGTATTATTATTTTTTACTCACTTAGTCATACCAGGCTTTGTTTCTAGAAAGGATTTAGGCAGCTGGCTTCAGGATGCATGATGATGTTCCTGTTTGGGACATAAGGTCTCCATGTGTGTCTTGTGCTAGTGGTGTCAGTTGTGAGATGCTGGAAACAGCACTGGACTCATTGAGAATTAACCAGTTCTGGCCCTAACGATGACATCTATGAGCTGCCTGACCTTGGGCAACTCACTTTATCTCTCTGAGCCTCAGTTTTCTCATCTGGAGAATGTGTGTGACTTTAGCTGTCATATCTATTAAGCTCGTAATGAGACAGGCAGTACTCAGCATGTTGAATTTTCACAGGAGTCCAACAAGACAGGATTAAGTTGTATTATTACATCCCATCTTATAGATGAGGAAACTGAGGCTCCAATAGGGAAAGCAACTTGTCCAGGCTTACATAGTTCAGGCAGCAAAGCTGGAACTCTAATTTGAGATGTTCTTAGACCCTGTCTGTTTAGACCCTGGGCTCTACAGCCTTCCCATACACAAAGCCATGCATATGCAGGAAGCTGTTGCAAATGCTCCATAAATTCAAATTATTCAGAAGACAAGACTCATAGGTCTTAAACAGAGCAAGAAGGGAAGGCTCAGAATGAGATTTGAAGAAGGGCCGTGTCAAAGATGGTGTGTAACAGGCAAAATGGAGTGGAGTGCTGGCAGAAGGGTACTCTAGGGAGGGGCTGTGGGAGCAAAAGTGTAGAATTTGAATAAAGTTGGCATGTCAAAGTCCAGAGGCCCAGCTGGGAACAGGAAGAGGCAAGGTCAAGGAGAGTCTGGGTGGATGATGTCTGGCTGGAGCATGAAGGAGCCATAATGCATTCTTGGGCAGGGCAAGTGGGATGGTGTGGTGGGTAGTGGCCATTATCACTCTCATCATCATCTTCACCTCCCTTTACTAAATACCTACTATGTGCTAAGCCCTAATCGAAGCACTGTACGTATATTATTTCACACAATGTCTCAACAGCTCCTTGAGGTAGGTCTTACTATTACAGATGGGAAACTCAAGCTCAGAGAGGGGAGAATCTGACCACAGTTACTTAGCTAGGAAGTGACCAAGTTCTGACTTGAACCTTAATCTTACTCCATAGCCGGTGTTTCTTTTCTTTTTTTTTTTTGAGATGGAGTCTCACTCTATCGCCCAGGTTGGAGTGCAGTGGCATGATCTCGGCTCACTGCAACCTCTGCCACCCGGGTTCAAGCAATTCTCCCGTATCAGCCTCCTGTGTAGCTGGGATTACAGGTGTCTGCCACCATGCCCAGCTAATTTTTGTATTTTTAATAGAGATGGGGTTTCACTGTCTTGGCCAGGCTGGTCTTGAACTTCTGACCTCATGATCCACACGCCTCGGCCTCCCAAAGTGCTGGGATTACAGACGTGAGCCACTGCGCCTGGCCATAGCCCATGCTTCTAACCACCGGGGAGGTCCTCTGAGACCTTTGGGGAAAAAAGAGGCTGAGATTGGGCAGAGCCAGAGTAGGCTGGTGGGCTGCAGCCCCCTTCCCACCCCCCACCCCCCGCCCTCCGGGGTTGACACCCACCCTGGTTCTCCAGCTTCCTCTTCTCCAGCTCGGCCTCGATCTGATCCAGCACCATGGCCAGTTCCCCAAGGATCTTCTTCAGGTAGCTCACGTCATCATGCTCCAAGATCTTGGCCTGCGGGCAGGACAGGGCCAAGAAAAGTTGAGTTGGCCTCAATAGAGCCAGCATGTCCAGGGATGGAAGGAGCTTTGCTAACCTCCTTCTGCAAACCTCCAAATACCCCCTAAGTATATAGGATGCCCCTCCTGTTATGAAGTACCCTCATCTGGTGCCTACAACAGTCCTGCGAGCTTGGCTGTCCTGCCTAGATCGGTATATTCATACACCCAGATGCTGGAGGGCTGGCTGCTAGTGGCTCACAGCTGCGCCTTTTCTCAGCCAATAAGGAGCTGCATTGCCCACAAATACTTGAGAGGTTACTGTCTGCACCCCTCCCTCCAACAATCTGTAGCCAATGTCCCACTGAGATGAGGAGATAAAAAGCTGACTCCTTGCCTCAATGTTAACCACTTTTGTGGTGCCATTTCTGCTCCAGAGCTTCCTGTGGAATCAAATGAGGCTTTGCAGCTTGTTCTTCCTTATCCCTCCCATCCCTCTGCGGTCCCCCTCAGAGCACTCCTTCAATTCCTCCTTTCCCAAGAACCCCTATTTAGTGCTTTGCATTTATTTTTATTTATTTATTTATTATTACTACTACTTTTTGAGACTGTCTCATTCTGTTATCCAGGCTGGAGTGTAGTGGCCCGATCTCAGCTCACTGCAACCTCCACCAACCAGGTTCAAGCAATTCTCCTGCCTCAGCCTCCCAAGTAGCTGGGACTACAGGTGCCCACCATGATGGCTGGCTAATTTTTGTATTTTTAGTAGAGATGGGGTTTTGCCATGTTGGCCAGGCTGGTCTTGAACTTCTGACAAGTGATCTGCCCGCCTCAGCCTCCCAAAGTGCTGGGATTACAGGCATGAGCCACCATGCCTGGCCAATGCCCTGCTTTTAAAGACACACCCTAAGACATGAGGAAAGTGAGGCCCCAGGTCAGCAGTTGCTTACCCAAGGTCAAACAGCTAGTAAATGGCAGGAGACAGGATTGGAAAAGCAAGTCAGGGGTTTTTCCATTTCACATCATCAGCTGATCTTCTACTTAGAACTGCTGATCTTCTACTTAGCTTCTCCTGTTGTTCATTTCCATGGAAGAGATGGTAGGGAAGGGACTCAGCAGGCCTAGGGGCACTCACCATGAGCTTTTTCTGTTTGGAAAGGTAGGGCTCGGAGAGCTGGGGCTCCTCTTCATGGTCCAGTTTCATGAGGTCCGTGGTGGCATTGGCTAAATGTCCTGGGGAGAGAATAGGAAAGGTCCTATTCCTCTGATACCTGGGTTGCTTCCCCATCACTTCCCTCACACAAGTTGAAGTAGGCTCCATCCAAACATTGGTCAGAGAAGTAATACTGTCAACAGCCAACACTTAGGGAGCACTGCAGGCTGTGCCGTAGTGATGGATGAGATGTCATCCTGCCCTGAGCTCAGGCTGGTGAAAGAGACAGACACATAAAGAAATCTCGGCCAGGCACAGTGCCTCATTCCTGTAATCTTAACACTTTGGGAGGCGGAAGTGGGAGGATCACTTGAGCCCAGGAGTTCAAGACCAGCTTGGGAAAAATAGCAAGACCCCTTCTTTTTTAAAAAAAAAAAAGTTAGCCAGGTGTGATGGTGCACACTCTAGTCCCAGCTATTCAGGAGGCTGAGGCAGAGGATCGCTTGAGCCTGGGAGGTTGAGGCTGCAGTGAGCTATGACTGTACCACTGCACTCCAGCCTGGGCAACAGAATGAGACCCCGACTCTAAAAAAATACTAAAATAAATAAATAATACACATCAGCAATATTATAAAATACACATTTTTTAAACATAAAAATAAAAAAAAAAACTCTATGGCACAGCATGATTAATCTGTAGGGAAGAATGGACACAAGGCAGAGGGACCCAGGGGCTGCCTGCCTGGGGCACAAGGGGCTGAGAGGCCTCACAGAGGAGGAGACTGTACGCTTGAGGACGAGTAGGAGATGCCAGAAATCGATAGACCCCACCCTAGACCTGGTCATCTTCCCTGCCTCCCTGCTTCTCCCCTGCATTCTTCCCTAATTACAGCATCCCCTCCCCCACATAAAGCCCAGCCAGATGCCTGGGATTCACTCCCAGCTCCTCCCGCCACCTCACCCCACATCAAGTCAGTCCCAGGTCCTGTTGATTCATCCTCCTCCATCTTTCTCATATTTTCTCACGTTTAACGTCCTCTGTTTAACCCTCTGACTATCTCTTAGTTTAGACCCCATTAACGTCTTACCTGGGTGATTCAACCCACCCTCTGCCATCTCCCCTCTCTCCCTTACAAGCCCTTCTCCCCACCCCTGCCAGAGATACCTTCTTCACACACTTGACCATGCCACTCCCTGTTTAAAACCCATCCCTGGCTCCTCACTGCCCTCAGATAATATCGTATTTCCTCAACTTGCCTTTGAAGAGCCTTCAGGATCCGCTTCCTCTCCCTCTCACCTGCTCCATCTTTCATTGAGTTTCCTCAACTGTCCCTGTCCTAAGATGTAAATTTCAGCCACTCCACATGCTTGCTGTTCCCTGAGTCTGCCAGACCACTCCACACCTCCAGGCTTTTCATACTACTGCTTCTTCCTAAAATAGCCTTATCCTCCTTTCCTGAAAGCCTCCTTCTAGATCCAGCAGAAGATCACCTCCTCCATGAAGCCCTTCCTGATCCTCTAGGAGGTCTGCCCACTCAATGCCTTTGCTTCCCAGTTTATACCCTACAGACTTCTGCCGGGGAATGCAAATACACTAATCAGAGCTGCCATTCACAGCTCCGTTAATCTTGCTGTCTATATGAAAAGAGCCCTCCTGGACTTGTGCAGTTGCTTGCTGTACATGGAGATTTTGGTGCTAATGTAGTTATCGCTGAATATATATGTCTCCCTCTAACACTTGAGCTTCTGGAGAGCAGTGGCTATGTCAGATTCATCTTTGTTCCCTTAAAACCCAGCACAGACCTGTCACAGAGTAGGAGCTCAGTGTGTTGAATGAATGAATAAATGAGTGAATGAATGAATGAATGAATGAAATGAGTGAGTGACTTAGGTTATTTAGCTTCTGTCCTCTGAGATTTCACCACCCACCGCCCATCTCCTATCCTGGCACAAATCCCAGTAAACACACTCCCAGCTCTTTCAGGTTCAGGGTTATATTAAGGCTCTTTGATGTTTTATGAATGTGAAGGTCAAGGACAGCATCTTCTTTCTTGCCTGCCATGTAGTGATGCCCATGTGGCTGGCTTTAGACTCCAGGAGGGCAAGCCAGCCCAAGAGAAGACCTGAAGCTGATTAGGGGGTCACTGCAGGCTGGCTTCTACTCCTTCTGCACTCTGGGACCTCCCTCCCTTCATCCCCCAGCTGGGCTGGAGCCCTGAGATCCTCTCTGCCTCCTCAGAGAAAGACGGGGAGGGAGGGAGTGGGCTGGGTCTCCTCTGGACTCCCACTGCCTTCTAGGCACCTTCAAATGGCTCACGGCAAGATTGAGGGAGTAGTCCTAGCCCCCAGAAGCACTTGGGGACTGCCTCCAGCCCTCAGTCAGTCTCCACCTACCAATAGCCAGGGCCTGCCCCGTTCACTCTTCCCTCAGAGGAGTGATCTTCCTAAAATACAGATCTGACTATGTCACTTCCCATCACTGTCTCTCCACTGCTCTTTGGATAAAATCCAAATTCTGCCAGACCTCCTCCCCAGACACACACCATGACCATTTCCACCCCACCTTGGGCTACACTTGCACTACACTGAACTTCCCCCAGCTCCCCAAACACACCACACCCTATCCTACTCCAGAACGTGAAATAATTCTCCCTCTTCCTTCCCTTCTACTTGCTACACATACTTGGTCATTGCTGCATTTTGGAAGCCTTCTGTGGCCCCAGAGGCTGGGGCCAGCACATGTATGTCCACAACCTCCCTGATCTCCTGCTCACAACACAGTTTGGCACCAGATTAAACATTTTTAAATGAATTCATTTTTGAACAGGTTATACATATATATTGTTAAAATTCAAAGAATATTGAAGAGGATACTATAAAAGTAAATCTCTGTCCTCTCCAGCGGCAGTCTCTTAGTTCTATTCCCCAAAGACAAATACTATTGGCAGCTTCTGTGTATCCTTCCAGAAATACTCCTTGCAGTGCAAGCATCTGTGTGTCCATTTAACCCCCTTCTGAGTACTAATGATAGCACACTAGATTTTTTTTTTTTGACCTTCACTTTTTTCCACTCACTAATCTATCTTAGGGAGCATTCCATACACCTATTAATTTTTAAAAACATCTGCACAGTATTCCATTGTATGGAAGTACCCATAATTTATTTACGCGGTTCCCAATTCATGACAGCTGGGTTATTTCCAGCGATATTCTTGCTCTTGCCAACTATGCTGCAGTGACTGCCTTTGCACATACTTCTTGGTGCACATGTTCAAGTGTAACTGCAGGGCAATCGCCAAGATGGGGGCTATGTTTTGTTTGACATAGAGTGCCAGGCTGCCTTCCTGAGAGCTTGTGTAAAATCAGTTAGTCCTGCACTGCCACTGCCTGGTGACTTGTCTTTCCCTCCATGGAACTTGACCCTGGGATGGCAGAAGCTGTATTTATTCCTGTTTGTCCCCAGTCCCCCGCCCAGGGTCCTTTAAATGTTGTTGAGGGGGCTGTTGCTGGGAGCCGGCTGTGTAGATAAATCCTGACTCTTGGTCACACACAGTGGCTCATCCCAGCACTTTGGGAGACTGAGGCGGGCAGATCACCTGAGGTCAGAAGTTCAAGACCAGCCTGGGCAATATGGCAAAACCCCATCTCTACCAAAAATACAAAAAATTAGCCAGGCGTGGTAGCATGTGCCTGTGGTCCCAGCGACTTGGGAGGCTCAGAGAATCACTTGAGACTGGGAGGAGGCGGTTGCAGTGAGTCAAGACTGCACCACTGCACTCCAGCCTGGATGACAGACGGAGACTCTGTCTCACCAAAATAAAGAAAAAGAAAGAAAAAATTCTGATTCTTGTTCAGTGGCAATGGTTCTCAAGGGACAGGTTGAGTTCTACAACCTGACACCTCCCGCAACCCTGCCTTTGAACGTTAGCCACGTTCCTTTGAGGGGAAGGACAGGACTGTTTACCGAGCATCTATTATCTACTAAGAATCTTCAGGTGTCTTTTGGCTATAGGACCCCGTGGTGATTATTCAAAGCCTAGGCTGTGGTCTGTAAACAGCTGCTGAGGGATTATCTGATTTAATCCAACACCCATTCACCGGGTGTCAGACCTTCAATCCGAGACCCCACTGGGGGCCTTGCCACATCTGGGCAGCCTTCCTTGCTAATCCTAACCCTGAGTTCACTCGATGTCCTTGGCCACCAAGCACAGCCCTGACTGTCTAAGGCTGAAACTCATGTGGGGAGAACAAACCTTGTGGGGACAGACAGCCCCGTAGTCTCTGTATGGGAGGGCAGGGCAAGAGGAGGGGGCAGGGGAGGGGGATGGGAGAGAGACTGGCAGAGAGGGAGAGAGACATATTCTGTTAGAAACTGGGTGAATGAGATGGAAGGCTGGGAAGGCGGGGGTGACGGGGCCCGCAAGCAAGAGGCAGAGAGAGACAGCAAGAGTGAGAGAGAAAGACCAGCAGAGTCAGGAACCAACATAAAGCACTCAGAGAGAAGCAGGGACAAATGGAGAGTGCAAGAGGACAAACGGATAATACAAGAGAAAGGAAGAAGGGGAGGACGGAGGGAGGACGGAAGGAGGCCGAGGAGAGGGAGGGCTTCCTTTGGAAAAAGGAGGGGCAGTGAAGGGCGAAGCAAAGGGGCTGTCTCGCCCCCGGCACTCACTGCGGATCTCGGCTGTGGCATACTTGGGGATCATGGAGTCGGTGGTGAGCTCGGGATGCAGGATGCAGCCGTGCGTGTAGGCATCCATGGGCAGTGCGTCCAGCAGCTCCCGGTACTGCAGCACCCGCGCGTGCTGCGGGCTGCCCACCTCGGGCATCAGGGCCACCACGTGCTCTGTGGGCACCGCCAGGGGCTGGGCAGGGCACCCAGAGGTCCCTGCCCCGGCCACCTGCCCCCAGCATCCCTGAGCCCCAGGATGTCTCTGTCCAGAGGCCCCAGGCCCACCCATGCTCGGGCTCGGCTGCTGCCTGACAGGGGATCCTAGTGGTGGCCCAGCCACCTCTCCTCACTGGGCTCTGCCAAGCTGTTCCTAAGGGGTAGCTCCTCTCAGCTCCAGACTTGCTGCCAGGTGGGGGTCTAGGCCCAGTGTTGTGGGATTCAAGAGAAGCTGCAACCTAGGTGTGCAACACTTGGGTCCCCTTGACTTTTAAACGTGGCAATCGATTCACATTCTTTTAAAAGAGTGCACACCTGGGCCCTGATGACCTCTCAATGGCTATCTGAGCCTCTGCGATGGGCAGTGAGCTCCTGAGCCTGAAGAGGGCCTAAGTGGGGAACGGACGGAGGGCTCTGCAGGGTTCTGGGGTGCTGGGCCCTCCCCTGTCTGTGGGGTTCTGGGGTATCTGGCCCTCTCCTGTCTCAGGGTTCTGGGGTGTCTGGGCCCTCCCCTGTCTCAGGGTTCTGGAGTATCTGGATCCTCCCCTATCCATGGGGTGCTGGGGTATCTGGGCCCTCCCCTGCCTGTGGGGTCCTGGGATATCTGGGCCCTCCCCTGTCTCAGGGTTCTGGGGTATCTGGGACCATGTCTCTAGGTTCCTAGGGAATCTATGTTCCAGAGGGAGCTGGGCCCTGCCCTTGCTCTGGATCCCCCTGGGGGATCTGGACCCTGTCTGTGGGGACCTAGAGGGTGTTCTGGGGCCGCTTGTGCTGAAGGGGCCGTGTCTGTGACTGCATAGCTCTGGAGAAGGGGCTGTAGCCCCACCGTTTCTCGGGTGCTGTCTGGGCTGCGCCCTTACAGTACCAGCGGAGGGGGAGGTCTCTGGGGTCCTTATGGACCAGTAGCATGCCCATGGCTCTGGGGGTCTTGGGGGCATCTGAACCCTGCCTGTGGCTCTGTGGCTCCCTTTTGGGGAGACTGGGCCTTGCCCATAGCCCCAGTGAAGTTCCCAGACTTTCCAAAGTTCTGGGACCCTGTCAGCCTGTGTGGGCCCCTGAGGATCTGTGGTGTGGAGCGGGTCCCGGGTGGGGAGGCAGCCGTACCTCCTGTGAAGGTGCGCTCCACGTAGTCAATGATCTGGTCGTAGTCGCTGATGATGTTGTCGCGGTGGATGATGACAGGTACCTCCTCGCCCAGGTTGAGCCGCATGAACCAGGGCTCCTTATGCTCGCTCTGTGGCAGGCTCACGTCCCGCTCCTCACACACCAGGCCCTTCTCGGCAATCACCAGCCGCACCTGCAGGCGCCAGGGTCAGAGCGGGGAAGGCGGGCGGACACAGGGGACACTCTGCCCAGGTGGGGTGGGGGTGTGCGGGGAGGGAGGTCAGAGGTCACACACAGGAGGGGACACGGTTGTTTTCAGCCCATTCTTGGGCACCTGGATTTGGGGGGATATCTCCCAGGGGCATGTTCCTGGTGGAGGGAGGAACACAGTTCTGCTTGGGGGACAAGGGGCAGTGCTGCCTGGTGGCTGAGGGGCTGGATTTGACAGCTGGACACACCCGGAATAGGATTTCTGGCTGTGTGAGTGTGGACAAAGTCCTTCAACTTTCTGAGTCTCAGTTTCCTTATTTTAAAAATGGGAGTATTAACAGTACCAACACAGTGTCTGGGACTAATAGTTGGCACTTACTTTGTGGTCATCGTTATCACCGTTGAATTCTGAGCCTGGCCCCTAGGAGCGGGTCTGGCCAGGAAAGTCACAGAAACTTTTTTTTTTTTTTTTTTTTTTTTTGAGACAGAGTCTTACTCTATTGACCAGGCTGGAGTGCAATGGCACGATCTCGGCTCACTGCAACCTCCGCCTCCTGGGCTTAAGCAATTCTCCTGGCTCAGTCTCCCAAGTATTTGAGACTACAGGCTCCTGCCACCATGCCCAGCTAATTTTTTTTTTTTTGAGACAGAGTTTTGATCTTGTTGTCCAGGCTGGAGTGCAATGGCATGATCTCGGTTCACCACAACCTCCTCCTCCTGGGTTCAAGCGATTCTCCTGCCTCAGCCTCCCGAGTAGCTGGAATTACAGGCACATGGTACCACACCCGGCTAATTTTTGTATTTTTAGTAAAGATGGGGTTTCATCATATTGGCCAGGCTGGTCTTGAACTCCTGACCTCAAGTGATCCACCCACCTTGGCCTCCCAAAATGTGGGGTTGCAGGCGTGAGCCACCGCGCCTGGCCAGCTTTACTTCTTTGTGCTTCAGCTTCCCCTCCTGTCCAATGGGAGTCCTATAGCAATTGCCTCGGAGGCCCATTGTGAGGATTAAATGCATTAGTTCCTGTGGAATGGTGCCTGGAACACAGTAGGGGTAATGTGTCTTAGCTGCTGGTATGAGGGCAGGTTTTGGAGGCAGACAGACCTTGACCTGGAAGCCTAGCTCTACTGCTTATTTGCTGTGTGACCTTGAACAAGTCACTTGCTCTCTCTGATTTCTAGCTTCTGTGAAGTGAGGAATGCAAGCTTGAGGTTGAAATGCGGTGTTGTGGAGAGAGCCCCAGCATAGAAGGTTAATACATGAGTTCTAACATCACTTATTACACACACACACCACATACACACACGGGGGGGTCCTAGAGTACTTCATGCCCCACCCTCACAGTGAACAGAAACACCTCCTCCTGCTTGGTGGATCATGGGAAGGGAAAGGTAGCTTACCCTGAAATACCCAACATCCATTCACAGTCTTATTTGCTCCACTAGCTAAGAACAGGTCCTATAGCTGGAGCACACGGTGCAGGTAGAGGCCCTGGACCGGGACGCAGGGATTCAAGTCCTCATCTTGGATCTGCCATAGCAATGCTGTGTGACCTTAGAGCTATCGCTCCCCCTTTCTGAGCCTCCTTTTTCTCATCAGCAAAACAAGGGGGCTGGATTCAGTGTTCACGGAGTGCCCCGCAGCCCTGCTGCAAGTGACACTACTACATTCACAACCATGCAGGAGGCAGGAGACAGGGCTGGCTCTGCCGCCCTCCTCGGCAGTGGGAGGGAGCTGCTGGTTCTGTCTGAGAGAGGGAGAAAGACTGTCGCAGAGAGTGAGCAGCCCTGGGCGGCATCTGTTTGGGTCTGTGTGTGTGAGTGCATGCGTATGAGTGAGCAAATGTGTGCACGTGTCTGTGTGTGTGAGTGTGGGTGTGCATGGATGAGTGTATAAGTGTGAGTATTCAAGGCCTGTGAGCATGGATGTGAGACTGTGCATGTGTGCACATGTGAGTGTGTGCCTTGTGTGTGTGCATGTGTCAGTGTGAGTGTGCATGAGTGGGAGCAGGTATGCATGTGTATACTTGAGTTCATGGGTGGCCTGTGACCTGGAGAAGCCCAGAGTAGTGGAGACTGGAGTTTGGCTGGAGCAGACAGCCCCCTTCTCTTGCCTTTACCTGGCCCTCCATCCTTCAGGCCAAGCTGGGACCTCTGACTCAGGGGAAACAGAGCCTGAACCAGGCCTTTGCCCTTGGTAGGGCCAGACAGTTGGCTTTCCATCTTGGCAGGGCACCTGCCTCCAGGAGCTGCTCCCATGCCCTGTCCTGGGTCTCCCATGAAGGTGTCAGATAGGACTGCTATTTGGGGAGGGGACTATCTTTAGAGGCATGATAATCCTGCTTGGAGCTGCTTTGGGGTCACCCTGGCAGGCGGCCAAGGAGACTTTCACCTTTAGCTAAGCTACAGGCCGGAGCCATGTGTCACCCTGTCGGGGAGGGGGACCCAGAGAGGAAGCCAAACCTAGGGGAAGGGCATGCAGCTACCAAGGCCATCAACCATCTGTGCCCCCTGGAGGCTGGGCCAGACCTGCATGGTCACCACTTAGCGTGATCAGACATCAACCATCTCTGGGTGAACGAGCTTCCCTGCGGGTGCCTGAAAACCACCCACTGGTGCCTCACTGTCGTGGGTCAGGCACTGCCTTTCCTCACCCAGGCCCTTGTTTATGTGACGGCCTGTGTTGGTGCCTCAGATTAGTCATTTAGTTGCGGTGTGACTTTGTAAAAGACACTCAGCATCTCTGAGCTCAGTTTATTTCACGTTATTATTATTTTTTAATTAATAGGCTTTATTTTTAGAGCAGCTTTACGTTTACAGAGTCAAATGACTTTTGAACATAACACCTCACAGCTTGCAAATCCATCGCTTTTCACCACTTTTTACTGAGTGCCTACTACGTTCCAGATCTTATTGGAAACACAGCAGTGAACAAAACAAAGATCCCTGACCTAGGGAACTGACATGTAAGTGGGGGCAGACAGATGATAAGCAATTTGGTTTGTCAAAAGATCATGAGTGCTCCCCAAAAAAGAGAAAATAGAGCAGGGATGGGGAATCGGGGCACCAGGGTGTCAGGGAGACAGGTGGCAATTTTAAATAAGGTGGACTATTAGGATAGGCCTCTCGAGAAGGTGGCATTTGAGCAAAGGCTTGGAAGAAGTGAGGGAGTGGTCCACACAGGAACCTGGGGAAGAGAGCTTCGGGCAGAGGAAACAGCCAGTGCTAAGGCTCTAAGCATGTCGGATATACTCAAAAGACAGCAAGGAAGCCAGTGTGTCTGGAGCAGGGTGGTCAGGAGTAGACAAGGACGGTAGGAGCAGAAAGGGTTGTGCACAGTATTTTTTTTTTTTTCTTTTTGAGACAGGGTCTCACTCTGTTGCCCAGGCTGGAGTTCAGTGGTGCAGTCTTGGCTCACTGCAACCTCCACCTCCCAGGTTCAAGCGATTTTCCTACCTCAGTTTCCCAAGTAGCTGGGACTACAGGCATGCACCACCTTGTCTGGTTAATTTTTGTTTTTCGTTTTTGGGTTTTTTTGAGCTGGAGTTTCACTCTTGTGTTCCAGGCTGGAGTGCAGTGGCACAATCTCAGCTCACTGCAACCTCCGCCTCCCAGGTTCAAGCGATTCTCTTGCCTCAGCCTCCCGAGTAACTGGGAGTACAGGTGCAGGCCACCATGCCCAACTAATTTTTGCATTTTTAGCAAAAGACAGGGTTTCAGCATGTTGGTCAGGCTGGTCTCGAACTCGAGACCTCAGGTGATCCACTGCCTTGGCCTCCCAAAGTGCTGGGATTACAGGCATGAGCCACCATGCCTGGCCTGTATTTTTAAAAGAGACAGGGTTTCACCTGTTGGCCAGGTGAACTCCTTACTTCAGGTGATCCGCCCACCTTGGCCTCCCAAAGTGCTGGGATTACAGATGTGAGCCACTGTGCCTGGCCAGCTTATCCACAGGATCTTTGAATCCACACTCCCAGGCCAAGGGGTCCATGAATTAATTCAAGGAGTCCTTGAACTAGGATGGGAAAATTACATGTTTATTTTCAGTAATCTCAAACTGACAGTTAGCATTTTCTTCAATTATGAATGTAGGCGATAAAGTAGGGTAGCATTTAGCAGCGCCTGCAATATTGTCACCACTAGGAATCAGATATTTTCATCACTTCACAGTTGTTACAGTTGCCTCAAAATATCATGCACACTCATCACGATTCCAACATGACAGTTGTTATGGGACCAGCCACCAGGCCGTGTTATATAAGGGGTTAATACGGAAACATAAATATTATTATATAACGCCGTACTTCAATATGATTGGTTTTCATTCTAACCTAAAAATCCTATGATTTTATTTTATTTTATTAAAAACGTTATTCTGAGAAGTGCCCATAGGCTTCCCCGAAACTTGGGTCTTGACTCAAGTAAGGTTAGGACCCTGCTAACCTAACCTCGCTTGAGTCAAGACCCAAGTCTGGGGCCTGCCAGAGGCCAGTTTGACACCCCGGCGTGGCAGGAGAGATGCAATGGCCTGAGGCCATTGTGAGGAATCTGGCGTTTTCCTGGAGGGACCTAGGAGCCACTGCAGCCTTCTGAGCAGAGAAGTGGGGAGATGTATCTTGTTACTGTCCCCATCATCTCTCATCTATGGGCCTCCTCTTAGGTAGGGGGAGGCAGTACATGGTCAAGTGCAGCATGGACAAGTTGGGGGTCCAGGCCTAAGAGTTTGAAAGGCAAGGGCAGGGTGGGAGAGAGCTCATCCTTCACCCCTTGCATGTCTCCTGCCATGCCTGGGTGTCAGAACTGGCCTCTGGCAGGCCCCAGACTTGGGTCTCTTGTCCCTGGGAACTGAAGGCTGGGCCGGGGGCTCTCCAGAGGTACATCTAAGACAGGGCAGACCCTGAGAGGAGGCAGTAAGGGAACCATGAACCAGGCTTGCTGCAAGGAGCCAGGGATGACCCTCAGAGACTCACTCTGGTGGAAATAACAGCAGTAACAACAGCCAATTATTAGCATCACCTCTGTGCCAGGCACTCTTGTAGAGCTTTACATGCATTAGACCTTAATCCCTATGAATTCCAATGAGATAGGTCCTAGTACCTTCCAGTACCCTCACTTTTAAGAAGAGAAATCAGGCACAGAGATTGTAAGTAACTTGCCCAGTCACACAGCTAGGAAGTAGCAATATTGGTTTCTGAAAAGTGGCGGGTAGAGGACAGATGGATTCCCCAAAGGCAGGAGGCACTGAGAGGCAAGGCAGTTCTTCCTGCCTGGGGAAGGAGGAGGGAGGCAGGTTGTATCAAACATCTAGTTCATTTCCCTGTTAGGAAAACTGAGGACCAGTGAGGGTCAGGTCACACAGCCAGTTAGTGGGACTGCCAGCACTAGAACCTTGGTCTTCTGACTCCCTGCGTTTTTGTCCCTCCTGGCCTCACTCCTCCCCACAAAGGAGAAGGAGGCTGGAGGCAGGGACAGCTTCAGAAGCATCCTACAATTAACTCTATGCATTTACACCTTTCTCCAAACTCTGTGGCCCCAAACCATGACCTACGATAGTGCTTGAAAACTCACTATTAGCAGGCAATTGTTAAAGGCGTTGTGCTAATGTGGGAACATGCATGATATCACTCAATCTTCCCAGCCCTCTCCCCCAAATATATGAGAAAGTTGCCTTAGAGAGGTAAAGAAGATACTTGTACAAAGTCACATAGCTGGAAATGGCAAAGTTGGGGTTTCATCACATGTCTGGTTGATTCCAAAATCCATCCCTTTATAACAGCACCCAGCACTTAACAGAGCACTTTCTATGTACCAGGTGCTATTCTAGGTGATTGACATGAATACATTTGCTGAATCCTTGCAATGACCCTGTTGGGGAGGCACCAATGTTCTCAATTTACAGGTGTGGATAACTGAGGCATGAGAAGTTAAGCAGCTTGCACGGGATTACCCAGCTGGCCAGTGGTAGAGCTGAGATGGAAGCCTGGGCAGTCTGGCCATAGAATCTGGGCCCTGGGCCCACACACTGTCCTGCTGCCCTCTGGGTCTGGAATGATCTGCAGATGCCCAGTGAAACCACCATCACTCCTAGAGGTGGGCTATTTTTCTTCATTAATAGTTCACATGCCATTAATGGCCCAGGCTATTTAGAGGCTTGACAATGGGGACTGCCCTCTATACAATTAAGGCCCCTCAGGATTGGCAAGAGGGAAGAAAACTCACCTCCTAAGCTCTTACGACATGCCAGGCAGTTAACATATGCCTATGTCTTCTAAAGAGTCCAGGAATTCTGCAGGGTAGGATGTAAAATCCCCATTCCCAGATGAGGACATAGAGGCACAGAGAGGTAAAGTGACTTGTCCAAGGTCACTCAGCCAGTAAGTAGCCAAGATGAGAATTGAACCCAGGACTATATGACTGCAGAGCCCATGCCCTTTCTGCCAAGCTACACTGTTTCTAGAATCCACCATGGGCCCCTGGGTACGGGAAAGACCCTGGCATGGGAGACAGAAGGATGCCCAGGTTACCTTGGCCAGAGACTTGGTCAAAAGTGGGGCTGCAGCAGATAGTCTCATCTCTGACAATGAGGCCACCTCAGCTCTGAGCTCAGGCCATGTAGGAAGTATTTCATGTCATAAAGAACAGGAGGGTCCCTCATGATATGGTTATGGGAGGTGCCACCCTCCTACCCCCTGTTTGGTCCCACCCACTGGAGCCTGCTTCCTGAGGTTCTAGACTGGAGGAGGTTCTAGAATCTGAAGGGCAGTCTGCTTCATCTCCAAAGCCCCCATCCCCAGGCTTCTTGCATGAGGCCTGGGATGCAGTAGGTACTCTGTAAGCATGTGCAGAATTTGTGGATGATTCCAGTATGACCTGGATTAACTGGCCCCTCCTTTCCCTCGTGTTTTAATACCATCATAACAGCCATGGGTGGTGGCTCACACCTGTAATCCCAGCACTTTGGGAGGCTGAGGTGGGTGGATCACTTGAGATCAGGAGTTTGAGACCAGCCTGGCCAACATAGTGAAACACTGTCTCTACCAAAAATATTTAAAAAATAGCCAGTGTGGTGGTGTGCGCCTGTAGTCCTAGCTACTTGAGAGGCTGAGGCAGGAGAACTGCTTGAAGCTGGGAGGCAGAGGTTGCAGTGAGCCAGTATTGTGCCACTGTACTCCAGCCTGGGCGACAGGGCAAGACTCTGTCTCAAAAAAAAAAATCATAACACGCCTGGGCGACAGGGCAAGACTCTGTCTCAAAAAAAAAAATCATAACACGCATTATTAACAGAGCCTTGACCCCTCACCAGGCACTGCCGTCCGTACTTTTTGTGCATCATATAGCATTTCACTCTCACAATAGCCCTCCAAGGAAGTTACTGCATTTACCCTATCTTACAGATTATAAAGCTGAGGCTTTGGAGAGGTAAAGTAACCTATCCACAGCTCCACAGTGAGTCAGTGGGCAATATGATTGGTGGGCCAGCTTCAAAAGCATCACCTGGTCGCTTGTTGGAAAAGCAGCATCTTGGACCCCATTCCAGACCCACTGGACCAGAACCCTTGGGGTAGAATCCAGCAGCCTGGATTTTAACCAGCATCATCCAGGGATTCTTATGCACGCTCAAGTTTGAGTAGTGCCAGTCTGTAACACTGAGTTCCTAAGTTATACCCCTTCTTCAACAACCTTATCAGCAACCCTGAGAAGGGGTTGGGATTGGAAGTAGCTGTTGTTATTATCATTATCCCGCTTTCCAGATGATGAAATGAGCCTAGACCAAGACTCAAACCCAAGTCTTTGGGTTCCAAGGCCCCTTCTCTTCATGGAATCTGTTTTTCCATCTGGAAAATGAGCGAATGGAACAAAAGGGTCTTCCAGGAAGAAGAGGAGTCAGAGGGATAGGCAGCGGTACCGCAGGACCCACCTCTGGGCCCTGGCCATGGTGCTGAATCCATGTCCCAGACACTGGCCAGCCGCCCTGGGTGGGAGATTGCGCCCCTAGAGGCGCCCTTGTTTGAGGGGTGCAGTTCAAAGCCTCACCCCCAGGAAGCGGGAACCCTGAGACTCCAGCGTAAGACTGGATTTCCAACGACCCCTCAGCTCCTCTAGTTCTAGAAGCATTTTAGGGGCTACTCTGTGCCTTTAAAAGCAAAACAGGTCTCTGTTTTGCTCTTAAAGGAACAGAGTGGCCCCAGCCCCTAAAATGGCTCAGGGCTGAGCCGAGCTGGTGTGAGTAAGGGGATGGTTTAACTCCTTCCTTCTCAGCTCAAGACACGGAATTAGGGGCGGGCGACGACTGGGGACAGACCTTCCAAGCCCCAGCCAGAGGAAGGCCCGCAGCCGGGACAGAGGGGCAGAGGAACTGTGACCTGTGTGTGTGTTGGGGGTTGGGGGGGAGCTGCAGTATCCGGGATGGCAGGGAGGGACTGAGGGGGGCTGCCGGGGCTGGACCCCAGGAAGCGCTTCTCCCTCCCCGCAGCAGCAGCACTCCCACCCCACCAGGCCGCCTTCCCAGCAGTGCCCATTCCCTTCCCCTTGCCTTTGTCTCTCTTCTCAGCTCCCCCCACCCCGCACCCCAACAGACTGGCTATTTCTGGGAGGGAAAGAGGCAGAAAGGATGCTCCTAAATTGAGAACTGTGCTCCTGGGGCCCTGGCAGGGCTGGTCGCCTTCCAGGTGACCAGCCCTGGAAGGAACCCCTGGTTCCCCGACCTCTGGGACCCCCAAACCCCAGGTTCCCCACTCCAGTCTCTCGCCGCGCTCAGACCCCTCAAGCCCTGGTGCTCCCCTCCCCAAGCCTCCCGGCCACCGGCGCAGGCGGCTCCCGGCCGGGCTCTACCTTCTGCGAGCTGAAGGACTGGGTCCAGTGGTACAGAACCAGGCTCTCCCTGGGCCAATGGGCGGGGCTGGCTGCCTCGGGCGCGTCGGGGGCCTCGGCCGGCTTGGCCGCATCACTCTCCAGCGCGGAGATGGGCCACCAGCTGCAGTTGGTGGGGGTCAGGTTATTGGGGGTCGCCATGACAGCCCGGAATCAGAGGCAGGAAAGAAGGAGGCTCCGGCGCGGCGGCTCTCTCTCGCCCAGCATCACATGGCTTCCCCGAGCCTGCCCCTCTCCTCCCTCCCTCCTCGCTCCGTGAATGTCATTACTCACCGGGCAGGTGGGGGAGGGGGCGAGGGGATCCCGGGAGCTCCTTCCTCCTCCTCCCCCTGGCCCGCCAGAAAAGCCGCCAGCCCTCAGTGTCAGGCTCCCCACAAGAGAGGAAGGAGCCCGAGGAAGTGGGCCGTGCCCCCCAAACAGCTCAGCATATCGTCCAGGCACCTGCCAAAGATTCCACCATCATCAACGCTTTCCTGCCTCTCAGTCCACTAAGCAGCAAATACCTCTTAACTGGGATTCTAGAGATATATTCATTTAGAAATTAGTATCTGAAAATTGCTTGTCTCACTTTGAAACTGTTATCTTCTAACTTTTCCCTTGAAGGGCCTCGAAGGGCAGAGGGAAAAGACTATGATTTATTTAACAGACACTTCCATAACACTTACTCTATGCTCAGCCACTGTTTTAAGGGCTTTACAACTATCAGCTCATTTAGCTCTCACAATAGTCCTATTAGCTTCATTTTACAGAGAAGGAAACTGAGGCACAGAGAGGCTAAGTGACCTTGCCCAAGGTCATCGAGCTCCTAGGTGGTGGTGCTGATGTGAACACAGGCAGTCTGGCTCCAGAGTCTGTGCTCTTAGCCATAAGGTCATGATAATATGACAACACCATGAACAACAGCACAGCAACCGTTTATCAACCCAGCCTCTTACATGCATCATCCCATTTCATCTGCACAATAATCATTTTTCACAGATGAGGAAGGCGAGGCTCAGAAATGTCAAGTCATTGGTTCAAGGTCACATCTTCTACCAAGGCACAACCAGATGAGCCCAAAGAAAGCCTTTGCTGTCACAAAGTCTGTCCTAAACATTCATGGAAACTTCAGGAAAGTTCCTTAATACACCTATGCTTCTATTACTACAAATACGGTGTTTTAATTCATTTACCGTTGAGGAAATACAGAAGCAGAAAACAGATGCAAATAGATGTACTAGGAAGATAAGCTCAGTCCTCCCTCTTACCCCCCACTGCCCACCCCCATCCATCATGCTACTAAGGACTCCTGGGTATATCATCCCCCAGGCTGTAAGCCTGGCTCAGAAGAAACTGGTGTTCCTCTTTCTACCAGGTAACAAATGCTCTATGGCCCATGGGGTGTGGTGACATGTGCCTGTAGTCCTGGATACTCAGGAGGTTGAGGCGGGAGGATTGCTTGAGCCTGGGAGGCAGAGGTGGCAGTGAGCTGAGATCATGCCACTGCACTACAGCCTGGGCAACAGAGAGAGACCCTGTCTCAAAAAAAAAAAAAAAAAAAGGAAATTAGGGGCCGGGCGCGGTGGCTCACGCCGGTAATCCCAGCACTTTGGGAGGCCGAGGCGGGTGGATCACGAGATCAAGAGATCGAGACCTTCTGGTCAACATAGTGAAACCCCATCTCTACTAAAAATACAAAAAAATTAGCTGAGCACGGTGGTGCGTGCCTGTAATCCCAGCTACTTAGGAGGCTGAGGCAGGAGAATTGCCTGAACCCAGGAGGCGGAGGTTGCGGTGAGCCAAGATCGCGCCATTGCACTCTAGCCTGGGTAACAAGAGCGAAACTCCGTCTCAAAAAAAAAAAAAAAAAAAAAAAAAATGAGTGAAGTTCACCATTCCTTTAACTGTTTAAAAACTAGGCTGGGTGTGATGGCTCACACCTGTTATCCCAGCACTTCAGGAGGCTGAGGTGGGTGGATTGTTTGGGATCAAGAGTTGGAGACCAGCCTGGGAAACATGCCAAAACCCCATCTCTACTAAAAATACAAAAAATTAGCCAGGGGTTGTGTCATGCACCTGTAGTCCCAACTACGGGGGAGGGTGAGATGGGAGGATTGCAGTGAGTTAAGATTGTGCCACTGCACTCCAGCTTGGGCAACTGGAGTGACACACGTCTCAAAACAAACAAACAAATAAAAGCCAACTAAACTTCTTTCCTAGTGAATCGTCTGTGTTTCTGTGGGGACCTGGAATGCTGTGACTGGGATGTGAAAGGGGTGTGGTACAGCCAGAAGGGGACATCTAGATCCCCTGTCTAGGCACTGGTCATGCCAGGGAAGGCTATTCAGGGCAATGGCTCTCAGTACGGGTTCCTCCCAAGCAGACCCCGAGACAGGTATTCGTATTCAAGGGCACATAGTTAACTTTGGAGAAAAAGGACATCTTGGGAGGCGAGTACAGGAGACAGGAAAGACAGCCAAAGAAGGTGTACTGCCAAGCAAGTTACCACTGTGGGTGACCAGGGCTTAATCCCACAGGCAAATTTTGCGAGTCTCATGAAGGCCCTCAGCATTATGCTGCCCAAGGAGGGAGACAGTCGGGGTATTTATACACCAAGTCCTGTCAGTCATTGTTTGAGGGCTGCTTCTTGAGAGAAGTTTTAATTTCCTGGCACTTCAGGCCTGCCCTGCAGTTGGCAGAGTGGGTCCCAGTGGCCACAGAAAGCCCTCAGGCAATAAACATGGGTGCTGCCAGCTAGGGGGTCAGCTGCTCAGAGACTTGAAGCAGAGGCTTGTGGGTTGAGGGGGACATAACCAGCTGGGCAGGAGGTGGAAAGGATGCACACTCCAGGTAGAGACACAGGCCCAGAGGTGCTTGACGGGCTGATGGCCACCTATCTGCTGGAGGCAGAGTGGAGATGTGAGACTGGGTGGTCCTGCCAGGCCACTTAGGACACCTGTAGGAGTCATCACCTTGTGCCAAGGGCACTGGGAAGTCCCTGAAGAGTGTTTTTTTGTTTGTTTGTTTTTTGAGATGGAGTCTCACTCTGTTACCCAGGCAATGGTACCATCTTGGTTCACTGCAACCTCCACCTCCTGGGTTCAAAAGATTCTCCTGCCTCAGCCTCCCAAATAGCTGGTATTAAAGGTACATGCCACCACACCTGGCTAATTTTGTGTTTTTAGTATTTAGTATTGTATTTTTAGTAGAGACAGGGTTTCACGATGTTGGCTAGGCTGGTCTTGAACTCCTGACCTCAGGTGATCTGCCTATCTCAGCCTCCCAAAGTGCTGGGATTACAGGTGTGAGCCACCACACTTGGCCCCCTAGAGAATTTTAAGCAGGGAAATAATTGTCTAGTTTGGGTGTCAGAAATCCAAAAAGGCCTGAGATCCGTGTTCCTCACAGGGTGGACTATTCCTCCCCTTCTTCCATGAGGCCTAGAAATGGACTCAGCCACCAAGAGGTTGCTGTTGAATGTGAACCCAGGGCACAATGAGATGGGGCGCCCTGGGGAACATCTCACCTGGACCTATACTTGCAGACTGTGTATTTAAAAAGTCTGATAGCATATATGATCCTATGTTATCATGACATAATAACAGCCGGGACCATGTTCCATGTGCCCAATACCCCGCTAAGCACCACGCTGTCATCATCTCATTGAGGTGGATACTGCGATCACCTTGATGTGGGGATGGATGGCTCAGGTGGCCCACTCTGGGATTCCTCAGCCAGTGTCTCTCCTCCCTGAACCTGGCTAGGACACACGGCTGACTTCGGGCTCTCTGGGGCTGCCTTTTCAAGTTTTTCACTGACTCTATCTGTCTCCTGTCTTTCTCCAGGCAGGGTTTAGTACAAAGATCTCAGGGATGTTTAGTGACTCACAGCCAGTCCTCCAGTGATGTCTCATCTCACGCAGAGGAAAACCAAAGTCCTAATGACTTAAAGGTGCTACTGGATCTGGCCTCCGTCACACCTCCCCATCTCCTTCCGCCCTCCCTCGTCCACTGCCTCAGCCCATCAGCCTCCTGACTCTTCCCTAGAGGCAGCGGGTGCCCCCTCCACCTTGCTAAGGGTCTCTTCACTTGCTGTTCCCACTGTCTGCCATGCTCTTTTCTGTTTGTTTTTTCCCCCAAGCTCTCTCCCTCACCACCTTCATATCTCTGCTCATGTATAAATGCCACCTTAGAATGAGCTGAACTTTTCCTGACTGCCCACGTAAAAGAGGTAGCTACTCTGACCCAGCACTCTTTTCTGTGACTATTTTTCTACCAGCAGGAGTCTGCCATGCAGTTTTTTGTTTGTTTGTTTTGTTTTGAGATGGAGTTTCGCTCTTGTCACCCAGGCTGGAGTGATGGCTTGATCTCGGCTCACCACAACCTCTGCCTCCTGGGTTCAAATGATCCTCCTGCCTCAGCCTCCCAAATAGCTGGGATTACAGGTGTGCGCCACCTTGCCCAGCTAATTTTGTTTTTTTTTATTGGAGACAGGGTTTCTCCATGTTGGTCAGGCTGGTCTTGAACTCCTGACCTCAAGTGATCTGCCCACCTCAGCTTCCCAAAGTGCTGAGATTACAGGCATGAGCCACCACACCTGGCCTGCCATATAGTTATTATTTATTTCCCCAATAGGGATATAAGCTCCATAGGGTAAAGACTTGGTAATGATCACCTCTGCCTTCAGCTCCTGGCCCAGAGCCCGACACAAAGTATGTGCCCAGTATTAAACAAATAAGTCAATCAATGAATGACCCCTGGCCTGCTCCCAGTGGTGGCCTCCGGTCAGCCTGATAGAAGTTTGTCGTGACCCTCAAGTCTCCGTACCACACTTTTACGCAGTCTCTCAATTCTCTTTTCCAGAACACTAATCTCATTCCCTGGGTGTCGTTTTAATTCCCAGGGGTGACGTTATTTCCAAGGTCTTTGAAGGGCAGTGCTGCTCCCCACCATTTTCCCATCCCCCCTAAAACACTTCAAATCCTGCTTGGACTAAAAGAGTAGGGGAAGTGCTGACAGATTTGACACACAAAGCTTAAAAAATTTTGTACCACAAAAATTACAAAATAACGTTAAAAATAAGCAATAGACTGGGAGAAATATTCACAATTTACATAAAAACATGTATTAGTCCATTTTCATACTGCTATGAAGAAATACCTGAGACTGGGTAATTTATAAAGAAAAAGAGGTTTAATGGCTGAGGAGGCCTCACAATCACGGTGGAAGGTGAAGGAGGAGCAAGGACATGTCTTACATGTACTCTCTTGGCAGCAGGCAAGAGAGTGTGTGCAGGGGAAGTGCCCTTTATAAAACCATCGGATCTCATGAGACTTACTCACTATCACGAGAACAGCATGTGAAAACCCACCCCCATGATTCAATTACTTCCCACCAATTTCCTCCCAGGACATGTGGGGATTATGAGCTATAATTTAAGGTAAGAGTTTGGTGGGGACACAGCCAAACCATATCAAGACATAATATTCATCATATATAAAGAGGTCCTACAAATCAATAAGTAGTAGTTAAAATTAGAAACAAGCAATTCATACTAAAATCTGCAGTGGACACTCTGGTTATTTGTCCATCATCTATTCTACATCCATCTGTTGCAGATGGTCCCTGATCCCACCCCCTCATGTTGCAGCCAAGGGAGTGGGGTGGGGCTTACTTTGACTCCTGCCCCAGTGGTCAAAGCCAATCAGATTAATCCCATCCTCCCTTGTTCCAGTGATTGTTTCTAATACCTGAGCCAGTCAGCCTGGAGCATTTCGCTGGTGGTCCAGGGGTGGTCCTGTTTGAGCAATGTTCAGGTTTTTGTGCAGTGCTTGTGGGATGTGTCTGCTTTTTTTTTTTTTTTTTTTTTTTAAGACGAAGTCTCACTCTGTTGCCCAGGCTGGATGTAGTGGTGTGATCTTGGCTCACTGCAACCTCTGCCTTCCGGGTTCAAGTGTTTCTCCTGCCTCAGCCTCCAAGTATCTGGGATTACAGGCATGCACCACCACACCTGGCTAACTTTTGTATTTTTAGTAGAGATCAGATTACACCATGTTGGCCAGGCTGGTTTCAAACTCCTGACCTCAGGTGATCTGCCAACCTCAGCCTCCCAAAGTGCTGGGATTACATGCATGAGCCACCGTGCCAGGCCATGGGATGTGGCTGCTCTTTTGTTAGACATTGGCCAGGAAGCTTGTAACCTCCACTGCTCCCAGCAGCCATCCTTGAGGGGAGCCAGACTTGAATGAAACTGACACCAAGTGACAGGGTACTGAGGTGGAAGCAAATGGCCTCTGGATGAAATAACTGAGTTGCAACCTTAAACAACCCTACAGCTCCGGCCCACTAAACTTGCCAGTTGTGAAAGCCAATCATTCCCTAACTGCAATTTTAAAGTCCAAAGTTATAAAATCAGAAGTTTTCTCTCTCTATCCTTACTACAAGTTACAAGTTTAAGACAAACTCATTTAGTGGCAACATCTGCACTGAACTGATGTGAGACTATGATCTTTATTTCTCTCTCGCTGAAGAAATATTAATGTATTTGATTATGAGGTGCTGCCCCAGCTCCCACTGGGAATTTCACATGATATATAATATAGCAGTACATTACCTTTCTAAAATCCCACAAAAGCCGAATTCAAAAATTCATTTCCGATAAGAGATTGTGGATTTGCCTAGCCTTTCGGGAAGAAAATTCGGTGAAATTTAACAGAAATCTATCACATGTGCTTAACTTTTAGGAATTTGTCCTATAGAAACCGTTGGCTAGGTATACAAGGTTATACAAATTTATAGTAATCATAATAACAGCTATTAGGGTTTTCCATGTGCCAGATAGTGTGCCAAGCACTTTACAGACAGTATCTTGAGACAGACATTGTTATTATCCTGATAATATGCATCAGGAAACTGACGCTCATCTGGATATGAGTGTTAGTAGCCCAAAGTCAAGAGCCAATGAACACTAAGTCCATAGAAAATGAACTTTAGAGTGTCCAGATGATAGGGGATTTGACTTAAAAATTAGAGTATATCTCTAACACGGATGGATGGATGGATTGATTGAGACAGGGTCTCGTGTTGCCCAGGCTTCAGTGCAGTGACACAATCATGGCTTACTGCAGCCTCGACCTCCATGAGCTCAGGTGATCCTCCCACTTCAGCCTCTTGAGTAGTTGGGACAACAGACATGTGCCACCGTACCCAGCTAATTTTTGTACTTTTCGTAGAGATGAGGTTTCACCATGTTGCCAAGGCTGGTCTTGAACTACTGACCTCTAGCGATCTGCCTGTCTAGGCCTCCCAAATTGTTGGGACTACAGGTGTGAGCCATCGTGCTTGGCCATGGAATAATTTATATCCACTAAATACGAGGAAGGATTTAATGGTACGTTTAAATTTTAAGAACAGGTATTGATTATATAAGGCACTTTAAAAACTCTGTTTAGTTTAGGTTATTACAATCTTCCAAATGTAAAGAGGAGAAAAATCAGGTTACCAAAAAAGTATATACAATTCAAAATTTTAAGACATAAATTGTAGAAGAGCAGTTATTAAAGTTTAATAGGAGTCACGTGGTTATATTGAGATGGGTGGAGACGAGAGTTAGAAGAGATCATGAGTGGGGTTTTTTGTTGTCTTTCTTTTTCTCTCTCTCTCTCTCTCTTTCTTTCTTTCTTTCTTTGAGATGGAGTCTCACTCTGTCACCCAGGCTGGAGTAGAGTGGCACAATCTCTGCTCACTGCAACCTCCACCTCCTGGGTTCAAGCAGTTCTCCTGCCTCAGCTTCCCAAGTAGCTGGGATTACGAGCATGTGTCACCACGCCTGGCTAATTTTTGTATTTTTAGTACAGACGGGGTTTCACCATGTTGGCCAGGCTGATCATGAACTCCTGACCTCATATGATCCACCCTCCTTGGCCTCCCAAAGTGTTGAGATTATAGGCATGAGCCACTGAGCCTGGCCTGTTGTTTATTTTTCTTAATTTGGAGTTTCTGGTTTTCCTTCTGTTATGGACTTAATTGTGCATCCCAAAATTGATATGTTGAAGTAATCCCTAATGTGGTTATATATGAAGATAGGGCCTTTGAGGACATAATAAAGGTTAGATTAGGTCATAAGGGTGAAGCTGTAATTCAGCAGGACTCTTGTTCTTCTAAGAGGAAGAGACACAGGAGTGCTCACGCAAGAAAGGCCCTGCGAGGACACAGTGAGAAGGTCGCCATCTGCAAGTCAGCAAGGGAGGCCTCAACAGAAACCAACCCTGCTGGCACCTTGATCTTGGACTTGCAGCTTCCACAACTGTGAGAAAATGAGTTTCTGATTTTTGTGTGTGTCTACTTCTTTGATTTAGTAAACCACCTGGTATGTGATATTTTGTTATGGTAGCCCAAGCTGACTAATACACTTTTGGTAGACGTGCCTTGTTGCATCTTTAAAAATTTTTTTTAAATCAAACTTGTTTAGGAAAAAAAAAAGATACTGCTTAATTTCCCTGTGACCACTGAAGGCAGCCAGTCCTGGTCCTCACACTGCAGCAAAAGGGAAGGAAATTCACATTGCTTGAGTGTCCTTCTGAGCTAGACCTGTTACCAAAATCTCGTGGAAAGAGCCTTAATGTCCACATTTGACGGACGGAAACAGCAACTCAGAAAACAACAAATACCAGCCTGGGGCAGTGGCTCATGCCTGTAATCCCAGCACTTTTGGAGGCCAAGGCAGGCGAATCACCAGAGGTCAGGAGTTCAAGACCAACCTGACCAACATGGTGAAACCCCATCTCTAGTAAAAATACAAAATTTAGCTGGGCATGGTTGTGAGTGCCTATAATCCCAGCTACTCGGAGGCTGGGGCAGGAGAATTGCTTGAATCTGGGAGGCAGAGGTTGCAGTGAGCCAAGATCACGCCATTGCACTCCAGCCTGGGCAACAAGAGCAAAACTCCGTCTCTAAATAAATAAATAGAGAAAGAAAACAAGAAATGCCTGACCCCAAATCCCCAGCCAGGAAGCAAGCATAGCTGGCGTTGGGACCCAGAGCTATCTGATCCCCAAATCCAGCTGAGCTAGTCCCATCTCACACCTCTGCCTCCATATAGTGGATGCTGAAATCGCCACAGATATGGGTACAGTAGAGATGGGGAACATCCTTCAGCCTGTAAAGAGTACCCAGGAGATTTTGCTTCCAACTTCTGGGCAAGAATGACTTTCCTGAGAGTAAGAAGTCACTTGAATTTCGTTGTAAAAAATCTTAACAGCTAACGCGGAACTTCTACATCTATTGCATCGGGGTTTCCTGACTCGAGAAGCTGCAGCCGTGGGAGAAGCACCATGAATGTGAGGCAAACCAGGCTTAAAGCAACGGTGTATGGTGGAGACTGTGGCAAGCTGCGGAGCACAAGTTCCACCTAACAGGACAGCCGCTCCCGCTCCAGCCACTGGAACGCAAACCCAGGTGCCACCGATTCCGGGTTTTCACGAATCTAGAAATCCGGATGTTTGTGTGGATTTACTCATTAAAAAATTTATTGATAAATTCGGCTAGGCACAGTGGCTCACGCCTGTAATCCCAGGACTTTGGGAGACTAAGGCGGGTGGATCACCTGAGGTCAGGAGTTCGAGACCAGCCTGGCCAATATGGTGAAACCCCGTCGCTACCAAAAATTTAAAAAATAGCCAGGCATGGTGCTGTATGGCTGTAATCCCAGCTACTCGGGAGGCTGAAACAGGAGAATTGCTTGAACTCGGGAGGTGAAAGTTGCAGTGAGCTGAGATAGCACCACTGCACTCCAGCCGGGGAGACAGAGGGAGACACCATCTAAAATAAATAAATTTAAAAAATTTATTGATAAACTTATATGAAAAAGAACACTGGGGCAGGCATAACAGAGCATATCTGCAGGGTGGGTTCAAGCCCATACATTGTCGCTTTGCAGCCTCCATATTAGCACATTTAATTATTGCCACACTCCCAGAGACAGTATGTTTGGTAACATAGCACTCGTTGCTGTAACACATACAAACTCCAGTGGCTTCACACAATAGAAGTTTATTTTTCACTCATATAAAGTCCAGTTGGCAGCAGGTGTGGGGAGGAACAAGGAGTTCTATCAACCTTCCCTTGGGGCTTTCAAGTTCCTGTAGGCATTGATATCCAGTGGGCAGATGGGAAGAGAGAGTGGAGGATCATGGGGGTTTTGTGGGCAGCTGCATTCCTCACTTCTACCACATTCATTGGCCACAGCTCAGTCATGTGGTCGCCCCACCTCAACGCAAAGCGGAGCTGGGAAAGGCAGTCACTGGCAAGTGGCAGTCACTTTCCAACACCTACTGCATCCTATGGACTGAGAACACAGATCTGTGGGCGACAGTGATCCGTCTCTGCCTCATGCAGTTATCATCATCTCTAGTTCACAGATGAAGAGATGAATCTCAGAGAGGGTAAGTGATCTGTGAGCAATCACACAGCCAGGAGCCCTATCTTTCTGACTCCAATCCAGGGATCTTTCCTCCATCTGTGTTTCTCAACCTTGTATCTCATGAGAATCACCTGTGGCACTTGTTAAACATCTAGGTCCTCGCTTCAGACCTTGAATCTGAATGTTTGGGAAAGAATGTGGTAATCCTAGATGATTCTTATATTAGGCTCTACAACGGTAATGGAACCTTAGCACCATCTTTGTGAAACAAGAATCTCTTGGCCCTGACACCTTGAAATTCTGAATCAGTTGGTCTGGGGCAGGAACCCTGACATCAACATTTTATAAAGCTCCCAGGTGATTCTGCGGCCCACTGTTTCTGCTCCAAACCAAACTGGTCTGGTTATCAGTCTCACCCAGTGGAGATTTCATACTAAAGCAGTGAAAGAGAAGGTGGCAGGAAGTGAAGGGGTGTCAATCAGTGATGTTTTACCCTGTGTGCACATTACAACTAACTAAAGCCTTTTATAAAGTAGCTATGCCAGGAACCCAGCCCTAGAGATTCTGATTTAATTGGTTTATGGTACAGCCTGAAAATCCACATTTATTTATTTATTATTTATTTTTAAGACAGAGTCTCACTCTGTTGCCCAGGCTGGAGTACGGTGGTGTGACCTCAGCTCACTGCAACCTTTGCCTCTTGGGTTTAAGCGATTTTCCTGCCTCAGCCTCCCTGAGTAGCTGGGATTACAGACACCTGCCACAACGACAAGCTAATTTTTGTATTTTTAGTAGAGACAGGGTTTCACCATGTTGGCCAGGCTGGTCTTAAACTCCTGATCTCAAGTGATCTGCCTGCCTTGGCCTCCCAAAATGCTGGGATTACAGGCATGAGCCACTGCACCTGGCCTATTTATTTATTTTTGAGACCAAGTCTCACTGTGTCCCCCAGGCTGGAGTGCAGTGGTGTGATCTTGGCTCTCTGCAACCACTGCTTCCTGGGTTCAAGCAATTCTCCTGCCTCAGCCTCCCAAATAGTTGGGATTACAGCCGTGCGCCTCCATGCCCGGCTAATTTTGTATTTTTAGTAGAGACAGGGTTTCTCCATGTTGGGCAGGCTGGTCTCGAACTCCTGATGTCAGGTGATTCACCTACCTCGGCCTCCCAAAGTGCTGAGATTACAGGCGTGAGCCACCGTGCCCAGCTACTTTCCCTATTTTTAAAGGTCTCCCAGAGGACTGTGATTACCCCTCTGCCCCACGGTCTTGCTGCTTGAAGCATGGTATGAAGCATCAGCACACATCACTGGGAGCTTGTAAGAAATGCAGAGTCTCAAGCCCTGCCCTAAGCCCACAGTTCAGCAGACTCCCAGGAGATGGACATGCACTTTTTTTTTTTTTGAGATGGAGTTTCGCTCTTGTTACCCAGGCTGGAGTGCAATGGCGCGATCTCGGCTCACCACAACCTCCGCCTCCTGGGTTCAGGCAATTCTTCTGCCTCAGCCTCCTGAGTAGCTGGGATTACAGGCACGCGCCACCATGCCCAGCTAATTTTTTGTATTTTTAGTAGAGATGGGGTTTCACCATGTTGACCAGGATGGTCTAGATCTCTTGACCTCGTGATCCAACCGCCTCGGCCTCCCAAAGTGCTGGGATTACAGGCGTGAGCCACCGCACCTGGCCTCTGGACATGCACTTTAACTGTGAGAAGCTCTGCTGTAAGGTGCACAGGCTCCTTTTGGGAGGACAGTAGATTAGATCCTCCAATCAGGGCTGGCCCATCTTCTCTTCCTTCCCCACCCAGCTCTTGAAGCTGCAAAAGTTTTTTCAGTGTCATCAGCATAGCTGGTCCCCAAATATCTGGCCCTTGCTGCCCCATGCTGTGGCCATCTGTTCATGGATACTCTGTAGGAAGGTCTGGGCATGTGCAGTCTGATGAATCAGCAGGGGTTCACAGGCCCTTCCCGCCAGGAAAGAGCATCACAGACCCTGGGCATCCACTCAAGGAGCAGACCATGGGATTGCCTGCTTCACCCAAAGATCTAAAGGTCTTTACATCTGCAGGTTGGAGAGAATGACAAACTTGTTCTATGAGGTTCTGGGACCCATCAGAGGAAGTTATAGGGAGGGCTGTTGCACTCCAATATAAGGAAAAGGTTCAAACAAGCAGGAAGGGGCTGAGACAGAGGGCAGTTCTGTTTCTGAAAAGAACACGGGGGGTTGAATGACCTTCTTTCAGGGAGAACCTGTGGATTGGTTGTGAGCTTGAAGGGGGCCTCCACTCAGGGCTGGAACGTTCAGGGAGGCCGGGTCACAGCAGGACAAGAGCATCAGGAGCAAGATGATTCGGGGTTCCTCTGTGTCCTTCCCTGCCAACGTTGATTCATCAAAACACGCCTATGCCCAGACCTCCCGACAGTTTCTATAATGAAGGGGCTGTGGCAGAGGTCACGGGGCATGAAGGCAGTTTGGTTAAACACAAACTGAGTGTGAAATAACTTCCGTGTTGGTCTCTGCTAGTTTGTACACTCAGTAAGGTCAGTGACAGCTACCTATTGAGTCTGCACACCTGGCAGAAGGTCTGGCTGATAATATTCATAGCATCTGCCCAATAAATATTTGTTGACTTAAATAGAATTGGTTGAAAATATTAGTCCCTGGCTGGCTTGCTTTCTCTTTCTCTCTTTCTCTCTCTCTCTTTCTTCTTTCTTTTTTTTTTTTGAAACCGAGTCTCACTCTGTTGCCCAGGCTGGAGTGCAGCGGCTCGATCTCAGTTCACTGCAACCTCTGCCTCCCAGGTTCAAGCGACTCTCCTGCCTTAGCCTCCCAAGTAGCTGGGATTACAGGCATGAGCCACCGCCTGGCCCGTTGGGTGTTTTTCTTTTTTGAGATGTTGTTTCACTCTTGTTGCCTAGGCTGGAGTACAATGGCATGATCTCAGCTCACTGTAACCTCTGCCTCCTGGGTTCAAGTGATTCTCCTGCCTCAGCCTCCTGAGTAGCTGAGATTACAGGTGTCCATCACCATGCCTGGCTCATTTTTATATTTTTAGTAGAGACGAGGTTGTTTACCATGTTGGCCAGGCTGGTCTTGAATTCGAGCTCAGGTGATCCGCCCACCTCAGCTTCCCAAAGTGCTGGGATTACAGGTGTAAGCCGCTGCACCCAGCCCCTTGCATGTTTCTTATTGGTAATTTTTATCACTGTAGGATAATTTGGCATCCTTTCATGCCCTTTAGAGCACTTTTGTCAGCCATTCAAATTTTATGTTTTTTCCTTGATTTCTCATTATGTTCTAATTCTTCTTCACCCAGCTTATATATGCACTGTACTCATTGTAATAGCCATACAACTAGAATATCCTAAAGGGCCCACAAACGAGGGTTTGTTAAATCAAGCTCAGTTTATTAGTAAGGGACAATAGCAAATTGCAAAATAGCAGATTGCAAATTGAAAAAAAAAAAGTAGGCCGGGCGCGGTGGCTCATGCCTGTAATCCCAGCACTTTGGGAGGCCGAGGCGGGTGGATCACGAGGTCAAGAGATCAAGACCATCCTGGTCAACATGGTGAAACCCCGTCTCTACAAAAAATGCAAAAAATTAGCTGGGCATGGTGGCGCGTGCCTGTAATCCCAGCTACTCAGGAGGCTGAGGCAGGAGAATTGCCTGAACCCAGGAGGCGGAGGTTGTGGTGAGCCAAGATCGCGCCATTGCACTCCAGCCTGGGTAACAAGAGCAAAACTCCGTCTCAAAGAAAAAAAAAAAAAAGAAAAAGAAAAAAAAGTAGTAAGGGACAACAGCAAATTGCAAAATAGCCTGTATGGTCAGATCTCATGAAAGGTATTTTAAATATATATGTCAAGAAAATACTTAAAACACTGGTTCTTGTTTCGATGAGTCAAGAACCTCTCTGAATTAAATGAGAGGTAGAAACTTGAACCCAAACACACAACTTTAGTGAGTTCAGGGGCTCCCTTCCTCCAAAGCAGGCTACTAATCCAAGTTAAGAATCCCATTTCGACCAGGTGTTCTGGCTCATGCCTGTAATCCCAGCACTTTGGGAGGCCGAGGCGGGTGGATCACTCAAGGTCAAGAGTTCGAGACCAGCCTGGCCAACATGGTGAAACCCTCTCTACTAAAAAGACAAAAAAATTAGCCAGGTGTGGTGGCAGGTGCCTGTAATCCCAGCTACCCAGGAGGCTGAGGCAGGAGAATTGCTTGAACCCCAGAGGTGGAGGTTGCAGTGAGCCAAGATTTCACCACTGCACTCCAGCCTAGGCAACAGAGCCAGACGGCATTTCAATAAAACAAACAAAAAAGAACCACATATCTAGAAGGCTTCCACCAGGACGCCATGGCCTCTGGGTGGGTGGAATTATGGGCGTTTTTTATGAATTACTTTTTGCTTGACTGTATCTCTCTCTCTTTTTTTTTTCCTTTCTGTTCTGAGCATTGCTTACTTTAGAATAAGAGACAGGAGCTGGACTTAATCTCAACTCTACTTTAAATCTCTAGTTCATTTTAGCCAGCTTTACCTAATTGGCAGTGTTTCTGAGAAAACTTCAGATTGAAAGAGGGTGAATGCTTCCAATAACTAGTTAATGAGGAAGCTGAGGCCCAAGAGGTCTGGTGATTTATCTTGGCAGCAGGGCAGGCGGAGAACTTAGGCCCATCTCCTTATGTCTTCTCCTCCCCTCCCCTCCTACCATGATTCTCTTCCTGCTGTCTCTCTAAGTCAGCAATGGCCGGGTGTCTCAGGAATTCACGGCCTTGCAGCTTGGACACTCCATGCCTCTGATATGACTTGTGTGGATTCTGTCTCTCTAAGTCAGCAATGGCCGAGTGTCTCAGGAATTCATGGCCTCGCAGCTTGGACACTCCATGCCTCTGATATGACTTGTGTGGATTCTAGAGAGTGGAGATGTTAGACCCGGCAGCCTCCACATATGCCTTTGCTTTACTGGAACACCACACTGGGCTGCAGACCAAACATTCAGAAATGCTGGCAGAAGCCCTGTGCCCGGCACCAGGGCCAGGAGCTGTTTGCCTACTCTGGAAGTCAGCTATTGGAGGAGCCCGCTCCACACGATTCACAATGGCTGCAGGCAAGTCTATGCCACTTCTACCACGTGAGACATTTTCTTGGGAATATCCAAGTGATACCAACAAGTTCCCCATGCATACTTCCTCCAGGCTGACTCTAGCTCACTCTGCACCACGTGGAAGGAGTGTGGCACTGCTCCGGGAGTCCCTGCCATGCCAGGCAAGGGTAAGACTGGGCTCCATTCCATTTCCACTCTGATAGGACCTAGTGGAGACGAGGAGGGAATGTGAACTCCACCAGCGCCTATGCCAGCAGCCCCAGCTCCAGCTCCACAGCAGCACCAGGGAGTTTGGCTCAGCTCTGACAGCCCTAGAAGTTCACTGGGCAAATAGATCTCAGGTTTCAAAGCTAGGAAATGAGCATGAGTGTGAGCGTGAAATGAGCGCCTGGGCAGATGAGTCCATGGTGTGTGTGCTGGGTTTCCTAGGG
Source organism: Aotus nancymaae (assembly GCF_030222135.1). Classification (NCBI taxonomy): domain Eukaryota; kingdom Metazoa; phylum Chordata; class Mammalia; order Primates; family Aotidae; genus Aotus; species Aotus nancymaae. The sequence continues at coordinate 23,856,535 of NW_026988442.1, read as the reverse complement.
TCAGCCGCAAGGTACATTCTGTTTTGGAGGCCTGATCAGTGGTAAGGAGTCTCTCTGGGCCAAGATGATTCTTGGGAGATGGCCCCTGGGTCTGGGTGTCCACCAGGTGAAAATGGTTTGGAAGAGCAATAGAGGAATTCTGAAGGCCAGGGTATGGGAGACTGGAACCTGAAGCACCAGTGGCTTCTCAAGGCCCACACTGAGGACTTCTTCTATACCTTAGCAGGGAAAAACAAGCTGGCAAAGCCAGTCAACAGTTAATGGTCCAAGAGGTGTAGATTTTTAAAAAATCCTCAATGGCTTTTCAGAAGAATTACAGAAATCACACATGTTCATGATATCAAATTCAAGTAATATACAAAGGAAGAAATAGAGATCTCTCTATTATCCAGAAGAGGTACAGAATAAATTATCATTTTGCAAACTACCAGGTTGGCAAGATTGGAAAGAAGGACACTGTCCATCACTGGCAATCTTGGTGGAGGCCAGGGTTTCTCAACCTTGGAACCACTGACATAATTCTTTGTTGTGGGGCACTCTCCTGTTTATTGTAAGGTGTCAAGCAGTATCTAGTGGCTTCTATCCACTAGATATCAGTAGCATCTCCATCACCATCCCCCAGGTTGTGACAGCCAAAAATGTCTCCAGGCATTGCCAAATGTCCCCTCAGGGGCAGAACCTCAGGGGAAGAAGCACCTCTGTCGGAGAACCACCGTAGGCCAATGGGCGCCCCAAACACCACTGGTGGGAGTGGAATCCGGGAATTCTGCCTGTCTACCAAATATTACAATCTGTTACCCGCAACTTCATTCAAAATACATTTACAAGAGTACAAATTTGTTTGACAAGCATTTTAATGCAGCACCATTGGTAATATTTTAAACATCGATAATAACGAGGCTGGGCATGGTGGCTCATGCCTGTAATCTCAGCACTTTGGGAAGTTGAAGCAGGTGATCACCTGAGGTCAGGAGTTTGAGACTAGCCTGGCCAACAGGTTGAAAACTCATCTCTACTAAAAAATAACAAAAATTAGCCAGGCTTGGTGGTGCATGACTGTAATCCTAGCTACACGGGAGGCTGAGGCAGGAGAATCACTTGAACCTGGGAGGCAGAAATTGCAGTGAGCCGAGATCGCACTAATGCACTCCAGCCTGGGTGACAGTGAGATTCTGTTTTAAAATAAATAAATAAACTAATTAACTAAAATAATAAAAATTGATAATAACCCAAATTAAATAATACATTAAATATATATACCTGTAAAATTCCCAGGCATTGAAAAGAGTTTCTATGTCTTTCTTTCTAGAATAGAAAAGTAGCTGATTCAGCAAGGTCTTAAAATTATGAGGGAAAAAATCGAGATGCAGTATAGAGGACATTTTAATAAAATTTAAAGAACAAACTGTATGAACAAGTGCACGTGTACATGTACTGAGAAAGTACACTCGGAGAAATATGCATGGGCTTCGTTTATTTAAAGCCTGGAAGGAGGTATTATAAACCACACACAGCGGCTGTCTCTCTGCAGAGTAGAATGGAGGGGCAGGGGGAGCACATGAGAATTTTCATTTCTACTTTAAATATTTCAGCACCATCCCAATAATGGGTATATACTCAAAGGAAAAGAAATCATTCTACCACAGAGACACATGCACCCGTGTGTTCATTGCAGTGCTATTCACAATAGCACAGACATGAAATCAACCCAGGTGTCCATCAACAGCGGATTTGATCAAGAAAATATGGTACATATACACCATGGAATATCAGGCAGCCATATAAAAGAATGAAACTGTGTCTTTTGTAGCAACGTGGATGCAGCTGGAGGCCATTATCCTAAACGAATTAACAGAGAAACAGAAAACCAAACCTTGCGTGTTCTTACTCCTAAGTGGGAGCTAATCATTGAGTACACATGGTCATAAAAATGGGAACAACGGACACTGGGGAATACTTTGAAGAGGGAAGGGAATAAGGGCTGAAAAATCCCATTTATCGGGCACTATGCTCACCACTGGGGTGACTAATTCATTTGTATCCCAAACCTTAGCATCCCACAATATACCTGTATAACAAACCTGCACATGTACCCCAATTCTAAAATAAAAGTTAAAAAAGTATTTCAGCATCACTCGTTTCATCTTACAAGGACATTGTAAAATAAGGATAAAAATAAGAGCTAGGAAAAGAAAAAAAGGGGAAAAAGAAAAGAGCTCTGATTGGAATCCTGTTCTGCCCACCCCTGGAGTAAGCAAGCCCAACTTAAGGGGTTCCTTGAGCTCCACACTTTACAGCCTTCATGGCAGCAGCATCCACACCACCTTATCGGATCCTCAGATCAATTCTTCTAAGTTGGTAGACAGGGGTAGTTATTTCCATTCTGAAAATGGGGAAACAGACTCAGAAAATGCAGTGACTTGCCCAAGGGCCCATAGGAAGTGGTGACCCTGGAGGGTTAAGGGGGAACCCAGCTCTCTGGAGTCCCAGGCTGCTGTTCCTTCTGCTGCAACTCCCCAAGTAACAGAAGCAGGTGCAGGAATGGGCGTTTACAATCAAGGGCCAGTCATACAACTCTGTTCAAACTTGTGCCTCTGCTCCTTCAATTCCTTGTTGGCTTTTATTCCTTCAAAGGTGGTATTCCTCTTTCTAAAGTAATTTTCGTCCTTCTGGCTCTTTTCTGAAGGCAGCATGCTTTAGAAAGAGCAGGGACTTGAGATCTGTCACTCTCCAGCTCAAGTGGCTTCAGCTCTCTGGGCCTCATCTGCAAAATGGAGCTAAACATACCTAACTCCCAATCATTCTGAGGATCAAGGCAATCATATGTGAATGCATTTTGTAAAATACAGAGCACTGAGGAATATCGATTTTACTTTAACAAAATAAAACTCTAGCTCTCTTTCTGGGAGGTTAGGATACCACTAGTAGGGTAACTTCAAGGGAGATTACACTGAACAGAAATCTGAAGTTGAAACAGGCACAAGTATTGGCAATGTAAGTTGGGAAGGCCACACACAGATTTCAGATAATGGGTCAGTCCAGCTAAGCTCGTACCTTACCTGAGTTGGATTTCTTTAGAATCTATTACTGGGCTTTGGGACTGTGCTGTCACCAGGGAGGGATGCCACATGCTAAACATCTTAGGGTAGGGGCAACAGAGAAACAAAAAACAATGTATTGGCTAGGCATGGTGGCTCACACCTGTAATCCCAACACTTTGGGAGGTTGAGGCAGGTGGATCACTTGAGGTCAGGAGTTTGATACCAGCCTGGCCAACATGGTGAAACCCTGTCACTACATAAAAGACAAAAAAGTTAGCTGGGCATGGTGATGCATGCCTGTAATCCCAGCTACTTGGGAGGCTGAGGCAGGGGACTTCCTTGAACCCGGGAGGCTGAGGTTGCAGTGAGCCAATATGGAGCCACTGAACTCCAGCCTGGGTGACACAGCAAGACTCTGTCTCAAAAAAAAAAAAAAAAGAAAAAGAAAAATATTTCCACCCATAGGAAAACAGACGAGGAAGGAAACAGGTGACTATGTCCACCCAGGGTTTATGGGACTGTTAGCTAATTTATTAACAATATAACAGGCAACATAGGTAAAAGCATCTAGGGCATGGGACCAATTCCCACCATCCTGGAGAAATGTAGTAAAACCTGCCTTGTAAAGAAATAGCAACAAAGGTGGACTTTAAAAAAGCTCACCTCGCTGCTTGAAAGGGTGTGGTAAGGAGGGCCCTATTACACACTGCTGAGAGAGTAAACGGTTGAGAACTTCCCTTTTAAGCAATTTATTAGTGTGTCGCTGGAGACTTTAAAGGGTTTATACCCTCTCACCCAGGAGTTCCAGGTGTAAAATTCTATTCTAAGAAAAGAATCAGACAAGGATTTTTGGCTTAGAGTTTTTTATTACAATAAACACACACACACACACACACACACACACACACACCCCTAATGGTCCAGAAACAGGTGAATGGTTAACTACAGAAAAAAAAAGAATACATTTAAATGATGGACTATTATACAGTCATTAAAATGTTTTTAGAAATATTTTGTGACATAAAAATGCTCATAATAGTAAATTGAAAAAAAGCAGGATATAACACATATACCCAGCGTATTAGGCTGTTCATGCATCGATATAAATAAATACCCGAGTCTGTGTCTTCATAAAGAAAACAAGTTTAACTGACTCTTGGTTCTTCAGACGGTACAGGACGTGGGGTGCTGGCATCTGCTTCTGGTGAGGCCATAGGGAATTTACAGTCATGGCAGAAGGCAAAGGGGAGCCCGTGTGTCACATGGCAAGAGCAGGAAAAAGAGATGGGGGAAGTGCCACACACCATTAAACACCCAGATCTCCCATGAACTCGCTCATCACCACGGGGATGGCACTAAGCCGAGCATGAGGGATCTGCCCCATCATCCAAACACTTCAAACCAGGCCCCACCTCCAACACTGGAGATTACAGTTCGGCATGAGATTTGGAGGGAACAGACATCCGAACCAGCTCACACAGTTTACCAGCAATTAAAAGTGCACACACTTAAAATACGATGATAATAGTAGCAGTAGCTAATGTTGCTGGATGCTGTATTAGTCTGTTTTGCGATGCTATAAGGGAATATCTGAGACTGGGTAATGTATACAGAAGAGAGGTTTGCTTGGGTCACAGTTCTGCAGGCTGTACAAGCATGGCACCGGCACCTGCTTGGCTTCTAGTGAGAGCCTCAGGCTGCTTCCACTCATGGCAGGATGCGAGGCGAAGCTGGCCTGCGCAGATAACACGGCCAGAGAGGGAAGCACGAGACAGTAGGCGGGAGGCACCAGGCTCTTTCTAACTACTGGGCCTGGGGTGAACTCACTACCACGGGAGCTCATTATTCCTGGGGGATCCACCCCCATGACCCAAACACCTCCCATCAGGCCCCACCTCCAACACTAGGGGTCACATTTGACCTGAGATTCTGAGGGGACAAATATCTAAACCATATCGGATGCTATGAGCCAGGCAGTGTTCTACCACATTAGTCATTTCATTCTCTCCTAGCCCTCTAAGGTAAGTCCTATGAGTACTATCATTATCCCCATGTTTTTTCTTTTTTGAGACGGAGTTTTGCTCTTGTTGCCCAGGCTGGAGTGCAATGGTGTGATCTCAGTTCACTGCAACCTCCGCCTCCCAGGTTCAACTGATTCTCCTGCTTCAGCCTCCCAAGTAGCTGGGATTACAGGCACATGCCACCACGCCCGGCTAAGTTTTGCATCTTTAGTAGAGACAGGGTTTCACCATATTGGCCAGGCTGGTCTCCAACTCCTGACCTTGTGATCCACCCGCCTTGTCTCCCAAAGTGCTGGGATCACAGGCATGAGCCACCGCACCCGGCCATTATCCCCATTTTTCAGAGGCTTGGGCAGTGTGCCCACGGCCACACAGAGGGGTGGGTGTGTGAGGCAGGGCTTCTCAGTGTCAGCATGGCTCCTAGGCGCTCTGCAACACCATGATCAAACGCTTCCAGGGGACATCCTTGACGGGGGGGACAAGTCAAGTGGTTCCGAGGCAAAGGCCAAGCCCCTCAACTGAGTGTCCCAAAGACAAGACCGCCTCCAGCTCGCAACCAGAAAGACCTGGGCTCAAATCCTGCATAGCTCCTTCTGACCTGTGTGAAAGCAGCGAGCCATTTTCCTCTCTGAGCCTCAGTTTCCTCATCTGTAAAATGGGGATAACTAATACTGCCTGCCTCCCAGGGCTAACCAGGGGGTAAAAAATATAAGGTTCCTGAGTCTTTATATTTTCTAAATTTTCTATAGAGGTATATTTTTCTTTTGTTAAAATTATTTTTATTGAAAAATATATTAACACATTAAAATATTTCCAAAGTTGGGAGGGTGGTAATTAAATAATTACCACCAGACAGATGGAAGCCAGACGGATGGGAGGAGGTGAATCACATTCAATTTGATTCAGTTAAACTGGAAGGGGCTGGGGAAAGGTCAGGAGACTAGGTTTAGGAGGAAAGATAACCTGCTCAATTAGAAACACATCATGTTTCACCAGGTGTCAAAGGGACATCCACGTAGATGACTGACTCGGAAGACGGTGGACAGAGGCCTGGCATCGAGGAGACACACGGGCCGCGGATCCGGACGTGGTGTCAGCAGCAGGCAGACTTAACCTGAAGCTGGAGACATTTACTGTTTCTGACTGCCCTTCCCCTCTACCCCTTTTGTGGGTGACAGCAGCCTATTTTTCCCTTGGAGAAGCACTCACCCCTTTCTATGCAGCCTTGGTGAGACAATCACAGTGTCCTGCCACCCAAGCAGTGGGCACATCTGCCAAGACAGGTGTAAAGGAGGATATTTCTTGAGATAAAACCAAATGCACTTTTGTTGTGGATAATTCCTAATTCCCAGTTAGCCAGCAGCTCCCTCCAGCCATTCAGTCAATGGGGACCATTGCTTGGCCCTGTTTTAAGTTAGATTTTCTTGAGTCCACAGTGTGAGACATTAGTGTTAAAATGTGACTTCGTTGAGGCAAAAAAAGTTTTCCTAACTTCCCAAATCTTCCTTTTACAGAGCAAGAGGACAACCTGGGGACGAGAGGATAGAGATGTTCTATATACCACAGTGTGGAAATGACACAGTATAAGGTGAAGACAAGTTCCTGTACAGCAAGAGGGGACAAGAGCCTTCCGGTGCTGCCAAGGAGAAAAAGCAGGAAAGAGTTCAGGTGCAAGTGTTATGGTCCACCCTCCTCCTGTGTAGGACTAAGAAGCATCTGGACAGGTTTGGGGGACACTAGTATCCCACTTTCCCAAGCACAGCCCAGGCAGAGAAGCCCCCCCGCCCTTGACCACGCCACAGCACTAAGCTGGCACCGAAGCTGTCACAGGGGCCCTGTGAGGCAGCATGTGGATAACAGCAGCCCATACTCCCTTGACCTGTGGGTGCCATGTAGGTGATCCAGACGTGTCCACATGCCCCAGTGATGTGCTAAGTAGACTGAAGGACAAAGAGAGGCCAGGTGACAAGCTGTGAGGGTTGTGGCACACGAGGACCTCATGGCTATAGACAGGTGCAATTTCCTAAGCAGGTCTATGTAATGCTTAGGAATTAAATGAGGCCCACCCCATTTTGGTAAGTTCCACCATAATCCATAACGCCCAGGGACAAGTCCAGAGCGACCACATGGCAGTGAAGACCAGCAACAGGCAGGGAACAGCATCTAAGCCATAAAGCTCACTAACTGCGACCTTATACCCAGATGCCACCCCGGGAGAATGGAAGTAGATGGGAGACAGGAGGAGCCTGAATATTGAGTATCTGCAAAAGAGAGGGCTGTGAACCAGAAGAGACTGAAGTATCCCCTCAAGTTGGGAGAATGGAAGTTTGAGATGAAAATGAGATTAGATGAAAATACAGGGCCGGGTGTGGTGGCTCATGCCTGTAATCCTAGCACTTTGGGAGGTCCAGGTGGGTGGATCACTTGAGGTCAGGAGTTTGAGACCAGCCTGGCCAACATAGTGAAACCCCATCTCTGCTAAAAAATACAAAAATTAGCCAGGAATGGTGGCTCACACCTGTAGTTTCAGCTACTCGGGAGGCTGAGGCAGGAGGATAGCTCGAACCTGGGAGGTGGAGGTTATAGTGAGCAGAGATTTTGCCATTGCACTCCATCCAGCCTGGGCGACAAAGTGAGACTCCATCTCCAAAAAAAAAAAAAAAAAAAGAAAAGAAAGAAAGAAAAAAGAAAAGAAAATATAGAGGAAGTTGTAGTTTTTGCCCCCTCTGAGTTGGAGTGAGCCAGATATAACCCTGCCACGAAAGCAGTTTCTTTCCTGGGAATCTGAATCTTATGCGGAGAGATGTATCAGTTTCAGGAAGAAAAATATGTGGAACTGAATCACCTGGAGGCAATGCTTAGAGATTCCTGGCACCTGGGAAAGGGTCGGTCTGGCTCCCAGGCTGATAAGGCCTGGCTGTTCAGCTTTTGCTTTTGTTGGGTGAGCTTTCTGATACATTCTTCCAGTGGATTCACTTTTCACTCAAGCAAGTCAGATTTCCTTTCCATATTCTCCAACCCGGGATCATCCAGGAAGTGAATGTGAGATGAGAAGAGAGCCAAGGTATGGCCCCTGAGGGTCAGCAGACCAATGAGAAAAGAGGAGCCTGCAGAGGAGATGGAAAAGGAGGGGCTGAGAGGCTGCCCCTGGGAGCAGTGGCCACAGGGGCGGACAGGACAGCGAGTGGAGGAGGTGGCTGTGTTCAGTGTCGGGCAGGGTCGGAACTAGGACCGGTGGATTCAGCAACAAGGAGGTTATCCATGACCTTGGCAAGGAACATTTTAGTGGGATGGAAGTCTGGTTGCAGTAGAGTGGAGGTAGGGGGAGAGGGAGGAGGGAGAGAGAGCTAAGGAGGGTGGGTGGAGAAGGGAAAAAGCAGAGCCACTAGCTAAGGCTCCAACCAACGGGAAGAAAAGGACAGGAGCTTTAGGGGGAACCTGGGTAGAAGGGGGCTGTGTGGGTTTGGGGTTTGTTTTTTGTTTTCATTTTGTTTTTGGTTTTAATATGACAGAAGACATGATGCGTATTTGCATATACGGAAGAAACTGAGTTTCCTGAGAAGGGAGGAGAGATGGGAACCAGTGTTCAAGTGGGATTGCTTTTATCCACAGGGAGGGAAAGGGGAAAGGATGGCTAGAGAGACAGGCAAAGATAAGGGACAGAAAGTAAGATTTCACATCTATTGGTTTCTGAAGACACATTGTACTTTTCTGGTAAAAACGTTTTATTTTTCCCCTCAGGCAGGTTAGATGCTCATGAATGTTTAAGTGGAAAATGAAATACTTTGAAAAATGATAACTAGCTGAGTGTCAACACTTGAGGGGCAAGATTGGTTTCAAGCACATGGAGGGGAAAGAAGGAATTCTTGAGAGTTAGGCTGAACCAGGAAACTGCACTACATTTTCCTGAATTGTGTTCTAGTGTGGAGTAAGTTGAAGACTCTTACCAAGACACAGCTGGGTGCAAACTAAAAAACCAGACCTGGCTGTTCTACAATTGGGCAGGTGTAATAATTTATGAATGCCTAACTTAGCTCAGCGGCCTTAGAGCAGGGACTCTAAACTTTTTGCTTTGTTTTGCACAGGTAATACACTAACATTTCAAAAATCAGAACACAAGGTATACACTCAGAAGCCAGGTCCCTCCTGCTGGCCCCCAACCATCTCCTGAAACACTTCTCGTTTCTTGTGTAACTAATCAGTTTTTCTTTCTGAAGATAGAAGCAATACAAACATACATCCTTAGCCATATGTCTTGCTTTTTTCCACATATATCTTAGAGATCTTTCCTCGGCACACATAGAGCTTCCTCAGACTTTTCCCCAATTATACAGTATTTTGCTTTATGGATGCACCAGGTTTTGGACCAGTCCTCTACGGAGAGACTTGATTGCGTCCAGCCTTTTGCTATTGCAGCCAATGTTGCAATGGATCACCTTTTACATAAATTATTATACATATGTACAAATTCATCTACAGGGTAATTCTTAGACTTGTAATTTTGGTAGATAGTGCCCAAATCAACAGGGCTGTCAATTTCACAGTCCTACTTGCAACGTATTAAAGGGCCTGCTATGTGTTCCCCTGACTCCCCCACCTCCAGCCCCATCCACAGGGCCTGCCGTCAAGCTTTGGGATTTCTGCCAATCTCACAGGTTAAAAATGGTATCTCTGTATACTTTTAATAAGGATTTCTCTTTGAAAATTGAGGCTGAGCATCTTGTCACACGTTCAAGAGCTATTTGTATTTCTTTTGCTGTGAACCCTCCATTCATGTCCTTTGCTCACTTTCTCTATTCGGCTGCTGCTGCCAAAGTCCTTACCCAATGGTTTGTGGCTTTCTCGGGGGAAGGGACTGTCTTGTGATGCAGATAAGGTTAAGAATTGTAAGGAAAAGAACAACAGCTCACCCTAACCCAATACCTATTTTGTGGTATACGTACAGAGGTTTATTTTAAGTTTTAAAAAGTTTTAATTGAAGTTTAATTATACACACAGAAAAATGTACATATACTACATTACAGCACACACTCCTATAACCAACATCGGATCAAGGAACAATATTACCAGCACCCCAGAAGCCCCCTCAACACTCCCTTCCAATCCTCACCATGTACAGATTCTTTTCTTCTGTAGCTTTACTTCTTGATTCCATTCTAAAGACAAGTGATCCACAAATCCCGGGTCCTCCACAGCTTTGAAGCCACAGTGAAGGGTTTACCATTAGTAAGGAAAAGAGTCCTAGGGCTCCCTCTGCTGGTGATCAGCAGCTACCAGGAAAAACTGCCCCTCCCCTCCTGGAGCTCTGAGGATTGATTGACCGGAGTCTTGGAACTCAAATTGGTGCAGGCTTCATGGGAATCGGCACACAAGCACATGGCTGGGTCATTTACCAAGGTATCACAAAGTCCTCCTTCACTCTCCATCTTGTTCCCCAACATTTCAGGAAAGCAACTATCAAAATAACAGACCACAGTAGCGTGGGGGCTATGAAAAGAATGACAAGAAAGAGCAGTGAATTCCCACTTCCTAACCCTTGCCTATTCCCCTCCCACAAAAACGAGAGACTGTTGTGAAAGGCTCTGCTGCTCAAATCAACTGTCAAAGGCGTCAGCAGTCCCAGTCATGTTTCTAGAAAGCCAGTAGACAACTGGAATTAATTGCTGAGATGACTGACTGACTGACTGATGGACTCACTGGCTCCTGTGCTAGGTACAGAGACACAAAATGCAGCTCCTATTCTGGTGGCCTGCATGTGAAGTGCCATGGGACAATGGCCTAGGGCCATTTAACCCACACAGGGGAGCAGGGGTGGGGGGAGAGAGAGTCAACCTAACAGGTTCTTCTTGTCCTCCAGAAATTTAGAAGCTAGCAGGTGACACAAGAAATGTATGGGTAAAGGGCTGAACATAAGTTCAGGAGGCATCCGAGGAAGCTCCAGGTGAAGTGTTATTGTGGTCCCGACAGGCAGGGGCCCTGACCTGACAAAGCTGACCAGTGGTAGACAGGGGAGCTGGAGGCTCTTTAGTTGTGGGAGGGGCAAAAAGCAGATGCCTAGAGAAGCCAACAGGCCCCCAAGTGGACTCTTGTAGAAGAGAGTGGGGATCACCACCGCTGAGGCAGGTCCGTAGGGTTGTGGGTCCAGAAACTCTACTTTGTCAGGGTACCCAGAGCCAAACAAATTCAGGGGGATGGACTCACTATCTATTAGCTGAAGATCTAGAGGCCAGGTGCAGTGTCTTAGCGTGCAGAAGGGATGATGTCCTGCCCACAACTGGAATGCTTGTGTTTGCCTTCCAGGACTCCACTGTTTCTTTCCTCCGGTTATTTCCCACCCTCTCCTTAAGGGTCCTGTCCTTTCCTGTGGCTTCAATGGCCACCGGTATGCAGACTCCACAGTCTTCATTTCCAGTCCCTACCTCCCACTTGAGCTTCAGAACCATCTATCTTCCTGCCTGCTGGACACCTCCACACGGCTGCCCCACGCATCTCTCAGGTTCACTCTGTCCAAACTGAACTCATTTAGAGAAATCTCAGCACAGAGAGGCAGTGACAGCAGACTCTACCAGGCTGCCTAGGTCCAAATTCTAGCTCTGCCTCTTATTAGCTGTGTGACCTCAGGCGAGTTACTTAACTTCTCTTTGCTTCAGTTTCCTCATCTGGAAGATGAAGGTGATAATGGTAATCTCATAGGATTGTGGCGAGAACTAAAATGAGTCTTCTGACATACAGGAAGAGCTATGAAAGTATCAGCTCTCATAGGCTAGGCATGGTGGCTTATATTTGCAATCCCAGCACTTTGGGAGGCCGAGGCAGGCAGATCACTTGAGGCCCAGTAGTCTGAGACCAGCCTGGCTAACATGGCAAAACCCTGTCCCTACAAAAAAAAAAAAAAAAATTATCCGGGCATGGCAACACACGTGGGTGACTGAGGCAGGAGAATCACTTGAATTAGGAAGTGGAGGTTGCAGTGAGCCGAGATTGTACCACTGCACCCCAGCCTGGGCAACAGAGTGCGATTCTGTCTCAAAAAAGAAAAAAGAAAGAATAAAAGAAAGTATGTATTAGCTGTTAGTAACTATTATCCTCAATTTAAAAGTTCTTCCTCTGCTCACTGTCAGCTGTGTTCAACAGAGTTTAACTGAGACGGGCACCAATATCCATTCAGTTGCTCGAACTGGAAAGCAAAGTATCATTGTCAGCTTTGTCTCACTGCCCATCCTGTTCATAGTCAATCTCTCACCGAAGCCTATCTACACAACTCTCCAGTCGGCTCGCTTGTTCTCCACGCTTACAGTCATCTGCCCCTTCGATCACCATCACCTCAGGCCTGGGTCACCATGCCGGCTCACACTGAAACCAGTCATCTTTCCAAAATCCGGTCATTTCTCTTCCATAGCTCCCACAGTTCTTAGGAGAAACCTCAGGATAAATCCCTCATCGAAGCCTTTGGGACCTGATACCTGCTTTCATCTGCACTTGAAATTTTATATTCAAAACCAAATCCTCCCAACTCCCCAAACCTAGCCAGCTTCTTGGATTCCCTTCTTTAGTGAAGGGTGCCACCTACTGGCTTGGCTCAGGCCCGACATAGCTTAGCAGGCTGCGGAGCCCTGCTGGTCTCACCATCCATGGGCATGGTTCCCATTCTAGCCTTCCCTCAGGTGATCTCGAGTATCATCTAACTGGTCTCTCTTACATTCCCCACCCTCCCCATCTACTTTCTAAGAGTCTGCTAGAATGATATAAACTGCTACTAAAAATACAAAAATTAGAAGAGCATGGTGGTGCTCGCCTGTAATCCCAGCTACTCGGGAGGCTGAGGCACGAGAATCAGTTGAACCTGGGTAGCGGAGGATACAGTGAGCCAAGATCGTGCCACTTCACTCCAGGCTGGGCAACAGAGCGAGACCTCAAAAAAAAAAAGTTTCAATAGTTTCTGGCACACAACACTCAATGCCTTCCTCTAACAAGTAATTACTGAGAGCCAAATACCTGCCACATTAAGAGTTTAGACCCTGGGGATACACTGTATTTTCATCAGTTCTAAGATACCATCAGTTTAAAGACTCAACATTTATTGTAGGTACAAGTAAGAAAGGAGAAAAAAAAATACTACCAATTAAACCAACACACACTGGTGATTATAAGATACATCCAGATTTTCAGACTGCTATTAGTAAATTGTGGGAAAATGTGCATCTTCAATTCAATAAAAATAGTGACTAAAAAAAGACACAACATCCCTGTCCTCAGGTAGCTTCTATTCTAGTGAGGGGACCAAAAAATAAAGATACATTGTCAGGTAGTGATAAGTGCTATCATCAAACAGGGTAAAGGGACACAGAGTGAAGGGGGAACTTGGGTAGCCAAGAAAGAGCCCCCTGGGGAGCTGATATGAGGAGAGACTTTGATTAAGAGATGAGCTGTGGATAAACAATGCTCCAGGAGGGGAAACATCAAATACAAAAGACCTGAGAGGGAAGTATGCCTGCTGGGTTCAAATATGTGCAAAGAAAGTGTGGCTTGAACGGCCCTAGGCCCTGGGCCAGCTAATTTCCTCAAGCCCAGTGGTATTTTCCAGGTGAAAGCAGGTATTCCTGGTCTAGCTGGGTACATACAGGAAGTGAAGGTAGGGAGGCTAAGAAAAGCAGGGTAACTCATCGATCAGCAGGGTGGTATAGTCAGACTGCCTAGACTGGAATCCCTGTTCTGCCATTTACAAGTTATGTAACCTTGGACAAGTGATCTAACTATTCTGAGCCTGGTTTTCTCAGCTGTAAAACAGACATCATAAAGGTACATTTCACAAATTGGTTATGAAGATTACATGAGCTAACAACTTGTAAATCAAGACAAATAATCATTATCACTACCTTCTATCCCAAAGCCATTTTATTTTATTTTTTTGAGACAGGGTCTTGATCTGTAGCCTAGGCTGGAGTGCAGTGGCATGATCTTGGCTCACTGCAACCTCCACCGCCTGGGTTCAGATATTCTTATGCCTCAGTTTCCCAAGTAGCTGGGATTATAGGCATGTGCCACCATTCCCAGCTAATTTTTTTTTTTGTATATATATATATGTATATATATGTAGATGGGGTTTCATCACGTTGGCCAGGCTGGTCTTGAACTCCTAACTTCAGGTGATCCACCCGCCTCAGCCTCCTAAAGTGCTGGGAATACAGGTGTGATCCACCGGGCCCGGCCTACCCAAAATAATTTTTAAAAATTATATTGAAGTAAGGAATAAATTAATTTATTTGAGTCTTAAAACATAAGAACAGAATATTTTCCAGATTACCAACTGGTATAATGGCAGCCACAATCTTAGGGAAATAATTTTCTTTATTACTTTGGACTTGGCTTCTCCAAAGTTTTCTTCCTATATAAACTGTTCTTGCAGTATAAATTCAGAATTAAGTTTCTCTTACTAAAGCATGTACAGGACACTTGTAACAAGAAGGAAGCATTGTTAAGAGGAATTTTACATCTACCACAACTTTTTAATTAAATGGCATTACCATGTACATTAATACAAAGTTGATTTCTTGAATATCAAGTCCACACACAAGTTCAGGCTTTTTCCCCATGATTAAAAAAGACCCTGAATTGCTGGTATAGGACACCAGTCTGGCTTTTTGTTCACTCAGATCCCATTTTGTAGCTTTTCTGTGTCATTCCGAGTCATGACGTACCACACTGTGAGCCAGTCCTATGTATAACGACTTGAAACTTCAGGCCACGTCAGGTGTGTGAGTTGACAGACTTCAGTATTCACAAGAGGTTCTCATCTTCCAGGTACTCCTTAGTAATGCATCACATTCCTGGAAAGCATCAATCTCTTTATGATGGACATGTGCCTAGATAAAATGAAATGCTGTAACTTTTTAGTTTTTAGTATTTAATATCATTAGGGACGGAAATCAGGTAAAATAAAAATTCACCAAAACAGTATTGAGCATCTACTAACCCCCAGGAACTGTGCTAAGCTCTGGGAATTCAATCGTGATCCAGACAATTCTTTCCCCTCAAGGATATACGAGGGTGTGTGTGTGTGTGTGTGTGTGTGTGTGTGTGTGTGTGTGTGTTTGTTGTTTTAGACAGTTTTGCTCTGTTGCCCAGGCTGGAGTGCAGTGGCACGATCTTGGCTCACTGCAACCTCCACCTAGGAGCTTTAAGAGATTCTTCTGCCTCAGCCTCCTGAGTAGCTAGGATTACAAGTGCATGCCCCACCATGCCCGGCTAATTTTTTTTGTATTATTAGTAGAGACGGGGTTTTGCCACGTGGGCCAGGCTGGTCTCAAACTCCTGACCTCAAGTGATCCACCCGCCTCCGCCTCCCAAAGTGTTGGGATTACAGGCATGAGCCACCGCACCCAGCCTTCTCAAGGATATACGAGATTTTATCTGAAGCTATATTTTGAAGTGGCAGCTTAAAAACACATATTTGGTACTGATACATTTCACTTGGCAAGGTCTGAGAAAAAAATGCTTCATATTTCCCGCTTTTTCTTTTCCAAGAGATGTTGAGAAAGGCAGTTTAAATCCTGACTTACTAGAACTATGTGACAAAGGACAAAGGCAGCTAGAACAAGTTATCTAATCTCTAATGTCATCTAATACTATCTAATTAGCCTCATTAGGTTACAATGAATACAATGAACAGTTTTCTTTCATCCCGTCAGTTACTGAGCCTCTGGTATGAACGATGAGAATTTAAAATATTTTACCCAGGGCCAACTACATGCTTCGTGTTTAACAACTTTATACAATAAATAGCTAAATTTCATTTACAGACATAGGCCAGGCATTCCAAAGCCTGGCTGTAGTTAGGCTGGACACAGTTAAACCATCTTCGGCAGCCAATCTAGTTAGCTGACTACGACTAAAGTATTGGGGAATGAATGATGGTGGAAGGGGCCAGTTTGGTTCAGGGAAAAACCGTCACTCTAGGGGTGGGCGACAATCAACGCCAGCCGACTCTATTGAGCAAATTAATCCGCTCTCATGAAGCGTTAAGTGCAGACGTGGAGCCAGGGACTGGCAGGCGAGGAGAGGCACAGCTAGCTCAGCAGAACCAGTCCTGGTGATGGAGCGGGTGGCAGCTGTTGCACAAATCAGGTTTTCCGCTTGCCACCTGAGCAACATTCAGAATCAGAAAAATGTAAAGAGCCCCAAAATTCATCTCCTTAGGTGAACTGCCTAAATCTTTCTGCAAAATTTGGCGTGTAGGTGCATTTCTTTGGCAAGAGGGTCTACAGTTCTCACTAGATTCTCCAAGGAGTCTACATCTGAAAAAACAATTCACCGATAAGGTCCAACTTCCTCACTTACTAGACGGAAAACTGAGGCTCAGAGAAGGAAAAGCAATTGGCTCAAGACAAACAGCAGCAGCGGTATCAAAAGCGAAGGCATTTCAATTCAATTCAATTATAATTCCGGCTTCTCACGAATGGCCCTGGCCACGTTCAATACCTCTTCGCTTCTCTGCAGGCCCTCAAAGATCACCAGGAGGCGAAGGCTGGTGTCCGAGCCCAGGAAAGGTCGCAGGCAGTCCAGATTCTAGCATCACTGAGATACTGGCCAAGCGCTCAGCCGGGGATCCGCTGCCATAAAGACCCCCGCACCCTGTCCTCGTCCCCGCTCCGCGGAATGCCGCTGCATAGGTGACTTCAAGTAGAGGACCAAGCACAAGGAGCCCAGGGCGGTGGAGGCAGAGGGCGACTGCGTTGCCTGGCACCTACTCGCTCACCTGACAGAGAGTAGGAAGCAGGCACGCCCCAAAAGCAGGCTGGGAGCAAACGCACGCCACTGGGAGGAGAAAAACCGAAGAATAACAGGAAATGATGTAAGGCGCACGTGCTACCGAAGGGGGCGGATGCGGGGTATTAGAGAGGCGCGGGCGCCGCCCTGCGCCTGCGCAGCCGTCGCCTGCCGCGCTGCCGACTCACTGGGGTGGGAGGAGCATGAGTAGGGGGGCGGGGCGCATGCGGGAATGCGCAGGCTCAGTGCAACTCCTGAGGCGCGGGCCGCCCCCTTGGCGAGTTTGGATCCGGGTCAGTCGGGCGCTGAGATTCGGGAGAAACGCTCTGAAACTGACGGTGCCGGATCACTCGAGTGTCCCAGCTGCGAGGAGGTAAGTGCCCTGATGTGACGGAGAGGGGCTGCGGTACCGCGTCTCGGCCTCCACAGCCGGCCGGACCGCGGTCGGCTTTCCCCGGGCCCGCCCGCCTCGGGTCGCGTCGTCTCTCTGGGCTAGGCCTGGGCCTCTCCGCGCCCCCTCCTCTGCCGCGGCCTGTACCTGCTGGAGCTCCGAGTTCCGCGCTCTCTCCCCTTCCCGCCTTCCTATCCTCCCGCGGCACCGCCCCGTCTCGCTCCTCCGCCGTCTCCCGCCCAGCGGCAGCTTCCCCTTTTCGCCCTTCTTGGCCGCCCTTTGCCCCTTCCCGCCCTTTCCCGCCCTCCTCATAGCCCCGTTCTTGTTGGCTGCCTCTTCGGTCCCACTCGTTTCTTCTCCCGCATCCCTTGTGCCTCGCTCCGACTCCAGCCTCGTTCTGACCCCGGGAATCTCCCGAGGAGCGCAACTTTCCAGCTGGAGACCCCGGGCGGGCGGAGCCCCTGGACAGCCCGGTCCTCTCCGCCCCCCCTCTCCCCCCGGGTTCTGACCAGGAATTTTCCTCTGTTCATGTTTAACCGCGACAGGCCCAGACTCCGGGTGAAAAGAAATAACTTTGTGTTTTGGTTGCAGCACTGCGAGTGTAAAGGGATGAGTAGTTTGCACAGGGAGGTGTGAATGTGTTTTTTGTCTTGGGGGCCGATTGTTTTCTCCCGGTCTAGTTTGCTTCTTCGAGTTGCTGGGCAGGGTTTTCTTTCCCGTACCCTACGCTTCCTGGTGGTCTGGGAGTTTCGAAATCTTTAACGTTGTGATGACAGCGCTTACCCGCGCATCCCTTATTAATCGTTCTCTGGTCTTCTCAGAGGCCTGGAAATGTACACCTAGACTTGAGATTCAAGGAGGTCTTGGTTAAAACGACAAGATACAAATAAGATTGTGACGCATTTCTTTCGTTGAAAGAGAAAAACCAGAAATTTGTCCTTTTGGTGGAGAAACTTCGAAGAACTTTGTAATTTTCGTAAGGTGGAAAATCCGAGGCACAGTTAAATTGCCTGGTGTGATTTGAGTTAACACAAAGTAACTTGCAATAGGCTTTAAAGATTCATCTCTTTGGAGATTGTTCAACTTGAAGAGTTCACTGCAGTAAAAACGCCAAGACTGTCTCCCACGAATTTAGTATTAATGAAGAAGGGCAAGCCAGTTATATCTGTTGTCCAGAGTTAGTTGTACAGCCCTTGCTTTGAGTGAATGGGGATCTGGGGATGCAAAGAGGCATAGTGAGCTTTTTATAATTACAAACATGCTCTCCTCTAGCTCTTAAAGTTACGCCTAACACCTTTGCTCTGGGCTAAAATAACAGAAAAAAGGCGAGTAGTCAAAAATGCTGAAAGTCTGAAAATCATTTAGACAGAATTTAATTCCTGAAGTTTAGTCTGTAGCCAGATTGTAATTTTGGCCTGTTTTGCTTTTTAGATGATAGATTTTCTTAGTGTGTCAACAGGAATTTAAAGTTTGTATTAACATCTAGTGTGATCACCTGCCATGCTATTAGTCAGCATGGTATAATTAGAAGTTACATATATGGGTTCAGAGCCTCTTAGCGCAGTGTTACATTGTAAGCTCTTGGAGGGCAGGAATGAGATTCTAGGACTTACAGAAATGGAGTTTAGGCTTCTGTCCCTAGCATTCAGTTTAGTATCATGCACGTGGTAGGAATTCTGTAAATATTTGTGGAAGAAATGAATTTCTGCCTGTAGTATTCAGGAGTGTATACTTAAATTTGATGTGTACGTAAATATGTTGACTGATTTCCAGAGAGTGTTAAAGAGGACTTTTATGTGGGGTCTGCGAGTTGGGGAGATTGGCTCAGATGACAGTTACCAACTCTGTAAGGGCTGAACATCGACTAAGGGGTCATAAGGTAATTGAACACTGTAAGTCAAACTTCAATTTAGTTCTACCAGCAGGAATAATTTGTTTACAACCTACCATAGTACTTTTTTTTTTTTTTTTTTTTTTTTTTGAGACGGAGTTTCGCTCTTGATACCCAGGCTGGAGCGCAATGGCGCGATCTCGGCTCACCGCAATCTCCGCCTCCTGTGTTCAGGCAATTCTCCTGCCTCAGCCTCCTGAGTAGCTGGGATTACAGGCACGCGCCACCGTGCCCAGCTAATTTTTTGTATTAGTAGAGACGGGGTTTCACCATGGTGACCAGGATGGTCTCGATCTCTTGACCTCGTGATCCACCCGCCTCGGCCTCCCAAAGTGCTGGGATTACAGGCTTGAGCCACCGCGCCCGGCCACAACCTACCATAGTACTTTTTTTAGATGATGTGAAGCTTTGAAAATACTGGAATAAGTGATTGCTCACCTCTCCCCCCAGGTATATAGGAGTGTATTGTGTATTTAGGGGGGATCCTGCCCTAAATTGAGAATGAGAGACTAGTGAAGCATGGAATTGTGTGGATAGTGTTTCTTCATGTTCATGTGCTTAAATAAACCAGCAAAATGTATGTGGAGAGTGTATTTATTTATGTATTTATTTTTTTTTTTGTCCTGAGAAGTTGAGGTGCAGGCTGGGTGATTTTTTTTTTTTTTTTGTAACTGAATTATTTTGAGACTATTTTCAGTGTTCCCCAGAGAGCTCTGCCTACAATACCTTAACTTCTGCAAATAAATAAGTGAGAAGTCCTGATTCCTTGCCTCTTTATTTTGCTGCTGGTACTACATGATTACATTATATCAAACATTATGACACCTTGACCTTTGGAATATTAGCGGTCTCACAATAACTTAGGAGCCACCCTGAGAAACCAGCACATATGAATCAGAGAGGACCCAAGGGCCAGTGGAGAGGCATTGCTCCCTCTAAGAATGCCTAATCGGGGTGGGGTGAGGGGTGGGGGGTAACAGCTTAGAAATGGTGAAACCCTGTCTCTACTAAAAATACAAAAATTAGCTGGGCATGGTGGCGCACGCCTTTAGTCCAGCTACTGAGGAGGCTGAGGCAGGAGAATCCCTTGAACTTGGGAGGTGGAGGTTGCAGTGAGCTGAGATTGTGCCACTGCACTCCAGCCTGGGTGACAGAGCAAGATTCTTGTCTCAAAAAAAAAAAAACAAAAAAAAAAACTCATTTCTATTTTTTTGTTGTACTTTTTCTTTCTGATTCTCCCTGATAATGTTCACAGATGCTGGTTTGCTTAATTTTTATTCAGGATTTGGTACTAATAACCCTGAGTGAAAAAAATAATTTGGAGACTAGATTCAAGGGTTTATTAGCAGACTTCTCTGTTGCATTTCTTGTTGCTTTGGTTGATTATTCTTCTCCCTTTCTTTGTTTAAAGATAAAAATCAGGTAGAAAATATGGAGGACTTTGGTTAATCACACTAGTTAAGAGATCATTTAATGGTGCATCTACACAATAGTAGCTTATATTTTTTTTCTTTCAACCTTTCTTTTGGCTAAAGAAACTTTTTCACTCATGTGCACAATGAATTTTTTGGGGGGCCACGAGTGTAGTTCATTAATTGTTTAACAATTACACTACTCCAGGCTATGGAGGAAAAAAAAACCACAAATGGAAGTATCAACCTTATTGGTAGAGTATATTTCTAATTCTGCTTTAACAGTGGTAACATCTTGTTCTCTAAAACATGTCTTCCTGAACATAGCTGTCTGGGTCAGGATTGCTTTAGAGAAATGCTATCATGTGTCATGAAGTTATACTCAACTAGGGTTAGGCCAGACAAATAGTGTCATTTTAAAGAATCGGAGTGCTATGGTTTGAGCTATTCTCTTTTATTTCTGATATCATTTTGTCCATAGGTTTCTAGACCAACTGGGGAGATTCCCCTGTTAAAAAGTATGTGTACTGAAGCATAGATTTTAGGTCATCTGGTTTCCAAAATTGTGTAATAGGATATTGGCATCAAGTGTTTGAACAGTTTCTATTCTGTCATAGTACATACCCATTTTTTTGGTATTATTTCGTTTGTTTCCCCTTAATAAATGAAACCTATAGTCTTCAATTATCTACACTGAAACTTCCTTTTAGAAATACAAATTTGCTTTTTTTCTTCTAACAGTAATGGTAACAGGAATATAAATTTTTAACAAAAGATATCCTTTTGATCCCACCTGTTTTTACTTTGCTCACTTTATTTTCTTTTTTAATGTTAACAGGAACATCGATAAGTAGTGTAAAAACTTGCACAATGAAATTCGAAGCCAAAGATGGAGAGGAGGAGAGTCTACAGACTGCTTTCAAGAAATTAAGAGTGGATGCATCAGGGTAACTAAATATGTATTATTATTTGGAATTATTTACACATTTTAGATAGTCACTTTTCCCTAAAAAGCTCTTCTTTTAATATTTCTCATTCAAAGAAGATGTAAATGCTAATAGTGTGACATCTTCCAGATTCTGCACAGTATTGTTTTACTTTAATAAAAAACCCTTTGGTTAAATTTGAAAAGTAGCAGTTCATTTGCCCTCCTAAGTTGGGTGTTTTTTTTTTTGTTGTTAACTTTGAGGAGGGTTTTTTAATCAAAGATTATCAAGCAGTATCCCATCAGGGATTTTATCATGTGTCTCAAAGGAATCATAGTATTTTTCACTAAAGTGGTTGGCTCAATAGAAATGTACGAAGACATTGTAGATTTCATGGTCTGTGATTGCTTAGCCTATCACTATGGAAACCTCTATTCAGTAGGGTTCTGTCACAGAGATCAATAATCTTGGACCCTTTGGCCAAACTAATTAGAGCACCTGCATACCAGCTGCTGTCTGAATATTAATGTTTCACCCTTTGCAAAATGTTCTGTGTAAGACTCTTCTCACCCCAGTTTTTTCTCCCAGGCCAAAAGAAATACTAACATTTTTAATGGATATAAGAATTTTTCTTTTCATGAATGGAAACTAAACACTGAAAGCTCAAAGTAGAACACCCCACAAGTTATAATAATAATCATTAATGTTTCTTATTCACTTTGTCTTCAACACTGGGTTAAGTACTTTGTGGACATTATTAAATCCTCACTACCACCCTAGGAGATGGATACTTTTGTCATTTCAGTTTGCAGATGAGACTCACACAAATTAAATTACTTGCTAAAAGTCACATTGGTAAGAAGTTGCAGAGCCAGGATTTGAACCTAGACAGCCTGTCTGCAGAACTTGCGCTCTTAACCATCCTTTATGTGGTACCTTGAAGACAATATGAAGAAATGCACGCAGTACCTAGCACAAAGTAAAAATTAAATAGATTTTAGTTGTTGTTATAGCCACTTGCCTATTGCGGTACTGTTTTTGGTGTATCGGCTTTTTGCTGATAGATTTGCGCAGTAGATGTTATAGATGCTCATGTTTGCTTTCATGATACTTCAAAAACATACCTTTTCTCCTGATAGTTTTCTAATATGGTCATCTTGCCAGTTCATATCAATACTTTGATAAATTGTCTTGGGAAATGGAAGCAAAGCAGAGAAGCAGATTGTTGCAGATTGTGGCTGCAGCATATCCTTTGTGATTTCTTATATAGGAATGATTTTTTAAATCAGGAAAATACTAGACATGTATACACACAATTATACATATAAATCTTTTAGTGTGTAAATTTACATAAGTAACTCTTAATACACGGACTTTTCTTGATGTTTTAAGAGGTTGAAATAGAAAATTAAGCCAGGCTGGGCGTGATGCCTCAGGCCTATAATTCCAGCACTTTGGGAGGCCAAGGTGGGCAGATCACTTGAGCCCAGGAGTTCAAAACCAGCATGGGCAACATGGCAAAAACCCTTTTCTACAGAAAAAAAACAAAAAATTAGCTAGTCGTGGTAGTGCATGCCGTAGTCCCAGCTGCTCTGTAGGCTGAGGCGGGAGGATCACTTGAGCCCAGGAGGTGGAGGTTGGAGTAAGCTGAGCTCATGCCACAGCACTCCACCCTGGGCAACAGAGTGAGACCCTGTCTCAAAAAAAACAAACAAAAAAAGTAAAAATAAGTCATTTTGGTATCCCTAAGAATTACTTGAAACATTGTTTTTTAAATTTTTAAAATATATCGTCAAAAATTATATATTTGTAAAACCAAATGCTGCATGTTCTCACTTAGAAGTGGGAGCTAAATATTGAGCACACATGGACATAAACATGGGAACAATAGACCCTGCTGAGTACTGGAGTGGGGAGGGCGGGAGCGGAATGTGGGTTGAAAACCTTCCTATTGGGTATTGTGTTCACGACCTGAGTCCAGTACACTCATGAACAATCCTACACATATATCACCTGTATCTAAAATAAAAGCTGAAATTAAAAAAAATTATATATTTGTAGCATGTATTCTGCCTTGAATAAAATTATAAGAAGAGAAGGAGAACATTTGAGAAAACAAAGTAAGAGAAGGGGTGAGTCATTAGCATGACTAAGCAGAATAAGACTTGTGTAGTAGTGTGTCATATATTTCTAGTTGTTTTATATTGTTGCCAGTTTACAAATGGGACATCTGAAGGATTGACTCATAAACCAACCAAGCCTTGCCAGGAATTTAGCATGATCCTGTTCAACAGGTTTTGATTCCTTAATGGTATTTGTCTTATTAGGACAAATCTCTATATATTTATTACAAAACAATATCCTTTTTATCTGACTGTAACATAATACATGCTTATTATAGAAGAATTTACAAAAACAAAACAGAATAAAAATGGAAGTAAAAATCACAGTTTACTATAGCTGCTCTTAACATCTAGACCACTGGTTCATGATAGCCTATACTTATTTTACGTAGTTGAGATCATATGTATGTACAGGTGTTTAACCATACTGCTTTCTCCTTATAAACATTACCCCATATCATTAAAAGTTCTTTGTACACTTAATTTCTAATAAATTCCCAACATTTCATTGTATAGATATGCCATAATTTAGAAATACAGTATTTTTTTCTATTAGGTATTTAGGTTATTCCCAGTTACTTTTTACTTTATGTTTCATTGAACATTATTTTAGTAGATTAATGTTTCTTTCTAGAAAAAGAATTTTTGTCAACAATATAGCACGTATAATGGGAGGGGTGTGTGTGTGTGGTGTGTGGAAAAAGTCCAAAAGGATTTCCACCAGTGTTCAATGTTGGTAGTCTCTGGGTTGTGAGGTTATGGATGATTCTGTTTTTCTTGCTTTTAGATTTTTTCATGTTCTTTACTGGGAACCAACCCCTGTTATCTGTATAATTTTAAACCACAAGGATTTAACTCTGAGTAATATTTCAAGTTTATTAGTTGCAAAAATTAGAATATTTTTCTAAAAGTTGAATAATATTTGAAAATGTATTCAGTTTTAAGTTAGATAGAGTCTCCTAATGTTTTTGCTTCTAAACTTAGTTCCATGACTCTGGTTTGCCTGCATAAAATAAATGGTCAGTGTCATTAGCATTCTCTGGCCATAAGGCCTGATCTGCCCCAGAGAAACAGTCTGAAAGTCTATTTATATCCTGCTGCTGGGTATACTTACCAGTCATTCTTTGGCTTATAATTTTGCAATCATGGGCTTTTAGGGATCCTCAGAATTTGATTTTGAAGGAAAATTCACACTAAAAGCTAAGAAATGTTTGAGAAACTTAAACTAGAAAAAAATGTATTGATAAATGTTGAATTTGTGTTAGTGAGAACAATATATTCTCCTCATTTTACAGTTTTCTGTAGCCGTAAACTTTGTTCTTGTCTTCAGGTCCATAGCATCTCTGTCTGTTGGAGAAGGCACAGGTGTCAGAGCACCAGTCAGAACAGCAACAGATGATCCCAAACCTAAAACTACATGTGCATCTAAAGACAGTTGGCATGGGTAAGAGCTTCTTACGAAATGATTTTTATTCCGATGTTATAAAACATTATTGGAATTTCCTTCTTGAGTGTCCAGAAAAGATGATACAGATTATGATACAGGTTATGATACAGAACCTAAAACCCATGATCAGAGAAGGACCTAATCCTTCTTTTGCTGAATTTGCTGAGACTTTCTGTTTGGCCTAGTCCATAGTCAGTTTTTATATATATTCTGTGTGTATTTGAGAAGATTGGGACTTCTCTAATTGTTCTTGGGTTCTACGTTCATTAAATGACTTCTAAGTGTGTTAGTTGAACTTTTTTTCAATTTTTTGGTCAACTTGACTTATAAATAATAAAGATGTATGTTGAAATATACCCCATGGAAGTGAATTTGTTCTATTTTCACTTTAAATTCTATATTTTTGCTTTATGTATCTTGAGCTTATTTTGTTAGATTTCTATAGCATAGGTTTATTCAGGTTTAGAATATTTCCCTCCTGAATTGAAACTTCTATTATGTAGTGACATTCTTAATCCCTCATAATGGTTTTTGTCTTTAAGTTTTCTTCTAGTTAGTGTTTCCCTTATTTTTATTTATTTATTTATTTTTTTTTTGTGACGAGTGTCACTCTTACTCTGTCACACACACTGGGGCGCAGTGGCACAATCTCAGCTCACTGCACCCTCGGCCTCTCCGGTTCAAGCAGTTCTCCTGCCTTGGCCTTCCAGGTAGCTGGGATTACAGGTGTCTGCCATCACGCCCGGTTAATTTTTGTATTTTTAGTAAAGATTAGGTTTCACCGTGTTGGCCAGGCTGGTCTTGAACCCCTGACCTTAAGTGATCCACCTGCCTTGGCCTCCCAAAGTGCTGGGATTATAGACATGAGCCACCACACCCAGCCTTCTATTCTTTCAAGTATTCTGTGTTCTTAAATTTTAGGTATGTTTCATATAAATAGTTTATGACTAGGTTTTATTTTTTCCTGATTTATTCAATTTGATCATCTGTTTTTTAGCTGCTGAGGTTAGTGCGTTTACATTTATTTGATTATTGATATATTTGGACATGGTTCTGCCACTTTACTTTCTTATTTGTCCTGCTTTTTTTTCTTTTTTTTTCTTTTTTTATTTTTTTAACCTCCCTCTCCTGCTTTTCTGCTATTTTTTTTTCTTTTTTTCTTTTTTCACCTTGCCTCTCCTCCTTTAAAAACAATTGTTTGCAAGGATTTTGTTTGTTTTTTCTCTCTATGGTTTGCAAATGGCACACTTTGTTTCTATTCTTTTGCTTTTTCTTTGTTTTCTTTTTGAGACAGAGTCTAGCTCTGTCACGCAGGCTAGAATACAATGGCAGACAATGGACGATCTCAGCTCACTGCAACCTCCGCCTCCTAGGTTCAAGCAGTTCTCCTGCCTCAGCCTCCTGAGTAGCTGGGATTACAGGTGCCTGTCACCATACCCGGCTAATTTTTGTATTTTTAGTAGAGATGGGGTTTCACCATGTGCATCAGGCTGGTCTCAAACTCCTGACCTCAGGTTATCTGCCCAGCTTGGCCTCCCATGCTGGGATTACAGGCATGAGCCACTACACCCAGCTTGTTTCTATTCTTTCAGTAGTTGTTAGCCTTGATTTTACCATGTATGCTTTTAACAAAGACAAAAGTTAATAGTATTTTAGCCCTTCTCTTTAGAACCCTTTTCCTATGATCTCCTGACTTCCATGATGTAGTTGCCCAGTATTTTAGTTATGTTACTTATTTTTTATCTCACAAACTAGGTTTTATTATTATTTAAGCAGACAGTATTTATTCAGATTTATCTACTTGCTTATAATTTGTTTGCTCACCACGCTTTCACCTCAGACCTCCCATATACACTCACTTTTTTCCCAAAGTAGTTTCTTTAGTGAAGGTTTATTGCTATTAAATAGGACCTCTGCATTGTGTAACTCCATATAGAATGCATTTGAAAGGTGCTCCCGATATTAAGTAATATCATGTCCTATTGATAAATAACAATCATCTGTGTCCACAGGGGATTGATTCCAGGTCATCCCCACTCACATGCCCCTCTCATTACCAAAATGTGAGGATGCTTATATCTCTTAGACAGAATGGTGTAGTATTTGCATATTACCTTTGCTCATTCACCTGTATACTTTATTTTTATTTATTTATTTTTTTGAGACGGAGTTTTGCTCTTGTTGCCCAGGCTGGAGTGCAATGGCGCGATCTCGGCTTACTGCAACCTCCGCCTCCTGGGTTCAAGCAATTCTCCTGCCTCGGCCTCCTGAGTAGCTGGGATTACAGGCACGCGCCACCATGCCCAGCTAATTTTTTGTATTTTTTTTAGTAGAGACGGAGTTTCACCATGTTGACCAGGATGGTCTCGATCTCTTGATCTCGTGATCCACCCGTCTCAGCCTCCCAAAGTGCTGGGATTACAGGCGTGAGCCACCGCACCTGGCTCACCTGTATACTTTAAATCGACTCTAGATTACTTATAATACCCACCACAATGCTTACACAACACTTCACTCACATGGAGTCAGCATAGTACTCAGAGCACAGCAAATTCAAGTTTTGCTTTTTGGAATTTTGTGGAATTGTTTTTTTCCTGGATATTTTCAGTCTGCTATTGGTTGAATCCACAGGTGTAGAATGCATGGATACAGAAGACCAACTGTACTTTGCTTTCATTTATCTGAAAATGTCTTTATTTCTTCCTTGTTTTTGAAAGATAAAGTTGATATACTTGACATTATATTTCTAGATTAACAGTTATTTTCTCTTAGCACTTCGAAGTATAGTTCATTGTCTTCTGGTTTCATTACATTGATAGTGAAAGGCATACCTTCAATCTAATTGTTATTATTTTGGAAATCTTTCTAGTCTCTGGCTGCTTTTAAGATCTTCTTGTTGTCTTTGCTATTCTATAGTTTTGCTAGAGTGTATTTATGTGGATTTCTTTTTATTTGTCCTGCTCCAGTGTACTTCCTGCATTCATAGATTCTCTTATCAATTCAGAAAATTTCTCAGTCATTATGTCTTTAAAAATCGCTTATCCTCTGTTCTCTATATACATTTATTCAAGATTCCAGAATTACTCTCATCTCTCTTAACTTTTACATTTTTTCCAAATCCTTGTTTCTGTACTGCCTTTTAGGTCAGGGGTTGGCAAAGTTTTTTTGTAAAGCACCGTGTGGTAAATTTTTTAGGCTTTGGAGGCTACGAAGCAAAAATCCAAGGATATTAATAAGTGCTTATATAAGAGAGAAAACTCCTACTCTACCCTGTTTGCCTGGGGTTGGCCATCCTGGCTGGTGGACACATTTTGTTTTCAGTTGCTGAGACAGTCTCAGGATGAAGTGACTAGCCTGAAAGGAGAAACTTGTGGAATGGGTGGGTAGCAGGTAGTGCCAGGGTCAGTTTTACTCTCTGTCCCAGTGACACTCAGATCCCCGCATGCTCTTTTCTTCTCCAGAGATCCTAGCACTTGTTGGAGTCTTGAACTGAGATTCTGCCTCTCAATGATCAGCAGTTGCCAACAGTAGAGACCCAACATGTAGTTGTTAGCCAGTGTGGGTGCTGGACAGTGGTGCAGCATGTCCACTGGCCAGGAAGGCGGGCAGGGAGAATAGGGCAGGGGAGGATACCCTAGCCTGGTCTCTGTGGCTTGCAGTGCTAGCCCACTGGAGCAGTGTCCATAAGCTGTACAAAAACAGGTAGGGAGCCAGATTTGACCCACAGGCTGTAGTTTGTTGGCCCTTGTTAGAAATAATTCAGATTTATTTTCCAGTCAGTAATTCTTTCTTTAGCTGTCTGTACAAGTCCCCCTTATCCATAGGGGATACATTCTAAGAACCCCAGTGGACACTTGAGAAACTGCAGACAATATCAAACCCATTTCCCATCAATCAGAACACGTGTTGTTCATGTCTTCCACCTACAAATTTAATGCCTTTTCCATCTTAACTAAGGACTTACCGTGCACTGTGGCTGTAACTTTCACAGTTTGAAATGTAGCAGCAAGACTATCACAAATTCGTTTTTCCTTCTTCACAATTTTACAGATAGGAGATTTGTTCTTACCATAGATCCTAGCAACCTCAGTGTATGATTTGTTTTCCTTATTAAGTCAAGAACTTTCACCTTTTCACTTAAAGAAAGCCGTCTTAGTTCATTTTCTATTGCTGTAACTCAATACCTGAGACTAGATAATTTTTAAAGAGACTTATTTCTTGTAATTCTGGAGGCTGGGCATCAGCATCTGGTGTTTCATTGCTGCATCGTAACATGGGGAAGGATATCACGTGGCAAGGGGACTCATGAGAAATGGCCAAACTGGCTTTTATAACAGAGCCGTTCTTGTGATAACTATCCCTCTCCTTGAATAACCCTTTAATTCATTAATCTGTAGATGGATTAATCCATTCTTGAAGGCAGAGCCCTCGTGACCCAGTCACCCCCAAAGGTCTCAGCATTGATGCACTGGGGAGCAACTTTACAACACATGAACTTTTGGGTGACACATTCTAATCACAGGAGAAGTACTTCATGGCTTTTCTTGGTATACCCACGTAGCCAGCATCACTACTTTTGCACTTTGGGGCAATTGTTAAGTAAAATAAGAGTTACTTGAACACAAGCACTGCAGTACCATGATAGTTGATCTGATCATGAAGATGGCTCCTAAGTGACTGATAGGTACATAGCATATACAGTGTGGATACCCTGGACGAAGAGACAATTCACATCCCAGGTAGGACTGAGCAGGATTGTGCAAGATTTCATCATGCCACTCACAATGGGCGCAATTTAAAGCTTATGAATTGCTTATTTCTGGAATTTATTTAATATTTTCAGACCAAGGTTGACTGCAGATAACTGAAACTGTAGAGAGTGAAGCCATGGATAAGATGGGACTACTGTGTTCTGTTTAGCCTATTCATTTAGTTTAATTCCAAATAAAAATTTTTTTGTTTTTCAGTGTCCTGTTTGGTTCTTGTCTCTAATTCACTTAGCAGTTTCGAGTATCTTTTCGTTCATTTCTTTAATTTATTTAAATATTTTATGAATAGTTATCTTACATAGTGTGTCCAGTAATTCTCAGTATCTGAAAACCTCAGGGGTTGTAAATATTGTAGTTTTTTGGTTGGTTTTGATTGATTGGCTGTTAACAATTATAAATGAATCAGAAATCTATGTAATAGTAATGGCATAATGGTCATTTGTAACAGCCTCACGGTAGTTCTGAAGCTGCTGTAGCATATAGAATATATTCAAGTTTAGGGCACAATATTTAGGCTTTACAGAATCTGTTTCAGTTGTCTGTCTGAGGTGCTTCCCGCAGACCCTCTGAGAGTTGGGACAGGGCATGTGTTCTGTTCCACATGTTTGGCCCAAGTGATTCAGTTAAAAAGTACCATTTTCTCACCTGGTTCTTTAGCTTGCTAATAAGATGATGTTGAAATTTTTGAGTCACAAAGACTTAGGCAGCATGGAAATGGAAGCATCTGCATCTCTTGGAGGAAATTATGACCTTAGACTCATAAATCTGAGGGGAGGTAAATTTCCTACTCTCATAAAGAATCTGTTGAGGACAGCTCTGTATCTCAACATCTTCTTCTATATTTATTTTCCTCTTAGGTCTACAAGGAAGTCTTCACGAGGAGCAGTGAGAACACAGCGTCGTCGACGTTCTAAGTCACCTGTCCTTCATCCTCCAAAGTTTATACATTGCAGTACAATAGCGTCTTCTTCCAGCAGTCAACTCAAACACAAAAGCCAGACTGACACCCCTGATGGCAGCAGTGGGCTGGGAATTTCAACCCCTAAAGAGTTCAGTGCAGGAGAAAGCTCTACTTCTCTTGATGCTAATCACACAGGGGCAGTTGTTGAGCCTTTGAGAACTTCCGTTCCAAGGCTCCCATCAGAGAGTAAGAAGGAAGACTCCTCTGACGCTACTCAAGTCTCCCAAGCGAGTCTCAAAGCCAGTGATCTCTCTGACTTTCAATCAGTTTCCAAGCTAAACCAGGGCAAGCCATGCACATGCATAGGCAAGGAGTGCCAGTGTAAGAGATGGCATGATATGGAAGTCTATTCCTTTTCAGGCCTGCAGAATGTCCCTCCCTTGGCTCCAGAACGAAGATCCACTCTTGAGGACTACTCTCAGTCGCTGCACACCAGAACTCTGTCTGGCTCTCCCCGATCCTGTTCTGAGCAAGCTCGAGGTTTTGTGGATGATGTGACCATTGAGGACCTGTCGGGCTACATGGAGTATTACTTGTATATTCCCAAGAAAATGTCCCACATGGCAGAAATGATGTACACCTGATAGCAAGAAGCTAATTCATATGCTTTAAACCAATGAAGGCTTGTCAAAGAGATTTAGTTAATGGCAGACCTTGTGGCCACTTTGTGTGAGAAGACATCTCTTTCTGCTCACTGTGCTTGCAATAAAAACTTCTCTTGGCATCTCAGTTAATCTTCATTGTTTAAACTTACTCTCTTTGAGTTCTTACATACACTTCAAGGCGAGCAGATCAAAGAAAAATCCTCTTATTTAGACATGTTCGTGGGGAATGAAGAAACCATAATTACTTGAGACTGGCAGCAGTGGGTATATGGTAAAGCCTTTGTGAAACTGCATTTTTCAGATTTGTTTAAGGTTTGGTAGCCAAGGAAAGTAAAATGTGATTTTTGTAACTGCACTAAACATTTGTCATGCTGTAGTTGACAGCCCAGAACATTCGAAGTTGCGAGACTGATTTAAACCACCTCTGATTGAATGTAAGATTTATTGTGTTCTATAAAGGTTTCTCCTGTTATTGTTAAGCCAGAGATCTAAGGGTTAGATTCCATTTGAATAAACTAGCTGGCCTGCCCTTTATTGTTTGAGAGAGTTATTACCCATCACTAAATAAGCCCTTGTTGGTGCTGTTCATCCTGAGACATGTGACATGCAGTTTCAGGTAAGCAGCTTGAAATGGGCTGCTTCAGTTGGAGGGAGGGGGTGTAATATTTGAAACTAGTGTGTGTCTTCATCTCCAGCATTTAAAGTATATGGCATTTTTTTTGTTATTTGTAATACAGGTCTCATACCTCAGTTGCAAACGTTCTAAATGGTTACCTCTTTGAGCTGCCCTGTCATTCCAACAACTCCACAAGAGAATTTTGTGCATTCTGTATCCCACAGATTTGGTTAACCATTTCAAAATTCCCTCCAGTTCGGTAAAAAAATCTGTCGTTGGTTTCAACTGGATGATGAATCCTTGTTTTTCAAGTGACTCCAAAATGAATGTTCCATGTGTTCAGACCATCCTAAGCAGACCCACCAAATTTAGTGACAGTGTCTAGCCATGTTAGCAATAATGTTAACAGAAGCTTTTGTTTAAATTACAAAATACATTTATATTATTTACTAAAACATGGCACTGGCTATATGGTTGATTCACAATAATGGGAAGTGAGCTTCAACAAATAGGTGATTTGTACTTGGGGGAGAGGGGAAGGGTATTTACTAGAAAAATCCTGAGCTTACGTAGTGGGAGTCCTCTGCTGGTTATTGGTTTACTGTGGATTTGGTGACATCTTAAGGCTGTGGTTAAAGCAAGGGAGCAAAATACCTTATAGCTCTAGAAGCTGTGACAGACGCTTCTTAATGACAGAAGGTGCACTATGTAGTATGTCTAAGGCAGAAATTCTCAAAACTTTTTGTAAACACTTTACACTGACAAATTTAGGACCCAAAAGGTTTTGTTATAATCTACAAAAGGATATATCTTAATATTTACCATATTAGAAATTAAGATCTTTTAAAAATATTTATTTAAAGTTAACTCATTACAAGTTAACAAAATTTTTAATGAAAAATAGCTTTTCAAAAAAAGCACGAAGAGTGGCATTGTTCTACCTTTTTGCAAATCTTTTTGACGTTTGGCTTAATTAGAAGACAGATTCTCATGTTTCTGCATTCAGTCTCTGGGAGATCGCATATTGTGTGGTCTTTGGCAAACTCTTGTACACTTGTGAGAGAGTGAGTGTCAAAAAAGCAACTAACAGATTGAATATTCCTTAAATGAAATGCTTGGGACCAGAAGTGTTTCAGATCTCAGGCTTTTTTCAGATTTTGAAAGATTTGCATTACATGCTTACCAGTTCAGCTTCCCTAATCCTAAAAGCCAAACTGCTCCAATAAGCGTGTCCTTTGATCCTCATGTCAGCGCTCAAAACATTCTAGATTTTGAAGCATATCAGATTTTTGGATTTTCAGATCAGGGAACCTCACTCAACCTGTAATGTTTTAGTACCATGAAAATAATGTTGACCTCAGATTTCCTAAAAGGGTCTCAGGGACTTCCACGGATCCCCAGACGAAAATTTAAGTTTCTGGTTGTAAAGGTACCACCCCACTCTCACCTCCACAACTAATGTTTTGGCTGACCTTAAACTGGAAAGGAGTGGAGCTATTGTAATTAAGTAGTGAGCTATTCAAGTTCATGTTAAGTGGGCTTAACATGCTCTTTGAATTAAGACGAGTTCTTAAGCCTTTAAATCCCTTTTAGTTTGCTTTTCAAGCCTGCGATCTGGTTGTTTACTTAATGCTGTATATTAGTCCAGTAGTCACCAGAGACGGAAGAATGATATGTGTTCTTTTCATACAAAGATGTTAGGAGGGTTATAATGATTGAAAAGGGCAAAGTTCCAATGACCTAGTAACTCGAAAGTTTAGGCATTCCAGGTTTGTGGGTACAAGTTGTAAGTTATATACATCTCAGCAAAATCTTCCTCAAAACATGAATCTTGAAGTCAAAAATTGCTCAGACCCAATTGGGCCAACTTTAGGGCCCCTCATTGGGACATTTGACTTCCTTTTGTGAATGTGACTTACCGAACTAATCTTTCTCTGATATGTGTAGGAAAATGGATTCGGCTTATGGATTGAGGGATTAAGTCTCACTCTGATGTTCAAAAAAAGTAACATCCTGATTTCCACATGCCTTTATTAACAAGTTTTCATTCATTCAATAAATACCAAGTACCTACAACACAACGGGACACTGTACTAGATTCTGGGAATCCAACAGTAAGCAGAACAATATTCTTGTCCTCAGTAGAAAAAGATGATAAACATGTAAGTAGTATGGAGAGAAAAAGGATTAGGCGATAGGAAGGGGTGGGCTAGGGATAGGGTTGCTATTTGGGGTGGGCAGAGAAGCTGCTGTGATAAGGTGACATTTGAGCAGAGACCTGAAGGAAGTTGAGAGAGTGAGCCACAGGGGCATCTGAGGGAGGGGGCATTCTTGGCAGAAGGAACCACAAAGATGTCAATGCAGCTTGAGCAGGTGGAGTCAGAGAGAGATGAGCAGGGACAGATCATGGAGGACCTGGTAGGGCATTTGAAAGGCGTTGGCTCCTAGTCTGAGTGAGGTAGGGAGCAATTTGGGGGAGTAGAGGAGAGAGACATGACCAGACTTAACCTTTTTTTTTTTTTTTTTTTTTTGAGACAGAGTCTTGCTCTGTTGCCCTGTTGCCCAGGCTGGAGTGCAGTGGCATGATCTCAGCTCACTGCAACCTCTGCCTCCTGGGTTCAAGCAATTCTCCTGTGTCAGCCTCCCAGATAGTGGGGATCACAGTTGTGCGCCACCATGTCTGACTAATGTTTTTGTATTTTCAGTACAAATAGGCTTAATACCTAGGTGATGGGTTGATAGGTGCAGCAAACCACCATGGCACACACTTACCTGTGTAACAAAACTGCCTGTCCTGAACATGTACCCTATAACTTCAATTATTAAAAAGCCTGAGCACCTACTGTACAGTAGACATTGCAGCTCATCTGTGTCTACCCAGTGCCTGCACATAGTGGGTGCTCCTGGTCCTCCCAGAGTCTAGCAGCTGATGACCCCTTCTGAAATAGTTTTTTTTTTTTTTTTGAGACGGAGCCTCCCTCTGTCGCTCAGGCTAGAGTGCAGTAGTGCCATCTTGGCTTATTGCAACCTCTGCCTCCCAGGTTCAAGCAAGTCTTCTGCCTCAGCCTCCCAAGTAGCTGAGACTACAGGCACGTACCATGCCTGGCTAATTTTTTGTATTTTTAGTTGAGACAAGGTTTCACTGTGTTAGCCAGGATGGTTTCGATCTCCTGACCTCGTGATCCACCCGTCTGCCTCAACCTCCCAAAGTGCTGGGATTACAGGCGTAAGCCACTGTGCCCAGTCCTGAAATTCTTTCTCAATTGACTTCTAGAATCCCTCCCTTACTGGTTCCTCCCCATCCCCCTGAGTTCTGTACCTTGGGAGTGTCCCAGACCTTTGTTCTCTGGCTTCTTTATCTACATTCATTTCTGAGGTCTCTAGTCACATGGCTTTGCATAACCTCCTTCTCCCGATGACTTCTAAGTCTGCATCTCCAGCCCGCACCTCTCTCCTGGTCTTCAGTCAGACATCCAGCCACCTACGCAACATTTCTAAATATCTCATGAGCATCTCAGATTTGATAAGAACAAACGAAACTCTCAATTTCTACTTGCAAATTTGTCCCTTCAGCTGACTCCAAACTTATTAAAACCTTTGGAGTCAAACTTAATTCCTTTCTCTCACACCCTAAATCCAGTCCATCAGCAAATCTCTGAAGGGATTTAGATTAAAATAATTCCAGAACACATCTTATCTCCTGCACCTGCCACGTGCCCAAGCCACCAAACCCATTGCCTGGCTCACTGCAGTAGCCTCCTGACTGTCCTCCTTGCCTTCCCTTAGTCTGCACATAGGAGCCAGTGCTCTTTCAAAAGGTTAAGTCTCGGTTGGGCATGCTGGTTCATGCCTGTAATCCCAGCACTTTTGGAGGCCGAGGCAGGTGGATTGCCTGAGGTAAGGAGTTCAAGACCAGACTGGCCAAAATGGCAAAACATTGTACTCTAGCCTGAGCAACAGAGTGAGGCTTCATCTCAAAAAAAAAAAAAAGGATTTCAGAAGGGGGTCATCAGCTGCTAGACTCTGGGAGGACCAGGAGCACCCACTATGTGCAGGCACTGGGTAGACACAGATGAGCTGCAATGTCTACTGTACAGTAGGTGCTCAGGCTTTTTAATAATTGAAGTTCCGGGGTACATGTTCAGGACATACAGGTTTGTTACATAGGTAAGAGTGTGCCATGGTGGTTTGCTGCACCTATCAGCCCATCACCTAGGTATTAAGCCTATTTTAACCCTGTATGCATTAGCTATTTATCCTGGTGCTCTCTCTCTTCCTGCCCCCACCTCGCCCACAGACCCCATTGTTTCCCTCTCTGTGTCCATGTGTTTCCATTGTTCAGCTCCCACTTGTAAGTGAGAACATGTTTGGTTTTCTGTTCCTGTGTTAATTTGCTGAGAATAATGGCTTCCAGCTCCATCCATGTCCCTCCAAAGGACATGCTCTCATTCCCTTTTATGGCTGCATAGTATTCCAGGGTGTATATGTACCACATTTTCTTTATCCAGTCTATCACTGATGGACATTTGGGTTGATTCATTGATCATTAGAGAAAAGCAAATCAAAACCACAATGAGATACCACCTCACACCAGTTAGAATGGCAATTACAAAAGTCAAGAAACAAAGATGCTGGTAAGGCTCTGGAGAAATAGGAATGCTTTTATACTTTCAGTGGGAATGTAAATTTGTTCAACCGTTGTGGAAGATGGTATGACTATTCCTCAAAGATTAAACCAGAACTATTCTCATTACGGGGTATATATCCAAAGGAATATGAATCATTCTGTTATGAAAATACATGCACATGTATGTTCACTGCAGGACTATCCACTATTTTTTTTGGAAAGAAGAAAATTCTTGATTTAAACAACTCATAGTTTGGGGGAGGAGCCAGCATTTGGGAAGGGGACTAGCCCAGCAGGGAAACCTGCCTGGAAAAGCTTCCTGGGCAGGCGAGCCTCGCTCTGCTGAGCCTTCATAGCTGAGAAGAATTCCAGTGGATTTCTGGGCGCAGTCCTTCTCTTCATTGTGGATTTTCAGTTCTCTCCCTTTGAGGCTCCCAGAGAAGCAGTCAAGCTTGAGAAGCAGAGCAGGAAATAGAGGGAGAAAGTGACCAGGGAACAGAACCAGGGAGTGGGAAGAGATCTGGGAAGAAGAGAGAGAATCGGATAGCTACCTTTAAAACCAGTTTACAATTATTTCAAATTTATTTATTTATTGTTATTCATTTATTTTTGAGACGGAGTCGCATTCTGTCGCCAAGGCTGGAGTGCAGTGGCACAATCTTGGCTCACTGCAGTCTCTGCCTCCTGGGTTCAAGTGATTCTCCTGCCTCAGCGTCCCGAGTAGCTGGGCTTACAGGTGCCTGCCACCATACCCGGCTAAATTTTGTATTTTTAGTAGAGATGGGGTTTTGCCATGTTGGCCAGGCTGGTCTCGAACCCCTGACCTCAGGTGATCTGCCCACCCTGGCCTCTCAAAGTGCTAGGATTACAGTTGTGAGCCACCACACCCAGCCTATTTAGTTTTTAATTAAATTTTTTTTTTTTTGAGAGAGGATTTTGCTCCATCACCCAGGCTAGAGTGCAGTGGTGCGATCACAACTCACTGCAGCCTTGACCTCCCAGGCTCAACCAATCCTCCTGCCTCAGCCTCTGGAGTAGCTGGGACCACAGGCATGCACCACCTTGGCTGACTAATATTTCAAGTTTAGTAAATTCCATTGGATTTGAAGAACTTGGTTTTTCTGAGGAAAAGCTGTTGTAATTCATATAGCACCACAAGAGGTCTCTCTTTCCCTGAAATGCACTGGTTTAAAAGGCAGGACAAATGGTAGCTTGTCGGAAAGCTCTGAGCAGGTAAGGCCAGTACCAAATTTGGCAAAGAATTTTACTTAAACTTTTACAAAGTCAAAGTATCCCTTTACCAGTAACTTAGTTTTGCAGTTTAAAAAATGAGAAACCACAGAGTAATGTAGAATAAACCTGAACTGGGAAGAATAAAGAGTGCTTTGATGTCAAGATGCTTAATATTTAGGAGGGGTTCTCTCTTCCTTCTTTGATGACTATTTTATTAAGCCTGAAAAGTAATTTAGTATGTGAGAGTAACACTAATAAGAGCTAATGCTAATTATGTGTGTAGTGTGTCCTGAACCTTTTCACAGTATTAACTCTGTAATTCTCACCCAGCCGTATAAGGTAGATACTGTTATCCTTGATACCAATAATCCTTTGAGGTAGGGACTTTTACAGATGAAGATTTTGCAGTTTAGAGAAATTAACAATTGGTCCGAGGTCACACAGCTTGTGAGGGGCAGGACTGGGATTTGAACACGTATCTAATTCCAAAACTACTCATTCTGCGGTAAATGGATTCATGAATTTTTATGTTATTAAACAGTTTCTTAATTTGAAAACTTACAGTGGTTTTTGTTGTTGTTCTTGTTGTTTTCTACTTATTTATTTTTTTTTTTGAGACAGGGTTGTCCAGGTTGGAGCGCAGTGGCACAAATACGGCTCATTGCAGCCTGCAACTGCTTGACTCAAGCGATCCCCCTGCCTCAGCTTCCCATGTAGCTGGGACCACAGGTATGCATCACCACACCTGGATAATTTTTAAATTTTTTTAAATTGTAGAGGTGGGGTCTGTTTTCCAGGCTGGTCTCAAACTCTTGGGCTCAAGCAATCCTTCAGGCTTTGCCTCCCAAGTGCTGAAATTACAGGTGTGAGCCACTATACCCAGCAGCTACAGTGTTTTTAACCAGAGATGAAAGCCAGATTCATCTGAGAAGCTTTTAAAAGAATTCACCTGCCCAAGTCTTCGCCCAGGACAATCTAATTCGGTAGGTCTGGGGTGGGGCTCTGGGATCTCTTCATGTTTTTAAGTTCTATAGGTGATTCTTATGTGTAGTAACCCTGGGTAGAGCCACCCTAGGGAGCCACTATGGATGAACAGTGGTTAAATTCACGTAGCAGTGGCCACCTGGCCCAAGCATATGATTACAGCATTGAATCCGCAGCTCAAACTCCCCTAGCTTCCAGTTTCAGATGCTCTTCCCTCTTCCCTTGAGAGCAGAGCTAGAAAGAAGTTTGTGATTCTCAGAAGACCTCAGTGAGAAGTGGCAAAAGCTGAACTCCCTGGGAGTAGCCCTGAGGTGTTCTTAGAAGTGAATTGTGCAAGCAGGCTGCCAGTCAACCTGGCCAGGGCTCACGCCTGACTACTCAGGGGGCACAGTCTTTATCCACTACTTGCTCCCTGTCAGCTTGGCGAACGGACGGTGACAGTGAACCCAAGAGGCTGGCTGCTTCTACTTGGTGGTGAAACGCAAGTACAGAAGGGGCTCTTTAAGGTCAGGGGCTGTGACCCAGGATGAAACCAAGTCCTAAGAACAAATAAACCCGC
The DNA here is from genome assembly GCF_030222135.1 of Aotus nancymaae. NCBI lineage: Eukaryota > Metazoa > Chordata > Mammalia > Primates > Aotidae > Aotus > Aotus nancymaae. The sequence goes on along the minus strand of NW_026988442.1, from coordinate 23,817,163 downwards.
TGGAAGGGAAGGAGGGAACATTTCTTACCCACTTCCCGAACAAGAACAAGACTTCCACAGTGACTATGTGGCCTAAGTTATCATGGGGTTTGGAAATATGTCAGACAAGTTTAAAGTCAGATAATTGTCTAATGTTCTCTAGTAGGTACTGTGCTTAGTTCTCTCTTTCCCTTCGGTCCCTGCCTTCACACACACTCACACACTCTCACACATCCACATACACAAACACACACTCATACAAACACACACTCACCACACACATACTCTCACCACACACACAAACACCCTCACACACACACACCTCACACATACAAACACACTCTCACCACACACATATACTCACACATACACTTTTCCACTCTCACACACACCTCACACACATACAAACACTCTCACCACACACATATACTCACATACACTTTTCCACTCTCACACACACCTTCACACACACACCACACACAACACACCCACTCACTCTCACATACTTGCATACACACTCACAAACACACACATACACTTTCACACACAGTTTTACACACTCACATTCACACACACAGACACACACAGACTTTCCTAATCTTGGTGGCTCTTACCTTTCCCAGAATTCCTCTAGACTCGCATTAACCCTGGGCTTAGCTGGGCTTTGCCACCATTAGCTCTGGCCACAGCTTCTTGCCGTGGAGATTTATTTGTTCTTTTTACTGGAGTTTGGTGGGAACCTGAGTGGCTGGGAATCCACCCAGGCCCTTCGCTCCTGCCCCTGCCCCAAGAGCTTTCTGAAGTCTGGCCTCACAGGCTCCTAGGACACTAGAGCAAAAGACAGAAAGGGACATTTAAAAAAATCATGACCCTTGAGAATTTCTGAGAGGACCTCATTACAACACAACCCTGGGTTGACAGGAAGGGGACTCCTTTGACCCTCAGGGTTTGCTGGGTCTGCGGCAGGGAGGGTGCAGGGGCATCAAGGGGTGGGGAGAGGAAGCCAGCAGGACGTCCAGTCTGTGTCTCAGGCAGAGAGGAGGGCAGGCTCCTTGCCCTTCCGGAGGAAAGAGAAAGGGAATAGATGGTTGCTTCTTGCACCGAGTTCTCCCTGGGTTCTCCCAGGGTTCCTGGGGTAGAGGGAGTTCTGGGTGGTGTGTGAGCCCTGGACTCAGATTTCGTGTATCTTTCAGACTGTTTCCACAGCCTCACCTCTCTTTCTGACTTCTCTCCTCTGCTTTCGGGAGCACATGTGAAACTGTCTCCATTCCTTTCTCTTTAGGTCACCAGATTCCTTGATGGGGCTGGCAGTGGTGCTGTAACCCCAGGTCCCCTTAGGGCATGTGAGTGGTGGTGGGGCTGAGACCTGCCAACCTCCTTGCTCTGGGGGATTTTCAGTGTTCCAGGACTGGGCGTTCCGGTCTCCCTCTCCCCTCCCTTCCCCGATTCCCCGGCGCCCTCCCTGCCCGCAGACCCAGGGCACTCTGAGAATGGAAGGGAGCTGTCACTCCCAGCAGGAAAAGACACCAAGGTCCCTGGGCTGCCTGCACTCAGTTCTCAGCCTCCTTCCTCAGCCCTCCAGCCACTGCTGGGTCTGCGGCACGGGCACGATTTGAAATACCCCTCCTTCCCGCTTTGAAGGAGGCTGGGCTGGCCGGGGTTATTTTGGGAGCAGCTTCTGAGATCCAATGGCCTTGTTAGGGCAACACTGACCTTTCCGTCCCAGGAGGAGGGCAGGATTGGAGAAGGGGGCGGGGCAGCGGCGGGGAGACCAGCAGCCCCGCACACCCACTGGGGTGGAGAAGCCGGCCTGCGGGCTGTGGGAATTCAGCCTCAGACGGGGGCTGTCGCTGTGCTGGGGACCCCTCCCCCGCACCCATTCACTGGGCTTCTTAAAGAGATCACACCGTTTTCCCTTGGACTTCTTGAAAGGCAGACTTGGGACTCTTTGTGGGAACTTTGAACCTTTCCTTCCTGCTTTCTTCCCAGCAGGCAGCCTTGCTCTGGCTGGTGGAGCCGAGGCTCCCGGGCATGGCACTGACTAGCCGACCCAGTACTGACTTGGCGCCTGGGCTCTTTCAGCCTCTGCTGGCCTCCTGCTTTCCCCCTCCTGGGGCGCAGTGGTGAGTCTGGGGGCCTGGCCCTGAGGGCACTGGAGGAGTGTTGCCAGCATCACCCACGCCCTCTGCACCCACGCTGGAGGACGCGGAGGTTGTCAGGGGCTATGATGAGATGAGCGGGGGCCGCTTCGACTTTGATGATGGTGGGGCGTACTGCGGGGGCTGGGAGGGGGGAAAGGCCCATGGGCACGGACTGTGCACAGGCCCCAAGGGCCAGGGCGAATACTCTGGCTCCTGGAACTTTGGCTTTGAAGTGGCAGGTGTCTATACCTGGCCCAGCGGAAATACCTTTGAGGGATACTGGAGCCAGGGCAAACGGCATGGGCTGGGCATAGAGACCAAGGGGCGCTGGCTCTATAAGGGCGAATGGACACATGGCTTCAAGGGACGCTACGGAATCCGGCAGAGCTCAAGCAGCGGTGCCAAGTATGAGGGCACTTGGAACAATGGCCTGCAAGACGGCTATGGCACCGAGACCTATGCTGATGGAGGTGAGGCCAGCTGGGGGCCTGCAGAGCTGGGGCGGGGCCAGGGAGGGTGAGGAACACTGGTGGAGGGTGGGAAAGGTGACGGGCAGTTGGCACAGAATCTTATGGGCTAGGATGTGCTGTGCTGTGCTGTGTGGCTTTGGGCAAGCTGCTCCACCTTTCTGAGCATCCATTTTCTTGTAGTAAAGGTGGAGCTAATAAAGGGTTTGATGAGAGGATTGGCAGGACTGCTTAGTACAAAGCCAGCCACATAAATGCACACTCAACACACACTCAATAAAATGTAACTACTGCCGTTTACATGTTCAGCATGTCCCATCATAGATAGCCATGGAATAGACTCTAGCAGAATTGGGGTCTAGTCTCAACCTTACCATGAAAATTATTTTCAAGCAATAGATCATGAGGAGTATTCATTCATCCACCAACCCATCTACCATCCACCCATCCATCTATCCATTCATCATCTATCTACACACCAATCCACCCACAGTCCATCCATCCTTCCACCCACCCACCCACCTACCTGCCCATCCATCCATCTACCCACCTACCCATTCATCTTTCCACCTAAACATTCATCATTTGGTTTTTTTGAAAAACCAAAAAGCAAAGGCATGCAGACAAACAGTTATACATGTTAGACACAAGTACGTTTAGAATGCTGGGGCAGAAAGGAGCATTTAGATTTGAGGAGGTCAGGAAATTCCTTAGTGGAGCTGACGCCTGAGCTTGATCTCTGTAGGAAAGTCACGTTTGTGAGGGTGGGTGTGGGGCAGAGAGAGGAGTGAGGACATAGCTCAGAAGCATGAGAATAGTAGTGGGCTAAAGAAAAGGAGAGGAGTTTTCTGTGGCAAAACAGCCCTGTGGAGTGGCGGAGCAGGCGTCATTACCTAGTCCACGAGATGTAACACTGGACATATCACTTAGCTGGGCCACAGTTTCCTCATCTATGAAACGGGCACTTTAGAATATCAGTACTGCTCAAAATGTGGTCAGTGGACAGGAAGCATCAGTACCATCAATCCATCAGTTAGAAATGCAAGTTCAGTGGCCCACCCAGACCTGCTCATCAGAATCTCTGAGTGTGAGCCCAAACGCTGCTTTCACAGGTGTATCAGGCAATTTTTATACATATTAGAGTTTAAAAAGTATTGCTTTAAATTAGGGCCTAGCAAACCATGGGTCATGGGGCAAACTGGCCCCACCGTAAGTTCTGCACAGCTTATAAGCTGAGAGTGATGTTACATTTTTAAATGTTTGGAAGAAAAAAAGAACAGTATTTTTTTGACATGTGAAATTATTTAATTATTTGAAAGCCCCTATATAACATCCTCAATTTTGCTTCTTGTCCTGCAAAGCCTAAAGCATTTATTATCTGGCTTTTTTTTTTTTTTTTTTTTTTTTTTTTGACAAGGTCTCACTCTGTAGCCCAGGCTGGAGTGCAGTGGCACAGTCTCGCGGCTCACCGCAGCCTCTGTGTCCCAGGTTCAAGTGATTCTCCCATCTCAGCCTCCCAAGTAGCTGGGACTACAGGCACCTGCCACTACACCCAGCTAATTAAAAAAAAAAATTGGTAGAGATGGGATTTTGCTGTGTTGGCCAGGCTGGTCTTGAACTCCTGACCTCAAGTGATCCACCTGCCTTGGCCTCCCAAAGTGCTGGGATTACAGGTGTGAGCCATCATGCCCAGCCCTGCCTGACTCTTTACAGCAAAAGTCTACTGGCTGTGGCTTTGAATGGTCATTCAAACTCTTTCTGACACAGGATAATTCTACAGAGTCTTCCTAATGAGCTGCATTGGAAAGAGGAACCCACACAGATAACTCAAAACTGGCTAATTTTTACAACTGACATTTGGCGTCAGAAGGCATTCGCAGAATATTGTATTCGTCACTAGTGTCTCCTCTTTTTGACAGGGGACAGGAAGTGTGGGAGTGGGACTGGGACCAGAACAGCTGGAGCAGGAAATGGCCTCAGCCAGCCCAGGGAGCAAGGTTTGCTGAAGCTGAGGCCCTTGGGCACATTGACAGCAGCCTCAGGTGCAGGATAGATTTGCATCTGGGCTGCCAGTTGGTGGGTGTTTGGGTGAGGGCCTGCCCTCGAGACCATGTCTGGATGGTAACGAGGTCCCTGGAGTTTCTGCAGGTGCCTTTGGCTGCTACCCAGCAGGTTGGGAACGGAACAGCCCTGAGCACAGATTCTGGCTCCACCACTTGCTAGCTGGGTGACCTTGAACGTTTTCTGAGCCTCTTGAATCTAGTACAATTTGGTTCCCCAGATGTTTCATGCAGGCACAGTGCTATGCACTGGAGACAGAGCAGAGAGCAAGCCTCAGTTTCTCTGGCTATAAAATGGAGATAATCCTTGCGTACTTATACGGCATCAGTCACCTGTGCACAGTGGTGCACTGTAGGCATGTGTAGAATGTTCCTTCCGGTCCTTCTTCTCTTCAAACCAAGGTGTGTATGTGTGTGCGTGTGTGCATGTGTGTCTCTGTGTGTGTCTCTCTGTGTGTCTGTGTGTGTGTGTGTTGGGGGTCTGGATGTGAGTCACAGGACACAAATTTCTGGGTCAAAGTGAGCATAGGAAACCACAGGATCATCTCCCAATATGTCTAAAAGTGGAAAACTTATTAATTAATTAATTCATTCATTCATGCAACCAATATTACTAAGCACCTGGTCTGTTCCAGGCACTGCTTCACAGAAAGTTCTAGGGCTGGGGCAGTGACCAAGACAAGGTCCTCAGGGGGCTCCCTGTCCAGTGGAGAGGATGAACATAAACCAGAAAACAAACATACATGTAATCTCTAGAAGTTACAAATGTTACGGAAAAAACAGACAGAGGCGGAAGAGGATGGTGTTCTTAGATGGAGTGGTCTCAGAAGCCTAGAGAGGCAGTAGGTCCCCTCAGGCAGAGGGAATCCCGTTGCAAAGGCCATGAGGCAGGGCTGGGCTTGGTGTGTTTGAGGAACAGCAAGAATGCCAGAGTGAGTGAGGAGTGCAACAGTCGTGGGGCTGGGCCGGATCACACGGGCTCTGCGGGCCCTGGGTTTCTCCCATGTGTGCCCAGGAGCTCTTCAGGCCAGGTGACCAGAAGTCCTGCTGTCCTGGTTTGTCAGAGGCTCAGACTTCTCCCAAATGAGACGACCCCACATCCAGGGGCCCTGGCAACCTCACAGATTCTCTTTCCCAAGCCACACACGAGGTGTAACTCTCCAAAATTAGATGTGGCCACCGCTTCGGAAAATCTCTTTAATCAACCTGTCATCAGTCCCCAGAGGATTTGTTAAGGATCTGCCCTCACCCTTTCCCCCAACCTGGGTATCGCTGCAGGGGGGAATGTGGACAAATAAGATCCTATGATTAGGAACGTCTGGGAGTCAGACAGCCCTGGGTCATTCCCCTGGACCTGCCACATTGTTTAAACTCACTAAGTCCCTTATCTTTAAAATGGACCTATCCCAGTCTCTCAAAAGTCTTCTCATGGGATGAATGAGTACTCAGTAAATGGTTGTTGCTATTATTACTATTACATATATATATATTTTTTGAGACAAAGTCTCACTCTGTCACCAGGCTAGAGTGCAGTGGTGCGATCTTGGCTTATTGCAACCTCCACCTCCCAGGTTCAAGTGATTCTCTTGCCTCAGTGTCCCAAGTAGCTGGGACTGTAGGCGCACGCTATCACACCCAGCTAATTTTTATATTTTAGTAGAGACAGCATTTCACTATGTTGGCCAGGATGGTCTTGATCTCTTGACCTCGTGATTTGCCCACCTCAGCCTCCCAAAGTGCTGGGATTACAGGCGTGCGCCATTGCACCTGGCCACTATTACCTATTATTAATCCATCCAATAGATATTTATTTAGTGACTATGATGAAGCTAGCACATTGCTACACCGGTGGTGTAGAAATAAGCAGAAGAGAAACGCTCCCTGCCTCCACAGCAAATCTAACAGGAAATTGTCCTGCAGTACTGTGTCGGGTGCTAGGTAGGGGCAGACAGGGGAGTAACAGAACCAGAGTGGGCAGCTGAGCAGACGCAGGCATTCAGGGAGGCTTTCTGAAGTCATTTGCAAGCTGAGCCCCGATGTACGTGCAGGAGTGAGCCAGGTGACAAGGACAGAGGAAGACTCCAGGACCAGAGGACGGCATGCAAAAGCTGGGAGGTCCAAAACTTCCCATCCAGCTAGGAGATAAAGCTGAAACTTGCATCTTATCCTCAAAGGTTCAGAATTCTTCTCCACTGCTCCCCTTTTCTTGCAGTCAAATGCTACCAAGAAAACAGCAGTTTTCCAAACTGGTGATGTCAACTCGTTAGTGTATGGTGAAATCAATTCAATGGGTCAGGAGGAAAGAATAGAATAGAAGTATCGGAGTATTTCACAGAATAAGCTAAAGTATTATTTTTGGAAATATTTGTTCAGTTGAGGAGATATATATATATATGCACACACACAGTGTGTGAGAGTGTGTATGTGTTTAAAAGTGTCTGCATTATGTGTGCTTCGCGATGTAAAATGTATTTCTAACCGCAAGTCATGGTCACTAAGGTGACTTGACTTGGCATCTTCTTGGAAGCCCCTGACATTCCACCTCCGCAGACCCCTTCTTGTGTTCTAGGCTTTTTCTCTGGTCTGAGGATGAGCTCTTCAGCTCTCGCCTTGGAAAGGGAAGGTGGGGCTGGTGCAGGAGCTCTGGCCTCCCAAACCCTGTTGTAAGCTGCTTGGCACCCCTCCCCCTCCTATAGCCCTCATTCCTCCCCTGGCCATATATAGCAAAGCTAAAAACAGCTGCTGACTTAAAGCACACGCACACACCCTAGCCCTGAAAGAGTAATGCGCTTGTTGCGTGGCTGGCTGGCTGTTCCCACTGAGACACTCGTGGACTCCAGACCTCCTAGATTCCGTGGTGCTTGTTGTTTTCTGAGGTTCTTGGTCCTGGGGCCCCTGCTTTGGCCTCAGAGACCCATAAACGCCCTGAAACTTCAGGCATGATGTGCACATATATGCAAGACTATCTGTGTTTTTCTGGGAGGCGTTTTCTCACATAGTCTCAGATTCTCCAAGTCATCTCTTGCTCAGATAAGTTCCAGAACCACTGATGACTTTAATAATCCCTTCCCCGAAATGTGCACTGGAAGAACCAAGCCTGAAGTTGACTTTTTTCCATAAAGCTAATAAAAATAATAACAGTAAGGCTGAGGTGGTCGGATTGCTTGAGCCCAGGAGTTCTAGACCAGCCTGGGCAACATGGTGAAACCCCATCTCTACAAAAAAGAAAAATACAAAAATTAGCTGGATGTTGTGGCACATGCCTGTAGTCTCAACTACTTGACAGGCTGAGGTGGGCGGATCGCTTAAGCCCAGGAGGTCGAGGCTGCAGAGAGGCATGATCACATTACTGCACTCCAGGTTGCACAACAGAATGAGACACCGTGTCAAAAAAAAAAAAAAAAAAAAAGGCAATAAATAATAATAATAGTTAACATTTTTGGAGTGCTAAGTCCCAGGCATCATTCCTAGCACTTGAGTTATGTTGTATTATTTATTTATTTATTTTTTGAGACGGAGTTTCACTCTTATTGCCCAGGCTGTAGTGCAGTGACCCGATCTTGGCTCACTGCAACCTCCGCCTCCCAGATTCAAGCCATTCTCCTACCTCAGCCTCCTGAGTAGCTGGGACTACAGGCGTGTGTCACCATGCCTGGCTAATATTTTTGTATTTTTAGTAGAAATGGGGTTTCACCATTTTGGCCAGGCTAGTCTCGAACTCCTGACCTCAGGTGATCTGCCCGCTTCGGCCTCCCAAAGTGCTGAGATTACAGGGGTGAGCCACCGCACCTGGCCTGTTGTATTATTTAAACCTTCACACAACAACCTCATGCAGAATTAGTTATGACTCCTGTTTTACAGATGAGGAAACTGAGATGGAGAGCATGCAAGTACCTCACTCAAGGTCGTCTAGCTAACAAGAAGCAGAGATGCAATTTGATAATAATAACTGATCATTAAATATTTTGTATTATAAATATTTTAATACCTGTAAGCCCTGATACAAAATGGGACATGCTACATAATTTGTGAGACCCAGTGCAAAATGAAAATGTAGACCTTTTCTTTAAAATTATTAAGAATTTTAAGATGGGGACAACAGAGCGTTAACCCAGGTGCAGGGCCCTTCTGAGTGCTGTGTCCTACAAGACTACGTAGTTCCAGCATCCACAAAGCTGGTCTCGACAATGGTAATAACTGTGCCTGGCTACTAGTTAATGTGCCTTTACTATGTACCAGGCTCTGGCTAAGAGTCTTACGGGCATTGTATTACTTGGGCTTCCTCATAACCCTCTCCTCTACTACCCTACTGGCTTTTAAACTGTCATAATTGCAACCCCACTATAAGATATGTATTTTATTCTTTCTCTGGGAAGTGAATGCAAAAAAAAAATATGCATTTTACATTGTAATTGTGTACGTATACACGTCTTTAAAAATGTAAAACTGAAACAAGCCATCGCAAAAAAGATTTTCCTTCCTAGGTACAATGCTTGCTATTTTGTCTTTTATTCTATTTTGTTGAGAGAATTAAATGAGGCCCTGATCCACATAAAGCTCTTAGAACAGGGTTTGGCATATTTTAGTGCTTTTATTATTATTATTATTGCATGCTGAAAAGTTGAGACTTTATGTTTAATTATGACAATTGGGTCAAAAACCCAAGCTTCTGCTTTCTGGATCCAGTTTTCTTTCTTCTGCTTAAAGCTTATGACTTAAGCTAATTTTAGTCCAATTGACTCTGAACACAGGGGCTATGTGATTTTGCTAGGTGGAGGACTGAGCAGTAAGTACCTGGTGTCACATTCTCTGGACCTGTGATACATGTTCCTTGCAGAGATAAGCTCGAAAGAACTTCACTTCCATATTTATTTATTTATTTTCATAATAGAATATCTTTTCTATTGGTCAGTTTCTCTATCTTTATGCCAACGTCATGCTGCCTTGGTTACTGCAGCTTCATATTGCCATAAAATCAGAGTAAATTCTTCAACTTTGCTCTTCTTGTTCAACACTGGATTATTCCAGGTCATTTCCATTTTAAAATCAGCTTCTTCAGCCTGGGCAACAGAGTGAGACCCTGTCTCAAAAACAAAACAAAACAAAACAAGAAAACCAGCTTCTTGATTTCTGAAAAAGGCCTGCTGGGATTTTGATGAAGATTGTATGAAGTCTACGTAGATCAGTTTGAGAGAATGGATATCTTACTAGCAGTGAGTCTTCCAACCCATGAACATGGTATATATCTCTATTTGTTTAGGTTTTCTTTAATTTCCTGCAGCAATGTTTTAGAGATTTCAATGTCTTACGCATCTTTTGTTAATTTCATCCCGGCGTATTTCAGTTTTTGTGACGTTGTAAATGGCATTTAACATTTTATTTTCTCAGTTGTTGACTGCTAGTTTATAGAAGTACTATTGTTGTATCTTGACTTTGAATTCCTTCACCTCACTCGGTTAATTTCTTAGTTCTAGTGGATCTTTTTGTTTGTGTTTTTCACATTAAAAGGATTATCTTTTAACTTGAAATAATTTGTTATTAAAAATCAAGTGTAGAGGCCCTGAGGAAATCTGATATTATAAAGGAAGACGTGATATTTAAGCATCTGAGACTTAGAGTAGCCAGATCTGGGTTCAAATCCCAGTTGTGCCAGTTCTTAACCAGGTGAACCCGGGCACACCATGTAACGTCCCTGAGCTTCCATTTCCATTTTTTTTTTAGGGATGTGTTACAATCTCCCTTAAAATATGATCGAGACAAGGAAACAAGATAATACATGTGAAGCACTCAGCACAATGCCTGGCACACAGGAAATGCCAAAATATGTGTTTCTGTATTTCCTTCACGTTCCAAAGGGTGAATTAATTCAGGATGGCTTGAACTATAGCTGTCCCTGTCTTTGGGAGGATATTTGAGGACAAAAAACTTTGGAACAGTGAATAAGACAAGACTCTGATTCGCTTAGTTCTGTCTTGATACCTGCCAGTGTAGGCGGAATCCATGCCAGACACGATTTCATTTCCAATGTAGAATCAGCATAATTTAACCTCATCTTGGAAATCTCATGTCCCAGTTCACAGCCAGGTATCAGCGTGACAGTCAGCTGAGTTGCTGTCTTGGCAGCTTCTGGGCATTCTACAGAGACCCCAGGAGAGCACAGCAGACCCTTAGCAGGACAGGAAAGCGGACATTATTAGTCTTTCCTCTCCACGGCCTTGTTTTCAGTGATTCATGTGTCCGATTGGCCAAATCTCCCAAATCTTTGCAGACGTGCCCCTGTCCAAGGCCAGGCCTTTGGGATTCATCAAGCTTGCTTGTTTCCAGGGCTTACTAATTCAGTGCCCAGCAGCTGTTCCCTGGAGCAGGCCTTGCCCTCCACACCCTTGTGAAGAATGTCGAGTCTTATTTTCTGAGGGCCCTGGTTGAGGGTGGAGTGTGGGGCGAGGGGGACATAGTCGCTTCCTGCCGCAGACTTCCTGCCGTGGAGGGTTATCCTTGTTCTCACCTGTCTCTTCCTGAGCTGAAGCCACAGAATAGGGGAGTAGTTAGGGCTGGCACTCCTCCCTCCTGTGTAACTTTCACTCCCTGCTTAAAGGGAACTGATGAGAGTTGCCTGGCACAGATCTGGGCTGGCAGAATCCACAGAGCAGCCCAGGTATGCTAGGAACTCCAGAGTGACCCCTGCTCTTGGCCAGGAACGAGCACCTTGGGCCTGGAGGTCTTCCTGCCAACGCTGGCTGGCCATTGCTGTGGATGGAGTAGAGTTGGGGTCACACATGGAGGCCGACGGCTGCACAAAGCCTCCAGGGGACCCTTTATGGTATGCACCATGCTTTTATTATTTCTATTTTTAATTAAGTTACAATCCTTTATGGGTACTTTTTTTATTTTTTATTTTTATTTATTTATTTTTTGACAGGGTCTTGCTCTGTCGCCCAGCCTGGAGTGCAATGGTACAATCATGGCTCACCACAGCCTCGACCTCCTGGGCTCAAGCGATCCTCCCACCCTAGCCTGCTAGTGCCTAGGACTACAGGCACATGCCACCCTGCCTGGCTAATTTTTTTGTCAAGATGGGGTTTTTCCATGTTGCCCTGGCTGGTCTCAAACTCCTGAGCCCAAGCCATCCGCCTGCCTCAGCTTCTCAGATTGCTGGGATTACAGGCATGAGCCACTGTGCCTGGCCTATGGGTACCTTTTAACACAGTGATCTAATTTAACATCATCAGTGACAGACAAACCTACAGTATATACCCTTGACAGGATGTACGGAGAAGGCCAGCACTTTAAGAGGCTGAGACAGGAGTGTTGCTTGAGCCCAGGAGTTCAAGACCAGCCTGGACAACATGGTGAGACCCTGTCTCCAGAAGAAAAAAAGAAAAGATAGGATCTGACCCCTTGGATGAGATTCTTTTAGCTATGGTGTTGAAAAGAGGCTGTTTTGGGAAGGCAGGTATTGAGTGAGGGGGAGGTGGTAATGAGACCAACTAGTGAGTTTATTACAATTATTATTGGTGAGATGATGAGATGACGGTGGCTGGCACCGCCACCTTCCAGGAGCAGAGGTGGTGAGAAGATGCATTTTGAAGTAAGAGCTTATAGACTGGATAGGAGTGAGAGAAAGAGAAGTCATGGATGGTCCCAGGGCTTTGACCTGAGCCATGGAGGGATGGTGCCGCCATGAACTGAGATGGGATGAGGGTTTGAGGAGGGAAGGTCAGGAGTTCAGTGCAGGACACCATGGGTGAGAGATGCCTGTTGGAAGTGTCCATGGGCATTGGGGTTGGGGGCAGGCCTGTGCACAGGTAGGTGGGGCTCCCTTTAGAGTCTTTCCCCTTGACCTTTCTTGCCTCCTGCACACACAATCATTTCTGGTCCCCAAGGCCCTAAGGGCTGCTGAGCTGACCCGAGACCTGGAAATGGGGCTGTCCCCCAGGCCACAGGCTCCTGTGCTGTCAGCACCCAGGCGATGCCTCCTGGTTAATCCTCTGCTTCTGGTGTGAGCTACGGGGCATCATCCGGGGCAGCAGCCTCTGGATGTACGGGTGCTGGAGCCTCGCGGGCTCAGGGACTTGTCATCCACCTGCTGCAACCTGACCCTGCTCCCAGGAGCTGGTCCCAAAGCTCCTCCGCTTTGGGTTGTCTGTTGGTGATCCCAGGAAACCAGAGACTGTGGAGATTTGATGGACAGCAGCATTTGGAAGCCATGGGAAGGGACTTTGGTGCCAGCCTTGTAGGTGAGCCAGGGAGCAAGGCCTTGGAATTGTTATGAGAAAAATGTAACGCAGTCTAAGTGCTCACTGAAGGGTCTGTTAAATTAATTTATGAGGCCATGCAATGAAGTAATAAAGGCCTTTAAAAAGACAGGGGTGGACCCACCTATATTCATACAGAAAGAAATCTAAGGCATTGTAAGTGAACCACAGCCATTTGGCAAATATTTATTGAGTGCCTGCTAGGTGCTAGGTAGTGTTCTCAGAGTAGGGCAGTGGTAGACTGGTGAACAGCTAAGCTTTTAGTCTATTTGTGATAAGTATATGGTTGCAGTTTGGCAGAAGAAGGCCTGGAAGGATCTAAATCATTAACAGGAGTTACCCTGGGGAGACCAGATAGAGGTCTTTTCTTTTATATAGTCTTCTGTTATTTGGATTTTTTGCAGTGAGCATATGACTTTTGCAATATACATTTTTCTTTTTTTTTTAAATTCGAGACAGGATCTCACTCTGTCATCCAGGCTGGAGTGCAGGAGGTATCTTGGCCCACTGTAACCTCCATCCCTGCATGGGGCTCAAGCAATCCTCCCACCTCAGCCTCCTAAGTAGCTGGGACCACAGACATGCACCACCACACCAGCTACTTTTTTGTATTTTCAGTAGAGATAGGGATCTCATCATGTTGACCAGGCTGGTCTTGAACTCCTGAGCTCAAGAGATCCACACACCTCAGCTTCCCAAAGTGCTGGGATTATAGTCATGAATCACTGCACCTGGCCCAACTTTTGCAGTTTTTATTTTATTTTTAATTTTTAGTTAATTCATTAATTTTTTGTTTTTTTGAGCCGGAGTCTCACTCTGTTGCCCAGGCTGGAGTACAGTGGCATGATCTCGGCTCACTGCAACCTCTACCTCCTGGGTTCGAGCGATTCTCTTGCCTCAGCCTCCAAGTAACTGGGATTACAGGCGCAAGCACCACCACACCTGGCAAAGTTTTGTATTTTTAGTAGAGACAGGACTTCACCATGTTGGCCAGGCTGGCCGCGAACTGGCTTCAAGCAATCTGCCTGCCTCGGCCTCCCAAAGTGCTGGGATTACATGCATGAGCCACTGCACCTGGCCCAACTTTTGCGAGTGCTTCCGCCATACAAACAGTATTTACATGTAGACATAACAAGAAGCCCTCAGGATGCAAAAGGGTTGGGGGTGGGGGTGTCTGAACAGTTTTCCAGAATCTAGGCTCAGAATCCTGGATGGTCTCCCCTTGTTTCTCCCCACTCTGGGTACTCAGCTTTTCAATGCAAGGCAGGGTTGAAAGAGCAATTGTGGAGAGGAACATGTTCCTCAGTCTCAGCTGAGCTACTCCCAGGCTGTGTGGCTTTGGGCAGGTCCCTCTACCTCTCTGAGCCTAAGCTTCCTCCTCTGTATAATGAAGGAACAGACTACACTTACCCATAAAAGTAAGCAGATTTTCTCACGCACGACATTGGATAATTGGCCGTGGCTACCTGGGGAAGTGGTGAGGGGAGACTCCAGGCCATAATGCTACTCAGCCTCATGACCCATGTGCAATGTCCGTTGTGGACACAGATAGGGAATAAGTGGTGTATGTGATGGATTACTCATGGCCTTGCACTAGAAGATCTTGTCATGTCTGATGAAATTTTTTTGTGTTTGTTGTACGGATAAAATTATTGGGACACTGGTATTGTAGTAGAGAAAGAATTTAATAAATGTAGAGCTAGTCAAGTGGGAAGATGAGAGTTTATTATTTAAATTTGTCTCTGAAAGTTTAGAAGCCAGAGTTTCTTAAGGGTAGTTTGGTGGGCCGGGGACTAGGGAGAGGCAAATGTTGATTGGTTGGATTGGGGATGAAATGATAGGAAGTCACAGCTGGTTTTTTTTTTTTTTTTTTGTATTGAGGCAGTTTTGGGGTGGGAGTTATGGAACTGGTTAAATTAGTTTTTTGTTATGAATCACAGGTCTGGGAGTTCAAAAAATATTGTAAAGACCAATTTTAGGTTTTGATAGTAGTGATGTTATCTCTAGGAGTCGCTGGGGAGGTTACAAGCCTTGTAACCTCTAGCTATATTTCTCCGGAGTCGTAATTTTATAAAGGCAGTTTGGTCTCTGAGTAAAGAGGGGGTTAGTTTCGGAAAAGGACTGTTAACTGTGTTTGTCTTAAACTATTAACTCAATTATTTTTATAGTTAGTTTGGTCTATATCCAGGAATGAGTGAAGACAGCTTGTGAGGTGAGAAGTAAGATGGAGTCAGTTATATCAGATTTGTTTACTGTTATATTTTTATGTCAGATTTTTTTCACTGTCACAATTTTTATAAAAGTGGATTTAATCTCCAAGCTCCACTCCAGCTGTGACCTTCTCAGGATTAAAACATTCTCACTTACACCAGAGTTGAGGTTGTCTATGGCTGTGTTGAACATTTGCAATAGAAATCTAACAGCCCGTATTAAATATGTATTATTGAGCCCTGTTTGGTGACTCATGCCTATAATGGCAGCACTTTGGGAGGCTAAGGCAAGAGGCTTGCTTGAGTCCAGGAGTTCAAGAGCAGTCTGGGCAACATACTGAGACCACATCTCTACAAAAATATAATTAGCCAGGCGTGGTGGCAGGCGCCTGTGTTCCCAGTGACTTGGGAGGCTGAGGTGGGAGGATCACTTTAGCCCAGGAGGTTTAGGCTGCAGTGAGCTGTGATTGTGCCACTGCACTCTAGCTTGGATTACAGAGCGAGACTGTCTTAAAACAAAACAAAACAAAACAAAAATATTGGTATATACACACATATGGGTTCCTAGAGCCAGCTCCTACTGGCTCATGAGAGCTCAGGAACTTTGCAGTCACGGCGGAAGTATTTACACAGTGGAAACTGACTAACATTACAGATTGAGGCTGGTTTGGTTTTTCCTGAAGAGCTGGTTTGCTACTGTATCCTGGCTATTGTGCTAATATGAAATGCCTTTTTTTCTTCTCACCCCAATTTAGGGTGATCAGCCATCTCCATTTGCCTGAAACTGCTCTGATGTTAGCACTGAAAGTTCCACATCCCAGGAAACCCCTCAGACATAGGCAAACCAGGATGACTGGTCACCCTACAATCTTTTCCATGAAGTGAAGGGAGCCAACCTCTGTGGAGAGCCTGAGATCTCTGCTAGATAACCCATGTAATACAGCAACCCTGCAAAGTAAACTTGCTATGCCACTTTACTGAGAGGAGACAGACTCAAAGGTAGCTTATCCAAGGCCTGTGCTCGTTAATGCATTTGACAGTATCTGCTGCATGTCTTCTATGTGTTAGTTTCTGCATTGAGTGCTGGAGATGCTGTGGTGGGCAAGGCAGACCTGCCCTGGCCCCCAAGTGCGTGTATCCTAACAGCAGAGACCTGTATCTAACAGTTACTTAAATACAAAATGTGATACATATTTTGCAGGAAAAATAGAAGAGTTTATGAACTGACAACAGGGGAGTCTGGTCTGGTCTGATAATCAGAGAAGGCTTCCTTGAGGAAGTGATGTTTGAGCTGAGAACTGCAGGATGAACAGGGGTAAACTGGGTGACGGGGAGGCCACACAGGCAGGCAGAAGGGATGGCAAATGCAAAGGCTTGGAGGTGGGACCTGAGCATGCTAGTCCAGAAAAGGCTGGAACACAGAGGCTGAGAGGGAAAGTTGGGTGGATGAGGCTGGAGAAATTGGCAGAGCCCACATCATGAGGGTTTTGTGGGTCACAGTGAGGAGCCTGGACTTCATTCTTCTGAGAGACTCTGGGGTACCCCTTCAGATACTCCTTAGGACCAGGGTCACATTCCCCGAGCTGCCAGGAGTGTTAGAAGCTGTCAGATCCTAGCGGGCATTTCCATTCAACAAGGGAGCTCCCTCCTTGACATCCAATGACTGTAATGACCAGGCCTCCTTGCTTTGATTTTGGGCAACTCTGAAGGGCGATACCAGCTTCAATCCCCCTGGGATCAGTTGAGGATTCTGCTGCAGATGTTCAACTTCTTCCATTGCCAAATCCTGCTTCCTTCCTTACACATGCTCTTCCTGAGAGCACTCCTCACTAAATCACCTGCACACCATCTCAGCTTCAGAATCTGTTCCCTAGGGATCCTGACCCGAGACAATCCTCAAGGCACTGGGAAGGGTTTTAAGAGGGGGAGTAAACTGCTGAGATTTGCATCTTATGAAGGAGATGAGTGGCAGCAGCAGAGGGTTCCCTGAAGTGGGGGCCAGGGAGGATACTGCTGTCATCATCAAGGGGGAAACGGGTGTGGCTTGGACCAGACAGATAGGGTGGAGACCGAGAGAAACAGAAAAATTAAGGAGTACTGCACTGTGTCACCATGAGAAAGGCATTTACATTCTTAGTTACAGTTTTTCCAATTATACCATTGAAATGATGATGGCTGTATCTGTTAGGTACATTTTTATCTATTCATTCTAACAATATATTAAGCAAAATTAAGGAAGTATTCAGAGTCAGGTCTATCTGTTTCTAAAGGCCATGTAATTTCCATTATTCTTTGCTACCCCCAAAGATGTCTGAGCCCTGCCTTACTTTCTCTGAGATGCTGGGTCCATAGTCTTTATCAAGGTGGGTTAGAGCCAAGCTGGGATGAATCCCTTATAATCAGGAGCATCTGTACAGTGTCTGTGGCTTGGGCATGCATGCTGATCACAGTGAGCATTTCTGCTTCACCTGGCCTGATCTTGGTATGCTTGGACAAGAGCCACTAACCCCTGGACTCTCTGAGGCTCACTCTCTATCTGTCATGCTTCGTCTTAAACACTGTCTGAAATTTGTTGATGACGCTTCCATGGGCCGGCCAAAGATCTCGTGCCAGCATCTGATATTATGTGAGAGGACTTGGAGAAGGATCAGGGATGGCTGGGAGACAAAACAGGCAAGATGAAGACAGGAGAGCTTCCCTGGGAAGTAAAAAGTCATCAGTGTCTTGGGCAATGAGAATTTGGAGGAAGGAAGGTGGTTTCCTGAAGGAGGTAGTTTGAAACTGGGCTATGAAGGACTTGGGAAGATAAGGCTGGGAAAGTGAGTTGGAACCAGGTCATGAAGGGGCTGGACTATCAGGTAAGGACTTCCATAGGCAATGGGGACTCCTAGAAAGAACGAACAAGGAACTAATCCTCATTCCTTTCTTTTCATCTCTGTTCAGTTCTCCAGTGTGTTAGTCTGTTTTCTGTTACTTACAACAGAATACCTGAAACTGTGTAGTTTATAAGAAACAAAATGTATTTCCTATAGTTTTTTCCTTTTTTTTTTGGAGACAGTCTCTCGCACTGTCACCCAGGCTGGAGTGCAATGGCACGATCTTGGCTCACTGCAACCTCCGCCTCCCAGGTTCACATGATTCTCCCTCAGCCTCCTGAGTAGCTGGGATTACAGATACACACCACCATACCTGGCTAATTTTTTGTATTTTTAGTAGAGATAGGGTTTCAGTATGTTGGCCAGACTGGTCTCAAACTCCTGACCTCATGATCTGCCCGCCTCAGCCTCCCAAAGTGCTGGGATTACAGGTGTGAGTCTCCGCACCTGGCCTATTTCCTATATTTCTGGAGGCTAGGAAGTTCACGGTCAAGGAGTCATATCAAGAGAGGCCATTCTTACTAGTGATGACTCTCCGCAGAGTCCCAAGGTGGTACAGGGTGTCATGTGATGAGGGGGCCAAGTGTAGTAGCTCAGATCTCTCTTCTTCCTCTTATAAAGCCATTAGTCCCACTCTCATAACCAATTAAACCATGAATCCATAAATGGATTAATCACCTCTTAAAGGCCCCACCTCTCAATACTGCCACATTGGGGATTATGTTTCAGTATGAGTTTTTCTGGGAGGACAAACATTCAAACCATAGCATACAGGCATACTGATCTTCCAACTTCAGATAGTTTCCTAGAAATAGGAAGGTGTCGCTGGCCAGATGGAGTGGTGTTCTCAGTATCCATTCTGTGTTTGGAGGCAGATCACAAGATTAGGAGTTCAAGACCAGCCTGGCCAACATAGTGAAACCCTGTCTCTAATAAAAATACAAAAAATTATCTGGGCATGGAGGCGGGTACCTGTTGTCCCAGCTACTTGGGAGGCTGAGGCAGGAGAATTGCTTGAACCCAGGAGGCGGAGGTTGTAGTTAACCAAGATCATGCCACTGCACTCCGGCCTGGGTGACAGAGACTTCCTCTAAAAAAGAATACCTGAGGTTGTGTAATTTATAAAGAAAAAGGTTTATTTGGCTAATGATTCTGGTGACTGAAAAGTTCAAGGTGGGGCATCTACCTCTGATGAGGCCCTCAGGCTGCTTCCACTCATGGCAGAAGGTGAAGGGCCGCTGGTGTGTGCAGAGGTCACATGGCAAGAGTAGAAGCAGGAGTGAGAGTGGGGAGGTACCAGGCTCTTTGTAAGAAACAGCTCTTGCGGGAATTAATAGAGCAGGAACTCACTCACCCCCAAGGGAGGGCATTAATCTATCCATGAGGGATCTGCCCCCATGACCCAAACACCTCCCATTATTCCCACCTCCAATGCTGAGGATAACATTTCAGCATGAAGTCTGGAGGAGAGAAACATCTGAACCATAGCACTTGCATTTCTGAAACGGTCATGCTTTCTTCAGAGCTGAGCTTTGGGCGAGAATTTTGGAACCTTTGACTTGTAAGGGATGTTCTCATACTCTTAGAGGTGAAGTACTAGTCAGGGTGCTTGGCTGCGACTGCCAGCAACTGCCACATTGTGTCATCATGAGCAGGTCATTAAAATTCTTAGTTTTGGCTTTTCCAGCTGTAAAATCAAAATGATGTTGCCTGTATCTGTTAAGATACTTTTTTTGACCTCAGGTCACGGAAAACCCTAACTCCAAATGACTTAAACCAGCATTTTCTAATGGAAGTTTAATATGAACTACATATGTAATTCAAACATTTTTAGTAGCCATATTTAAAAAGGTAAAATTAATTTTAATAACATTTTATTTAACTCATTGTCCACAATATTATCTTTTTGTGTGTCATCAATATACAATCATTAATGGGATATTTTCCATTCTTTTTGTGTGAGTTTTAAAAAATTTAGTGTTTAGTGACCACAGGTGGCTAGTGGCTACCATATTGGACAGCACAGACTTAAATAGTGAGGATATTTATTATTTCATATAATTGAAAATCCAGAGGTAGAGGAGCCTCAGGATTGGTTAATTTAGAGGCTTAACAGCATCAACAAGGATCCAGCTTCCTGCCAGCTTTTTGCTCTGCCATCCACAGATATCAGCTTTGTTTTCAGCTAGCTCTCCTCATGGTCCCAAGGTGGCTGCCATAGCTCTGGGGTCACCTCCAGATGCATTGATATCCAGCAGCAGAAGAAGCTGTGCTTCTCTATGTGTATCTCTTTATGAGAACAAAAACCTCTTTTCTGCCCCCCCTCACAGCTGATTTTCTCTCAGTCTCAATGCCAGATTTCATTACAAACTCACGTATAATCCAGTCATTGGCAAGGAAGATCTGAAAGTCTGGCTTAGAGCAATGAGAGTTTACCCCTAGAGCTGGAGACAGGCTTACCCTTCTCTAAGTCTCATGGAGAACTAGACACTGGAACAAAACTGAGGTCCCATCAGCAAAGGAGTGGAGAATTGCTGTTGCCCAAAGTGGGTTCCATGGGACACAAATCGTGGCAGATGCTCTGCCAAAGGGACCTTCTGATTAAATAACATCTGTCTCTTGGAGGGTCACAGTAGTCATGAGCACACGAAGGGTTCTGATAGATCCCACAGGAAGGAGACCTTTCATTTTATTTCACTTTGATTTTCTCAAACTTTCTCGACTTCAGAACTGTGGTTTATTTCCCCCATGATAAAATACATCAACACAAGTTTTGAGAAATACAGTTTTAGAGAACCTGCCTTAATGGATTACTAGTTTATAAGCACGGAACATCTTCCACAGGACACAGGCCCACACACTGGCCTCTTTTGGATGCAACTGAATGACCTGCATTCAGGAAAATTCCTGTAGACCAGGCAGAGTATCCAGTGGCTCAGGTCACAATCATCATTTCCCTGAAAAAGAACAAAAGCTACAGTTTTCTCCTTGCTAAACTCATCCAAACCTTGGATTCACACCCTATGAGAACGTCTCACATAAGAGCACATACCGAGACCTTTGGGTGATTTGCTTGGTTTCTTTGTCATAGTCTTCATGGTTTTCATGGTGTCTTCCTGAAAGGGACAAATCTGTTTGCCAAAGCAAATGTATTCAGACTGATGTTTAAAACCACAATAAAATCAGATAAGCCCTCTTATCTGATGTCATCAATACCAGTTATAAACTGGTTAATCGAATAAGTCAGTAAAAGCAGAGAAACACGAGAATAATACATGTCTTATATTTTTGAATTTAAATCACACATATGCATAATATATAGTCACCCGATCTTTACTTTTCATCCACTAGTCTTCTGATGACAAAGTCTTTAATGAATGGAGTTTCTCATTGTCTTTCTTGGATACCCATCATGTGTAATCTATAAAAACTAGTTCCTTTCAGTTTCTTTAAAGAGGAGTGAGAAGTTGAAGACACTGGCAGCCTGAGTGTAGAAAATGTCTAGGTTTTTATAACTTCATTCCCAGTCTAAGATAGGTATGTCATTCATACTGAATTTGAGGATAATTTTTTAGGGACTCTCCTTTATGGACATCTAAAAGTATTTGGCTTTTCTGAGGAATAGCAGCCCTCTTTGTTTTTTGGTACATTGATATTCCACTGGTTTACATGAGAAATATTAATAAATCCCGTCATTTCAGTAATGAACACAACTGAAGTAAACAACTTTGGAAACAATCTTAAACATAAAACTTCACATCTGCGTACAGAAGCATGTAGGCTTCTGAGAGCATGGTCTACCAACTGGGAGCATCTGTGTGCCAAGGGTACCAGTTAGCAGGGTTTTATTTTTAATTTTAATTTTTTTGAGAAAGAGTGTCACTGTGTCATCCAGGCTGGAGTGCAGTGGTGCCATCTCAGCTCACTGCAACCTCTGCCTCCCCTGTTCAAGTGATTCTCCTGCCTCAGTCTCCAGAGTACCTGGGATTATAGGTGTGCGTCACTATGCCTGGCTAATTTTTGGATTTTTAGTAAAGGTGAAGTTTCACTATGTTAGCCAGGCTGGTCTCGAACTCCTGGCCTCAAGTGATCTGCCTGCCTTAGCCTCTCAAAGTGCTGGGATTACAGGCATGGGTCACCATGCCCAGTCAAGGTAGCAGGTTTGACAGAAGGAATGGAGCATGCTGGTTGATGGGAGGTCAGTGGGCAGAGTTTACAGCTCCCAACCCAGCCTGCACATTAGAATCATCTGAGTTGTTTTGAGAAATATCCAATGTCTAGAGCAATTAAATCATGATCTCTCACCAGGAAAGGGGATCTTGTACTGTAGATATGGCTGCCGGGAACTATACTGTGGTGTGTGTTTAGGAGCATGGAGGCAAATGAACAGATCCCAGTGTTTTCTGCTGCCTCAGGTCAGAAGCTCTGAGGTCTTCTCCCTGAGTCAGGGATGTGCCCCAACCAGCAAAACCTGGGTATTCCAGAGCACAAACATGCATTCCTTTTTTTTTTTTTTGAGATGGAGTTTCACTCTTGTTACCCAGGCTGGAGTGCCATGGCACGATCTAGGCTCACCACAACCTCCGCTTCCTGGGTTCAAGCAATTCTCCTGCCTCAGCCTCCCAAGTAGCTGGGAGTACAGGCATGTGCCACCATGCCCAGCTAATTTTTGTATTTTTAGTAGCGACGGGGTTTCACCATGTTGACCAGGATGGTCTTGATCTCTTGACCTCGTGATCCACCCGCCTCGCCCTCCCAAAGTGCTGGGATTATAGGCATAAGCCACCACGCCCGGCCCCAAACATGTATTCTTACAAACAACTGGACCTGGGCAGAAAATTGGAGCTGGTCTCATTTTCTTCTTGAGCTGTGTCTCTGTCTTCTGTGACTCTTTATCATCTTTTCAGTTAATCCTTTCTGGGCAAAGACTCTGACCTGTCAAAAATCTAGACTTTATTGAACACTTACTGTATACTAGGCACTGAGCTAGCTGCCTCACACATAGTTCATTTAATCTTCAACTAGCCCTCCCCACTCCCTGCCACTCAAGACCTGAGGCATCACCTCTCATCTGGACTACTGCCATGGCTGCGTTTATTTCTGTGATTGGTTAATTAAATTTAGTCTATCCCTGGCACAAGACTCTAAGCCCCTTGCTGGCAGGGATCATGTCCACTTAGTTCATGGCTGTATCCCAGCACCTAGCTAAAAGAATGCATGGTCTTCATCTAGCTTGTCAAATGCAAAGGATTGTATGAACAGCCAGATAAAATAGGTATCATTATTTCCATTTTACAGAAGGACAAACAGGCTCAGCAGGCTTAAAAAGTTTGTGCATGTCTTAGAACTATTCAATGTCAGAGTTTAGGTTTAAATCCCTGTTATTCTATACTAACCAGAAGAGAAACTGCAAGGAGAAGGCTATGTTTAGGTTTTATTAATTTCAGGAGTCCTGTTGAGGGAACAGGACTGTGTTTTTGCCATGATTATGGCCTTAACCAGCATCTTACATGTGCGCCAATAACTCCCAGGGTTTGAACTGCTGAATCTAGACCTGAACACCCTTGGCAGCCACTGCTGTCCACTATTGAGCGCCTACTGCATGCTGAGTCATGAGGGAAAAGAGATGGGTTTCCTGCCCCTCAAAGGACATGAGTGTCATTCAGGAAAAGAGTCGAAAATTCATGGGATGCTTACCGAGGATTTCGTTGGGCCTGGGAACTGCTAGATGCCAGGATCTTAGCAAGAATGTGAGGTAGACAAAGCTTCCTCCTTGGAAGCTAAAGACAAGCCGGAAAGGCTTATGGTGAACAAATGGTCGTGATCATTATTCACCGGCATCTGGGAAAAGCACTAAGAAAAATGGATCACGTGACAACACGAGGCTGTTTCCGGCAACACACAGGGAATGGGGCTCAGAAACCTCCTGGACGAAGTCACGTTTAAGCCAAAGCTTGAACTGTCAGCAGAAGTTGGCCAGGGAAAGAGGGAAGAGACGAGCACGCGAAGAAATGGGGAAAGCTTGTGCGAAGGCCCCGAGGTGGGAAGGTGCGCGGTGAGCAGTCCGAGACGAGGCAGGGGAAGTGGCAAGGGCGGCCCCTGCCAGGTCTTGTAGGCTGTTAAGGATCTCGGTCCTTCCCTTTGGGACAGTGGGAAGCCCTGCAGGGTTTACAAAGCCCAGTGAGGCAGCCAACAGTGTATCCGAGGAGGCCCTTCCTTCTGCAGATGGCCCCTCCTGCAGATGGCCCCTCTCAGCCAGGTCATGGCTCCTCCCTCTCTCCCTCCCTCTCTCCCTCCGTAGATGCATCTCCCTGTCCCCAGGGAGAACTGTCCTGTCTTGGAGAGAGTTGGGCTGGGGGTGGCCTCAGCAGCTGGTTTTTCCCCTTCCCAGGGCCCTGTCACTCCCAGCCTCCCCTGGGTGTCTGTGCCTCTTGCCACTTGCTTGTAAGATTCCTAATATAGCCTGACTGTTTCCTTCCCAACTGGTGGCCAAGAGCTGCTCTCCTGTTGCAATCTCAGTTTTTCTTGGGCTTAAAGGAACCACGTAAGCCCATCTCATGCCAAACTGAAGCCAAAGGTAGGGTGATTGATTTAATTTTATAAACTTGTCCAACCCAGAGATTAGATGTCTTCTCTCTCTCCCAGTGTACCATCTTCTCTGCTCTCTGTGTGCTCACTTTCCCCTTTCCTTTTTTTTTTCTTCTTTCTTCTGAGAAGTAGAGGAACATAGCCAGACATGGATTTGAGTTTGGCTCTGGCATATTAATCAGCTGTGTCATCTAGGATGAGCCCTTTGTCCTTGCTGGGCCTTAGTTTTTTTCTCATCTGTAAAACAGGAACCATAAAATACCTCTCCAGAGCTGTTATTCTACGGAGCTGTTTGCAGATGGACAAAACAGAAGAGGATAAACAGTTACGGAATGCCTGCTGTTCATGCACTCATTCATTCATCCAACACATATATATTTAGTACCTATTTGGCACAGTTCAAGGCACTGAGGATACCACAGTGAACAAAAAAAGAGAAAGGAATCCCTGCCTTTAAGGAGCTCACATGCCAGTGAGGGGGATGGTCAATAACACACACAAAAAAGCAAAACGTATGTTGCATTAGACATGCTCTAGGAAAAATAAAGCAAGAGAGGGAGATAGAAGACCTTGGGCAGGGGCTGAATCTTAAATAGGGTGGTCACAGGTGGCTTCACTGAGAAGGTGACATATGAGTAAAGGCTTGAAGATAGCAAGAGGGTGAGCCATGTAAGTATCTGGAGGAAGGGCATTACAGGTAGAGGGAACAGCTATGGCAAGGCCCAGAGGTGCTTCCATGACTCATGTGCATCAGCAAAGCAGCCTTTGTGGCTAGAGTGGCGTGAGGGAAAGGGGAGCATGGGAGAGCATCACAGAGAAGTGATGGGGCTGAAGTTCAGGTAGGGCCTGTGGGTCACTAAGAACATCAGCTTTTCTTCTGAGTAAGAAGGGGCAGTGCAGCGTCGTGATCTGACTTAATACATGTGAACAAAATCCCTCTGACTGCTGTGTGAGGGATGGATAGAGGGGCAAGGGTAAAATCAGGAGACCAGTGCGGCAGTGACTATGAAAATCCAGGTGAGAGAGAACGGCGGCACAGACCACCATCTAGTCAAAGGGAGGTGGTAAGAAGTGGCTGGGTTCTGGATTCATCTGGAAAGAGCTGATGGCTTTCCTGATAGATATTTGCAGAATGCTATGCTGGGTGTTTTTTTTTTCTGAAAAGTTTCTTTACAATTTATTTATTTACAGTACAAAAATCAGCTTTATCAAGGTGTGATTTCTGTATGATAAAATGGATTTGAAATGTGAAGGTGTGACAAATGTACACATTTGTGTAAACCATCAGCCAATCAAGATGCAGAACATTTGGCTGGGTGCAGTGGCTCATGCCCATAATCTCAGTACTTTGGGAGGCCGAGGTGGGTGGATCACCGGAGGTCAGGAGTTCAAGACCAGCCTGGCCAACATGGTGAAACCCCACCTCTACTAAAAATACAAAAATTAGCTGGGCACGGTGGCACACGCCTGTATTCCCAGCTACTGGGGAGGCTGAGGCAGGAGAATTGCTTGAACCCAGGAGGCAGAGGTTGCAGTGAGCTGAGATTGCACCACTGCACTCCAGCCTGGGCAACAGAGTGAGACTCCATCTCAAAAAAAAAAAAGGAATTGCCAAGGTCACCCAAATGAGATGGTGTTTTGGGACAGGTTCAGTCAGTCATTTTGCAGATATTAACAGAGCATCTCTATGTACCAGGCACTGTTCCAGGTTCTGGAATCCATCCAAGAACAAAATAGAAAATATCCCTGTCCTCGTGGAGCTTCTGTTCTAGCAGAGGGAGAAAAGCAATTAATGTGATAAATAAGTCACATGGTATGTTAGAAGGTGACGTGTGCTATGGGAAAAATAAGGAAAAGTTGATAAGCGAGCAGGGTGGTGGGGATGCAGGCAGACTGCAATTTTGGAAAAAAATGTGGATTCGTAATAGGTGTATGTATTAAATATTTATGGGCTACATGAGATGTTTTTATAAAGGCACACAATGTGAAATAAGCAGATTGCAATTTTAAAGAGGGTGGTGTATTTGTCAGGGTTCTCTAGAGGGACAGAACTAGTAGGATGTATATACAAGTTTGTTAAGGAGTATTAACTCAGACGATCACAGGGTCTCACAATGGGCTGTCCGAAAGCTGAGGAGCAAGGAAGCCAGTCCGAGTCCCAAAGCTGAAGAACTTGGAGGCTGATGTTTGAGGGCAGCAAGCATCCAGCAAGGGAGGATGATGTAGGCTGGGCGGCTAAGCCAGTCTAGCCTTTTCACATATTTCTGCCTGCTTTATATTTGCTGGTGGCTGATTAGAAGGTGCCCACCCAGATTAAGGGTGGGTCCACCTTCCCCAGCCCACTGACTCAAATGTTAATCTCCTTTGGCAGCACCCTCACAGATACACCCAGGATCAACACTTTGCATCCTTCAATCCAATCAAGTTGATACTCAGCATTACAAGGGGGCAGAATATGTCTCACTGTGCAAAGACTTGAAGGATATCTGGAGGAAAAGAGTTCCTGGAAGAGGGTAGAGCAGTGCAACAGCAGGTCTGCTGGGGTGAGCTTAGGAGTCCCTACCTTGGTTGTTTACCCAGCCATCTTGCTCCTGGACATTTATTAGGAGGAAGACCTTTTGGTTTTCGTTAACCAGAAAGAACGTATCAGCTTGCGTTTAAAACAAAAACAAGAAGGCTCGGAATTTCTGCCTTTGGTGCAGTGAACGTTATGTATTAGGTACCGTTCTATATGTTGGAGGTACAAAATGAAAGCAGAGAACTGCCTTTCAGTGGCACTGCCATGGGAGCGAAAGACCAAGACGGTGGCCCAGCTGTGTGGAGGGTGAGTGAGGGGAGATGAGAGCTGGAGGTGGTTGTGTACCATCTAAGAGGACACAAATTTCCAAGGTGACATCTGGAGGTACTGAGGGGAGGGGAAGGGGTTGGGGATATATTTGGGGGGATCAGCAGGACATAGATGGCAGTTTAAAAACACCAGATGATGCAATCATCTAGAGAGAATAGGAGAAGGTTTTGGATGAGCCTCTGGGGAGAACCACATGTCAGGATGGGGGTGAAGGATGAAATTATTTTGGCAGCTATGTATCAGCTTGTCATACAACTCAGGTGACTCACACATGAGCACAGCTTTGTAGAGTCACAGTCTCACACACATATCTTTGCTTTCAGAGTTTTTCAGAGACATTAACTCATTTAAAACTCAAACAAACAAACAAACAAACAAAAAACCCTAGGAGGTAAGAGGCAGTTATTATCTCTGACAGATGAGGAAGCTAAGGCACAGGGAGATTAAGTCAGTTGCCCAAGGTCACACAACTAGTAAAGGCAGACGCAGGATCTGGAGCCAGGGGCCCTGGCTCTGCAGTCTGTGCTCTGAACCACTACTCTCTGCTGCCTCTCCATGCACATACAACTTGCATGGCTACTAACAAAGCATCTTAGTCCCAGAAGCTCATGGACTTGTGTACAGGCAGGACCTAGGTTGCCTACACCTTGTACACACCACTAGCCTTCCTCCATATGGTCTCACCTGATCTCAGTGTCTCAGTTTCATTGATGCCCACCACACACTCAGCGTGGAGTGCTACATATTACTTTGTTCTTTGGCACTCCGATAGCCTTGCACACTGAGAACCTCATACACATCCAAAATGTCACCTCCATGAGAACTCAGGCACTCACCCACTGTGCACACACTGCACGCTCATGATGTGTGTGTGTGTGTGTATGTGTGTGTGAGAGACAGAGAGAGAGAGAGAGAGAGAGAGAGAGAGACAGGGTCTCAGTCTGTAGCCCAGACTGGAGTGCAATGGCACAATCATGGCTCACTGCAGCCTCGACCTCCCAGGCTCAGGTGATCCTCCCACCTCAGCCTCTCTAGTAGCTGGGACCACAGGTGCATGCCACCATGCCTGGTTGATTTTTTGTAGAGAAGAGGTTTCCCCATGTTGCCCAGGTTGGTCTTGAACTCCTGAGCTTAAGTGATCTGCCCACCTCGGCCTCCCAAAGTGCTGGGACTACAGGCATGAGCCACCTCCCTGGCCTCATGATCTTATATTGTCAAAAGACATCAATATGCGTGCCCTCAGTGTCTTGTACACACGATCTTGCACACATACACACACAGCTCCGTGCTCTCCAATATTCACATTAACGTGAACTCGCTGGCTTATCCGTACGTGACTTGTGACCTTACCATGTTCCCACCAACGTAAATTTTCCCATCGTGCAAGCTCCTCCTGGCTCACCCAGTCGTGTTACTGTACACTCTAGTAGGCTCACACTCTCCCACCCCGCCTTGCCCACTCCTGCCTTCGCCCTCCCAGGCCACCGTGCACACGCGGGGGCCCGTCGTGCCGCCCACTGACGCGCCCTCTCCTCGCCCGCAGGGACGTACCAAGGCCAGTTCACCAACGGCATGCGCCACGGCTACGGCGTGCGCCAGAGCGTGCCCTACGGGATGGCCGTGGTGGTGCGCTCGCCGCTGCGCACGTCGCTGTCGTCCCTGCGCAGCGAGCACAGCAACGGCACGGTGGCGCCGGACTCGCCCGCCTCGCCGGCCTCCGACGGCCCCGCGCTGCCCTCGCCCGCCATCCCACGCGGCGGCTTCGCGCTCAGCCTCCTGGCCAACGCCGAGGCGGCCGCGCGGGCGCCCAAGGGCGGCGGCCTCTTCCAGCGGGGCGCGCTCCTGGGCAAGTTGAGGCGCGCAGAGTCGCGCACGTCCCTGGGCAGCCAGCGCAGCCGCGTCAGCTTCCTCAAGAGCGACCTCAGCTCGGGCGCCAGCGACGCCGCCTCCACCGCCAGCCTGGGCGAGGCCGTAGAGGGTGCCGACGAGGCCGCGCCCTTCGAGGCCGACATCGACGCTACCACCACCGAGACCTACATGGGCGAATGGAAGAACGACAAACGCTCGGGCTTCGGCGTGAGCGAGCGCTCCAGCGGCCTCCGCTACGAGGGCGAGTGGCTGGACAACCTGCGCCACGGCTACGGGTGCACCACGCTGCCCGACGGCCACCGCGAGGAGGGCAAGTACCGCCACAACGTGCTGGTCAAGGGCACCAAGCGCCGCGTGCTGCAGCTCAAGAGCAACAAGGTCCGCCAGAAGGTGGAGCACAGTGTGGAGGGTGCCCAGCGCGCTGCTGCCATCGCGCGCCAGAAGGCCGAGATCGCCGCCTCCAGGTAGGACAGCGGTGGTGGGGGTGGAAGGGGTTGCCTTTGGTTGGGGAAGAGGGGCCTGGGGCAGGGTAACGTAGAAGGCCCTGTTTCCAAGCCTGATTCTGCTGCTTTTACCCTCATCACCTTCAGAGGGGTGACTGGAGGCGCTTCAGGAGCTGGTGCCTTCTGTTCACTCATCCATCATCCATCACTCAACTACACCCAGCCCTCCATTGACTTAACCCTTCCACTCACCCAACCTCTCTAATATGCTCCTGAACAACCATCTCTCCAGTCATCCACCCATCCCCCAACCCATTCCACTTCCTGTTTACCCACCCAGCCATCTAGTCAAACATCTATTCACACATCCTGGCAGTCAACCACCAAGACGCCCACCCAAATCCACCCAATTCCTTCATTCACTAACTTCTCTAACATTCACTGAACAACCCCTCTGCCCCCCCAGCCACCCCTGGTCCCACATCACACTGAACAACCACCCATTCACTCAAAGATTGACTCATCTCTTCCATCAAACCTGCTCAATTTTTTATCCTTTTACCTACCCAGCCAGCTAATCACTCATCCATCCATTGACTCAACCACCCATCCAACTACCGAGATGCCCATCTAAACATACAAACACCCTTTCAACCACTCACCTGTCCCTTCATCCACCAATCACCTGTATTCACTCAGCTGCTTCCAGCCACCTGGCCATCCATGTTAACATCCAGCCACACATCCATTCACTCAAGTACTGCCATTGATTCACCCAGTAATGCTTCAGTCCATTAAAACAGCATGCACTCCCACCCATCGGGTAATCCAGCCCCCCACCGGGTAATCCAACCAGCCAGCCAGCCACCTCTCTTACTCAACCACACTTCCATCCAGCAATCTGTCTACACTTCCATTCATTCAGCCACCCCCACCTATCCATCCACCCATGCATCCATCCACGTTCCCATCCACTAAACACCAACCCGATCATCCACATTCAAACCCCTTTAAGTCTTCTGTTTGTACTTCACATAAAGTTCTAATGTTGTCTCTAAACATTTGTGGCACCTACTAGGTACCAGTCAATTCTAAGTGGTTCACAGATATTGACTCACTCAGTCCCTTTAATGTTTGAGAGGTGATTAATCCTTATGGTAGGTACTATGTTTATTTCTGTTTTGCAGATGAGATAAGTGAAGCTCAGATAGATAAGGTGACTTGTCCAAAATCACCCAGTTAGTGAGTGGCCTTTTATAATCTGGTTCCCACCCTCTTACCAGACTTATTTTTTCTCATTCTTTCCCTGAGTCTGGATTTTTCTTCCCTCTGTGCTGCTTCTTCCTTCTTTAGTTCCTCCTGCCACAGAGCTTTAGTTCGTACTGGTTCCTTTGCTGCCCACGTGACTTCTACTCCTTCAGAGCTCAGGTCAACCCTGATTCCCTTAGAGAGCTGATGAGGTTCACTGCCAGCTGCTGTTCTGTCCTTAGAACGCATCACAGATGCAGCTTTACATGACTTACATGATTTGTTTTTAACCCACCACTTAAATAAGATTCCCTGTGTGCCAGTTCTGAGGTCTTTACCTACATTAATTACCTACAGTAACTACCTGAAGAGGTAGATACTGTTCTTATTCTCATTTTGCAAATCTGGAGTGAGCTGCAAGGACAGCAGCGGTGTGGTCTGCTCAGGAGGGTGGTAAAAGGCACTCGCCTGTCCTGGGCTGTAGCAATTCTCCTGGGAAGCGGTAAATGGCCTGGGTGGGAGAAGGGCACATGGTCTTCAGAGTTAAGCAGGCCTAGGGCCAAATCCTGGCCCTGCCATTTTTTAGCTCATTGATCTGGGCAGATCAGTTGGCCTGAGTGTCAGTTTCTCATCTGTGGCACTGCCATTTCTTAGTTGTATGTCCTTGGCCAGATCTGTTTTCTTCTTCTCTAATCTTAATGGTCTCATCTATAAAGACAAGTTGGTCTAAGGGTTAGGAAAGACAGTGCAGGTCAGGTGGCTCACGATCCTGTTGCGAGGTAAGTTCGCCTGGGAAGTGGACTTTGAGATGAAGATTAACATGCAGGAAATGCATAAGGAGCACTCTCTGGATCAACACTTGTAGGGAAGGGAAGAAGGCCAGATCAGGCAGTGGGAGACACTGGGTTGCAGTGCAGTCTCAACAAAGCCTCGACCAACCGTAAGGGGTGCTCTGCAGTGGAGATAGCCTTCAAAGTCATCCCAAGTTGGGATGAGGGAGCTGGATCTTTATACCCTCCACATTTGTATGCAGGCTACCCTCCAGAAGGAGGCTGGACTGGGGCTGGACAGCTCTCTTCAGCCAAGGGCAATCCCTGGAGAGGGCTGGCAGCTGGCAACTGTCTGAGTACCTGGAAGTGGGAGAAATAAGTCCTTCAGTCCTGAAGGGGAATCCGGGTGTCTCATCACAGTCACCACTACAGTGCCGGACACCAGACATGGTGTCATTGTCATTGTACAATGAATTCATTTTATGGACATAGAAACTGAGGCCCAGAGAGGGTATGAAATATGCCCAAGAGTACCTGACAAGCAAGTGGGAGAACCCAGGCATCAACTTCTAGCTTTCTGATTCTAAAACTTTAACTAACACATCTTGCTAATGCTCAACTTTGTAAACTTTAAATTGCTCTAAATGTGTGAACAGTGGCATCATTAAGGGGGACAGAAGGTATGGGAGATTTTCTTAAGACTTCTTGGTTAGAAGCAACTATGGTTTGAATGTTTATCCCCTGCAAAACTCATGTTGAAATTGTCATTGTAATATTAAGACACGGGACCTTTGAGAGATGATTAGTCCTGAGACTAATGCTTGAGGGGTGATTAATCCTCATGGGTGGGATTAAATCCCTTATAAAAGAGTGAGTTTGACTCCTTTTTGCCTCTTGGCACTCCTGCCTTCTGCTGTGTGAGGATCCAGCCTTCTTCCCCTCCAGAGAATGCAGCATGCAGGATGCCATCTTGGAGGAAGATAATGGCCTCCCCAGACCCTGAACCCACTGGTGCCTTGACCTTAGACTTCACCTACAAATGACCCAGTCCTAGATATTCTGTTAAAGGACCAGGATTATGACCAGGTGGTCATATAATTTACTGTCTAAACCTGAACACCTCTATGAGTAAAAGGGAGCACTTTTTAAAAATAAAACTTTTAAGTGGAAGTAATTTTAGATTTACAGAAAAGTTGCAAGGAGACTACAGACAGTTTCCATACACTCTATCCATTTTCCCCTAATGTTAACTTCTTACATTATCATAGTACATTTGTCAGCACCAACATGGCACATAACTCTTCACTGAACCCCAGACTTTATTTGCATTTCACTAAATTTCCCGTTAATGTCTTCTTCCTGTTTCAGGATTTCATGCAGGATCGCACATTGCATTTAGTTGTCAGGTCTCCTTGGTCCCCTATGGTCTGTGACAGTTTCTCATTCTTTCCTTTTTTTGTGTGTCCTTGACAGGCTTTTTTTTTTTTTTTTTTTTGAGGCAGGGTCTCACTGTGTTGCCCAGGCTGGAGTGCAGTGGTGCCATCTTGACTCACTGCAACCTCTGCCTCCTGGGTTCAGGTGATTCTTGTGCCTCAGTCACCAAAGTAGCTGGAACCATGGGTGTATGCCACCACACCTGGCTAATTTTTGTATTTTTAGCAGAGACAGGGTTTTACCATGTTGGCCAGGCTGTTCTCAAGCTCCTGGCCTCAAGTGATCCTCCTGCTTTGGCCTCCCAAAGTGCTCATATTACAGATGTGAGCCACATGCCAAACCCAACAGTTTTGAGGAGTACTGGTGAGAGAGTTTGTAGAGCGTCCCTCAATTTAGGTTTGTCTGATATGTTTCTTATAATTAGACTGAGGTTATAGATTTAGGGGAAGAAGGCCACAGAAGTAAAGTGCCCTTTTCATCACATTGT
This sequence comes from Aotus nancymaae, assembly GCF_030222135.1. Taxonomy (NCBI): domain Eukaryota; kingdom Metazoa; phylum Chordata; class Mammalia; order Primates; family Aotidae; genus Aotus; species Aotus nancymaae. The sequence continues at coordinate 23,783,488 of NW_026988442.1, read as the reverse complement.
AATGGGGACACATGATATGAACATGACTGATTACTGAGGATGTTAACTTTGATCTCTTGGCTAAGGTAGATCTCCCAGGTTTCTCTGATGTCCAGCTCCTATCTCCTCTTTTCCCACTCTACCCTTTGGAACTCAGACATTCAGTGCAGCCCACACTCAAGAGAGACAAGGGTCTGAAATTCAGCTGCACCAGATTTTGGAAGGGGAAATATCTACCTATATTATTTGAAATTTTTCTATATGGAAGATTTGCTCCTTCTTCCAAAGGGAACATTTTTAATAATTAAATGTATCTAGTTATGACAAGTATAAGCCCAGACTGTCCCGGGCCACCACCCTGGGCCACTTAGGCAGAGCACAGCGGGAAAGAGCTTAGGTTCTTGATTCGAAAGACCATGAATTAGAAATGCAGCTCTTCTCCTGCAGAGCTGTGTGACCTTGCTCAAGCTCTTCACATCCTCTTTCCTCAGAGAAGTGGGTGAACTGATGCCTGTGAAATGCTTGGCACAGGGCAGTCAGCAGTGAAGACAATCATTGCTACAATCTAACATTTGATTTTAAAGGTGAGGAAGTGGAAGTTTTGGGAGGAGGAGGGGTGCCCCCTTATTTTCCTTGCCCTCCTGGTCTTTCCTGCCAATGCCTGTGCCCTTGCACGTGGAGGTGTCGAGCTCCCACCGAGAAGACTGCCAGGCCCACAGCCGGGAAGTGAGCCTGGGGACTGAGCAGCTGGGACCCAGCCTCTTGCATGCAGTGGTGCTGTGAGAGCCCCGGGGGATTTGCATTCCTCGTGTGTCTGAGGCAGGAGTCCTGCCTGCCCACGGAGCTGTTGCCATGGGTGGGGGTGGCTGCCTGGATGGGTTTCAAGCTCAGGCTGAATTTCCAATTAAGGGAATTTTGGGGTCAGGAGGAAAAGCAGGATTGTGGTCATCTTCCTCAGGGACTCTCCCCATCCCTGGGGCTTCGTGAGTAATCTGGCAGCAGAGAGACAGAAAGCATCCCCAGCAGCCGCAGCCTCCTCACACCCAGACAGGGCCTGGCTTTCTCTCCATCGTGGCTTCCAGCTCCTCCCTCCGGGCTTATGTGGAACTTGTCAGCCCAGAGGCTATGATCAGGATATCTTTCCTAAGAGAAGGGAGAAAGATGAGACAGCTCTTCCCTGTAAAATGAGCTATGGATTGAAAAAGATTCTTGACCTGGGCTGTCCAGTATAGTAGCCACTCGTCATACATGGCACTAGGAATGTAGCTGGTTCAAATGGAGATGGGCTGTAAATGTGAAACATATCCTGGATTTCAAAGACTTAGTATGGAAATAATGTAAAGTAACCTATTAATAATTTTTAAAATATTGATTACATATTGAAATGGTGATATTTTAGATATATTGGGTTTGACAAAATACATTATTAAAATTAATTGCACTGTTTCTTTTTACTTTTTTGAATGTGGCTACTAGAACATTTAAAATTGCATATGTGATGCACTTTATATTTTCCTTGGATAGTGTCACTGTAGACCCATTCAGGGCCCTCAGAATAATCCTAACCTTGTCACTGTGCAGTTGGGGAAACTGAGGTGCAGAAAAGGATCTAGATACACTCACAGCCACAAAACGATCAGGAGGGAACTAGATTTATGTCTTCTGATTTTGTAGCTAAGAACTCTTTTGTGATGCCTTTTAAGGTCATAGATGCTGGATTGTGGAGGGAAGCTGGTATGTTTGGGGAGGTGCCTGAAGTTTTCAGGTTGTCATGCCAACACCCTGATAAATGCCTGTTTTCTGGAAGGAGCACAGTGAGCGTTAAGAGTAAGGCTTAGACTCAGCCGCTTGCTTGCTATATCTTGTCTTCCCTCCAGACCTCAGATTTCTAATTTCTAAAAGACCCACCTTGAAAAGTTTTCACAAGGTTAAAGCGGAGCCTGTATACGAAGGGTATATACACACAGCTCAGGGTTTACAAGCAGGAAGTAGCCTGTAAGCATCAGCTGCCATTGCTCTTGTCGAGTCTTCTTTCTGTTGTGTCCCCGTGGCAGAGGCAGGGGATGGCCTGTTCTCAGTTGCCCTAGGGTGTGAGGTTTGGAGCATCTCAGGTTTTGTACCAGGGTGGCATCTGTCTGTCTTCTATCCCCCTCAACCCCCCACCTCCATCTCCCCACCATGCTGGCTCTGGAAATTCCCAGGTTGAGCACAGATTAGAGTTGGCTTCTTCAGTTGCTGGGAGCTGAATTTCTCTGGTGAGCAGGAACCCATCCATGTGGTCCATGGGCGGTGGCATTGGATGAACCTAGGTTTGAATCTGAGCTTCAGCCTCTTGTAAACTGTATGACCTTAGGCAAGTTATCTCACCTCTCTGGGCTCAGTTTCCTCTTTAATCAGATGGGAATTATATTACTTCCTCCCTGAAAGTAGTGCTGCAGAGAGTAAAAGAAATAGCTCGTGGAAAGGGCCAGTGCTTGGAAAGCATGCAAGGAGGTGTAAGCTGTTACTATCCATCCTGTGTCATTCTGCACTGACCCAAGAAGGAAATTGCCTTGAGGGAAGGCCCTGTCTTCTCTCCCAGTCCCTACACAACTGCTTCCCAAATGTTCATCTTCTGCAGGCCCCAATCCCAGGTTTTGTTACATTCACACACCATCTCTACTTACTGTTTTAATCTTCGTCTTTGAATCAACTTACTTAAAAATATGTAAGTACATTTGTTGAAAAGGAAGACTTTCTAATCACAGTTGAAAATGAGAAATCAGTATCACAGGAAGTTCTGAAAACAGAACAATGCTATTCAAGTTCCAGGTCATACTACTGATGCTCAAAGGCACTGAGCCTAAAGTTTCTTTTTGTTTAAAAGAGACGTTGATGAGAGATTAACCAGTATCAAAGAGCTGTAGGCACCTACAGAGGCCTTTTCCTTGACTAATGAGAAGAATGGATTTGGTGTCACTTCAAGCTGTGACTCTGCACTGCCAACACTCATTTCCAGTGTCATGGGGGACACAGGCCGCTGGAGGGAAGAGGGTCTGACACTGGACTAGGTCTCAGGGAGGCTCTTGATAATAATTGCCCATCTTTGAGCCTGCTTATTTAATTTTTATTTAATACACATTCATCTAGTCCTTATTTCTGGGGCAGGCATGATTTTAAGTGCCTTACATATGTTAACTTTTTTTTTCCTTTTTGTGGAGAACAGGGTCTTGCTATATTGCCCAGGCAGGTCTCAAACTCCTGAGCTCAAGCTATCCTCCCGCCTTGGCCTTCTTAAGAGCTGGGATTATAGGTGTGAGCTACTGTGCCCGGTGGGAGTATATTATTTAATCCTCAAAACAACCCTGTGTGGGAGGTACTGTTATTTTTATTTTACAGATGAAAAAACTGAGGCACAGACAGGTTAAGTATCTCAAACAGGTGGCACAACTGAGTCATGGCAGAGCTGGAAGTTGAAGCCAGGTGACCTGGTTCTAGAATGCTCTTAGCCACAATCTGACCTTCGGTTGGTTTTCTTTCACAAACTTTAATAAGCACTTACTCTGTGCCAGGCTTGTGCCAGGGTGCCGAGCACCCAATAGTGAACCAGTGTGGGCAATGTCCTCTGGGGACTCCCAGGTTGGGGATGAAGCCATGCAGGGATCAGACAGTCAGTGGCGGAGGACAGGGAGGAAGGAGCTGAAATTGGTGGGGTCCAATGGAAAGAGCAATTAACAATTCCAGAGGAGGTCTGGGAAAGCTCCCTGCAGGGCCACCTCTGGTTGGGAGTCTGCCAGGTGGAAAAGAGGAAGAGCAAGGTCATTCCAGGTAGAACCAGCATGTGCAAAGGCATGGAGGTAGGAATGCATACAGTGTATTTTGGGAGCAATGAGTCATCCAGAATGCTGAAGTGGGTGGGGAAAGATTAGAGATGAGGCCGAGCAGGCAGCCTGGGGCCAGGTTAGGACTGGTTTGGAATGCCCGGTGGAGTGGAAGTCTGATGTTACAAGCTAAAAGTTTCCAGGGGCCAGGCAGGCCACAGGCTTGTGTCCTACTCGCTGGAGGGTGGTGGGGCCATGGGAACCAGGTCTCCCAGGTCTCTGCAAGCCCCCTTGGGTGGGGCTGCACCTTCCTAGCTAACGGCTGCCCCGGAGGAACATGGATTCAATGTTAGCACAGCTCTTGATTTTTCAAGACAAACTAGAGACTGGCATTTTGTTATAAAATCTTCCAGTTTTTGACTTTTCATTATGGGAAGACGTGAAGCATATATATAAACAGAGAGTGGTAAACTGAACACGCGTGTACCCATTAACTGGATTTAATAATTGTTAGCAGTTTTGCCATATTTACTTCATCTTTTTGTTTTGTTTTGTTTTTGAAACAGGGTCTCGCTTTGTAGCCCAGGCTGGGGTGCAGTGTTGCCATGTCAGCTCACTGTAGCCTCCACCACCTGGGCTCAAGTATCCTCCCACCTCAGCCTCCCAAGTAGCTGTAGTGCATGCCACTACAACTGGCTAATTAAAAAAATATATTTGACCAGGCACGGTGGCTCACACCTGTAATCCCAGCACTTTGGGAGGCCAAGGCGGGTGGATCACAAGGTCAGAAGTTCGAGACCAGCCTGGCCAATACAGTGAAACCACATCTCTACTAAAAATACAAAACTTAGCCAGGCATGGGGACAGGTGCCTGTAGTCCCAGCTACTCGGGAGGCTGAGGCAGGAGAATCACTTGAACCCAGGAGGCAGAGGTTGCAGTGAGTCAAGATTGCACTATTGCACTCCAGCCTGGGCAACAGAGCAACACTCCGTCTCAAAAAAAAAGACATTATTTGTAGAGATGAGGTCTTGCTATGTTGCCCAGGCTGGTCTTGAACTCCTGGCTTCAGGTGATCCCCCTGCCTCGGCCTCCCAAAGTGCTGGGATTATAGGCATGAGCCACCACCCCTGGCCTGTATTTGTCTTTTTGTTATTTATTGACTAGACCCTCAATTCTATTCCAACGATCTGTATTCTTCCATCCTTATGCCAGAGGCTGGTCTTGATTACTGTAGCTTTGTAGTAAGTTTTGAAGTTGGGAAATGTGAGTCCTCTAACTTTGTTCTTCTTTTTCAAGATTATCTTGGATATCAAGATTATCTTGCATTTATTTATCAAGATTATCTTGCATTTCCATATGGATTTTAGCATTAACTTGTCAATTTCTGCAGGGGGAAGAAAATGCCACTGGGATTTTGATAGGGATTTTCTTAAATCTGTAGGTCAATTTAGGGAATATTGTTCTTTTAACAATTTTAAGTCTTCCAATCCATGAACATGGAGCATTTCCATTGGCCTCAGTCTTTAATTTTTTCAGTGATGCTTTGTAGTTTTCGGTGTTCAGTTTTATACTTATTTTGCTGAATTTGTTTCTAGATGTTTTATTCTTTTTGCTGCTACTTTAAATAGAATTGTTTTTAAATTTTATTTTCAGCTTGGGAGCTGTGTCATAAATCTCTTAGTCTAGAGCATCCTCCTCATTTTTTTTTTTATGATTTGTCAGGCTTATTCCTTATGATGCTGTTTAACTAGTTTCTCTCTTTCCTATACTTCCTGTAAATTCTATCTAGAAAGGATTCAGATTAGATTTTTCCGGCATGAAAACTTAATAAATAGTTCTGTGTACTTCATACTGTATCACATCAGAGGGCACATAACATCTGGTTAGTATGAAATCTTTCAATTCTTTTTTTCAGGTTCAAGCATTTCTCATGTCTCAGCCTCCCCAGTAGTTGGAATTACAGGCATGCACCACCACTCCCAGCTAAGTTTTGTATTTTTAGTAGAGACAGGGTTTTGCCATGTTGGCCAGGCTGGTCTTGAACTCCCAACCTCAAGTGATTCCCTGCTTCAGCCTCCCAAATTGCTGGGATAACAAGGTATGCACCACCATGCCCTGCATGAAATCTTCCAGTTCTTAAGTACTTTGCATAACAAATTGAAGGACTTCGTTTAGGAGCAGGAGTTAGGGGGAAGAGGGTAGAAGAAGGTGGTGAAGAATAGGGTGGGGGTCACAGGCAGTGGGATGGAGCAACAGGAAAATGGGGAGAGGCCCAGCACATCTTTCACTAAACCCCAAAGCTCTCACATCCATGCAGGAAAACCCACCAATGTGTGGCTACATACACGCACATGCACATACACACACACACACGACAAATATTATGCAGGCCGGGCAAATCATGTATGTGTGCTATATGCTGCCCGTGCCCCCACTTCGTGAGTGGGTAGCCATGAGAGCTGGGAGCAGCCTGCCCAAATGTGTATGACCCTACCGGATCATGACTCTTGTTGCGAGAATGAGGGATTGTATGGCAAGGGCCAAGCTGTAGTCTGGGCGTCAGTGAGGCTGCTGCGGGGATCTGGGGAGATGGTGGAGACCTGAAATGTGGCAGAGCCACTGGGGTGGAGAGGCAGGGTCTGGTGGCACCATTAGGAGGCTGGCCAGGGGCTTGGGCTTCCAGAAGCCTGGGGCACAGTTAGTCAAATTATCCTTTTTGTATTCTTCTGTTTTTTTTTTTTAAATTGGAGGAAGGAGAATGTTGATTTTTTTTTTTTTTTTTGAGACGGAGTCTCACTCTGTCACCCAGGCTGGAGTGCAGTGGTGCGATCTCAGCTCACTGCAACCTCCACCTCTCAGGTTCAAGCAATTCTCTGCCTCAACCTCCTGAGTAGCTGAGATTACAGGCACCTACCACCACGCCCAACTAATTTTTGTATTTTTAGTAGAGACAAGGTTTCACCATCTTGGCCAGGCTGGCCTTGAACTGCTGACCTCGTAATCCACCCGCCTCGGCCTCCCAAAGTGCTGGGATTACAGGCATGAACCACCGCACCTGGCTGAATGTTGATTTTCTAATTGGAGGAAGGGGAGTGTTGAGGTGGCAGTCTGCCCAGTGTTGAATCAAGAGTGTTGCAGGTGTTGAGAGATGTCCGTCTCAGATTGTGGGGGAGAAGGGAGGGGAAATGTCCAGCTCCAACACGCAGCGACGGCCAGTAATGAGCCCGGGGCCACACAGTGCCCCGAAGGGCAGCTTGGGTCACTTCGCTCAATGCATTCTCCCTTTCTGCATCCAGGACGTTGTCAGCAGGTGGGAAAGAAACGAAGAACCCGTTGTTTCCTTTCTTTGTTTCCTCACCACACGCCCTTTCCTCATCTATCAGGGGAAGGCCATTGCGTCGGAAACAGAGGCAGCCACGTAGAGCAGAAAGAGCACTAGATCGAGAGTCAGGTGACCTCAGGGCTAACTCAGCCTCAGCACTCATTTCCAGTCACACCTTCCAGCCTCAGCTGTCTCAGGGGATCCCAAGGGGGATCCCAAGAGAGTGTGGATAATAATGGCCAACACTATTGGATGACATTCATTGAGGACTTCATATGTGGCGGCCACTAAGTGCTCAGCTAAATTAACTCATCTAATTCTAACTTAGGCATATAGAGAGATTTTTTGTTTTTTTGCGGGGGAACAGGGTCTCACTCTGTCACCCAGCCTGGAGTACAGTGGCGCGATCTCGGCTCACTGCAACCTCTGCCTCCTGTGCTCAAGTGATTCTCCCGTCTCAGCCTCCCGAATAGCTGGGATTACAGGTACATGCCACTACCACTGGCTAATTTTTGTATTTTTAGTAGAAACAGGGTTTCACCCTGTTGGCCAGGCTGGTCTTGAACTCCTGACCTCAAATGACCCACCTGCCTCAGCTTCCCAAAGTGCTGAGATTACAGGTGTGAGCACCATGCCCGGCTCTTGTTTTTCACGTGCCCTAAGTCACACAGCTAGTAAGTGATAGAGCTGAGATTCTGGCCCTGAATCTATGTTCTGAGCCACTACCCTATGCTGCCACTTCAGATACAGTGAGTTTCTCTTTCTCTTTCTTTTTTTCTTTTGTCACATTGCTCTAAACAACATACCTGTCGTTAAAATCCAAGGAAGATCTTACACATATGAAATCCAAGGAAGGTCATACGCATACAAAATAAAAAAGTGATAAAACCCCTGCTCTTCTTCCACCCTAGTTGCACCTCTGAAGTGACCGTTTACAATTCGCTTATAGAATTCTTCTACTTACCTGTTCTGGTTTTGTTTTTGTTTTTCATAAGTGGGACTACCTAGATGATGTCCTGTAACTTGCGTTTTTGATGTAATATGTTTTGAGATCTTTTTAAGTAATACACACAGATTTATCTTCCTCTCTTATCAGCCGTATACTGGTCCGAAGTGTGGAGGTGCCGTGATTCATTTAACCATATCTCTTTTGATGGAGACTGAACCCATTTCATGTCTTCTTGATCACCAATGAGGCTGCAATGAACAGCCTTGGACCAATATCCTTGCTCACAGGACCGGTTAAAGGAATGCCCCAGCCAGGCAATGTATCCCATCAGGGACATTCAAGCAGCACTGGAAAACATTGGGAATATAATGGCAATTCACACGGGTCTTTGCAAGGGACTGACTCTCCTGACATTTACCGTCAAAGTGTCAACTTGGTCCCTCTTGACAGGGAACAAATTGAGTGAATTCAGCAAAAATCCAACCAACCCCATCCAGTGTCTCACCCCACCCTCCAGTATATGTTCAACAAATATTTAAAGAATAATCGTTGCAAGAGACATGCAGATGAAACTTTATGGATTAAATTCCTAAAAAGAGAATTTTGGGGGCAAGAGAAATGTACATTTTAATTATTATCAGAACCCAAGTTAACATCCAAAAGGGTTGCACTCAGTTTGTAACTCCCCAACAGTGCGTGAGTGTAGTCTTCTCACACCCTGGCTGCCGGAGCTATGTGCAATGCGTCTTTTGCATCTTTGCCAAACTGTTTGAAGAAAATCTGGTGTTCCATGAATCCAGTGTCCACCTGCAACACTCCTCCAAACAACTGCCCATAGCCACAGAGGCTACATCTGTCCTGTTTCTCAGTGTCTCTGGCTCGCCTCCTGAGATGCCTGGATAGGTTGGAGCTTCCACTAAGTGAGACTGAATTCCCTGAGGATGGGCTCGAAGTGTTGGAAAGGCCCCCGACCCCGAACTCTGCCCTTTACCACATCCCTCCTTTGTGAATTACCAGATGGACAAAATCCCTTTGCGCCCAGAAACTGAGGTGCAGGAGTGAATGCAATTTCCTGAGTTGTCAGAGCCGGATTCTCGCAACATACACGAGGCAGCTGTGACTCCGAGGCTGAGTGGTCTGGGGAGAGAGAGAGGAGCTTGCCTGGGTCCCTGGCAGCAGGGAGATGTTAGAGAGCTACAGTGACCATGCATTTGGGGGAGCCAGGTCTTCCACGCTTAGAGTGTAGAGAACTAGAGAAAAGACCCAGCGTGTGCCCTTCAGCCCTCAGAAAAAGCTGGTCAGAGCTGGAAGGTGCCTTAGGGAAGAGGAGGCCCAATGTGCTCATTTCACAGATGGAGAAACTGAGGCCTAGCAAGGGGCAGAGACCCAGCTAGGGTTGTACAGTGAGTCCAGGTCAGAGCAGAGAGGAGTGTGGCTGGAAGGCAGGGTGAGGGAGGCTCTTGTGAAGCCTCAGTTGGCTTCTGGGTCGCAATTAATAAATCAAATGAAAGAGGACAGAGCTCTTCGAAGTGGAAAGGAATGTTTTTATCCCTCCATCCTTATAAGCAGTGCTTAGGGCCTAGCTCCAGAACGTTTCCAGCTTTACTTTTCATTTTTTTTTTTTTTTTTTTTTTTTTGTGGGTGGGGATAGAGTCTCGCTCTGTGGCTCAGGCTAGAGTTCAGTGGTGCAATTTTGGTTAGCTACAGCCTCCTCCTCCCAGGTTCAAGCGATTCTCCTGCTTCAGCCTCCCCAGTAGCTGGGACTATAGGCACGCTGCCACGCCCAGCTAACTTTTGTATTTTTTGTAGAGATGGGGTTTCACCATGTTGGCCAGCCTGGTCTTGAACTCCTGACCTCAGGTGATCCGCCCGCCTCGACCTCCCAAAGTGTTGGGATTACAGCCATAAGCCACTGTGCCTGGCCCAGCTTTACTTTTTTGGCCCAAGTAGCAGAGTCAGAGAACATACAGGCCAGCAGCCTGTGCCTTTGGGAGAAAAATGTCCCTGTCCCACAGATGCAAGGGTTTCCCCACAGTGAGACCAGTGCCTGCTCCTGGCTCCTGAGTTGAGCCCCAGGGATTTGGGTCAGTGCTGGAAGGGCCCAGACCAAGAGTGTTGACAGAACAGTAAAAATGAGAGTGCGAGGGGCTGCCCCGGGTCAGTGAGAGTTGAGGCCAGGGCCGGGCGGTCTGGGCTCTAGTCCTGCACTCTTACTGGCTTTGGGCAAATGACTTTCCCCTAAGCTTCCCGTACCTCCATTTCTTCATCTCTAAGGTGGGGATCATGAGAGAACCTTCCCCGTGGGGCCTAGGAGAGGGTCAAGAGGCTGTTGATAAATGTGCAGCGCTGGGAGCAGTGCTTGGCATGGACAGGGCATCTCCCAGTGCCCCCTTCCCACCACTGCCTGCCAGCCTCTACACCGAGGCCCTTTCTGTGCCCTGTTTCATCTTAGCCTTGTGAAGAAGGTGCTATTTATTATATTAGCCCTTTTCACAGATGAGAAAACCAGTTCAAACTCACAAGAGAACTGACACAGCCAGGCTCCCGAGTCTCTGAGCCAGACTCCACCTTCTTCACCATGATGGGAAGAGAAAGTCTCTTAGCTGCTGCCAGGCTGACACTCCATGCCTAGACCTCGGTGCCCGGCCATGCTGTCGAATGCCAGAGCGATTGAGAGTGCAGGCTGGGGGCGCTGGGGAACCGATGCTCAGATCCCACTCTGTCACTTGCCCACCAAGTGTCCTCAGTCTTCCCTGAGCTTCCCTTTTCCTCGTCTGTAGAATGGGGACAGGAACAGCCCTGCCCCCACCCCCCAGTTAAGGTGAGGACGATATGAGGCGATGTTTGTAGGGGCTTTGTGTGGCTATGGCATTCGGTGGGTGCTTGGTAAGGAGAGACCGTGGGCAGTTTTATCATCGTTCTTGCCCGGAGCCCGAGGTGAGTGGAACGTGGCGAGGCCAGCTGTCTCTTTTAAGCTTCATCCTCCCTCAAATGCTGCTTCTCTCCCTGGGTTTCCAAAGCCTGGTCCAACTTCCACTTGACTTCCTAAGTCCACACCAGTGAGTCCCTGCCACTGGGTGGGGAGTTAAAAATAAAGCCCGTCTTTAAATCCTTCAAGTAAACACCCAGCTCTCTAAAAATAGCCTCTTTGCAACAGGTCTTCACAGCCAGGTGGGGCTTGAGGGATGGAACTTGGTGAGGCTGGTTCCCAAAACCAGGCATGACCCAAGCCTGGCCTCCGTGTCACCCCTCCTTGCCTCTCAAGCCTCTGGTTCTTTGGGGAGCCAAGCACCCCCTATTCGTCTCTCTCTCTCCACTGCCACCAGCCCAGTGCGGGCCAATAGCCCCTCTCACTGCCCCTCCCCAAGGGCCCCTCACTGATTTTCATGCCTCCTTCTGTCCCTGTACTGTTCTTCACACAATAGCCAGCATGAGCTTTAAAAAATGCCAGCCTGCATATGCCATGCTGCTGCACAAAACTCTCACGGAGCCCTTGGCTTGGGTTCCTGCAAAAGCAGAGCCTGAGACAAGGATTCAGGTGCAGATAGTTTATTGGGGAGGTGATTCCAGGAGAGAGAAGCTGAGAGGGAGTGAGTGGGGAGCTTGAGTGAGGGAAGGACAGGCAGTGCAGGTGTGTGTTATTAAGACATCACTGCAGACCACGGGGACTGGATCCAGCTCAGCCCTCAGTACCTGCAGCATTGCCCACCTGAAGGATGGACGGAGGCTCCAGTGCCACATTCACTGGGAGTTTCCCAAGCAGCAGAGGGTAAAGGGGCCTCCTGCAGTCTCAGAGCAGGCTCTGGGCAGGAAGTGGATAGCTGTGCTTGCGTGGAACCCTGACAGTGCTGGTAAGTCTGACCTTAAATGGAACTGGCCTCCACAGCTACGGGGGAAACTAGGGGTAGACACAGGAGCTGGGATGTAGGCACCAGGGGTGCTGCTTTTAGGAGAAATTCCAGATTCCTTCCTTTAGCCCTCAAGTCCCTTCCTTTCTGGCTCCATTTCCCCACTGGCCTTGTCTCATACCACTCTCCCCATCGTTTGCCTTCAGCCGTGTCTACTCCAAAGGGCTGTTCTCTTTGCTGCCTATAGTCCTTTGCACATGCTGTTCCTTTGCCCAAAATGCGTTTCCTTTATTTCTTATTTCTTTTTTTCGCTTTCCTTTCAATGTTATCCAACCAAAATGCTTTCCCTTTGCTCCCTCACTAACACCTGCTCTTTTCATCTGGCTTCACTCAGCTTGACTGTTTTGCCCTCAGGGGAGCTCTGAGCTCCCTTGTAGTCTGGGTTCCCTGTTTTCTGTGCCCCTGGTACCCCAGACCCAGGTGCCAGCACCTGGCATAGCACCCAGCAGGTGTGTGTGGCCCAGGAAGCCTGGTTAACTGATGAATGTCAGGCCTTAAACACCCTATAATGGGAAGAACCCACAGCAAGGGGCACCCTCCATTTCACTCATTTCAGCCTTGAAACACAGGCAGCAAGTACTTACTGAGAGCCTGCTCAGGTAATGTTCTAGGCTCTTGGGGAAGAAAACCTGAAGATCCCGCCTTCATGGCGTTTGCCCTCCCAATGGCGAGACAGACTACAGATGCACATAAAAGACAGAACCTGTAGTTGGGCAAGGCGGCTTCGCCTTTCAAAATGTGGTCAGGGTGGCCTCACTGAGGAAGGCCTCGTTGACATTGAAGCAGAGACATGGAATGGAAAGAGTTGGCCAGGGGGCTGTGTGAGGGAGAGCCACCCAGGAGAGGGAGGGGCCAGGGAAGGCTTTGAGGTGGGCATACGCTTGGCATGCTCTGCGGACAGTGAGGAGGCCAGTGGAGCTGCAGCGGAGTGACGGGGAGGACAGTAGTGGGAAGGTGGCGGGGATGGATGACAATGTTGTACAGTATGGGAGCCACCAGCAACCTGTGGCTATTTAAAGTTAAGTTAACTGAAGTTAAAGAAGGGAAAAGTTTCCTTCCTCAGTCTCACTATCCATGTTTCAAGTGTTCGATGGCTGGGACAGCACAGATACAGAACATGTTCCTCATCCCTGAAAGTTCTATTGGATGGTGGCTTCGGGGGCCTTGCAGGTCACGGTAGGGCATACGCGCTTGCCCATACATAACTGGGCACACATCCTGGGGGCCTTTCCTCACCTCCCAAAGTGGCAATGATGAAAGCATGCAAGGCCATTTGGTCCAACCCCAGCCAGTGTCAGAACGCCCGTCCCATCATCCTGCCAAGTGGTCATTCAGTCACTCAGTCACTGCTTCTGTCTCCCCAGGCATGAGGAGCTCACTGTGTCTCGAGGTGGTCTAGGCCAGCTTTTGACAGATTTGCCTTTTGGATTTGCTAAAACCAGAAGGGCTTTTTACTTCTCTGTAGCTTCTACCCACAGGTCCCAGTGCTATCCTTGAGGACTGTGTAGATTAGAATTGTGCTCAGCTGCAGGTAATAGAAGCTGCCTGTGGCTTGATCTGGTGGCTCCTGCCTGTAATCCCAGCGCTTTGGGAGGCAGAGGCAGGAGGACTGCTTGAGGCCAGGAATTCAAGACCAGCCTGGGCAACACAGTGAGACACTGTCTCTACAAAAAAAATTTAAAAATAAAAATATTGGCTGGGTGTAGTAGCATGCCCCTGTAGTCCCAGCTACACAGGAGGATTCCTTGAGCCCAGGAGTTCAAGGCTTCGGTGAGCTATGATCACATCCCTGCACTCCAGCCTGGGCAACAGAGAAAGACCCTTTCTCTAAAAAATAATTTTAAAAAATAAGCTGCTTTACTGCCTCACACATTGGGCTTATTTTCTCACATAATATGATCAGAGAGGCTGTGCCAGGCTGAGTGGCAGCTCCATGATGTCCTTAGGGACCTGCCTCCATCTGCCTTTCCCATCCACTGTCCTTAGAGGGTGACTTTTGTCCTCACACTCAGAGAGATCCACCGCACGCCCAGCTTCACGTCTGCATTCCCGACAGCAGAGGTCCAAATGCAACAGTTTCTCTCCATGCAGAAGTGAAGCCCACCGCAGGGATTTACCCTTCTCTAGATGTAGAGAAGGGGAAGGTGAATAATTTTAGCCAGATGCGTTGCTTCCTTGAACGAATTAGGCTTCTGTTAGTGGGAAAGAGGGAGAGGATGGCTGTTTGGTGAGAAGCTAGCAATGTCTGTCTCAGCGTCCTAGCAGAGGTTTGAAGACTGTGACCTTAACATCCCGAGTCGTCCATGGTCACCGCATCTCTAGGCCCTTCACTGCGCCTCTGTTTTCACAGCTTCTCACTCTCTCCATTTTCATATGGAGAAACACAGGCACAATCATCATTTGTGGTCAAGAACCCAGGCTTCGGAGTCCGATAACACTCGTTTCTTGGGCAGGTCACTTCCCTGAGCCTCAGTTTCTCCAACTGTGGGAGGTGGTAGAAATTGATATAGCACTTAGCACTGAGGGTAAAATGAGATGTAACCCGTGTCAAATACTGCATACCACAGTCATTCAATAGTGGCAGTTTAAAAAAATTTTTCTAGCTATGCTTACTCTTGCTTCAGTGATTCCTCCTGGTGTTACTGAAGAAGAACCAGAGAGCCTATATAGGGCGAGATCTCTGGGGATTGCCCACGTGTTTCCATAATCCCAGTGATCACCCAGCGAGAACCTCTCTCCTTAGGTTGCTAGAGGATGTGTTGTTAGAGGAGGGAGGGGCAGCGGTGGGGATCCATTTCCAGAGCTACCTTTGGCCAAGCCATATCCTTGTGGGGACCTATCGCATTGCTGCTGAAGCGCTGTTCCCATCAGCCCTGGCTTTCTGTGGCCCTTTCCGGGAAGGGGGTGCTCCTACAAAGTCATGGCAGCCTGGTGTCCAAACTGTCATCCCACAGGACTTGCTGTAGCTTTGCCAGAAGCCTGGCCCAAGGGGTGGAGGTTCCTGGAGCTCTGACCCACCACGTGGAGGGTGGGAAATACCAGAGCGGGTTCTCTAGAAGGGATTTGTCAGAGGCTAAACTGAGGTGCACCATCCTTTCCTGACCACCCAGGATGGATATAGAGACAGGTGTCATGTTGCGGAAAGCCTACCCCATGAGGCCCTACTGATGTTTTCCTTTATTAAAAAAAAAATCTTATTCATTTGGTTCAAAATCCAACAGTTGCTGGGTGCGATGGCTCACACCTGTAATCCCAGCACTTCGGGAGGCTGAGGCGGGCGGATCACCTGAGATCGGGAGTTTGAGACCAACCTGACCAATAAGGAGAAACCCCATCTCCACTAAAAAATACAAAATTAGCCGGGCGTGGTAGTGCATGCCTGTAATCCCAGCTACTCAGGAGGCTGAGGCAGGAGAATCGCTTGAACCTGGGAGGCAGAGGTTGCGGTGAGCCAAGACAGCGCCATTGTGCTCCAGCCTGGGCAACAAGAACGAAACTCCATCTCAAAAAACAAACAACAACAACAAATACAAAACCCAACATTAGAAAAGTATTAATAGAAAGAGTCCACCTCCTTTCCCTGTCCCCATCTTGTTGCCACCTCCATATCCTGGAGGCAACTCTTGTTTGTAGTTTCCTTCCTTTCCTTCCAGAGTTTCTTTCTATTAAGATGGAGAATGTGAAATTGCTAATATTTGACCAGGTTTGACCTATAAGATGGCAATTTCATGTGGTTCGACCTAATATGAGCAAATGCATTTTTAGATTGCTGTTCTTCTCTTTCTTACACAAAAGGTAGCATATTATACATACTGTTTGGAATCTTGCTTTTTTCTCTTTGCCGTGTATATATCGGAGATCTATTCATGTTTTTCCAGATACAGAACTTGATCCATTTTTAAATACTTGTGGAGAATTTCATTATATAGTTGTGCCATAATTTATTGAATCACGCTCCCGATGTTGAACGTGGATGTTTGAGTGATTTCCAGATATTTGCTATGTTAGATCAATATTTCACCCATGGGTCGGTATATCTCTAGAATAAACTCCCCCAAATTGTAGTGGCTGGATCAAAGGCTCTCTGTGGCAGTTGTCCCATTTTATCTTCCCATCCACGTTGTTTTAGGGTGGGAAGGCCTCTGCCACTGACTTCCTGAATGACCCGGGTCAAGTCCCTGCCCCTCTGTGGGTCTCCATTTCCTGGACCACTGAGCTCTCCTTGCCTTGTCTTTGGGGTAGAAAAATCCAGCCCAGATTCACTTCCTTGCTTGGGCTTTCCCACGCCCCAGTCATGTGCAGCTATTGTTACTGTGGATCCTTTGGGAGATGACCTTAGCCCAGAGGGAGTCCAGGGCAGCCCAGTGAGGTCAGCATGGGAGAGCAGACAGAAGGGCGAGCCGACGCAAAGGCACAGCGGTATGACAGCTGGGGAAGGCAGCATTTCCCAAATGCCAGTCACTGCTGTACCTCCCTGAGCCACACCGTGTCCGCATGCCATCTGGACCCCCTTCCTATTTAAAAAATATTTTACCTTTCTTAAATCTAACTTTATTCTTACAAAGAGACTTTAGATCATTACCATAAATAGAAATCCAGTATTAGATGAGAAAAAGTTAGCCAAAAAAAAAGAGTGAAAAAGAAAAAGAATACAGTGAAGCAAAACATCATTCAACCATGCCTCAGTTGCTTATTAAAATCTCGGCCATGTGGTGGCTCATGCCTGTAATTCCAGCACTTTCCGGGGGCCAAGGCAGGAGAATTGCTTGAGGCCAGGAGTTTGAGACCAGCCTGGGAAATATAGTGAGACCCCATCTCTACAAAAAAGTCAAAAAATTAGCTGGGTGTGGCACTGCTCTCCTGTAGTCCTAGGTGCTGTTCGGGAGACTGAGACAGGAGGCTAGCTTGAGCCCAGGAAGTCGAGGCTTCAGGGGGCCACAATCACACTACTGAACTCCAGCCTTGGCGAGAGAGCCAGACTCTGTCTAATAGAGCAAACAAACTCAGACTCAAGGCTGCTTGCTGCTGTGTTCTCAGTTAAAAAACAGTGTGCAAAAGAGGCATTAAAGTCCAAGAGTGATGGCTCACACCTGTGATCCCAGCACTTTGGGAGGCCAAGGTGGGCGGATCACTTGAGGTCAAGAGTTTGAGTCCAGCCTGGCCAACATGGTGAAACCCCGTCTCTACTAAAAATACAAAAATTAGCCGGGCATGGTGGCCAGTGCCTGTAATCCCAGCTATTCAGGAGGCTGAGGCAGGAGAATTGCTTGAGCCTGGGAAGGGGAGGTTATAGTGAGCTGAGATCAGGCACTGCCCTCCAGCCTGGGTGAGAGAGCGAGACTCTGTCTCAAAAAAACAAACAAACAAACAAAAAAGAGAGATGTTAAAGACATATTAGCAGCAAGTGAGACTTTCTCAACTATGTAATCAGAGTGGTCGAAATTGAATTAAAAAAATTTTTTAACTTTTTTTACAGGTGTACTTTCTGCTTTTACAGAAATTGCAAAGAACAATGTCACCTAATGAGTGGTCTGGTACCTCCTATCATTCTTGGTCCTGCCAGTAGAAAGCAACCCACCCTTTAGAGGCCCTGGTGAAAGACAGAGTTCTCCTCTCCCTCTTTCCAGTCTCAGAGAGAAGGAAAGCCAGTCTTTGGAAGGGCTTGTTCTCCAGGCGCTAGACTGTGGGTAAGAGGAGGCCAAGTCTAGACAGGCCCCGCTCACAGCACGCTCTCAAAATGCTTGTCAGTGGCTAACTCATTAGTGGGCCTGAGGGACTCTTGAAAGAAGGACAAACAGGTGCCTTCTTGAATCCTGTCGAAAGTGAGCAGTGGTCCTCCTCTCACTCTATCCTGTAGCAAATGGTTTATCTTACAGCAGAGGCTTGTTGGTGGAGCACTGGAATAGGAGTCACCCAAACTGGATAAGAGGAACACAGGACCACCCTCACCACCTTACCTCATCTTCCTCCATTCCTTCATTTGTACTCATAGGAAACAAGCACACGCCTGTAGAATGGATCAGAAACTTTTTTTTTCTTTTTTTCCTTTTTTTTTGAGGCAGAGTGTCGCTCTTGTTGCCCAGGCTGGAGTACAATGGTGCAGTCTCAGCTTGCTGCAACCTCTACCTCCTGGGTTCAAGCAATTCTCCTGCCTCAGACTCCCAAGAAGCTGGGATTATAGGCACCTGCCAACACGCCTGGCTAATTTTTGTATATTTAGTAGAGATGGGGTTTCACCATGTTAGTCAGGATGGTCTCGAACTCCTGATCTCAGGTGATCTGCCCAGCTTGGCCTCCCAAAGTGCTGGGATTACGGACATGAGCCACCGTGCCTTGCCCGGCAGTGTTTTTCTTGCTCAGTGTCATCCAAGCAATGATGTAGGGGGACCAAGGCTCCTCTCACCTTGTAGCTCCTTTCGCCTTCCGCACGTGGCTTCCAGGGTCATTATGCTCTTCTGCATTGAGCTGGTGAAAAGGGAAAGCACACAGAAGGATGCATATGGAAGCTTCCTCCTGGCTGGGCCAGGAAGTAGGCGCATATGTCCTCTCACATTCCATTGGCCAGAAGCCAGTCACATGAGCATACCTTCCTGCAAGGGCGGTGGGAAACCGTCTAGGTATGTGCCCGGAAGGAAGAGGAGACTGGCTGGTGAGCTTCTGACTGGTTTCAGGCACACTCAATGAACGTGGCTTTTAAGGACCTTTATCACCTGCCCCATCCTGGCTCTCTATGTACTCATGCTGTTGTCAGACTGAACTTTTCTGTTTCCTAAACACTGTGTGTGTGTGTGAGACAGAGAGAGAGAGAGACCTTTTGTGCCATGACTCTTGCCGTTTCCTCATTTAAAACACCCTTTCCTCTCTTCTCTGACTGAGCAGCTCATATAGTAGTAGAAGGTAAGACCACAGCCTCAGAATTTAAAGTAAGACTTTGCCATTTTCTTTCTTGCTTCTATTTGTCCCTTCTCTTCTCCTGCCATTCCCCTTCCTTTCCTCTTTCCTTTTCTTCCCTTTTTTTCCCTTTTTCCTCAAGGTCTCACTCCGTCACCCAGGCCGGAGTGCAGTGGTACAATCTGGGCTCACTGCATCTTCCACCTCTTGGGTTCAAGTGATTCTCCTGCCTCAGTCTCCTGAGTAGCTGGGATTACAGGTATGCGCCACCATGCAAGACATGGTTTCACCATGTTGGCCAAGCTGGTCTTGAACTCCTGACCTCATGATCCGCCCATCTTGGCCTCCCAAAGTGCTGGGATTACAGGTGTGAGCCGCCGTGCCCGGCTGACTTTGCCATTTTCTAAGAATTACATGCTGGGAGAAAAGAGAATACTTGTGTACAGCCTGGAAGAGTCCTCAACTCCTTTGTAGAACAAATTACAGGTTTTCTTTTATACACAGATGCTGTCCGACACCCACTGTGAGAACTATCCCGTGATAAACAGGGGAGGGGACATCTTGTAGTCATAGATGGAAAACTTCAGGAGCTTTTTGTCAAGAGAGCTAATCATTGTTTTTTAAAGGGGTAATCACAGAAATTGTCCAGGGCAGAGGTGAAAGAAACGTAAGGGTTTGAATTTGCAGAGACAGTTAACTTTCTTCTAGTTAATGTCTCTTGTGAGACATGGTGTGCTGATTCATTAGCTTCCTAGAGTTTGCCAGTTTCCATGGTGTAAATTCTGCCGCCATGGCTGATTTCAGGCTAGCAGTGAAAGGCAGTCTTTGAGTACAGAGCTGGGAGGACTTACCAGCAGAACTATCTGGAGCAGGTGAGAGCTTGCATCAGTCAGCTCCAGCACACCACTGCACACACGGCTTGTGTCCTCATCTAGCTTCAGGCTGTAGCTCAGCGGTTTCATCTTTGGGAAAGTTTTCCAGCTCCCCTGTTTCTTCTGGGTACTCTATTTTAGAAGTCTGAACGTTCCATATTGGATTGTTTTCCTCCGTCTTCCCTGCTAGTCTATCAGCTTCTTATGGCTAAACCCTTGGTTTTTAAGTTTCTTTCTATCCCTGTGGCATTGTCCAACGCCTGCACTTAGTAGGGCCAGCAAAGGCTTGCAGAAGGCAGGCAGGATGAAGGAGGGAAGGAGGCTGGGTTGAGGAGCATCAGATGGGGAGCCAGTTCCTGTTCTGTGACTTTTTGGCAGCATGACCTCGGGCATATCCCTTCACCTGTCTAGGCCTGTTTCCTAGTCTATGAAAAGTTCCTTTTTTATCCTCCTCTGCTCCAGCTAGGACAGACCCTATCACTATATGGTGATGATGATGATGATAGTAATGATGGTGGTGGTATTAATAGCTACTGTTTATTCATTCGGCAAATTTGTATTCAGCATCTCCTCTGAGCCAGACTCTGTAGTGGGTGCTGGGGATTCACCAATGAATGAAACAGACAGAACTCCCTCCCTCAAGGCATTTTCTTCCTTCATTTGCAACATGCCATGAACTGAGGGGAGCTTCACAGGCATTGTCTCATCGGGTCTCTGGGCAACCCTGGAGGGCGAAGCTTTGTTTTACTGCTGTGGGAAGTAGAGTCGTGTGGGTTGCCACACATCAGCCTGTGTGTAAGGGGTGGGGAAGGGACTGCCCCTGGCATGTGGCTACCTTGACGTAACCTAGTCTACTCAGCATGGCACCTCTACTGCTCACCCCGCCGCCAGTGTCCAGGCTGTTCCCCCGCCCCTCCCCTGAGTGCCTTCTCTCCAACTTCATCTGTTCTCATGGACAGCACATCCCTCAGGCCTACCCGAGACCTGATCCTTCCCTGATGGTGTCTTCTACATCACCGGCCCTGTCTCCAAATCCCTCCTCGTTATTCAGCTAACCAGGGTTGGTCACTGGGAATGGAATCCTTCACCTCTCTGTTTCACTCTCTCAGGACACCTCTTTCCCCTTCATCCCAGCACCCCAGGGGCCAGGCATGGACCCACGTGAAGGGCTCAATAAACATCTCTTAACTAGTGCATTACATTCCTTAATTTTTGCTCGGGCTCTAGCTCAAGTCTTGAGTTTAAATGTCTTCATCATATGGGGTACTTATTCTTTCTGGGAAATCCAAAGGTCAGATCTGTTTAAAACAAAACCTTCACACCCCTCATGTGCACCTACTGTATGCTGAATGTGGTGTTCATTGCTGCAAAGATGAGACAGACACGGTCGCTGACCTTTGGCTCCTTGGTGTGGTCAAGGCCAGGATTGCCGCACAGCCCTCTACGCCTGGGACTGTCCTGGTTCATAGTAGGTATAATTATGAGCAGCCTGCCTTTCACTGTCAGATGCCCTAGTTTGAATGACAAACTCTCTGGTCACCTTAAAAAAAGCCTGAAAGTACGGCCCCTTACTCCTCAAATACCAGTCCCTCCAACCCTATGAAATTGATGCTATTATCCCCATTTCACAGATGGGAAAATAGAGGGACAGAGCTATAAAGTGACTCATTCAGGGTCACAGAGCTGGGGAGAAGCATGGTTGGGTTTTGAATGCACATTGTCAACTGTTACCTCAGCAAGAACTTCTCTTAAGAGGTCTTCCTGACCTCATGAGTAGATATGACTTTCACCCACCCTGCCCCACACCAGGATTCAAAGACTTGGCCCAGTGACTGCTATGATGGGATAAGGCAACAGGGTCAGAATCTCCTCTGGACCTCCAGTACCTGGCATGGTGCCTGGGGCCAAATCCAATCTCTGAAAGTGCGTTTTGAACAAAGGGATGCAGTTGTCCAGAGGAAGGCTGAGTTTGGCCCCTCCTGGTGGCTTCTTCCTCCCCTGTCCCTGTGACAACAGGGTCACCAGCCCCCAGGAGCAAATGGAGCTGCCTGGAATTCCTTCCCAGAGCTCCTTATCAGTTTTTAGAGCAACATGGGGTGGGGAGCGAGTGGGTGTCAGTGACATTGGGGGCTGCTCTGGGAGAAGCTGGAATGCCCCAGCCGAGCCCCACCTGGGGAGGGGCCGGAGGCGGGGGAGGCCGCTGGGCTGGGAGGACTCAGCTGTCACATTCCTCCGGCTCACAGAAAGCTCTCCTGGGCGCCTTGTCCTTATTTAGGCAGGAGATGTCTGCTGACTGGGGACTTGTGAGATCCCATTGCAGGCTGGCTCCTGGATGGGGTGGGGCAGGGGCAGAGCGCACCGAAGGCTAAGTCAGCAGGTTCCTGGGCAAGTGAGCCTCAGGGTGGGAGCCTGACCCTTAGGAAGAAAATCCACTAAGTAATGATAACAAAAAATACCAGCTAACACTCATGGGGTGCCTACTATGTGCTGGCACAATGCTGAACTGGTCTGTAAGCTCCAGAAGGCGAGTCTCTCCTGCTCACAATGGTATCCCAAGATTAGCCCAGCACAGGACATACATATAAACTATATACTGAATATGCATATATACTGTATACCATATGCACATTCAGAATATCCAAAAGTATCAGTTCTGGCAGGAAAGGGTCTATTAAGTGCTTAGTAAATACTTGTCACAACTGAATGAATACACTCTTCACATACCACAATTTACATAACCCTTACAAGAAGTAGCTACTAGTATAGCTAAGTGCTATTAGTAACCCATTTTACAGATGAAGAAACTGAGACTGGGAGAGGTTCCTTGAGTCGGCAAAGGTCACGCAAGTTGGAAATAGGGGAGCTGGGGTTTGAAACCAGGTTGTCTGACTCCAGTGGTAACTGATGCTTCCGTCTTCTTATTTTGGTGTAAGTCTGGCTGTGTGGATTGGATGGGTTACATACCTTCTTACCTTCGACGTGGGGATAGTGATACCTACTTTAGAGAATATTGTGAGAAGTAATTGAGAAAGCACATGCAAGTCCCTGGCACCTAGTAGGTGCACAGCAGGTATTGCCTATTCACAGTGGTGGTGTTGATGAGGATGAGGATGATGGTGATGAGTCCCGGGGGATTCAGCATCCTCTTGCTGGGTTACACCGAGGGGACTGAGTAGGCAGATGGTGAGGCCATTTTCCAGCAGACTTTGTCCCCCTCCGGGAGCACAGTGACAGTCATGGCCCTCTGGAGAGGGTGGTAGGGCCTTCAACCTGTCTCTGTTTCCTGAAGGAAATGTTCACTACTCCTAAGCCATCTGAAGCCTCCAGGTTCCCCAAGCAAGAGGCTGGACGGCGGCTGGGGTTGGTTTTACTCTCTGTTAATCCAAGGTATGTAATCACGTTTTTGTGTCAGCTCGATTGCCCAAGGCTTCCATGAGCACCTCCTGTGCACCCAGACTGACGCCCCATCCCTTGGTGTCTGTGTGTCCTTGGGCAAGTTATTGAAATGCTCAGAGTCCCGGTCTTCTCATGTATACACTGAGGGTGATAATAGTATTTCTCTCATAAGGCTGCTGTAGGTAAAGTGACATGATATGTACAAGTACTTACAATGGGGCCTGTCACATAGTATATGACCCTTCCAGTATGTCTATAACAGAGTAACAATCACAGTGACTAACTTTCAGTGATGGAAAATGATCATACGGACTTCTCTGGGCCTCAGTTTCCCCTTCTTGTTACTATGTTGGTCTTAAAGGAGATGAAATGATTTCTGAGGGTCCATCCAGCTCTGTGAGTCTCACAGTCAAGTATATGTGATTCATATAATGAAACATTTATCCAGCACATTCCTGGTGAGCCTAGATATTTTCAGATAAATAGTCCTGCTCCGTGCCAGCCTCTGTCTGGTGACAGACACACAGCAGTGAAGCTTCTGGCCCTTGTGGGACCCACAGACTAATCAGAGGAAGACAAAGTGACCTGGCAGCGAAGTGCAGGAGATGGTAAGAGCAGAGAGCTGGCAGTCAGGGTAAGCTATGCTGGGGAAGGGTCCTGAAGGATGAGTAGGAGTTCACCAGATAAAGAAGTGAAAGATGGGGATGGGGACAAGAGTTCCCAGAAGTCATTTGGGACCCGTACGTGTATCATTTTGTACAATTTGAGTATATCTGTTGGTCACATTCCCAGAAGGGGTGTCACTAGCACAGAAATATGTAGATGCTAGATTTTTAAAGAAAAAAATGATTGAACAATTAAATGATAAATGTCAGTCTGTGGAAACATGGAAAATTACTTAAGTGAATAAATTATAAAAGTATGGTAGGAACAGCTAACACTTCTATAGTGCTTACTCTTTGCAAGGCACTGTTCTTAGCCCTTTGTGGCCACTACCTCATTTAATTTTCATTGCCCTATGATGTAGGCATGATTATCCCCACTGTGTTAGTTACCCATCACTGCATAACAAATTATCCCCACACAGAGCAGCTTAAAACAACACACGTTTGTTGTCTCACAGTTCTGCACGTCAGTTATCAGGACATGGTGGCTGAGTCCTCTGGCTCAGGGTCTCTCTCAGGCTGCAGTCCAGGTATTGGCCAGGGCTGTGGTCTCATCTGAAAGCTCCACCAGGGAAAGATTCATTCCAAACTCACACATATGGTTATTGGTAGGATCCAGTTTCTTGCAGCCTATGAGACTGAGGGGCTCAGTTCCTCTCCAACATGGCAGCTTGCTGCAGCAAAGCCAGCAGGAGACTCTGGTGGCAAGAGAGACATCACAGTCTGAACAAATCATGGAAGTAACATCCCGTGACTTTTGCATAGTCTGTTCATTAGATGCATGTCACTAGGTCCAGCCCACACTCGAGGGGAAGGGATTACACTAGGGTGGGAATACAGGAGCCATCTGAGAAATCTGCCCGCCACCTTTCACTTTCAAGAAGAGAAAAATCAATGCACGGAGGGGCTAAGTGACTTGTCTGGGTGAAAGCTAGTAAGTCAGGGATTCAAACCCACACAGCACGACTTCGGATTCCATGCTATTAACCACCATGCCTCAAAAATGGAGTCTTGATTCTGTTCACAGCCCGGATAAAAAATAGATGTGTACATTGTGTTATAAATGAAGGGCACCCCCAAAAAAGGAAAAAATAGAGGTGTGCACCTGGACAGACAAGGAAGGCTCAAAAGCTGAAATAGCTATTGTGTTAGCGAAGTGACTTCAGTGTGCTGTTCCTTTAATATGATGGTTTCTGTAGTTTGTAAAATTTAAAAATCTGGCATAGATGTTTTGAAAAGGAAGTTTCCTTGTGTGGTTTTGGAACTGGAAGCCTCTTTGATGGCAGGCAGCAAGATCCAGTTTGAATTGCAGGGTCCATTCCTCTGTTGGTTGGTGGGGGAGGAGCAAGGCCTGAAGTTCTCTCCCTGTCATTTCATTGGTTGCTAAAGTGCAGCCGGACCTCTGGGCGATGCTAGCCTCCAAGGGCCAGACTTTCTTGTGGGATGTGAAGGATGTGGGGAACGTGCTGGTAACGCAGCCCCGGGCCCTCTCAGACAGGCAGCAGGAATGTCAGGAATATATAACTCAGGGGCCTCCTGATGCCCCTGGGGGACGAGGCTGAGCTGTGGCAACCACAGCTGCTGGGCCCGTGGAAAGTGGGCATGAGCCGAAGCGGTGCAGCAGATGCGGGGGTCAGCAAAGGCTTTGGGGCCAGGGAGACCTGGGTTTGGGCTCGAGCCAGCTCTGGACTTACTAGCTATGAGCCGTGGGCAAATGACTTTCTGAGCCTGCGCTGCTTCCCCTGTGAAGTGGATCGTCTTGAGGACGACAGGAGATCACACAGGTTGTTTGGTGCAGCAACAGGTTACTACAAACTTGGTGGCTTAAAACAATACAGATTTATTCTTTTCCAGTTCTGGAGGTTGGAAGGCTAAAGTCAGATTTCCTTCTGGAGGCTCTAAGGGGAAGATCTCAGTCCTTGCCTTTTCAACCCCCAGTGGCCCCCTGCATTCCTGAGCTCATGGCATCTTCCTCTGTCTTCAAAACACATCACACCCGTCTCTGCGCCCATCATCACGTCGGCTTCTCCTCTTCTGTTATCAAAAGCTCCCTCTTATAAGGACACCTGTGGTTACATTTAGGGCCTTCCTGTCTAACCCAGGATGATCTTCCTATCTCAAGATCCTTAATTTAGTTGTACCTGCAAAGCCCTCTTTGCCATAGAAGGTAACATCCACAGGTTCCAGGTACCAGAACCAAATATCTTTAGGGCCATTATTCAGCTGACGCCCTCGACTGAGTGTCTGGCACATAGTTAGCTCTCAGTAAGCAGCAACTCTTCTTCTCCTTCTCCTTCTCCTTCTCCTTCTCCTTCTCCTTCTCCTTCTCCTTCTCCTTCTCCTTCTCCTCCTTCTCCTTCTCCTTCTCCTCCTTCTCCTCCTTCTCCTCCTTCTCCTCCTTCTCCTCCTTCTCCTCCTTCTCCTCCTCCTCCTCCTCCTCCTCCTCCTTCTTCTTTCTTCTTCTTCTTCGCCTGGCTCTGTTGCCCAGGCTGGAGTGCAGAGTGCGATCTCTACTCACTGCAACATCCGCCTCCTGAGTTCAAGCAATTGTCCTGCCTCTGCCTCTCGAGTAGCTGGGATTACAGACACACGCCACCACACCTGGCTAATTTTTGTATTTTTAGTAGAGACAAGATTTCACCATGTTGGCCAGGCTGGTCTCAAATTCCTGACCTCAAGTGATCTACCTGCCTCAGCCTCCCAAAGTGCTGAGATTACAGGTGTGAGCTGCCATGCCCAGCTGATAAGCAGCAACTCTTGCTACTTTGCCCCATCTTCTAGGCTGAGAGCTCACACACCCACTCCCTCACTGGAGGAGGCTCCGCTCCAGCTGGAGGCTGGGGGATTTTGGTGGAGCTTCCAAGTGGAGAGGTTCTACATAAGGCCTGAGGGCTGTCACAACCCCCCAACCTCAGAATCCCCAACACCACTCTTAATCCTCACCTCAGCTAGAAAAATCTGCATCGAGCTTGCTGTATGCCCAGCCCTGTTTCAAATGCTTTCTGCCGGTCAGTTCTCTCTCTAATCCCTGCAAGCCTATGAGGTGAGGGCTCTTCATAACCTCCTTTTACAGATGGAAAAATCAAAGCACAGAGAATTTCAGTAAGTTACCCACAGTCATGCAGCTGTGTTCCTAACCAACTTGGAATATACCATCATGTTAACCGGGTGCAGTGACGTGCCCCTGTAATTTGAGCTACTTGGGAGGCTGAGATGAGAGGATCACTTGAGCCCAGGAGTTCAAGGTTGCAGTGAGCTATGATTGCACCACGGCACCCCAGCCTGGGCAACAGAGTGAGACTCTGTCTCTTTAACAGAGAACAAGACCAAAATGTTAATAGCAATTTTTTATTTTTTAAAAAATGCTCATTTTCCAAAATTTTCTTTGAGGAAGCCACTTTATTTTTATAGTTATACAGTGTATCTTATATTTATAATATAGAAATAATAAAATACAAATTATGAACGTGTAACATGGATTTTCTTCTGCCCCATAGTCTTGTTCCACACTCAAGACTTTTTACTTTGTCTTATCTTTCTTAGCAGACTCTACATCATTCAAGGGCAGCGCCCATGTCTGCCTTCATTATTACTTTCATTATAACAAGAATGAGCACGTGACCTAACCTCCCTGTGCCTCGGTTTCCTCATCTATAAAATGCTGGTAGCGCCTACCTCATTGGGTGCGATGAGCCCTTGGTTATTTCCCACTTTTTCTTATTAGAAACGATGTTCGTAGAACTAAGTATAAGAACTAAAACCATAAAATTCTTAGATGAAAATATAAGAGTAAATTTTTGTGACCTTGGATTAGGCAAAACCTTCTTAGTTATGACACCCAAAGCACAAGTGACAAAAGGTAGCTAAATTGGACTTCGTTAAAATAAAATAACTTTTGTACTTCAAAGGACACCATCAAGAAAGTGAAAAAGCCCAGAGAATGGGAAAAATATTTACAAATCATATATATGATAAGTGACTTGCATTAGAATATATAAAGAAATTTTACAATTCAATAATAAAAAGACAAAAAATTCCCATTAAAATTGGGCAAAGGATCTGAATAGGCATTTATCCTAAGAAGATATACAAGCAGGCATTAAGCACATAGAAAGATGTTCAACGTCATTAGCTATCAGGGAAATGCAAATGAAAACCACAATGAGATGGCACTTCCCAGACCTCTAGTATGGCCACAATCAAATGACGGATGATATCAAGTGTTAGGGAGGATGTGGAGAAACTGGAACTCTCACGTGTTACTGATGGAACATAATATGGTACAGCCATCTCAAGACCAGTTTAGCAGATCCTCAAAAGTTAAACATAGAGTTACCACAGAACCCAGCAATTCTGCTCCTCGATATATACTCAAGAGGAATGAAAACATGTCCACCCAAAAACCTGTACACAGATGTCCGTAGCAGCATTGTTCATAATAACCAAAAAGTGGAAACAACCCTAATGTCCACCAACTACTGAACAGGTAGGTCAGTATCCATTGGTGTATCCACACAATGGAATATTGACAATAAAAAGGAATGAAGTACTGATGCATGCGACACTGTGGGAGAACGCTGAAATGATGTTTAGATGACACATCCATTTGTTGGGAAATGATAGAATTTCGGAAGTGAATGCTTGTAAGCATTGTTATAATAGTAACAAAAACACTAATAATAATGATAGCTAATATTTGTTACGTGCTCCATTTATGCTAAGCACATTTGTGCTATCTCATTTCAAACTCCCAGTAATTTTGTGAGTTTAGTATTCTTATCCCTATTTCAGAATTGAAGAAACTGAGGCCAGAGAGCAAAGGTCAGATATCTAGATGATGGTGCTACGAATTGGACTTGAGTTTGTGCCCTTAACCCCTCTTGTGAGGGGCTTCCCAGTAGGGCACTGCCTGCCTCGTTGACCACTGTACATGTCTCTAGCACCCAGTTCTGGGCTCCACATAGCAGGGGCTCAGCACACATTTGCCGAATAAGAATGAATAGAATCCTGGGTGGGGAGAGGAAGATCCCATGGGTCAGGGCTCCTGACTGCACCTGCATCCTTGGGGGTGGAGCGGGCTTTCTCATAGGGAGCTCTCTGTGCCAGTGCTGGACACCCAGCTGTGGTCCTTCCTCTAGATTAGCCTGGCCATGATTGTTCTGGGGGAAATGGCCATGACCAGCCAGAGCCAGGGGCGAGGGGCTATTTCGGGAGAGGGTAGGGTGGTGGCATTAGAAGCATCCCCACCTTAGGAAGACACTGGACAGCACTTTCCCTGTAACCACCTCGGCAGCCTCCAGAGAGGCTGGCAGTGACCTGAGCCAGGGACACTGATTATGTGCCCCCATCCTCCAAACCTACCGTGGGATTCCTGGGCTGAAGGATTTATTATTGTTTTTATTATTATTCTAAAGTGAACAATTCAGTGGCATTTAGGAAATTCAGGATTTTTGTTTCAGTCTCCTCCAAAGCACCATGCCTTTTCTTTTTTTTCCTTTTTTTTTTTTTCTGAGATAGGGTCTTGCTTTGTCACCCAGGCTGGAGTGCAGTGGCACAATCATAGCTCACTGCAGCCTTGACCTCCCTGGCTCAAGCATCCTCCCACCTCAACCTTCCAAGTAGCAAGGACCATTAGCCACCAGGCCCAGCTAGTGTTTTTATTTATTTATTTTTTGTAGATATAGGGTCTCACTGTGTTGCCCAGGCTAAAACTGCACTTCTCATTTTATGTAACAAGCCCTTAGGTAGCACTTCCTGTGTTCTGAGCCACGTGACTATAACTAATTTACTCCTTACACCATTCCTTGGAGACGTGTGCCCTTGTTATTCTCACTTTACAAATGAGGAGATTGAGCTCAAGGTGATGAGGAGCAGAGCCAGGGTCTGTGCCCAGGCAGCCTGGCCAGAGTTAGCCCCTCTTTGCCACTCCACCATGTGGTTTATAGGCTTTGCTCTGAGCCCCTGCTCATCCATGGACTTCCAGAAATGTTGCTTGATTGACCTGGTAGGGCTGCATTAGGCTGCAAGCTCCCCGGGCTGCTGCTGGGTCTTATTCATTCCCATCCTTGGTCCCAGCACATGATGGTCCTGACTCAGAAGTGGCACCAGGAAGGAAGCAGCTTGGTGTCATGGGTAAGAGCTTGGGCAGATTCACTTTCTAGTGTGTGACCTTGAGAATGTGCCTCCACCTCTCTGGGGTCATATGTATTTACACATGACCATGGCATAAGGCTGGTCACAGAGTGCTCCCCAAATAACCGAGATTAATATTATTCATAATAATAGTAGAAGAGACATTTTTTGAGTGAATACATTAGAACAGGGGTGGGCAGACTTTGTGAAGGACTAGGTGGTAAATATTTTGGTACTTGTACGTCATATGGTTTCTATGGCAACTACTTAACTCTAGACAGTATGAATGAGCATAGCTGTGTTTCAACAAGATTTTGTTTATAGGGACACACATATCTGGATTTCATATAATTTTCATGTGTCACAAAATATTACTTTTGTTTTTTTGAGCCAGAATCTAGCTCTGTTGCCCAGGCTGGAGTACAGTGGTACAATCTCAGCTCACTGCAACCTCCGCCTCCCAGGTTCAAGTGATTCTCTGCCTCAGCCTCCCAAGTACCTGGGACTACAGGTGCACACCACTGTGCCCAGCTGATTTTTGTATTTTTTTGTAGAGATGGGGTTTCACCGTGTTGCCGAGGCTGGTTTCGAACTCCTGGTCTCAAGTGATCCACCCGCCTCAGCCTCCCAAAGTGCTGGGATTACAGGTGTGAGCCACCGCGCCTGGTTTTACTTTTGTTTTTTTCTAACCATTCAAAAATATGCCATTCTTAGCTCATGGGCGTTACAGAAGCTGGCAGCAGCTGGGTTTAGCCTACCACTGTAATCTGCTGACCCATGCACTGGAATGTAACCTCTGGAAGGGATTCGTGTTTTCTTTCTTTCTTTATTCCTTTTGTTTTGTTTTGTTTAAGATAGAGTTGGGGTCTTGCTGTGTTGCCCAGGCTGGTCTGAAACTCCTGGCCTCAAGTGAGCCTCCTGCCTCAGCCTCCCAAAGTGTTGGGATTACAGGCGTGAGCCACTGTGCCCGGCCATACAAGGGATTTTTGGATGTTCAGTTTGCCTCTGTGTCCTCAGTGCCCAGAAGAGTGCCTAGCACATAGCAGGCACTCCATAAAGTTGTATTAAATGAATGAACCGAGACGTAGAGGTGGGTCTTGAACTGATTCTTTAAGGTCAGGATCGCAGCAGGAGGGGAAAGAGCCTTCCAGGTGGGGGAACAGCCTAAGCAAAGGCCTGGAGTCGGGGCAAGTCTGGTGAGTGTCCCCCTTTGGCCTCAGGAAGCCACCAATGCCTGGTGGAGACAACTGGGAAACAACCAAGCAGTGAAGGGACCGCGAGGGAAGGTGGGGAAAGGAGGCCGGGGTTGGGCGGGTGCTTTTAGAAGTGGCTCTATTGGGTGATAGCCCTGCTCCTATCCCAGAAACACCAGCCTTATTTTTAACCCTGCTGACGAAAGTTAATCCGAATGAAATCAAGAAGAGTCTCCCTGTTCCACCCCCAGCCCCAGTGACCGCTCCCTTCCCCCAAGCAGGGCCAGAGCCATCCTCTAGACCCTCACCCAGAGGCATGGGTCCAGACTCGGTGCATGGTCAGAGGAGCAGGAATGCTTCCTGCATTTCCCCAGCAGGGCCTTGATTCAGGGAGGGCCCCTGGTGCTGAAAGGAAAATATCCAAGGCTCCTAGGGGGTTGAGCAGGCTGGGAACAGTTTCAAGAGGGAGCTAGCTTTTCTCTCTGTCTGCTGAACACCTGTTTCTCAAACTTTAGTGAGAATCCTAAAGATTCTCAGATTCCTAGGCTCGTTCCCTTCCAGTTCTAATGAGTCAATCTGGCCAGAGCCCAAGAGTTTGTATTTCTGAGCTTGTGGGTGATAAGGATGTTGGGTGGGGGTCACGGACTGCATTATGAGAGGCACTGGCCTAGAAGCAATAGCCTCCCAGCCCCAGCGATTCCGCCTTCACCCTTCACCTGCGAGCTGCTGGTATACCCCATCCGGACCGCCTTGGGCAAGGGTCTGGAGAACCTTGAAGGCCATGCTAAGTAGTTAGGGTTTTATTTTGAGCACAGTAGGAAGCCTTGCAAAGATTGGAAGCAAGGGGTGAGGCCACGGGCTTGTGGGTTAAGTAAGCTTGCCGAGCCACTGTGTGCAGGAGCAGCTGTAAGAGCCAGGCTGCAGGCAGGGGAGACAGATGGGAGGGGTGCAGGAGGAGTGGCAGAGGGTCTGAGACGGCAGGATCAAGAGCTATAAAGAGAGCCTGAGAGACCAGCATTGGTGATTGACGGGCTGTAGATGTGGAAGGAGGTGGGGAGGGAGGGAAGGTGCTGAAGAACCTGGGACTCCTGGCCTGAAGGCTGGGATCAGACATCAGGAGCATGGGACGGGGGGAGAAGGGCTGATAGGATGCAGCAGGCCAGGCGGATGGAGATGGACAGCCCAGCAGCGCTCATTGCCCTGGGCTGTGTGGCTGCCGTGTTCTGGCTGTACACAGTTGGTCCCCCAGAATCTTCCAGGGCTAGACGGAAAGGCTGCTTTTCTGCCTGTGAGGAGTCCTTGGCACAGCTTCCAAAGGCACCAGAAAGTGGGCATCCTTCAGCTCACATGACCAAAAAAGGGCATTTTCTTGGTTTGAAGGCTTGCCCAGCCCTTTCCCTCCTCCTCCCACCTGGGGTTTCAGGTTCCCAGGGAAGTGGCTCTAAAAAGTGTAGAACTTTGTCTCATACTCTTGTGTAGGCAAAAATAAGCCTGGAGATATGCATGTAGCACATCAGTTCTGATGTACAAAGTCATTCTCCTCCTCCTCTTTCACCACCGCCGCCATCACCCCGTCATCATCATCACCAAGGCCAAGCACTTTCACATGTCGTCTCTCACTTAGTTTTCACAGCAACTTCCTTCCTTCCTTCTTTCTTTCTTTTTTTTTTTTTTTTTTGAGATGGAGTCTCACTTTGCTGCCTAGGCTGGAGTGCAATGGCACAATCTCAGCTCACTGCAACCTCAGCCTCCAGGGTACAAGTGATTCTTCTGCCTCAGCCTCCTGAGTAACTGGGGCTACATGCACGCACCACCACGCCCGGCTAATTTTTGTATTTTTAGTAGAGACGGGATTTCACCATGCTGGACAGGCTGGTCTCGAACTCCTGACCTTGTGATCCGCCTGTCTCGGCCTCCCAAAGTACTGGGATTACAGGTGTAAGCCACCGTGCCTGGCCCACAGCAACTTCAGGAGGGGAGAATTATTATCTCCACTTTACAGATGAAGTTGAGGCACAGAAAGGTAAAGCTATGCATGCACCCAAGGTCCTGGAGGCCCAGTGGGGTGAGGTGAGTGAGTGAGGGATCCAAGCACAGGGTCCAATCCAGGCTTTATTAAAAATTTCCTTCATAGGTTGTTCATCAAGAATTAATTTTCCCATTAATTTTGACTTTTCAAAATATTGCATTAAAATATTATTTCTCTTGCTCACTGAGTTTTTTGGCAGCCCCGTAAATTTTGCCCCTAAAGTGAGTGTCTCGGTCATCTTACTCTGTCCCCAGCCTTGGCAGAACCAAAATTGGAATCCAGGGCTGCTGATTCCCAAACTATGTGCTCTTAACTCTTCCCTAGGCTGCCTCCTGGCCCCTGCACATGTGCACGCCTGCATGCCTGCTTTCAGTCATGCATTCATTCATTCATTCAGTAAACATTACTATGGCAATATGGCACAGTGGAGAGGCAGAGGCTTGGGAATCAGACAGCTCCGGGTTTGGAATCTTACTCTGCTACTTGTTATTGAGTGGAGTCAAGCCTGTGTTTAGGATACAGACTCTAGATCCCAGAATGCTTTGGTTTGAATCCTTACTGTGTTACTTACTAGCTATATAAGTTTGGGTGGATTCTTTTTTTTTTTTTTTTTGAGACATGGTCTTGCTCAGTTGCCCAGGCTGGAGCGCAACGGTGCAGTAATAGCTCACTGCAGCCTCGACCTCCTGGGCTCAAGCAGTCCCCCCACCTCAGCCTCCTGAGTAACTGGGACTACAGGCATGCACCACCACATGTGGCTAATTTCTTTTTTTAAAAAATTACTAGAGACAAGGTTTTGCTATGTTGCCTACGCTGGTCTTGAACTCCTGAGCTCAAGTGATCTTCCTGCCTCAGCCTCCCAAAGTGCTGGGATTACAGGCGCGAGCCACCGTGCCAGCCCGGGTGGATCTCTTAGAACCCTCCTGTGCCTTGGATGCCTCCTCTGTAGAGACGGACAGTGGGAATAACATCTACCCTGTAGAGTTACTGGGGGATTAAACAAGCTAATTTCTGTAAAGCCCTTGGCATGTGGTAAGTTCTTTGTAAATGTTAACTCCTATTTTGTTTCCTTGAGCAAGATACCTTTCTGAACCTCAGTTTCCCCACCTGTGAAGTAGGGACAGGTAAATACTACCTCACTACCTCACAGTTTTGAGGTTTTTAAGGGATAAAAGGCCTGGTGCATAGAAGGAGCTTACAGGAATTTATCTCCCTTACTGTGAGACCAGTTCTCTGCTGGAGACTGAGATGAAGACACACACACGTCAGCTCCCGAAGGAATTAACTCATCTGTAGGGAGTGGACACTGACTTGACTTCGTAGCTCCTTGAAGGCACCGAGCTCTTCCTCAGTCTCAGGGTCTTTCCTATGCTCTTCTGTCTACCTGGCTCATCGACTCACCCACCTCTTATGGGCCTAACGTATGTGTTTCTTCAAGTCTCAACTCAAATGTCGACATCTTTAAGGAATCCTTCCCTGACCAGCCCACCTCCACCACCCACCGACGTTAACTCTTTCCTTGTATTTTTGTTTGTTTCTTTGTTTTGAGATGGAATTTCACTCTTGTTGCCCAGGCTGGAGTGCAATGGTGCAGTCTTAGCTCACCACAACCTCCGCCTGCCGGGTTCAAGAGATTCTCCTGCCTCAGCCTCCCGAGTAGCTGGGATTACAGGCGCACGCCACCATGCCTGGCTAATTTTGCATTTTTAATAGGGAAGGCGTTTCTCCATGTTAGTCAGGCTGGTCTCGATCTTCCAACCTCAGTTGATCTGCCCGCCTTGGCCTCCCAAAGTGCTGGGATTACAGGCGTGAGCCGCCGCGCCCGGCCAACATTAAGTCTTTCTGTTCTGCGTCTCCATCGTATCCTCTACTCCTCCTTCACAGCATATTTCACAATTGTCATTAGGTGCTTATTATCTAATTGCATTTTATTCAATAGTTTTTGCGTTTGTTTACTATCCAGCTCCCTCAGCTGACAGTGGCCTTTCTGGTCCACAGAGTCTCTGCCCTCAGTCCCTGGCTGTGCTCGGCTCCTGGCACAGGCTCTGGCACATGCTCAGCTCCTGGCACAGAGCAACTTTGTCTAACCCGTGCCCGTGGGCCACATGCAGTCCAGGATGGCTTTGAATGCAGCCCAACACGAATTTGTAAACTTTCTTAAAATGTTACGGGATTCTTTTTGTGATTTTTTTAATGTTTCAGCTATCGTTAGTGTTAGTGTATTTTCTGTGTGGTCCATGACAATTCTTCTTCTTCCATTGGTCCAGGGAAGCCAAAAGATTGGACACCCCTGTCCTAGAGTTACGTTGCCTGGGTTCAAAATCCCAGCTCCTGCACTTCAGGACTCTGTGACCTTGGGCAAATTGGTTAACCTGTTTGGGCTTCAATTTTCTTTTCTGTAAAATAGGGATAATAATAACAGCACCAGCTTCCTAAGGCATTAGAATAATCATATGAGATAATCTTCATAACTCCTTTAGAACCATTCCTGGCCCATTCGGAAATTAGACTGTTATTATTTTAGTAGGTACCTCTGTGAGTTAAGCTAGGCTGACAGCTGAAACAGACATCTCCCAAATCTCA
The DNA here is from genome assembly GCF_030222135.1 of Aotus nancymaae. Lineage (NCBI taxonomy): Eukaryota > Metazoa > Chordata > Mammalia > Primates > Aotidae > Aotus > Aotus nancymaae. Next base: position 23,747,768 of record NW_026988442.1, on the reverse strand, counting down.
GGTACTTAACGCAATGAATGTTTAAGATCTGCTCCTGTCACATGCAACTGTGGGGCTGTGGGAAGGGGCTTTGCTCTGTGCAATCATTTATGGGCCCAGATTTCTTAACTTGAAGTCCACAGGAGGTTCTGTGGATAGATTTCAGGGGTACGTGAACTTGGATGGTTTCAGTTAGATTCCCTAGAAGTAGAGCCTGAAATGGGGATTCTTATGTAAGTGATTCATTGAGGGAGGCTTCCAGAAGAGACGAGAATGAGACGCAAGACGGCATAGGGAAGGAGCTGAACAAAGATGTGGTCTCAACTGGAGACCTGCTTCAGCCAGTCCATCTGGGGCCCTAGAGTGTGGATTGTAGCTGCTGCAGCTGGAGTTCCTTCCTCTTGGGGCAAGAGGAGGCTGACCAGTATCAGTCATTGATGTGGGCTGCCTGGGTTTAGGGGTAAGCAGGGCAGTATTTTAACTTCTGGAACAAGGTGGCGTCTATGGGTTACAAGTCTCTGGGGGTAGTAAGGAGTCATTAGCAGCCAACACTCACATCAGCCAGGGGTGGGCACATTTGCCCAGTGAAGGGATCTGTGTAGGGCACCAAAAGTGCCCACTACAGATGGGAAAAGCTACATCTATATTTTTGTTAACTCTAACTGCAATTTAGCCTTCTCTTCAGTTGTGGAAATAGGCAGTAAATCATAATAGTACTAGTAGTAGCTGTGACTTTGTCACTAATAGAAATCTCACATTTTCATGTTATATTACATGTTGTAATTAGATATCCTTGAAATATCCTTTATGCTAATCTATACTTTAAAATTATAGTTGTTAATAGACTTGATATTTTGTTTAATGTGATAAATAAGGATATAGATTATTATATTACAAATGTGTGCTTTTAAATATTTTGGAAACAGTATGTCAAGTAACTGCATCCTTTTGTAATCCTATGTATTTTATGTATTTGAAAACATTATTCTGAGAAGGGATCCATAGGCTTCATTGCACTGCCAAAGGAATCTGTGACACAGAGGTTAAATACCCTGTTCTGGGGCCTCAGCCTGCTCTGCATTCAACCAGCAATGCTGGGGGAAAAGCAAGAGGGCAAAGAGGTTTTTATAGGCCAAGCCTGGAAATAGCATACATGATATCTTCCCACAATGCATTGGCCAGAACTCAGTCACCTGACCACACCTAACTGCAAGGGAGGCTGGGAAACGTAGTCTATCTCTGTGCTCAGAAAGAAGAGGAAATGATCTGGAGAATACACAGCAGTCTGGGCCATGAGGCTCAATAAGTATTCATTGACTGCCCGAGTGAATGAGTGCTCTATTTAGCACGTCTCTTTGTGGGTTAAGGAGAAGGGCCAGAAGGCTGGTTCTCTGGAAGAATCCTGAGTCTTCTGCCACATTGTCTCTGTAGGACAAGCCACGCCAAGGCCAAAGCTGAGGCAGCGGAACAGGCTGCAGTGGCCGCCAACCAGGAGTCCAACATTGCTCGCACTTTGGCCAGGGAGCTGGCTCCGGACTTCTACCAGCCAGGTAGGGCCAACCAGGGAAGGATGGGCAGGGTAGGGCTTTCCCTGGGGTGGGTGCTTTTCTTTGCTTGCTGGAATCTGAGATGCCCAAGTGGTTTCCTGGATGCCCGTGAGTCTCGGAAACTGGGGTGTTGTGCAAATATGGGATGGGATGATGCAGGGAGCTCGTGGGAGGGCAGCAGAAGCACTCCAGGTCTTTTCTCTCTGCTCTGAGCAGGGAAGACAGTTGGAGCTGGTGAAGCTTAGAGGGGAGAAGTCACTGGTGGATGAGAGGGAAAAATGGCTTCTTGCACTTGCCCAACAGTTTCAGTCAAGCATTGAGCACTGTCCATATGTCAGGCACTGTGCCAGGCTCTAGGGGTACATAAGTGGGGTCCAAAATCTAGGGCAGTAGAGAGTCACAAAAACAACAAAGCTAGGGGTACAATAAATGGACTCTGCATTCATTCAAATCCTGATTCCACTGCTTCCCAGCTGTGAGACTTTGAGTGAGGTGTTTAACCTCCATAAACCTCAGTTTTCTGATCTGTAAAATGGGAGTAAGAATCGTACCTGTGTTTTTGTACATGGATTAAATGCATGTAAGGTACATGCCCAGTCCTCAGTAAGCTCTCAGTGACTGTGGCTGTTGTCTGACGATTATGGTTCTATTTCACACAGCAGGATGAGCACTGTGCGGTTAGAATGGGAGCAGAGGGAGCTTGCAGGAAGCACTTAGCCCAGTTAGGCAAGAGGAGGTGTTAGAGAAGGCTGCCCTCAGGAGAGGCCATTTGAGCTGTCTTGAAAGCTTGAACAAGAGTCTATCAAGTCAGTGGGTCTTAAATTTGACACAGATTGCTGGGCCCACCCCTCAGAGTTTCTGATTCAGTAGGTGTCAGGTGGAGCCTGTGAATATGCATTTCTAAGGATCAGGTGATACAGATGCGGCTGGTCAGAGACCAGACTTTGAGAACTGCTGCACCAGATAGTACTGGCTGGGATGGCTGGAGGAAGTGCAAAGGCACAGAAACTCGGTCAGAGCAGCATGCCAGGAAGCTAGATCACAACGTAGGCTGTGGGTGCTGAGAGTCGAGGCTGCAGAGTAAGGAGGACCTCCCGGCCTTGGCAGAGATCTTGCACATGGATAGAGTGGTGGGAACCCCTGAGGGACGGAGATCGACGTTCTCTGCAATGAAGGGTTTTTAAGTTAATGACATAATCAGATGTGTGTTTTCTAAATGTGACCCTGGCTGCAGAAAGGAAGCCAGATGGATAACCTAGGAGCGAAGACCTGTGCCTGGAGGATCCCTCACTTCTGGTCCCAGCGCTCCCCCTGCTGGTCCATGCCTGTGCAGGCACTGAGCTCCGCCTTTGACAGGCATTTTCTCAAACCTTCCACTCGTATTTATGAAACAGTTATGATCAGCCCCATGTTTCAGATAAGGGAATGGAAAGAGACGCGTGCCATAGTAAAGGGCATTACCTCTGGAGCCTGACTGCTGGGTACTAGTCCTGGCTGTGCCCTTTGGCAGCTGTGTGACTTTGGGCAAGTGATTTAACCTCTCAGAGCCTCCCTTCGAGGTTCACAGTAGCATTAACTTCATAGAGTTACTACAACAATTAGATGAGTTAATATTTGGAAAATGCTTAAAACAGTGCCTGGCACTTGGTCAATGCTATGTGAGTGCCAACTGAGTCCATGAATGAGGCTCTAGAGCCGAAGCGGCTGGCGCGGGATCGCCCAGCAGTGGTGTGGGGTTCGAGCCCAGCCTCCCTGTGTTGCCCCTGGCAGGTCCGGAATATCAGAAGCGCCGGCTGTTGCAGGAGATCCTGGAGAACTCGGAGAGCCTGCTGGAGCCTCACGACCGGGGCGCCGGTGCAGCAGGCCTCCGGGAGCCGCCCCGCGAGAGCCCACAGCTACACGAGCGCGAGACCCCTCGGCCCGAGGGTGGCCCCCCATCACCGACCGGGACGCCCCCGCAGCCCAAGCGGCCCCGGCCTGGGGCATCCAAGGACGGCCTGCTGGGCCCGGGCGCCTGGAACGGCGAGCCCAGCGGCGAGGGCAGCCGGCCAGTCACTCCGTCCGAGGGCGCGGTCCGCCGCAGTCCCACGCGTCCAGCTACCGAGCGCATGGCCATCGAGGCTCTGCAGGCGCCGCCACCGCCGTCGCGGGAGCCGGAGGTGGCGCTTTACCAGGGCTACCACAGCTACGCCGTGCGCACCACACCGCCCGAGCCCCCGCCCTTCGAGGACCAGCCCGAGTCCGAGGTCTCCGGGTCCGAGTCCGCGCCCTCGTCCCCGGCCACTGCCCCGCTGCAGCTGCCCACGCTCCGAAGCCCAGAGCCCGCGCGCGAGACCCCTGCCAAGCTGGAGCCCAAGCCCATCGTCCCCAAAGCCGAGCCCAGGCCAAAGGCCCGCAAGACTGAGGCCCGAGGGCTGACCAAGGCCGGGGCCAAGAAGAAGGCACGGAAGGAGGCAACTATGGCTGCAGAGACAGAGGTGGAGGTGGAAGAGGTGAGGCTGTCAGGGAAGGCGTGCCTAAGGTCGGGTTCCCTAGAGGTAGCCGGCTTTGAGGCAGGTTTCAGGTGCAGGGGATTTGGAGGGTGCTGGGGTGCAAGAGATGGAAGCAGATAGAGTAGGGGGAAGTGCAGCAGGGCTGGCGATTAGTGGAGTGTGGCCTTGGCCACAGAGCACTTTGGAGGATAAATGGCCCCACGGAGTCCTCACACCTTGAGGCAGGTACCTTTATACCTAGTATCCCATTGGCAGAGGCAGTTCTCATGAGCAGGGGGCAGCTGGGAGCCTGAGCAGCTGGAGAGTGGGTGCATTTGCCCAGTCGTGGGGGTTTGGGCTAGGCGCCAGCAGCATCTGCTACAAGATGTAGCAGGGAGGGCTTCCTGGAGGTGGAGGAAGGGCCCAGTGGACCTCCTCACTTATGGGAGGCAGGGAGCTAGGCTCAGCAGAAAAAAAAACAAAACAAAAAACTGAAGCTGGGCTTTGAGGGACTGAAGAATGCATCCGAAGGGGAACTAGAAGTAAAGAAGGCAGGATGCATGGGTTCCAGGCCTGATTTGGTTATTTCCAAGAGTCCTTCCAGCTGTGATGGTCTGCTGGCCGAGGGACAGGATACAGCAGTGAATAAAGCCAGCAATGCTCTTAGGAAGGCCCATCCAGAAGTTCCTGCTCTGGCCAGCCTTGCTGTGACCTGGGTGGGGGTGTCTCAGAGGCCATGGGGACTCAGGCAGCCTCTCTCACTGCTCCCAGGTCCCCAACACCATCCTCATCTGCATGGTGATCCTGCTGAACATCGGCCTGGCCATCCTCTTCGTTCACCTCTTGACCTGACCTTTGCCTACCAGGTGCGGCCAGCCGGCTGGAGGAGAGGTGGGGGGCGGGACCCCCCGGGGAGTTCTGAGCACCAGGGAGAAGGGACCTACTCAGTACTTGGATGACAGTCCTGTGACTAATTGAGGCCCACCCACCAGCAGAAGCCAGGACCTAGAGTGTGGTTTGATAGATCATGCCCTTCCCAATACACACACACACACACACACACACACACACACACACACACACTCTCTCTCTCTCTCTCTCTCCCTCCCTCCCTCCCTCCCTCCCTCCCTCCCTCTCCATTAGCTCAGTATTTGCAGAGCACCTGCTCTCTGTCAGGTGAGCACTGAGGGCTTCACTCACTCATTCATTTTGCCAACATGTACTGCTCTGCTGGAAGCTGGGGGTACAGCACAGACTCACTCCTGCCCTAAGAATGGGGTGAACACAGTGAAAGTGACCCTGAACTTAGAACTCACTACAGAAAAGTCTTGCAGTTCAAACAAGCACAACAGGTCTAGGCTGAGCTTCCCTGGGATGGTGGGATGCCCATTTCCATGCTCGTTTTCTCTCTTCCCCACTTCAGTCTTTAATCCCTTGGCCTCCCAGCCTCCTCCCATTCCTCTGCGCATTGGTTTCTCCCCATGATGGAGCTAGGGGCTGGGGTAAGGTCCCGTGAAGTGCAGGGGGCTGGGCTGGGCTGAAGGAGAGTGGCCCTCACTGCTTTCAAGATGAAGTATCTACAAGACAAAGAAAATCTTCTCCCTGCTGGAACCAGCCTTCACAGCCTCAGTCTCATGCTTGGTGATAATAGTGGGCTTTCTGCCTCTTCCCTAGACCCTCTTTTTAGATGCGAGCTTAGTTTGGGCTGGAGGTTCTTAATCTGTCCCAGGAGAGTCTGTGATGTCACCATGTAAACAGTCAATGACAATACCAGCCTGGTAGGTGCTGCCCTGGGGGTGAACGCTTGAGCTCTGCAGGTTCCATGTTTCCCCGGGGGCTCTGGGAAAGCTTCCTGTAGGCACCGATTCCTTTAATAGCCTGAAGGGTGAAAAGGAGTGAACTGGATGACAGTGAGGGAGGAGGAAGGAAGAGATGAGCGCACCAGCAAAGGGAACAGCGTGTGCCAATAAACAGAGGCAGGCAGCTAGGGCCAGGAGAGGCCTTGGGGACTTGTTTGTGACCTGCTGAGTATCAGAACGAAGGGACAAGACTGTCTGGGGGGATGCAGAGGTGGGATCTTGCCCCAGAGAAGATGAGCCCTGAGGCTTGAGCCCTGCACCTGGCTTGGCAGCCCAGCCTCCACCCTCCCTCCCTCGCCTGACCCTTTTGCTGTCTCTTTGCAGAGCCAGAAGTTCCTGCTGAGGACATGAGGACCGTCTTTTTGCAGTGCCAGGCAGGGTGGCCAAAGAGGACTGGACTCTGGACCCAGAGCCCCACGGTCCAGCTCACATTCACCCCACAAACGTTTCAGGAGGTCTCCCATAGCGCCTGTGCCTGGTGGCGGTGGTGTCAAGAGGAATGAAGTGTAATGGCAGCCTCTAGGAGCTCTCTGCCCAGGGCAAGGAGAGCCCGGAGAGAGGCGCCCTGGTCTCTTGAGCTTCCTGAACTGCTCCTGTCCCCTGTCCTCCTCCACTCCCTTGTCTTTCCCCTAGGTTGTCCCCTCCCTGGGCTTTTGTGTGTTTTAGATGTCACCTAACCAGGATGTTAATATTCACTCCCACCCCCTTTCACCCCACCCTCCCCTTCCTCCCACGCTGCCCTACTTTGATTTAATCCTTTGTCTGTGGACTGAGGCCTCCCAGGGAAGCTGGGTGGGATGGGTGCTGAGACCCCCTCAGACCAGCGCAGAGGCCTGTCCTTGTGCAGTCTGTGCCCTGCACTCCCTCCCTTGCCTGTGGACGTTCTGGATGACAGTAGAGGAAATGGACAAGGTCAGTGTGAATATCCCAGAATGCAGTGCTCTGTCTCCTCCCACCAGTCCAGTTAGTTTCCCTTCTGGACCAATAGATGAGAGAGTCTTGACAGAGCCTCTGGCTGGGAGGCTGCTGACCAGGTGGCCAGGGGGCGGGGGCGGGAAGAGGGGTTAAGGCACAGTGATGATGGCCTGTTTTCGAGTGTGTCTGAGCCTGAGGCTGGGATTGCATTTGGGGTTTCCCGTGTGCTTGGGTTGCTAGAGGGTCACCTGAAGGAGCCCTGGGGCCGGTGAGAGAAAGCTCCTGTGATGCCCTGTGAAGTGGCTTGTCTCCTTCCCTGCCCGGGCCCACTGAAGGCTTGCGGAGAGGGGCACAGAAGCCCACGGAAGCCCAGGGAGATGTCCCTGGGGCACACTCAGGCAGACACCAGTTGACAAGAAGACAGGCTGCTTGTCAAGAAGCATTTCCCAGCAAGAGAGGAGCAAGTCCGGGACTCCTCCTGGGTGCAGCCTGGGTGCAGTTATAAGCCCCTTTGACTTACTTGGCAGAAGACAGCTACTTTGCATGTACCTCACTTAAAGATGTTTTCTACCACACTAGGTCTCTGGGCCCCTGTGTTTGCTGGGGGTGGGGTGAAGGCCAAAGGCTATGGTTTCCTGCCTCCAGGAGGATGGAGGGAAAGGGTTTCCAGGACCCTCCAAGCCTGGGGAAGGACGTGGCATGCAAGCTGAGCCAGAGGGGACTGCTGCTGTCCTCCTCCGTTTCTGTGGACCTTGGGGGCTTTGGCTTTGTGGCAGGGCCTCCCCAGGCAGCTCTGGGACCTGAGAGTTTGCTTCTGATGGGGTCTGCTTTCCCACTTCACCTCAATGCTTGGAAACCTCCTCCAGCTTCACACTTGCCGTTTCAAGGCCTGCTGGGACCTTGTGGCTTGGCTGGCATCCAGGACTGCATTTCCATGGAGAAGAACCTGCAGATTCTTCCACCCTCAGCCGGCCATGGCCCACGGCTCTGTGTCTGTGTCTGAGCCTTTTGGGACTCCTGGAGCATGAGGGGAGTGGGCCGGGGACACTGCTCAGTGCTGACGGGCTCCAGGCTCAGGATCAGAGATTCTTGTCCTGTTTTTTTTTTCTTTTGGCCTGTGCTGGGGACAAGCCTGTGCCTGCTGAAGCTCCCAGGCCTACTTTGGGGGCTGGTGTTTGGGGTGGGGGTTCAGGACACTGCAGTCTGTGCAATAATAAACCTGCATCTGCTCATGGGCTCTGGCTGGGCTGCAGCGTGCTTGTGGGCCCAGGACGAGGGGCTGGCTGAAGGAGGGTGGGTGGGAAGAGGCTGGGGGATGTGGGTCCTGCCCGTTAGTGTCCTCATTCTCACGACACTTGAGGGGCAGCTGAGGGGTTTCAGTTTGAATGAAAGCTCAAAGGCCACAGAGCTTCCACAGTGGAGTTTCCAAAGCAAACTTCCAGAAACTTCTATGAGTAGCTGATAGTAGAATCAAGAGCCTGCCCTTTGAACTGGAGTCCCCCCAGGCTCCAATCCTAGCTTGGCCACTTTCTTCACTTCTCTGAGCCTCAGTTTCCTCATCTATAAAATGGGGCTAACAACAGTGCCTACCTCCCAGTAGTGGGGATTATATTAGCTGTTCAGGCTTATGGGAAGCCCAGCAGTGGAAAGCAGTGAGAAATAGGTGGGTGTTGTTACTGTTATCACACTACAGTGCTGTTAGCTCTGCTCCAGCTCTCTGGCGTTTTTATAGATGATCCCAGGAACCCCAAAGGGGTGGAGGTGATTCAGATACTGGTTGTTTCATCATAGACTATCTCCATCAGTGGGGGACCCTGATGTGATCTCCACACTCTACAGAGGCTTGGAGCAGAGGGTCTCGCCCAAGGTCACACACACAGCAAGTCGGTGGCGGGAAAGCTGAGGTCTCTTGACTTTCTAGGAATAAGCACTGCCTGTGAAGTTTCTCTCAAGCCCGTGGTCCCCAGCGAGGGGGTTGGAGGGGTGAGTTCCTCACCCACCACCAGGCTGGAGTTCAGGCGCACCCTGTCATCAGGAGCCTGGCTCCTCCACCCACCCCAACCCTACCAATGATGGGCTGTGTGTCCCCTCACTCCCTCGTTCCCTGCCTCAGTTTCCTCTTCTGCTGAGGAGACTAATCCCTGTCCCACAGTCTTCTTCCTAGGCAATGCAGTTGTGAAACTCAAATGAGATAGATTCTAGTGATAAAGAAGTTTTAGGCTGGGCATGATGGCTCACGCCTGGAATCCCAGCATGTTAGGGGGCTGAGGCAGGTGGATCACTTGAGGTCAGGAGTTTGAGAACCCCGTTTCTACTAAAAAAGAAAATACAAAAGCCAGGTGTGGTGGTGGGCACCTGTAAACCCAGCTACTTGGGAGATTGAGACAGGAGAAGCTCTTGAACCCAGGAGACGGAAGTTGCAGTGAGCTTAGATTGAGCCACTGCACTCCAGCCTGGGTGACAGAGCAAGACTTTGTCTCAAAAAACAAAAAAGGTTTTCAAAACTCTGGAACGTCCTGGGATCCCAGGAAGGATGGGCTTGGAGGAATCACAGGAGGGGCAGGGGTGGGAGTGGGGATGAGGAGGGAATGTTTTCATCTGTAGACTTTGATAAAACCTACAGAGGGAAAGCAGATGGGCAGCCAGCCCAGTTAGCCAGTCTGCAGAGGGGGTGTGGTGTGTGTGTGTGGGGCTGGGGTGGGGTGTGTGTGTGTGGTGTGTGTGTGTGTGTGTGTGTGTGTTAGATGAGTTGGGATCATGGGTGACTGTATTAAACTCACTTTGGATGGTTTGAAAAGGAGGCGGCTTCCTAAGCCCCAGGATTGGAGACTCAGCCAGGTGGGATTGGTCGGAAACAGCACCCCCTTTTGGCTCAGGCGTAGGACACAGCCTGGCTGATGCCTCCTCTTTCAGTCTTGACCACAGGCAGCTCTAGGAAGTCTGATGGGTCTCCTGCCATGCCCTGAATGCATTTAAAGTGTTTTGTACCACATGTGAACTTAGAGCATTGATGGCCCACTGCCTTGAGATCTCTGCAGGATTCTTCCAGGGCAGTGTAAGGGAGGGAACCCAGGAACTATGGGAGTCAGATGTGGGATTTGGGCAAGAAGGGAAGTTTCATAATCTGATGGACCCACAGAAGACCTGGCTGGTCTGGGAGAGATGCAGGCCTAGATGATGACCCTTGGAGGTGCCAAGCCTGAAAAAGTAGTATGAAGATGCTCTCCCCAAATAAGTGACTCAAAATAAAAATAATACTTAAACTGTAAGACATAAAACTTGCATATATGCTGAAATTAAAATAGCTCTTAGGTTCTTGCTTTGTGCAAAACTCTGTCTATGCTTATGGAGGCTGAAGTTCCCCCTCCCTCGTGCTCTCTTGGTCCATCTTGCTGGTACACTCAATGGAGTCAGGTGGCCGTGGGTCAGGCCCCGTGCTAAGCCCTTCACCTTCTGTATGTGGTGGCAGAACAGCTGTGTGGTTCAGCACATGGTTGCTGGTTCAAATCTTGGCTCTGTCCCTTAACATCTATAACTTTGTTTCTTTTCTGGGGGTGATGACTACCATGTTACCTGCCTCTTCAGATTGAAAATATGAATGCAGCACTTAGAGCAATTCTTAGCATGGTGCGAGCAGATAGTAAATGCCCTGTTATTTTCTATTCTTTGGAATAGGTATTCATCCACCATTTTGCAAATGAGGAAAATCGAACCTTGGGGAGGTGGAGTGATTGGTTCAAGGTATCACAGTGAGGGAAGGACAGAGCTTGATACCTAGAACCTGTGCTCTTTCACAGAACCACACTGCTCCCACCATCCCATCACTGCAGATGAGCCAGCTGAGGGGAGGTGCTACTCATTGGGGACGTGGCAGGGGCCATTCGTCTATTGGATACGAGTGGATGCAATGATTCAGAATTCCTAAAGGAGTTCAGGGAAGGAAGGAGGGGGTCTCTGAAGAAGCTTGAGGAAATAACGCCTTAGGCTGTCAGAGACAGAGGCACTCTAATGTATCAGCTCATGTGGTTCCTTGTTTTTCATATAGGGAAACAGGTCTGGAGAGAGTAGAGAGTGTTGTAATTTGTAAGGATCACACAGCAAGTCAGTGACAGAGCAAGTCGGTGAGAGCTGGACTGAGCGGGGAGTCACATTTTGTCCACAGACCAACTGCAGGTGAGACCCTAATATAGGGAAACAAATGCCAGGGCGCCCCACATGTCAGCATTCACCATTCACTCCAAACTGTCTTGACCAGATGCCTACATTACAGCCACCTCTTTTTTTTTTTTTTTTTTGAGACGGAGTCTTGCTCTGTCACCCAGGCTGGAGTGCAGTGGCATACAGTCACTTCTTAGTGATCTTTTAAAGCTATTTACATCTTGAGACTGTAAAGTCAGCAGAGTCTGAGGGGACAATCTCCACAAGGCTGCTTTCCCTTCAGACACAAGTTTGGTGGCCTCTAGGTCCACCATCACTTCCTACTGACTGGCTACAAACAAGGGGTTCCTATGACTATCCTCAGACTCAATAATTCACTAGAAAGACTCACAGGACTCACTGAACTCTACTCAAGTCACGTTTATTACAAGCAAAGAATGTGAATCAGAACCAGCCAAGGGAAAGGGACATAGGGGCTAACCTGAGAGGGATCCAAATGCTACACACCCGTGTCCTCAGGATCTATTACTTTGCCAGTATTGATAAGTAACAGCAGGACAAAGTATGGCCAACTGGGGAAGCTAACCAGTGCTTCAGTGTCTAGGGTTTTCATTGGGACCTCATTATTTAGAGGTGATTGATTGAATCATTGCCCACATGGTTGAAGTTAAACTCTATACCCCTCCCCACACCCGTAACCCAAAGCCTCAATCCTCTAACCTCGTGGTTGATTTTTCTGGCATGGCCAGCACTCACCCTAACCCATATTGTCAGCACAAACTGTGAGGTGTGGTCCCAGGAGCCCACCATGAATAACAAAGACACTCCTATTAATCAGGATATTCTAAGGGTTTAGAAATTACTTCCCAGGAACCAGGCCAAAAACCAGACCTCTCTCTAAGGCCCAGTCCCTAACTACACAACCTCGTATCTCTTCCTGTATACAGTTTCTCCACTAGACTGAGTTCCTTGAGAGAGGGGCTCTCTGTGATTCATCTCTATATCCATGCATTAGTTAGCGTAAGCTTGCTGAGGTGATAGGCTCCACAGTTTATAATTGCTATACACAATATAAGTTTGTCATAGAGCAGCATAGAACAGCTGTCCCTCATCACAGTGATTCAGAGACCCAGGTTTTTTCCATCTGTGGTTCTACATATCCTAGGGCTCTGTTGGTCTTTGTATCTGGCCAAAGGAAAAGGAAAGAGTATGGAGGACAGAATTTGCTTCCTAAAAACCTTCACCAGGAAAATAGCACACATCACTTCTGTTCATATATCACTAGCCAGAGCTCAGCTGTGTGGCCTCAACTGGCTTCAAGGGAGGCTGGGAAATATGGACTACATGTGTGCGCAGGGAGAAGAGAAGGATGTGGGTTTCGGTACACAGGCAAGACAGTACGGCCTCTACTACCATCCCCATTGTCCCACTTAGGTTTTGGGCACAGTAGACATTTGGTGAGTGCGTATTGAGGAAATGGATATGGTGGCCCTATGAGGCAGTATGGTGGGGGACAACTCCATAGGTGGATGGGAATGGGTTGGGGCTTTGGAATTGGAAAGACCTGGTTTCTAATCCTGGCTATATCACTTCCTTACTGCAAGTGGAAGATCTCATCACTGATTAGATTCTGCAGGAGCAGACACTGAGGGTCACCTAGGCTGCAAGATATTTATTAGGGATCAAAACCTGTGAGAGGAAGGAGGAGAATGCAGAGGAAGAAGTCTAACTTGATGCAGGCCTGACAAAGTCCAACCCAGTGGGAGCCCCAGAGCAAGGACTGCTTGTAGAGCATCTCCCATTTGGCTTTTATACCCCTGCCTTGCTCAGTTACTGGGTGATATGGTTTGGCTGTGTCCCCACCCAAATCTCATCTTAAAGTCCCACGAGTTCTGGGAGGGACCTAGTGGGTGGTAATTTAATCACAGGGGCAAGTCTTTCCCATGCTGTTCTCGTGATTGTGAATAAGTCTCATGAGATCTGATGATTTTAAAAAGAGGAGTTCCCCTGCAGAAGTTTTCTCTCTTTGTCTGCTGCCATCCATGTAAGATGTGAGTTGCTCCTCCTTGCCTTCCGCATGACTGTGAGACTTCCCCAGCCACTTGGAACTGTAAGTCCAATTAAACCTCTTTCTTTTGTCAATTTCCCAGTCACAGGTATGTCTTTATCAGCAGCATGAAAATGAACTGATACACTGGGTATAGGCTGCTCTGGGAAGGGCATGGCCTTGGGTGAGATAGCTCTCTGAAGCTGGGGCATAAGGAGCTGACAGCTGCAAGTTGTCTACTAATCACACTTCCCACTGCAGAGAAGCAAGTCCTTCTTGAAAGGATAAATGCATGATGCATTTCTCTGTCTACCACATACCCAACAGCCATTCATGACCCTTCTCCTATCTCTGCCTCCACTACAGAGGCATGAGCAAAACTCATGAGCAAAACTCATTTCCTAGCTTCCTTTGCATCTAGGAGTAGCCTTGTGATCCAGGAGACGTAATTGTCTGTGAAACATAAGGGAAAGCTCACCTGGGGATTCCTGATACTTTCTTCTATAAAAAAGAAGAGATGAAAGCAAACAAAACTTCTCTTGCTACCTTGGCTTTCCCCCTCATTCTTGCTTTTGGATGTAATTTGGGGGTAGTGGGTGCTGATGCTTGGAGCTGTGGCAACCATTTTGCAAGCATGAAAGGAAGGTCAGAAGAATTGCCAAGATGCCAACCCAGTTGATTCTGAAGCTACTGAATCAACTCTTGAACCACCAGACTTATTGTTAAGTAAACAATAACTGTTCTTAAGATTTAAGTCCCTGTTCATCAGGTTTTTTGTTACTTGGGGCCAAACACATTCTAACTGTTAATGTGTGACCCAGGACAGGTTACACAATGTCTCTCAAACTTCATGATTTGTTGAGACCTTTCTGACACACCAAAGCTCTTCCAATACCCCAGATGCTTCTCTGCACAGGAGGTTTCCTGGAAGAGCATGTGTATGTGTGTGGGGGTGGGGGAGTGGTGGATGCAGGGGTGCAATTAATGTGGCCTTTGTGTAGAGCCCATTACAAATGGATGGGATTGGTTATGTGCACAAGGTGGTTTTTAGATATGTGAATGAGGAGAAAAGAAGATCCCTGAACCTCATCAGAAATATAAAAAGAAATTATAACATCATTTGAGATACATGAAAGTTAAGCAGAAAAGGGAGAGTGGAATGAAATTCTCAAAACAGAAAGCAAGGGTAGTAGTGCGATATTGCTGTGATAATACTGCATAACAAGCAAGCCTGCTGACAACAAACTGTTTTTCTTGCTCATAGATCTATGGGTTGACTGTGTTAGCTCTGCTTCAGGCTAAGGGAAAGGTTCAGGTTTTCTCCAGATGTTTCTCATGTTAGGACCAGTGCCAACAGAGCATGCTTATCTTACGGTGGATGTCAGAAGTGCAGGAATGAAAGCCTCTGCTCCATTCATGTCTGCTTAGATCCTGTATGGCTGAGCCCAACAACAGTGGTGTGGGGAAGTAAACTCTTCCAAATCTGGAGAGCAGTACTTACCACAAATGAGTGGATATACGATTTCTTTTCTTTCTTTCCCTTCCTCCCTCCCTTCCTTCCTCCCTTCCTTCCTTCTTTCTTTCTTCCTTCCTTTCTTTTTCTCTTTCTTTCTTTCTTTTCTTTCTTCTTTCTCTCTCTCTATCTCTCTTTCTTTCCTTCTGTCTGTCTTTCGAGATGGGGTCTTGCTCTGCTGCCCAGGCTGGAGTGCAGTGGCACCATCATAGCTCTTTGCAGCCTTAAATTCCTGGACTCAAACTGTCCTCCCACCTCAGGCTCCCAAAGTACTGTGATTACAGGCATGAGTCACCACACCTGGCCATATGATTCTTTTATAAGGGGTGAAGAAATGGGAATAAAAACCCAATTTACCACCTCAGGAGAAGTCATGGAGAAAATGTGACCAGAGAAGGGGGTTCCTATGAATGTCCTGTCTCCAGCCATGATGACATTATCCCTCCAGACCACTGATCCTTTTGGGCTGTGCTGATACTCACCAAGGACCCTCCCTCCAACTCCACTCTTTATTTCATTTCACAAGTTCAGTTTCTCCCCCGTGTTCTCTTCTTTCCTCTGTCTCTCTCCCCTCCAATCCTATCTAATATCAGTCAGTAGAATTATCTTTCTTAGTATTGACTTGGATTGGGTCTCTCTATCCAGGTGGAGACAGTGGGAAAAGCTAGTGATTACTCTTTTCTTAGACATGAACACCTGAACATTCCCTAGTTGGTGGTGTATCTTCTTCCTTCTTGTTCCTCCATTTATTTTTTTCAAATATTTAAGGAAGTCAATGACTTCCAGGACCCTTCATGGCCACTTGGATTAAACAGATGCAAGAGGCATAGTCCTTATACTCTAGGAAAGAAGAGACCTGGAATGTCTTACATGGTGCCCTGGCATTAAATGTGCCAGGACAGAGGGATGTGCAGGAGGCTGTGAAAATGCACAAAAGCATTGTGAGTTTGGAAGGGAGGGGATGGAAAGGACTCTGAGTTTTACCCCTACCTATCCTTCCAGGATGATTTCTAGCACACAGCTTTCTGTCTCAGACCCATTAAAAATACAATTATTAGTGTGATTATTCTTTATTTGCCTTCCCCACTAGGCTGTAAACTCCACGCACTTAGGGATGTGCTTCTTTTGTTCATTTTTGTTGTCTTAGTCCATTTGGGCTACTGTAACACAGTATCACAGCCTGGGTACCTTATAAACAGCCACAATTTATTTCTCATGGTTTGGATTCTGAGAAGTCCCAGATCAAGGCACCAACAGATAGGATGTCTGGTGAGGGACGGCTTTCTGGCTCTCAGATGGCACCTTTGCTCTGTGTCCTCACATGGTGGAAGGGGCAAGGCAGCTCTCTGGGGCCCCTTTCATAGAGTACTAGTCCCATTAATGAGGGTGAAACCCTCATGACCTAAACAATTCCCAAAGCTCCACCTCCTAATACTGTCACATTGGTGATTAGGCTTCAACATATGAGATTGGGCGGGACAGCAGCATTCAAACCATAGCATCTGGATTTCCAGGTTGTTACACAGCCCATTCATGGCTCGTAATTGGCACCATGATGTTTCCTGATTTCAATGGGAATGAAAGGATCTGAAGGTGGTAGAAGCTAAGTGGCAGCACTTAACTCCCACAGACAAGGCGAGTGCAAATTCTGTAGCGGGCAATGTGAACAAATAGCAATCAGGAGGTTTGACATGCCGGCATTTTTACCAGGAGCTAATCAATCCTCATATCCCTGTGGAGAGGAAATAGCCATGCCATCTGCTAAAGTATTACTGAACAAACTGTAGGTTTGATAGGCAGAAGCCTGACTTGGGTCACCACAATGGAGAGCCACAGCCTCATACCTAGTTCCCAGACCTAAATAAATTCACAGACCCAGAGAGCCTTGACTACAGAGGAAGGACCCCACAATGACACCTTTGTTAGAGGACAAAGGTGTTCTTTCAGTTTTTTGAGGAATCTTCAACCTGTTTTCCAAAATGGCTGTACTAATTTACATTCCCACCAAGAGTATACACAAGGGTTCCCATCTCTTCACATCCTCACCAATACTTGTCATTCATCATTTTGGTAATAGCCATTTCAACAGGTGTGAGGTGAAATCTCACTGTGGTTTTAATGTGCATTTTCCTAATGATCAGAGATGTTGAGTATTTTGTCATATACCTGTTAGGCATTTGTATCTTATCTTTAGTGAAATGCCTGTTCAGATCCTTTACTCATTTTTAATTGGGTTGTTTTCCTGCTGTTGAGTCTTTTTAATTCCTTATATATTTTGGATATCAACCCCTTTTCAGATTTATAGTTTGCAAATATTTTCTCTCAATTCGTGGATTGCTTCTTCAGTCTGTTAATTGAATCCTTTGTTTTGTAGCCTAGAAGTTATGTAAGTAGAAGAAATGGATGACTTCCTGGAAGCATGCGATCTACAAAGATTGAATCTTTATGGGAAGTTTAAACATTAGTAATTCAACCTCTTTACTTTTTATAGGTCTACTCAGGTTATCTATTTCTTCTTGAGTCAGTTTTGGTAGTTTGTGTTTTTCTAGGAATTTGTCCTCCTCCACACTTCAAGTGGACTTCTAGAATACAAATGGGATCATATAGCTCTGTTGCTTATCTATGCCTTTTTTGGCTCTCTATTTTCTGCAGCATTAATCTCCAAAGTCAGGGACAAGCACTGTAAGGAATGCACAATATTGAATATGAAATAAGATATTATTAATTTCTACATTTGTATTATTGAAAAACAAACATGTTTAATATGTTGCCAATATATTGAAAGCCATATTTGTGAATAAGCTTTAAAGATACACAATTTCTCTTTTTACACTTTTATTTTAGTTTCAGAGGTACATGTGTAGATTTGTTATATAGGTAAATTGTGTGTCATGGGGGTTTGGTGTAGAGGTTATTTCATCACCAGGTAATAAGCATAGGATCTGATAGATAATTTTCTTATCCTTACCCTCCTCCCAACTTCCACCCTCAGGTAGGGCCCAGAAACTCTTGGCCCCTCCTTTGTGTTCATGTGTATTTAATATTTGGCTCTCACTGATAAGTGAGAACATATGGTATTTGCTTTTCTGTTCCTATGTTAGGTTTACTTAGGTTAATGGCCTCCAGCTCCATCCATGTTGCTGCAAAGGACATAATCTTGTTCTTTTTTATGGCTGTGTAGTATTCTATGGTGAATAGGTATCACATTTTCTTTATCCAGTCTACCATTGATGGGCATTTCCATGTCTTTGCTGTGGTGAATAGTGCTGCAATGAACATATGTGTGCATGTGTCTTTATGGTAGAATGATTTATATGCCTTTGGGTATGTATCCAATAAGAGGATTGCTGAGTTGAATAGTACTTCTGTTTTTAGTTCTTTGACAAATTGCCAAACTGCCAAACTGCTCTCCACAATGGCTGAACTAATTAACATTCCCACTGGCAGTGTATAAGTATTCTCTTTTCTCTGCAACCTCTCCAGCATCTGTTATGTTTTGACTTTTTAATAATGACTATTCTGACTGGTGTGAAATGGTATCTCATTGTGGTTTTTATTTACATTTCTCCAGTGATTAGTAATGTTGAACATTTTTTCATATGCTTGTTGGCCATGTGTATGTCTTCTTTTGAAAAATGTTCATGTCTTTTGCCCACTTTTTAATGGAGTCGTTTTTTGCTTGTTAGTTTGTTAAAATTCCTTATAGTTTCTGGATATTAGACCTTTGTTGGATATGTAGTTTGCAAATATTTTCTCCCATTCTGTAGGTTGTCTATTAACTCTGTTAACAATTTCATTTTACTGTACAGAAGCTCTTTAGTTTGATTAGGTCCCATTTGTCAATTTCTGTTTCTGTTGCAATTGCTTTTGGAGTCTTCATCATGAAATCTTTGCCAGGGCCTATGTACAGAATGGCATTTCCTAGGTTATCTTCCAGGGTTTTTATACTGTTAGGCTTTACATTTAAGTATTTAATCCATCGTGAGTTGGTTTTTGTATACAGTGTAAGAAAGGGGTCCAGTTTCAATCTTTTGCATATGGTTAGTCAGTTATCCCAGCACCATTTATTCAATAGGGAGTCCTTTCCCCATTGCTTGTTTTTGTCTGCTCTCTCAAAGATCAGATAGTTGTAGGTCTGCAGTATTATCTCGGGGCCATCTGTTCTACTCCATTGGTCTATGTGTCTGTTTTTGTATCAGTACCTTGCTGTTTCGGTTACTATAGCCTTGTAGTACAGATTGAAGCTGGATAGTGTGATGCCTCCAGCTCAGTTCTTTTAGCTTGGAATTGCCTTGGCTATTCGGACTCCTTTTTGGTTCCATATGAATTTTAAAATAATTTTTCTAATTCTCTGAAGAATGCCCTTGTTAGTTTGATAGAAATAGCATCGAATCTATAAATTGCTTTGGGCAGTATGGCCATTTTGGCAATATTAATTCTTCCTATCTATTCCATGTTTTTGTGTCATCTCTGATTTCTTTGTATGATACTTTGTAATTCTTGCTGTAGAGATTTTTCACCTTCCTAGTCAGCTATATTCCTGGGTATTTTATTCTTTTTGTGGCTATTGTGAATGGGATTGTGTTCCTGATTTGGCTCTCAGCTTGGATTTTTCTGGTGTATAGAAATGCTACTGATTTTGCACATTAATTTTGTGTCCTGAAACTTTGCTGAAATTGTTTATCAGATCAAGGAGCTCTGGGGCAGAAACTATGGAGTTTTCTAGGTATCTAATCATACCAACTGCAAACAGAGATAGTTGACTTCCTCTCTTCCTATTTGGATCTCTCTATTCCTTTATTTTGCCTGATTGCTCTGGCTAAGACTTCCAGTACTGTGTTGAATAGGAGTGGTGAGAGAGGGGTTTCTTGTCTTATTCTGGTTTTCAAGGGGAATGCTTCCAGTTTTTGTCCTTTCAGTATGATGTTGACTGTGGGTTTGTCATAGGTGGCTATTGTTATTATTTTGAGATGGAGTTTTGCTCCTGTTCCCCAGGCTGGAGTGCAATGGCTCTATCTTGGCCCACTTCAACCTCCACCTCCCAGATTCAAGCGATTCTCCTGCCTCTGCCTCCCAAGTACTTGGGATTACAGGCATGTGCCATCACACCTGGCTAATTTTATATTTTTAGTAGAGACAGAGTTTCAATGTGTTAGTCAGACTGGTCTTGATCTTCTAAAGCCTAGTTTGTTGAGGATTTTTAACATGAAGGATTATTGAATTTTATTGAAAGCCTTTTCTATTGAGATGATCATTTGGTTTTTGTTTTTAGTTCTGCTTATGTGATTAATCACATTTATTGATTAGCATATGTTGAACCCACCTTGCATCCCAGGGATAAAGCCTCCTTGGTCATGGTGAATTAGCTTTTTGATGTGCTGCTGGATTCAGTTTGCTAGTATTTTGTTGAGTATTTTTGCATCCTATGTTCATCAAGGATATTGGCCTGAAGTTTTCTTTTTGTTGTGACTGCAAGGTTTTGGTATCAGGATGATGCTGGCCTTATAGAATGAGTTAGGGAGGTGACCCTTCTGCTTAAGTTTTTGGAACAGTTTCAGTAGAAATGGTATCAGCTCTTCTTTATACATCTGGAAGAATTTAGCTGTGATCATCTGGTCTTGGGCTTTTTCTGGTTTGTAGGCTTTTTATTACTAATTTAATGTTGGAATTCATTATTGGTCTGTTCAGGGATTCAATTTCTTCATGATTCAATTTTCTTGAGGTGGTATGTTTCCAGGAATTTATTCATTTCTTCCAGGTATTCTAGTTTCTGTGCATAGAGGTGTTTATAGTAGTTTCTGTTTTTTTTAAAAAATCATATGGAGTCAGTGGTAATGTCTCCTTTGTCATTTCTAATTGTGTTTATTTTGATCTCCTTTCTTTTTTTATTAGTCTAGCTAGCTGCCTATCTTATTTATCTTTTCAAAAAATCCAACTCCTGAACTTACTGATCTTTTGTATGTTTTTTTGCATCTCAAATTTCTTCAGTTTAGCTCTGATTCTGGTTGTGCTAGCTTTTGGGTTGGTTTGCTCTTATTTCTCTACTTCCTCTAGGTGTAATGTTAAGCTGTTAATTTGAGATATTTCTAGCTTTTTGATATGGGAATTTAGCACTATAAAATTCCCTCTTAACCCTGCTTTAGTTGTGTCCCAGATATTGAGATATTATATCTTTGTTCTCATTAGTTTCCTAGAATTTCTTGATTCTGCCTTATTTCATTATCTACTCAAAAGTCATTCAGAAGCAGGTTGTTTAATTTCCATGTAATTGTATGGTTTTGAGCAATTTTCTTAGTATTGATTTTTATTTTTATTGTGCTGTGGTCCAAGAATGTGGTTGGTATCATTTAGGTTTTTCTGAATTTGCTAAGGATTGTTTTATGGGTGATTGTGTGGTGGATTTTAGAGTATGTGCCATGTGCAGATGAAGAATGTATACTCTGTTGTTTGTGGGTAGAGTACTGTAAATGTCATTAGGTCCATTTGATCAAGTGTTGAGTTCTAGTCTCAAATAGCTTTGTTATTTTTCTGCCTTGATGATATATCTAATACTGTCAGTGGGGTGTTGAAAACTCCCACTATTATTTTGTGGGAATCTAAGTCTTTTTGTGGATCTGTAAGAACTTGATTTATGAATCTGGGTGCTCATGTATAGGGTACATATATATTTAGGATATTTAGGTCTTGTTGAATTGAACCATTTATCATTATGTAATACCCTTCTTTGTCTTTTCTGATATTTGTTTGTTTAAAATCTATTTTGTCTGAAATCAGAATAGCAACCTCTTCTTTTTTCTGTTTTCTGTATGTTTGGTAGATTTTTCTCCATCTGTTTACATTGAACCTATGAGTGTCACTGCATGTGAGAAAGGTCTCTTGAAGACAGCATACCATTGCGTCTTGCTTCTTTATCCAACTTGCCACTCTGTCCCTTTTAATTGGGGTGTTAACTCATTTACATTCATATTAATACATATGATTTCATCCTGTCATTGTGTTGTTAGCTGGTTATTATGCAGACTTGTGTGGTAGCTTTATAGTGTCAATGGTCTATGTACTCAAGTGTGTTTTTGTGGTGGCTGGTGATGGTCTTTCCTTTCCATATTTAGCACTCCCTTCAGGACCTCATGTAAGGCAGGTTTGCTGGTAATGAATTCCCCTAGCATTTGCTTGTCTGAAAGGATTTTATTTCTCCTTGACTTATGAAGCTTGTTTTGGCTGGATATGAAATTCCTGGTTGAAATTTCTTTTCCTTAAGAATGCTGAATAAAGACATCCAATCTCTTCTAGCTTGCAGGGTTTCTGCTGAAAGGTCTGCTGTTAGCCTGATGAGATTCCCTTTGTAGGTGACTTGTCCTAGCTGCCTTTAACATTTTTTCTTTCATTTCAGTCTTGGAGAATCTAATGACTATGTGTCTTGGGAATGGTTGTCTTAGATAGTATCTCAGAGGGGCTTTCTGCATTTTCTGAATTTTAATATTAGCCTCTCTGGTAACGGAGTCATTTTCATGGATGACATCCTAAAATATGTTTTCCAAATTGCTTGCTCCCTCTCCCTCTCTTTTAGGGATGCCAATGAGACATAGATTTGGTCTTTTTACATAATTCCATATTTCTCAGAGGTTTTATTCATTCGTCTTCATTTTTTTCTTTATTTTTGTCTGACTGAGTTATTTCAGAGAACTAGTCTTTGAGCTTTGAGATTCTTTCCACAACTTGGTCGATTCTGCTGTTAATATTTGTGACTGTGTTCTAAAATTTTTGAAGTGAGTTTTTCAGCTCTGTCAGATCAGTTTGGTTCTTTCTTAAAACACTCATGCGATCTTTCTTCTCCTTATTGCCTTACTAGATCCCTTAGAATCCTTCAATTGGGTCTCAGCTGAATCTCGATTATCTTCCCGTTGCTGGGGAACTAGTGCAGTCATTTGGAGGTGAGAAGACGCTCTGGCTTTTTGAGTTGCCAGAGTTCTTGCACTGGTTCTTTCTCATCTGTGGGGGCTGATGTTCTTTCAATTTTTTAAGTTGCTGTCCTTTGGATGTTTTTCTTTCCTTTTATCCTCTTTGATGCTCTTAGGGGTTTGATTGTGGTATAAGGTGGGTTCAGTCTACTGGTTTCGTTTTCCTTCCCCAGGAGTTGTTGGGGGCCAGAAATGAATCCCAGTGCACCGTAACCCTGTGCAGGGTTCCCAGGTTCCTCTTTCTTCAGCCCAGCATCTGTGGGGGGTCCTTCCTCTGTCCACTTCAGTTCCTTCCCTCCAAAGATCTACTGAGAGTACACCAGTCTCCCAAATGTCCTGGTCTCTCAGTGGCAGATATTCATTCCTCCTGGCTGCATCTATGTGGCCACATTATAGAGTATCTACAATTTCTATTTATGTACCACTTTTTAACTGAACAGTAACATATCAAAAAGACTGTTTAGCTCATTTTAATCTACAGAAACAATGCCAGATTTTCTCTATGATTTGTCATTGAATGTTTCTGTATCCCTTCAGCTTATGCTAACTCTACAATCTCACTCCAGTAGTACTATGCCATTTGCAGTTCCCTGATATTAT
Organism: Aotus nancymaae; assembly: GCF_030222135.1. Classification (NCBI taxonomy): domain Eukaryota; kingdom Metazoa; phylum Chordata; class Mammalia; order Primates; family Aotidae; genus Aotus; species Aotus nancymaae. Next base: position 23,724,721 of record NW_026988442.1, on the reverse strand, counting down.
GTGATTCTTACATTTATTTCCATGCCTCTGCTATTACTATGGTCTTATTTTCCTGTAGAACACAGCTTCATATTTAAGTAATAGAAACTGATATTTCATAGCACAGAATGGGCAAATAATACAAAATGGAATTAACCTTTTCTCCTGGATGACTCTCGTTATCTTGTATATATAGCGTGTTCTGTTATACATAACTACATGCTGCTTCTTATGTATTTTGACAGCAGCAGAAGGGTTTATTTCACTTACTGCCCTCTGGAACTAGGATGATTCCAGCAATTTGTGGGGATCAATAATTTTTTAAACTAAAAACAAACATAATAGGCCACCTTGGAAGTGATTTTTTTCTCCCACAAATTATTAACCCATATCACAACAGACATCTTGTATCTTTTTTATTGAGCAAATACTTTTTTTCTGAGCAAATGGCCACAGGAGCATCACTTGTGGCCAGGAGTTTGAGACCAGCCTGGGTGACATAGCAAGATCCTGTCTCTACAAAAAAGAAATTAGCCAGGCATGGTGGTGCATACCTATAGTACCAAGTCTTTGGAAGATCCCTTGAGCCCAGGAATTAGAGGATGCAGCAAGCTATGATTACATCACTGCACTTCAGCCTGGGTGACAGAGTGAGACCCTGTCTCTCAAAAAAAAAAATAATTAATTAATTATTTTTAAAAAAGAAAGAGAGGAAAAGAAATACAAAATTAGAAACTCTGATTTGGAGCATTAACCCAGACCCCAGACCCACAGAATCAGAAACTCTGGCTGTGGGGCACAGCAAATGGCTTTCATAAGGACTCTAGGTGATTCTGATGCCTGCCTAAAAAGTTTGAGAACTATAATTATATGAGAACAAAATCCTATAGATGTTACTATTTTTGAAATGCTTTTACCCAGAAGTGATAACTCTGTCTTCATTCAAGTACTTGAGTGAAGGAAGATCATTGTAAATATAATAAATGTGAGAAATCATTCAGTCAGGAGTCAGATTTCTTTATAAGTCAGATGACTTATTTAAGGGAGAGACTCTATGAGTGTAAATAATGTGGTAATTTGTTCTGGCAGAGACCATGTCTCCATGCACCACAGAGAGTTCCCATGGGTGAGAAATCCTGTGTGTGCCATGCATAGAAGAAGTTCTCTGGCAGATAGGCATGTCTTATACATCAGATTAAGTAGTCTGATCATCATACAGTGGCAGGAATAACACCAAGCCACGAGGAATTTGCCACCATGATTAATCATCTCCCACCAGACCTCACCTCCAACACTGGGGATTACATTTCAGCATGAGATTTAGCCTAGGACAGATATCCAAACCATATCAACATATGAGCAATGTCAGTTTTATGCTGGGACTATGCTTATAAGTGTACTATGTAACAAATATTGTATATATGACTAGTATATGCAGGTTTCAAATATTTATGAGTAGGTAAATATATGCTATTAGAGTACTAAAAAACAACCATGAAGATTTTTCTCATCATGTATTAAAAGCTGATGTGCACCTGGAGTTAGTCACTGGGGCTCATCTGGGTCTCCCAGAGCATGAGAAGATGGTGGTTCTTTAATATCACTAAGCCATGGAATTAACCACATTTATTATTAAATGAAATAAGTTGTCCTTGTTAAGTGAATCAATTATGGAATTCTTTGGAGGCATTCCAGCCTGATGGCAGTATACTTTTAAAACAGGTAAATACTTACAATACTATTTATACAGGTCAGACAATGGTTACATATAAAGATTATTAGGGAATACTATTTCCCTTTGATAAGTAGATTAAAAAATTTCAACAGGGTTCAAACTAAATTTTCATGCAATTAGTACAAGTATCAGAAATAAAATTGTTTCATATTCTTTGGGTCCTTCAAGTTCCTGATTCTTTTATATGAGGACAAGAACTATCATTTGTAAGTAAGCCCCTGATATGGTGTGGCTGTGTGTCCCCACCCAAATCTCACCTTGAACTGTAATCCCCATAATCCCTACATGTCAAAGGTGGGACCAGGTGGAGGTAATTAGATCATGAGGGCGGCTTCTCTCCTGCTGTTCTCGTGATAATGCGTGAGTCTCATGAGATCTGATGGTTTTACAAGCATCTGACATTTCCCCTGCTCGCACTCACTCTGTCTTGCCACCCTGTGAAGAAGGTACTTGCTTCTCCTCTGCCTTCCATCACGATGGTAAGTTTCCTGAGACCTCCCCAGCAATGCAGAACTGTGAGTCAATTAAACCTCTTTCCTTTAGAAAGTACCCAGTTTCAGGCAGTTCTTTATAGCAGCATGAGAATGGGCGAACAGAGCTCCTACTTGTAAAGTATGCAATAGATGCTGTTTTAACACAAACTGGCTAATACAAAAATTAGCTGGGTGTGGCGGTGCACAGTGAGAATGTGGACAAATGGAGCCACTCCTGCTTCCCTTTGGTTTGGTTCTCAGACCCATGTATTCTTCCTACTGGGGACTTAGCACCAGATAGAGGTCTCTAACGCGCCTCCCAGATGATGCACTAGCTGAAACTTTAGTGGGCTGCTCCAGTGCTCTGTCGGACTGGCTGTTTCTGGGTGGTACAGTCAGTGATACAACCAGGGGGTTTCATGGTCATGGGCTCACTCCTGCCCCTTTTCTCTGTGACATGATTTTCTGGCCAGATGCTGTGGGTAGGAGATCCTGAGCCTACGAATCAGTCACTCCATGTGCCCCCATACCAAGCTCAACTCAGAAAAGACTTTCCATCACCATCACCTTTCAGGACTGTTTGAATGTGGCCGTAACACAGCTGCTATCCAATTTTGGTTTTTACCCACATACCAAGCTAGCCATCTTTAAACAATCCCGGGAATGTGCTGCCCCCTTCTGGCTCTACTGGATCCTCACACAGCCGTAAGTGTGAGTTGATGGGGAGGCACCAGACCATCATTGTAGGTGACTATGGGGTCTGGGTTACCTTCATTTGTAGCTGACTTGTGCCTTTCATCCTGCTCAGGCTTGATCCTGCATATACTATTTACATTTTACAATGGATTTATTTTGACTCCACTCATCTTTATTACTCGGTGGATCCAACAGAACTCACCTGATGGGAGGCAGTCATAGACACGCTTGGAGGCCTATATTCAAGTGTTCTGTGTCTACCAGGGCCCAGCAGCCCACCAGGAGCTGTTTTCAAAAGGTGTCTAATTCTCCTCTAAAGATGCCATGGCCTTGCTCCAACCCCAGGGAACTGTGTTGTGATTCACCCTCTTGGACTTGCCATAAACTCCACACTGAATCTTACCACCTCTGGGACCATACACCCCTCACCCCCACCACCGGGTTTTCCAGATCAGAAGTCCTGCTCTTTCCTGCTGCTGGTCTCACTCACTGCTGGGGGCCTCATGTATCCCCTTGTACAGGGGCTGGGGGCATATACAGTGGAATGTATTGTTTTCTGAATTCAAAAAACCCAACCCCATGTTGTGCTTTTTTCTTTGTGGTAGGGGATGCCAAAGGCAGAACTTTTACTTTTGAGGGGATGTCCCAGCACACCTCTGAACCAAGATCCCTAAGACATTTACTGAAATTCAAGTGCCTGAATCTTTGTAGGATTTCTCTCCCATGCCCCTGGAGTGTGAGCTCCTCCGAGATGCACCCCCTGATTGACATAACGTTATTGATGTCCTAGATCAATGCCATGTTTCATAGAACATCCAGATGGCCCAGGTCTCTTTGGACTGTATTATGATTGCTTTAGCCTCGAGGCAAAACTGAACATATATTGTTTTGTATCTCATATGAATGGGGACTGGTTTTGATCACCATTCCTGGGTAGAATGGATAGATAAAAAAGCAGTCACCAAATCAGTGTTTGAATACCATGCACCTAAGTCTGTACTAACCAACTTTAGCAAGGACACCATGTCCACCCTGGTAGCTGTGACTGGTCTACTACCTGGGTGAGCTTGTAACGGTCTACAGAGTCACCTTTTTGTTCCTATTCTGTCAAGAGTGACATCCCTGTGCTGTGTGGAAGGTATCCAGGATTTGAAAACGTTTTGGCCGGGCGCAGTGGCTCACACTTGTAATCTCAGCACTTTGGGAGGCTGAGGTGGGCAGATCTTCTGAGGTCAGGAGTTTGAGACCAGCCTGGCCAACATGACGAAACCCTGTCTCTACTAAAAATATAAAAATTAGCTGGGCTTGGTGGCGCGCGCCAGAAATCTCATCCACTAGGGAGGCTGAGGCAGGAGAATTGCTTGAAACCAGGAAGTGGAGGCTGCAGTGAGCTGAGATCATGCCACTGCACTCCAGCCTGGGTGACAGAGCGAGACTCCATCTCAAAACAAACAAACAAAAACCATTGTTTTAATATATTGAGTTCAGTTTACTGGTTGTTTATGATGAAAAATCCAGTCTAGTACCAGTTACTTTGTAATGGCCGGAGGCAAAAATGGGAAAATTGTTGGGGACGACGGGAAGGGGAACTGTGTTTAAATATCTGGGCCACAGATACTGTGATACAAGTTTGACAGACAAATATCAGGACAAGTTTGATAGACATATACAGGTTAGGTGATGTGTAATGAAAGGTAAATGGAAATCTGTCTCTCATTTTTCTCAATATTGTAAAAACGCAAAGACAATCTACTACAAGGTTAGATCATGAAGAGAAAAATGTATTCATTTCTCCAGGGAAGTCAACATTTCCTGGCACTGGAATCTCATGTATGTTTTTTGGTGCTTTTCATCCAGAAATATGCATGTACAGAATGTCTGATCACACCCCAGAATTAAATGCATTTTAGAATATTTTTGTGCATTGCAGCTTTGCACAATTACATCAGCGGAGAACATGAAAACAAAAGTTACAGTTCTTCAATGGACCAAAATATTGTTTAAGAAGATAGTTTTGAAAAAATAATGTACTTGATCCGCCAGATGTGGCAGCAAGCACCAGTAGTTTCAGTTACTTGAGAGGCTGAAGCAGGAGGACCCCTTGAGCCCAGGAGTTTGAGGCCGCCGTGAGCTATGATCAAACCACTGCACTGCAGCCTGGGTAATACAGTGAGATCCTTTCTCAAAATAAAAAATAAAATAATAAAATAAAATACTTGATCCCAGTATAAAACCAGATTTCCTGGAGAAATAAATGGCGTAGAAATCCTTTATTTGTCTAATTCTCTACAAATATTTATCCCAGCTTATCTCTTTTATAACGGTTAAAAAGTCATCAATTCAATATCATATTCTCTGACAAAAGCATCATTACTTGCCATATACAATTCCAACTTTCCAGGAGTCTGTGCCTCTCCTGAGAGTTTCAGAGGATTAGTGTGAAAGTTACATACTATATTTATGTTCTTTCAGTCTTTATAACACTAGTCAGAAAAAGCAGTTCTAGCATATAGAAATTACAATATGCATCCTTAAATTATCCAAGACTGAATTTAATCTGTAACTTTACTGTATTGTACTTTTTTTAAATTTCATGTTTTCCTGATGCCTCGACATTCCCCTAAAATAGGTGAGCACCCCGCCCGGGTGACCAGATGCATCAGTGTGATAAGGCTGGCCCTTGCCACAGGCTTCCCTTCCTGTCCTCCCCGACAGTGACCCAGTGCACTTAGACACACCAGTGAACTCTCCTCATGCCTTATGCTGTGCACTCCACAGCCCCCAACAAAGCACTTGCTCTCTAGGCTTCATTCTCTCTCATTCTCTCTCAGCACCCCACCTGCTCCTTGAACCCCTTCCCTGTGAGCTCCTCCCATGAGGCTGCAGTGCCTCTTATCTCCAGGACCCAAGAGTACACTAAATCCCTTAATTCACATGCCTCTCTGAGTGCAATGATCTTTAAACACCCGACAAAGAGAACTTACTACCCAATTTACAGTGACTTTACTCTTCCTGGATAAGACAAGACCCGTAAAATACTTTAATTCTGTTTACATCTGCCTCTGATTTTTTTTTTGGGAAAGAGTCTTGCTCTGTCGCCCAGACTGGAGTGCAGTGGTGCAATCTCGGCTCATTGCAACCTCCGCCTCCCGGGTTCAAGAGATTCTCCTGCCTCAGCCTCCCAATTAGCTGGGACTATAGGCACGCACCACTACGTCTGCTACTTTTTGTATTTTTAGTAGAGATGGGATTTCGCCATGTTGCCCAGGCTGGTCTCAAACTCCTAGCCTCAGGTGATCCATTTGCCTCAGCCTCCCAAAGTGCTGGGATTACAGTCGCGAGCCAGGCATCTGGCCCCCTGATTTTTATTTCCATTTTATTTAACCTCACAAGATATTGTTGTGATGCCATAGTTAATTTAGATTAACCCACAGAGTTACCATTCTCCTTGTGTTCTTCACTTTTCATGCATCTCAAGCTCTCCATCTGGAAAATTATCTCTCTTCTCCAAGTACCTTCTCAAGTGCAGTTTATTACTTCTCTTCTGCACTTTCTTTTAGCTTAATTAAAAATAAATTGCCACCAGGCATGGTGGCGTGTGCCTGTAGTCCCAGCTACTAGGGAGGCTGAGGTGGGAGGATCGCTTGAGCCCAGGAGTTCTGGGCTGTAGTGCGCTATGCCAATCGGGTGTCCGCACTAAGTTCGGCATCAATATGGTGACCTCCCGGGAGTGGGGGACCACCAGGTTGTCTAAGGAGGGGTGAATCGGCCCGGGCCGGAAACAGAGCAGGTCAAAACTCCCATGCTGATCAGTAATGGGATCGCGCCTGTGAATAGCCACTGCACTCCAGCCTGGGCAACATAGTGAGACCCCGTCCCTAAAAATAAATAGCCAGTTGGTGAAGGTATCTGTTCCAGTATTTTCCTTGGTTAGGCTAAAGCGGCTATACTTTCTGAGGCCTTGCTTATCTAAAGTTGACATCTTCTTTTCCAAGTCATCAGTGATGCCTTGGCTTTGTATAGTATTCTTGGATGGTGGCATTACAAGGGTGAATTCTGATGATAGATTTGCTCTTCTAGTTTTGTGAGTAAACTCTTCTTTTTTTTCCCCTCTGAAGTCTTGTAAGATTTTCTCCTAAGATTCATTCTTCAGAATTTAAACAGTGCGTATGTCTAAGGTGAGATCTTCAGTAATTAATCCTGTCCTAGAAACAATGTGCTCTTTCGGTGTGAAAATTGGAGACTTCAGGCCAGGTGCAGTGGCTCATGCCTGTAATCCTAGCACTTTGGGAGGCTGAGGTGGGAGGATCACTTGAGGTCAGGAGTTCGAGACCAGCCTGGCCACCATTGTGAAACTCTGTCTCTACTGAAAATACAGAAATCAGCTGCATGTGGTGGCGTGCACCTGTAATCCAAGCTACTTGGCAGTCTGAGGCAGGAGTGCTTAAACTTGGAGGCAGAAGTTGCAGTGAGCCAAGATCACGCCACTGTACTCCAGCCTGGGTGACAGAGCAAGATCCTGTCTCAAAAAAAAAAAATTTTTTTGAGTCTTCAGCTCACTGAACTTATCCTCTCAAGTAGGATTGAGCGTTCAACTCTTCTAATTCTGTATTTCCCTGCACCCTGGGTTCTCATGGGGTGTTCTGCACCTGCCTCCTAAATGTCCTCCCTTCCCCTGGTCTCCCTGTTCTTTCATTGCTATGAGGAGACGTCCTGTCACTTACTATACCGTGATTCCCATTTATCCCAGTGCAACTACTGGATATTTCTTTTAATTTCCCAAACACTTGACTTCCAGAAAGTCTTTCATCAAGCCCAAATTGCATTTTCTTGAAAGTTCTTATTTATTTGTTATTAAAGTTTTCTCATCTCTTCCACTAACTCTTGCATCTTCTTGAGGAGTTAATTGTACAAATTGCTATTCTTTTTCCTTTTGCTTTTTTATCCCAGGACGGTTAATAGTGGAGAGAGTGAAAACCAACCACTCACATGCTAACAAGCAGACACTAAGTATTTTAAATGCATGATAACATTTACTCCTACTAACAATATAATTAGACAGACACTATCATCATCCCTCTTATGCAGATAAGGAAACTGGTGGCCAGGAAGTTTACATGATTTACTCCAAGTAATTTACCCTGACTCCAGGGCCCACTCTTTTTTTTTTTTTTTTAATTTATTTATTTTACTTTAGGTGCATACTATATCTGGCATTTCTCCCCATGTTATCCCTCCCTACTCCGATCCCCTCCCTACTCCCCGCTGTCTCTCCCCTACCCCCACCAACTGCCCCCAGTGTGTGATGCTCCTCTCCCTGAGTCCATGTGTTCTCATTGTTCAACACCCACCTATGAGTGAGAACATGCGGTATTTGGTTTTCTGTTCTTGTGTCAGTTTGCTGAGAATGATGGTTTCCAGATTCATCCAAGTCCCTACAAAGGACACGAACTCATCATTTTTTATGGCTATGTAGTATTCCATGGTGTATATGTACATTTTCTTTGTCCAGTCTAGCATTGATGGGCATTTGGGTTGGGTCCAGGTCTTTGCTATTGCACACAGGGCTGCAATGAACATACCTGTGCATGTGTCTTTATAGTAGAACGATTTATAGTTCTTTGGGTATATATCCAGTAATAGGATTGCTGGGTCAAATGGAATACTCTTTTAACCTCCACCCTCCACCCTCTACCTCTTGGTGGTAGAGAGGGTAATTACCTCCTCACATAGGAGGTAATTTTCCTTTGCTATTCCTGATTATTAGGTTCTCTGAGTTTTCTTATAGGTTGCGACATAAAAGTGTTGATCAGGGCAAACTAGCCGCAAGCAGAATGCCCTGTGAGTGCTCATCTAACAAGCGGGCAGCCTGCAGATATATTGAATATTCAGGGAAACTTTATAGCTGCATTTAAAAACACTCCCAGTTTTAGAGATTTGAGTCCTGCCTGCTTCAGGTCTATGGTATGGAGCCAAATAAGGCCACACTCAGCAGAGGACAACCCTTTGTGAATATCAGAGGCTGACAAAACCTGGCTGGTGGGCGAAATCTGGCCCGATGTCATTTTTTTTTTCTTTGAGCTAAGAACAATTTTTAATTAATTAATTACTTGTTGAGACAGAGTATCACTCTGTTGCCCAGGCCGGAGTGCAGTTGTGCGATCTCAGCTCACTGTAACCTCCACCTCCCGGGTTCAAGCACTTCTCCTGCCTCAGCCTCCCGAGTAGCTGGGATCACAGGCAGGAGCCACCACACCCAGGTAATTTTTAAATTTTCAGTAGAGGCAGGGTTTCACCATATTGGCCAGGCTGGTCTTGAACTCCTGGCCTCAAGTGATCCACACGCCTCAGCCTCCCAAAGTACTGGGATTACAGGTGTGAGCCTCAGCGCTGACCAGTTTTTACAGTTTTAAATGGTTAGGGTGGGAAACAAAGAAAGACTATTTCATGATGTGAAAATTGTGTGAAATTCACATTTCAGTGCTATGAATACAGTTGTATTGTCCCACAGCTATGATGATTTAATGATGTATTTTCAACCTTCATAATGACAGATTGAACTGAAGCAGAATAGGGTTTGGACCAGGGAACTTAAGGCCAATTTGTGCTGACTTCCTAAAGCTGGATCAAAAGGCAAACACTTGGGTCTGGGGACAGGGACTCTAAGACCAATTAATGCCAATTTCCTAAAGCTAAACCAAAAGGAAAAACTCCATCTCACCACGCAGGGTAACAAAGAATCAAAGGTTACTCTCCACACAACCTTCCTCCTTCCACCATGTCTCAGATGGAAGGGAAAGTGCCTTGGGTTGGCTGTGGGCCAAGTGGGGCATCCCCTCATCTGCATAGGGTGCCAATCCGCTCCATCTCCGGATGACTGCGGCCCAATTCACCTCAGCCTTTAATTAGCCATGGGCCAAATCCTTCATCCAGGTAAAGAATGGACTTCTTTAGTGGCGCCATTATTCTTCCTACCAAACTCTCTTCCACAATCTTGATGGAGTAACTCCAACTCTAGAGCTAGCAGGAAAGTGAAGCTTAGAAGGTGTATTTGATTTTGTCTGTAATCAGCCCTATCCAATGTAAGGTACATGTGTGAGAAACAAACTCACCCGTTCAAACTCAAAGACCCAGAGAACAGTGAAAGTGAGATTTTTAATGACGGTCTTGCAACATTGAGTGTCTAGTGAGCAGGCACACTCAGCACAGTCACAACAAGCAATTTATCCTCTAGTGCACAGCTCCCTCCCCTGGTTCCTCATAGGCTGAGTACTGTGGGGTCACGATCTTCCCGATGTGGCCTAGTGATGGTGGGTAGGGGCTTTAGGGGTTCTTTGGGGTTTTCTTGTGCATTTTTTTGCAGCCCACAATGCATTGCAATCCGAGTTAGCTTGGGAGCTTTTTTTTTGGGGGGGGACAGAGTCTCGCTCTGTCACCCAGGCTCGAGTGCAGTGGTGTGATCTCAGCTCACTGTAACCTCTGCCTCCTAGGTTCAAGGAATTCTTCTGCCTCAGCCTCCTGAGTAGCTGGGACTACAAGTGTGTGCCACCACGCCCGGCTAATTTTTGTATTTTTTTAGTAGAGACGAGGTTCCGCCATGTAGGCCAAGTTGGTCTTGAACTCCTGACCTCATGACCCACCCGCCTCGGCCTCCCAAAGTGCTGGGATTACAGGCGTGAGCCACTGCACCCAGTGAGCTCAGGGGCTTTTTAAGTATTTGACTTATGATCTAATAACTTAAGTAGCTGGGCAGGCTGATAAGAACTGACAAAGTGAGCTATTTTGCAGGCTAGTAAACTTTCATTTTAGACTAAACTTCTTTGTTTCGAGTGAGGGGCAACTAAGGCGGTGAGGAAGGGGAGAAGGGAGAGGCTGACAAGCAGGCATCGGCTGTCCAAGCAAAGGCCTAGTATATCTTGCGTCTTCTGTAGTTTGCTGACCTAGGCCAATTCAAGGCACTTTGTCTTGGAAATGGACCACTGTGTACATTATTTCCTTCATGTGGATGTGCTCTGGTCAAGGAACAGGCTGAGGCAGACATCCAGGCCTGCATGACTCAGCAGGATTGGTGTGCAGGTGCACACCTCCACTTGTTATGTAACCTAAGTTCATACTTGGCTCTATGCCACTTTGTCTGTAAAAGGTATGACTGCCCTGCTGACACTGCATGGGGCTCTGAGGACGTGGCTTGACATGGCTCGTGCACTGGTGCCCAGAGAAAGAGAGAGAGAGCCAGAGCTGTCCGGCTTGCAGGTGGGCAGTGGGGAGGCAGGGACCAGCTAGTGTCCAGGGAGAGAAAGAGTTACGCTGCTGACCCTGAAGGCAAGGGAGAGCTCAAGCAGCTGAAATAGGGAGGACAGTGTGAGAAAACCGCTGATGAGGAGTGTGTGAGAGCTGCTGATAAGAGAGCTGCTGAATAAAACCACATTTCACCTGCTATGGCAGCTACCCAGTGTTCTTCAGCCATCTGCCCATCCACCCACTCCCCTTGGACCTCACTGTGGGCCTGAACCCGACACCAAGCAGGACATTTGGTGAGCTGTGGACCTGCTACCCAGCCCCTTCCTGTCCCCCAAATCTCCGGGGCCTGAAGCCTAGATGATCCTTTACAAAACATGAGTTTGGTACTCATTTTTGTAGCCGGTAGGGACCTCAAAAGGAGTTCTTAAACCCTAGGTGGGAGTGGTGGGCCCCCCTGTGGCGTGTGTTCCACTTTAATAAATCTGCTTTTAGAGAGTGGCTTAAACCTGGGAGGCAGAGGAGGCAGTGAGCCAAGATCGCGCCACTGTACTCCAGCCTGAGCGACAGAGCGAGACTCCATCTCAAAAATAAATTTTGTTTAAAAAAAATCCCTGCTTTCATTGCTTCTTTGCTTTGTTTCGTTCCTTTGCCACTTTGTGTGTTTTATCCAATTCTTTGTTCAAAATGCCAAGGACCCAGACAACTCACACTCAAAGCACTCCTTCTGGTAACAGAATACTTGTGATAGATACCATGTGTCCTGCAAAGCCTAAACTGTTTCCTTTCTGTCCCTTACAGAAAAGGTTTGCTACTCTCTGGCATAGGTAATTCAAAAACATCCACTGAGCAGACTCCCTTAGGGAGCACAGGAAGTCCTTGGTCTTAAGGCCTGGTGGGGACATGAGCTTTTGCCATCTCATGCTTTGTTTTATAGGAAATAAAGGATCGTCTAGGCTTCAGGCCCTGGAGATTTGGGGGACAGGACAGGAGCAGGATAGGATTGATTAAAAACGAAATCAAATGTACTTTCTAAGCTTCACTATCCTGCTAGCTCTAGAATTGGAGTTACTTCATCAAGATTGTGGAAGAGAGTATGGGAGGAAGAAAAATACTGCCCCTAAGGTTGTCTGATACAGTTTGGATATTTCTCCCCTAGATCTCACATTGAAATGTAATCTCTAGTATTGGAGGTGGGGCTGGAGGGAGGTATGTGGGTCACAGGGACAGATCCCTCATGGCTTGGTGCTGTCCTGGTGATACTGAGTTATCAGGAGATCTGATTGTTTAAAAGTGCGTGGCACCCCACTTCCCACTCCACCTCCCTCTCTTTCTCCTGCTGTCACCATGTAACAGACTGCTCCCCCTTGATCCTCCATCATGAGTAAGAGCTCCCTGAGGCCTCCCCAGAAGCTGGGCAGACCATGGGGCCATACTTGAAACTGTAAGCCTGCAGAACCGTGAGCCCATTCAACCTCTTTTCTTGCAAATTACCCAGTCTCAGGCATTCCTTTAGAGCAAGGCAAGAGTGGCCTAATACAATGTCCACATCCTAGTCCCCAGCTCCTGTGAGCATGTTACCTTGGCGCGGCAAAAGGGAATTGATTAAATTGCTATCACCTGTCCTTGAGTTGAGGCCAGTAGCCTGGATTATCCAGGTGGGCCCAATCTAATCACATGACTCCTTAAGAGCAGACAATCAGGGGTAGCTGTGGTCAGAGAAAGAGACGTGGTGGTGGAAGTGAGGTCCCCTACTCCTACACGCTATGTTTCTGGCTTCGCAGACAGAGGAAGAGGGCTGTGTCAAGGAAGGCAGCGGGCCTCTGGAAGAGGCCAGGAAGCAAAGGGCCTCCTACAGCCTCCCGAAAGGCACATGGCCCTGCTGACACCTCACACTCAGCCCAGTGAGACCCTTGGGGGACTCTGACCCACACACAGAACTGTGAGATAATAAGGTAAGACATTTGTGTTGTTTTAATCTGCTCAATTTTCGGTAATTTTTAATAGCAGAAAATTTAATAGTAAAAAAAGTAGAAAAAAAAGTAGGTACAATTATTAAAAAATGGAAGGTGAGCTGAGTCCACCTCTTTAAATCACCATCTTGCCAGATTTTCTCATGTCTTTGATATAATTTTTGATTGTCTAAATATTTTTAGGATCATGTTATATTTTAGAACTAGAAAAAACCTCATGTCTTGTGAACATCCTATTTTATGCTTCAAAATAATATTTGAATCTCTTTAACTTCATCTTGTTTATCATTGATGGACAGAGACTCAAAGTTGACTCTTATTCCCAGTCCAGAGCAATTTGCAGCACATGATCAGTCTCTGTCCAAAAGCATTGTGAAGAGGATGTTTATTTTATGTTTTGTTTTCTGTTTTTTTGAGAAGGAAAAACAAAAAACAACCCTGTTGCCCAGGCTGGAGTGCAGTGGCGCCATCTCGGCTCACTGCGACCTCCGCCCCCTGGGTTCAGGTAATTCTCCTGCCTCAGACTCCTGAGTAGCTGGGATTACAGGCACCTGCCACCACGCCCAGCTAATTTTTGTGTTTTTAGTGGAGATAGGGTTTCACCTTTTTGGCCAGGCTGATCTCAAACTCTTGACCTCAAGTGATCTGCCTGCCTTGGCCTCCCAAAGTGCTGGGATTACAGGCATGAGCCACCACACCTGGCCAAGAGAATGTATGTTTATTGTACATAATGCCTACATGAGCAAACTTGATAAATGTCGGATTTCATTTTAGCAATTTTTTAAAAGTCAAACTAATATAAATAGGTTGGGTAAAAGTTATGTCAACTATAAATTTTTAGTTTCCACTTACGTAGGCGTCTTTCTATTTTTGTGCTGTGACTTTGGAGTACTTCCTCTCTTTAACCTATTGCGTATTATTGGGTAAGCTATTCAACCTCTTCGCCAAGTCATGAAATCTGCTTGGAACATTTGCAACAATGTAGATTTTAAGGAGCAATTTTGCATTTTCTATTTATTTCAGTCATAACGAAAACACATTTTTAAAATATTTTATTGCACTTTAGGTTCTGGGGTACATATAAAGAACATGCAGGATTGTTGCATAGGTACATACATGGCAATGTGGTTTGCTGCCTGCATCTCCTGTCACCTATATCTGGCATTTCTCCCCATGTTATCCCTCCCCAACTCCCTACCCCCCGTTGTCCCTCCCCTAGTCCCCCCCGAACAGACCCCAGCGTGTGATGCTCTCAAACAGAGGGATATGATTGAGAAGTGGCACAGTGGGAATTTTTAGGATACTGACAATGTCCTATGTTTTTTTTTTTTTTTTTTTTTTTATAGAGAGAGAGAATAGGAAGGAGGAAAAAGGAAGAGAAAGAGAGAGAGAGAATGGGGAGGAGGGAGAAGGAAAAGAAAGAGGGAGAGAGAATGAGAGAATGGGAGTATTGCTTTCTTGCCCAGGCTAGAATGCAATTTAGTAATGGGTATTGAAAACCTCTTTTATACTGATAATTATACTTAATAATGTAGTCAGGAAGGAATAAGGGAAGAAGATAACAAACAGCCAACCAATATTTAATTTAAACCTATGAAATGCTATGCGATTACTGAGGAGTGATTTACTTCCAATTATATAGTCACCTTTGGAATAGGTGTGAGGTGGTAATGTATGTTTTGTGTATTTGAAGTGGAGAGTTCTATAAATGTTTATTAAGTTTACTTGTTCCGGGTCTGAGTTCAAGTTCTGAATATCCTTGTTAATTTTCTATCTCGTTGATCTATAGAATCGTTAGCTCTTCTTGTTGCATTGATCCTTTTGCCATTATGTAATGTCATTCCTCGCCTCTTTTGATCTTTGTTGCTTTAAAGTCTACTTTATCAGAGGCGAGAATTGCATCTCCTGCTTTTTGTTTATTAGTTTATTTTTACTCTCTGTTTGATTGGTAAATCTTCCTCCTTCTCTCTGAGTCTTTGTGTATTGTTGCATGTAAGATGGGCCCGGATGCAGCATACCGATGGGTTTTGGCTTTTTATCCAATTAAAATATATATAAGTTTAATACCGGCGTTTGATGCTAGCTGGCTGTTTTGCCCATTAGTTGATGTAAATTTTTTATTGTGTTAAAGTTCTTTGCTTTTTGATATATTTTTGGAAAGGCTGATATTGGTTGTTCCTTTATATGTATAGTGCTTCTTTCAGAAGCTCTTGTAAAGCAGGCCTGGTGGTGGTGAACTCTCTAAGTACTTGTTTGTTCGCAAAAGATTTAATTTTTCCTTCGCTCATAAAGCTTAGTTTGGCTGGATGGGAAATTCTGGGTTGAAAGTTCTTTTCTTTAAGGATGTTAAATATTGGTCCCCACTCTTTTCTGGTTTGTAGGGTTTCTGCTGAGAGATCTGCTGTAAGTCTGATAGGTTTCCCTTTATGGGTAACCTGACCTTTCTCTCTGGCTGCCCTTAGTATTTTCTCCTTCATTTCAACCCTAATAAATCTGGCGATTATGTGCCTTGGGGTTGGTCTTCTTGAAGAATATCTTTGTGGTGTTCTCTGTATTACCTGGAGTTGAATATTACCCTGCCTTGCCAGGTTGGGAAAATTTTCCTGAATGATATCCTGAAGAGTATTTTCCAACTTGGATTCATTCTCTTCATCACATTCAGGTACACCTATCAAACGTAAATTAGGTCTTTTCACATAGTCCCATATTTCCTGGAGACTTTGCTCATTCCTTTTCATCCTTTTTTCTGCATTCTTGTCTTCTCATTTCATTTCACTGAGCTGGTCCTCGACTTCTGATATCCTTCCTTCTGCTTGATCAATTCGACTGTTTAAACTTGTGCATGCTTCACGAAGTTCTCGTGTTGTGTTTTTCAGCTCCATCAATTCACTTATATTCTTCTCTAAATTGTCCATTCTCGTTAACATTTCGTCAAACCTTTTTTCAAGGTTCTTAGTTTCTTTGCATTGGGTTAGAACAAGTTCTTTTAATTCACAGAAGTTTCTTATCACCCACGTTTTGAAACCTGCTTCTGTTATTGGAACACACGTGTAATCTATTAAGCCTTGTTCCGTTACTGATGAGGAATTGCAATCCCCTGTAGAGGGAGAGGCATTCTGACTTTGAGTATTCTCTACCTTTTTACGCTGGTTTCTTCCCTTCATTATATATTTGTCCGTCTGTCGTCTTTATAATTACCGACTTTCTAACTGGGTCTCTGACGTCCAACTTGTTGATTCCCTGCGCTGAAATCTGAGCAATCCACTGAGCCGGCCAAAACAGCGGTGTTAAGATTGATGGTGCTTTTCTGCCCGGGAATCTCCGGACTCTGCACCAAGAACTGGCGTGCTAAGGCACCAGCAAAACTGCCACGCCGGCCACAAGAGTCGCCCTGGCGACCCGTGGAGCTCCTCCACTGGGAATCTCCTGGTCCGTGAGCAACTAATATTCGTCTGAAAGTGTGGCGTCCTCTCGTTCTTTGCGCTTTCACTGGGAGGTACGTGCCCGAGCTGCTAATCATCAGCCATCTTGGATCTCTTCGACAATGTCCTATTTTTGATCCAGGTGTGGGTTTCACGAATACGCTTGCTCTGTAATAGGGTTGTCAGCTGTATCAAGATTTGTGCATTTTCCGGATGTATGTTTTATTGAAATTAAAAGCTTTATTATGAATAAAAATGTACCAGAATCACTGGGACACAGCCAATGTAGTACTTATCTAAGAACTCATACCATTGAATAGGTAGTATAGCAATAAATATATTGAAAAGAAAAAGTTTAATTTCCAACTCAGAGTTAAGAAATGAACAACAATAAAAATAACAAAAGGGTCAGGCGCAATGGCTTACACCTGTAATCCCAGCACTTTGGGAGGCTGAGGCAGGCAAATCACTTGAGGTCAGGAGTTGGAGACCAGCCTGCCCAACAAGGTGAAATCCATCTCTACTGAAAATGCAAAAACTAGCTGGGCATGGTGGTGGGTGCCTGTAATCTCAGCTACTTGGCAGGCTGAGGCAGGAGAACCTCTTGAGCCCAGGAGGTGGAGGCTGCAGTGAGCCAAGATTGTGCCACTGCATTCCAGCCTGGGTGACAGAATAAGACTCCGTCTCAAAAACAAATAACAATGAAAAGATGTGGAAGGGAGAATTAATAAACAGAAATACATAGAATAGTTGGTTAGAAAAGAGAAAGGAAATAGAACTGGGAATTGTTTCTATGAAAAAAATACTAGCTAGTGTAATAAGAAAAAAGCACAAATATACAAAATATCACAAATGATCATAAAACAAAAATAAAAATATGAGATGATTTTATGCACATAAATGTAAAAATCTAAATAAGACCAGTCAAGATAGCGTACCAGAGGTATCCTCCCTTCTGGATGGACACAAGAAGGGACAAAACAATGGTTTCCAAGACACTGTTTGTATATCAATCAACAAAGGACAGTGATCCCTGAGAAATGGGAAATAAATGGGGTGAGCCCTGTTATGGACTGAATTGTGCCCACCCACACCCCCCTCCCTTGATTCATATGTTGAAGCCCTAACCTTCGATGTGACTGTATCTGGAGATACCATCTTTAGGAAAGTAATTAAGGTTAAATGAGATCATGGGGTTATAAGGGTGGGACCCTAGTCAGATAGGATTGGTGTCCTTAAAAGAAAAGGAAGAGGTGGGACATAGTGGCTCCTGCCTGTGATCCTAGCACTTTTGGAAGGCCGAGATGGGAGGATTGCTTGAGCTCAAGAGTTTGAGACGAGCCTGGGCAACTGAGAGAGACCCTGCCTCTTGAATTAAAACAAACAAACAAAAAACACTAAAAAAAATCCCTCCTTCCCCCAGTGCAAGCACAGAATAAAGTCACGGAAGGACACTGACAGGCCAGGAGGCACGCCCTCATGAGAAACTGAATTTGCTGTCATCTCAATCATGGACTTCCAGCCTCCAGAACTGGAAGAACATAAATGTCTGTTGTTGAAGCCACCCAATCTGTGATATTTTGTCACGACAGCCCAGGCTAATACATTCTGCAATTGTCCCAGTGAGTTTTCAGGTTGCATGCCGAGATAGAAAATTTGGCATGATCTGTGAGTGGAGGAGACTCTGGCTCAGAGCCTGGGAAAAACAAGGTAGGCAAATTTCTCAGAACAGAGCCCTAGAGAGAAGAGAATTACATAGAGCGTATCCCAGGTGTTTGCAGAGTGTCTCCCCTACTTGGCAGTTTGCTGATCAGTACATGTGTGAGATGGAACTACGTGAGATGGGGGAAGACATGCTCCCTTGGGACCAGGAACAGTGTCTGCTCCCACAGTCAGACTGGAAAGCCTTCACAGGACTTCTTGTTATTCAGGTCTCAGCTCAAGTGCCTTCTGCTAGGAGAGATGTTCTGTGACCTCCCCAGTTAAGCATTTTGTTTTGTTTTTTGAGACAGAGGCTTGCTTTGTTGCCCAGGCTTGAGTGCAGTGGCACGATCTCGGTTCACTGCAACCCACACCCCCCAGGTTCAATTCTCCTGTCTCAGCCTCCTGGGTAGCTGGGATTACAGGCATGTGCCACCACACCCAGCTAATTTTTTTTTTTTTTTTTTGTCTTTTTAGTAGAGACTGGGTTCCACTATATTGGCCAGGCTGGTCTTGAACTCCTGACCTTTTGATTCACCCGCCTTGGCCTTCCAAAGTGCTGGGATTACAGGCGTGAGCCACCGTACCCTCCTCCCCTCGCCCCACTTTTTTTTTTTTGAGACAGAGTCTCACTCTGTCACCCAGGCTGGAGTGCAGTGGCATGATCTTAGCTCACTGCACCCTCCACCTCCCAGGTTTAAGTGATTCTCCTGCCTCAGCCTCCAGAGTAGCTCGAACTACAGGCGCACGCCACCACGCCTGGCAATTTTTTTGTATTTTTAGTAGCGATGGGGTTTCACCATGTTGGCCAGGATAGTCTTGATCTCTTGACCTTGTGATCTTCCCACCTCGGCCTCCCAAAGTGCTGGGATTACAGGTATGGGCCACCATGTCAAGCCAATTTTTTTGTCTTTTTTAAGTAGAGACAGGGTTTCACTACGTTGGCCAGGCTGGTCCTCACCTCAGGTGATCCATTCGCCTCGGCCTCCCAAAATGCTGGGATTATAGGAGTGAGCCACCACACCTGGCCCCCAGTTAGTTTTGAGTACAGCCTCTTGCACATGACTGACTGCTTGTTTATATCCAGTGTGCTTTTCATTATCAGAAATCATCTTCTGCCCATCCTTAGATTTTTATTCTCTGCTTCCCTCAAAGGGTCATTTTCATGAGGGAAGGAGTGTTACTGTCTTCTGAGGGTTGTATCCCCAGTGCACCGAATAGTGCCTGGCACTTAAGGAGTTAATTACAGGTAAAAGTTATGATGCAGCTCACAGACGTTGAAAGGTATACAATGAAAAAGGGTGAGGAGGTGGGAGGGAGTTACTATATCAACTGCAGTAGGGAGACAAAAGTTATTATTATAGAAAAGTTCAGTTAATGGAGGTTTAAGCACCTTGTTTAAAGGTGTGATGTTTCTAAGGAAAAAAATCAGTAATCTAACAAAAACTTAGAGGAATTTGAGAAGAGGTAATGTCAGAAGCTGATAAGAAAGAATGGTATAAACATTACTTAGAGTTATACAAGGTAGTCATCAGGAATTACCCTGTGAGCGTTGCGTTGGTGTGGAGGGGGGGTGGCAAATTACTGCTTTCTATAATAGGTCTGTAGATATTTAATTTCTAGTCATAGGTACATATTGCTTTGATTTTTTTTTCTAATGGAGGAATTCAAACACATGGGAAGAAATCTTAGATAAATCTGTAAAGGACTAGGATGAGAGATTTCATTCATTAATTTTTGGGGAGCACGTGCATAAACAAGACATCTCTGTCTTATTCTTTCTTAGGTAGACACGCGTACTTACAGTCAGTTCCCTTTCCTCTTGTGAATCTTTTTTTTTTTTTTTTTTTTTTGAGTTGGAGTCTCGCTCTTTCACCCAGGCTGGAGTGCAGTGGCTGGATCTCAGCCCACTGCAATCTCTGCCTCCCAGGTTCAGGCGATTCTCCTGCCTCAGCCTCCCAAGTAGCTGGAACTACAGGCACATGCTACCCTGCCCAGGAATTTTTTGTATTTTTAGTAGAGGCAGGGTTTCACTGTGTTAGCCAGGCCGGTCTCGATCTCCTGATCTCGTGATCTGCCCACCTCGACCTCCCAAAGTGCTGGGATTACAGGCAAAACATTTGGAGCAAAGTATAGTCAAGGCATCTTTGTATAGTATTTAGTATTTTGGATTTGCATTGTTTTTGGGGGGGTGATTCTATACCAATTTTTCAAGCCCATAAGAAAGGAATTGTTTATAACAGGAGTCCAGAAGCCCTCACAGCAGAGGGAGTGTTCCCAGGCAGAAGAAATGTTTCCAGCAGGTGGAGTGGGGAGGGATTTCCTGAGGCAGACACCAATGTTGTCCCTAAGTGAATGGCCCTTGTGGTTGTGGATTTGAGGCCCCAGAATGTCAGGAGGCATGTGGTCCGTTCCCTACATCTGGGGGCAGCAGAGAAGGCCTGACTTTGTCTATTATGCAGGGAAATAACCCACCTGTGGTGAGAATGGGCCTTGCAGAGTCTGAGGGCAGTTCTTAGGGTCACCATCTTGATCGTCACCAGCTGTGCCCAGTTGGAAAGGCACCCTTCCAGCTTGTTCACTTGCAAGTGTGGGACTGTGGGGCATTTCCTGGCAAGGCTGTGGACAGTGATCTGACATCAGCCCAGGGCCTCAGAACAGCTGAGCTTCCAGCTCTGCAGCCTCTGCCTCCTTTTCCTCCAGGCGTGGCCCAACATGCCTTTGCTGTGTACAGAAGGACATCTTCCCTTTTAGGGAATTCTGCTTTCTGAGATGACTAGGTGTGGTGTTTGCACCCATGAGGTTAATATGTAGGTATAAGGTGTGGTTTCAAACATGGATTTGGGGTTAGGACCCATTAGAAATACCAATACATACCTGTGATTCCCTTCGGAAGAGTCTGCTATTTGGGGAGATACCAGCTTCCCCTAGAAGGTGCCCCTTGGTGATTATTATGGGTCAAGGCATGTTTTACACACTCATGGTATGGATGAGAGCTTTTCAGACCTGCCAAATGTTGAACATCATTTGTTTCTGAAGGAGAGCCTGTTCTCTTGGGGGTTGTGGTTCATGCACGTGGAATATTGTTTTCTGTTCAAGTAACCAAGAGTTAAGTCTGCAAATACAGGTCAGTGATTGGTGGAGCTGTCAGACATCCAGGTGTATCAGCTAGCTTATGCAGCATAACAAACCATCCCAGACTCTGTGACTTAATGCAACACCTATTTATCGAGCTCACAACTCTGTGGGACGGCATCATGTGGGCAGTTCTGTGATTTCACCAAGCTTGGCTTATCTCAGCTAAGATTGACTCATACCTCTGAAGTTGGCTGCTGGATGGGCAGGGGGTTTTCTGATATCAGCTGGGGCACCTTCCTTGTCTCTGCAGGGTCTCTCATCAATCCAACAGGCTAGCATGGGCTTGTTCTCATGGCGGGTGGTCTGACCAAGAGCAGTAAGAGGGCAAAGCCAATGAGCAAGCACTTTTCAAGTTTCTGCTTGCATCATGTTTGCTGCTGTCTCATTGGCTGGAACATGTCACATGGCCAAGCCTGGCGTCCACGGCAGACTCATTAAACAAAATCAGAGCCATTCCTGCAAGCCGTGCACAGCACCGTGAGACAGCTGATACCGAGCCCACTTTTCCCATCAAACATACCTCAGAGCAGGAAAAACAGCTCCTGTTATCCTAAAAGAGATCCTGACTCCTTTTTGCTGTTTCTCAACAACGTCGTGCCTGAACCTCTGATCCCTTTTGTAGGAATGGTGATAATAAAAGTAATGATCAGTGACACTGATAATGACAGCTAACCTTATCACATTCCAGACACTTCTAATTGCATACAAGGATTATTTCATTTAATTCTTAGAGCCACGAGAATGAAAAGGTACATATACCAACATTACATATATCTCAAAAACGTGTAGGTGGAGAATGATATTTACGGTATGAGAAATTTACATAAAATTCTAAAAGCAATATTATATATTGTGGATATTTACATTTGTAGTTTTTTTTTAAATAATGAAAATGATAAAAAAAAAAAAAAACTCAAGCAGCTACTTTCATAGGAGGATGGAAACTGGTAGAAATAAACACGCATGGGAGCTTCGATTATAACTGTGTGGAGGGGGTTGAGTTCTGACTGAGGTTTAACTAAGATTGGTAGCGGTATCTTCTCTTCTGTACTGTTTATGTCTAAAATATTTCAGAAACTAGAGGTTGCTTGACCCGCAAAAATATTTAAATATATTAAAAATCTACAGTAAAATCAATGGCTCAATGGAATAAGATTTTTAAAATCCAGAAATGAACCCAATTTTCTAATTAAAGGAGTGTCACTCAAAAGGGAGAAAGAAATGGAACATTTAATGCATAGCAAGGAGACAATTGGGCAACCATTTGGGGAGAAAGTAAACTTAGATCCATGGCTCACACTTTGCACTAAAGTCACTTGCAAATGGATCAAAGTTTTAAATATTTAAAATGAAAGTACAAAAAATGGTGGTGGTGCGGGGGAGCTCTTAGCCTCTGGGAATCATAGCTTTATAGAATGTGAGGTTTGGAAGTGACTTTATGGGTCACCTGTATGACAGGCGTGCATTACCACACCCAGCTAATTTTTGTATTTTTAGCAGAGATGGGGATTTGCCATGTTGGCCAGGCTGGTCTTGAACTCCTGGCCTCAAGTGATCCGCCCACCTCGGCCTCCCAGAGTGCTGGGATTACAGGCATACCATCTCTTTTATAGATGAGGAAACTGAAGAACAGGGGCAGAAGTGTATTTTTACCCATGTATTGAGTCCACTCAAATCAGCACTGGTGCTGGAGTTTCAACTAGATTCCCGGTTGTGGAGCAGGGTTTCCGTGCACTGGTGACCAGCTTGCCTGAATCCGATGAGACGTAACATCCATGCACACAAGTTACACGAAATGAGATGGGTTTATTTCTTACAGACAGGCAGCAAGGCACAGCAGAAGCCTGGGATTCATTGCCAGCCAGTCCCCCAGGCTCAGGAAATCTGCCCCGGGTGGATGGAGTCTCTCCATGTGTGTCCCACTTGCACCACAGCTGAGAGACCCCAAAAGACAGCCCAGTCTAGGTTATATACTTCAGGGGCAACACGATAGGCTGGGCTAAAACACCTAAGGATACTCTGTTTGCAGGGGAAAGAGGAACGGAGCCTGGGCTGTTAAAGCCAGTTCCTACGGATCTCCGGATGTTGCATTCCCAGCACATGCCGAGTTCATCCTGAGAACCATAAGCAAGAAAGCGGGTGGCTGGGTGGCGTGGTTCATGCCTATAATCTCAGCACTTTAGGAGGCCGGAGTGGGTGGATCACTTGAAGTCAGGAGTTCGAGACCAGCCTGGCCAACATGGCAAATCTCCATCTCTACTAAAAACACAAAACTTAGCTGGACGTGGTGAGATTACACATGTGTGATCTCAACTACTCGGGAGGCTGAGGCAGGAGAATCGCTTGAACCTGGGAGGTGGAGGTTGCGCAGTGAGCTGAGATCACACAATTGCACTCCAGTTTGGGTGACAGAGTAAGACTCTTTCTCAAAAAAAAAGGTAGAGCTTGTGGCAGGCGGGGTTGACCCAAGCCCACCTGGAGAACTGTCCTGCACAGATCACCAAAAGTAATATTCAGTGACCACCTGTGCACGAGGCACTGTGCCAGGACTTGACCTAGATTATCTTACCACGTTTTCTCACCAAGCATATGAGCTAGTTGCTGTCGTTATGCCCATTTGACAAATGAGGAAGTTGAGGCTGTGTGGAGTGGCGGAACTGTCGGCGCCGTGGCCCGTGTGCTCTGCTACGCTGTATTACCTGGAAGGGTGGTGCGGGTGTATCCCTGACTCTGGTGAGAGCGGGGAGGGCTGCAGCGGATCAGTGCCTCAAGGGTAAGTTGGAGCAGGACAAGGAATTTGGAACCCAGCTATGTGCAGGGGGAGTTTCCTCTCCTTCCACACAAAGCTGTCCGTGCATTTTCTATCCCAGATGAGCCAGCTGTGCCCATTCCACCTGCAGCAATGGCATTGGGGCCAAAACAGTTTGAAAGGGCTCTGGCTATGGGAAGTGGAGAACCTGCTGCCAGCCAGGCAGGGCCAGTGTGCAAACTGGAAAAAGCCTTCTCTTCCTCCAGTCATTGTTTTTTACAGTAGTTCTCCATCTTGGATTGATATGCAATATTTGTGCATATTTATGGGGTACATGTGATATTGCATGCATACCATGGATCATAATTGAAGCAGGGTAGTTAGGATAGCCATCACCTCTTCCCCAGGGATTTCTGAAGTCAAGATGGCATTGCACAGCCTGAACAATCACAGGCAGCCCTGGGGAAAAGCTGGACTGAGGCGGGACGGGGTGCTCCCTTCAGGTGAGTTGGGTGACAGTAGTCATGGCCAAAGGGTAAAGATGGAGTTGGGGGAAGGAGAGGAGGGGGTAGGGGCTCTGGCACTGGGCCATAAACAGTAGCATCTTGTTTAGGAACTGCAATTTCATAAACCAAGCTTCTTTTTATCATATTGCATACCAATAAAAAGTACAGGGATTTGGGAGGCTGAGGCAAGTGGATCGCTTGAGCCTAGGAATTTGAGACCAGCCTGGGCAACATGGTGAAACCCTGTCTCTGTTGGGAAAAGCAGCAAAGGAGAAAGGACATGCAGAGTGCCTACATAAATTGCTTTTGAGTAACATATAAACAAGGAACAACAAACTGTGGAATGCCACAGGAGGCCTCTGAGGAGGAAGGCCTCTCCATGCCTCATGTTCCGGTGGAGGGACCTCAGCTCTGTTACCATAAACATTGTGCTCAAGGACGTAAAGCCCCTTCGTAGCACTATGACGTAGCCAGACTTGTAGGCTCCTTGTAAGGCCCACATTCCACCAGCTGCACATAGATAATAGGCTAAAGATAACCACATGTTCTTGTTTTGTGAAACTCCCAAACCGCCACTGTTATCAGTCCTTAGAATGACACACTAGTTCCGGCTCACTGGTTCACTTCCGGCTCACTGATTGACTCCACCATCACCCCACCCCTATCCTATAGATCAAAGTGATTGTAATCAGTAAACAGTGTGGATGACCAGAGTTTGGGGGCTTCACTGTCTCCTCCAAAGTAATAAACTGATGGCCCCTGGTCCCACTTTCTCTCTTAATCTGTCTTTTTCTCATTCCTTTGTCCCATCGAACTCGGGGTACCCACGGGTGATGTACGGCTGGTTGCCTACACATTCTGGCACCCAACGTGTGGGGCTCATGGCTCCCTACATGTCTCTACTAAAAAACACAAAATTAGCTGGGTGTGGTGGCGCAAGCCTGTAATCCCAGCTACTTGGGAGGCTGAGGCAGGAGAATCACTTGTACTGGGGAGGCGGAGGTTGCAGTGAGCCAGGATTGCGCCACTGCACTCCAGCCTGGGTGAAACAGCAAGACTTGGTCTCAAAAAATAAATAAATAAACGAATGAATTAATTAATTAAAAGTACAAGGGATGGCTATCCACAGCTGCAGGAATGAATCTCAAAAAATGGTGCTGAAGAAAGAAACCCAGACACAAAAGGTAATATATGAGTCCATTTATATAAAGCACTAGAACATCAGGCAAACTCAGTTTATGGCAATAACAGGGTGGTGTTTACCTGGGGAGGTGGCGGGGAGGGAGGTAGGTGGAATTACTGATAAGCCAGGGTATGTGGGAACTATCGGGTGATAGAAATATTCCATTATGATTTGGGTCATGGCTACAGAGATGGAGATGTGAAAATTTATCAGTTAAAAACATCAAGCAAACAAAAAAAAGCAGCCCTTCTAAATCCATGTCCAGCATGGATGCAACACGCAAGAAATCAGGCAAATCCTATGCCGCTTCCTCCCAGGCGAGCTCCGCTGCATGTACAGGTGCCACGCTCCGTGCTACACACCCCCCCACCGCAGATGCCAGCGTGTGCTCCCGACAGCAGCCCGCCACGCTGAGGCCACAGTGTAGGTTTGGAGTTGGGCAGCAGAGGGTACGGCACAGGGTGAATGCGTTCCCCTAAGCGTGTGGCATGGCTGGGGCTGCCAGCACTGGTTTCGGCGGGCAGAGACTCTCCTATGCTGCTCCAGGACTCAGGTGGGAGCCCACACATCTTTACCTCTGCCACTCCTGTGAGTTAGTATGTTTGCCCTGTTGTCCTTAGATGTGGCATCTTTTTTTGCAGTGCCCAACCTAGACACATGTGCATTCATGTCTTGCCCATTAGACTGCCCCGGGCAAACCACATGGCTTCACAGGGTTTTCCTACACTTCTCAGCTGGTACAGGGAGCAGCGCTGTGGTGGTTTGAATTCAGCATCTCGAGTTGGCAACAAATGTGCAGAAGCACCCGAAGTCACAGGCAACCATTGATGGGGTCCTGGACTTGGGCGCCACCTTCTGACCCCCACCTGGGACTCACTTTGTAACCCATGGGATTCAAGGTCTCTGGAGATCCAAGCATGTGGCTTGTTCCTGTAATCCCAGCATTTTGAGTGACCAAGGCAGGAGAATCGCTTGATCCCAGGTGTTTGAGACAAGTCTGGGCAACATTGCAAGACCCCATCTCTTAAAAAAAAAACTAGCTGGGCATAGTGGCATGTGCCTGTAGCCCCAGCTACTCAGGAGGCTGAGGCATCACTGGAGCCCGGGAGTTGAAGGCTGCAGTGAGCCGTGATTGCACCAGTGCACTCCAGCCTGAGCGACTGAGTGAACCCCCGTCTCTAAGGAAAAAAAAGATCTGGGGGTTGTGGGGTGTGTCCTGCAAAACTCAAGGCAAGTTCCAGGTGATCCTGAAGTGGGAGAATGTCCCATTGGTGGCCCTCGGGAGCCTGCTGGTGCAGCCCGTTCCCCTGGGAGCTGGGCTGATCCTGTTACTTTAACCCAGTGGTTCTCAACCCTCATGGTTTGTCCTCTAGGGCACATCGGGCAATCTCTGGGGACATTTTTGTTTGTTGGGCCTGGTGGGGGTGCTACCGATACTGAGTGGAAGCCAGGGACTCCGCTAAACGTCCCGGAACGCACAGAGCAACCTCTTTCTCCAGCGCCTCTGCCCTCACCAAACAGGATGAGACCCTTCCGGTGTCAATGGTGCCTCCGCTGAGAGGCCCTGCTTTGGCCGATGAAGCGTGGTGGGGTGATGCTCTGTGGGTTTGGGGCTCAGCCTTTGAGACGCCATACCTTCTGCTTCATCCTCAGACCTCAGCCACCCTCAGGTTAGTTTCCTGGGGCTGCCATAACAAGTTACCATGAACTGGACGGCTTAAGGCAACCGAAATGTGTTCTGTCTCTGTTCTTGAGGCTGGAAGGCCAAAATCAAGGTGTTGGCAGGGCTGGGGCCTTCTGGAGGCCATGGGGGAAAATTGGTTCCATGCCAGTGTCTTGGTTCCTGGCAGTCCTTGGCATTTCATGGCTGGTGTTAGCATAACTCTAGTCTTCCTCTGCCTTCACATGGCCTTCATCTGTGTGTATCTATTTGTCTTCCACTCTCCTTAGAAGGACATCAGACATTGGATTTAGGGCCTAGCCTAACCCAGTATGACCTCATCTCAACTAGTGACATCTGCAAAGGCTGTTTTCATCTTTGCAGATGTAGCTAGTTCAGATGAGGCCGTATACAACCATATATAAGGTTGTATTTTGAGGTTCTGGGCAGACATGAATTTTGGGGTATGCTATTCAGCCTACTAGACCATGTAAGAAGTCCAGCTGGCCATGGTGGCTCACGTCTGTAATGCCAGCATCTTGTGAGGCCGAGGGTGGGTGAATCACTTGAACCCAGGAGTTCAAGACCAACCTGGGCAACATAGTGAGACTCATTCTCTACAACAAGTAGAAAAATTAGCCAGACATAGTGGCATGCACCTGTAGTCCCAGCTACTCAGGAGGTTGAGATGGGAGGATCACCGGAACCCGGGGAGCTCGAGGCTGCAGTGAGCTGTGATCATACTG
The DNA here is from genome assembly GCF_030222135.1 of Aotus nancymaae. Lineage (NCBI taxonomy): Eukaryota > Metazoa > Chordata > Mammalia > Primates > Aotidae > Aotus > Aotus nancymaae. The sequence goes on along the minus strand of NW_026988442.1, from coordinate 23,696,522 downwards.
GTGCACGCTAGCCTGGGTGGCAGGGTGAGACCCTATCTCAAAAAAAAAAAAAAAAAGGCCCAATGCCTCTAAGTCCACCACGTGATGAGGAAGCCCAAGCTAGCTCCATGGACAGGTCGCACGGACGGAGGAAGAAGAGAGACGCCCAGCCAACCCCAGATGTTTCAGCCCTCCCAGTTGAGCTCTGGATATGGAGAGAAGCTGTCTTTGATGCTCCAGCTCCAGTGTCCTGTCGCCCTAGCCAACCAGGCGGGGCCGGAGAGCCATCTAGTCAACCCACAGGTTCGTGAGGTAGAATGAAGAATCATTTTAATCCATAAGCTTGGGATGCTTCATTACGCAGCAATTGATAACTGACCTGAGGCCTGGGCTGAGCTGCCATTGACACTACCGTCCTCGCTCTCACAGGGCTCTGCAGCCTCACACCTGAGCACGAAACTCAAGTCTGGACTGAAGAGGCCCTGCCTTCTCCCTCCTACCTCCCCTGGCCACGTTCCTCCACCTGGCACTCATGTGAGGGACTGAATGAGCATCTTGCTGAGGGCCTCCTTAGAGGGAGCTGGGATGCGTGGCCCCGCAGAAGTTCTTTGGCCTCAGAAGCCTGCAAGAGGAGCTGGGGCGGAAGTGAGACGATGGGTCTGCAGTACCCAGCACAGGCCCCAGAAGGCAGGCAGCCAGCCGGGGAACTTCTCAAATGTCAGCCTTTGCTTCTGGTCAGCACCCAGCCTGTTTCCGGGAACCATTGTGGTTCCTGGAAGCCCAGCTAATGAGTCACATGGTATTCGCCTGGAAAGGAGGTCAGTTGGTAGGTAGTGCTGGCTCACCAGATGAGTAGTTAAAATTAGTTGGCCAGATTATACATGCACTTGGGAAAACGGTTTGGCAGGTTTTTCTTTGAAGTTAAACATATACCTACCCTATGATCAAGCACTCCCACTCCCACGTATTTACCCAAAATAGATGAAAACATATGTCCCAAAAGACTTGTACAAGAATGTTCATAGCAGATTTAGGCATAATTGCCAGAACCTAGAAACAACACACATGACTCCTAACAGAAAAACAAACTGTGCCTGATCGCTTACAATGGAATCTACTCACAGACAAAAAGGAAGAAATTAAAGTCATGCAGGGAACAGCATGGATGAATTTAAAAGCCGTAATGTTAAGTGAAAGAAGCAGACACATTGATATGTACATACCCAGTGCATCCGCGTGTATGAAATTCTAGAAAAGGCAAAACCTCGCTGTAGTGACAGAAATCAGAACAATGGCTGCCCAGAGCAGTTGGGGCAGGGGTTGGCGGGAAAGGGGTGTGGGGGATTTCTAGGGAGACAGGAATGTTCTGTAGTATGATTGGGACGTATGTATGTGTGCCAAACCTCATCAATCTGGCCAGGTGTTGTGGCACATGCCTGGAATCCCAGCACTTTGGGAGGCCAAGGTGGACTGATCACCTGAGGTCAGGAGTTCGAGACTAGCCTGGCCAACATGGCAAAACCCCATGTCTACTTAGCCGGGTGTGGTGGCAAGCACCTGTAATCCCAGCGGAAGGCTGAGACAGGAGAATCCCTTGACCCCAGGAGGGGGAGGTTGCAGTGAGCTGAGATTGTGTGACTGCATTCCAGTCTGGGCGACAGAGCAAGATGCAGGCTCCATTTCAAAAACAAAAAAACAAAACTGCATCAATCTGTATACTAAAATGTGGGCATTTTAAAGGATGTAAATTATACCTCAATTTTAAGTTTAAAATGAAAAAAAAAAATTAAGGTCTCAAAAGCAAAGATGAGTCAGGTCCTAGCTTTCCCAAGCCAAATGACTGTCCATTTGTCAATTTTGACCAGTCACATATTTGGCCAGTGACATTTGTCAGGGTGGGTCAGAGTGTTAGTTCGAGAATTTATGCTCATCTCATGCGTGATGAACCTGACAGTGGGGTGATGAGTTGGATGTCAGTCAGTCAGCAGTTGGCCTCTTGGATTTGGAGGCGGGAGGAATGGCTCATCACTGGGTAACTGCACCGTGGTGAAGGGTCAGGCGTTGGTCTGCTGGTTCCCACCCAGACTCCATTGCTGTCTAGCTCTGTGACCTTGGGCAAGTCACTCAGCCCTCTGAGCCTCAGTTTCCTCATCTGTGAAATGTGGACAAGCATTGCATCTATCCCATGGGGTTGGTGAGATGATGAAGGGAGCCAATGGGTCTGCAGTGCCCAGCACAGGCCCCAGCACGTGTGCTCTGGCAGCGTCCTCTGTTACTCCTGCTTTTATTTCTCCGTCTGGCAGCAGGAGAGGATTGAGCGGAGGCCCCCTTCCTGTGTTTCTAGGCAGATGCTGCTGCTGTTTGCTGGAAGAAGAGCTCAGGACCTTGGGAGGAGGAGCAGGGCTGAGCAGGCCTGGGCATGGGGCGCTTCCCCAGAGGGCCATGGGAGAGGGGCCCCTGCAGTCTCAGGTCAGGCCTGGCCTCTGGTGCTCCAACTCCTGGGGACAACTCAGCCAGCTTGAAGGTGGGGTCTTCCATCCCGGGCAGGCAGGAAGCCAGCCATGCAGGCCAGCAATGGCAAGTGGGCAGAAGGGTGTGACTGGGGCAGGGACCCAAAGGGAGGTAATGACAGCACAAAGTGTCCCCCAGGCCCCTCCTGTCAGAGAGGGGAGCAGCTGAGAAACTCGTCCTCACCTGAGTATTTGGGACAGTTAGCCTTCCAGGGGAACTTGCAGTTTAAAAGAGAAGTCTGAATAGAGCAATGCAAAACTCAAAGGAATACTTTGTTCAGGTGAGTTTCAGGTGTCTATAGCAGATCTTTTTCAGGTCAGGGGCTCCAGTCCGGAGTAACCCCTTCCCATCGCCACTCAATAAAAGAAAAAATATGCTGGGTGCCATGGCTCACGCCTGTAATCCCAGCACTTTGGGAGGCCGAGGTGGGCAGATCACCTGAGGTCGGGAGTTCGAGACGGGCAGATCACCTGAGGTCGGGAGTTCGAGACCAGCCTGACCAACATGGTGAAACCCTGCCTGTACTAAAAATACAAAATTAGCCAGGCATGGGGGCATGTGCCTGTAATCCCAGCTACTCGGGAGGCTGAGACAGGAGAATCACTTGAATCCAGGAGGCGGAGGTTGCGATGAGCTGAGATCCCACCATTGCACTCCAGCCTGGGAAACAGGAGCAAATTCCGTCTCAAATAAATAAATAAATAAAAAACAACAGGGGACCCACCTGTTTCACCTTCTCACAGGAGAGAAGGGCGTTGGCAGTGTGGCGCGGGGCTGTTCTGAGTTCTGACATCACGCTAGGATCGTCTTAGGCTCACAGCGCTTATTAAGAGCTTTCCTGCATACTAAGTGATACTATATTGCCTCATTAAGTTGTCAGAGCCACTCTGTGGGGTTGTAGGTGTAGGGGAGTTAAACAAGGAGGCTAAGCATGGAGGTGAATGACCTGTGTCACCTACTTACAGATGACAGGACTGGATTCAAACCCATCGTCTGACCCTAAAGCCCACTCGGCTGCTAGTCATTCTGTTAGGCCGGCTACACTTCTCTGCAGTTCCTAATTATGACCACCAGGTGGTGCCACTACTCCACACATGAGTACTCTCCACACTTCTCCAGATGAGGCTTAGATCACTGCTTTCTGATTTACCACAATAATATTAGTAGCTACTATTAATTTAGCACTTGCTATGTGCCAGGCCTGCACTAAGCACTACATGCTTTATTTCATATATTTCTCACAGGGCTGTGAGATTTGAGACCAGACCGTGCTTCACAGAAGCACAGACAGTGCAGTTCGAAACCAGGTCTGTCTTCAAAGCCCGTCCTCTTAACCATATCCTCAGTGGAGGTCACAAACTAGACACTCGGAAGCTGCATTTGGTTGGCAGACTCGGTTTTGTTGGTTGGTTCGTGTTGGGTTGGTTTGTTGTTGTTTTTGGCTGGCATGGTGTCCGACACACATTGAATTTAAATGCTTTTTGCAGGACAGTCGCTCTCCACTTAGCCCCAGTCCCCACCATTCCCTCTCATCCCTCCGTCTGCTTCCTTTGCTTATGTTATGTGCCTTTGCTTATGTTAGAGCAATGTATAACATACACATTGGAATTTGCAGCTACCTCTGTGGTCATGAGTTTGTCGACTCCCTTTATGCTAATAATATATCGTGGATGGGAGTCAAAGGATTCTAGGGAAGCTTGGAGTTTTTAGGAAGACACACAGGAAAGGTGACAAATGGTGTGGCCTAGAGTCATTGTGGAGATGTGGGAGGGAGCCCCGTCCGTCAGTGTCTGCCCCGGACTTATCAGTAAATGTCCCTTGTGCTCTGTCAGCACAGCGTGCATGGCACCTGCAGAGACGTGTGGGTTTCCTGGGCTGGACAGCGGTGCACTGGAGGTGAGCATGCCGCATTTCAACTTCGCAGTGCCCTCCCTGAAGAGTGACCTGGTTACTGTGCACCCACACGGAATCCTTCCCGATTTGCACCTGTTTCCTTTCACCCGGCCTGGGAACCAGTGGTTGGACTTAACCAGCATTGATCGAGTGCCCCATCTATCAGGGACAGAAGTGTGCTCCCCCAGACTCACACGTTGAAGTTCTAACCCCCAGTGCCTCAGAATACAACTGTACTTGGAAATAAGGCCTTTACAAAGGTGATTGAGTTAAAAATGAAGCCATTAGGGTGGGCCCTGATTCAGTCTACCAGGTGTCCTCATAAGAAGAAGAGACTCGGACATGCAGGGAGACCCCAGGGGTGTAGAGGCACAGAGAGACGACGATGTGAGGACACAGAGAAGGTGGCCATCTAGAGAGGCCACAGAAGAAACAACACCTGCTGGCACCTTGATCTTGGACTCTTAGTCTCCAGAACTGTGAGAAAATTAATTTCTGGGTTTTTTGTTTGTTTGTGTTTTGTTTGAGATGGAGTCTTGATCTGTCACCCAGGCTGGAGTGCAGTGGTGTGATCTTGGCTCACTGCAACCTTCACCTCCCAGGTTTAAGTGATTCTCCTGCCTCAGCCTCCTGAGTAGCTGGGATTACAGGCATGCGTCACCACACCCAGCTAATTTTTGTATTTTTAGTATAGATGGGGTTTCCCCATGTTGGTCAGGTTGGTCTCAAACTCCTGACCTTGTGATCTGCCTGCCTTGGCCTCCCAAAGTGCTGGGATTATAGGCATGAGCCACTGCGCCCAGCCAATTTCTGTTGTTTAAGCCATTTCTGTTGTTATGGCAGCCTGAGCTGACTAATACACTGTCCATCAAATGTGGGCTGGGCAGGGCTTAGACAGGACTGGCTGAGCTGAAAATGTAAGTCTGTGGTCAACAGCCAGCCTCACAGGGCACATGCCTGTGATCCCAGCATTTTGGGAGGCTGAGGCAGGAGGATCACTTGAGTTCCAGAGTTCGAGATCAGCCTGGACAACATAGGGAGACCCCGTATCTACAAAAATTAGCCAGGTGTGGTGACACGTGTCTGTAGTATCAGCTACTCAGGAGGCTGAGGTGGGAGGATCACTCAAGCCCAGGAGGTTGAGGCTGCAGTGAGCAGAGATTGCATCACTGGACTCCAGCCTGAGCAACAGAGTAAGAACCTGTCTGAAATTAAAGAAAAAAAACAAAAAGCCTGCCTGACAGGGGAAGATGAAGGAGCTTGGAGACCACCCTCCTACGCCCTGCTCCCCTGTGTGAAACCCATGCGTGGTGGAATTAATGAATGTGCTTCGCTTGTTAGCTTGTTATGCTCTTACTCTTAGCGATGAGAACCACTTCTTCATATATGAGAGCTTAAAGAAGCCAAATTCTTGGTTTCTAAGTTCAAAAAGACGGTCTAGGAGTAAGACAGAGGAAGCTGAAGGGGAGATGCCATCTGGCTCTCTTCAGATTGGAAGGGTCCATCTACCACCAGCAAAGTGAGGAAAGACCCACCTAAATGGACATCCCTGTGAGATTTCAAGACATGGTGAATGAAGAGAAAATCTAAAAGTTACCAGAGAAGGGGGCAAAAAGTAAGCCACATACAAAGAAATGGGAAGCAGAATAACATTCAACACACAACAGCAAGGCTGGAAACGAGAAGGCAAAGAAGCAGCGACTTCGAAATTCAGAAAGTTATTTTCAGCCTGGATGTCTTTACCCAGTCAAACCATCAATCAAGTGTGAGGGCAAAATGAAAACACTGGGAGAGCTGCACCTTTATTTCTCATCTATCCTTTCTTTGAAAGTGCCTGGAAGATGCGTTCCACCGCCACAAAGCAGCAAAGTAGGAAGGAGGAATGGATGGAATCCGGTAAAGAGAAGACCTGCCATAGAGAAAAGCAAAGAAATTTGCTAAATAATAAAAGGAAGTGTCTGGCGATGACTGGAATCTGCCTGAGAAAGAGATTAAATTGGAGAACAAAGTGTCTGACCATAATCAGAAGGGGTTTACAGCTCTGAGCTTTGGGGGGAAATGAGTGATGGAGAGAGGAAAATGAAGCATATGAAAAACAAAAATGAAAAATTATTCAAGGAAAAAAATAAAGTACGCAGCTTGATCCATCAGCAAACATGAGTTAGAGAACAGGAATTATGTAGCCTGGAATTTCGCTTCACCACAATTATCGTGTAGTTCCCTGGGAGGACCTGGAGGGGGAAGCAAGACGGAGGAGGAGCACTAAATCCTTTTTCCCCCCCAAAAAGACGTGAATATAAGGCATTTAAAAATCTATAAATCAAGAAAGAGCAGTGTGCGCATATTCATTTGTTAAATAATGAAAAGTTGAGAGTATTTACCCCCAAGTGGTGAGGGTTGGAGATTGGAAGGAGGGAAGGGCAGAGGATACCCTGATTATTTCATTATAAGCTTCATGGTCCGGTTTGACTTTTTTTTTTTTCTCTCTGAGATGGAGTCTTGCTCTGTCACCCAGGCTGGAGTGCAGTAGCGTGATCTCGGCTCACTGCAACCTGTACCTCCTGGATTCAAGCAATTCTCCTGCCTCAGCCTTCTGAATAGCTGGGACTACAGGTACACGCCACCATGCTCAGCTAATTTTTTGTATTTTAGTAGAGATGGAGTTTCACCATGTTGCCCAGGCTGGTCGCGTACTCCTGAGCTCAAGTGATCCGCCTGCCTTAGCCTCCCAAAAGTGCTGGGATTACAGGCGTGAGCCACCATGCCTTGCCCAATTTCACTTTTTAAGCCAGGAATATGTAGTCAGCCCTCCATATCCATGGGTTCTGAATGATGGATTCAACCAACCACAGATCAAACACATTTTTAAAAAACAATAGTAAAAAAATATATAAATAAAACCAAAACAGTTTAACAACTATTTACATAGCAGTTATATTGGATGAGGTGTTATCAGTAATCTAGAGATGATTTCCAGTATACAGGAAGATATGCATCAATTATTTGCGAATTCTACGCCATTTTGTATAGGAGACTTGAGCATCTGTGGATTTTGGTGTCTGTGGAAGGTCCTGGAACCAATCCCCTGTAGATGTCAAGGGTGGGTGATATTATTACAGTTTTCAAGTTGAAGTCAAGGACCTTGAAAACTAGCACTCTTACATCCACGTAGATGTTACTTGCTCTTAACATCATGAAAGGCCTGTGTCGGGCACTGCCAGCATGAATTTTACACTGCCAGGTCCGAGTCCCCTTTTCTTGTTCCCCTAGAGCCCTTTCTAATCCTGAGGGCATCTTAGTCCAGCAAGCGCTACTGTGACGGGGTTTGGATTCCAGGGCAGGCTTAGCTTGCTCCCTGGTGGGCTGTGTTCTTCCAGGCCCTTGGTCTCTCACTCACCCAAGAATGGGAGGGAGGACCCCACTGGACGAGGTGTGCTTTTAAGTAAGTAAACATCGGACCCCAAAGAGTTTTGCAGAAGTGATTTATTTAGACAGGAAAAGGAGAAAGAGAAAGAGCTTCCACGAGGCCGTGGAAGGGGATCCAGATATGGAGTCCACACCAAGGTGGGGGAAGGGGACTTTTAACCTGGGAGGAATTCCCACCCCCTTTAAGTTTCCCGGCCTATGAAAGGAGTTCCCTTAAACTTCCACTGGAGTGATCGATCTTTGATTATTTCCAGCACGCTAAAGTTTAAACAAAGACCTCTAAGTCCCTGAATCAGGGAGGCGGGGAGCTATGGCGCTGGGAAGTTCTTGCCTTTGAAACTTCGACCCCTTGTGGACCCAGGAAGAGAATACATTCCCTTACTACCATAACAAAATATCACAGACCGGGTGGCTCAAGCAACAGAAATTGATTTTCTTGCAGTTCTGTAGACTGGAAAGTTCGTGATCAAGGCGCCAGCATGGCTGGTTTCTGATGTGGGCCCTTCCTGGCTTGGAGATGGCTGCCTTCTCTCTGTGTCCTCACATGGCAGACGGGAGGGGGTTCTGGTATCTCTCTCTCTCTCTTTTTTTTTTTTTTTTTAGTTTGTGACAGAGTCTTGCTCTGTCACCCATAATGGAGTGCAGTAGTACAATCTTGGCTCACTGTAACCTCTGCCTCCCAGGTTCAAGCCAGTTCTCCTGCCTCAGCCTCCCAAGTAGCTGGGGTTACAGGCACATGCCACTATACCTGGCTGATTTTTGTATCAGGGTTTCACCATGTTGGCCAGGCTGATCTCAAACTCTTGACCTCAGGTGATCCACCCATCTCAGCCTCCCAAAGTGCTGGGATTACAGGTGTGAGCCACCACTCCCGGCCCTGGTGTCTCTTCTTATAAGGACACTGATCCCATCATGAGGATTCTGCCCTCATGACCTATTCTCAACCTAATCACCTACCAAAGGCCCCCATCTCCAAATGAGAATCTGAGTTGTTATGAGCCGGACCCCTACAGATATGCCGTGATTTGCAATCCCAACAAGATTTCTCTGGGAATGGTAACGGTATTCCCACTTCCCGGGTAAGGAAAGCAAGACCTAGAGAAAGATAAGCAAACACCATTTCTTATGTTAAATTGTCCCAGGCAATTCACACATACTGTCTCATTTAACCGGTAGGCTGAGCCATAGCTATTACCACTACAGTTTTGCATAGGAGGAAACCAGATCTCCAAGTGGAAATTCTTCCAGGTGTCACAGCCAGAAAGGGTAGGGTTGGTCCTAGAACCCCAAGGCTGTTGCCATCCTCAGTCTGATTTTTGCCAGATGCTGTGCAACCTCCATTGTGCCTGAAGTCTCTCTGGTCCTGCTGGTATTCACACTCTGAGCCAAGCTCTCTCTCTTCAAACTGTATCCACTCCCCAATGTCACCATCTTTTTCCTTCATTCAAAGGACAGCGACAGCTCATCTGGTCCACTTTGCCAGGATAAGGCCATTTTGCAGAAATAAATGTGTCTAATAATTCATGCATGTCCCCTTATACATGTTGAAACCAAGGAAAAAGTAATAAGGCTGCTAGGTGATGCCTGCAGGGGCAGCCGGTGTGCACCGAATGTCCCCAGACCACCACGTTTGAGTTCGTGTATTTCCTTCCCTTACCCAGAATTGCTTCTCTTGGCTTTTGGTGTGCCGGCCTGTAGCAGACAGTTTTTTGCTGACTTCCCTTGTATGCTAAAGGCTGGAAGATAAAGTTGCTGGGGTTGTGTGTAAAGGGATGATCTCGGCGCTTTTTGTAAGTCAAATCTCAGGGCTTTAGCGCCTGAGATCTCTCCGTCTTGGAGTTTTGCTTCCTACGTGCAAGTGGAAGAAATTTGGAAAAAGAGAGATGTGGGGTCTGATGTCATTTTAATTCTCAGCTTCATACAAATTATGTGACCTCCAACAAGTACCTTGGCCTCTCTGGGCAACGCATTTCTGCCCTGAAAATGTGTTATGATATATATACACAAAAGCATCGCTGTGAGTTCCACAAACTTGCATCTTTCCTTCAGGGCACGTTTCCTCTAGGACAGTGGTCCCCAACCTTTTTGGCACCAGTGACTAGTTTCGTGTAAGGCAACTTTCCCACGGTGGACAGGAGGCGGGGAGATGGTTTCAGGATGAAACTGTTGCACCTCAGGCCATCAGGCATTAGTTAGATTCTTTTTTTTTTTTTTTTTGAGATGGAATTTCACTCTTGTTGCCCAGGCTGGAATCCAATGGCGTGATCTCAGCTCACCACAACCTCCGCCTCCCGGTTTCAAGCGATTCTCCTGCCTCAGCCTACCAAGCAGCTGGGATTACAGGTGCCTGCCACCACACCCAGCAAATTTCTGTATTTTTGGTAGAGACAGTGTTTCACCATGTTGGCCAGGCTGGTCTTGAACTCCTGACCTCAAGTGATCTGCCCACTTCGGCCTCCCAAAGTGCTGGGATTATAGGCGTGAGCCACCGCGCCGGCCAGTTAGATTCTTATAAGGAGCGTGCAGCCTGCATCCCTCACATATGCAGTTCACAATGGGGTTCACCCTCCTATGAGAATCTAATGCCACTGTTGTTCTGACAGGAGGTGGAGCTCAAGTGGTAATGCTCGCTCACCTACCACTCACCTCCTGCTGTGTGGCCCGGTTCCTAACAGGCCATGGACTGGCGCAGGGGTTGGGGACCCCTTCTCTGGGATGATTGCATTTCCCGTCCCTGCTGACTAGTTGTGGCCATCAGGAAATGGGAAGCAGTGACAGGCGCCACTTTGTTCCCCCTTCTGCAGGACCCCGGCTCACTCACCATTGGCTGGTTATAGAGGATCCAGGGGAGGACTCCGAGGGTGGAGGGGGTGGCAGAGCCACTAGAGAGAAGAACCCCAAATGTTCTTGGTGACTTGGAGGAGGCTTGGAGGAATCAACTCTGTTGGGTTAAGCTGCTGAGATGGGAGTTGTTCCTGCAGCATCGCCTAGCACATCCTGAATAGCACACGACGCAAGAAACTTGACCTTCCAGTGTAGAGATTATATATTCTTCTAGTAATATATAACATATAATGTTGATGGCCAGGCACGGTGGCTCATGCCTGTAATCCTAGCACTTTGGGAGGCTGAGTCAGGCAGATTGCCTGAGCTCAGGAGTTCAAGATCAGCCTAGGCAACATGGTGAAACCCCGTCTCTGCTAAAATACAAAATAAATTAGCCGGGTGTCATGGCATGTGCCTGTAATCCCAGCTACTTGGGAGCCTGAGGCAGGAGAATTGCTTGAACCCAGGAGGTGGAGGTTTCAGTGAGCCGAGATCATACCACTACACTCCAGCCTGGGTGACAGATCGAGACGCTGTCACTACTAAAAAAAAAAAAAAAAGATGGATGGATGGATGGATAATACTGTTTTAAGGACTTTACCTATATTAACTCACTGTTACTTAGAACAGAGCTTTGAAGAGAAGACTATTATCTCCAAGTTAGACCTGAGGAAACAGAAGTTAAGAAACTTGCCTGAGTTCATACAACTCGTAAGCAGCCAAGCGAAAATTCTCCCAGGCAGGCTGTGACCCAGCCCTCAACTTAACCACCACGCCACACTGCCTCTCACTCTCGAAATGACTGCCCTTCGGCGTTTAGTGGGTTTGGGGTTATTGGTCCTGGGTAATTTGGGAAGCAGAGCTGGTTAATAACTGATGGGTTGAGCAATGTTTTAAACTCCTGAATCTGTAACCGCATATCAGATCTTTTTTGCATGGGAGTTCTTTCAAACTTTCAATAACAGACAATTCCGTGCTAACTGATGTGTGCATATGCATGTGCTGTACAGCAGTATGAACAGTCATGGGGTTTGTATGTGTCCATGCATGTGTCTGCATGAGATGGGCATGGATGTGTAAGATGCACCTGAATAGTGGATGGGGAATATGCAGGACATTTGCATGCATTTGGTATGTGTCTACATGTGTGTGGTGGGCTTGCATATATGTGGCATGCATGCGATGTGTGTATGCACATTTGTGTGTGGTGTGTCATTGCATATTGTGTACATGTGGCATGCATGTGTGCATGGCCATGGTGTACATGTGGTATGTGGTGTGTGTCCATGTGCTATGCATGAGTGCATGTGTGTGTGATGTAGGTCTGTGTAACGCGCTGAGTTTGTGTGTTCTGTGTGTGCATGCATCTATGTGTTTTGGGTGCTGTGTATGTGTGTGTCTTACCCACATGCATGCCAGCTACACATATGCACACCACATAACATGCCTATGCACTTGCCAAGCACACCATGCACAGATATGCATACGATGTACAGAGATGCACAGACATGCACAGCACAGGGATGCATCATACATGCTACATGCACATCATATGGACACACCTCACCCTTACACCCTTACATGCAAAACACACAAGACCACACTGCACACTCATACTACCTCCGCACGCATGCTATCCACACAGGTGGCACCCTACCCCATCATGCTGGGAGTCAGAGCTGGCCTGCACCCCAGGAGATGGCTGCAGAACGCGAATGTTTGGGAATAAGCACCATTTGTGAGGTTCACCTTCCATCTGAGCACAGCCACACTGTTTCCGATTCAAAAAGATCCTCATGCAGCCATGCGGACTCTGCCTCAACTTTCTTCAGGGAGAATTCTCCGAAATTCTTGATGAGATTCACAATTGCAGAGTCATAGCCTCTGGGATCTGAGCTCAGGAAAGTGTGGTACATGGCAGTGCGTGCCAGTCCTGATCATTTGTCAGGGCACAGATCGGATGTCGCCTCACCTAGGAAGCCTTTGATCCTAGCTGGACAGGGTGCCCCTGGTCCACATTCCCCTGGCTCCCCTTTTTCCACTGGTCACATGGCATTCATAATTTTATACTTTTATGGTTTATAATATAAAGTGGCTAATATTTAATTATAATGTTATGTTTTCCATCTCTGTCTCCCCAAGTGGACCTTAACTCCAGGAAGGCAGACTGTGCCCCATCCTGCTGGCATCCCTGGTGCTCAGCAAAGGGTGTGACAGAGAGGAACTGTTCTGTTTGTATTCTTGCTGAATGAACACACTGAATTTTAGCATCGCGGACTCTGAAAATTAATCTGTGCCTTGTTGCCCACCTTCCAATCCAATGTAAACAGGTATATGTGTCCCTCCAGGGAGGAATTACTACTGGGCAATTTTGGGACCAGCCACGCCTGCCTTCTGGGGTGGGGGGCGGTCTCAACCTCGGCCCAGGGCGTGCCTCCTGCCTTCTGGGGTGGGAGCTGGTCTCAGCCTCGGCCCAGGGTGTGCCTCCTGCCTTCTGGGGTGGGGGGCGGTCTCAGCCTCGGCCCAGGGTGTGCCTCCTGCCTTCTGGGGTGGGGGACGGTCTCAGCCTCGGCCCAGGGTGTGCCTCCTGCTTGGACCAAGATGCGTTTGTAGGGGGAGGTGTGAGATGGAGAAATCAGAGGAAGGCGCTTGGCCCTGGGAAGGGTGAGTGGGGTTGGTCCCTGGGCCAGCTCTGTGGGCAGTGGGGACAGGCTGCAGGCAGGAGTTAGGGGTGTTCACAACGTCAGGGTCACTGCTGTAGGGTCCGGCAATAACTTGAAACCTCAAGGTGTGAGGGGCCCTGGCCATAGACTGGCCCTAGCAGGTGGAGGATGCTGCAGGAAGGGCCTGGCCCATGACAAGGCTGGGGGACCCGGGGCCAGCCGCTTTGGGAGCACAGGGATGGGGGATGGGAGAGCCCATGACAGAAACCCCGGTGTTTTGACAGCGGGTGTGACCCTGGGCTCTTGGGGGCTCTGTGGGTCATGGCCACCATCATTGCCGGATGGAATAGAAAACGGGCAGCAGACACTGCCTCCCAGGAAGGAGGAAGCCCCTGGGGTGGCGCTCGAGTTGTGGTTCTGGGGCTGAAAGTCTTGCTGTTGCAGGTAAGGCCAGAGCCAGTGAGATCTGGAGCAATACTGACGTGGCCCCACTTGGACCATGGGTGTAGCCAGTATTGTCGGCTGTTGCCTTAGAAACATATGGGTCTGAGATGGGGATTCTGGTTCAAGCGATTCACTGAGTGGGTACTCTCAGAAGGGAGTCACATCCTCGGAGCAGGGCAGGGCAGGGGGAAGGAATTTAGCAAGGATGGTGCTGCAGCTGGAGACGGCTTCAGGCTGCTCCAGGGACTCAGGTTGTGCATGGGACCTCAGAGTTGGCGTCTCGGTTATTTGGTCCTTAGCTGTGGGCAGCTCTAGGGGGCAATGACCGGGATGGGGGTGTCACAGCTTTGAGCTAAGAGCAGTCAACACTCGGGACGTAGGGATGGGCTCTGGCCACAGAGGAGCCCAGGGAGAGGGGACACCGATGTCATCCGCTGCAGTCGGTGCTACAGACCAAACGATTATGTCCTCCTGGAATTGATCATTGGAATCCTAACCCTCGATGGGCTGGTATTTGGAGGCAGGGTCTTTGGAAGGTGATTGAATGGAGCCCTCAGGATTGGGGTGAATGCTGTTAAGGAAATTCTGGAGAGCGCCGTCCCCTCCAGCCCTGTCATACACAGCGAGAGGATGGACGTCTATGAACCAGCAAGTGAACCCTCACCCCTGAGGCTGTCAGCGCCTTGATCTTAGACCTCCCAGGCTCCACAGCTGTGAGCAGTGAGTTTGTGTTACTGCAAGCCACTCGGCCTGTGGCGTTCTGTTAGGGCACCCAAGATGGACTAAGACAGTTGCTGTCCTCTCCACGGCCCCGAAATTAGCCTTTTGGCTCTGTTCCCACTCTCTGGGGCCCCAGGACACACCCATGCGACAGACAGTCCCTGAGATCTGCAGGCAGGGCACTTAGGTTCTGCCCGGGACCTCTGAGCGTCCCGTGCAGCCCAGAGGCTGGCCTTGGCGTGTGGACGCTTGGAAAGGACTTCTGAGCTCTGGCACAGCTGTGAGGGGTGGCAGCAGGCCTTGCCTCAGCACCACTGTACGAGGATGGCATTGTACTCTTGTCATTGTGGGCCATCTGCGTGACTCCCAGGGAAAGCTGTTTTCGCAAATGTGAAAGCTAGAGTTGAATAGTAAACTGTCTAAGCCGTCATGTTGCTGACAAGCTCTGCGTAGATGAAAAAATTGTAACCACGTGAAGTATTTACGCCGTACATCGAGCTGCTGCTACTGTGGACGGCGGGGGGTTGGCTGGTTTGGGGTTTTCTTTTTTGTTTTTCCAAAGTGGATTACAAAATGTCCTTGGGGGTGGGGCAGGGGGATGGCACCGCACTCCTGGGCTGTCCTCTGGAAGGAGGGGGTTTACCATGATTGGAGAATGAGAGGCCGGAAGAGAGGTCCTGAACGTGGGGGCTTCTGTGTCCAGGTCCCAGGCCTGGCTGGGAGCTGGGGCACCTGCCCCCACCTCAAAATAGCTGCATCACAGGGTGCCAAGTTGTAGCTTCCCACCAGGGAATTGGTATCTGTCTAGATGTAGTTAAAATAGTACCACCATCTAACATCTGCAGGGAAACCTGGTTTAAAGAATCCCCTGTCTAGGATGCTTCCTACGCTCAGGTTTGAAAAAGAAGCCCCTTGGCCTCCTCCCTGGGTTCCCACTGCTCACCTCCACCAGCCTGAGAGGCCTCATAGTCCAGAGGATGGTGGGGAGGGCTCGCCACTGTCACCGGCTGATGCAGGTTCCCATGTGGCGGTGCTCCTGCCCACACCCCTTTCCATCAACATAAGAGCCATACGGGTCTGCAGCACGGTCACTCCTTTAGAGGACAAGACTGAGGTCAGAGTGGGCCCATCACCCACACACAAACCCCCATGGGCTGGTAAAGCTCAGACAAGGCTTCAACCCTAGTCTGTCTGCCCCGAGGGCCTCCAGCCTGGGCAAGCCACCATCAAATGCCACTTTGTGGGGGCACGACCCTGGCTCACCAAGGGCAAGGAGACACAGACTTGTTTTCAGCTTTTCAGAAGTTTTATTATAAAGAGATTTGAGAGAAGCACTGGGCACCAAGACAGACACTCGCCAGGGCCAGAAAACAGCTGCAAACAACATCAAGAACCCAAAGCAAACCCCAAAACCACGCACACGGTAGGAGAAGCTGCGACTCTGTTCTCAGGGTTTCTTCATAAATAGACAAAAGTCGTCGCTGGCAATTTAAAATACATGAATACATGGTTGAAAGGAGAGCGGTGCGGAGGGTGGGGGCTCGCGATCGTCCGGTCCTTGCTGTGAGGATGGCGACACGGGTTGGCGGCCGCTTTTGTGCACATCTCCCTTAAGATGAAACTTAAAAATGTGCTAAGGGCCATATAAAATGCTTTTTACCTTAAAGGAGACTACTTTTTTTCCCCCACAAAATAATCTTACAGATGTCTTCAGCACGGTTCTAAAACACGTAGTCAACTACTTACACGGAACCAACAGTTCATAGGTTTCGTAATCTTGTTCACACTGGAAAGCCGAGGTGCACGTCTATGATGGGGGCCGGCCCCCAGCCCAAGCATCGGGGGTGGGTGTCTGTTGGTAAGTGACTCCGCCAGGGGCAGTCCCCGTGAGCTGGGGCTGGGGCCAGGCATCCAGACATAGGGTACCGTGCGCAGGGCGAGGACAGGGTCCACGGTTACCCTGGAGCAAGCAGGTCAGCGGGCAGAAGGTTCCTGCAGGTTCTTTGGGCTGGCGGCGGGCAGTGGGGCTGTCTCTGCAGAGTCTGGTGGGAGGTCGAGGAAGAGACTCAGCCCCCGGGCAATGGGATCTCTCCGATGGGCTGCCCTGCCTCTGGCCAGGGCCTCTTTTCTGCTGTCAGCCCTTCAGGCTCCGAGCAGTGCCTTCCAGCGAGCCTCGGGGATGGGGGGAGGCGGGATTAGGTGAGGTAGAGCGATTTGTCTCTGGGAAGCAGGCTGTGAGAGAGAGGAGGGGCTGTCAAAGCTGTTAGGCACCTCCCCAGGCCAGGAGAGCACCAGGACCCCTGCACTGCCCCTACCCCCACCCCCTATCCCCGAGATTCAGCTGCCTTTCTGCGGCTGAATGAGGGACTTGCACCTGCCGCCCCCCGCCCCGCCCCGGCCTCCCCCTCCCCCCACCGATTCTGCACCAGGCAGAACCAAGCCCCTCCTGGAATCCCAGCAGGGAACCACCCAGTCCTCAGCTGTATGGGAAAGTGCAGCCGAGTGTCTGTCCTTCTTTGAGGTGCACAGTGATGTCACCATTGCGCTCACATCGGTTTTTAATCACAGGAATTTGTAAATCTCATACTGAATTAAGGGAGGACAGGTGCTTTCTATGCTTTTAAAGTAGGGCCGTGCTGCGGTCCGACCTCCATGCTGGATGCGACGGGCCAGCCTCAGGAAGCTTGGACATTCTGTGACACTAAAGACCTCCCTACATACCCCAAGTACTCTGAGTTTTGAGAAAGGAAACTTTGGAGATGGGAATGGGCTGGGGTAGGAGGGTCTGCACCTGCTTGGGGTGCAGGGAAGGGATTCTTGCTGAATGGAGTCTGCCTACCCACATAGAATCTCACCCCAGGCATGTCAGAAATGGGGCGTGCATGGTGGTCACTTGCTCAGTGCCCAAGGGCGCTGGCGGGTTGGCAGAGGAATGAGCCCTGGGCTGGGAGGCTGAGGCTAGGGCTGGGGGCAGCAGGTCTCGGCAGCAGAGGTGGCCACCCGACAAGTGTGCTGTGCCTTCCAGAGTGTGGAGCTATTGCAGGGACAGCTGCTTGGCACTACGTCCCCCAGGTGTGGCTGTAGGACTCGTTTTTGCCAAGGGATTGGGAACCAGGCCGGCGGGTTATGGAGCAAGTTTCCCTCCTCACTCTATCTTCCCTTTCCTGCTGGCTGAAGTGAAAGGTCACTCTTCCCCAGAGCTGGTGTGGCCTGGATCCAGGAAGGCTTTCTAGAGGAAGGCGGTTAGCATGGATTTGACAGGTGGAATGCAGGCTGGGAACAGAGGCCTGAGTCGGGAGGACGCTGGGGTGCAGGGGGAAGGCATCTCTAAAGTGTCTGTGTAATTCCTTGGAATAGAGTGTGGGTCCCTTTTCCCACCGTGTCTCACCCAGGCCCGCTGTCCTGCGTTCTCAGCTGTTCTGCTCTTGGGAGCTTCCCTGCCCAGTGGGCCCCACTCCCCCAGGCTGACTGGTGCAGGTGCTGAAAAAGCCAGTTCCCTGACCTCCGGGTGGGACCTGCTCTAGCACCTTTCATGCTTGGGCGCTCTCGGGGGATCAGGTGGAAGCAAGTTTCCAGCTGAGGCCACATCTCCACTCGGCTCCTTCCCAGTCTTGCCTCCCTCATCCCCCTTTCCTGCAAGCTCTCCCTGACACCTCCCCAAGGGCACCCAATCCCTGCTGCCACAGGCTCTGCTTCTAGAGAACCGCCTAACATGCAGGACTCATCGGTGAATGTCATGCGGCAGCGTCTGTGGAAAAAACAGGAGGGAGGAAGCAGGAGCAAGACTGAAGATGAGTCAGTTTCCCCAGCCCGCCTCGGCATCAGACCAGCAGAGTCCTTCCAGGCCTGGCTCTGCGGTGTCATTTCCCGAGGACTCGAGGCATCCCCTCGGCAGGGCTGACAGTGACCGCGGGGTTCTGCCCTGTCCATGCCACCCTCAGCCATGCTCCCATCCCTGGCCATCCTGTTCCCACTCCCCCTGGCCGGCAGGACAAAGGCAGGCACCGGTGAGGACTGACCTGCAGGTGCTGATGCCGCACTCCCCGCTGGGGTAGCTGCTGTCCCAGTCCCCGCTGCTGGTGGGGTTGGATGGGCCAGGGGAGCAGGAGCCCGAGCTGCTGGGGAACTCAGAGAGGTGTGGGAAGTCCTACAGAGGGGAAGGAGGAGGCCATGAGCCAACGAGAGAGGAGAGGACAGACTGTCCTAGGCTGACCGGGGTAAGGGCCCATGGGTCCCAGGAAGAGACACTGCCTCCGTGTGACCCAGAATCGCCTGTCTGCTTCCAGGGCTGCTGCCTTGCTCCCAGTAGAGCACCTTTTGAAATATTCACCCTCGTCTTGGCTGAATCAGGGGCTGAAGGACTTTGCTTTCAGGCTTTTCCCTTTCTGGGCCTCTGTAAAATGGAGTTACTGAGCCCAGTGACCTCTGAGGGCCGTGTGAAGCTCGCAGCAATCTCTGTGAAACAGTTAGCTGGGGTAGGGTCTCAAGGGCTTTGGGGAGGGGCAGGGTTAGGGCTGAGAATGTGGGAAGAGGGGCCTGGAATACCCTAAGCGTCAGTCTGGCAACTTGTGAACTGTTCTCTGCAGCCAGCGCGTCTTGGGTAAGGTGTGCCTGCCCCACTTCCTAGATGTGGTAACTGAGGCTCAGAGAGATCAGGTGCCAAGGCTGAGGTTACCTCCCTGGTGAGTGGCAGGGCCCAGGTGTGAAATGGCAAAGCCGCTTCCCCTCCCCACACGGTCACAAAAGAGCTGTTCCTGCTTGTCCCTGCTTACCTGTGGCCCGGGAGGTGAGGGGCTCATCGCCAGCTGCACCTGGAGTGCCATGGGGGTGGGCAGGACAGGGGGCTGGGGGGCTGGGGACATGCTAACAGGTGGACTGAGGAGGGTGCCCTGGGCGTGAGGGGGCAGTGACAGCTGCTGGTGCAGTGGGGGGCTGAGCGGGAAGGAGGGTGGTGGCGGTGGGGACGCACTGAGGCCTGGCAGCAGAGACTTGGAGCCCAGCGTCCGGGCGAGGCTGGCCGGGGAGGCCCCGCTGCGGAAGGCCTGCAGGTCCGATGGCGTCAGGAAGGAGGCCAGGCCTGGCATGGCATACATGGGCTGCTTGGGTGGCAGCATTTTGGCTGGTGGGTTTGGCTGACTGCTTTTGGTCTCACTTTGGTCCGGGGAGCTCTGGAAGGAGACAGGTATCAGTCACTGGAGATGAGAAGAGGGATGAGCCAGAGCTTGGGCTATGAGGCCAGACAGCTCTGCAACGCCCCGACACGGCCCCTGGCTGGCTCTCTGGCCCCTTGGGAGAGAGCTTGGACTAACCAGAGATAATGCAGGCTCCTTACTCTCCTTGGCTCCGACCATTCAGCCACCCCCATCTTTTATCTTTGGGGGGGCTCCCTGCCCATGAGGGCATCCATGCTCCTCAGCCTGGCCAGTGAGACCAGCATCATCCTGCCAAACCAGCTCTATTCATGCTCCTCCCAACCTCTGTGCCTTTGCAGATGTTCCCTTGACGTTTTTTTTTTTTTTTTTTTTTTTGAGATGGAGTCTTGCTTTGTCATCAGGCTGGAGTGCAGCGGCGTGATCTCTGCTCACTGCACTCTCTGCCTCCCAGGTTCAAGAGATACCCCTGCCTCAACCACCCAAGTGGCTGGGACTACAGGCGCATGCCACCATGCCCGGCTAATTTTTTGTATTTAGTAGAGATGGAGCTTCACAATGTTGACCAGGATGGTGTCGATCTCCTGACTTCATGATCCACCCGCCTCGGCCTCCCGGAGTGCTGGGATTACAGGCGTGAGCCACCGCGCCCGGCCTTACTTGAACTTTTATGGAGAAATTCAGATGCTATCTCCTCTGTAACAGGAATAACACCCACCTCCACTTGGGCCACGCATCCACAGCCACACCTAGCTTCCTACGTTGCTGGTGTTGACAGAGGAGGCCGACAGTGTGGTGAGGAGGTGCCATATTTTGGGTAGCGTGTCCCATGCCCCATCATCAGGCAGAAGTGAAGACCACATAAAACTGGCAAAACCGGGTTTGAATCCTAGTGCGGTCGCTTTAATAAACAATATTCTCAGGCAAGTTGCTTAACCCCTCTGGGTGCTGGGTTCTTGTTGGAAGAATCCAATGAAACGCATGTAAAGTGCCCAGAATGAACCTGGCATATGTAGGTGCCCTGCAGCCATGACCATGCAGGTCTGACCCATCCTTTCTAAGACCTAGGGTGCTGGCCATTCCCATGGGTCCCAGTTCTCACTCCGTTCCTCAGGTGGCCCCACTCTGATCAGGGCTGTGCCTGGAGATTCCGGGTGTTACCTTGGAGACGAGGCTAGCCCGGTAGGCTGCCAGAGCCTTCAGATATTCCTTCTTTGCTGCTTCCGTCTTCCTCTTGTAGGCCTGGAAGAGTCAACACATGAGCAACACTGGGAGAAGGTTATGGAGGAGATGCAGTGCAGGGTCCTGGGGTGGGAAGGCATGGACTCGAGGATTATGAATGGACAAGGGTGGTGGGGTCAGGAGCTGGGTCAGCCAGCCACTGGCCCCTTCCTGGGAGCACTGCAGAGAAATTGTGGAGACCAGGCCCTATCCCAGTTCCTTGGCCAAGTCGCTGTGTGGCTTTGGCCAACATGCTTCACCTCTCTGAGCCTCCAAGTTACATCAGCACAGCATGCCACAGAAAGACAAAGCCCTTTGAAGCCCATTCTGATCCAGCACAGTGCAGATTGCTTAATGCTGAACCACCTTCACAACCTAGGACGAACCTACTTGTTCACAGTATGTTAGTCTGGATTCGCTTTGCTAATACTTTTTATTAAAAATGTTAGACCTGGGTTTCATATGTTATTGGAGGATTGGTCCCAGTTTGTTCGCACCTCGTTTCCATGCCTTTTGTTAGAAACAACTCGGAGCTTAGCCTTGTGTAACTTGTATTGGCCAATAAGACAAGCATAAACGAAGCAAGCAGAGACTGAAAAATGCTCACATGTTGGTGAGCCCTCTTTCTACTCTTGGAACTCTTATTTAAAAACTTTTTGTTTTGTACATGAATAAGTTCTTGGATGGTGATCTGAGATTTTGGTACACCATCACCTGAGCAGTGTACACTGTACCTAAGGTATAGTCATTTATCCCCTGCCCCCTCCCATCCTTTTCCCTGAGTCCCCAAAGTCCATTGTATTATTCTTATGCCTTTGTGTCCTCATAGCTTAGCTCCCATTTGTGAGTGAGAACATACAATGCTTGGTTTTCCATTCCTGAGTTACTTCACTTCGAATACTAGTCTCCAATTCCATCCAGGTTGCTGTGAATGCCATTATTTCATTCCTTTTTATGGCTGAGTAGTATTCCATGGCATGTGTACATGTATAAACCACATTTTTTTAATCCACTCATTGACTGATGGGCATGTGGGCTGGTTCCATATTTTTGCAATTGTTAATTGGGCTGCTACAAAAGTGTGTGCAAGTATCTTTTTTGTAAAATTCCTTTTCCTCTGGGTGGATACCCAGGAGTGGGATTGCTGGATCAAATAGGTCTACTTGTAGTTCTTTGAGGAATCTCCACCCTGTTTTTCACAGGGGATGTAGTAGTTTACATTCCCACAAACAGTGTAAAAGTGTTCCCTTTTCATCACATCCATGCCGACATCTATTATTTTTTGATTTTTTTGTTTATGGACATTCTTGCAGGAGTAAGGTGGTTTTGACTTGCATTTCCCTGATCATAATGATGTGGATTATTTTTTAATACATTTGTTGGCCATTTGTATATTTTCTGTTGAGAATTGTCTATTCCTTTCCTTAACCCATATTTTGATGGGATTGCTTTTTATTTTTCCTTGTTGATTTGAGTTTCTTTCTAGATCCTGGATATTAGTCTTTTGTTGGAAATATGGATTGTGAAGATTTTGTCCCACTCTGTGGGCTGTTAACTCTCCTGGTTATTTCTTTTGCTGTGCAGAAGCTTTTTAGTTTAAGTCCCATCTATTTATCTTTGTTTTTGTTGCATTTGCTTTTGGGTTCTTTGGTCATGAAGTCTTTGCCTAAGCCAATGTCTAGAAGGGCTTTTTCAGTGTTACCTTGTAAAATTTTTAGGGTTTCAGGTCTTAGATTTAGGTCTTTGATCTGTTTTGAGGTGACTTTTGTGTAAGGTGAGAGATGAGGATCCAGTTTCACTCTTCTACATGTGGCTTGCCAATTATCCCAGCACCATTTTTTGAAAAAGATGTCCTTTCCCCATTTTATATTTTTGTTTACTTTGTCGAAGATCACTTTGTTGTAAGTATTCGGCTTTATTTCCGGGTTCTGTATTCTTTTCCATTGGTTTATATACCTACTTTTATATCAGTACCATGCTGTTTTGGTGACTATGGCCTTATACTTTGAAGTCGGGTAATGTGATGCCTCCAGATTTGTTCTTTTTGCTTAGTCTTGCTTTGGCTATGAGGGCTCTTTTTTGTTCTATATGAACTTTAGGATTTTTTTTTCTTTTTCTTTTTCTTTTTTTTTGAGATGGAGTTTCGCTCTTGTTACCCAGGCTGGAGTGCAATGGCACGATCTCGGCTCACCGCAACCTCCGCCTCCTGGTTTCAGGCAATTCTCCTGCCTCAGCCTCCTGAGTAGCTGGGATTACAGGCACGCACCACCATGCCCAGCTAATTTTTTTGTATTTTTAGTAGAGACGGGGTTTCACCATGTTGATCAGGATAGTCTCGATCTCTTGACCTCGTGATCCACCCACCTCGGCCTCCCAAAGTGCTGGGATTACAGGCATGAGCCACCATAGGATTTTTTTTTCTAGTTCTGTGAAGAATAATGGTGGTATTTTGATGGGCATTGCATTGAATTTATAGATTGCTTTTGGCAGTGTGTTCATTTTTACACTATTGATTCTACCCATCCATGAGCATGGGATGTGTTTCCATTGATTTCATCTATGATTTCTTTCAGCATGTTTTGTAGTTTTCCTTGTAGATGTCTTCCACCTCCTTGATTAGGTATATTTCTAAATATTTTATTTTATTTTTTTGCAACTAAAAGGGATTGAGTTCTTGATGTGATTCTCAGCTTGGTCACTGTTGGTATGCATCAGAGCTATTGATTTGTGCACATTAATTTTGTATCCTGAAACTTTGCTGAATTCATTTACCAGTTCTAGGAGCTTTTTGGATGAGTCTTTAGGGTTTTCTAGGAATACGATCACGTCATCAGCAAAGAGACAGTTTGACTTCCTCTTTACTGATTGGGATGCCCTTTCTTTCCTTCTCTTGTCTGATTGCTCTGGGGCTAGGACTTCCAATACTACACTGGATAAAAGCAGTGACAGTGGGCATCCTTGTCTTGTTCTAGTTCTCAGGGGGAATGCTTTCAACTTTTCCCCATTCAGTATAACGTTGGCTCTGGATTTATCATAGATGGCTTTTATTACCTTAAGGTATGTCACTTTTATGCCGATTTTGCTGAGGGTTTTAATCATAAAGGGATGCTGAATTTTATCAAATGCCTTTTCTGTGTCTATTGAGATCATGTAGTTTTTAATTCTGTTTATGTGGTGTATCACATTTATTGACTTGTGTATGTTAAACCATTCCTGCATGCCTGGTATGAAACCCACTTGATCATGGTAGATTATCTTTGATATGCCATTGAATTTGGTTAGCTAGTATTGTGCAAGAATTTTTGCATCCATGTTCATCTAGCTATATGATCACGTCATCAGCAAACAGCACCAGTTTGACTTCCTCTTTACCGATTCGAATGTTCTTTCTTTCTCTTGTCTGATTGCTCTGGGTAGGACTACCAATACTCTGTTGAATAGAAGTGGTGAGAGTGGGCATCCTTGTCTTGTTCCAGTTCTCAGGGGGAATGCTTTCAATTTTTCCCCATTCAGTAGCATGTTGGCTCTGGGTTTATCATAGATGGCTTTTATTACCTTAAGGTATGTCCCTTCTATGCTGATTTTGGGCATAGAAGGAATATTGGCCTGTAGCTTTCTTTTTGTTATGTCCTTTCCTGATTTGGGTATTAGGGTGATACTGGCTTCATAGAATAAAGAGGGAATCCTTCCTAAATCATTTTGTGGAATAGTGCCCTTTAAAAGTCTGATAGAATTCAGCTGAGTATCCATCTAGTCCTGGACTTTTTTTTGTTGGTAACTTTTTAATTACCATTTCAATCTCGCTGCTTGTTATTGGTCTGTTCAGAGCTTCCATTTCTTCCTGGTTTAATCTAGGATGGTTGTATATTTCCAGGAATTTATCCATCTCCTCTAGGTTTTCTAGTTTATGTACAGAAAGGTGTTCATAGTAGCCTTGAATGATCTTTTGTATTTCTGTAGTATCAGTTGTAATATCTCATGTTTTGTTTCTAATTGAGCTTAATTGGATCTTCTCTCATGCTTGGTTAATCTCACTAATGGCCTATCAATTTTATCTTTTCAAAGAACCAACTTTCTGTTTTATTTCTTTTGTATTTTTGTTTGTTTCAGTTTCAGTTGGTTCTACTCTGATCTTGGTCATTTTTTTTCTTCTGCTGGGTTTGAGTTTGGTGTGTTCTTTTTCTCTAGTTCCCTTGAGGTGTAACTTAGATTGTCTATTTGTGCTCTTGCAGACTTTTTGATGTAGGCATTTAATGCTATAAACTTTCCTCTTGGCACCACTTATGCTATATCCCAGAAGTTTTGATAGGTAATGTTTCTATTATCGTTCAGTTCAAAGAATTTTTTTTCCTATTTTATTTGTATTTATTTATTTTTTCCTATTTTTTTATTGCATTTTAGGTTTTGGGGTACATGTGAAGAACATGCAAGATTGTTGCATAGGTGCATACTTGGCAATGTGATTTGCTGCCTTCCTCCCCTTCATGTATATCTGGCATTTCTCCCCATGCTATCTCTCCCCAACTCCCCACCCACCGCTGTCCCTCCCCTATTTCCCCCCAACAGACCCCAGTGTGTAGTGCTCCCCTCCCTGTGTCCATGTGTTCTCATTGTTCAACACCCGCCTATGAGTGAGAACATGCGGTGTTTGATTTCATGTTCTTGTGTCAGTTTGCTGAGAATGATGGTTTCCAGGTTCATCCATGTCCCTACAAAGGACGTGAACTCATTGTTTTTGATGGCTGCATAATATTCCATGGTGTATATGGGCCACATTTTCCCTGTCCAGTCTATCATCAATGGGCATTTGGGTTGGTTCCAGGTCTTTGCTATTGTAAACTGTGCTGCAATGAACATTCGTGTGCATGTGTCCTTATAGTAGAATGATTTATAATCCTTTGGCTATATACCCAGTAATGGGATTGCTGGGTCAAATGGAATTTCTATTTCTAGGTCCTTGAGGAATCGCCACACTGTCTTCCACAATGGTTGAACTAATTTACACTCCCACCAACAGTGTATAAGTGTTCCTATTTCTCCACATCCTCTCCAGCATCTGTTGTCTCCAGATTTTTTAATGATCACCATTCTAACTGGCATGAGATGGTATCTCAATGTAGTTTTGATTTGCATTTCTCTGATGACCAGTGATGATGAGCATTTTTTCATATGTTTGTTGGCCTCATGTATGTCTTCTTTTGTAAAGTATCTGTTCATATCCTTCACCCACTTTTGAATGGGCTTGTTTTTTTCTTGTAAATCTGTTTTAGTTCTTTGTAAATTCTGGATATCAGCCCTTTGTCAGATGGGTAAACTGCAAAAATTTTTTCCCATTCTGTTGGTTGCCAATTCACTCTAATGACTGTTTCTTTTACCGTGCAGAAGCTGTGGAGTTTGATTAGGTCCCATTTGTCTATTTTGGTTTTTGTTGCCAATGCTTTTGGTGTTTTGGTCATGAAGTCCTTGCCTACGCCTATGTCCTGAATGGTTTTGCCTAGATTTTCTTCTATGGTTTTTGTGGTGGTAGGTCTTATGTTTAAGTCTTTAATCCATCTGGCATTAATTTTAGTGTAGGTGTAGGGAAGGGGTCCAGTTTCTGCTTTCTGCATATAGCTAGCCAGTTTTCCCAACACCATTTATTAAACAGGGAATCCTTTCTCCATTGCTTGTTTTTGTCAGGTTTGTCAAAGATCATATGGTTGTAGATATGTTGTGTTGCCTCCAAGGCCTCTGTTCTGTTCCATTGGTGTATATCTCTGTTTTGGTACCAGTACCATGCTGTTTTGATTACTGTAGCCTTGCAGTATAGTTTGATGTCTGGTAGTGTGAAGCCTCCCGCTTTGTTCTTTTTGCTTAGAATTGACTTGGCTATGTGGGCTCTCTTTTGGTTCCATATGAAGTTTAAGGTGGTTTTTTCCAGTTCTGTGAAGAAGGTCATTGGTAGCTTGATGGGATAGCATTGAATCTGTAAATTACTTTGGGCAGTATGGCCATTTTCACGATATTGATTCTTCCTAACCATGAACATGGAATGTTTCTGCATCTGTCTGTGTCCTCTCTTATTTTGTTGAGCAGTGGTTTGTAGTTCTCCTTGAAGAGGTCCTTTACATTCCTTGTTAGTTGTATTCCTAGGTATTTTATTCTCCAGTTCAAAGAATTTTTATAATATCCATCTTGATTTCATTGTTGACCCAACAACCATTCAGGAGCAGGTTATTTAATTTCCATGTATTTGTATTGTTTTGAGGGTTTCTTTTGGAGTTGATTTCCAGTTTTATTCCACTGGGGTTTGAGGAAGTACTTGATATAATTTCTATTTTCTTAAATTTGTTGAGACTTGTTTTGTGACCTATCATATGGTCTAGGAAAATGTTCCATGTACTAATGAATAGAAGGTATATTCTGCAGTTGTTGGGTAGAATGTTATGTAAATATCTGTTAATCCATTTGCTGTAGGGTATAGTTTAAGTTTGTTGTTTCTTTGCTGACTTTGTCTTGAAGACTCGTCTAGTGCTGTCAGTGGATTGAAGTCTTCCACTATGTTACATTACTGTCTATCTCATTTTGTAGGTCTAGTAGTAATTGTTTTATAAATTTGGGAGCTCCAATGTTAGGCACATATATGTTTAGGATTGTGATATTTTCCTGTTGGACTAGTCCTTTTATCATTATATAATGTCCCTCTTTGTCTTTTTAAACTGCTATTGCTTTAAAGTTTGTTTGGTCTGATATAAGAGTAGCTACTCCTCCTCATTTTTGCTATCTATTATCTATTTACATGGACTCTTTTCCCACCCCTTTACCTTAAGTTTATGTGAGTCCTTAAGCATCAGGTGAGTCTCTTGAAGACAGCAGATACTCAGTTGATGAATTCTTACTCATTCTGCCATTCTGTATTTTTAAGTGGAGCATTTAGGCCATTTACAGTCATGTTAGTATTGAGATGTGAGGTACTATTCTATTCATTGTGCTATTTGTTGCCCAAATACCTTGTGGTTTTTAAAAAATTGTGTTATTACTTTAGAGGTCCTATGAGCTTTATTATTCAAGGAGATCCCATTTTGGTGTATTTCAAGAATTTGTCTCAAGATTGAGCTCCTTTTACTAGTTCTTGTAGTGCTGGCTTGGCAGTGGCAAATTCTCTCAGCATGGGTTTGAAAAAATAATATTTTTCCTTCATTTATGAAGCTTAGTTTCGCTGGATACAAAATTCTTGGCTGATAATTGTTTAAGGAGGCTAAAAATAGGACCCCAATCCCTTCTAGCTTATAAGGTTTCTGCTGAAAAATCTGCTGTTAATCTGATAGATTTTCCTTTATAGGTTACCAGATGCTTTTGTCTCATAGATCTTAAGATTCTTTCTTTCATTTTGACTTTAGATAACCTGACTATGTGCTGAAGTGATG
Source organism: Aotus nancymaae (assembly GCF_030222135.1). Classification (NCBI taxonomy): domain Eukaryota; kingdom Metazoa; phylum Chordata; class Mammalia; order Primates; family Aotidae; genus Aotus; species Aotus nancymaae. The sequence continues at coordinate 23,668,283 of NW_026988442.1, read as the reverse complement.
GTATTTTTGTGAAAAATTTGCCAGGTGTTCATTGAGCTTCATGTATTTGGGTATCGAGATCTCTAGCAAGGCCAGGGAAGTTTTCCTCGATTATTCCCTCAAATATGTTTTCCAAACTTTCAGATTTCTCTTCTTCCTTGGGAACATCAGTTATTCTTAGATTTGGTCATTTAACATAATCTCAAACTTCTTGGAGGCTTTGCTCATTTGTTAAAATTCTTTGTCTTTGTTGAATTGGATTAATTTGAAAGCTTTGCCTTAGAGCTCTGAAGTTCTTTCTTCTACTTGTTCAATTCTATTGCTGAGATTTTCCCGGTGTATTTTGCATTTCTCTAAGTGTGTCCCTCATTTCCAGAAGTTGTGATTGTTTTTATTTATGCTATGTCACTGGAGATTTTTCCATTCATATCCTGTATATTTTTTTAAGTTGGACTTCACTTTTCTCTGGTGCCTCCTTGATTAGCTTAGCAGTCAACCTTCTGAATTCTTTTTCTGGCAATTCAGAGATTTCATCTTGGTTTGGGTCCATTGCTAGTGAGCTAGTGTGATCTTTGTGGGTGTTAAATAACCTTGTTTTATCATATTACCAGAATTATTTTTCTGGTTCCTGCTCATTTGGGTAAACTATGTCAGAGGGAAGATCTGGGACTCACAGGCTGCTGCCCCTTGGGGTGCTCCCTTGATGTGGTGCTCTCTCCCTTCCCCTAGGGATGTGGTTTTCTGGGAGCCCTACTGCAGTGATTGTTATTCCTCTTCAGGATCTAGTCATGCAGCCGAGCTTCTGGGCTAGTACTGGGGAGTGTCTGCAAAGAGTCCTGTGATGTGATCTGTCTTCAGGTCTCTCCTCCATGGGTATCAATAGCTGCTCTGGTGGATTTAGGAGGGGAGTGAAGTGGACTCCATGAAGATCCTTGGTTATATTTTTGTTAAGTGTGCTGGTTTTTGTGTTGGTCAGCTCTCAGCCAGGAGGTGGCACTTTCAAGAGCACATCAGCTGCAGTGGTATAGGGAGGATACAAGCTTGCCCTTGGGTCAGGCGGTGGGCAGGGCCAGAGAGCTCCCAAGAGATTCTGTCCTTTGTCTTTGGCTACCAGGGCAGGTAGAGGGAGGGCTGGGAGTGTCTGAGCTCAGACTCTCCTTAGGCAGGGCTTGCTGCAGATGCTGTAGGGGGTGTGGTTCCCAGGCGGATTGTGGCTGCCTCTGCTGGATCACACATGTCGCCAGGGAAGTGGGGGAAAGTTGGCAGACACGGGTCTCAATCCCACCATGCACCCCCCAACAGTACCAAGTTTATTTCCAGGCAGCCAGTGAGCAGGACTGAGAACTTGCCCCAGGCTACAGGCCTCCCAGCTGAGAAAGCAAGCCGACTCAGTTCCTGGGCTGTCCCAGAGAGCCTGCAGCAGCGATCCACCTCCTTCAAAGGGTCTGTGGATTCTTCTACCTTTCCTGGTATGTTCCTGGGGTAGTTTTTGGAGCAAAAGTTCACAATGTGAGTGTCCACATGCTGCTCTGTCCATCCACATGGGAGCTGCAAGTTCTGCCTCCTTTCCACCATTTTTCCAGATCTAAAACTGCTCTTGGAACTCTGACTTGCTATGTGAATAAGCACGAGCTAGTTTGCTGGATGATGAGAGACACACATGGCTCAGTTTGGCTCCACTGCTCCAGCTGACAGCCATGCAACTCCCAGAAGCAGAGATGCCTAATTTACTGTAGTTGACCACTGATGCAAATGGGTGAGTCCAGCCAAGAGCAGCAGCAGAACCATCCAGCTGAGTCCAGCACAGTTCATGGACCCTCAAAATAATAAACGATTATTGTTTTAAGCCATTAAATTTTTGGTATTGTTTATGACACATTCAAGATTAAATGATACAGTTAACTTCATTATGATTTAGTGTCAAGGTTACGTTGTGTATAAAGAAAGACTTGTGAGGGTTTTCTTCTTTTCCTAAGTCTTGGAATTATTAGCTCTTTGATGATTTGAAAGAACTTTCCTATCCATCACCTAGACTTGAAACTTTTGGGGAAGAGGCAAGGGTTTTTTATTTCCTATAATTTTCTGAACACTACCTCTCTTGGTTACTAGTGTATTAATTATTAGTAAAATAAAAATATAAGTCACATTTCAAAATGTGATTTTAGAATGAGGTCAGAGAAAGCATTGGTGGAAGGAGTGCCTGGGGACGGAGCACTTGAGACCACTGTCTCCCCAGACTGTGTATAAAAGGGAAAGGAAATCCCCCCACCAAAAAATCTGAAGTCTTTGTAGGGAAGGGAATGGTTGCCAACAAAACATACAAATGAAAACGACAAACATTACTGTAGCAAAAGCTGGCAGTGCCCTGCCAATATTCCCTAGTCCTTACCCCTGTCTTTGCCTGAGGGTCCCTCTGGTGGCAGGAGCCTGGCATGTGTGGCAGGCCAGAGGTGATGGAGAAGTAATGTCCTCTGGACCAGCTTTGAAGGAGTGCTGGTGTCCTTCCTTCCACCCCAGCACCACTGCCCCTCAGACGGGATGCCCCTGAGGCCTGGCACATTCTATGCGGGCTCCTGAATTCCCAGCAGGATTGCACTCTGGGTCCCCATGGTGGATTCTCCTGGGACAGTGTGCCCTTTCCTGGATTCCTTTCCTTGTCACACTTCCCTACGCCCCTACCAGATGTGGGGGTCATCTCCCAAACTCTCTGCCCTATAACATATTCCAAAATAACCTAAAATTTTAGAATATGGTAAAGGATATGTTTCAAATTAGTCAGTCAGTAATCCATTGCTCTGCCCCAAGCCTGCTACTTTGCCCATATTTCCAATCCAGTGAATGGCATCTCCATTTACTCAGAATGTAAGCCAGATGCAAGGAGTCTCCCAGGATGTGCTCTGGGTCCCCTACCCCAAACCATCCTGGAAGATGCTCCAGGCCCCACCCTCCCCCACCTGGATGACTGTGCACCCTCCACAGCCACTCTTACCTGCCTTAGGCAACCGTTCTGGTCTCTCCTCTGCATAAAACTCTTCACTGATTTTTCTCTCCTCTTAGAACAGGACCTGTCTCCTTCTAAGGTCCACAAAGCCCAGCGTGGTCTGGCCCCTGCTCTCCTTTCCAGCTCGGTCTCTGCCAGAGGGACTTTTACTGTCTCCTCTCTGGCCATCCTGATCTCCTTTCAGTCCCCTGTGCTTTTTCAGGCTCCTTCCCTTACCAGGCCTCCCTGCCTGGAACACTTCCCCTCTTCCAAGGAGAACTCAGTCTTTAAGCCTCACCTGGAGATCTGACCCCTCGGACAATGTCTGTCACTGCTCTTTTCACTCTCATCAACTATGTACCCTCCTGGTACACGGCACAATCACAACTGTAATTTAACATTTACTCATCTGCTTATATGATTCGTGTCTCTCATGCCAACAGCCCAGTTGAGCCTCCTGCTTCTACAGATGTGAGTTCAAATCCTGACTCTACCTTGATTCATGCTGCTGACCCTGGGCAAGTCACTTTACCTCTTGGTGTCTCTACCAAACCAGGAAAGCAATGGCTACTCCACAGGGTGTTGGAAGGATCCAGTGAAATACTGAAGGGGGAGCCCAGCACAGAGCTCAGCCAGGATCTGAGCTCAGAGAATGAGTAGCCAGCATCCCTGATTTATAGATATGGAAAGCAAGGCTCAGAGATTGAGGTGGTCAGCTTGAGGCCACACAGCTGACAACTGTATTTGCCTACCAGCTAGTTCTGTGCTCTCTTCTCCCTGGAGGCCTTTAGAGGAGGCCACAGGCACATGGTCAGTGGGACAGGAAGCCCTGGCCTGGACTCCAGACTTCTAGGGTTGAAGGGACCAGATGGATGGAGATGCTTGCTCTCATTTTATCAGTGGGGAAGCAGAGGTTCAGAATGGTAAACCTGCTAGTAAATGCAGATGGTAAGTAGTAGAATTGGAAGGCAGCTAGCTTCCCAGTTTACAGATGGGCAACCTGAGCCCAGGAAAGGCCTCTGCAAGAGTCCCAGGGGCTGGGCCTGGTTTCAGACCTTCACAGTCTGTCCTTGGCTCCAGGACCACAAAGCCTCAGGGGATGGCCCAGAAAGAGACGGAGGCTCACCTGCTTCTGCTCCTCTCCCAGGCTGTCCCACATGGAGGCCACGATTTTGGACACATCACCGAAAGTGGCACTGGGGTTCTGTCCCTTGATGGCAGCCTGAGTGTCTCTGAAGAAGAGTGCGTAGGCCGACACGGGCTTCTGCGGCTCATTGGGGTCCTTCTTTTTCTTCTTCTTTGGGTTCTTGGCCTTTTTTCCCAGGTCTGCTGAAGGTCTCTTTTCTCCCGAGATCTGCCCGAATGAGAAGAGTCAGAAACCAAAAGGGGCTCCTGCCAAAGGTGTTCAACACAGACTCAGACGGAGCCGCACTTCTCCAGCCCTGCTCACACACACATAACCACTCGCTAGGTGGGGGAGGCAATGGACAGACACACACACACACCCTGGGTGTCTAACTCATCAAAGAGAATCAGCATGATTGTAAACTTGATTCAGAGAAACACAGGAGGAGAAGAAGACTTTATAGTCACTGAAAGAATACTGGAATTAGATCACTAAATCACAAGTAAAACGGGTTAGTGCCCAATAGAGCGCTAAAACTATCCCCTTTGGGACTTTTAATCTTTTCTACTGGACAGAAATTTGCATCTCTACAGGGCAAAGTTAATTTGCCTTATAATCAGACAAAAATCACTTACATCTCTTATCATTTTTTTTCCCCAAGGTAACATCATCTTTTACAGAGTTGTAAAATCCCCTAATCAATAATGAACAATGAATCAAAGCTAAGGTCCAGTTTCCTAGAGAATCAGATAATTCTTGAGTGAGCCTGGTAGCCATGCTTTGGTATGACATTGAAAGAGGGCCCATTTCCAAGTTGGGAATGTGTGTATATATACATTTCTAACTGCTCTCCCACTTGTGATCACAAGTAATCCCCAAAGAGGACCCTGCACTTCACAAGGTTGGTCTCCGCTGCCATGTTTCAGCTCTGCAGCTTTGAGCAGGTGGCTCAGTCCCTGGACCCCTGTGAAGTGGAGAAGGGATGAGGCTAAAGTGACTGTTACTGGGTCAGCCCTGGAGCCAGTGGCTTCAAGCTGGACAGACTGAAGGACCATGATCCTGTGAACACGTGACTCAGGGCTTCCAGGACAAGGTGATAGAAAGAATGGGATGGTGACATCTTGAACTGATAAGAAAGCCATGGGCCGGTAGACATGATTCTGTTCCTGAAGCTTTCTCTGCAGCCACCCCTTCTCCAAGCCCCAGTTGTGTCAGCACCGTGATGCGGCCCAAACAAGATAAGGGATAAAGAGGCATGTTGTCATCGATAAAGTCCTGAACAGGCACAGCAGTGCAGGGGGCTGAGGGCACATACGCTGGACTGCACCTGCAGCCACCTGGCTTTGACTCCTGGTTCCCCCACTTACTAGTTGTGTGACACTGGATACATTACTTAACCTCTCTGTGCCTCAGTGTCCCCATCTGTCAAACAGAGATAATATCAGTCCCTGCCCCATAGGGCTTTTATGAATATTACATAGACGAAGACGTGTTATGTGCTTAGACCAGTGTCTGGCCCATAGGGAATGCTGGTTAAATAAAAACCATCCCTGCATGGACTATAATAGAGGCCAAGTTATCCTTGGGATGAAGCTGGGCCAGGATCCAGAAGTAAACCAGGGTTACTGCCCCAGGCCTCTGCAAGGCCACCACATGGAAAGGACACTGGTTTGACAGAGGTAGGAGGCACAGAGGGAAGTAAGTCTTCATTCCGCCACTAGCTTGCTGGGAGGTCCCGGGCAAACACTTGTGTTTTGCATTTCTGGGCCTCTGTTTTCCTCCCTGGTGAAACAAGATGTTCTCTCACCGGGCAGCAGATTTGGAGTCAATGCAAAGAAGGGGCAGAGCGTGGACAGGTGGTGGGCTCTCATCCCCACCATGTTCTTGAAAAGCCCAAACCGCTCGACTCCAGAAATTTTGAGAGGATGTGCATTCCCAATGGAGGGGTCATTTGTGCACACCACCCTCAAGGTCAATGAATATTCTAGGCCCAGAGGTGCCGTCTGCTGGACCACACATTTTTGTCAGAATAGTTTCTCCTAAAAGGGCCAAATGGCCATAAATGTGACCCCGGTGACCTTGCTGAAGCCAGCCACACCTCTGAAATCGCCCACTGGCCTTCAGGAGTCAGGCTTTGCCAGCTTTCACAGGATTTTCTCACCCCGTCCCCCCCCCATTTGTTGGCATTTTCTCTGCTTTACACATAAGGCCGTGGGAGCCCAGAGGGGACACAGCTTGTCAAGGATATTCAGCACACTGAGCAGCCAAAGCCCGATGTCCCAAGGCCCCTATGGGTGCCATCCCCCTGACCGTCTGCTCCACCTGCCAATGTGCTTTTTCCTTGGCTTCCGCTGTGGCCTGAGTGTCTTAACAGAAACCCACTGAGGTTGGTGGTGGACATCCCAACCGCCACCAGGAACACCTGGTAAGTGGGGATAGTACCTACAGGGCCTTGATACATCGGACTTTTCTAGTCTTTACTAGAGGGAAGGGACGCCCATTTCCCCACAGGACCCCTTCCCTGCCGACAGGAGCGCAGCTTCAGGCTCTCTTCCTCCCCCACACATACCTTGAAATGCGCCTCCGACTCCTCCTCCTGAGTGGAGCTGGAGGGAGAGGGGGTCGCTGACTTGCTCCCCGGGGGTGACGGGGAGCTGTGGGTGATGCCGCTCCGGATGCCCATCTGCGAGATGAGCTGGGACTGGCTGAGGGCACTCATGTGGCTGGCCAGCATTGCCGGGCGGCCCAGCAGGGCCCCGGGCCGGCCCGAGTCGTAGGCAGCCACCTCCGAGTGGACCATCTCCTGGATCTAAGAGAGGAGGATAGGGGCTCTGAGTTAGGAAGGATCTGTCCATCACATCTGTGCTAGCAGACTTAGAGGGAATGCAGAGAAGTGATGGGTGCAGCTCCCGCTCCAATCCCTGACAGGTGAATCTCAAGGTGGACCCCCACACTACTCGGACCTCTCTGCATGATTCAGTGCACTCGTGGGAAAACGGCAGCTCCTCAGCTGTGTGCCGTTCTACTGCCATTCACACTGCACAGACGCTTTGGATTTCAGCCCCTGCTAGAGAATTCAGTCCAGTTGTGATGGATCATCGGATGAGACAGTCTTCCCTCCTGGAATGTGATACGTCTCTGCATGAATTGACCAGCCACCGTGATAGCAAAGCACACAGACGCTGGACGCTGACTTCATTTTGAATCCTGGTCCTGCTACCTACCCGTCGGGTGACTTCGGCCAAGTTACCTAACCTCTTTGTGCCTCAGTTTCTTCATCTGTAAGATGTGGATACGAGAAAACTTATACCCTAGGGTTCTTAAAGATCAAATGTACTGGCAGACAGTAAGCCCTATATTGTAGAAGCATGTGTTAAATACATTGAATAAATAAATTTCTTGATGAAGTCGAGCACTTTTCTTTCTACAGGTCAGTAATTCTGTTATTAACTCCACTCCCCGTGCTATGTTCTAAGCAGTTACTTCTGGAATATAAGAAAGCTACTGGTTTTTTTCTCACACTAAACACATTTAGAATAGTACTTTTGACCTAAATATCCATGCACACTCTGTTCAGCGGGCATACTAGTTCGCATACTCCCGATTTTTATTTCCTCGGCATCTGCAGTACTTCTCCTTTCTAATATCTAATATCAAATATCTGTGTTTTTCTCTCATCTTTTCTTCATTCGGAAAGCAAATGGGTTTTCAGGTTTATGTGGGTTGTTTCTTTTCTCCTCAAAAGAATCCACTCTCAAGTCGATCACTTCTGCTTCTGTTTTCTAGTTCTTTAACGTCTCGTTTTCTCTGTAGCCATCCCTTTGTTTGCATTTTAAAGATTTATAATTGCTGCTTCCTCCTCAATTTTTGAGTCGTATTTTATTTTTTAATTGACACATGACCAATTGTGTATGTTTTTGTGTATTATATGATTTGATGCATGTATACACTGTGGAATAATTAAGTCAAGCTAATTAACATATTCATCACCTCACATAGCATTGCTTAGATGAGAACATTTAAAATCTACTTTCTTGTTTGATCCAAGAGTTGTTCAAGAAGAGTTCTGGAATACCATTTAACCCAGCAATCCCATTGCTGGGTATATACCCAGAGGAGTAGAAATCATTCTATAAAGATACATGCATATGTTCATTGCAGCACTATTCACAATAGCAAAGACACAGAATCAACCCAGATGCCCATCAATGATAGACTGGATAAAGAAAATATGGCACATATACACCATGGAATACTATGCAGCCATAAAAAGGAATGAGATCATGTCCTTCGCAGAGACATGGATGGAGCTGGAAGCCATTATTCTCAGCAAACTAACACAGGAACAGAAAACCAAACACAGCATGTTCTCACTTATAAGTGGGAGCTGAACAATGTGAACACTTAGACACAGGGAGGGGAACAACACACACTGGGGCCAGTTGCGGGGAGTGACAGGAGGGAGAGCATCAAGAAAAATGCTAATGCATGATGCGTTTAATACCTAGGTGATGGGTTACTAGGTACAGCAAACCGCCAGGGCACACATTTGCCTTGTAACAAACCTGCTCATCCTGCACATATACCCTGGAACTTAAGTTAAAAAGAGAGGCTAAAAAAAAGTAAAATTGGAGAAAAGAAGTAAAATTTCAGAAAAATTGGAGGCAATCTGGATAAGCCCGTGTAAGATTAAAGAGCCAAAAAGGTGAGGAATCTAAATAATCACTGATGGAATGGATAAATATCCTTTCTTAAAATGCTAAGTGGCTATTTTTTGTTTTGTTTTTTTTGGCTACAATTTCTAGTAACAAAAGTGATCAAAGAATGGGGTCTGTACTATTCACAAGTTTGAGACTTTGTTAAAGTTTTCTTTGGGACCCAAATGTGATTAAATTGTATACATATTCCACAGTCCTTACAAAGGACAGGCTGTGTTTGCAGATGAATACAGCAGTATAATATTTATCCATTCCATCAGTGATTACTTAGATTCCTCACCTTTTTGGCTCTTTAATCTTACACAGGCTTGTCCAGATTGCCTCCAATTTTTCTGCTTCCATTAAAAAAACTCCCTTTAATGCTTAAAGTGTTTGTTTTGGGAATTTGATGTCGGTTTTGTTTTGTTTTTGAGATGGAGTCTTGCTATGTTGCCCAGGCTGGAGTACAGTGGTGTGATCAAGGCTCACTGCAACCTCTGCCTCCCAGGTTCAAGTGATTCTCCTGCTTCAGCCTCCCAAGTCGCTGGGACTACAGGTGGCGCCACCATGCTCAGCTAATTTTTGTATTTTTAGTAGAGACCAGGTTTCCCCACATTGGCCAGGCTGGTCTCAAACTCCTGACCTCAAGTGATCTGCCCACCTCGGCCTCCCAAAGTGCTGGGATTACAGGCATGAGCCACCACGCCCGGCCCTGATGTTGGTTTTTATTGCAAAAGGAAGACAGGCAATTATATCTTCTTTATAATCATTATTAAGTATCTTTTTTTGTCTCATTTTTTGCCTTGAATTCAGTGGAGTTTGATATCAATAATGCTGTCCTTGCCTGTATGTTTGTTTGAATGTGTCTGGCATGTCTTTTTTTTTTTAATTACATATCTCTTAGTTTTTATTTTTTAGGGTTACTTTTATCAAATGTTGGTGTTTTTATGATTAACTTTCAAAAATGTACTTTTTCCTTATGTCCTGGAACAGTATAAACAACATATAAATTACATCTTCCTTAGAGAATGAAAGAGCTTAAACAGAAAACCATCTGAGGCCCAGTGCTTTTTGTTTTCACAATATCCTTCCTGGTTAATAGATCTATTTTAGTTTCCATTTTCTCTTGAGTTAGTTTTGGTAAGTTTTATATATACATATACTTAAAATATATATATAATTATTCATTTTATCCAGATACTAACACATACTAGCATATAACTGGATAATATTATATTTTTAATATACTCTGTGGTTTTCATCAATTCCCATTCAAAATTATAATATTGTGAATACATGTTGCTTTTTAAAATTTTCCTTCTCAAAAGTTTATGTGGAGAGAGATCCAAGATGGCTGATGATTAGCAGCTCGGGCACGTACCTCCCAGTGAAAGCGCAAAGAACGAGAGGACGCCACACTTTCAGACGAATATTAGTTGCTCACGGACCACGAGATTCCCAGTGGAGGAGCTCCACGGGTCGCCAGAGCGACTCTTGTGGCCGGCGTGGCGGTTTTGCTGGTGCCTTAGCACGCCAGTTCTTGGTGCAGAGTCCGGATATTCCCGGGCAGAAAAGCACCATCAATCTAAACACCGCTCTTTTGGCCGTCTCAGTGGATTGCTCAGATTTCGGCACAGGGAATCAACAAGTTGGACGTCAGATACCCAGTTAGAAAGTCGGTAATTATAAAGACGACAGACGGACAAATATATAATGAAGGGAAGAAACCAGCGTAAAAAGGTAGAGAATACTCAAAATCAGAATGCCTCTCCCTCTACAGGGGATTGCAATTCCTCATCAGTAACGGAACAAGGCTTAATAGATTACACCGGTATTCCAATAACAGAAGCAGGTTTCCAAACGTGGGTGATAAGAAACTTCTGTGAATTAAAAGAACTTATTCTAACCCAATGCAAAGAAACTAAGAACCTTGAAAAAAGGTTTGACGAAATGTTAATGAGAATGGACAATTTAGAGAAGAATATAAGTGAATTGATGGAGCTGAAAAACACAACACGAGAACTTCGCGAAGCATGCACAAGTTTAAACAGTCGAATTGATCAAGCGGAAGGAAGGATATCAGAAGTCGAGGACCAGCTCAGTGAAATGAAACGAGAAGACAAAAATGCAGAAAAAAGGATGAAAAGGAATGAGCAAAGTCTCCAGGAAATATGGGACTATGTGAAAAGACCTAATTTACGTTTGATAGGTGTACCTGAATGTGATGAAGAGAATGAATCCAAGTTGGAAAATACTCTTCAGGATATCATTCAGGAAAATTTTCCCAACCTGGCAAGGCAGGGTAATATTCAACTCCAGGTAATACAGAGAACACCACAAAGATATTCTTCAAGAAGACCAACCCCAAGGCACATAATTGCCAGATTTATTAGGGTTGAAATGAAGGAGAAAATACTAAGGGCAGCTAGAGAGAAAGTTCAGGTTACCCATAAAGGGAAACCTATCAGACTTACAGCAGATCTCTCAGCAGAAACCCTACAAGCCAGAAAAGAGTGGGGACCAATATTTAACATCCTTAAAGAAAAGAACTTTCAACCCAGAATTTCCTATCCAGCCAAACTAAGCTTTATGAGCGAAGGAAAAATTAAATCTTTTGCGAACAAACAAGTACTTAGAGAGTTCACCACCACCAGGCCTGCTTTACAAGAGCTTCTGAAAGAAGCACTATACATATAAAGGAACAACCAATATCAGCCTTTCCAAAAATATATCAAAAAGCAAAGAACTTTAACACAATAAAAAATTCACATCAACTAATGGGCAAAACAGCCAGCTAGCATCAAATGCTGGTATTAAACTTACATATATTTTAATTGGATAAAAAGCCAAAACCCATCGGTATGCTGCATCCGGGCCCATCTTACATGAAACAATACACAAAGACTCAGAGAGAAGGAGGAAGATTTACCAATTGAACAGAGAGTTAAAATAAACTAATAAACAAAAAGCAGCAGATGCAATTCTCACCTCTGATAAAGTAGACTTTAAAGCAACAAAGATCAAAAGAGGCGAGGAATGACATTACATAATGGCAAAAGGATCAATGCAACAAGAAGAGCTAACGATTCTATAGATCAACGAGATAGAAAATTAACAAGGATATTCAGAACTTGAACTCAGACCCGGAACAAGTAAACTTAATAAATATTTATAGTACTCTCCACTTCAAATACACAAAACATACATTACCACCTTACACCTATTCCAAAGGTGACTATATAATTGGAAGTAAATCACTCCTCAGTAATCGCATAGCATTTCATAGGTTTAAATTAAATATTGGTTGGCTGTTTGTTTGTTATCTTCTTCCCTTACTCCTTCCTGATTACATCATTAAGTATAATTATCAGTATAAAAGAGGTTTTCAATACCCATTACTAAATTGCATTCTAGCCTGGGCAAGAAAGCAATACTCCCATTCTCTCTCCCTCTTTCTTTTCCTTCTCCCTCCTCCCCATTCTCTCTCTCTCTTTCTCTTCCTTTTTTCTCCTTCCTATTCTCTCTCTCTCTTTCTCTTAAAAAAAAAAAAAAAAATATGTATTTACTTTTATTTTTTTGAGAGTCTTTCTCTGTCACCCACACTGGAGTGCAGTAATGCAATCTCAACTCACTGCAGCCTCCGCCTCCTGGATTCAAGCGATTTTCCTGCCTCAGCCTCCTGAGTAGGTGGGATTAGAGGTGAATGCCACCACACCTGGCTACTTTTGTGTTTTTAGTAGAGATGGGGTTTTGCCATGTTGGCCAAGCCGGTCCCAAACTCCTGACCTCAACTGATCCACCCGCCTCAGCCTCCCAAAGTGCTGGGATTACAGGCATGAGCCATCAAACCTGGCCAAAAGTTGATACATTTCAACTGTCTAGCTTAAGAACCAGCTCTTATATTTTAAAAAATCAGTTTGACAACTTTTATGATCATTCATTAAATTCTGCTTTCTTCTCTATTCATGTTGACTTGAGGTATCATATATTGTTTTTTACATAGGTTTTCATATTAAGCTATTTTCACGTTTTCTTTAGTAATAGAAACATCTAGGGCAGGAGTTCAGATGAGCAATTTTACCATGCAGGGGGCTTTTGTCTGAAGACATTTTTGGTTCTGACAACTGGAGGTTGGGAAGCTACTGGCGTCTGGTGGGTGGTGGCCAGGGATGTCCCCACTAAACAAAGAATTATGCATCCCAAAATGTCAGCGGTGCTGAGGTTGAGAAACCCTGCTCTATAATTATGATTTTTCTCCTGAGGAGAATTGTAACTACATCATACACATATTTTAAAAATATTCTATACTGATGATTTTTCTTTCTTACCCTAAAATTATTTGGAAGAGTGTCTTTTTTAATGTATCTTTTTGTTATCACGATCAGAGACCTTGACTCCTAGAATTTTCTCTCTTTGGAATGTATTGAGGTTTTCATTATAGCTTAGGATATGAACAATTTGTTTTTCCTTTTTTAAAACTTTTAGGTTCAAGAGTACATATGAAGATTTGTTATACAGACAAATTGCATGTCACAGGGGTTTGGTGTACAGACTATTTTGTCACCCAAGTATGATCAATTTTTGCAATATTGTTCATGTATATCGGAAATAATACTGTATATCGTACAAATGTTTTCATATTTCTATTCAATAAACCATTTTGACTAGGTGTAAAATCTCAAAAGAATTGGCTTATTTCACTTAGCATAAGGTCCTCAAGGTTCATCCATGTGGTAGCTGAATTAGAACTTCCTTCCCTTTTAAGGGCTGAACAATCCACCCTTGTATGTACAGACTACATTTAGCTTATCCATTCATCTGCTGGTAGGCACTTGGTTGGGCATTATGAAGAATGCTGCTAGGAACGTGGGTGCACTCATATCTCTTGGAGACTCCGCTTCCAATTCTCTTGAGTAGACACCCAGAATTGCAAATGCTGTATCCTATAGTAATTCTGTTTTTTAATTTTTAAGAAACCACCATACAGTTTCCATAAAGCCTGCCATTCCTATTGAGTTCCCAGCAGTTTCTCTCTAAAATTTAAACAAATTTTCTTCATACATACTAATGTGAAGTTATTTATCCGGTAAAGGTCCCAGAATGCTATGTCCTTACTGTGGCTTCTCCTTGCTCGTTAAAAAAAAATAATAATAAGCATCTTTGCCTTAATTCATGTTTCTGTCTTAAATCCTATTTTATCTGCTATCATTATCACTCTAATTTTTCACTGGTTTATTTTCTTCCTGCATAATTTTAAGCATAAACAGTGTGGAGGTAGATTTTGGTTTCTAACCCAGTTCTTAACATATTTATATATATATTTGATTATTAATCATAAAAGTATCTGAGAAACAGATTTAAAGTGAACTGTTTTAAAGGATAGAAGGTTTTAAAATCTATTCTCTAAACACCCCTCTTCCTACCCCACAATTTATGCACCCTTCCTTCTATAAGCCTTAAGCAAGAATCTGGCATTATCTCCTCAAGGTCATATTGGCCTTAGAGCTCAATGATAGGGCTTGTTTTATTTTTCTTCCCAGCTGCCTGCTTTAGAATTCTTCCATCAGATATTCCTGACTCAGTGATTTTCATATTTTTACCAACTCTTGATAATGGCAGATTTTTGAAGTTTTGCAAACCTGCTAAGTGTGAAATTCTCTCGAAGTCATTCTGCTTTCCACAGTTCTGATCACTAGTGAGGCTGATTACCTTTTCATAAGTTTACTGAACCATTTAGGTTTCCGCCTATACTGCTTTCAGGAGTGTGGACTAGTATGTAAAACGCTTTAGGAGACAATCTGGAGGTACTCAGTATACTGAATATGCACATCTCCTATAACCTAGCAGCTCTACTCCCAGATGTTGACAATAAAGGACTTTCCCACATGCACAAGAAGACGTACATACAGCATGGAAAACTGCAAAAGAGTTTGAAATGGACAAATGAGTGTCCGTTCAGTGAACCGCAGGGCCTTGTCCGGTGGACCTCTGGGCTTACCTGCTTCTATAGGAGTATATGTTTTTGTCTAGGCTATTTTACAACTTTGTAAGCTCTAGAAAGGTGGTATTAATGCAACTGTCATTTTTACTCATTAAAAAATTTAAATTGTGATAAAATATACATAAAAGTTACCATCTTAATCATTTTTAAGTGTACAGTTAAACGGCATTAAACACATTCACACCATTGTGCAGCCATCACCAGCATCCGTCCACAGAATTCTTTTCATTTTGCAAAACTGGCATTCCAACCCTAGTAAATTGCAATTCTGGGTGTCTACTCAAGAGAATTGGAAGCGGGGTCTCCAAGAGATACGAGTGTACCCACGTTCCTAGCAGCATTATTTATAATGCCCAACCAAGTGCCTACCAGCAGATGAATGGATAACCTAAATGTAGTGTATACATACAAGGGTGCATTGTTCAGCCTCAAAAAGCGAACAAAGTTCTGTTTCAGCAACCACGTTCCTCTCTGCCCCCAGCCCTAGAAACTGCTCTTCTACTTTCTGTCTCTGGAAATATGACTACTCCAGGTACCTCGAACAAGTGCAATCACACAGTATTTGTTCTTTAGTGACTGGTTTATTTCACTTAGCATAAGGTCCTCAAGGTTCATCCATGTGGTAGCTGAGTCGGAACTTTGTTCCCTTTTTAGGGCTGAACAATCCACCCTTGTATGTATAGACTATATTTAGCTTATCCATTCATCTGCTGCTAGGCACTTGGTTGGGCATTATGAAGAATGCTGCTAGGAACGTGGGTACACACGTTTCTCTTGGAGACCCCGCTTCCGATTCTCTTGAGTAGACACCCAGAATTGCAACTGCTGTATCCTACAGTAATTTTGTTTTTAATTTTTAAGAAACCACCATATGGTTTTCCACAGTGGCTGCACCACATCACACCCCCCCAGCAGCACACGAGGGTTCCGGCTACAGTTTCTACACATCCACGCCACTTGTTTCTTTCCCTCCCTCTTTTCTAGAAGCCATACTAATGGGTGTGAGGTAGAGTAAAACTCATTCTTGTCCATAAAAATGCAAACAAATTTTGTCTGGTAGGGATATAATTGATCCCACCCTATAAAAAAAAAAGGATTTCCACATGTCATGGGAGGGACCCAACGGGAGGTAATTGAATTATGGGGGCGGGTCTTTCCTGTGCTGTTCTTGTGATAGTGATTAAGTCTCATGAGGGCTGACGGTTTTATAAACGGGAGTTCCCCTGCGCAAGCCCTCTCTGTCTGCTGCCGTGTAAGATGTGCCTCTGCTTCTCTTTTGCCTTCTGCCATGATTGTGAGGTCTCCTCAGCCCTGTGGAACTGTGAGTCCATTAAATCTTTTTCCTGTATAAATTACCCAGTCTTGGGTATGTCTTTATTAGCAGCATGAGAAGAAACTAATACACATGTTTTACCTGAAAGCAATCTTTCCTGATTGCAAATTCTTCTCATCGCATGGATGCACCATATAATTGAAGTTTATTATGAATGTTTTTGCCTGTTGTTTGGAGTAAGATTCTCAGAATCTGCCCTCTTTAGAACTGCAGATTTTGTACAATTGTCCAGTGACTCTTCTTTATACCCTAATTTCTAGATTCGAGCCTGCACACTGCAAAAGCGAATGCTTGTTGGATCTATTGAATAAAACTAAAGCCACAGCAGCAGAACTGGATACGATCCAAGGATGTCAGGTCTCTGTGGAGAAGCTTCATTCTCACTACAGTTACAAATAAATTCTCAATACATAGTCAGACCTTTCATGAGTCCATGCTTTGTGATGGACACAATGCCAAGCTCTGGGGATGAGAGCCCCCTTCCCCAACTGCATTTCAGGGTCTCACAGTCCATTAGACAGTCCCCTTCATAAAGACAGTACATAACTGGCTGTTCACAGATAGAAACCAGCAAGGCATGGGGACGACCACTAAGCACCCCAGGTTTTCTAGGGCATTTTAAAAACTTTGTCCTAGTTTCCCCAAGGCGAAAACTATGCCCCTAATTTGAGACCTGCTAGTTGAGGATGCCTGCTGTAGCGGACACTGTCAGTGCCGGAACCCACACCCTCGATCACACTGCTGTACCCATTCCCCTGTGTGCCAGGAGCACTGGCACCTGCCCCCATCTCCATAAAACTGTCTTTGGCCAAACAGGAGCTGCTTCTCCCAGGAGGCTATGACACCTCTTTAATGCCAAAGGCCTGCCCTGCAGCAGACATCACCACTGCTTGGCTGGCACAGCAGTGCAAAAGGCTACCCTGCTTGCTGTGCAGGGTGGCTGCGTTCCAGGGCTCCCCGTGGAATCAGGCTGAGGCAAGTCTCCAGCCGAGGCTACATCTGTGCTCCGCCCCTTCCCCTGCAAACCCTGATTCCTGCAGCCCCTCCCTCAATAAACAATCTTCACATGAACCTGTCTCGGGCTCTGCTTCTAGAGAGCCTCTGCCTCCATCGGGTCTGTGCTGGTCTCACCTCTCTGTTGGCTGCATCTCATCAGCATCACTCCTCTCCCACCTTTAGACTAAAATCTCTATTAGCTCCAGGTCTCCTAAAAACTTCTGCCCCAACTTTCCTTCTTCTCTGTGCAGCCAACTGCGCAAACAATTGTCTCTCCTCATTGTCCTTGGGCCACTCCTCTCATCAGCTACTCACCTGGCATCTGTCCTCATCACTACCCATACCGCTGTAATCATCTTCA
This sequence comes from Aotus nancymaae, assembly GCF_030222135.1. Taxonomy (NCBI): domain Eukaryota; kingdom Metazoa; phylum Chordata; class Mammalia; order Primates; family Aotidae; genus Aotus; species Aotus nancymaae. Next base: position 23,650,810 of record NW_026988442.1, on the reverse strand, counting down.
GCATCCTCACCACCATCCTCATCAGAAGGAGAAGAGGTTTTTTTTTATTAAGCACTTAATATGTGCCAGACACCGTGCTGAGCATGTCCACATATGACTCATTTAATCACCATAACTACCATAAGAGGTAGAGTATAATCACCCCCAGCAGAAAAGGCCAAGTCTCAGAGAGGCCAAGAGACTTGGCCATGATCACACAGCTACTAAAGGTGGAGCTGAGTTTCTCCAAGGTATCACCTTCCTCCCTAAGTTATGATGCCTTCCCCAAGACACTTCTCCATCCTCGACTCCTGGGCCTGCTGCCTCCATCCCAGCCCTCTTCCCTCGGTTCAGGGCCCAGTGCCTGGCTGTCCAAACACCTCACCAGCCAGTCCTTCCTGCTCTTGTTCAGCCCACCTGCTAAACGCTGGTGTTCCTCAGGCTCTGTCTGACCTTTCCTCCCATCTTACTTTTCTTCCAAGTGAGTCTGTGGCTCCTCCATGGACACCTACAGATAGGGGCATCCCCTGTGATGATTCTAAAATTCCCGTTATACCTAAGAACGTGTTCTGCTTAGAGCCAATTTCAGCCTTTAGAAGAAGAAAGTTGGCCGGGTGCAGTGGCTCATGCCTGTAATCCCAGCACTTTGGGAGACCAAGGAGGGTGGATCACAAGGTCAGGAGATCGAGACCATCCTGGCCAACATGGTGAAACCCCATCCCTACTAAAAATATAAAAATTAGCTGGATGTGGTGGGCGTGCCTGTAGTCCCAGCTACTCGGAAGGCTGAGGCAGGAGAATCGCTTGAACCCTGGAGGCAGAGGTTGCAGTGAGCCCCAGATCACACCACTACACTCCAGCCTGGTGACAGAGTGAGACTGTCTCAAAAAGAAAAAAGAGACCTTGTCCATCCCTCCACACATTCTAGAACACTCTACCAGCTCATGAAAACCCTACTCCAATCAGAATCCACACCCCACTGCCCCAGTGCTTTTAGCAGCTATGGCCTTTTGTCCTGATCAGCTGCAGCAGATGCTGTGGGGACCCTGCCCCCGGCCCTCAGCCGCCTCGGGTCTCTACAGAGGGTTACTGTGCGAGTGGACGGCTTCCCTCAGCTCCCTGCCTGAGGGTGTTCTCTCCCCACACAGCCTGGAAGTCCTGAGCAACTGGGGCCCCAGGAATGACCCTCAGTTGGTGAGGAACAGGAGTCTGTAGATGAAACCTCGACTTCCTCCCCCCTCCATGGGACGATTCTGAGTTGTGTCATGGAAGACTTGACATCCTTCCCGGATCACGTCCACAGTCTCTCACAGGGTCCACAGCAGGACCGCGTTCCTGTTGCTCACAGTGGTAACAACCCATGACTTTCTTTCCTTCCATATCACTTGCCTTCTTCCCTCCGCGGGCTTCCTGGGTTCACCCCCCAGACAAACTTCCTGCACTGAAACCTTCGTGTCAGGGTCTGATTTCAGGGCCATCTCAGGCTACGCAGCCCCAGTCCCGGCCTCCAGCATGGCCTCCTGAGTCCAGGTGCCATGCTGGCCCCTGCAGTGACCCTTCTGGGGCATGAAATGTCTCCTCCCTGCTCTCCTCTCTCAGCAGCTCCCGCAGGCCCACTTAGCAATGGCCTAGCCATGTACAATACCCCACAAAGATCTGTACAATCTCTCTCCTCCTGACCTCTCCAGCCTCTTCCCAGAGCTCCCTGGGGACATGTGGGCTTCTCTCTAGACTGGACACCTGCCCTCTGTGTCATCCTCTTTTGTGGCTTACCTGAAACATCACCTCCTCCGTGAAGCCCTCCCTCTCCTGCTCCATCCTCTGGCTTTGCCCTCTTTCCAAGCCTCTGGCAGAGTTCTCCATGTTTCCTCCCAGCATCTGCTCAATGCAGACACCTGCCTCCCAGCACCAGGCAGAGGGCTGGGCAGGCAGCCGGCACTCATGAGATGTCTGGGAACCAAGTGAAGCCAGCCTCCTGCTTCCCTCATGGAAACATATGGCCACACTCCCGAGCCACATCTGCACCCGCCCCAGGAAGGAGGAGACACGGAGGCAACAGAAACGAGGCGGCTGTGAACGTAATTAGGATCGCAGGGCTCAATAGCTTCGCAGGGCTGCAGGAACACAAAGGCGTGTTTTACAAATTCCCCATTTGCAGTCTCTATGGAGAGCGGCCACGTGTACTCAGTGTAACCCCACACAGTGAGGCAAGAACAAGAAAAATCACACCTTCCTCCTTCCCGCCTTCTGCCGACTCACAGAGCTGGCAGCCGCCCTGCTTCCTCCCAGGCCTAAACGAGCTGTCATTCAACACAGCCTCACACTCAGCCTGGGAAGGTGGAATTCTTTTTCCCCTAGAATTAAATTTTTTTTCTTTTCTTTTAATTGACAAGTCATAGTTGTATACATGTACAGGGTCAATCTGACGTGCTGACAGATGTATACACTGTGGGGTCTTTTTTCCGATGGCAACAGAAGTTCTGCTCAATTGTGCTCTCATTTAAGTCCCTGCTTCAGTTTGAAAAGGTTCAGAAACTTCTCCTTAATGTCTGGACTCAGTCACCCAGGCTGGAGTACAGTGGTGCAATGACAGCTCACTGCAGCCTCCACCTCCCAGGCTCAGGCGATCCTCCCACCTCAGCCTCCCAAAGAGCTGGGACCACAGGTGGAGCCACGGCACCCAGCTAGTTTTTTGTATATTTGTAGACACAGAGTCTCCCTGTGTTGCTCAGGCTGTTCTTGAACTCCTGGGCTCAAGTGATCCATCCTCCTTAGCTCCCCCAAGTGCTGGGATTATAGGTGTGAGCCACGGCACCCAGCACTTCTCATAGTTTCTGAGCACAATCAGAAATTAAAGCGTAGCAAGAGTGACCTTTGCTCCAGTTTTCAATAGGTTCCTTATCTCCATCTGAGACCACTGAACTTCACTGTCCATACCACTATTGGCATTTTGGTCAAAACCATTCAACGAGTCTCCAGTAAGTTCCAAACTTTCCCACATCTTCCTGTCTTCTTCTGAGCCCTCCAAACTGTTCCAACTTCTGCCTGTTACCCAGTTCCGAAGTTAATTCCACATTTTCAGGTATCTTTACAGCACCGCCCCACTACTGAGTACCAATTTTCTGTATCAGGCCATTCTCACGCTGCTATAAAGTACTACCTGACACTGAGTAATTTACAGAGTAGTGCTTTCCAACAGATCTCAACGTCCTTGTTTATAGAGAATGGTAGGAATAATAATAATGGTAATGCTATCTAGTATTACAGTAAGTGAGGGCTCACTACACCCCAGGAACATGCTAGGAGATTCACCAACAAATCTTTGACTTAAGCACTCATATCACCCTCATTTGACAATAAAGACACTGAAACCCAGAGAGGTTAAGTGACTTAACTAAGATCACACAGCCAGAAAGCAGGAAAGCCAGAATCCTGCCTGTCTTCTGAGTCTGAGATGTTTTTCACTGCACCCATACAAATCTTAACAGCTTCAACATGGGGTAACAACAACCCTGCCCTCATGGGGCAACTGTGAGGATCACATGAAAAGGTAACTTTGTACAGATTCAGGCATGTAGCAGATGTTCAAGACAAAAGTTTTCCTTTCTTCATTCCCGCATGAACTTGCTCAAGGTATGAGCTTGAACTGGATCTCAAATGGGCTAAGAAGAGGTGAGAAACAGCTAGGCACAGTGACTCATGCCTGCAATTCCAGCACTTTGGGAGGCCGAGGCTGGTGGATCACCTCAGGTCAGTAGTTCGAGACCAGCCTGACCAACATGGTGAAACCTTGTCTCTACTAAAAATACAAATATTAGCTGGGCGTGGTGGTGGGCTCCTGTAATCCCAGCTACTCAGGAGGCTGAGGCAGGAGAATCGCTTGAAGCAGCGAGGTGGAGGCTGCAGTGAGCTGAGTTCGCACCATTGCACTCCAACCTGGGTGACAGAGCGAGAAGCCATCTCAAAAAAAAAAAAAGAGGTGAGAAACAATAGAAGGTTCTGAAATCTGAGAGGAGAGAGAAGCCAGGAGGGAGGCTCCAAGGACGCTAGCAGCGACAGCACACAGCCTGGCGCAGGAGTGGCGCTTCACAAATATGTGCTGTATTTGTCAGATCCGGGGATTGGCAAAAGATGTAAAGGGTCAGATAGTAAATATCCTAAGCTTTGCGGGCCAGACGGTCTCTAATCACTACTCAATTCTGCTGCAGAAGCAGGAAAGCAGCCATAGACAAGAACGCAAATGAAGGGCTGTAGTTATGTTCCAATAAAATTTTATTTACAAAAACAGGCAGAGGGGCCACAGACTGGCAACCCCTCTGGTAGTGGAGTGTGGTCAGTAAGTAGCAGCAATGGTAGAAATGCTATCCTTTATGTGGCAGGTAGCGTTTGGCAGACGCTGACCTGTTGACCACAGTTGATTCTTACTCAGGCATGGGAGAAAGGGGTGCTTATCAACAACATTTGATTTATGAGGAAACTGAGGCTCAGAATGAGAAGTCACATGCCTGAGGTCATTTGGCTGTAGGTGGCAGAGCTGGATTCACATGAATGTCTGTGTGGCTCCCATGCCTGTGTCCTCAGCCCTACCTCGTCACCGTACCCACTTGCCCAGTATGACCTCAGCGAACACCTGCTCGGTGTGCTCTCACTTGGCCAAGCCCTGTGCTGTCCACCAGCTAAGCTCTTGCTCTGACCTCACATTGCAGTCTCTCTCTAAAATCAGTGGGGAATAGTGAGGCAGGCACACCCTGGTGGCCCCTTCAGGACCACGGCGCTCAGTTCTCCAGCTGCCGGGCATGTGGGCTCCTGACAGCCTGCAGCTCTACCCCCCTCCAGGAATTGCCTGTGGCTGATGGAGCTGCTTCCCCCATGGTTACAACCCCTTCCAAGGGGTGGCCTGCATCCAGTGATGTGGGGTTCAAAGACCCAGCTCCCTTGACTCAATTTCGGACGTCTCAAAAGGCACATCGTAGCATTCCAGAGCTCCCTGGATTGGCTGAGGCCTCTGTAGCAATGCATGTCAGTTCCTCTTCTCTCTCTGCCCCAGGCTACTTCCTTTTCCTTTACTTCTCATGGGTGACATTCCTGAGACTGCTCCCCCAAAACTTGCTGTGCACAAGCTCCATCTCGGAGTGTTTCCAGGGAACCTGACTGATGACAGCCACCTGACTGGCCCCTGCCACCCCCTTACCCAGCACCTCTGCATCTCCCAGGCATTGAGCAGGGTCCCGCTGAGAGGGGCAAGAACCAGCCTCACCATAGTGAATCAGCCACGCCTCCCTCCAGCCCCTCAGCAGCCTTTGTTGAGCATGTCCAGTGCCAAGTGAAGATGCTGGGATCAGAGAACACGTGGCTAACCAGAACACAGTCCCTCCTTCAAGAGGCCTTGAGTGGTGGTGGCGGTGGGGGAAATGGGAGTAAGACGTGTGCAGAGACCTCCCCACCCAGTCTGCAGAAGAAGAATGCCACCGAAAGGAAGTGGAGCCTGGCCTGACTCTTGCAGCTGCTCAGGAGTTAGCTGGTGAAGAGAGGGAGAGTGTCCAGGAAGAGGAAACAGCCTGCACAAAGCTGTGGAGCTGAGATGGACCGGGCAGGACCCGAGGTGGCTTCACTGAGGCTTCAGAGGTCAGCAGGGATGGACATCAAAAGGCCTGAGAGCCAAAGTGGGAGAAGGTCCTCCCAGTCCAATGGGAGCCATCAAAGGGATTTCAGCAGGGGAGGTATGTGTTCAGAATTGCCCTATGGAACCATTCTGGCTCCACATGGATGAGGCAGTTGAGAGAGGAGACAAGAGGTCCCAGAGAGGGGACTGAAGTACTGTCTATGGCAGTGGCCAAATCTATCAGGTAGGTCTGAGAGGCACTGAGGAAGACTGATATTGATAGGTGATGGAGTGGAATGTGTGGGATGAGTAGTGGCCAAGTCAAGCAAGACTCTTGGGGTGAAACGGTGATAAGGGGTGGCTATTGCAGTTCTCCGAGGTGGAGACATAGGAGGAGGAGCAGAATTGGTCAGAGGGAAGGTGACGAGCACAGGCAGAAATGTGTTAAGTTTCGGGAGCCAACAGGGTGTCTATGGAAGCTAACGTGTTCACAGGGTCTGGGAATTAGGACATGGACATCTTTGTGGGGGTTCTTATCCAGTGCACCACACTTGGATGGATGACGTGAGAAGTCAATGACAAAGCTCCTGCGTGCCAGTCCTGGAAAGAAAAGAAGAGGTCACAAGTCTGGGGTCCAGCCTAGAAGTCTAGACCTGGCAGGCAGGCCTGCACAGTGACAGAGACCCCAAAGTTGGCCACTGTTGTGTCCTCTGCTGTGAGCTTCCATCACTGCCTTGAGCCTCCTTCTCATGTCCTCTGCAGGCCTCTGCGTTGAGCTGCCCTGGTCACACCCCTCTCTGTGGCCACTTCACTTCTCTAGACCTCCTGGAGCTCCAAGCTGCTCCTGGTACTCATTCATTCATTCATTCATTCAGTAAACATTCCCTGAGAGGCTGTTATGTCTGAGAGTCTGATCTAGAAACACTCCATCGCAGGAGTGCACATTCTGCTGGGGGCGGCAGAAATGAACCCACAGTTTTAACCAGTGCAGCAACCCAGGTGTGCCTGGGGTCCTGTGGGGTGCCAGAGAAAGAGCCCCTCCAACGCCCGGAGAGCCAGGAAGCCTTTCCACAGGAAAAAACTCTGAGCTGACTCTTGAAGTCTGCAGAAGATACATTGGGTGCAGAGTATGTACCAGGAGCAAGAACAGCACGTGCAAAGGCACTGAGGCACGGGCCAGTGTGATGAGCGCTGCAGGTCGCTGGAGCCTGGCAGGGTTGGAGTGATGGGTAGGGTGGGAGATCAGGATAAAGGGGTATCCAGAGGCTGGACTTGGAGGAGGGTAAGCGTGCTTGTAGGTGCTAAGGGGACGGCCACAGGCAACAATGGGTCTGGGCGCTGACAACTGACAAGAAGCCCTATGGCCTGCAGCAAATCTGCCTCCCCAGTAACAGTCACCATGTCTCAGCCTCTGAGAAGGCGGTGGAGACTGTGTATTAGTTTCCTATTGTTACTGTAACAAATTACCACAAACTTCATGCTGTGAAATCACACAAATTCCTTCCCTTGCAGGAGCAAGAACAGCACATGCACCTCCTGGAAGTCAGAAGCTCAGAATCAGTCTCACTGAAGCAAAGTGCCAGCTGGGCTAGTCCCCTCTGGAGGTTCCAGGGGAGATGCATTTCCATAATTCTTATTATTATTTTGGATGAACTGTATCCTCATCCCTTGGCTTGTGGCCCCACATCACATGGCCTTTTTGCTCTCTGCTTCTGTGGCCTCATCAGCAGTGGTGCCGTGTGTTGGACTCTCCCGTCTCCCTCTTGAAAGTACTTTTGAAATTACATCACTGAGCTCACACTCAAGCTCAATGCTCCTGGTACTCACTCATTCATTCAATCGACATTCCCTGAGGGCCGTTACATCTGAGACCCTGAGCTAGGAACACCCCACCTCAGGAGTGCATATTCTGGTGGGGAGGCAGAAATGAACCCACAATCTTAACCAGTGCAGCAACCCAGGTGTGCCACATGGGCACATGAATAAACCAGAGTCATCTCCCCATCTCAACAGCTTTTAACTTCATCACAGCTGCAAAGCCCCTTTTAATAAACAAGGTAGCACAGTCACAGGCCTCAGGGATCAGGACGTGGTCATCTGGTGGGGCATGATCCAGCTTACTGCAGCCCAGAATCAATGATGTGAGAAGTCACAGCTAAAGCTCCCTCACACCAGTCTTCCCAGGGGCACACTGCTCTCTGAGATGTCCTGGGGCTTTAAGCATCAAATAATTGAAAATTATCTCCTTTTTGGGGAAAAAAAAAATCCAGCACATAAGACAGGAAAAGATAACCAATAGGAAGCCTCCCCCGTGCCTGCCCCTGGCCCCAAAGCCTCATCGGTAAGTATTTCTAACACACTTTCATGCTTGGCGGGATGCTTGGTGGGAGATCCTTCGCACGCTGACAAATTTCTCCTGAAATTTAGATGTCTTCTTCAGAGTAATAGCTGTAGCGCACAGGTGCCCAGCTGCTATTGTAAAATCAGTAAGCATTTAATTGAAACGAACGACTATAATAATAGTATATTATCCCTGCAGGCCAAGCGCCATCACAGTTTTAATTATTGAGTTAAGAGTCAGACTAATTTATCCTTTAAGGCAACAGCCCCATTCCTGGTGATACTGATTATCGTGTTATGAATATGAAACCACCAGCAGAGAAGCATAGAAATGAAAAGCAATTTGTCCCCTCTGGGGGCTGGTTTTGTCTTTGAAGAAAAGTTCGCAAATACGGGTCATCGAGCCCCAGGCTCTGGGATTGCTCAGCTGGGGGTGTAAGGTTTCTGTTCAGGTTGGGATGGGGCTGTGGGGGGTCCCCATGCTCCCCATCTCTGCATGCAGACCCTCTCTCCTCTGCTCAGAGCCAGAACTAGCTCCCTACTACATCCCAAGTAAAAGCCAAAGTCCTTACTAAGCCACAAGGCCCTATAACAACTCAACCACCACCACCTGGCACCTCTCTGGCCTCCTCCACTACGCTGCCCTCCATCACCCCTCTCCATCACACCCACCCCCTTGCTCTTCCTTCAACCCCCAAGCAGGCTGCCACCACAGGGCTGTCTTCTAGCTCTGTGCATTTTTGCCCCCAGGGGGATATTTGGAGACATTGTTGTTGTTACGACCTCGAGGATGCTCCTGGCGTCTGGTGGATAGACGCCAGAGAAGCTGGTCAACATCCTTCTGTGCACAGAGCAGCCCCACATAGAACAATCCAGCCCAAGTGTCAGTAGTGCTGAGCTGGAAAACCCTGGGGGGTCAGCTGCTGCCTCTGCATGGAATGTTCTCCCCCGACCCAGCAGGGGATACTCACCCTGCTCCCTCCTCCACCTCCTGCTAGGCCTCCTTCAGAACTCAGTTTTCCTAGAAGGCCTTCCCTGACCATCCTACCCAATGCTGCAAGCTGCTCCCCTGCCTCACACACCGGGCCAGCATTCCCCATCCCATTATGCTTCTGTTCTTTCTTCCAAAGCACTTCACACCTGCTAACATACTGCATGACTTATTTAGCAGTTTACTGTTTATTATCTCGCTCCTCCTGCTAGGATGTAAATTTCACACGAGCAAAGATCTTTGGTTTACTGATGTATTGCTGGTACCTAGACCAGCACCCACCCAACACCTTGACCCCTAGCAGGGGTTCAGTGAATGTTGAATGAGTTATCCACCAACCTCCCCCGTCCTTCACCCTCCATATCCGCTGGGCCTCCAGAAGCACATGCCACCTCCACACGGTCTCCCAAATCCACCCCTTCTTGCCAAGGTTCAGAGCCCACTTCATTTTCCTGGACTCTGAGAAGTCTCTTGGTGGACAGCTCGGGCATTTCTCCAGTAAGTGCTTTTGGGTAACTCCCACAGGCCACATGGTGCATTCTCGGTTGGTTCTTTGAAGGCAGAAACAGTGGCCTGTGAACTGTCACAGCCCCAGGACCTACATAGTGACAGGCAATGAGCCACAGGACCTGAGACACAAAGAATGCAGGCACAGACCTTGCCATGCAGAAAGAACCAGGTGCAGCAGGGCAAACAGGTGGAATGAGCTAACTGCACCAATACACACAACCCATGCCACTAGTGCCCTCACCCACTCGATAAACGCAGCACGCTCCTGTGACATGAGTCTCTCATCCCTTCCAGTGAATGGGGAAAGTGGTGTTGCAGAGGAGTCCTGCTCAGGCATACAGGATTCTTCCAGAGCAGTACCATTTTATGTTACCAAGGAACAGCAGCGGAACACAGAGGACGCTAACAGAGCAGGACTCAGCAAACAGTGGAGGAAGCAGCGCTGCTCCCAATGCCCGCTCACCCACCTTCCCCACCGCACCACTTGGCCACACGCTCTGGCATAAAAGCGCCAACTGCTTGCTTCTCCATCTTTGTGCATTTTGCCCTTGTCTCTGTAACTCAGCAGTGAACCTCACACCCCGTTCCATCAAAATGCCTCCCCACCCTTCCTCGAGCCCCCTTCTATCAACATGCCTCACCGGTTCTTACTGAGGGTTTTTAAGGAAGAATTTAACAAACGCTTTTTAACTGTGCAGATATATACATTAGGATTGTTAACAGTTTTCTCTTAGTGCTCTGGTTACAAAGTTGCATAGATATTGAGTAGTTTGTCCCAGCTCTGTTTTTACCATAAACTCTTCTTAGGATTTTGCAGGTTTTTCTGGAAGGCATGTGTCACTTCACAGCAGGCACATTTGTATTTATTAAGCATCTGCTATGTGCCAGGCCCTGTGCTGAGCACTGGGACTCCCCTGCCCCGTGGAGCTAATCTACACCCAAACCAATACACAGTCACAGTGGTGGTGAGGGCCGAGAGGGAAGCCGCAGGCCAAGTGAGGCAGTAAGATCAAGGGTCAAGGGCACACTGGACATCAGGAAAGGCCCTGATTTGGCTAGAGTGAAGGATAGCGGGAGGGGTGAGGAGGGTTGGGGAAGGAGGAGCTTAGAGGCATGGGCAGGGGCCAGGCTGGGTGGCCTTGAACACCAGGGGACGACATTGGACTTTATCCTGAGGGTCACTGGAAACCCAGAAGAGTTTTAGGCAGAGCAGTGACTTGTATTTTAGAAAGACCAGCTTGGCTGCTAAGAGCAGGTGGCAACTTTCAGCTGAGAGGTGATGTAGCCACCATCTGAGACTCAGATAGATGGAAAGCGAGAGATGGAGGGAGAGGCGCAGGATTAGGGATTGTTGCGGCAGATGATCAAAGCCTGCACCAGATCACCAGTGAGATTCATTGGCTGCTTACACAGGAGAAGAGACACGTCTGGCCAGGTGGGGGAGAGCAGCCAGCTGTGGACAGCTAAGCCTGGAGATGACATCCAAGTGGGGGTCTCCAGGTGGGGACAGGCTGATTGTACAGTCTGGTGCTTAGGAGAGGGGACAGAGCAGTGGAAATGGCCTGGGCTCCCTTGTGGTCCCCAGCCATGAGTGTGGAGCATCAGGAGAGTCCTATAAAGAAGGGTGCAAAAGGGTGGCCTGAGCAGTGGAGGACACTGGGAGCCTCATCTAATACAGCCAAAGTCAAGGATGATAAAGACTGCAGGTGCACAATGGGTTTGGCAATGTGGAGGTCATCGGTGCCCCTAACCAGAGGAGTGCTGTAGTCACAGGGAGGCAGAGGCCAAGGTGAATGGGAGGGGAGGAAATACAGACAGCCAGAGTCGATCTCGGAAGCTCTGCTGGGACCACAGCGGAGAGAGGAGACAGTAAGCAGGCGTCACAGGATGACTTTCTATTTAGATGCTGAGCAGAAAGTGCAATTGTGGAGGGCAGGTGTTCCCAGCACAGTCATGCCCCATGGGGATCCTAGCTGCAGAACTGGGTGACTGAGACAGGGCTTTGCCACTCACAGGCCATGTTCTCATCTCTGGGGCCAAGTGGTCCTTTTAACAACCCTGTGAGGCTGATGCTGCTGTTTCCACTTTCCAGATGAGCAAATGGAGCCTCCGAGAGGTGAGGTCCACGGTCCTTCTGAGGTCCACAGCAGGAAGAGACTCCGAACCCAGATCTGTCTGACCCCAGAGTCTGAGCTCTTTTCACTACTGAGGGCAGAGGGGCATGGTGTAGGCTGGGCAGGCCTCACCACATCCTCTTACCCACGGTTACAGAGTGCCTGAAAGGGTACGGTGCTTGTTATCACCAGGCGGGTCAGCACAGCAATATTCGTCTTGTTTTGACTAATCTTTGTGACTTATCTTTCTGTACCTTTGTGAGGAACTGAGAAGGAACCGCTGGTCAAAAACAATGACAAACCGCACAACTGCTGTGATGGAAGCAGACCCGGAGGGCAAGGCTTGATGTTCAGCACCAGCTCGGTGGCCACTCTGAGTGCTGGGGGCGCTCCTAGGACTCCAGGGTTCACTCTGGCCAAGGAAGGGACGAAGTTTGGGGAGCCAGGAGGGGCAGATCACAAGGGGATGAGGACTTGGTCCGGCAGGCACTGGGGAGCTACAGCGGTGTGCAAGTGGCAGGTGGCCCAGCAGATTTTCCTGTGCTCATGGCAAGAGGCTACAGGCAGGGCCAAGAGGCACCTGAAGCAGATGTCATGAACAGGAGACAGCTGAGGAGACAGAACTGGCCACCCTTGGTCACAGGGGGTGGATAAGGAAAAATGACCCGTCCAAGTTCTGAATCCTCCAACTTCCTGAATCTGATCTTCAGTTTCTATTTCAAAAGGGGCCAGAGAGCCCTGCCCACAGCACCAGGGCTGGGAGGGTGCGTCAGTGAATCTGGCAGGGAGCCCTTCCTCCCCCATCTGAGGGATAGGAAGGGCACATTTTACCCCCTTGCCTCAATCTGTCTATATCACTGGAATGTACGCTCCATGAATCAGGGATTATCATCAGTTTTGTTCACTGCTCAGGGCTTGGAAGAGTGCCTGGTACATAGTAGGGGCTCAGTAAAAGTGTAAGGGTGGAATGAACGAGTGCCTGAGTGACCCTGATGAAATGAAGCAGGGAAACTCCAGTGTCTTGCTCAAGGTCTTACAGCTCTAAGCACTGCAGCCAGGGTTTGGGAGCAGAAAAGATTATTTCCTCCTCCAGCAATGAGCTCCCAGGCTGCTGCTGGGGGCTCTACTAGACTCCCCCGCAATCCACAGTACCCCGTCTGGAAATGGAGCAGCTCTGACTCCCTGCTGGCCCAGCTCCTTCCACCTGGGACCAGTTGGCCTCCCTGACCCCAACTCACTTCTGGACTCAGTTCAAATGCCCCTCCTCCAGGAGGCCTTCCCTGGCTCTCCCACCTAAATCAGGATCCCTGGTGATTCTCTCTCCTGACACCCTGTTATTTTCCATTGAACTTGCCACAGCTGTAGTCATACCTTTGGCTGAGTGTGTACATGGCTCTGGTTATGTGCTCTATTTATGAAAGCGGGAACTGAGGCTGATGCTTTGCTCCGAACCATTTCCCCAGTGCCCAGCCTGAGGCCTGGCACATGGCAGGTACTCGGTACATGTTGAGAAATGAGCCAGGTGGGCCTGGGAGTTCTGGAACCCAGACAGGCAGCCTCCACGATCCCCTAAGTGGGACCTCCCTCCTACCTCCTCCACTTCCAAGCATTTGGGGCACATGACAGTCGGGCACCCACTTCCTCCAAGCCTCTGCTTGTCCAGCTCCCCACTGGCCCCCCGCTTTCCCTGACATGGAACATTCCTGCCTCCTCGCCTTTGCCTGGCACTTCCTTCTGCCAGTGATGCCACGCCTGTCCCCAAGCACCTAAGCACTGGCTGAAGTCCACTAGTCCCTGGGACCTATTTGAGCTCGACCAGCCACTTCATTTCTCTGGGCATCCTCAATTAAGGATCTCCAAATGGGGCAGAGATGGAATGAGATCTGTATCCAGAAAGTTCCCACTGGCTGCCCCCATGGGGATGAACTGGAGCAGGAGACACAGAAGCAGGGAGACCAGGTCAGAGGCTTCTGCAGCTGGACATGTCATGGCGGAGAGGCCTGAGCTGGGATGGGCAGTGGAGGCGGGACAGACTCAAGGCAGGAAGCCTGGTGGCGGGCTCTGGGTGGGCTCAGCGTGGCTCAGGGATCCCTGACAGGTGGCGGGACCTCTGCATGAAGGGGAAACATAAGAAGGAGGGGAGGGTGACCCACTGTCTCCCCCGAACATTCTACATTCTGAATTGGCACGTGTGCTAATTAAAACCTTCTTTCCAAAGAATTTATTACAGGCTATTCCAAGCTAATTATAAATTCTCTGAAGCTGATCCTGAGCAGTTTGCTAATGCAGTGTTGAAATCTCTTCGGCCACCCTCGTTTAAATTATTCATCAGGCCCTGCAACAGTTGTGAACTGTAATTTAAACAGTCAGCTCATGAATATTCAACTACCACAACAAACACTGGCATGTTTTACTGCCTCGCTGCTCAATATTTTGTATCCTCACCCGTGTTTACATGTTTTTATGAACTCTCGAGAAAAGTGTTGCCTGTTGAAGTGCCTAGTTAAGCAGAGACGGAAATGCCCAAGGCGGGGAGGAGGCGGCAGGAAAAGCATCCCAGGTCCTTTCCCAGGAGAGGTGTGGGTGCTCAGGGATGGGGCTCAGAGACCTCACCCTGCAGAAGAGGCAGGGAGGCCCAGAGAGGACCAGGACTGGCCCTGAGGTCACACAGTGAAACCGAGGCACGGACAGGACTTGGAGTTTTGGGGTGGTTCCTACCACCTAATTTACTACAAATTAATTGATGAAGGGGGTCTGAGGAGGCCTGGCATGTAAGACAGTGTCAGGGAAGCGGCAGCCAGGCATTCCCTGCTCTCCAGCCCCGCTGTCTTTTATTATGGTTTCTTTTTATTTTTGAGGCAAAACAAATTTCTAGGTTTTTATCCATAATTTAAGAGGAGTGCCTACTATTTAATATCAAAGAGTAATTTCTAATTCAAAATATACTATTTATCTTCTTTATCCCCCTCTGCCCACGCTTTCCTCCTGAGTCCCCAAAGTCCACTGTGTCATTCTTATGCCTTTGCATCCTCATAGCTCAGCTCCCACTTATGAGTGAGAACATACAATGCTTGGTTTTCCACTCCTGAGCTACTTCACTTAGAATAACAGTCTCCAATCCCACCCATGTTGCTGCAAATGCCATTCATTCATTCCTCTTTATGGCTGAGTAGTATTCTATCTCATGTATACATATATATATATACACACAAAAGAAAACCACATTCTCTTTATCCACTGGTTGACTGATGGGCATTTGGGTTGGTTCCACATTTTTGCAATTGCAAACTGTGCTGCTATCATCATGTGGAAAGAAGTCATTATTCCCAGCCCCTTTTGGGCAATGGCCACATGTTGACTGATTGGGTACAGCCATTCAAGGCTACAGGCCATCTTAGAATCCAGGCTGGCTTGAAGATCAGAATTCCACACTACCCCGGACTCCATGGCCTGGCCACGTCAGAGGACTATGTGTCCCCAGCCGGCCCCACCATGAGCTTTAGGGCTTTTCAACCTGTAAACAGTCTGGAAGGCTCCACAAATGGCTCCTCATTTATCCCCACATCCCTCCTCTGAGGCAGGCGCTATGATGGTTACCATATGTTATCAGTGCGAAAGCTGAGGCTGAGAGAAGGAAGAAGCTTGCCCAGGATAGAGCTGGTGCTTGAGCTGGAATCTTCTATCCCCAAGGTCCCTGCTCTCCTGATCACATCCAATTGCTCCTCCACTGAGGATCAGGGTTCTGTCTGAGGGTGGGGGAGGCTGTAACTCATTCCTCCCAAGGATCCAGACATGTGGTGGGAGGGGGAAAAAATAACATTTTTCACACATAGGATTAGTTCAGGTTTTTTAAAAGTTCTACAAGATTCAGGGCTGACATGGGCGGGAGATCTCTGGTATCTCTGGCACCATGAGTAGGGGTGCGGCTGATGCACCCATTTGCTGGGCGGTTTGTCGGGATGAAGTGCAGTGATGCCCGGCAGATGACCTGGTCTGAACATTCCTCCAGAACAGACTGCACAGCTCCATCCATACAATGGGGTGACAATTGTATGGTTTCATGAGAAAGTTTCATTATCCCCAGTCCCTTCAAGGCGACAGGCCATCTTAGAATCCAGGCTGGCTTAGAGATCAGAGTTCATGAAACCTTGAAGGTTACATAAGAATTACATAAAGCACTTAGCACAGTGCCTGAGAAATAGTAGGAAAGACCTTGATCCCCTAGAGCTCCCATGATCACCACCATCTGTCATCCGAATCAAAATTACTTGGCAATATGCTTCCAAATGTGCATGTCTTCTGGCCCACCACTCATTCCAATTTTATTTAAAAATAATTGTTGTGTGCCTCCTATGTACCAGTAGCTGATTTTGGTTCTGGGGATATAGCAGTGAACAAAACAGACCAAGTCCCTGCTCTCAGGGCACCTGCGTTCCAGTGAAGGAGACAGAGGTGACACCAGACACACACATAAACATATCAGGCTTTAGACAGTGGTAGGTGCCAGGGAGGAAAATAGAGCAGCAAAGATGAGCTCAAGGTATTAGGTGGGGATGGGGTACAATTTTAGGAAGGGTGGCTAGAAAGGCCTCATGAGAATGACATCTGAGTGACTCTCTAAGAAAGACAGAGGTATAAGAACATGCTCTGAAGGTGTCTGCGTAAGAGTGTTCCAGGCAGAGGGAACAGAATGGCAAAGAGTCCGATGCAGGCTCATGCCTGGCACGTTCAAGGACTGGTGAGGAGGCTGGCGGGGCTGGAGCCGAGTGAGCAGTGGGAGTGGGGGTGGCATGCAGATTATGTGGGGTCTTGTGGACATTATAAGTCGCTGGCTCTCACTTTGAGGGAGACGTGAAAGCACTGGGAGGTTGTGAGCCAGGTCCTCGCCTAGAGAAAGGGTGGTCCAGGATGAGGACCCCTAGTTGTATGCCCTGAGCAACTGGGAGGATGGAGCTGCCTTTGGTGAGATGGGAGGGATGGAGGGCAGTGGAGGAGCAGGGAATGGGAAGTGATAGGACCTTGGTTTAAGAGACAGTAAGTTTCAGATGCTTGTGAGACAACCACAGAAATAAGTGGGGTTGGAATCTGAAAGTTCTCAGGACATAGAGGGTATTTAAAACCATAAAACCAGATGGGATAACGAAGCACCTGCAATAGATAAAAAGAGGACTGAGTCCTCTCAGTGCTCAAAGGTAAACCCAGGAGACTAACACGGAGGGAGCAGAGAGAAGTGGGAGAGTGTGCATCCCAGCAGCCAGGCGAGGAAAGCGTTGAGCAAGGCTGAGAAAGTGACCAATTGTGTCAAAGGAGCAGGCAAGTTAGTAAGAGCTGAGCACTGACCCTGGAATTCAGCAACACAGAGATCATTCAAAACCACGAAGTGGGGCCAGGAGAGGTGACTCACACCTGTAATCCCAGCACTTTGGGAGGCCAAGGCAGGGCGGATCGCCTGAGGTTGGGAGTTCAAGACAAGACCAGCCAGGCCAGCATGGTGAAACCTCGTCTCTACTAAAAATACAAAAATTAGCCAGCCGTGATGGCAGACACCTGTAATCCTAGCTACTCGCGAAGCTGAGGCAGGAGAATCACTTGAATCTGGGAGGCGGAGGTTGCAGTGAGCTGAGATCGTGCCATTGCACTCTAACCTGGAACCTGAGCGACAGAGCGAGACTCCATCTCAAAAAAACAGACAAAAAATAACCATGAAGTGGGAAGTTTCAGTGAAGGGCTTAGAACAAAAGCCAAGAAAGGGTAGGAGGACAGAGTTTGGGAAAAGTGAAGAGACATGACTATTCAAGGAGTTTTTAAATCCCGAAGGAGACAAATGCACACATCAAATGTTTGACTTTGCAGTGCAGGGTCTCACAGCCTTGGCATTAACGATATTTGGGGCCACATAATTTTTGGTGGCAGGGCTGGGGGGCGCCGTCCTGTATATTACAGGATGCTTAGCAGCCTCCCTAGCCTCTACTAAACTAACTCCAGTTGTGACCATCAAAAATGTCTCCAGACACTGCCAAATGTTTCCAGGGGGCAAAACTGCCCCTGTTAAGAACCACTAATGTAGCAGAAGTTCTCGGGCCCTTCCTGGGCCCCCTTCACTGGAGCAGCACCCTGCCCCCCAGCTGCTGGGAACATTGGTTGGTGAAGGCTCTCAGCTGCCCACTTCTTCAGAGGACACCCCTTGCCAACAGGTACTGCAGCCCCAGGAGGTTACTCAATCCCCCAATCTCTGACCAATGACAAATGGACATGGGGGTGCAAAGGCCACCCCTTCACCCTATGATGGGATCAACTGTGTGGTGCAATTTATGCTCCAGAACGCCCCCTAGGGGCAGGCTGAGGCTCGACGCATCTGAGGGAAACCTCTGCTTAACATCTCTCCCTCCCTCTCCTAAGATCCCACCCTCAAAAAATCATTTTCACCACTCCCAAGAAACCCATCTCAAGAAAAGATCAGAAATAGCCTAAATGTCCATCAACAGAAGGTTGTTTAGGTACACGATGAAACACCCATACGATGGAATGTTATCCAGCCACTAAAAGGAAGAGCAAGACCTGTAATTATGGACGTGAAAGTACACACATGACACGCTGTTACAGAAAACTGGCAGGTCCTAGAACTGCTCCAATAGAACACACTGGAAAGAAGAGGAAAAGCATCACGTTAGGGCCCCACTTAAGTCAATTTTGTATATATTTTATATATTATCTTTGTAGAGTGTATATCTTTGTACATTGTGTATATTATTACATATATTATCTTTGTGTATAACGCACAAAGATAAGACTGAAAATATACTTAGCAAATGGTTGGGTTAATAATGATTATTTGTGGATGGTGCAATTTTAACAATTTCTACTTCTTTGTTGGTTTATTATTATTATTATTATTTACAGTGAACATGCGCCATTTTAAAAAAATCAAATCCCCAAAGCCATGTTTTGGGAAGACAGTAAAAGATGTAAGAATACTTCATTTCAAAATTTATAGGATACAGCCAAAGCCATACTAAGAAAAAACGTATAGCCGTAAACTTTTAATTATTAAACAATAAACAATAAAAGTAAATGAACTAAAGAATTCAAAATAAAAAATTTAAACATCTACAGAAAGAAAGAAGGGATTAATAAACATAAAGGGGAAAATGAATACATTAAGAAAAAGAAAAGTAATAGAACTGGAACATAACTCCGATGTTTAGTCCCCTGAATAAAATGAATAAAACAATGTAGATAAAGGAATAAGATGGATAAACCCCTGGTAAAGATGAACACAAGAGAGAAACCACCAATGGATGTCTTTAGCGTTATGAATCAGGGTATAACTATAGAGACAAAGACCATAAAAGAGATGAGGTATGCTATATACAACTCCATGGTAATAACCGCAAAGCTCTTAGTGTAATCATCATCTTATGAAGAAGGTAGAACCTCAATACAGAAGTATGAGATCTCAGTGTAACAGTCAGTAGATCTCAGTGTAACGGTCAGTAGATCTCAGTGTAACG
The DNA here is from genome assembly GCF_030222135.1 of Aotus nancymaae. Classification (NCBI taxonomy): domain Eukaryota; kingdom Metazoa; phylum Chordata; class Mammalia; order Primates; family Aotidae; genus Aotus; species Aotus nancymaae. The sequence continues at coordinate 23,631,763 of NW_026988442.1, read as the reverse complement.
GTCAGTAGATCTCAGTGTAACGGTCAGTAGATCTCAGTGTAATAGTAGAATACTCAGTAGATCTCAGTGTAATAGAATACTCAGTAGATCTCAGTGTAACAGTCAGTAGATCTCATTGTAACAGTCAGTAGATCTCAGTGTAATAGTAGAATACTCAGTAGATCTCAGTGTAATAGAATACTCAGTAGATCTCAGTGTAACAGTCAGTAGATCTCATTGTAACAGTCAGTAGATCTCAGCGTAATAGTAGAATACTCAGTAGATCTCAGTGTAATAGAATACTCAGTAGATCTCAGTGTAACAGTCAGTAGATCTCATTGTAACAGTCAGTAGATCTCAGTGTAATAGTAGAATACTCAGTAGATTTCAGTGTAATAGAATACTCAGTAGATCTCAGTGTAATAGCCAGTAGATCTCACTGTAACAGTCAGTAGATCTCAGTGTAATAGTCAGTAGATCTCAGTGTAACAGTCAGTAGATCACAGTGTAATAGCAGAATACTCAGTAGATCTCAGTGTAATAGTCAGTAGATCTCAGTGTAACAGTCAGTAGATCTCAGTGTAACAGTTAGTAGATCTCAGTGTAATAGTAGAATACTCAGTAGATCTCAGTGTAATAGAATACTCAGTAGATCTCAGTGTAACAGTCAGTAGATCTCAGTGTAACAGTCAGTAGATCTCAGTGTAATAGTAGAATACTCAGTAGATCTTGGTGTGAACAGTCATCTTGGTAGAACCTCAGTGCAAAAGCATGAGAAAGCTATCTTACACAAAGAAAGCCATGGACACATCTTACTACAGAATTTGCGAAAAGACAAGACATGACTGTGGGAAAAAAACACATGAATGTAAAAGAAAAACCCTAAGTAACACTAAATTAAATCCAGTCTCATATTTAAAAGTATATGTATGTTGTCTATGCATGCATTTTTATATGTGCACATACATGCACACCGTCATCAAGTCAAACATGCTAATACTGGGGAATCTATTGATCAGATTCCCCCCTCAATATATCAAGGAAGAGAGATGATCTATTCATCTCAGTACATACTTAATAGGTACTTGAAAACTTCAACAAAAACTATGAGTAAGCTGAAAAATGAAGGATGGTTTTTAAAATGTGCTAAAGAAAACTGACTTTGTGCCAAGGGTGAATTACATTTCCACTGAACTGGGTGAGAAGGCAGGGATCGCTGGCCACTGATATCACCACTAGAAAATGAAAGTTCAGCTCCACGCAATGAAACAAAAGGAAAATGAGTTACAACCACTGAAAAGTATCTTCTCTGTAGATGTGAGGGCGTTTCTAAAACCCCCCAAATCTCAAATTCTAAAAAGCTATACAATTTGAGACAGTCAGATAAAATTAACTATCAGACAGGTCATATGAAGATTCTAAGACCTGCTGCTTCTGTGACGTTCTTAGGGGTACAGTCAAAGACAAATGTCTGCATCCTGCTTCCCCTTCCACAAAAAAGGAAGCACAGGGCCTGGGAGGCTTCTTCGGGTTCTGAAGGCTCTCATTCCACACCTAGGGCTATGCTCCGCCCATGTGTTAGGTGACATGGAGAGCTGCCTGCTCTGTGTGAGCCCAGAACAGGGCAGGGCTCCACCATGGTCCAGGCTTCAATGCAAGGAGACCTACCACGTGGGCCATCAGATACAGCAGAGCCTATGGTGCTGACCGGACATCTCAGTGATGGATGGGATGAAATGTCATTCAGAGCTTATAATAGAAGTACAATACAGGTCCCCAGGATTCTCAGTACAGCCATACCATGCACAGAACATAATTAGACTTCTTTTAGGACACAGATCCTGGAGTGGTACTAGGCTGTGGTGGAGATGGGGCACAGGGCACTTGGCCATGGGCCATGGACCGGGAGCTGCCTATTAGGAGCTGGGTTCAGTTGGATGAACCAACTCATCATAATGTCAGAGGCACTCAGCAGCAGTCCCTCATGAGATGGAAATGGCATCTCCAGGACAGAGCCCAAGCAGGACCAGAAGCATGAGGACACAGAATGGGAGAACAGCCCAGCCTCTCACATCACATGCCATCACTGCACTGGGGCCCCTCCCGCAGCTCATACCCATGGCTGTATTGAGGAGTGGCAAGTCCTGTAGCTAAAAGAAGAAGAAAGACTCAAGTATGATTTACAGATGAGTCGGGTCCATACGGAGGTATGAGCCAAACGTGGACAGTGGCTGCATCACAGCAGCACTCATGGGAGTGCGGCGAGACTAGAGAGGAGAAGTCTCCCAGGGAGGCGGTGATAAGCTGTGGACACTGCACCTAATCATGTGCTTTGTATGGAAGGAGAAGGGGCCTGAGATATGAGAATATACAGTCAACTCTCACTATTCTTGGTAGTTATTTTCTACAAAGTCACCGCAAACACCGAATTAGTGAATACTCAGCCATTGCTCCAAGGGGAAATACAGGATTGGGTTTCCATGAATCCCTGGTCACAATGCTTTCCTCAATCGATCAGTACAGGACCTTGTTTGATGTGTGCTTCTGCTCAAAAACACCTCACTTAATATATATTGTTCACAAATAGCAAAGACTTGGAACCAACCCAAATGCCCATCAATGACAGACTGGATAAAGAAAATGTGGCACATATATGTTGTGTAATACTATGCAGCCATAAAAAAGGATACGTTCATGTCCTTTGCAGGGACATGGATGAAGCTGGAAACCATCATTCTCAGCAAACTGACACAAGAACAGAAAACCAAACACTGCATGTTCTCACTCATAAGTGGGTGTTGAACAATGAGAACACATGGAGGACACGGGGGGTGGGGGAACATCACACACTGGGGCCTGTCAGGGGGTAGGGGGACTGCGGGGGATAGCAGGAGGTGGGTGGATTGGGGAGAGGTAACATTAGGAGAAATACCTAACGTAGATGATGGGGGAATGGATGCAGCAAATCACCATGGCACATGTGTACCTATGTAACAATCCTGCACGATCTGCACATGTACCCCAGAACTTAAAGTATAATTAAAAAAATATATGTATATGTGTGCGTGCGTGTGTGTGTGTGTGTGTATAGTTAACTCATTAACATTGAACTCACAGCACTGTAACTCATGGCTGAATGAAGCTTATCTGACACACCTGTTTTCTCCAGAAGGCATATTACGACCTTCTTGCACTTAGGAACACTAGACAGAACACTTCAGTACTATGTTTGGGAGTCATTTTAAACAGCAAATCGGGAACAAGAAGCACAAAAATGCGAAAAACACAGCACTAAATAGACCATAAAAAGGCCCCTTGTTTACAGTACCAAGGCTGAAACCAGAAGGCAAAATGTCCCCTTGTTTGCCCTCTGCTGGGGACATGCTCACTGGGTGACTCACATTTTCTGCCGCTCTGTGCATGTTTGCAAATGACCACGAAAGTGTGGCGAGTGTTGATTTGGGGTTACAAATGGATTTCGGTGAGTAAATAATATTTATCAATTCACAAATACAGAAATTCACCAATTATGAGGATCAGTTGTCTACAGATTCACAGGCAAGGGCCCGTGCCCGGCTGTCTGGTCAGGGGACTGGAGGGAAAAGAACTGTGATCTCGGAGACAAGCTGGTCTGGGATGGCAGCAGAGGTATGGAGAGGTGGGAGTGGGCACGGTGTGATATTTGAATCACGTATTTGCCAATCAGACAGCATTCGCCACAGAAGAGGCACTGAACGGTCAAAGAGATGAAACGGCTCAGGCAGGTGACGGCAGCCACACTTTACCACTGGCCACCACAGAACTGGCACTGAGCACAGGAATGGAGTAGCCAGGGTGACAAAGATGAAGGCTCTGTATGAACCCAGTGACATGAACACCCATTTAGCACGGCCAGTCTAGCTGATGCTGTCTGAATGTCCAGTGGGTCAGCAGCAGAGACCAGTTCTGAGCCCTCAAGACCAACCAGCCACCCAATGGCAAGTTGGCTACACCGGACCCCTCCCATCATGGACAGGCCAGCAGTGCATCCCCTCGGGGACAGATGTTCTGGGTATGAGGTTGTGTCTCCTGTCTACAGAGCCTCAGCCAGCACTACCCTCTGTGACCCTTGAGTGGGGCATGCTTGGGGTCTACCCTAAGGCTGAGCAAAGGCCTGGTCCACAGGCCTGGAACCCTGCACAGCACAGCATGCAACATCACAGTGAAAGCAGTGTGGGAAAGAGCCCCTTACACAGCACCTATCACATATCCCACCATCCAGAACCCAGCAGCCTCAAAGAATGCTGGAATGGCCTTCTTCAAGGGCAGATGAAGCCTCAACTTGGAGACACCACTCTGAAAAGGCAGGGCGCTGTCATTCAGGATGTGGTGCCTGTATTAAATCAGAGACCTCCCTATGGCGTTCTGAAGAACACACGGTCCAGGAGCCCAGGGGTGGAAACAGCAGTGGCCCTGCTCACTATCCTTCCCTAGGATCCCCTGGGGGATCTCATGCTTCCTGACCCTACAGCTCTGGGCTCTGCTGGGTTGGAGGACCTGGCCCCCAAAAGGGGGTGCATTCTTGCTAGAGAACACAGTAAGGGTTCCAGTGAACCCCAAGTTACGGCCTCTGCCATGGCCCTTTGGACCTCTCACATCCAAGGGCCAGCAGGTAAGGAGTCACCATTGTAGCAGGGAATTGGTCCCATGCAGCAGGAGGAGGGAGTGCTGCTGGGATTCAACAGGGCAGGGAGGAATCCACGTACAGCCCAGGTGACCCTCGTGAGCGCTTCCTGGAACTCCCTTCTCCACTGCAACTGCGGGTTGATGTGTGCAAGAACCGTGGCCAGGAAGTACGCGACGGCCAAGGACTCAGGCCTCTCGGAGCAGGCCAGGCAGGGCAGCCGCGGGATCTGTGGAGGGGACAGCTAAGGGAGAGGGGATGTGGCTGAGGAAGGAGGGAAGAGGGCGAGTACTGGTGGCAGCCCCAAGACCAAAGGTGGCAGTGATGTTGCCATTTGTTTGCTAAGTTTCCCTCGGAAGCGAGGGCCCATGGGACATGGAGGTGCTGCTCCCTGTCCTGCATAAGAAGCAGAGCTGTGTGGCCACGAAGATGCAGGGCTCAGACCTCCTGCGCCAGGCGGCACTGGCGCTGAGCGCACCAGCCACAGCTCCTCAGCTCCCTGAGCACACGCCTCCCAGGCCACACCCCCTGTGGTCACACCCCGTCAGTGCCCGAACACACTGAGGCCTAAGGCGGGTCCATGTGGGCAAGGGGTACAGCTCCTCCACAGGGCGGCTTTGGTTTGAGGATTCCCCACTGGCTGGGCCAACCTTTCTTAAAACTATGCTGCAGTCCTGCCCAGTCCCTGCTCCCTGGTTCTTCCTATCCAGTCAGTCCTTCTTTCCCTCCTTCCTTGAGATGAAATCTAGTCTGTCACCCAGACTGGAGTGCAGTGGTGCGATCTCAGCTCACTGCAACCTCCGCCTCCCAAGTTCAAGCGATTCTCCTGCCTCAGCCTCCCAAGTAGCTGGGATTACAGGTGTGCACCACCACGCCCAACTAAATTTTTGTAGTTTTAGTAGAGACGGGGTTTCACCATGTTGGCCAGGCTGGTCTTGAACTCCTGACCTCAGGTAATCAACCCTCCCTGACCTCACAAAGTGCTTGGATCCCTTCCCTGCCTCCCTTCTGTCCCCTCCTTCCTTCCTCTATCTTTCCCTCCTTCCTTCCTCCTTTCCTTTCCTTTCCTCCTTCCCATCCTTTTTTCTTCTGGTCTCAGACCTACATTGCAGTCTGAAGCTACCCCCTTCCTCTGGCCTTCTCTTCCTCCTCCACCTCCCTTTCCCTCGCTCTTTCTCCTCTTACATGTCTAGTCCCATCTGGTGCCTGCTTCTGGGTAGACACCAAATAATGTACAACTAGAATCTATCTTTGGGAGAAAAATGGTGTCTGTTTGACAGAAACACACTGAGGACCTGCTTGGGGTGGAGGGCGGACCCCAAGGATGGCCCACTCAGGGGTCACTAAGCTAACTTTTAAGGAAGGCAGGTCCTGACCATGGAGGAGCCTTGGTTTCATGGGCACAGACGTAAGTATAGGGGAGATGCCAGGGCTGAGGGACTCACAGTGTGAGACACAGAACTGAGAGAAGTCCCAGGCATGGGACACACCACAGGGCAGGGACACACTCACAGGCTCACAGTGACTGTGGCCACAATAAGGCGTGGAAACAAAGAAATGAGTTAACTGTGCCGGATACCCCTGTGAGACCATGTGGGCATCCACTGTGAGTTCACCAATGCCAGGGAAGGTGGACTTCCTGTGGGAACCAGAGAGGGTACAGGGCTCTCCATGTGGCTGGCAGGGAAGAAAACAGAGACAAGCGCACACGTCAAGTGCTGACAGACAAACAGCAGCACTGCCATGGCTCCCATGCGGAGTACTTCATAACCATGACAGCATCTCATCCTCAGAGCAACTCACAGGTAAAGATGATGAACACATCTATTTTACACCAAAAGAAATCACTAAAGTTCAGAGAGCCTGGGTAACTTACTCAACATCTCAACATGCATGCAGCTGGAGGAAGTCATTTAAATTCTATCCAAGTCCAAGTCCAGTGACGTTAATTCTGGCAATGCGCCGACCCCCCTCAGCAGGGCCATGGCACAGAGAAGACACAGGGAGGGGCCCAGTGACGGGGCCGTCCCCGAAGGACAGTTTTCTCTCCAGCGTCATCAGCTGGCCATTGCTCACTTGTGCCGTGGACAAGTGCATGGGTGGCAGGCCTTCCGCCACGTGCTGAGGGCAAAGTGAGCCTGCTCCCTACCACATCTGGAATTCATTTTGCAGTGTGTTATGGGAAGGTACCACTCTGGTTTAGTGTGATCAAGGTCACTTAGGCCAGGCGTGGTGCCTCACGCCTATACTCCCAACACTTTGGGAGGCCAAAGTAGGGGGTCACTTGAGGTCAGGAGTATAAGACAAGCCTGTGCTACATAGGGAAACCCCATCTCTAAAAAAAAAAAAAAATCCAAAAAAATTAGCCAGATATGGTGGTGTGTGTCTGTGATCCAAGCTACTCGGAGGCTGAGGCAGGAGGATTGCTAGAGTCAGGGAGGTAAAGGCTACAGTGAGCCATGATTGTACCACTGCACTCCAGCCCGGGCAACAGAGCAAGACTCTGTCTCAAAAAAAAAAAAAAGGTCTCCCTAGTGGAAGCCTGCAGGGCACAGCCAATGCACTGGCTAGAGTTAATCAGAGCAGGGATACAGAAACAGCAGTAAGAATATATCAAGTTCACAAGTCAGACAAAAAGGGAGTGGCTGGGGGTCTCGTGTGTGCAGGGCTAGGGGCCTCAGGTCTGGGGCTCCCAAAGGAGAAGACGAGTCCTGTGGGATGGGGCAGTGACCATCTCAGGCTGATTCTTTGGTCTTAGGATCTTGGCTTACGGCCCCATAATTTGCTGTTACCCTGTGGTTCTGACCAAGGTCCAATTCTTCCGGGCCAGCTGCCGCCAGTGCTGTAAAGGTCTAGCTTGCATCTTTTTGTCCACCTGCCACACTCTGTCCTCCTATGATCTCGAAGAATGGGCTTCGTTGATCATCCCGGGCACATGCACACCCCTCTCCCCCATAAGCAGCGAGAGGAATCTTGCGTTCCGGTCACGCAGATGTCCCTCATGCCTCCCGTGTCCTGGGCCTCCTCTCCTCTCCCTGTTGCATTTTGTTCCTGGCTCTGCTGAGGCCCCTGGTGCACAGTTGCCCATGAAGCCCCCCCAAGATGAGGCATCATGCAGTTAAGGAAAGCCTGGAGTCTTTCTGATCACAGGCTGGGACTTTCATGCCAGAGGGTCTGCTTCAAGGCCTGTGCCAATGGAAGGCGCATGGGGTAGGAAAGAACCAGGAACCACAGGCAGAGGTGTGGGTCCTCGAGCTTCTCTGGAGGAAAAAGTCTGCAACTATCACGAGTGTGATGAAATCCTCAAGGCAAACAGAAACACAAGCGCATCCCATGTGTCCTAAAACAACTGAGAACTCAAGGCTCAATGGAGGATGACCACAGCCCAGTGGTTCTGGGCTGGCATCAGAAGCCCTCGGAGGCATGGTTAGGCATGGGCTGCTGGGCGCAGCCGAGTCTCCCAGTCACCAGGTCTAGGGAGGGGCCTGAGAATCTGCATCTCTAACAGGTCCCAGGCAACGCTGATGCTGCTGGCCTTAGGATCGTGTTTTCAGAAGCAGCTCAGCAGGAGCTGTCTTGCTGGGCCCCCTGCTGGGAATGTGGCTGCCAAAGGCACACACCTGCCCCTTTCCCGAGAACTGCCCTTGGCCGGGGGAGCGGGGGGACCATCTTGTTTTAAGTTCCAGGTTAGATGACCAGAACCTGCAGGTTTGTTACATAGATACACATGTGCCATGGTGGTTTGCTGCACCTGTCAACCTGTCATCTAGGTTTTAAACCCCACATGCAGTAGGTATTTGTCCTAATACTCTCCCTCCCCTGGTCTTACATAAGAAGTTATGCAGAAGCTCCATCCACTCCTGGCCTGTGACCCACAACTGATCACACTTCACATTCGGAACAAATGCCAGCAACTCTGTGTTCTAATCCACGCTCCACTGCTCGCCATGGGACCAGGCAGACCTCCCTCTAGCACGGCTCTGGATACCATCTCTAATGTCTCATTTACTCTTCACAACAACCCTGGGAGGAAACTGTGGCACAGAGAGGTTAAACAGCTTGGCTGAGATCACACAGCTGGTTACATGTGCAGCTGATGCTGCCTGACCCTGGGGCCCTCCCTCCTAACCCCGTGGCTCTCCTGAGCCAGCTGTGATCCACACGCCCCCCACGAGGACTTGAATCTCTTGAAGAGCTCATTCACGAAATGCTTTAGAGGCCCTCTTTCCCTTGACCCTTTCCACAACTCCCTCGGGTGATTTGGGTTTTGTCCATTCAAGAGGTGAAGAAAGTGAGGCCGGAAGGAAAGTGACTTGCCTCCCACAATCTCTTAGTGGTAGCAGAGACAGGAAGTTGAACCCAGGCTTCCTGACTTGCGGTCTGGTTATCAGTTTCTGGGGTGATAGGAAGAACTAACCATGCTTAGCTGGTTAGTTAGTTAGTTGGTTAGTTACTTAGTTAGGTAGAGATTCCTCAGGGCTCCAGCATTCAAGTCCCACAGCTCTGCCCAACACACACACCCCAAGACAGGCTCTGACCGCTCACCTGACATCGCTTTCCTTTTTCCTTGCTACGAGGAGTTTGCAGACAGAGCCACTGAGCCAACATTTTTGCCCTTCTAACCCTGTCTCAGCTGAGAGCTTTGACCAACACTCACACTCAATGGGGAGACGGGGCAAGGGTCCCACCTCTGCCCCCCGTCCCAGCTCAGAGGCCTGGGCCAAGGATAGGGTGAGGGATGTTTTTTGTGTTGAGGACCCAAAGCACTTGGGGTCATGGGAATCAGGGTCCCATCATGTCTCCACCATGTCCTAGCTGTGTGTCTTTGGACAAGCCCCGTGCCCTTTGGGTCTCAGAAACACAGCTGTAAATGAGCAGAATTCTATATCCTCCCTTAAAGTCAATGGAAGAGTGAGAAGAGATGGAGCAGACTGCAGTGTAAGACAGAAAAGGCTACAGGGTCCCCACACAACTTACTCTCCAGAAATGATGTAGCACTCTAGTTTGAGGTGTTTACACAGGCATTTGTTTTTCATTCTTTCATATTCATTCATTCTTCAGTCAGTCAGTCAGTCAACAAACCTTTTTCAGACACCTGCTACATCCCACACATAAAGCAAAACATCAGAAATATTCATTAGCACGTTTGATTCTCACAGTCACTCTGTGGAGTAGACAGCATCAGCTCCATCTTACTTGAGGCTCTGAGAGAGAAAATAATGCACCCAAGGCCACCCACTGGGGCAGAACAGGGACTCCAGGAACCCAGACTTCCAGTGAAGTGCTATTGCTTGGGCAAGAGGCTGCCACCACCACAGCCCAAGCCTCAGCCCAACCCCAGCTGCTGAGATTCAATCTCTGACGGGACACGCTTGTCCTGGAAACGCTCCCAGCCTCCAGTCCTCCACAGTGCCCCGACGCTCACTCCTAGAGCGTTAATATTTAGATGAGCTGTATTTGTCTTGCTGCCTTTTATAAAGACTGCGAGTTCTAAATGGACAAAGCCACAAGATGAAAGGAAGAGAGCTCATGAGACCGACTTTTTATTATCCAGCCAGAGCAGGGGGAAAATGACTCCAATAAATCTCAAGTTTTATGTGCTCCAGACATTCTGCCGAGCCAAAGATGGCTTCTCAGCAATGCCGACGGTACATTAAAAGCTCATTTTCCCAAGCATGGTCCTGAATATGCACTCGGAGGAAAGAGCCATTACACCCAGTAATATCGAAGCTGCAGCTGACGAATGTCGCTGCAATTTTCCCTGAATTCCCCCTCATGACTCGGGAGCAGCTCTCAGAGTTCATACCCTGTTAGGCTTGGCATGCTGCCAGGAGTGGAAGTTAAACACCTGTCCCTTGCACTCAGCCTCCAGTGCCCTGATTAGGAGCTCAGCAGGGGGTGGAAAGGGTGGGCACCAGAGGGCAGCTGAGCGACCATAAAACATCGCACATTGTTTTATGAATTTCAGCAGAAGGGGTGGTGATCAGGTCTGAACAGGGAGTCCATGCAAATATGAAATTTCCTCCTCTCAGGCTTTTGCCACTGTCCTCTGGCCCCCAAAGCTACTACCTCCAGGAAGCCTTCAGTGCCAGGATTGTCCCCTGAGCTCAGCACTTCTTCCATTTCTTGTTTCAAGCTGCAAGCGCCTCACACTTCATGTTGAGATTATTTATGAATATGAATGGCTCAACTCAGAGATGGGCAGATTAAGTGGGTCCCATCTTGTCCCGCTCACTGCCTTGCTTATTCATTGTGGAAGGCTACATAGGCCAGATATGGAGAGCCCAGGCTGGGGAGTCAGCCTTCCTGGGTTGAAATCATGGCACCCCATTTTGATAACTGTATAGCCAAGCCATATACCCCTCTATGCCTCTGTTTTTCTCATCTGTAAAATGGCAACAATAACAGTACCTCCTTCTCAGGGTCAAGGAATAAGTGAGATAATAAATAGAAAGGGTTAGTAGGTGCCAGGTCCATAGTAAGCGCTAAATAAATGTTACATGACAGTTATAAATAATTCACCCATTCATTTAGGAAAAGTTCACCGAGAGGATGGACACAGGGTCTAACAAGGTGTGGTCCTTGCACTCCAAAGGCCAAGGTGAGGCATCTGGCCCCATGGTGAGCAGTGCTGCAAGGGGCTGGCCATTGTGATGTTCCTGGGGAAGCTCCACACGTCACTGTGCTGCCCACACCAGCTCTTGCCTGGCACAGAGGTTGTGAAGCTGAAATAACCCCAAGGAAAGCCGGGTTGACACCAAGCTGAAATCACGGCCGCTGTTGCCTGCCTGCCACTCCTCAAGAGTGAGCACCCCAGGCTATCTCTCCATCTTCCACAGCTTAGGTCCCTACTCAGAAGGCAACAAAGATGAACCCCATACTCATACTCAGCCAGGCGGGTGCAGGGAGCACCGGGCTTAGAGTCAGAGGCCCAGGTTCAAGTTCCAGCTCTATCCTTTTTCTGGCTATGTGACCTAGGACAAGTAATTCCGTTCTCCCATTCAGTAATTAATAAACAGACACTAAAGGCCACCTGCTAACCAGGCCCTTTGCTAGATGCTGGGCCCAGAGAAAGACACGAGGCCCAGGCCCAGCCTTCAGGCCGTCCCAGGCCGGTGGCCCCTGGTAGGTACACAACCACGTATTTCCATGAATTAAGACTGATCACACCATTATTTACATTTCTGATATGTTGTTCATCATGGTTTTCTGTGTTAATTTTGCCTTTTCAAAATATTTTATTAAAATACCATTTTTATCTCGATTACTGAGTTTTTGGACACACCCTCAAATCTTAGGATTGAGGCACGTGTCTCACGTGCCTCACCCTAGTTCCAGCCCAGAGCATCCAGGCAGCCTGGAATAGAAGTTTACTGGGTGGACAAGGTGGAATAGCCTTCTAAGCAGAGCAAACAGCACGCGGTGGCTCTCAACCAGGGGTGATTTTGCTCCCAGGGGACATCTGGCAATGTCTAGAGACATTTTCCATTTTGATTTTGACTAGGGTAGTGCTACTAGAGGTCAGGAATAGTGAGTAGAGGCCAGGAACGCTGCTAGACATCCTACAAGGCACAGGACATCCCCCATAACAGAGAATTGTCCCACCCAAATGTCAGGGGCGCCAAGGCTGGGAACCCCTGTGCTAAAGAACGCAGGAAGGAAACACCATGGTTTAAGATACTACCTTAGGCCAGGCGCAGTGGCTCACACTGCTGTAATCCCAGCACTTTGGGAGGCCGAGGTGGGCGGATCACTGAGTCAGGAGGTAGACACCATCCTGGCTAACATGGTGAAATCACGCCGCTACTAACAATACAAAGCATTAGCCAGCCGTGGTGGCATGCACCTGTAGTCCCAGCTACTCGGGAGGCTGAGGCAGGAGAACTGCTTGAACCCAGGAGGAGGAGACTGCAGTGAGCCAAGATCGCACCACTGCACTCCAGCCTGGGCAACAGAGCGAGACTCCATCTCAAAAAAAGATGCTACCTCAGCCTGATCCCTTGACCTCTCTAAGCCTCAGTTGCTGCCTCTGAAAAATAGGCACCCTAATGGTACCTACCTTAAAGGGCGCTGGGAGACGGGAATGGCACCAAGGCTCTGCAGAGCAGGTGCTCAGTGACTATCTGTTCCCCGGCCTCACCCAGTGTGAACACATCCCAAACTGCACAGCAAACGGTTCTCAAAAGAGACAGCGTCCCTGGTTCCAAAGAAAACTGGGACATGGAAAAGAACTTGTTTTGTTCCTTTCCGACCTTTCTTGTAGGGAAAACCATGAATCTTATCTCTTCAACAAACGTGATCCTGTTCACAGAAAACCAGCCTGCGTGTTAGCTTATCACTGGCCTGAGTTTTAACAGGGAGTGAATTTTTATGACCGAGTTGTAAACCTTTGCAAAAACCATTTTTAAACTAAAGAACGCTGACAGATTCTTAACTACTATAGCTGCTAAATTAAGCATGAGGGATGGGATGGGGGGTTATGAAAGAAAAGAAAAGTGCCCTAAAAGAGTTAGTGGAGGTAAAATAATGTTCATTAAAAATAGAAAAACAAACACATACAAAAAAATCTTTTGTGTTCAACTTCACACTCGTACATCATAATGTTCCAGTAAAAGGCCATTTCCCCCTGAGATAATAAAAGAATTGAATTTTTCCTTATCGGTCATCTATTTTTCTAGCCGAAGCTATTACTCCCGCTCTGGGGTTGCTAGGCAACAAGAAATATTAATAGCAGCTTTTATTAGCTTAGCTTTTGCAGCCGAGTACCAGAATGAGAAAATGGGAAACATAAATGTGTTACATAAATCTTTCAACCTTTCAGAGCCAGTGTTAGTCTCTGTTTCCATAATGATTTATTGAAGTGATGGTTCATTTATGAGAAAAAGGAGTGCAGGGTAAGAAAACGGAGTGGTCCCCTGCAGGAGTGTTTGAAAATAAATAATTATAGCAGGGGAGCAAAAGCTGTTTAAAGCCATTTTTCTTAGTTTTATAAAATGTAAAAAGACATATTTCTTTCGCTTACTGCCTCTGAAAAACAGGGGGCAGGAGTTTCAATCTGGACTCTGATAAATACGAAGGAAGCCCTGGACCTCTAGTTACCACCGTTTAGGACCCTCAGAGACCCATACGGGAGATCGGTGCTCCCCCAACGTCCATCCCCAGTGGGACATTAGACAAAAACATGGCACCTTGGAAAAGCCCAAGTCGGAGGTGCCCCTGGCGACCCCCTGCTTCAACTCAGATGGATCCTACCCTTGGTCACGATGCTAAGAAGCATTGTGTCTCTGGCCCTCACTTTCTTGGCAAGCAGTGGAACTGTCGCTTTGCTGTTGCTTTTAAGCTCTGAGCCCTGACCAAGATCCTAGTGTAATTAATATGCCTTCTCCTGCCTATCCCCCAGCTGGGGCCCTCCCACTAACCCCAGTCACCTCAGGCCCCCACAAAGCTGGTAACCAGCAGGTCAGCCTGGACAAACTTACAGACGAGGCTGAAGCCACCCCAATCCCGTTAATAAGGTGGATAAAGTAATAAACAGAGCAGCTTATTTACCGATTGCCTATGCGTGCCACTTCACCTGCATCAGATCGCTGACTCTTTATAAATTCCTACAAGGCTGGTAACAATATCTCCATTTACAGATGAAGAAACTGAGGCTCAGGGAGGATCAACCCCTTGCTCTGGGTCACAGGGTTGGGGGTAACAAGAAGGGGAGCTGCGGTATGAACTTAGGTCAGCCTGACCACAGAGCTTATGCACCTGACTACTAGATGATACCGTATACGAAGAAACCAAAAATGCACAGAAAAAAACCAAAACATCATCACAGCGGGTTACAAAATTAATTGGCTACACATTCTTGCCTTTCTGCGTCCACGCCTCCTACCATGTGACTCTGCCATTTCTCTCTTTAAGAGGTAGGATCTATTTCTCCGCTCCTTACTCTGGGATTTGCCATGTGACAGGCTTTGGCCAATGGGCCAGGAGCAAATAGGATGCGTGCAGAGGTTTGAAAAGCGCTGCGCATTGGGGTGTACCCTCTCCTGCTACCCTGGGCACCCTGTGTCCATCACCATATGAACGATCCTAGGCCACCATGTGATGAGAGACACACATCTCTCTCTTCTTTTTTTTTTTTAAATTGTACTTTAAGTTCTGGGGTACATGTGCAGATCTTGCAGGATTGTTGCATAGGTACACACATGCCATGGTGGTTTGCTGCCTCCATCCCCATATCGTCTACATCAGGCATTTCTCCCAATGTGATCCCTCCCCAACCTCCCCACCTCCTGCTGTCCCTCCTGTAGTCTCCCACCCCCTAACAGACCCCAGTGTGTGATGTTCCCCTCCCTGTGCCCATGTGTTCTCATTGTTTGACACCCGGTGTTTGGTTTTCTGGTCCTGTGTCAGTTCACTGAGAATGATGGTTTCCAGTTTCATCCATGTCCCTACAAAGGACATGAACTCATCTTTTTTTATGGCTGCATAGTATTCCACGGTGTATATGCGCCACATTTTCTTTGTCTAGTCTATCATTGATGGGCATTTGGGTTGGCTTCAGGTCTTTGCTATTGTAAACAGGAGACACATATCTCTTTTCGTGTTTTGTTTTTTTGTTTGTTGTTGTTGTTGTTGTTGTTGTTTTTGAGAGAGTCTCACTCTGTCACCCAGGCCAGAGTACAGTGGCATGATCTCAGCTCACTGCAACCTTGGCCTCCCAGGTTCAGGTGATTCTCTTGCTTCAGCCTCCCAAGTAGCTGGGATTACAGGCACAAGCCACTATGCCCAGCTAATTTTGGGTTTTTGTTTTTTTGTTTTTTTAGTAGAGATGGGGTTTTACCATGTTGGCCAGGCTGGTCTTGAACTCCTGACCTCAAGTGATCTTCCCATCTTGGCCTCTCAAAGTGCCAATATGACAGGTGAGCCACGACGCCTAGCCTTGAGACATACATCTCTCATCATGAAAGATGAGACTGGCCAAATCATTCCCCTTTGGTCTCAGCTGACACTGGGCCAACCACTGCAACGTCAATAAAGCCATCCTAGAACAGGCAGCTGCAGGCAAGCTGTAAGCTGGACCTCAGAAATCACCTGCACCAGTCCAGACCAAAAGAACTACCTCGCTGACCTACCGAATAATGAGAAATCAGAAGAATTCATTATTTTAAGTCACTAGGTATTGGAGTAGTTTGTTACACAGCAAAAACTAACTGATACAATCATAAGACAAAACCAAACCACAAACATTATGCATTAAGAATAATGAAATGAATAGGTTGGGCTAAGGGATCCATAGTGCCCCCTGTGTTTCAGAAGACCAGAGGACCAAGGGTTGAGGTTCTTTTTTCCTTGTGCCTCCAACTCAGGAGGGGATTCCTATGTCTCAACTTGTAAGAATCAAACAGGGATAGACCATGACTTCTGCAGGGAGGAGGAGAATGGCAGGGAAGGGAAGAAGAGACAGAAAGGAGATTGGTGGGACATAGTTCAGAACAGGAAGAAAATGGGGCAGGTGTTAGGAAGTATAGCAAGGACCTCCCAGAGTCAATACCCAGACCCTGTCCCTAAGTCCGAGGTGCTGCCCCCACTCTAAGTTTTAAGCCCTTCTCCCAGGCTCTGGGCACAGGAACCACCTCTAAAACAAGGTGGTCAAGTGACAATTAAGGTACAACTCAATCCCCTCCCCAACAGCCTAGCCCAGGGCACCAGCCTGGAAAGGCCTTTTGCTTGGGGTAGGGGTCCCTGGGCCACTGCCCCTAGCCCTCTGTGTGCAGCATGAAGGGCCTGTCCTGGCCAGAGGCTTTGGGACAGGGACTTGGAGCACAAAGGATCTGCAATGCCGCACTAAGGACTGCGTTTGATAGGATTTGAGTCCCCGCAGGCCAGTGGCACGTGTGACGTTGGTAGTGAGAGGACTATTGAACCTCAAACCCATATACTTGTCTAGTATGTCACTGCTAACAAAGTAATTATACCCATTTTCCTGTTTGTGAGTTCACCAGAGCTGAAATCCCAATCCCCATTTCATAGATGGGAAAACTGAGGCTGGGAGAGAAGTAACTTGTCCGAGATCCCAAAGAAAGCAAACAAGAGTCAAAGCTGGGAGGAGAACGCACGAGTGACATCTGCATACCTCTCCTGTGCTAAGTGCGTCCCACAGCTAGACCACGCAGCTCCAGGGAGCCACAGGGCTCAGTGCAGAAAAATACCACATTTACCAGATCACCAGAGTGGTCAGGGCAGCTTTGCCAGAACTCACTTCTGCTTGGGCCCAGCCTCCATCTGCCTGAGGCTCTCCCTGGAGTTTCTCTGGTCTCACAAAAGGTGCAGGTTGCCCAGGAATCTGCCTGGGAACGTCCAACTCTGCCATCTCCCAGGGTAATTCCTCTCCTGGGTGAGCCAGGAGCATAAGCCCGAACACTTCCCAAGGACAACTCCAAAATAAATGATTTCAGACTTAACAGAAGCAGCTTAATAAATTCCACTCTTCAAGTTTCTTTGGGTATTTTAGAAACTGATTTATACATACAATATCTCTCTCGAAATGAGACAATCAACACAGGATAAAATTACTGAGTTATGAAAATCAGGGTCAGACAGAGGTGCAGCACTTTAAATTAAACCAGCAAAATATATCTTTCATACTAAATTGACTCTTTTTGTCTTGGAAATGAATGTTTAATCAGTTAAGATGCTGAAGTTGAGGGAGAAGCCTTAAGCATATTTAATTTTGTAAAAGGGGTTCGATTCCAATACTGTACATGACTCCTGCTAGCTGCCATAGCTTTAAAGCAGAAGGCTAACTCCCATGCATGCCCGCAAGGCTGAGCAGGCCAGGGCAGGGGACCAGACAGAACTGCTGGCCTCTGGGATCAGAGCCAAGGGGGCTTTGGCATTTATAAGACAGCTGTCAAATGCCTTGGCCTTGCCCGCCTCTCCAGGGATGACTTCCCCAGTGTATCTCGATCTGCGCAGACAACACCTGAAGCACCCTGGCCATCAAGGGCATCCTCTGTGCCTCCTGTGGCCCTGGCAGCCTGGTCGCACCATCCCTCAGCCATCTGGATGGCAGGGGATAGAGATGGGTATGAATTCTGGCCATGCTGCTTCACAGCTGTACGGCAGTAATTCATTCACAAAGTACTTATAGGATCTACTCTGCATCAGGGGACACTTCCTCTAGGAAGGGATAACCCCACATCTAAGTCAGGGGCCTCTTCCCGGCACAGAGCACCACCCGCTGATGCTATTAGAGAATTTGCCACAGTTTTAGAAATAGGCTTTTCACCTTCTCTCCATCTGCACCAGGAGTCCCTCAAGGGCATCTTGTAGCTCCCAAGCCTAGAACAATGCCTGGTACCTAGTGGGCGCTCAATGAAGGCTGGCGCACAGCTAAGGATCACTGTGGTAGGTTGAAAAACGCCCCCCAAAGACATCAGGCCCTAGTCCTCGGAACCTGTAAATGGTACTGTATTTAGAAAAAGGGTTCCTTGCAGATGTGATTAAGGATCTTGAGATGGGAGATTATCCAGATTATCCCCAAATGCCTTAAATGCCAACACAAACGTCCTTCTAAGAGGGGCAAAGGGAGTTTCGCTGACAGAGGGAAGGCAATGTGAAGATGGAAGCAGAGATCAGAATGAGGCAGCCACAAGGCAGGGAAGACCAGCAGCCCCCAGGAGCTGGCAGAGGAGCAAGGACAGATTCTCCCCGACAGCCTCTGGGGAAAGCAAGTTCCTCCTGGCACCGTGATTTCAGCCCAAGGAGATTGCTTCTGGATTTCCAGAGGTGTGACAGAATAAATCGCTGTTTTGTTAAGCCCCTGAGTTGGTGGAAATCTCTTAGGGCAGCCATCGGACACTAATACAATCCCCCGCCACCTCGGGGTCTCCGTCCCTTCATGATGGTATTATCATTATCCTTGGTTAGGTTCTTGGGGGCATTATGCAAGAAAACATCTGCAAAGCCCTCTGCATGGTGCTTGACACCCAGAAGGGGTTCATACCAATTCCAGCATCACCACGTAGCGTGTTTGCCCTCGCACACACAGGGCCACGCCCCTTCGCCCTGTGGTTCAGATGAATTTTAAAACTTTGTCTTGAAGAACCCCTTGTCTCTCTTCACCAGATAGTCCCAATGCATGTACATGTTCTTATCTGGTTTTCCCAGTTGGTCCGGGTGCCCTCCCCTGGGTAATAGAGTTTGGCTTATCTTCCATTACATAAAGAGGGAATATAAAATTCAGTGAACCCTTGCTAAGTCTGACTAATGGAAGAATTAAGGCTATCTGAATTTGTGAAGCCTCTTAAACACAAGTTAAAGAAAATCTGGAAAACGACTGCAAGGGCCTATTTGGACAGAGCCCAACAAAAGCATTTCCGAGGAGGGGCGATTAGGGGATCATCTTTGATAAAAAGATAACATGCTTTGTAATTGTCAAAGCTATTAAACCAGGTGGCCCTACAAATGTACCTGAGGGTGTCTGCAGGCTGCTCCTTTAGGTAAATGAGACTTAAGGGAAAACACTGCCATTTGGTTACAGCGGGAATTCATTTTTATTGCTAATAACAATAGCAAATGCTCATTGAGTGTTTACTCTCTGCCAGACATTTGCTAAGACTTTACATATATTATCTCCAATACACTTCAACACAATCTTCAGTGAGTACAATTATTATTCCAAGACAAGCGAACCGAAGCTTCAAAGGTGAAGCCAGGATCTAACTCGGGTCTCTGGGACCAACCACCACCCGACAGTGTCTCCATTCACCCCAGTACCAAAAGTGGTGACACAGTGGCTCCAAACTCTAGCCATGCTCACCCCTGTACCACGGCCCTAGCAGCAGATGACAAGGTGCCCACCTGGCCCTGCTCTTGCTTGTATTACCATAAATCCCAAACAGGGATGGTCCGGAGCAGTGAGGTTTCCGCTAGAAAATGAGCCTGGTAAGCAAGTAAGGTACAAGCATTCTAGCGCAGTGGAAACCCCTTTATGCCTAGTGTTCCATTATTGTAACACTAAGCATGTGGGAGTTATTTACATCCTACTGCTCAAGCTCACCACCAAGGTCTGATTGCAAGAATTCAAAACATTGCAACCTCAGGCACAAATGGGTTAAAGCCATTCCAGACATGGCGGTGCGTGTCTGAATCGCTAGGTTTCAGAGACAGAACGGGAAGCTGAGGACTTGCATTATTGATGGACCCACAAAGAAAAAATTTCTGGAGAAATGAAGCATCCATTTTCATTGAACCCTTTCGTGAGAACCAAACACTATAAAATGTGGACCGCAAGTTGGTTTCCTCCCACCCTCCCTCCCTTCCTTGTCTCCTTTTATTTCTCACCTAACTCCAAAAATAAACAAAAAATGCAATGTGCCTTAAAAAAATACACAGAAGACACAAGCTTTCTTAAACAAGGAAGTTTGGTGGTAATAAAAGGACAGTAAACAAATAAAATACAGTTGAGCTCGTCTGACTCTAAAGCCATGCCCTAAGGCCCCGGGGTCTGCTAGAATTGGGCCACAAATTTGACTGTGGCTTCTGAGCAGTCCTGGCAGAGGGAGACACAGGCCACCCCAAACCATGAGATTCTGCTATGAAAAATCAACTAAGCAGCCCTCCTCCTGTGCCACAGGTGTGTGTGTGACTCAAGCTGATAAAAAAGTGAACTGCTTCCTCGTAGACACAGTGGTCCATCCAGCGACGCTGTCATGATCCTCTCTGCCAGAGATGTCAGGGAAGATGCCGGCTGCCAGCAGCCATCAGGCCTGTTGTGTGGAAATGCGGCTTAACACTGGTGGGGTTCCTGGATCAAACCATGCCTGAAACCCTGCGACCACCCTCTGGATATTTCAGACTCTTTTGCATAAGTTTGAGATTGGTTCCTGTCACTTAAAAATGAATGTAAGAGCCATGACTAGCATGTAGTATTAATTGTGAAGGGAAAAAGCAGAAATAAACACAAATCACAGTTGTTCAGAAGAAGCACTAGAATTCCCTTAAGGAGATTTTTCTTCTATGGTATACAAAAAAAAATGCTCTTCTGTTCTTTTTTTCTATAGATTTTGATGGTTCCAATCAGCCATTAATTTTTTGAGACAGGGTCTTGCTGTGTTGCCCAGGCTGAAGTGCAGTGGCACCATCTCGGCTCACGGCAACCTCTACCTCCCAGGTTCAAACGATTCTTGTGCCTCAGCCTTCCGAGTAGCTGGTATTACAGGCATGTGCCACCACGCCTGGCTAATTTTTGTATTTTTAGTAGAGACGGCATTTTGCCATGTTGACCAGGCTGGTTTTGAACTCCCAGCCTCAAGTGATCCACCCGCCTCGGCCTCCCAAAGTGCTGGGACTACAGGCATGAGCCACCATATCTGGCAATATAGCATTTCTTTTCTTTTTTTTTCTTTTTTTTTTTTTAGAGGCATGAGCCACCACGCCTGGCCTCAAATCAGTCATTCTAATAGAGAGAGATATATATACACACATACACACACACACACACACACATACACACACACACCCTCCTTAGAACGGTATTCAGGACTCTTATGATCCAGGCTCTGCTGAGTTCTTTCATCTCCTCTATCCCTCTGGCTCCAGGTCCTTCCTCTCCAGCCCAATAAAAAGAATGAACCACATGCCGTTCCCAAGCACGGCACGAGCACCCTTGCTGCCCCCTTTGTACCTGCTATTCCCCCAACCTGGAAAAGGTTCTTCTTGCCTTTGTCTGCCTGCTACATTTTTACCGATCCCATGAACTTTAACTCAGTAAACACCCTCTTCTCTGGCAGCTTAAGCAAGATACAATTTTTAAAATTACATTTAAATTTAAATTACGAGTGATCCTCCCACCTCAACCTCCCAAGTAGCTAGGAGTACAGGTGCACGCCGCCACCCCTGGCTAATTGTTTGTTCTGTAGAGACAGGATCTTGCTATGTTGCCAAGGCTGGTCTTCAATTCCTGTACTCAAGCAATTTTCCTGACTCAGTCTCCAAAGTGCTGGGATTACAGATGTGAGCCACCATGCCTGGAATACAGCATTTCTTTCCCTTTCTTTTTTTTTAGTGATAGGGTCTTGCGTGTTGCCCGGAGTCCAGTGGCTTTTCACAGGCACGATCCCACTACTGGTCAGCATGGGAGTTTTGACCTGCTCTGTTTCCGACCTTGGCCAGTTTACCCCTCCTTAGGCAACCTGGTGGTCCCCCACTCCTGGGAGGTCACCATATCGATGCCAAAGCTAGCGTAGCCAACTGATTTGCATAGTGCACGACAGCCCAGAACTCCCGGGCTCAACCCATCCTCCCACCCCAGCCTCCCAAGTAGCTGGGATTATAGGTACACACCACTGTGCCCGGCCAGCATGTCGTTATGAGGTGATGAAACGTTCTAACATCAACTGTGTTCACGGTCACACAACTCTGAATATACCAAAAGTCATTAAATAGTATACTTTAAATGGGTGAACTGTATGAAATATAAATTATTCCTCAATAAAAATGTCAAAAAGAGATTATACTATTACCAAATAATGCAAACAAACCAATACCAAGATATGGTACACAGAGCTCCAGAAAGGAGCAGCGTGCTGACATTAGATTTCTCTCCGTGCCTATCCACTGTGTTCCACAGACTCCCACACAAGCAACCCACTGAACTCAGACCCTGCCCGTGAGCAGAGGGTTAAAGCACAAACATTCTGCTTCCCTCTCAACCCCCTCCCCGCTGTCACCAGCAGGACCGTGGCAAGTGACAGGGACTCACCGTGGGCAGCTGGCCCGACAGCAGGTGGCTGTCCTGTGCTAGCATGTTGGACACCATGATGGCTGGGAGGTCCATGGCCTGGTAGGAGTAGGCAGGGAGCAGACCGTTGGGGGCAAGGCCGTGGCACAGCGAGTGGTAGCTGGCTTCGTGGTCCCCCAGGTGCAGGAGGGATGGCTCAGGGAGGTTGGGAGGTGTTATCGGGGGGATCTCATAGTCTTCGTTGTTCTCGCTCTGGCCGTTGTAGGTCTAAAACATCAAAAAGACATGTCGTCGGGGGTCAGTGCCTTACAACCGCAGAACATACCCAACAGCGCCAGCAGCAGCACCAACAATAACAGTAGCAAGCCCTTGGCAAAGGAGAGAAGGGATATGCCACTGCAAGGCAGAGGGTCAAGATGGTGCCTTGACTCAATCAGATTCCTGTCCTATCCCCAAACAGATGTTTCCTCCCACCAGAGACTCTGCACACGAATGTCTGCCCTCCTGGAGAATGGGGGCCGGCTCCCCCTGTTCCTCTCTGGTTTCCCACCAGATCTGGCCCTCACAGTCCACCTTGGGTCCATCTTTCCCGCCCACGCATGTCACGGATGGGACTCAGGTCCAAGGAGGAAAGCCATCCGTCCAAGGTTGGGGAAAGAGCTGGGAATGGAGCTGAGGTGTCCCGATCTCATGCCTGGTGATTTCTCCAGGGAAGCCAGATCATTTTCTCTTGTGCTCCCAACCCTCAGCCTGACCAGGGCTTCTCAGACTTTCTCATCTTGACAAACAGCACAAACATCCAAGCAGGAGCACAAGCTAGAAACCAGGAGTCACCTGGACACCTTCCTTTCCAGGCCTTCCTTGTTTATTTTTTCCCACCTTGCCAAACTGTCCTGGAACCTCCAGGATGCTGAATAGAAATAGTGAGAGCAGACATCTTGGCCTTTTTCCTTATCTTAAAGAGCTCCATATTTCACCAAAAAGGATGACATTTGCCACGAGTTCTTTGAGGTCTTCTTTAGCAAGTTGAGGGGCCTTCTGGTGGGTCAAAGTGTGTGGGTTTATTAAAATTGTGCATGGCTTTTCGATTTTATCAAATTCTTTCCCCCTGCATCTACTGACAGGCTTAAATGACCTTTCTCCTTTAATGCAGTTAATATGGTAAATATGTAATTTGGTTTTCTAATGGTAGATCAATCTGGCATTAGTGGAATAAACCCTATTTGGCCATGACATATTATTCTTTTTATAAGATTGTTGGGTTGTGTTTTGTTTAGGACTTTTGTATCAGGTTCACAAGTGTGACTGGCCTATAATTTTTCTGTCTCATACTGTCCTTTTTGGGTTTTAGTTCCAAGGTTACATTAGCTTGAGGAGTTATTCTTCCATTTCTACACTCTGGAAGAGATTAGACCTAGCAGAAGAGAGAGATGTCAACTGGAAGATGACTCTGAAGAAATTATCCAGCATTCAGCATAGATGGTCAAAAAGGAAATACGAAAGAGAGTTTATGTGCACAGCGGACAGAGTAAGAGTGTCTAACGGACACCTGTTCAATCAGCATTCTGGAGCGAGAAGACTGAGAGAATAGGTCAGGGGAGAACTGAGGAGATAATAGTTGAGAATGTTCTAGAACAGAGGAAGGATATCAAAGGCATTGGTAAACATAAAGGTAAATGTTTTTCACACTTTTTCTTTCATTTTTTTTAACCGGACATAAAATAATGGTACACACTTGTGGCGTACACAGTGATGTTTCAATACAAATAATGCATGATAGGATTATCAAGGTAATTGGCATATCCAGTATCTTGAACATTTATCAGATAACGTCTTCTAGCATCGTTGTATTGTTTGTTAAGTGCACGTGTTAAAATAGCGAAGGTCACTGAGCCTGGCACAGGACCTGGTTGGTGATGGGCTAGTCCACTGAATGTCTGCTGGGTGAAGTCACTGAGCAGTGGAGATAGCTGGGTGTGCGTGAGTACAGCCCGTGGCAATGACAAAAAGCACAAGATCCCTAAATGCCATGGGGGAGAGCCCTAGACTATCCTTTACAGCCATGGAACAGACTGAGAGGTAAGTGCTTTGCCACCCTGGGATCCACCACTGGGACCCAGAGCCCACATGGTTTCCTGCTCAGTGGCCCCCTCTGCAGGGCTGTGGTGGGATGATCTCATAGATGGGCAGTCATCCGGGAACAGCCATGACCGTACCCACCTTCCTGCTTCACCCTCTCCTTCTCTGTTCTCATGCTGGGGTTCCTCAGGCTCAGTCCTGAGCGCCCCTCTCTTCCTGCCTTCCATTGCCTCCCTAGGTGGACTTCAATCAGTCTAGGTTTTCTAGATTCTCGTCTAGATGCCACATTTAGCCCTCCAGGCTTGGTCACTCATCTGAGCTCCAGGGCTGAGCCCCTCCATGCCCAGTCAGTGTTCTCATTTGTTGGTCATAATGTCCCTTCCCCTGCCGTGCCTCTGTGGCCTCCCCATCTCAGCAAGTGACACCTGCTTGGAGAATTTTTCCATCCAGTTCATAGAACCACGAATCTGGGACTCACCCTCCGGCACCTCTCAAATCCAATGAAACACCTCCAAAATATCTTTACAATCTGTTTCTCTCCATCCCCATTGCCACTAGTCCAGGCCACTGCCACCTCTTACCAGCCCTTTGTATTGGCCACTCTGGGCTGCTCTATTTTCTTTCTGTAGCCAGAGTGGTCTCTATCAAGATGATCATCACACGATGTCAATCCCACGTCAAATGATGAGCCCCCTACTGCCTTCAGGATGAAGTCCACAGTCCCAAATCCAGCCCTGGAAGTCCTTGCATGGCCTGGCCCCACCACCCCTCTAGTTACAGGGACCTCTCCTGCCTCTGCGCTCTCCCCTGTGCAGTTCCCTCTGCTGGACTGCTCTGCCTACCACATGTGGTCCCTCACGTGGCTCATTCCTACTCATCCCTCCACAATAGGTTTGCTTAAATGTCTTCCCTGATACTCCAGGGTAGGTCAAACGCCATTACATGCCCCAAGATTGCCCAGAATTTTGCTGTGGAGGCACTCATCATATAAGTAGCTAACTGACTTCTTGTGTGGTTATTTGTTTGATGTTTAATGTGCAGTTTGCTCCCTATATCCCCAATGCCTCAGTCAGGACCTGCCATGGAGTTGGGTACAAACTAAGAGCTCAGAAACAATGAGGTGGCCTGTAATCCCAGCACTTTGGGAGGCCGAGACAGGAAGATCGCTTGAGCCCAGGAGTTCGAGACCAGTCTGGGCAACATGGTGAAACCCTGTCTCTACAAAAAAATAAAATAAAAATTCGCTGGGTGTGGTGCTATGTGCCTATAGTCCCAGTTACTTCAGGGGCTGAGGTGGGAGGATATTTGAGCCCAGGAGGTCAAGGCTGAAGTGAGCTGTGATTGTGCCACTGCACTCCAGCCTGGTTGACAGAGCAAGACCTCATCTGAAAAAAAAATGAGTTGAATGGACAGCCAGGTCCTGGGGCAGATGCTGTAAAAATGCATCTCGCTCAAACTTCAGGACTGCCCTGGAGGTGGGAACTACTGTCCCTATCATGCAGGAGGCAGTGCAGTGCAATGGTTAAGAGCCAGGCAGTTTGGGTTTGCATCCTGGCTCTGCCACTTACTACCTGTGTGTGACTCTGGGCACGTTACTTACCCTCTGATACAGTTTGGATATTTCATGTTGAAAGTGATCTTAGTGTTGGAGGTGAGGCTGAGCCAAAAGTATTTGGGTCATGGGGCCGATCCTTCAGGAGTGGCTTGGTACCCTCCCTGTGGTAATCAGTGAGTTTTTGCTCTATTAATTCACACGGGAGCTGGTTGTTGAAAGAGACTGGCACCTCTTACCCCTACCTCGTTCTTTCTCTTGTCATGTGACACATCTGTTCCCCCTTCGCCTTCTGCCAGGAGTAAAAGCTTCCCGAGGCTTCACCAAAAGCTGAGCAGATGCAAGTGCCTTGCTGATACAGCCTGCAGAACCATGAGCCAATCAAACCTCCTTTCTTTGTAAATTATCCAGCCTCAAGTATTCCTTTATAGCAATGCAAAACCCACTAAAACACCCTCTCTATGCCTCAGTTTCCTCATTTATGAGAAAGCAGGTCAGGACAGTATGTATCTGTAGGGCTGCTGTAAAGAGTAAATGAATCAATAACATGTAAGTTTCTCAGGACAATGCCGGCACAGTCAGTGATGTCGGTGTCAGTTATTATTACTATCCTTGTTGCCCTCGTCTGGAGTTTCAGAGATGGTGGGGACTTCCCCAAGGACACAGAATAGGTAAACAGTAGCACACTGGGATGTGGGGGACAGGTACACATTCAGGTGAGTAGAGTCAAAATGATTGCAGGTTGTCATGAATGCTATGATACTAAGGGGAACACACACAAGGGATGGTGTAGGGAGCATCAAAGGAGTTTTGCCTTAGAATGGGCAGAGGGGTTGGGAAGGCTTCCTGGAGGCGGCGACTCTGAACTGGAAAGCCGGCAGTGGGACTTTGTTTTCTGGGGTGATGTGATATCTGTGGCTTATAGCACCTAAATGCAATCGGCCCCCGGCCCATCTCGGCAGTCAGGCTGAAGACAGACATCACCCTGTGTTGCTCAGACCTGTGCTGTGTGAGTTAGGAGCATTCATGAATGAGGATCCTGAGCCAGTGAGCTGCTGTTTACTTACTCTGTGTCTTTGGGAAGTCCTTTAACTGTCTTGCCATCAATTCCTAGCACAGTGCACAGTAAAGACTCATTACAACACAATAAAGGAGCATGGGAAATGAGGGAATGTCCCAGGCTCTAGTTTCAAACCACATCTGTCCTTCCCAACATACTCTACGCCCCTCAGCCACCTGCTGTTCATCTGTTTTGACTGCCACCTCCCTCCCTGTCCCTCAGCACCACTAAAATAGGTGCTGGCACAGAGCAGGTGCCTGGCAAATGCTAAGTGACTGCTCAAGTCCATTCCTTTTAGTCAAAAAACAAAACTTCAATCTGCTGGCACCGGCCCAATTGACCAGAAGCCTTTTGAAAAAATAAGCATATGCTGTATCAAAATATTGGAATCACACAGTTATGACAATTCACTTAAAGAGGCAATTAGCACACTTAAAAATAACTAAGCACGCAAACACGTACATGCCTCTTCTGAACGCAACCAAATCCTACATGCATGACACTGAACACAGACCAACTTGTCCTGAATACCTACTGTGCGCCAGGCACTGAGCCCAGCATGTCCATATACATTCTCTGTTTAATTCAGACATGTTCTGTAGAGAAATAATTATTGTCTTCATTTTGCAGATGAGGAATATGGAGCTTAGAGAGTAGAGGTGTCACATAGCTAGTAGGTCTAGGTTCTGATTCAGACCCAGGTCTTGTGACTCCAAACCCAGCATTTTCCTACAGCAGAATTGGCCATTCCATGGTGCCTAATTTTCCCACTACACTGGCATCCTCATGAACATACAGAAAGAGATGCCAAGTCGGAAGAGCTTTACCAGTTAAAAATATTAGTAAACTCTTACAGGAAATCTGCAAAGAGTTGCCTCTTCCTTTCCACCCATTCTTTCTCAAACCCAACGCACTCCAATCATGTTTTCATCCCATTTCCACCAAAATGCTCGGGAAGGTCATCAATGACCTCCATCTTCCTAAATCCAACGGTCAATGCTCAGTCTTCATCTGGCCATCTTACTTGACCTTATCAGTGGAATTTTATATAATTAGTGCACCCTCCTTCCTGGGAGCAAACTTCTTCACTTCGCTTCTGGAACACCAGAGATATTGGTCCTTCACTTGGCTTTTGGGACACCAGAGATACTGGTCCTTCACTTGGCTTTTGGGACACCAGAGATATTGGTCCTTAACTTGGCTTTTGGGACACCAGAGATATTGGTCCTTCACTTGGCTTCTGGGACACCAGAGATATTGGCCCTTCACTTGGCTTTTGGGACACCAGAGATATTGGTCCTTCAAAATCACATACATTTCTTCTATATGTCCTTTATTGGTTCCTATTCTTCTCCTTAATCTATTGATGACGTGTCCCAGAGCTAGGATCTTAGACCCTGCTCTAAACACACTAAACTCCCTGATGCTCTCATCCAGACTTGTGGGGTTATGGACCATCTGTAGGCTGCTGAGCTCCAATTCTTACCTCCAGGCCAGACCTTCCCCTGAACTGCAGACTCATCTAGCCAACTAATATTTGTTCTTCCCTTTGGATGTGAATAGAGATCTCAAATAACTTAACACATTTCAAAGAGAACCTGCCCCTCCCACAGTCTTCTCCACCTCAGCTAACGGTCACTCCATCCTTCTGGTTGCTCAAGCCAAAAACCAAGGTATCACCCTTGACCCCTCTCTTCCTCTCACATCCTACACAAAATCTGTCCAGAAATGCCATCAGCTCCACCTTGAGATGGGACCGCTGTGGTCTAAGCCATTACCCTCTTTGCCCTGGATGACTGCAGCAGTCTCCTCCCTCGCCTCTTGGCCTCCCTGCCTCTATCCTTGCTAAGGTTCATTCTCATTCCAGAGCCAGAATTATCCTGCTAAAAGGTAAGCTCTGCTCACAAACCTCTAGGGCTCTCCTCGCTCAGAGAAGGAACAATGGCCCCCACATCATGCTATATAGTCTTGCTCTCTCCAACCCCACATGTCCTTTTTCACCTCTCTGACGTCATCATCTCCTATCCCGCTTGTTCATACCACTCCAGCTACTCCAGACACATTTCTGCCCCGGAGTCTTTGCAATGGCTGTTCCCTCCCTTTAAAATACCCTTTTCTCAAATATCCACCCAGCCTGTTGTTCTTTCCCCCAGTGAATGGTCTTGACACTCTCATAGAAAATCAACTGGCCGTAGATGTGCCGGTTTATTTCTAGACTCTCAATTCCATTCCATTGTTCTATATGTCTGTCCTTATGCCAGTAGCACATTGTTTTGACTACTGTTGCTTTACGGACATGGGGAAGTGTGAGTCTCCAGCCTGTTATTTTTCAAGATCATTGGTGCTATTCAGGGCCCCTGGCAATTCCATATGAATCTGAGGATCAGATTTTCCATTTCTGCAAAAAGGACAAGTGGAAATTTGATAGGGATTGCACTGAATCTGTAGATGCTCAAATAGTATTGCCATCTTAACAAGATTAAGTCTTCCAATACAAAGACATGGATGTCTTTCAATTTATTTAGATCTTTAATTTCTTTTGGCAATGTTTTGTAGTTTTCAGTTTAGAAGTACTTCCCCTTGTTGGCTAAATTTATTCCCACATCTTTTATTCTCTTAGATGTTGTTATATATGGAATTGTTTTCTTAGTTTCCTTTATGGATTGTTCATTATTGGTTTATAGAAATACAAGTGATTTTTCCATAATGATCTTGACCTGAAACTTTGCTGAATTCATTTATTAACTGTTTATTAAAATTTTAAGGAAAAGCAAAAATGTTATACCATTGGAGGAGCAAGAGGAAGTAGAAGAAAACAGAACTTTATCAATCTAGAAAAATCTGCAAAGAAAATAGGAATGAACTATCATAAATGATAATAATCTTCATAAAATGGTAGCATTAAGACTAAATATTCATAATCACAATAGGAATGATTTCAATTGCTTTATTAAAAGACAAAAAATATTTATTAAATAAATCAATCAAAATAAATTAATCAAAAATAAATATTTTTGATTAAAATAAATACAGCATATAATTTATAATAGATATGCCTAAAATAAAGTGGTCTTTAAGGTTAAAAATAAATAAACATCAGACGAGCATGGTGGCTCACACCTGTAATCCCAGCACTTTGGGAGGCCAAGGCAGGTAGATCACCTAAGGTCAGGAGCCCAAGACAAGCCTGACTAACATGGTGAAACCCCATCTTTACTAAAAATACAAAAATTAGCCAGGCATGGTGGTGGGTGCCTGTAATCCCAGCTACTTGGGAGGCTGAGACAGGAGTATCCCTTGAACCTGGGAAGTGGAGGTTGCAATGAGCTGAGACTGTGCCACTACCCACCATCCTGGGTGATAGAGCGAGACTCTGTCTTAAAATAAATAAATAAATAAATAGATGTATCAGGCCAATAAAAAGCAGAGTGGCAAAATTAATAACAAATTAAGTACAAATCAGGGCAAAAAAGCATTTAAGATATCAAGAGGAGTGCTTAAGTTGATAAATAATATAAATCCACTAAGAAGAAATGACAGACACAAACTTTCATGTACATTGACAAAACCACAGAAATTTAAAATGTAAAAAACGGTTAGGACAAAACCATAAACAAAGTGGGCAAATCAGTCAGCTGGAAATGAGTAAGAATTGAGGATCTGAATAACACGATTCACTCTTTTGATTTATTCCTTTCAAATGTCCTTGGAATACTTACAAAATAAACCATGTGAGCTACAAAGAGAATCTCAAACGCTTTACAAGATAGAAATTATTCACATTTTAAGACCTAAATGCACTGATATGCTTTGGTTTTGCATCTCCACCCAGATCTCATGTCGAATTATAATTCTCAGAGTTCAAGCAGGGCCTGGTAGAAGGAGATTGGATCATGGGGGCAGATTTCTCCCTTGCTGTTCTCATGGTGGTGTGTAAGTTCTCACAAGATGGGGTTGTTTGGAAGTGTATAGCCCTTCCCCCATCTCCCACTCTCTCCTGCTGCCATGTGAAGATGTGCTTGCTTTCCCTTCACTCTTCCACCAGGATTGTAAGTTTCCTGCAGCCTCCTTAGCCTTGCCTCCTGTACAGCCTGCAGAACTGTGAATCAGTTAAACTTCTTTTCTTTATAAACTACCCAGTCTCAGGTAGTTTTTTACAGCAATGTGAGAATGCACTATGGCATGCACCAACCTAATTATTAACAAAAACAAACAAGGGAGAAAAAGAGGGAGCCCCCCAAAAAACAGGCAAAGGGAGGGAAATCCTCCTACATACTTAAACACTTTAAGAGCAATCACCTAAGTAACTTCTAAGTCAAAGAGGAAATCACAACTGAAATGATGAGAACACTACCTGATAAAACTTATGAGAGATGGATAATGAAAAATTACACCTTTTAATCGAAATAAATGTATTAGAAGACAAGAAAGACAAAGTAAATCAACTCAGCACTCAACTCAAGAAGGTAGAAATAGAATAACAAAATAAACCGAAAGTCTGTAGGAGAAAAAGTAATAGAAAACAAATTTTAGATACGAAATATAAAGAAGAGATGGTTTTTTGAAAAGGCTAATAAAATAAGTAACCACTGATAAGAAAAAAGAAAAAGATACCCAAAAGGGAATGAAAAATACATTAATTCTTTAAAAGTCATTGAGAATTCCTTTGATATAGTACTGGGCCAATTTTGATCAATATTTATAATTTTCAACTTTTTAATTCTATCATTTACATCTTCTAAACACTATTACTTTTCTTTTTCTGCTTGATCCTTTGGTTTCTGAGAGAAATGTGTTAAAAAATTCTACTGTGATTGTGATTTTATCAACCTGCTGTATTGCTTCATATATTTCAAAGCTATGTTACTTTATATATATTTTTGCTTCATATATTTCATTAGGGAAACTCTCATATATTGAGAGTTGATTGGCAGAAAGGGCTCCGGCTTTGGAGTTACACTGACATAGGAACTCTTACTAGCTGAGGGCTTCTGGCAGTTTATCCAAACTGCCTACTACTCAGTTTCCTTGTCTACAAAACCCCACCTAAGAAGAGCCCAGAGAATTATACAAGGAAACAGATGGGAAAACACATTAATAGAAAGTCAGCATAAATCCCCCACACAAACCCAAGGAAGGAAAAAAAGACTTCAGTTGACAAGCAGAACAAGTATAAAATGGCATTTCCATTTTACAGATGAGGAAACAGGTTCAAAAGGGAAAAATGACTTATCCACAGTCACATGGGTAGCATTTATGAAAATGGGGACCAGAAGCCCCGCCTACCAGTAGCCAAAGTTTTGCTCTGCCACCGTTCAAGCTCCTCCCAACACACACATGAACCCCGGTTAGGCCAGAATGGGCCTGCTCCACGTGTCTTGTTCCAGTGTCATGTTAACCGTGTTTTCTTTCAGTCTAAACAGTGTATTATATGGTCGCTCTGCCATCTTGCCATTTTAACAAGTAAAACCCACACCAGCAAGAACATCTCAGCTATAACATCACTGATCATTAGGGAAATGCAAATCAAAACCATAATGAGATACTACCTCACACCAGTCAGAATAGCTACCATGAAAAAGTCAAAAAAATAACAGATGCTGCTGGCAAGGCTGCAGAGAAAAGGTAACACTTAAACACTGTAAATTAGAAGCACAAATTAGTTCATCCATTGTGGAAAGCAATACAGCAATCACTCAACAAGCTAAAAGCAGAACTGCCATTCAACCCAGCAATCTCATTACTGGATATAAACCCAGAGGATTATAAATCATTCTTCCATAAAGACACATGTATGCAAATGTTCAATGCAGCACTATTCACAACAGACATGAAATCAACCTGAATCCCCATCAATGACAGATTGGATAAAGAAAATGTGGCATGTGGCACATATACACTATGGAATACTATGCAGTCATAAAAAAGAATGAGATCATGTCCTTTGCAGGAACATGGATGGAGCTGGAGGCCATTATCCTTAGCAAACTAACGCAGGAACAGAAAACCAAATACCACATGTTCTCACTCATAAGTGAGCGCTAAATAATGAGAACTCATGAACACACAAAAAAGGAACGACAGACACTGAGGTCTACTTGGGGATGGGAGGAGGGAGAGGAGCAGAAAAACTACTAATGGGCACTAGGCTGAATATCTGGGTGATAAAATAATCTGCACAACAAAGCCCCATGAGAAAAGTTTACCTACATAACAAACCTTCACGTGTACTCCTGAACCTAAAATAAAAAAAGCCACCTCAGCTAAAAGACGGTAGTGCAATTCAGTGTTTCTCAACTCTGTTGTCTCAACAGGAAAATGGTATCTTCTCCAAACTCCAAACCACCAGCTGGAGCCAGGCTACTAGCACTGTAACTTCTTATCATGGGCATAGTGATTTTATGAATTCTGCAGGGAACGAAATGCAATTTTGTCAGGCTTGTCTGCGTCCATAATGACCGAGTCAAATTAATCATCTCAGATAATACCTCTGTGACACCCATCCCAGAGATGTTGAATAGAATCTTTCTGATTCCAGTCTCACCATACATCAGATCTGGAGTATTGCAGCACTTCTGAAAATCAGGACTATTATGCCTTTTGCGTGGCCTGTCATTTTCCTGGGCTAAAAATGCTTCTTAAAAAATAAAAATCTAAAAGTCCATACCATACAGAAGCCAAACGGGAGTGAAACGCCATACCGTTAAAATGAAGCGTGGATTCTGGAGGAGGTGGGGGAGGGAAAAGTAATATCTTTTTCAGCCTTTATCTACAGGCAGAACCTCCAACCCGAGCCAGGGCACTTACATAGGAGCGCGTCTAACACCGACCCCCACCCCCACCCCCTGCCCCCACCCCCTGCCGGCAGTCTGCCACGCTTGCCAGCCACGGTTGCTCTATGGCTGTTCCTGACCCTGAAATGCTTGGATCGGGGCAGACAGAGGCATCATAATAGGACAATGACAGGCAGTCACATTAGACAGGAGTTTTGTTGACTAAAACCTTATCTAGGAACAAACATGATAATCCCCATGTGTTCTCGCTCAGGACACAATCTGACTCAAGCTAAGGTTCCAGCAGCATTCTGGGTGATTCACCATGCAGGGCCCGGGAGGCTCTGGAAAGATAAATGATTGGTGGCTGGGTTTGGGTTGTTTTTTTTTTCTTTTCCTCCTTTAGGAAGAAGCAGTCCCAGCAGAACTTAAGTAGCAAAAGTGGCAAGGCTGGGGATAACTTGTGGGCAGCAGCATTTGAATGAGAGGCAGCCTGAACTGGCACTGCCCCCTTTTCACAGATAAGAAAGCTCACTTTTCCAGTAAAAAAAAGTGGCAGGCTTTTTTTTTTTCTGGAGACAGAGTCTGGCTTTGTAACCCAGGCTAGAGTGCAGTGGCACAATCTCGGCTCACTGCAGCCTCTGACTCCCTGGCTAAAGCCATCCTCCCATCTCAGCCTCCTGAGTAGCTGGGACTACAGGCACCAGCCACCACACATCGTTAAATTTTTTTGTATTTTTTGTACAGATGGGGTTTTGCCATGTTGCCCAGGCTGGTCTCAAACTCCTGAGCTCAAGCGACCCACCCACCTTGGCCACTCAAAGTGCTGGGATTGCAGGCGTGACCCAAGATGCCCAAACTGTTTTTTTAATTGGCTGGAGTACAGTGGCATGATCACAACTTACTGTAGCCTCAACCTCCCGGGTTCAAGCAATCTTCCCACCTCAGCCTCCCAAGAAGCTGGGACTACAGGCGTGTGCCACCACATCCTACTAATTTTGTTCTTTTTTTTTTTTTTTTGTAGAGATAGGGTCCTGCTGTATTGCCCAGACTGATCTCGAACTCCTGGCCTCAAGCAATCCTCCCTGCTTTGCATTCCAAAGTGCTGGGACTACACGCGTGAGCTACCATGCCCAGCCTTAAATGACATGTTTACAGCTACCTATCCACTGCCTCTTTGATACTTTCCCTTGGATGTCCTAGAGAAGGGCCCAGCAAACTTTTTTTGCAGATAATACCTATTTTTAGCTTTGTTAGTCATATGGTCTTTATCACAACGATTCAGCTCTCTTGCTAGAGCATGAAAGTAGCCACAGACAATATTTAAACTAAGGAAGATCCCATGTTCCCGTGAAGCTGTGTTGATACAAAACAGGTGGAGGGTCAGGTTTGGTCCAAGGGCCATGATTTCTTCGACATGTCCGGAACTGAGCTTGTGGTCCTCCTTGTATCCACCAAGAACATTTCTAGCTCAGTATTCCTCTACCGGTAGCTCAAGCTGGAAACCTGGGAGTGATGTTCAATTCCTCCCTCTCTCTCCCCCATCTCCAATCAGTCACAAAGTCCTGCCAGCCCTTCCTCCCCATGAATCTCAAATCTTCCCACCACGATCCATCTGCAGCGCTACCATCCTAGTCCAAGCGGTCATCACCTCCCCCAACGACTGCTGCAGTCGCCTCCTCAATGATCTCCTAACTTCTAATCTCTTTCCTTCCGAATCATTCTCTCCGTAGCAGCCAGGGTAGAGATTCTACACACGAAACTGATGGCGACACTCCCGTTAGTGGATGTCATTTTTGCGCTCAGGATACGGTGTGTATGTGAAACCCTCTCTGCAGCCTGCAAAGTCCTGCACGATCCGGCCCAGTTGCCTTCCAGTCTCACCTCCTATGACACCCCCTCGTCGCTATGGCCACGCTGGATGGTGTCTGACATGCCACGTGCCTTCCTCCTTCAGGGAGGACTCAAACATCACTCCCAGGTTTCCAGCTTGAGTCACTGGTGGAGGAATACTGAGGGGAAACATGCTGGGTGGGTATGAGGAGGACCACAAGTTTTGGACATGTCAACTTTCCTAACTCAGGATCAGCAAATCACGGGCCGTGGACCAAATCTGGCCCTCCATCTGTTTTTTATTTTTTGGTTTTTTTGTAAACCCTACATGAATGTGTTTCATGTTCTAAAACCACCATTACCTTTGCCATTTTTCCATTGTTTTATTCTATGTATTTGCATATTACATGCTACACGTTTCTCCCAATTTGTCACTTGATCTTATTTATAACTTTTGCCATATCAAGGGCTCTCCATTTATGTTAATAACATTAAATATATTATGCATAATTTCTGGCTTTCACATCATGCTTAGAAAACGGCTTTTCCATGCTGGTATTACTAAGATATTCAACCATGACACATTTCAGACATGCATCTGGCTGGATGTAAAGGCCATGATCCTTCCTTATGTCACTGCTTTCCCACAGTGGCCTCAAAATGGGAGCTCCTTTCACTCCAAGACATTGCACGATGCTGAGACTTCCCTTTAAATCACTGCAAGGGATGCCAGGCCATATACACATCCCCTGCCCACGTGTCCATGTTGGGAGGCCTTACAAGGGAATTGGGGGTGTCCTGGCTCCTACATGATCATTCCTGAGGCTGTCCTGGGTCACTCACCTCCGTCCATGCCCCACATGGCTGGGAGCTGCTCTTGACCATCCGAGCCATCATTCAGGTAAGTCTCCCTGCTCTTCCTCCTCACTCCCTCCACTCCAGCCACGTTCCTCAAACGTGCCAGGCACACTCCCACTGCGGGGCCTTGGCACTGGCCGCTCCGTCTGCTGCAGTGTCCTTTCCCAGCTCTCACTCCCTCGTCCCTTCAAGTCTTTGCTCACTATGTCACTTTCTCAGCAGTACCTTCCCTGGCCACCCTGTTTGCAAGTGCAGTCCCTGCTGGCACACCCAGTCCCCCTACCTGCTCAGTCAGTTTCTCCACAGAGCTCTTACCTGCAAACATACAGTATACTTTACTTTTAAAAATTAATGATTATAGCTGGTTGCAGTGGCTCACATCTGTAATCCCAGCACTTTGGGAGGCCAAGGCAGGCGGATCACTTGAGGTCAGGAGTTTGAGAACAGCCTGGACAACACAGTAAAACCCCGTCTCTACTAAAAATACAAAAATAAGCCAGGCATGGTGGGTGGCGGGCACCTGTAATCCCAGCTACTCAGGAGGCTGAGGCAGGAGAATTGTTTGAACCTTGGAGGCAGAGTTTGCAGTGAGCTGAAATTGCACCACTGCACTCCAGCCTGGATGACAGAGCAAGACTCCATCTCAAAATAGTAATAATGATTATTGCCTATTCCCTTCACTAGGATATAAACTCCACCATTTGGTCACTGATACATTCCAAGGGCCAAGGACAGTACCTTGCACATAGTAGGCCCTCAATAAACATTTGCTGAATAAAAGAATGCACAAATGAGTAAGGACTGGAGTGTTCGACTGCTTTGTTCAGTTTCATCTCAGCACTACACCACTGCCTGGCACACAGTAGGTGCTTAGTAAATATGTTTTGGAGTGAATGAATGAATGAATGTCCTAATGGTCTGCTATGGTATTGGGCCCAGCTCTGTACCATCTTTCCTGCAAGCTGTAAGAATTCAGCAAAGGTCTGCAGCTTCCCCTCAGAGATGCTGTTCAGCATGAAATCATTCTAACTTGGCCCTTCAGGGTCTCCGGGTTCCTTGTACTTATCTAAGCATCTTCCCATGAAGATTTGAGCCCGTACCTCTGACAGCCTGTGTGACCTTGGACAAATCACTGATCCCTTTCTGGGCCTCAGTCACACCACCTGTAAAAAGAGGCAACTGGATCAAAGGGATTCTTAAAATCAAATTTAATTCATGCCTGTGCTACTGGTGTGCAGGTACGCAGGCATACACAAGGCAGTGCTGATTTTAAAAGCATGCAGAAATGATGAGTAGGCTCTCTAGTTGTTTCTGTCTAAAATAAGCTTCTGGAAAAATGATGTCTATTTGCAGCTTTTTTTCTTTCCCATTTCTACCTTCTGAAAATGACAGAAGTGGCATTGCCTAAAAATGTGCCAAGCACCAGCTGTCTGTGCATAAAGGCACTGAAGTTCTCCGAGAATGGCCCTCATGAGTGCCCTGAGGTTCCAGGACACCAGGCTGAGCAGTGAAGTCCCCTAGAGCACTCTGCTGCATGGACACTGCCCTGCTCTGTCCCTTCAGAGCAGGGTCCCGGCCTCTGCTTGGCATCCGACGCCTCCTGGACCAAGCCCTGCAGCCCTGCCCGATACTAGCCACAGTGAACTCACTGTCGCCCCCAGACACTGCATTCTGTGGTATCACCATGGCCCTGGGTGTGCTGGCCCCTCCCCTCATGCCATTGTCCTCCAGGTGACACTGACAGGACTTCTATAATACCCTACTGGTGCTGGCACCACAAATGGGGCCCAGTGATCTGAGCAGAATAGAGCAAGGCCTGCTCCTACTGCAGCCTGGACTCCATTCTCCTGTAACTATGCCCCAAACAGCCCATCAAGGGTCTGCCACCCAGAGCTCATCCACTCCCCTAAAATATGGTGAGCACCCACTCTGAACCAGGCTTGTGCTGCAACCTACAGAGTTACCCATAAAATTAAAAAATATATATAGCTCAGCCCCCATCCTTATATTGGTCTGACCTGCTTTTCTACAGCTTTTTTTTTTTTTTTCCCAAAAAATAGCAGAAACCATTTATATAGCACTTACCATGTGAAGGGGTATCCCTAACCTATGTACTTTTCATACATGAATTTGTTAATCTTCACAACAACTCTATGAAGCAGGTGCTATTATTCTACCCATTTCACAGAGGAAGAAACAGAACCACAGAGATATGAAACCTGCACAAAGCCACACAGCTGATGAGGAAGGGATGGAGCCATGATTCCAACTCAACAGTTCAGCTCAGGGGAACTGAATCCAGCCAACAACCAACAGAGGGAGCTTGGAAGTGAATCCCCTTTCAGTCAAGCCATCAGATGAGACCACAGCCCTGATTATCACATTAAGTTCAGCCTCCAAGAGATCTTAAGCTAGAGGCACCCCATGAAGCCACACTTGATTCCTGGTCTGCAGGAACTATGAGATGGGTGGGGTTTTTTTTGTTT
The DNA here is from genome assembly GCF_030222135.1 of Aotus nancymaae. Lineage (NCBI taxonomy): Eukaryota > Metazoa > Chordata > Mammalia > Primates > Aotidae > Aotus > Aotus nancymaae. The sequence continues at coordinate 23,592,740 of NW_026988442.1, read as the reverse complement.
CTGTTTTTTTTCTGAGACAGAGTCTTGCTCTTTTGCCCAGGCTGGAGTTCAGTGGTGTGATCTTGGTTCACTGTAACCTCCACCTCCCAAATTCAAGCAATTCTCCTGCCTCAGCCTCCTGAGTAGCTGAGATTACAGGCACATGCCACCATGCCCAGCTAATTTTTGTATTTTTAGTAGAGACAGTGTTTCTCCATGTTGGCCAGGCTGGTCTCCAACTCCTGACCTCAAGTGACCCACCCGTCTTAGCCTCCCAAAGTGCTGGGACTACACACATGAGCCACTGTGCCCAGCCCTAATATATGCTGTTTTTAAAATTAAAAAGCCTAGCTCGTGAACTGGCACCCTTAACCAATGTGATTCTGCTGCTTTATAAATAGAAGGGACTGGGCTCCCGCACATGTGATGCCTAGCTTCCATGTTGATTCTATCTTCATAGGCAGCTCCCGACTGCCTCCTCTTCCATTCTCCAACTGCTCCTCAGGGTGGGCATGTGCCTGTGCCCCGCCAGCTTATGAACCTGCCGAGATGGGCTAATTCCTTGCAGTGCTTGGGGAAGGCAATGTACACTAGGCCAGCACTTCTCAACCTGTAATGTGCACACAAATCAAGTAGTGACCTGTCAAAATAAAGATTCTGATTTAGAAGAATCTAAATCAGATTCTGGGTGGGGACTGAGATGCTGCATGCCTAACAAGCTCCAAGGAATGCTGCAGGTCCATGACCAGGAGATAGCATGGCCTGAATCATTAAAAGCACTCTGACTCACACTAACCATGGTTCAACCTCCAGTCTGTCACATGCAGCTGGGAATCCTTGACCTCTGAGAAGAGGAGAGACTTACTCAAGGTCACATAATAAATTAGAGTTACCTGGAGCCACAACCAATACCCACTGTTCTCACGTCTAGTCCAGAGCCCCCAAACTGCAGGTAGATCCACCCTCCTGAGTTCCGAGTCTGGACACGTTTGAATGTGTCCGTGTATATGCCTGTATGCATCTACACCTGTGAACGAGTGTGTCAGATGTGCTTGTGAATGCATCTAAACAGCAGCATCTGTACCAGCAAGTTCTTGAGAGTTGTTCATCATCACATATCAACTCACCAGATATTAACGCCACTCGTACTACGTGCCAGGTCCCTGCCCCCATGAACCCCCAGTCTAGGAGGAAAGCAATCATTAAGCAAATAAACACAAACTAAAATCTCATTTGTGTGTGCTTGTGCACATGCGTGAGTATTGCTCACACCAGCCCAAGAGCCAGCTGATTTGTTATCTCCATTTCACCGTGGAAACTGAGGCAATGAGAGATTAAGTAACTTGCCCAGAAGCACACGGCAATGTTCAATGAGCCTTTCCATACACTGAACATGCCTTCGAGTTGTGTTTGTATTTGTTTGTGTTTGTGCATGAATGTGTCTGTATACAAGTATGTGTGTGTCCACGCCCAGAGAAATTTTTCCATAGATATCTTCACATATTCCATTAACAAAATTTTCTGGCACTGCAGCACACCATCATCATAAACCCCCCCCCACACACACACACACACACACACGCTTTAAGATATGTTTCAGCCAGGCGCAGTGGTGCACGCCTGTAATCCCAGCACTTTGGGAGACCGAGGCAGGCAAATCACGAGGTCAAGAGATGGAGACCATCCTGGCCAACATGGTGAAACCCCATTTCTATTAAAAATACAAAAACTAGCTGGGCGTGGTGGCACATGCCTGTAGTCCCAGCTACCAGGGAGGCTGAGGCAGGAGAATCACTTGAACCCAGGAGGTGGAGGTTGCAGTGAGCTGAGATCGCACCACTGCACACTCCAGCCTGGTGACTCCATCTCAAAAAAAAAAAAAAAAGCTATTGATGTTTCAAACATTTCCTAAAACTCTGTCCACCGGGAAATAAGAGTGGAAGGCCACAGCCTGCAGATCTGAGTGGATCTGGGGAAGCCCGTGCCACCTGCTTCCCTGGGGCAAGCCACAGTCAGAGTAATTTCACAGCTCATCGTCCATTATGAGGCTAAAATAATTCTTCCCCTCCCAGGAAGTTAAATACATTGTTCAGGCCATAAAAGGTTTGTCCATCCATGTTCCCAGTGGGAACGCACTACCCTGGTGACTGGATTAACACAGGTTACGAATGACCAAACCTGGCTGGGTTCCCTTCCCTGCCCCGCCCTGTCTCCAAAAACGGAGATAACGGTAAAAATACAATGCCTTGATCTTTCCCTTTTTACACTTTATTGAAGCATAGGTTACAACAGAAAAGTGCACACATCATAAATGTACAGCTCAATGAATTTTCACGAAGTCAACAGATTTGTGTAAACAGCAAAGGAAGAGAGAAAACCTTCCCAGCACCTCTGAAGCCCCTCAAAGCCCCTATAGCCAATACCTGCCCCACGCCAGGGTAACTGCTATTCACATTCTATCTCCATTGATTAGTTTTGCCAGTTCGGTTCGTGTGCTGTGTGTAAATGGCATTGTCTAGAATGTTCTGTTTTGTTGTCTGGTTTCTTTCACTCAACATGTTTGTGAGACTCACCTGCATGACTGTATGAGGTTACCCATCATTCATTCTCATCGCTGCATAGTATTCCACTGTGTAAGAATACTTCAGAATCATTTATCCAGTCTACTGTTGCTGGGCATTTGGATTGTTTTCAGTTTTTAGGTTTAATAAAAAACACTGCTATGAGCATTTTGCTTTGTTTTGTTTTTTGAGAAAGGGTCTCACTCTGTCACCAAGGCTGGAGTGCAGTGGAGCAATCATGGCTCACTGCAGCCTCAACCTCCAGGGCTCAAGTGATCCTCCCACCTTAGCCTCTCGAGTAGCTCGGACTATAGGCATATCCCACCATACCTGGCTAATTGTTTTAATTTTTTAAAACAGGGGTCTCACTATGTTTCCCAAGTTGGTCTTGAACTCCTGGGCTCAAGTGATGCTCCCACCTCAGCCTCCCAAAGTGCTAGGATTACAGGATGAGCCATCATGCCTGGCCTGAACATTCTTACATGCATCTTTTGGTGAGCATATGAAGGCATTTGTGGAGTTGAATTACCGAGTCAGAGAGACATATGTTCAGCTTTAGATGCTGCAAAATGGCATCTGTGGTGGTACCAATTTACACAGCAGTGGGTGAGGGTACCGGTTCCTCCAGATCCTGGTCAACTTCGCCTTTTATATGTTCTCCATTTTGGGTGGAATATGTCATATTAATATATTTTAAAGCCAGTGTGGTGGCTCATGCCTGTAATCCAGCCCTTTAGGAGGCCAAGGCGGTTGGGTCACTTAAGGTCAGGAGTTCCAGACCAGCCTGGCCAATATGGTGAAACCCCATCTCTACTAAAAATACAAAAATTAGCCAGGCATGGTGGCACATGCCTGTAATCTCAGCTACTCAGGAGGCTGAGGCAGGAGAATCACTTGAACCTGGGAGGAGTGGTTGCAGTGAACCAAGATGGCACCACTGCACTCCAGCCTGGGTGATAGAGCGAGACTCCAACTCAATAAATAAATAAATGTAAAAAGGCTTCCTCGTCCCTTCCCATTATATTTTTCCCATTGCAATCTCCAGCAATTGTTTATGAAGGCTAGTGGCAACAATAAAACTCCAGCTACTCAGTTTACACACTGCACAAGGGTAACCACTAGCCACAAACTTCCCACCCTTGAGGGCCATCCCAGCAGTCAACAGCCAAAGGTCACACTTTGCTAACTTTTAAAGCCTTTGAGCAGTTACAAGGAATGTCACTTTAGGTTATCTTCAGAGGACCTCTAAGAGGAAGCAGCACAGCAACCTTCCTCAGAGCTCTCCTTCCCCATCGCTCTCCAAAGGCGACAGTCACTCTCACAGCCCTCTCATTCTCCCACAGCCAGCCATGCGCTCCTCTTAAAGCCACATGCCCCAGCTGCTCAGTCTGCTGTGAGCACCTTCCCAACTATGAGCTTGGCACCGCTGGGTGGCTGTTGGCACAGACCCTGCCACCTCCCAAGCATCACTGGCCTGATCGAGGGCTTCTGGGCCTCTACTTGGGACTGAGTATGTACCTGCCCCATTTTACCTTCCTGAAAATCATTTTTTCCATCTATAAAATGGGTATTTTAGTAGCACCTCAGGCTAACTACCATTTGCTATGTACCAAGCACGAGGATAACCACTTTGGATATAAACACATCTAATTTATTTCTGCATCCCTTTGAGGAACTTCTAAAGACAAAATTGAAGCTCAGAAAAGTTGGTTAACTTGTCCAAGCTTCCCCAGCCACATGTGTCAAGATGATCATCTGAGCCCAGTTCTGTCTTCTCATGTCGTTACCTTTATAACCCAGCTCCTTATCGTCATCTCTGCTGGGCTGAAATGTGACACACAGCCTCCAGCCTGATTGTGGGACCCTCTCAGCACTGGTGTGACTCAGCCAGGTGGGAAAGGCCAGTCTCTGATCTTTGGGACAGGCTGTTGTCCCTCCTGGGTGCTCAGGCAGGGGGGGTGAAGGAGGCTGATCCCTTGGCTATAAGTCAACCTGGACAGTCCCTCAGAGATATTCAACCAATCTCCATTCACAGATGCAAAGACCAGAGCCCAGAGGGGACAAATGAACAGTCTGAGGGGACACAGGGAGCGGGGCTGAGGAGAGACCAGACCTGGCCTCCTGACTCTCCAGAAGATAAGAACCCAGTCCCATTCTGAGAAAGCCCCCACATCTGGCCTCATTTCCACTTCTTGGTCACGGGTGAGCTCACACACGGTGATCAGCAATGTGTAAAATCTTTGTTCTCAGACACTCCCCAGCAAAAACCCAGGTCCTACAGGGGATGCTAAGTTCAAGGTGGCTGGGAGGGGGGAAGGGTGCTGTTTTTGAGAAAGTCCTTGAAATCACGTGTCCACCCCACTGCTATCCCCTCCCCCAAGCCCTGCACTTCCCACATCGTCATCATTGTTTCCATCCCATTTAGAGAGAGTGAACATTTCCTGGGATTCAATTTCTCTCATAATAGTTGGAAGGAAACAAAACTATATGCCATAAACATTCACTGCATTGTATGAAAAAATATCTTTATGACAGGGGAGGTACAATAAACGCAGACCAAAGTCCTCCCCGCCCTCCATTCCCCAGTGCCTCCATGCCTGTGCCCTCGAACATTTAAACATCTCACAGGCAGGAATCAAGAGCTTTACAATAAATATATTTTTGGCCTTTGGGATATAAAATAAAGATTGGTGAGATATAAGGACTCATTCTGCCTTGGCAGTTTTCTCTCAATGAAAATAAGAGAAGCGAGGCCATTTTTTTCTGAGCATGTGTTTAGGGTTGATGGGGGGAGAGCTCATTAGTTCGGTCTGACATATACTCAATTCTCTCCTTATACATTGGATGGGCTTTTTTCTCCCTCCTTGGATTTTATTCTCCAGCTGTGAAATGATATTAAATTTCATCAGATTTGAACAAAATCTATGGTCTTGAAACAGTTTCCTTTAAGGCCCCCCGTATTTACTCAGAACTCATGAATCACGTTCTGATAACATAACCATAATTATTTTTAAAGTGTGATGTTTGTGGCTTTAATAGGAAATGCTTGCAAAAGGCCTTTTCTCTTTGATTGTTTGTAATCTTAGCAGTAATCACTGCTGTTACCTTCTCTGCACCACAGCGGGCGAAACACAATTTCATTTTAATATGAATCGCGAGCTCTTCACCCAGGTTTTAATTAAAGCAATAAAAGCCTTGTCATCTTTGCCCTTTACAATGTACACAGACTCAGAGGCCAGAGTTACTCAGACTGAAATCTTAGATTTCAACAGCAGCAGGAGGGTCGGCTTCCACTCCATACATTTACTGCGGGGGTGGGGGTGGGGTTTGTTCCAAAGGGCCTCACCCTCCTCTGCCTCTCTGTGCCGCAGTTTCCTCCTCTGGAAAATGAGACAGCAACAGTCCTACCTACGCAGGTAACGTGAGGATGAAATGAGACCACCCATGGAAAACATCTAGCCCCAGAGGCTGAGCCCAAGGAGGTGCACAGCAAATGTGAGTGATCAGTATCATCATTACTGAGCACTGGAAAATCAGACCGTCTACCCTCATTATTCACACAAGGAAACAGGTTCAGAGTGATACCAGCACAGATGAAGGCATGAGAACAGGGCGGGACCTCGAACTCAGAGCTCCGGGCTCTTTTTCCCATTCTGGACATCCGACACTGCCCCCTGCTGGAAGGAGGCTGTGACCTCAAGTGCTCTGGGAACTACAGGTCTGAGCTCTCCTCTATAGGCTGACCAGCTCCTTGTCTTCTGGCCTCCTGATGGTACCATTTCCCCACCCTAGATCTATGCTTGATCCAAGTGGTAAGAGAAACAGACCAGACAACCTTGGGGATCTGTGAAGGAAGCTTTCTGCACAAACATGATGGTGATGCTGGAGCCAACAGCAAGAATCACAAACTCTAAGTTCTTGTGTGTCTGTTGCACACCAGGTGTGGTGCAAGGCTCTGAGAAGCCTCATTCTGCAGCATGAGGATGTTGGCCTGTATGACATGATGGCTGCACTCCAGCACACGTTCTGCTGGAACATCGAGAAGGGATGCTACAGGGGCAATGGGGCCAGCGGCTGCACGGGTGCTACTCATGCCCTATGAGGCCCACAGCCAGCAGGTTCACATTTGGTGACACACACTGCACCCCGGAGGCCTGCGGGCTCCCAAGGGACCACCGCACATGTAAGCCCCTGGAATCTTCATGCTCAACTGTGCAGTGCCATTCCCCCTGCAAACAGCTCTGGAGCCACTGGGATTCTCACTCTAGGAACGAAGTACCCTACCCCAGCTGTGCCTTACAGCACACCTTCTGCCTGCTGCCTGCCTACCTGCCTGCCTGCCTCAACAGGAATTGCAGAGGAACCGACATCCTTCTCCCTCTCCACTGCCCCATCCATTCAGACTCCTACTGACTGTCCCTATAAATCCCACCACTCCCAGCCCCAACAGCATCCAGCCCCTCATTCTCCCAGCCTTCAGTTCTGGGTCCCAGCTTCCCATCCACCCCACCCTGGCATCCTCCCAGGGCCCTTCAGCTCAGCTACCATGCTGTGCTGGGCTGTGGGCTCTCACCTCCCGGGAGCCTCTCCCCGATGCAGCTCCCTGCTCCCCAGGCACACCAGGCCCCTGCCAATGCCATGGCTCACTCACTTCTGAGATCGCCAGCCAGCTTCCCACCCCGAATAAGGTGTCCTTGCCATCCAGCTGCTCCCCAGTAGTTCTTCTGCTGCACTGCAACCTGAGCCCTGGGCCCCCTGTCTTCTCTCTATACACAGCTTAGATTCCCTGATCCTTTACATCAGTCTCTTTTGAGCGAAAAAGCTGGTGTGTCCTTCTGGTGCCCCTGCCTGGCAGATCTCTCGCCCTGGATTAACCCACCTGTCTGCCCCACAGCATCAGCACCAGCAGCTCATTCTCCCACGTCCCACAGCAAATACCCCAGACCTCCCCACCACCTCTCACCCGCAGTCCCCGGCTCTCAGCCCCCAACTCTGAGAAGACTGACACTTTCAGGTGCAGACGCCCTCTGCTCCCAGCCAACCCACCTACGAAGCCACACTCCTTTTCTCTGCTGTCCTCCACACCCAGCACTCCCAGCTAAGGTCAGAGCTGCCACCTCTGGGCAGGACCCAGACCTTCCCACCTTCTCTAAAATCTTAAAGCATCCCTCAGCCTTTCCCCCTCCTAAACCCAGAGCTTCACCCTCTCTCCTGACACCTTCCATTGACAACTAAACATTCTAAAGACTTTTCTTAAAAAACAAAAATCCCTTCTATGGAATCCTCAATCTCACTGAGCTCAGCCCTGGCCTTGTCCTGCACAGCCAAACCTCTCACCCAAGTTGTCTACATTTGCTGTTTACACATCCTCACCTCACGCTTCTCACTCCACCCATGGGACCTGCACAGTGACCCTGCTCATCAAAACTGCTTATACTGAAGCCCAGAGTAACTTCCTTTTTGCTAAGCCGATTGGGCACATTTCAACTTCATCTCACCCAATCCCTCAGAAACGTTTGAGCTAATTGACTCTCTCCTTATTTAAACTTTATTTAACTTTCTAAAGTTATAATAAATTCCCATGGTTTAAAACTCCCTAAATATAAAAAGATACAGTGAAAAGTCTTTTTTCCATCCCTACCCGGCACCTGCAGTGCCCACACCACACGCACGCACAGAGGTACATGCATGTACAGTGCACGAAGCCACTCCTGGCTCCCATATATCCTTCCAAATGCAAGCACACAGAAATGTACATTCCTATTACCTTTTTGTATAAATGGTAACATGCTGTACTTACTGTTTTACATCTTTTTTTATTATACTTTTAAGTTCTGGGATCCACGTGCAGAATATGCAGGTTTGTTACATAGGCACACACGTGCCATGGTGATTTGCTGCACCCATCAACCCATCATCTACATTAGGTATTTTTCCTAATGCTCTCCCTCCCCTAGCCCTCCACTTCCCAACAGGTCCTGGTGTGTGTGATGTTCCCCTCCCTGTGTCCATGTGTTCTCATTGTTCAACTCCCACTGAGTGAGAACATATGGTGTTGGGTTTTCTGTTCTTGTGTTAGTTTGCTGAAAATGACGGTTTCCAGCTTCTTCCATGACCCTGCAAAGGGCATGAACTCCTCCTTTTTATGGCTGCATAGTATTCCATGCTGTATATGCTCCACATTTCCTTTATCCAGTCAATCATTGTTGGGCATTTGGGTTGGTTCCAAGTATTTGCTGTTGTGAACAGTGCTGTAATAAACATACGTGTGCATGTGTCTTTACAGGATGATTTATAATCCTTTGGGTATATACCTAGTAATGGGATTGCTGGGTCAAATGGTATTTCTAGTTCTAGATCCTTCAGGGATCGCCACTCTGTCTTCCACAATGGTTGGACTAATTTACACTCCCACCAACAGTGTAAAAGCGATCCTGTTTCTCCACATCCTCTCCAGCATCTGTTGTTTCCTGGCTTTTTAATGATCGCCATTCTAACTGGCATGAGATGGTATCTCAATGTGGTTTTGATTTGCACTTCTCTGATGACCAGACAATCTTCTTTCACTTTTTTAGTAAAGCAATATCAAAGTGAATAGTCTTGAATATGTCATTTCTCATGTGTACAAATATACCTGTAGGGCATATTTCTAAAAAAAAGAATTGCTGGGTTAAAAGTCAATGTATTTGTAATTTTGATAGATGTTGCCAATTTGCCCTGCCCACAGCAATGTACAAAAGTACCTGTTTCCCCATAAGAATTCCAGTAGCGTGTTATCAAACCTCTGGGTTTTGGTCAATCCAATCGGTAAAAAATGGCTCTCTTATGATGTATCTTATGAATGATTCTTAGCATTTTTCATATACTTAGGAACCATTTGTATTACTTTTTCTGTAAACTATTGATTCATATCTCCTTCGTTTTTCTACCAGGGTTTTGAACTCATTTCTAGCAACTTTTTATAAATAAGGGTGATTAGTTCTTCAACTAGGACATGAGTTGAAAACATTCTTGCCCAACTTTCGTCTACTGACTTTACTTGTGCTTGTTTAGCCATACAAAAGTCATATGTTGATTTTATGTTAATTTTTATATTTAGTTTTATGTTAATTTGTGGTCCAATTTTAAGTCCTTTCTTCTAAAGCTTTGAATTGTAGAAATACCTTCCCCACACCAAAGTTGTAAAGTATACCTTAACAATCGTTTTGCTGGTGCCTTTATGGTTCCCTTGGGTATATTTAAAGTTTGATTTAACATTTATCAAATTAGTTTTAATTTTTAATTTTTGTGTGTACATAGGTGTACATATTTATGGAGTACATGAGATGTTTTGATACAGGCATGCAATAAGTAATAATTATATAATAGAAAATGGGGTATCCACTTCCTCAAGCATTTATCCATGTGTTACAAACAATCCAATTATACTCTTCTAGTTATTTTTAAATGTGCAATTATTATTGACTATAGTTACCCTGTTGTACTATCAAATACTAAGTCCTCTTCATTCTATTTTTTTGTACACATTAATCATCCTCATGTCCCCCTCTGCCTCACTACTTTTCCCAGCCTCTGACAACCATCCTACTACTCTGTATCTTTATGAGTACAATTATTTTGATTTTTAGATCCCACAAATAACTGAGAACACACAAAGTTTATCTTTCTGTGCCTGACTTATTTCACTTAACAAAATGATCTGCAGTTCCATCCGTGTTGCAAATGACAGAATCTCATTGTTTTTTATGGCTGAATAGTACTCCATTGTGTATAACTACCACATTCTCTTTATCCATTCATTTGTTGATGGACACTTAGATTTCTTCCAAGTCTTGGCTGTTTGTGAACAGTGCTGCAACAAACATGGGAGTGCAGATATCTTCAATATACTATTTCCCTTCTTTGGGGTACATACCCAGCAGTCAGACTGCTGGCTCATACGGCAGCTCTACTTTCAGTTTTTTGAGGAACCTCCAAACTGTTCTCCACAGTGATTGTGCTATTTTACATTCTTACCAACAGTGTATGAGGGTTCCCTTTTCAGCACATGCTCACTAGCATTTTTATTGCCTGTCTTTTGAATATAAGCCATTTTAACTGGGGTGAGACCATATTTCATTGCAATTTTGATTTGCATTTCTCTGATGATCAAGAAGTTGGGCAACTTTTCATATGCCTGTTTGCCATTACAGGTCTTCTTTTGAGAAATGTCTATTCAAATCTTTGGCCCATTTTTTTAAATTGAATTATGATTTTTTTTCCCTAAACAGTCATTTAGCTTATATATTCTGGTTATTAATCTCTTGTCAGGTAGTTTGAAAATATCTTCTCCCATCCTGTGGGCTGTCTCTTCACTTTGTTGATTGCTTCCTTTGTTGTACAGAAGCTTTTTAATTTGATGTGATCCTATTATCAAAAGATTTTATTTATCCTTTGATAAATTTTAAGGAGCTGTGGATCCAACATCATTTTCCCCCAGATCCCCTCTCTTCTTCTTGAATTACTCTGCCCTTGGTTTCTAAGACCCCAAGTTCTCCTACTCTCGAACCACTCCTTCTTAATCTACTGCACAGTCTTTCCCTTCTCCTCTACTTTGCCTTCAAATGTTGGAGCTCAACATCTCAGAGTCATTGGTCCTCTGCTCTTCTCACTCTTCCCTCTCCCTCCATAAATCTCCTTCCTCCCAAGGTTTTGACATCATGGGCTGAAGATTTCCAAATTTACTTCTCTCATGAGCTCCAGATTTGTACCATCATCTACCTACTTGAACATCTCCATGTGGATGAGCATCTCAAATGTAACACATCCAAGTCTGACGTCCTCAAACCTGCATCTCCTCAGGGCCTCCCCATCTCAGAAAAAAGTACCACCATGCCTGAAAACGGGCTCATGGTAGAAGTCTGAGTCATCCTTTACTCCTCCATTTCTGTCTTCTTCCATGTCCATCATTGTCAAGACCCACCAATTTTATCTCCAAAACCCATCTCCTATTCATCTACCGCTTTCCATCCCCTCTGCCTCAATCTAGGGTAACTAAAATTCTTTACTTGGCCTACTACCACACCCTCCCACTTGGTCTCCCTGTATTCATTCTTGTCATGAGAGTTTTCACTACTGCAAATCTGATCATGTTATTCAGTCTGTCTCCCCCGACTCTAACACACACACACACACACACACACACACACACTCTCACACAAGTTCTTTCAATAATTCCTTTAAAAATGTGAGCAAGCTCTTTAGCAGAAGTGGTATCAGAGCCAACAGAATGGAAAACTCTACACACAGCCAGGAAGGCTGTGATGAGGAGGTGACATTTGCAATGCCCCTGAAGGAACAAATAGGCATTTGTTGGTTGAAAAACACTAGGGGATTCCCATCAGAGGAAACAATGCATACAAAAACACCAAGTTGTAAATGAGCACAAGAGGTGACCAGAGGCTCTTGTGTGACCAAAGCATTATTTATGGTAATAAATAAAAATAAGTCATAGCTGGTTTTTCCAGACACTGGTGCTTTACATGCTCTTACTTTAGCTTCCTCTGAAGTAGAGCCTGAGAGGGGGATGCCTGTGAAAGTGACCTGATGGAGGAGGGCTCTCGGAAAAAGGGAGGAAGGGAAGCAGGAAAGGACAGGGGAGTAGCGGGGTAAAGATCTGGCCTCAGCTGGAGTCTGGCTGGATTAGCTGGAGCCTATGAGGAGTTGCAAAGTTGGTCACTCCTTGAGATAAGGATATCAGTCTCTAGACTTCCCCTTACATCCTCTCCTGAGTTCACAGTTACAATTTTCCAAAGAAGGAGTAGCTTTGAATAGTTAGCAGCCAACACTCATAGCAGCTGAATGATGAGCAGGACTCTGGTGAGGCAGCAACAGAATCCGTAACACACACACCTCATTTACTTCTCATGACACTCTAGGAGGTAGGCGCTACTCCTCCCATTTGATAGAAAGCTGCTATCACTTGCATAAGGAAATCTGGCCCATGCTGTAGCATGGAGGAGCTGGAATTTGAATCCAGGTTTGCTGAGTTCCAAGCCCACTCCCTTTCCTCCTCACCTCATCCCAGGAAGGAGGAGAATCTTTCTGGTCACATAACCAGGAAATATCCATTCCTGTAACTCTTGGACAGAGTCTGCTCTCAAATGGGAAGAACTGACCTCTACCAGGTCTACTACCCCCTGAAGCTGCTGATGGCGATACAGCCCTGTCTGAGAATTAGATCTCATTTTCAGGCCACCCTGGCATGTCTGGTAAAAGGTAATCCGAGGTCCACGGAGGGAGAGGGAGTAGTGATCATTTGTAGGAGCTAAAGCAGCTATGCCAAAATTTCTGTGGAGACTTGCAAAAACCAGACAAAGGAACATGCATTTGCAAAAGAAACTTCAAGCCCACAGGCCTGCTGTGAAAGTTTTCAAAAAGGGACAGTCAGCTAATACATACCCTAGGGAGCCTCTGTCTCAGTTGCGGTTTCTAAGTAAAGAAGGTGGCATTTCAGGAGAAGTGTTACATTATAGAGAAGGTTTGTAATGATTTGAATGTTCTGGGCCAGGCGTAGTGACTCACACCGGTAATCCCAGCACTTTGGGAAGCCAAGGTGGGTGGATCACTTGAGGTCAGGAGCTCAAGACCAGCCTGGCCAACATGGTGAAACCCTGTCTCTACTAAAACACACACACACACACACACACACACACACACACCAGCCGGGTGTGGTGGTGGGCACCTGTAATCTCAGATACTCAGGAGGCTGAGGCAGGAGAATCACCTGAACCTGGGAGTTGGAGGTCACAGTAAGCCAAGATCGGGCCACTGTACTCCAGCCTGGGTGACAAAGTGAGACAAAAAAAAAAAAATTGGTTGGATGTTCTGGAAGCAAATGTTTTCCATAAATGGCTTCCCACTCATATTCAGAGCCTTGCATATAACAGGTGCCCAATAAACATTTGCTGATTGGGTAAACCTTGTATTTAACTGTATTTATAAAATGTATTTTATGCCATTTAGAGTGTTTATCCTCTGAATCCTCTAGTGGCTATGAGAGCTTCATTTTACCCAAATGTTTATGTCAATCCTTAATCCAGTAATTGGGACAATACAATTCCTGAAGTTCATGAGACAACGCATTGTGAGAGGGTGTTTGTGTGTGTGGTGTGAGAGTATGTGTGTGTGGTGTGTGTGTGGTGTGTGTGTGTGTGTGGTGTGAGTTCAAGAAGCACTCCAGGGAAAAGACAGGAAGGAAATATATAGGACTTCCATAATTAAAGACTAGAAGCCAGTAGGGCCCCACTGAGCTGTAGGGAGCTGTATGTGCCAGAAAAGTCTAAGTTATTTTTCAAATAAAATCAGCATGAATCATATCCTATATGTTTCCTACATGTGGTAGTTTGAAAAAGGCCACAATACTTTACAGCCTTTCCCATCAAGAGGTAGAGGCTATTTCTCCATTCCTTGAATCTAGGCTGGTCCTGTGACTGGCTTTGACAAATAGAATGTGTTGGAAATAGATGCGTGTTTATTTCAAGCCTAGGCCTCAAGAAATCTTGCAACTTCTGCTCTTGCTGCTCTGGGAATCCTTCTCCTATCATGGAACAACCTGGAGCTAGCCCGCTGGAGGCTGAGAGACCATGTGGAGCAGAGGCAAGCCTCCCATACCAAGCAGCCCACAGTTGATCTGGCAGTGTACTGCTGCTGCTAAAGTGATCCTAGGCAAGGCCAGAACAACCGCCCAGCTGAACCCAGTCAAACTGCAGAGCTACTGAATCATTAAGTAAATAAATATTTGTTGTTTTAAGCCACTAAGTTTTGAGGTGTTTGTTATGCAGCAAAAACTAATGGATACACTATAAGAAATCTAGACTGCAATTGCAAAATTTGCTCACATTAAGATTGGTTCATGCCACTGGGTAGATTTAATTAACCTCAGAGAATTTCAGTATCTTCTTCATAAAGTCCTAAGTTAGGGAGACCCTCTTGGTGACAGCATGAAAGATTTAGAAGGACCCTCAGGAAGTCCAACCACCTTGTTCCACTGTTAGAGACACTGAATTTCAGAGAAGAGCAGAGGCTACCATCACTCATTACACAAATATTTCCTGAGTGCTCTCAATGTTCCAGACACTATGCTCCACTGTAATACACAGCATTGGACAAGAGAGACCAGATCCTTTCCCCATGGTAGTCACAGTTTAGGGAGGAAATCAGACATTAACCAAGTCATCACAAGATAAGTAGATGACCACAGTGACAAACAACATGAATTAAAAAGACCTGGTGCCATTTAATGAGAATCATGGAAAGGGGACCTAATGTGGAGGTCACAAAGCGCTCCCTGAAGAAGTGACGTCTAGGCTGAGGCAAGTCAGTGACAAGGCAAGGGAAGCTTGTGGAGCTCTGAGTGTGAGCTTCACAAGTTCAAATGCCAGCTCTCGTGCTCCCTGGCTGAGTCACCTTGATTGAATCAGCCAACATCCTTGATCTTCAGTTGCCTCATCTATAAAATGAACTGAACAATAATGTCTACTCATACTTAAGGCTGTTGTAAAGATTAGCTGAAATAAACACTGAGAAAGAGGTTTTGCAAGCTGCAAAGTATTGGGGAAATTGTTGAGGATATGACTGTTAATGGTTTGGGGAGGGAGACATTTGTTTGTACCAAGTCTCCTCTCCAAAGAACTGGGCTCCCCTCTGCCCAGGCCTGGAGCAGACACAGAGTCCCCCTGAGTCCCACTTTCCCTTCTTGGTGGAAGGACATTGCCAATGCTTTCCAGGAGGTTCCAGAACAGAATTCACCATAATATAGTTCTGAAAACCAGGGCTCAATATGTTACCAAAATACTATCCAAACATTGTGAAAAGGCTCAGATGAGACGTCAGGGCTAACTCTGGTCTGCTGAGATGACCACATTTCAATTGATTATGTACCATTAAATGACATCAGTGGACTCTTCCAAAATAACCACTTCTGGGACCTGGAGTCCTGCCCACTAGTTGTGCATGTCGGTGCATGTCAATGCAATATCAAGACAGTTTTGCAGCAGCAGCATGATGCTTACTCAGGGACAGGCCAGAGCGGGGCATGGTGTGGTGGCCCCGGCAGCAGGAGCGATCCTGCAGCAGAGCTTCCACACCCCGCTGAAACTACAGTGTCTTTCTCACTAGTAGTTCTCCCTAGGGCCACAGGCCCATGTCTTACTCATCTATGGCCTCCATGGGACCTGTCACAGAATAGGGGACGTAAATATTTATGAGTTAATGGGCTTCTATTGCCCCAGCTGGAAAATATGTGCCCAGCCTGATGGCTGAGGGGCCACTCAACTTGGACTGCCATAGTCCCCCAGTGGTAGAGACAGAGGGTAGAGGTCAGCTCCAGGGCCAGAGTTGCCCTCCAGCTTCCCAAGTTTCTCAGCAGCTATAACCCTCCAATCAGTGTCCTGAGCTGGCCCCTCCCACCCAGCAAGCACCATCGCCTAGGGAACCATCCTCCACGATGCCATGCCTGCGATGAGAACACTCCCTGGTATCACATTCTGCAGTGACTCCTGGGGGCATCACATGCTGCAGGGATGACCTTCCCCAGGGTCCTGCCCTGCAGTGAGGACCCTCCCTGGAGTGCCAACCTGCAGTGAGGATCCACCCCGGCATCACATTCTGCAGGGTGACCCTCCCTGGACCTGCAGTGAGGACCCTCTGTGGCATCAGAGTCTACAGTCAGGATGCTCCCAGCTGAGAGAAACATTAATTTCCAAAGACCAGGCTCTCAGTGGAAAATCTGATTCCAGCTGGCATCTCTGACCCCCAGAGGGCCGGGATGGGGTTGGGACAGCCTCGCGCAGGAATGACTCTGCTTCCTTTGCCTCCGGCAAGGCCCTCACAGGAAGCCTCTGCTCTCCTCCCTTGTGCCCTGTCCACAACCCTCCCCTGTGGCCTTCAATAACTCCCAGCAGGCAGGGGAACAGTGCATGCCTGTGCATGGGCGTGTGTGCATCCAAATCAGAACATGTCCCCATGGGTGCTGTGCGGTGGCAAGAGGCACGGAGCAGCAGGCCCCTCAACTCACTCCTGCTGCAAAGCTCCCCCAAGCATGGGGAGTGTGGGTAAAACATTTCAAGTTTCATCAGGTTCCCAATCCATTTTAAGCCAACAGTAGCCAGGTAGTTGATTTACAGAGAACACGATAGTCCCACTTTGACTATGCCTTTTAAGGAGACTCAATTGCTAGTCTTGATCATTCAGAGAGGGGACAGTAGTGGGTTGTGCTGGCCCCACTCTGCACCTCCCACCTCCACCCAGGAACAGCTTGGCTCCAGCCAGCCCAGAGCTTAGACCCCCATTCAGGGGAGATGAGGCACCCACCTGGCTGGTTGACAGGAGCTCTGGGTTTCCGTCACTCATCCCCACGTAGGCACTGTCACCATCAAGCTAGAACAGAGAGAGAGGGAGAAGCAGCTCTGATTAAAATACTCTCAGGAAGGCACCAGGAGGGGCAGCCAGAGGAGTCCAGGCGACTGAATGCAGGGGACTGTGGGGGCTACAGAAGCCAAATCAGAGCTCAAGATGCCCAAAGCTCCATTTCAGCAGGGCTCCCTCTAGGGTGGAAGGAGCAGCCCCTGTTCCATGGCCCTCAAGTGCTCAGGTTCACGCTGTTAAACACACTTAAAATGAAAATAGGAAAACCTTTCTGCCCTCTATACCATGTCCATAGACACAGCAGGCTGCCTTGTCAGGTGCTGAGCTGCCCATCCTTGGAAGTATGCAAACACCTCCCTTGACCAAAATGATATCAGGTGACCAGCTAAAGCTGAAACCCCATGTGCTGGGGGAGGCCAAGAACACCAGAACCTTGGGATCATGACAGCCTGCCCCAGACATGCCCTCTGAGTCTGCCATCCTGAGTGGTTTTGCCCCATCACCTATGCCATCCCAGCCCCTAGGGCCACGCCTGGCCACAGGCAGTGAGGACTGGTAAAGACATGTACAGGAACTACATCCTGTGTGCAGAGAAGCTGCCAAGTCTGGATTCAGGAAGAGTTCCCTTCAAATCGGCCTAAAAATTCAGGAGCAGGTGCAGGGAAGAGATATGGGCTCTGGGACCCCTGCCTCCCTCTTTGCCCTGAAGTATGATCTCAAACTGGTATCTCAACCTCTGAGATTCCTCATCTGTTAAATGAGAATGAGGCCTGTAGGCCCCTCTTCATAGGATGTTGCAGGGTAGAGCACTTAACTCAACATATTAACATGGAGAGCACTTAATTCATTAGTTCCCTTCCCTTGAGCTAGGTGTCTTAGATAGGGTTCCCTAGAAGCAGAGCCTAAGGCAAGGGTTCAGATGCATGCAGTAATTAAGGAAGTACTCCTTGGGAATAACGTGTAAGCATGGGAGGCAAGCCAGACAGGAGTGGATGCAGATAAGCAAGGATGTGGTCTTGGCTGAAGACTTCCCTCAGCCTCTTCCAGTGGGGAGCTCTGCGGCAGGAATTGTGCTGCAGAGTTTTAGTTCCAACACGAAGCAAGGGGAGGCTGCTGTAGCCCAGGTTAGGAAGTCACTGGCCATGGGCTACCCTTAGGGGACATGGGGAGGCATAACCTTCTGAGCAAGGGGGCCCCCAACTCTCCAAGGACAATTCTTCAGAGAATTGTACTGGCTGTGAGCCATGTGCAGGCAGCCCATGCTCAAGGCAGATGGGAGATGTCTGTGCTGGTCAGTAAAGGGTTCTGGGGAGGGCACCAATAGCAAACAGCCATTTCATTTTAATTGAACCATTTCTGTGTTGAGACATATTCACATAGCTCAAAATTCCAAGAATACAAAAAACACCACTATCCCGCCATGCAGCCATCCCCTGCCGTTCTCCAGAGGCAATGTCTACCAGCTTTTTCAAATCCTTTCAAAGACCATCTACACATACACATTTTAGAGTCATTTATTCTATTCATGACAGCATGCTATACCATTCTGCACTTTCTTTTTCTCTTAGCAACACATCTTAGAAAATGTTTTATATCAGAACGTAATTCCTTCTTCTGTACCCAGGATTCCACAGTATGGATATAACACATATATTTAACTAGCTGAGCACATGGGTAGTTGCATCGTTGCTAGTCTTTTGCTATCCTAATATTGCTCCCATAAATATTTTTGTGCATCTGTCATTGAGCATGGGTGTGAGTTTATCTGTAGGATTTATGTGTATAATTGCTGGGTCCAACTGTATGTACATTTGAAATTTAGACAGACATCACCCAGGGCCCTCACAGAGGCTGTAGAAATCCACACACCGCAACCATGTGAATGTCAGTTTACCCAGCCCCTTTCACTCAGAGAATGACAACTGGCTCAGACGCCAGTCCCCAGCCCTTGTGAGCTGAGAGCCCACCACCATTCCTGATGCCCTCACCCTGCTTTCCCTTGGTCTTTGTTCCATAGCCACTGTTACCTTCTAGCATTCTCTATATTTACTGTATTCACTGCTTACAGTTAGAGTCCTCCTACTAAAATGGAGGGTCCCAGGAATCAGGGACCTTCGTCTATCTGTACCTTGATGTCTCCTAAGCTCCTGGAACATTGCCCGGCACAGAGAAGGTACTCAATACATGTTTATCGAATAAGTAAATAAAGCAGCCACCACCACATTCAGATTGCCTCTGACCAGGCCTATCTTCCCATCTAGGTGGTTGGGTTGATGGTTGCACCAAAGAGCCTCCCCAGAACAGGGACAGGGAGAGTCCCTCGGTGACTGCTGGATGATTAAAAGACAAGGCTATTCCATGCCTAGACTCTGGGCACTGACTCCAAATGCAGGACTCCATCTACCACACTGCATCCAGAGCTCATGCTGCAAGACTCTGCTCAAAGGCTGCCTCCTCCAGGAGGCCTGCCATGCTCTCATCTCCTCTGGCTGTTCCTCTTACAGAATAGACTATCTCCACATTTGTCATCTGTCCCAGAGTGGGAGCAACATGGAGGCTGGAACTGTGTCCTGGTCATCTCCAAATCTCCCAGAGCCTGGCAGAGGCTGACATTAGGGATGGGGCTATAAATTGGGCAGGGTAGGGGAGCTTTCAGCAAAAGCTCCTGGCTACTTGACTCGATGTGTGACCATGGTCATTGATTATTTTGACAAAAGTAAACTTTTAATAAACCACATGTAACTTTTAAGTAGACCCGAATAGAAAGAATAATTGAAAATGGAGGCGCATTAAGTTTAATGAAGTGTTTGAAACATTTTATAAAGCAATAGTAATCGAACAGTATGGTATAGGAATATGCATAAGAAACACAGGGAAAGATGTCCAAAAAACCTTTGAATGGTCACCATTTATCAAATGCTGGCGAGAACAGAGCCACCACAAGGCAGTGGCCACCATCTGCTTCCTTCCCTGATATGCACAGTAGGCAACCAATTTGGTGACTGAATGAATATTCCTGGCACTAAGCAAAATGCTTTACATGAAAGACCTCATTTAATCCTCACAATGACCCAATGCAGAAAATATTCTTTTCCCTGCTAAGACCACAGAAACCAGTGGAGAGAGGGTAAGTAGTGGTCCAAGACCACACAGCTGAGGAGAGGGGATTTAGGAGTCCCTTGTTGGATTGCTTCTGCTTGGTCTGTCCCACTAGCTGCAAGTGCATTCACAGCAGGGACCAACACTTTTCTAGATCCTACTATATCAGCAATAGTGTGCCTGGGGCCTGCGCATAACAGGTGCTTGGTAAGTGTGTTAGAGGTTCAGGAGAAGGAGGAATTATCCACAGAAAGCGGTGGGAATGGCACTGGAGAGGTAGGGCAAGGGGGCCTGGTCTCCAATACGAGTGTGTTAGGGGCAGGCGAGGGGGAGGGCAGAGGAGTCCCATGAGGTCACCAGAGCCTGTCTTATTCATTCATTCCGTTATTCAACCAGTGGCTAAGAAAGAGCTGCCACGTGCTGGAGTAAAGCTTGCTTCTGGCTTTCAAGGGGCACTTGAGAAGTTGGCAGAGGTTCCCGAGGCAGGGCCTGGATCTCCTCGGTTCAGTTACCCATGGGCACCTTGCATGGTGCCCTGGAGCCTGCTGGGCTCAGGACCAGGGGCCAAGCAGCCATGAGCAGAGGCCCTGAGGCGGCGAGGAGGCCTGTTCTCTGTCCACCTCTGCCAGGGTTCCACCACACTGGAACCATCGGAGGGAACAGAGGAGTAGTTGGGGGACACTGAGGGTTCTCAGGCTCCCCCTGGCTTGGCTTCTGGGGCTCTGGGGCCTGGGGCTTACCCCCTCGGCCGCTACTCATTTGGGACCCTTTCTGGGTAGATGAACTTGGAAGCCAAGGGGAGAGGTCACAAAGTCACCTCTGCCCTCAGACGCAGCAGGGCTATCTCCTCCTCCACATGTGCACAGACAAGATCAGAAACACCCACATCTACACCCACTGCAGTGCATACACTGAGTGTGAACAAAGGTATGTGATGTACACCATGTGCACAGCGTGGGCAGCACACACATGCACCACAAGCCCACGTCTGTGTGGACCCATGTCACACAAGCACCACCTTCAACACGGAAGCGTTCAACTTACCCATGTACCACGTCCATGAGTAACACAAACCAATGCACACACAGCGCAAGTGTGAGTGTGCACATATCAGAGACCCTTATACAAGTGGGTACACAACAACCCCAGCAGGCACACAGAGGAAAGCAGGGTGTGCCCATATGTGTATAAATACACCATGCATCTGCAGCCACTTAAATGTAACTCACATAAATGTGAACACAAACGCTGCATGTGCACAGAGAGACATACAAAGCAAAGATGCACATGAACTTAAATTCAATGCATATTTCACAATTTATCAGTTTCTTAGTCAAAAATCTTTTTTCACACCACACAGCCTTCCCTATGCTTTAAAATGTGAGAAAAAAAATGTAGGGAGAAACAACAGCTTAAGAATTTCCATGAACGCCAGGAGAACATCCTCTTACCAGTGACTGGAATAGATTAATTTTCCCCATTTCATATTCTAATTATAATTCCTTTTCCCATTGCCATCTTCAGTCCTCATTACAGCTGGAAGATTGTTCTGCAAAAGCCAGGCCTTCATCTTCTCTTCCCAAGAGTTTTGTCATGGAAATGAGTTTTGGAATCTGAAAGAACCCACATTTTTGCAAATATCGAATGTGTAGGGATAACCCTTTCATGACGGCCACCAGAGACACAGCTTACAGGAGCTTCTAGGGATTCTATCTCTCCCCTACCTCTCCTTTCCCTGTGTGGTCCCCTCAGGGAAAAGAGTTCCTAGGCCCCTATTCCAACAGCCACCCCCCAACCTAAGCTACACCATGTTCCCCGAAAGGATTTTTTTTTTTTTTCAGGAAACAGCAAATCAGCAGCCAATGTGAAGAGCCCTGATCTTAGAGAGTCAGATCCCAGGTCCATCTGTGCCACCTTGGGCAAACTGCTGAACTGTTTTAAGCCTCAGTTTTCTCATTCTTATGACCACAGAGTTACTGATTCATGACAGGTATAAATAAAATATTTGTGGGGTGAACAGATGTGATAAGTGGGTAGATGAACGGATGGAAAGGAGGAATGATGTAAAGGACGGGATGGATGAATGGACAGATGGATGGATGAATGGATGGGTGGATAGATGATGGATAGAGGAGTGATGGAGAGATGGGTGATAGGTGATAGATGATCGGTGAATTAACAGATGGGCGAGGGATTGTACAAATTAACACTGTCCAACAGAAATATAATAAAAGTTACAAATGAGACCCACATGTATAATTTTAAATTTTCTAGTAGCCACAGTTTTTGATGGAGTACGTGAGCTGTTTCAACACAGGCATGCAATGTTGCAATGTGTAATAATCACATAATGGAGAATGGGGTATCCACCCCCTCAAGCATTTATTCCTTGTGTTACAGACAATCCGATTATACTCTTTTCATTATTTTTATATGTAGTAGCCACAATTTTAAAATATTAACAATAAAATTAATTTTAATGATATATTTTAACTCAAAATATTCATACCATAATTTCAACATGTAATATAAAATGATTATTAATGAATGGTTTATTAATGAGATGGAGGAATGGAGGGATGGATGAACAGATGGGTGGTTGGGATGTACGGATGGGATGGCTGGGATGAGAGGCAGCAGTGGATGAATGGACGGACGAAATGGGATGGCTGCGTGAGTGTGAACAGACAAGTGTATGGGAAGGGTATTAGGATGGTGGATGAGATGAACACAGATGGGTGGGAGCGTGCTGGGGATGCATGGATAGATGCCTGGATGTGTGGGTTCCGGGGTGGATCAAATGGGTTGAATGGCTGGGTGAAACGGATAGGTGGGTAGAAATGTGGGTCTGGTATTTCCTTCTCACTCGATTCACACTTTCTCTGGACAATGTCATGGCTACTCATGGTCGCAACATCACCAATTCTCAAATCCTCATCTTCAGCCAAATCACCTCCAGATTCCAAGATACAGTTTTCTCCCCGGCTGTCTCCCTCATTTGCCCATAAGCACCTCAAATTCAACACCTCTAAGCACTGAACTCAAAACACGTACATGGACTTGCTGTTTCTCCAGCACTCCCCTGTCATAACAGAAATGGTCACCTTCCACACAGTCCCACAGTCAGTACCCCTGGGGTGACTCTGGTCTCCCTACCATCTACATCGCTCTGATTCAATCATGTGCAACAGCCTTCTGCTCAGCCTCCCTAAGAGTACACTGAGTGTGAACACAAAGGTATACGATGCATGCAGTATGCACAGCGTGGGGGCACACACAGGCACCACAAACCCATGTTGGTGTGTATACACGTCACACAATCCATCTTACACCTTGGCTATCACTAGCGATCTCTGAGCAATCATTTTACTCCTCAGATCCAAACCCTGCAGTGACTCCACGTCACTTAGCCTGTATCCAGGACCCTCCATGACAGCCCTGAATCTCAGCTCCTGTGGGGTCCTCGCATAAAGGGAGTCTCCAGTGCCCCCATTTTTTTTTTTTTTTTGAGATGGAGTTTTGCTCTGTCACCCAGGCTGGAGTGAAGTGGCATGATCTCAGTTCACTGCAGCCTCCACCTCTCAGTTTCAAGCAATTCTCCTGCCTCAGCTTCCTGAGTAGCTGGGATTACAGGCGTACACCACCACACCTGGCTAATTTCGTATTTTTAGTAGAGATGGGGTTTCACATGTTGGCCAGGCTGATCTCGAACTCCTGCTCTCAAGTGATCTGCCTGCCTTGGCCTCCCAAAGTGCTGGGCTTACAGGCGTGAGCCACTGTGCTCAGCAAGTACCCCTACTCTTGCACATCGCCCCAGCATCAGCCTGGAGCACTCTCCCTTTCTCTATCTACTGAAATCCACCTCTTCTAGGCCTTTATTTCTGGCTACAACTCCAACCTTAACTGTCTTGTTGCCTTTTATAAACCCATATTCTTGGACTTAAACAAAAGCTTCCATCTAAAATCAGCTTTGGACCTCATTCAACTCCTACGTGCAGTGTAACATACTGGGTGACGGCACTGATCTGGCGACTGATTCCGCTACTTACGAGCTCAGCGACCTTGGCTTTAACTTCACTCTGCCTCCGTTTCCTCAACTACAAAACAACAATTATGGCAACTACATTCCTACCTCATAAGGTTCTTGGTATCTGCTATCAGACATCAGCTATGAGTTAACATTATTAAGCATTATGTTACAGATATTAACAATTTTTGACATGTGCTTAATAAATGTTACCTATTATCATTGTTATTATATATCAGCTCCTATCCCCTTATCAGCCCCCATCTCCCTCAGTCTAGCAGATGACCTTGTCTCCTCCATCACTGAAGAATTAAGGCCATCAGATAGTCCCCTCAATTCGCCCAAGCTTCCCCACGTTATTTATATCATGCTCATCATGCTCATCTCAACTTCCTTTCCTTTAATCTGAAAGAGTGTCTCCCTCCTGCTCAAGGTCAGCCTCTTCACCTTGACCCTGTCCCTCCCATGTCTTCCACCCATTCGCTCCCACTCTTGGTCCTGGGTCTAAGATCTCATTCAAACGTGCCCAGGTAAAACGAGAGGGCAGTGCCTTTGTTGTATCGTGCTCTGGGCACCTATCATGTGCCGAGGAATATGCTCCCAGCCACTGGGGATCTGCAAGTGAATTTTGCCACTGCCCCTTGGGAAATCTAAGCAAATAGATCATCACAAAGGCACTGAAAAGAGATAAAAAAAAAAAGGACTTGGAGGCAACACTCACTGTTCATTGAACGATGTCTTGTGAGTGTTTGCTGTGTGCCAGACAGCGTGCTAGGTGCCAGGCATGCCAGAATGATGACATAGCCCCTGACTTCAAGGAACCTCTAGTCCTTGGGAGAAGATGACAGCTACGGAGGGAGAACAAAACCTTCCTATTCCCAAATCTACAAAGGAAAAGACATTCTGTGACCTCAGTCCCAAGCTGCAAACAATTAATCCCCAAACCAGCTTAAAGCTCATCCTCATTGGTCATGGAGAGCTTTACAGTCCACCTCTGAAAGTCAAACAATCAATAACAGTCTTATTCCCAATAGCCACATGTTCACCACGGAGACAGACAGCCAGTCTCAGAACCTCCCGCTCTGAAAGTCCTCCTATCCCAGGACTCTATGCTTCCCCGATCCCTCCAAAGATCAGCTCTTGCTTGATTTGGGGAGGCCACCTTTGCAAAGTATATCAATGAATTCAGCTTCTTGCTTCTGATATTGAATGATGCCCTCTTCTTTGACATATGTGACAAGGGCCAGGATAAGGTTGGCCAAGTGGAACAGAAGCAAGGCAGAGGGTCTTTCAAGAGAAGCATCCTGCAAAAGTGACTTGGAAGCTCCATGATGTAGGAAGCACAGGAGGTGACCCGGCAAGGAGCAGGGAATATGGCATCAAAGCTGCTGTGAGCACTGGCCAAAGAGCACCTACTGTATACCAGCCCTTGACCCAGAGCTGGGCCCAGCCATCTCATCGGAACCCCCTAGAAATCCCAAGGCTGCCATGAGCAGCCCCACTGTTGCAATGAGCAAGGTGAGGCTGGGAGTGGTTGAGAGCCTGTCCAAAGCCACCCAGGAAGTCCAAACTTGGCCTTGACCCCAGGTACCAAAGCAGTAGCTGTTCTGTAGAAGCTGTTGCTCCCCCGTCTACGCAGAGACACAGATCAAAGAGCAGGGATGCACAGCCCTCAGCCTAGTCAGTCACAGGCACTGAGAGACGCGTCTCACCGAGATCTAAAGAGGAAACAATCAAAGCAGCGTACACTGCTCCCACCCGCCCCACATCGGGCCGTGAGAATGCTCATTCTGCACAGATAAGACACGTCTCTAAAGAGAGAGGCAGCTGCAATCTAGGTCCTGCCGAGAGTGCGGTTTTACGTGGAAGTCTCATGGGGAAATACACATGGGGGTCAGGAAGACGCTGGGGGAGGGGTCCAGGCAGAGAGGCCAGTACAGATGGAAGAGGAACAGGGATAGAGCATGGCCTGGGAAGCCTCAGTCTCAGCCTGACCCGGGCCCTGTACACGAACTCCAGGCCCATCACCACTTGGAGAAACAAGATAGCACAGTGGATACAAACACAGGCCCTGGTCTGGGTGCCAGCATTCAAATCCTGGGATTGCTGCTTTCAAGCTGTTGGGTTTTTTTAAAAAACTACATTACCGTTTCTCAGTTTTCTCATCTGGAAAATGGGTATGACTGTCATTTGGATTAAATAAATGAATATACAGAAAGTGCTTAGAACATTGCCTATCTAGAGAATGCACTCAATCATTGTTAGCTAGTTCTCATTTTATTATTGAATCCTCATAAGAAAGCTGCCAGTCGCTGTAACTACCTCTCTCCTGTAGATGAAGAAACCGAGTGGGGCTTTGTGTAAATCTCTGAGGTCTTCATCATGGAGAAGATCCTTGATGCCTGTGCCCACTGTATGTAATTTAAAATACAATTTGCAAATTAAAGTCATTGTAAGAAAGTCCAACTGTGAGGGCCAATTTTCCCAACAATGACTTTCAGGCTTTGTTCCCAAAATATCAGATATTAATCTTTCTGCAAAAATGTTTTTCTCCTGATTGGTGCATCTGCTTTGCCAGGCACAATGCACATTCATATTCTGCCTGGTGATAAATCCAGATAAAATCCTCCCCTACAACGGAGGCCCAGAAAGTGCAGGGGATCTGCCTAAGGCCACACAGCCAGGACATGCCGGAGCTCAGTCTGAAGTCCAGGCTGCTGGCTCCCAAGGGTACGCCCTGGCTTTCCACCCCCACTGCGTCCAAGCCACGTGAACCAGAGAAGATGACCTCATGACTATGGACCTGGGGCCTTAACTATCAAAGGCAGGGCCAATGCCTTGGGCACAGCCTGCCACAGGAGCTGGGAGTGTGCCTTGTAAGTGAGCCCAGTGCGGTGGGCCCCTGCAGGACCCTTGTCCCCACCGCCAACAATAGTTGACTCGGATGGCACCACCTGTTTCAGTCAATGGAAGACATCGAGGTGTATATGTGCCACATTTTCTTTATCCAGTCTATCTTTGATGGGCATTTGGGTTGGTTCCAAGTCTTTGCTATCGTGAACAGTGCTATTGTGAACAGTGTGCATGTGTCTTTATGGTTGAATGTTTTATAATCCTTTGGTTATATACCCAGTAATGGGATTGCTGGGTCAAATGGTATTTCTAGTTCTACATCTATGTGGCACCTATACACCATGGAATACTATGCAGCCATAAAAAAGGATGAGTTCATGTCCTTTGCAGGGACATGGATGAAGCTGGAAACCATCATTCTCAGCAAACTGACACAGGAACAGAAAACCAAACACTGCATGTTCTCACTCATACGTGGGTGTTGAACAATGAGAATAAATGGACACAAGGAGGGGAACATTACACACCAGGGCCTGTCGGGGGGTGGGGGGGACTAGGGGAGAGATGGCAGGGGGTTGGGGGATTGGGGAGAGATAACATTAGGAGAAATACCTAATGTAGATGATGGGGGGATAGATGCAGCAAGCCACCATGGCACGTGTATACCTATGTAGCAAACCTGTACATTCTGCACATGTACCCCAGAACTTAAAGTATAATCATAAAAAAAAAGACATGGAGGGGTAGGGTGAAAATGGCAGTGGTCACTATAGCACCACAGATGAGGGCTGCCAGGCACCTGGGCTCCTCTGGGAAGTGGGAATCACTGCCCCCTCCCTCTTGGCTCTAACTGTGCTCCTTCTAGACCGGCGCCATCCAGAATGGTGGCCGCTCACCACATGTGGCTTCTGAGCACTTGAATCATGGCTAGTCCAAAATGAGATGTGGGTCAGTGTGAAGTCCACGCTGAATCTCAGACACCTGAGTAGCAATGATGACAATGACAATGAAAAGGAGTGTAAAATACTTTGTCAATAGTTTTATATTGATGACATGTTGGAATAATATTAATATTTTGGATATACTGGGTTAACATATTAACATTAATGTCACCTGTTTCTTTTCACTTTTTTTGAACGTGGCTATTAGAAAATTGAAAATCACGTATGTGGCCTGCATTGTATTTCTACTGGGTAGTGCTGGTCTAGCCGCTGTCCTAGTCATTATCTGCTCCTAACCCAGAACCCCAGAGACAGAAGAGTTGACATCAGCAATAGCCAAATCCATTTCTCTGTGATAGATATGGGAGAAATGGGATTTGCAGGGAGAGTGATGTGTTGAAGGCAAGAGTCTGGTAACCAGGCATTCACTCATCCAACAAATGTTAACTGAGGCCCTACTACGTGCTGCTCTGGGTACTGGGAAACAGGAGAGAACAAAACAGAGGGCCACATCCCAGACTAGGGCTCTGCCCTGAAGCCAGTTTGCAGGCTGGGGGTGAGCATGGTGATGATGCAGGAATCTCTCTCCTGGGATCCTGGGGACCCAGGCAGCTGGACTCAGCACCAGTCCCTCGGCCCCTCACAGATGGTTGGATCACAGCTCTCACAGGCTGTAGGCAGAAACTCCAGCTCCAACCTAAGGCAGATCTGCCCCCAGGACCACCAATTAGTCCCATCCCAGTATACTCACCAGCTGCAGTTGCCCAGAGGGCCTGGCCTGATGGGCAGGGCAGCCGCCTGGCATAGCATGGCATGGAGGCCTGGCAGGCCTGTGTTTCTTCCTTCCCTGGTACTGCCAATGGCAACTCACACACCGTCTGCATTACAGCAGATTTATGGCAAAAATTACCCTCTCTCTCAGCTCCATTTAAAGCCATTTGGAGCTCTCTCCCATCCCCGATTATAAATCTAATTGCACATTCCAAACAGACAAGCGCTCATTAAGCTTTAATTATGCACATGTTGTTTTCAACAAACATTTTCATTTGGCGCTGTGAGGGGGAACAGTTCAAAAAGGGCTGCAGACACTGCCTGGGGCTGGAGGGGGCGGGGCTGGGAAGTGGGTCAAGGTGTGGTGAGATGAGGCCATCCAAGGGGCAGGGCCAGGGCCTCATCAGATTGGGCTCACGGCTTGGAGGCCTTTCCCTGGGCCCCTGCTGTGGGAGATGCCAACCTGCATTCTCCCAGCTGGTCTCACCTGCACTCCCCAAGTCCCCAGAGTCTCATCAAAGCTGGGCCCAGAGACCTCTCCTGTGACAGAGCAGAGGGAAGAGAGGGACCCCCAGTTTCAGCTCAGAAGAATAAAACCCCCAACCAAGAGCCAGTTTCATCAGAGCCTGTGGACTCGTCCCTGCTGCCACCCACCTGCCACAGTGCAGCCGGAGGCCTCTTCTTCAGCACCGTCTTCCCTTCCCTCATTCATTCATTCATTTATTCCACAACCATGGACTGAGCATCAGCTGGCTCAGGCAGTGCAGGGGTCGTGGGGACCATGACAGGTAAGGACTCTGCGTGGCTATTCCCAAGTCACTCTCCATCAAGTCCCATCCCCTCCACTGGGGAAAAGTTTTAATTCTTGGCCACAGCATTCACTTGAGCATCTGCCACCTGCCAGCCCAATGGTCCAGGCTGCCTCCCACCCATCATGTGCCCATCCCCTCTTCTGCCCTTCAAGCCCCCTGCCCAGATCACACTCTTCTGCACGCCTCATCCAGGCCTCTGCAGCGGCTGTGTCTCCACTTGAAACTCCCTGCTTTCTCTCTTCCACACCATTCATGCCCATTCAACTCCCATGCTGTCCCCTCCCAGAAGCCACTGCTGATACCCACTCCCGGGCTGGTCTGGCCATCCCTCTGCCGTGGAGGCACCCCGTAAAACATGTGTCAGACCCTAATACATGCCACAACATCACAACAGCCACGTCTGACTCCTAAGACCAGCCTGTTCACTACATCCCGAAACACCATCACTTTCAAAGATTGAAAAGAAAGGCATCGCTCACCATGTGTTCTTGAAAAAAGGCCTTCCCCTTTCTAGGCTTCAGTTTCCTCATTTGTACCTGGAAGGGTTGAACAGGTGATGCTCTCTGGCCCCTGGGCCATTCCATCAGCTTTAAGTTTTATGGTCTGCCCAGGAGCTAGGCCACCTTCTTTCCACCTAAAGAGCAGGAGGACCCTCCAGGAGCCATGGAGGTGACCAAGACACGCCGATGGTGCCCAAATGGTGCATACACAGAGGCTGGGAGACAGGGGTAGTGGAGAACCCAAGGCCACTCCTCAAAAAGCTTCCAAAAATACAACCAAGAGAAATCAGCATGTGCTTTAAAATGGCAATCAGATTCCGTTCAGCGTCTGGATGGCCACCTGTTGTTTCAGAGCAGGTTCCCTGGCACAGACTCTGAGGGTGAAATCTACAGCCAGGAAATGTACTGAGAAGTGCTATAGGGGAGTGGGGGAGCAGGGCAGGCCAGAGGGACAAGCCAAACTGTGATGCAGTCACAATGGAGGCCTCCACTTGTCCTAAGGGGAGCTCTGGAGCTTGGATGGCCCAGCAGAGGTGTCCCAATTTGAGCAGGGAGCTAAGCATCGAGTATCCCCACACAGGCTGGCCATCTCATCCAGGATGCCTGGGGGCAACGGTTGATGACCCTGGCAAAGGCAGTAGCCAACACTCTTAAGCAGCTGACAGAATGTGTGGCTGGATCCGAGGAGGGACCCCAGTGACACAGGACAGCATCCACTACAGCTACGATCATTTATTCATTAGAACAAACTCATGCAATGGTTACATCGCACTGAGATGAGCCAGGCACTCTTCATTGAATGACAAGCATCCACTCCCGTAATCCTCATGACAATCCCCGGAGGTAAGTTACTGAGGCTCCCATTTTACAGATAAGGAGACTGAGGTCAAGGGAGGTTATATAGCTTGCCCCAGGCCACACAGTTAGGAAGGGGTGGAGTGAGGATTCAAACCCTGGAAGTTCAACTCCAGAGCCTACATTCTAAGAGGAGGCTGTGCTGCTGCCAGGTCTTGCCCTGTTACCTCCCAAAACACAGTGCTGCCCAGCTCCTGGCTCCCGGCTCTCCCCAGAGGTTGGGCTGCGGTCAGCAGTCTAGAGCCTCAGGTTGCCCTGTGCTGCCAATATTTGTACTTGACAATTATCTATCATCCAAGCGGTTGGGAACAAGTCCCAAAACTGATTCTTGCCAAAGACAATTAACTAAAAACCGCATGAGCGTACGTCGGGTGGCACTGCGGTGTGGGGGGAACGCGTGTGAGTGCGACAATGAGCAGCAGATGATGTGGAAGATATTTTCTCCCCAGCACTACAAAACAAGCCCTCAATGTTGCCACAAAGGGCCTGTATTGTCGGAAGGGAAATATGTCAACGACAGCGTTCGATCGTGGAGCAGTTCAAAAAGAAGAAGAAAAGACATCTTTGAAATTGTAATTTGACCTAGAAAGGTTTTTCTAGGTCATCTGAACTTGGCATTTATGCCTCTAACCCCAAAACCTAACACAGACAAAGTGCCAGGTTCACTTCCTTCTGTCAGTACCAGATAACACAGGATATGGTATTTGTAAACACTGCTGATGTATTTTTAAGCGCTGTCTCAACGTCGGCCTTTGGACTGGGAGCTGGAAGAACGCTGCTGCAGCACAGCTCTGGAAGCAGGCAGACCTAGGTTCAAGTCCAGGCTCTGCGCTTAGCTGCTGCGTGGCAGTGGGCAGGGATCTCACCTCTCTGGTCCTCAGATTCCTCCCATGGAGAACGGGAATGGGACAGGCAGGGTTTTGCATGCTACCTAGCAGTGTGCAGAGAAAGACTAGCTTCCCTTTTCACCTCAGCTGCCTTCCCAGGCAGAGAGCCACCCCTCTGTTCTTGACTAGTGAACCCCTCTGACCCAGATCTGGGCTCTTTCCTGGAGACCCAGGAGGGCAGTGGTGGTTGGGGGCGGGGGCTCTGTCCTAAGTAGGCCTTTTCTCTACCAGAAAACAGAGAGAAAACTGTACCCCAAGGCATACTCCAAGGCAGTTTATTTATCTTAAACTCAGTTTAAGATAAATAATGAGGCCTTGGGGCTGGGAGAGCTTTAACCCTCGGGCTTCTCAAAATCCCACTAGGGAAACTGAGGCCAGGGCTGATAGCCCACCGTTAAACCACCACATTGTTGGGTCCCCGAGCCTGCACCTCCAGAGGCAGCCAGATTTAGCTCAGTTACCGTCAAGGCCCAAGCATCCTGTCTGTCCCAAGCCCTGACCTCAGCACCTACAATGTACCTGGCCACATGCCGGGTACAGAGGGGCACTAGGGACCTAGAACCAATTCCCAGGGAAGCTCAGGTCCATAGGGAAAATGGGTACCTGCATGGCAACACCCAGGGTGACAAAGCACGAAGGTGGAGAAAGACCAGGTGAGAACAGCTGGTACGTGCCTGACAGGTAGTGGCTCCCGAGTGAGCAAAGGCTAGGCAGCCGGGTGTGTGTGCTGGGGAAGGAGGAGGAAGGGTGTCTACAAGTCACTGAGGTGGGCTCCAGTACAGAACGGGAGAGAGAAAATCAACACCCACTAAAGAAAACAGGTGCGTGTTTAAAGCAATATTCTTAAAGAAAGAGTAACGGAAGGATGCCCAATCTGGCCAGAGAGTAAAACATTCCATGAAGCCACAATTAAAGCAATAACAAAACAAGAATTCTAAATCAATGAAACAGAAGGGAAAAGTACAATGTTAGACCCAACCAGGCCTGGAAACATATCAAGATTAAGGAGGGCATTTACTTTATGCAGGTAACATGTGATGTGCTTTACACACGATCGTCTGCTCAGTCTTTGCAGCCATCCTAGGAGGGAGATATCATCATCCTGTTTTACAGAGGAAAAAACAAGCTCAATTTAAGCAACGTGCTCATGGATCACACAGAAAGTGGCAAAGCCAAAACCGTAACTCTGCTAAAGCTCACGCTAATAACAGCTACTCTATTTTGTCTCCCCTTTTGCAAACAAAGAGACAAGACCCAATTATTTAATAAACAGAATTGGGACAAGAGGGTTATCCTGTCCCTATTAGGAACATTGAACTAGATACCCACTGCAAGACACCCACCAAAATGCACTCCAAACGGATTAAAGAGTTAAGCATAAAAAGTCATGTTACAGGGAAACAATCAGAAAACAGAACAGAATGTTTATCAGATCTGTGGAGGCAGGATAACGTCCTCAGCCCTCGAAGCAATCACAGAGGAAGAGAGATTGACAGATTCAAATATATATGCATTAATATCTTCTGTGGAAGAAAACATAATAAAGTCAAAATGAAAAGGACATCAGGCTAAGAAAATATCAGCACCAACTATAAGACAGTTAATATATACGAGGTAGAAATGGCTCAGTCAAATTAAACAGAAAGCAAGATGCCGACAGACAAAAAGGCGTGGGATTCAAACAAAAGTCACACAAGAGGCGGTATCTTAAGAAACAAATATGGAGGGGAAAAAAGGGACACTCGACTCAATGGCAAGTAGGGAAATGCACATAAAACAAACTTCCGGCAATGCAACTGGGATTACTTCACACCACTGCTGACATGGGAAATGGGTTCCAGCTTAATGGAAGACAATATGGCAGACTCTCAGCCAGCCAGCCAGAGGCAGGGGACAAGGACCTGGGGGCTTAAAACAGCCTTTTACTCTGAGTGCTGGGGATGGTACAGTGATATACAGGACACACAATCTTTTTTTTTTTTTTTTTTTGAGACATATCCTTACTCTTACCCAGGCTGGGATCTCAGCTCACTGCAACCTCTGCCTCCAGAGTTCAAGAAATTCTCCTGCCTCAGCTTCCCAAGTAGCTGGAATTCCACGCATGCGTCACCACGCCCAGCTAATTCTTGTATTTTTAGTAGAGACCGGGGTTTCATCATGTTGGCCAGGCTGGTCTCGAACTCCTGACCTCAGGTGATCCGCCCACCTCAGTCTCCCAAAGTGCTGGGATTGATTACAGGCATGAGCCACTGCACCCAGTGGGCACACAGTCTTTGTCCTGGAGCTCATGGTCTAGTGAGGGGGACAGGACCAGGAATCAGGACATGGGTGGGTGATAAGTAGAAAGGAAGCCAGGTTCATGGGGCCTACACAAGGGCCTTGTAAAAAGACTTCAAGGAAGAGGTGGCTTCTAGGCAGATCTACCCACAGCATGCACAGAACCAGCCAGGTGAGGGCAGAGGCCAGTGCGAACAGCATTCACCAAGGGGAGGGAAGGGCCCACTCAAGGATTAGGAAGGCGGTGCAAAATAAGATAGGCAAGCAGGGCCTTATCACAACGGAGCTTCAGGGCCACACTGGGGAGGTGAGACTGAAGCCCTGAACAGGAGCTACCTTCAGAAACCAGCCTCTGGCTTCTGGGTGGAGAATGGGTTGCAGGTGCTAAGATGGAGAAACAGGAGTCTGAGCAGGACTTGGGCAGGGCAGAAACACTGGCTAAAACAATAATAAGTAAAACGGCATGGCAGGGATTCAAAAATGGAAATTCATACTGATGGCTAGAATAAGAGGCAGGTTTGGAGTCAGAATAAAATCACAACAGCCCCAGTGTGTTGTGTAGAATACGGCCTTGAGAGTGCCAGAGATGAGCGAAAATTGCCAAGGGCAAGGGATCACCCAGGAGTCAGAAAGCGGGTGACTCATGCAGTTAGAAAACCCTAATTTCCTCTCCTTGGTCACACACTTCCTTCTGATTTCTTTCTTCTGGTGATTCATTAAAAAAAATTCTCCTTTTAAATTCACATCAGAAATGTGTGCGTACCTGGACTCACCCTGCCCTGAGCTTTAACCTCTGCCCCTGAACCCGCAAAACCTAATTTAACCCCAGGTGGCTATGAATACGCTGGCTGCCGAGAAACCAGAAGCCAGTCAAGAGGGAACAAGGGGTTTCTGGCTCTGCGATGGCTCCCAGAGGCCCCCATGGGCTACCTTGTGCCCCAGGAGGGTTTTCAGCAGCAGCTCACATACACAGACCCACAGCTCTCAGCCAGAACTCGTTCTGTTTCAGAATTTGTTCAAATTTCAGAAAAGTAATAAAGTGCAAATTCTGCAAATTCTGCCATAGCTTCAGTGGAGCCTCAGGCAGCACCTGCAGCGGAACATATGAATATTCACACAAGTCGGGTAAGTACAGATTACAAAGAGCCTCATGTTAGCTCAGGTCAGATTGTGGGGCCAAACAAGTTTGCAGCATATTGACAAAACAACTTTTCATTGCAGGGCTTTTTGGATTGCAGATAAGGCAGTTTCAAGCTGAATCAAGCACCAGGACTCATGTGTGAGGAGACTGTCCCTCTCCATGCCCATTTTATAGAGGAGGAAACTGAGGTTCGGAAAGTTAAAGGAAACCGTGCCAGGTCTCATAGCTGTTACGTGGCTGAGCTGGGATCCAAACCCAGATCTGACGTCCTTGCCTAGACCCTTGCGGATCCTCCTGGAGGCTGAAATGGCAGGCAGAGCGTTTAACAATACAGGGAATGTGGCCAGCACAGGGAGTGGTTCAAAGCCAGGTGCAACAGGTATGGGGCTGGTCAGGTGCCCAGAGAAACCACTGGCGCTCCTCCTCAGCTGGCCCCTGCAGGGCGTCTGTCCTGAGGCAGGTCCAGCAGCATCCAGCCACCTTCAAAGGTCCAGAGCTCCCTGCATCCTCTGCACCCAGGACCCATCCTTCATCCTTCCGCAGAGGCTCGCTGGGTGACCCCTTCACGCCAGGTCCCATCCTGGGGGCAAGGACACACGAAGAGCAAGGTAGACACGGTCCCAGCCCCTGCAAGCCTCAGAGTCCACCGCAGGAGGCAGGCGACAAACAAGCAAACACACAAACGTGGTCACATATTGTGCTAAGTGCTGTGCAGCAAACACAGGAAGTGCGGAGACAGAGGGTCTCTCTGCAGAGGCAGCAATTTAACTGAGGGAGCCCTGAAGGGAGGGAAGGAGGCTGTCGGGCAATAAGTAGTGGGTGGGAGCCTTTAAGGCGGAGGGAGAAGCAATGCAAAGTCCCTGAGGTCCGCAAGTAGACGCTCTCACGTGCAGGGGGAATAACGCGCCGGACACAGTAGGCAGAGGGGTGGTGCAAGGACGTGATGTGGGGTCCTAGGGCACTCAGATTTTATCCCAAATGGGAAGCCCTTGGGGAGATCTTGTAGGGGAGCAAGATGGTTTAATTTATAGTTTAAAAGATGACTCAGCTAGCCATGTGGAAGATGGATTCCATGAGGTTCCATTCCTTGAGTCTCAGCTTTCTCATCTATAAAATGGGAGCATGAGAAATCCTATGAAAAGCATAGCTCGGGAGTATCTGGCATAGAGTTGACTTCCAGAAGATGGGAGGACAAAGACAGTCTTCTAACCTAGTCACAAACCAGGAGAACCCAGTCATGAGTCATCCATAGTCGCTCCCCTGCTCAAAACCCTTCTAAGGGCCCCCTCTGTCCTCAAAACGAAGATCCACCTCTTTTTTTTTGGTCCCAAGGTCCTGGTTGACCTGGTCCCTGCTGATTTCTCCAGCCCCATCCGTCACCCTCCCACCATCTCCCATGAGGCCTCTACTCTCCCACCAACTGAGCCACTCGTGGCTTGTTCTAGGGTCCTTCGCCTAGAGACAAGTTCTTTACATTGACCTTGCCAGCAGCCTGCCCTACGTTCCTACGGCACGGATGCACACCAACCCCGATCAGCCCGAGCAATGAGAAGCTCAAAGAGTAGCTGAGGGTGTGTGTGCATGTGCATGTTGGAGCATGGGGGCTGGGAGTGGAAGGACTGTTAAGAGACACCCATGCCTATGCATGAACGTGATGACAGACAGGTGCAAGGGGCGCCACAAGAAACAGGAAGGAGGGGTCGGTTCTGTCTGAGCAGACAGAAGCGGCTTCTATGCAGTGGGTTTCAAATGATTTTCTGATTGAAGGCGATATGTTAGTTTCCTAGGGCTGCTGCCACAAATCACCATAAACGGGTGGCTGAAAACAACACAAACTACTCCCTTACAGTTCTGGAAAGCCAGAAGCCTGAAATCAGTCTCACTGGGCTAAAACCAAGGCGTCATCAGGGCTGGTTGCTCTGGAGGCTCTAGGAGAAAACCCATTTCCTTGCCGTTCCCAGCGTCTAGAGGCTGCTTATGTTCCTTGGCTTGTGGCCCCTTCCCCCATCTTCATGGCACATGTCTCCAGCCTCTGCTTCCATCCTCACATCACCTTCTCCTGACTCTGTACCCCCTCCTCATTTATAAGGATCATTGTGATTCTACGGGGCCCACCCAGACAACCCAGGATACTCGCCCCCTCCCAAGACCCTTAACCACATTGGCAAAGCCCCATTTGCCATTTAAGGTCACATGCACAGGTTTCAAAGATTAGGACCTGGCTATATTTAGGGGTCATTATTCAACCACCCACAGTGAGTCCCATGAGAGTACTGACGAAATGTGTCTCAGTTTCTCTATATGTCTGGAGAGGGCAGAGAATGAAGTGCATGCTGCGGTCGACTTTACTGCTGCTCTCCAATATCCGGCTCTCCTCTCCTCCCTGGCACATAGGATGCTACACCTCGGCTCCCCTTGCCATTTATTGGAAACGTGTGTCTAGATTAGGCCAATGAGTTATGAGCAGAAACAACATGGGTCTCCTCTGGGTGGAAGTATAGAAAAGCCAACTTGAGATCTGCAGGCTCGCTCTAGAGGACCAGCAAGGTTCCAGATGATCAAGACCTGACCATCCTACAGCCCTGAGTGATCCGTGGAGCAGAGCCCAACCCCGACTTCTCTGCCGACTGTCATGGAACGTGTAGTAAGAGCAAAAATAAGCCTTCCTCGTGATAAACAACTGAGATCTAGGGGGTTGTTACTGCAGCATAACCCTAACATGCTCCGCTAAATTTAGGCCAGGTATAATCCCAGAACTTTGGGAGGCCAGGGCGAGAAGATAGCTGGAGACCAGGAGTTTGGCACCAGCCTAGGCAGCAGAGCAAGGCCCTGTCTCTAAAATGTGTGTGTATGTATATATATATATATATATATATATATATATATATATATATATATATTTTTTTTTTTTTTTTTTTTTTTTTAAATTAGCCAGGCATGGTGGTGTGCACCTGTAGTCCTGGCTACTCATGAGGCTAAGATGGGAGGATTGTTTGAGCCCAGGAGTTTAATGCTACAGAGCTATCATCATGCCACTGCACTCCAGCCTGGGTGACAGAGCAAGACCCTTTCTCTGGGGAAAAAAAACAAAAACAAAAAACCATAATAATGAGTTTAATAGCAATGATCATTTGCTGATCACCTATTATGAGCCAGGCACTTTACCTACGTTGCATGTAACCCTCATAATCACCACCCAAGCAAGGTCAGCATCATCTACTCTATTTTAAAGGCAGAAAACTTAAATACAGAGAGGTGGAGGTGAAGGCTATGTACCTAGGAAGTGGTGGAGCTGCGATTCAAACCTACAACAATGTGGTTCCAAAGCCAAACTCTTAACTACCGCAAGGGTCCTCCTGAAAGGAACACAGGCTTCCAGACCCTTCTCTGGCCCCAGACAGCTGTCGCCCTGAACTTCAGCAGCAGCTTCTGGCCAGTGCAGGTGAATCCTGAGGCCAAAATCCTCAATGACAATGTAAGCTCATCCCTGGGTCCTGGATCCCTGAAACAAATCCCCCTCACTGCAAAATCTAGTCTGAACTGATTGCTGGGCTGGTTCTTATTCATGTACTCATGCATCCATATGCCAAAAGAATGCTTGCTGTCCATCCTCTTTGTGCCAGGCTCTATTCTGGGCTCCTGGGAGACAGCAAAGACCCCTGGAGACAGAGAATAATACACATAATCAATAAGTGACTTACATGGTATGTGTAAAGAACAGAGTTGAGCAGGTGAGGGGCATCGGGGACGTTGAGATGGAGGGTATGCAAGTTTAAATGGAGCGGTCAAGGTGGGCCACATTGAGGAGGTGATAGTGGAGCAAAGACGGGAAGGAAGTGAGGGAATGGGCCAAGCAGATGTGCTGGGGAGAGCATGTACAGGCCCTAAGATGGGGGTCACTGGCAGGTGTGACCCGGTCAGCAAAGAGACCAGTAAAGACAGGCAGAGCAAGCAGCGGGGAGGGGAGAAGGGGAGGGGAGGCCAGAGAGGCAACTAGGGATGGAGTGTGCCCCACAGATGGCACTGAGATTACCCCTCCCCAGAGAGAGGAAGCCAGCACTTTTTCCACTGCCTTATCTGATGCTGTGGTCGGGGAGCCAGCGAGGGCAGGCGTGAGGGCTGCATAGCTAGGCACATCCGAGAAACCTCAGCGGGGCCTCAGAGCAGCTGACATCCGCTTGGCCTGCGGCTTCTTCCTGTGGCTTCTGCATCTCAGGTTGCCCCGACGGCTGCTATTTTTGCCCCTGTTTGGGGTTCTGTGGTGGGCTCCTCTGTGCGTTGTTGAGTTTGCTCTGCTCAGAGCCAAAGTGAGGGGTTAAACATTCCAAATGTCTTTGGAAACACTTACTATCCCAAAAAAGTGGGAAAGAGGATGACATTTGTTATGCACATCATCTTGTCAATCCTCATGACCCTCCAAGCTCAGAGAGGCTAGGTGGCTTGTCCAAGGTCACACAGCCAAATCAAACCACAGTCTGAGGATCCTACTCCAGTCTATCTACATCTGCAGGCCCTTAATTTGCAGGGAGGTCTTTGCATTTACTGCCTAAATTAATATTTCTGTGCTGTCTGGCCTTGCAGTCCATGTGAGAAACATACATCATCGTGGGTGATGTCCTCCCAGAGTATCACAGCACTGATGGGGAGGGCAATGACAGAAGTGGGCACAGGGAAGGGGCTCCTGGCTCAGATAGTTGCAGGTGGACTGAGGGGGCAATCAGAGAAGGCTTCTGAAAAGCCGTGGACGTCATGACCACACCTGCAAGAACAAACAGGAGTCCAAAGGGTAAAAGAAACATTCTGGACAAAGGGGTCTGAAGGTAAAATTAAGAGGCACAATAGCTTGGTCAGTGGGGAAGGGGATTTAGGAGGGAGCGGGACAGTGATTCTGCAGGAAGCAGAAGCTAGCTTGTGGACTGCAAAGTGAGATCTGACAGGTGCCCAGCCCTCAGGTGGGCTTATTAAAGGCATCAGCACAGATCCAGCTGATTACAAAAGACGTCAACCAAAGGCTCAAAGCAGGGAGGGCTGCACACATCATCAGGTGGTTCTCAGAGATCCCACTGGCTGCTGCCGGGAGAGCAGACAAAAGGGGATGGGTGGAGGCAGGGAGGCCTGGGAGGCCTGGGAGGAGGCTTCTGCAGTCACCCAGGTGATAGTAATAGTGAAGCAGGGGGACATCATTGCACCCTGAAGGTGCAGCCAGCGGCATGTGCAGGTGGGTGAGATGCAGGGAGTAAGGCAGAGAGAGGGGTCAAAGGTGATCCCATATCTGTGGCCTAAGCCGAGGGGTGGACAGTTATCTGTACAAAGCAGGCACAAAGTAGAAGGGGCATATTGGGGTGGAGGGGGGTGTGAATCGAGAAAAGGGCCATTGAGAGTAACTGTCTCCTTCCAGATGAGCCCCCTGGGGTAAGGATGTACAAATCAAAGCTGCCTGTCTCCACCAACATCACCATGACTAGGGGGCTGCTGCTCCCATGTCCTCAATTGCTCTTCACAGCAAGGAAGACCCAGGGAGCTTAAGTGAGCTGCCTGGAGCCTCACAGCTAGAAGTCAAGAGAGTAAAGGCTACAAATCCAGGTCCACCGAATTCCTTCTCCAGGCTCATCTCAGCCCCCAACACCAGGAGGTCCCCAAGACCCTCCCTGGAAAACGGCTCCCAGGCCCAGGAGAAGCTGGAGCATTCACGCCCCATATCCCCATCTATGATATTTCAGGACTCACTCTGCAACTGTCCAGATGTGTGAACATCTGCCAGGCCCCTGGCTAGACGGAGATGGTGGCTCCTGGGCAGCCCTGGGCCTCCCAGTGGGTGGCAGAGAGGCTGCCCCAACAGGGCCCCAGCTGCCTCTACGGGAAACCTGCCTCCCTGCCCCTGCTCCCAATTTCATTAATTATCGGGTTGTTCATGCACAAGGCAAGCAAGAGAGGGAGTTATCAGGGATGCCGCCGGCCAAGGAAAGGAGATTCATTTCAAACATGAAGCTCATCCTGCTCTGGAGGCTCTCACACTCAATTTCCAACACAGAGGAGGAGGAGGGGTTGAGGCCATCAGCCTGGATTCTTCTACTGAGGGAAT
The DNA here is from genome assembly GCF_030222135.1 of Aotus nancymaae. Lineage (NCBI taxonomy): Eukaryota > Metazoa > Chordata > Mammalia > Primates > Aotidae > Aotus > Aotus nancymaae. The sequence goes on along the minus strand of NW_026988442.1, from coordinate 23,551,549 downwards.
CAGGGGTCCAAAGAAGATAGAACTGGCCCGGATCACATAGCGATTACTAATGGCAGGAAAAGCCCTGCAACTCAGGCCTCCCACTTCTGTGCACCTTTATTCTTCCCAAAAAGAGTCGGTAGGTGCCTGCTGTGTTTTGGCCCCTGCAGGCCAGCAGACACCCTGGTTTCAGGCAAAGGCTCTCCAGGGCCTCTTCCCTCCCCAGGAGAACGCGCTGTTATTTACTGAGCACCAGCAATGTGCTTTATACATTTTATCCCACTTAGTCCTCCTAATAATCGGTCATTTTATAGGCAAGGAAACTCTGGCTCAGAGAGGTTGCTGTGCTGAGGTCACACAGCAAGCAAGAACAGAGCCATGACTTAAAACAGGGTCTTAAAGCTGGGTTCGGCTTCTGTTCTCCGGGCAGGGAGCATGTGTGGGGGTGCAATTCTCAGCCACTCTCTCCCTTCCAAGACTCCTTTCCTTCCAATGCCCTCCTTCCCAGCCAGGTGCTCTCGGCAAACAGGTGATCAGGGAGCAATCTGAACACTGGCTTACTGGCTGGCTGTTTTCCCAGGGCCCTGCCAACTCAGTCCTCATGAGTGGTCTTCAGTAAGTTGTTGGGGAAGAGTTAACACTAAAAGGATCAGTTCTGTTTCAAGATGGCCAGTCGGTTCCTGCCATGAACTCCTCTCCCAATCAAGAACCCATGGAAGTGACCAGAGATATAAAGAATTCCCATCAGCCAGGGCTGTGAAACAGACGTGGCCCTGCCTTTAAGCTCCCCAGATGGATTCCAGAGCCTCTGACTCCAAGCACAAGAAGAGAGCTCCCTGGATCATACACACAGATGCACAAAAACACATGCCCCTGTGAGCCACGCCCTCCTCATGAGCTGAGCTGATGTCCTGGGTCATTTGTTCATTCATTCATGCCTGGTTAATGAGGTCCTTCCACCATACCAGGCAAAGTGTTATGCAGTGTGTATGTGCACACGTGCATGTGTGTGTACATATACACATGAACACACGTAAATGCTTATACACACTGTCATGACAACACAAGAAAGTAGGCATCAGCGTCCCCATTTTATGAAGAGACTGAGACTTGGAAAGCTCAAAGAACTGGTTTGCTCACAGATTGTATTTGTGGCTGAGCTGACATTAGTAAGCGGTACCTAACCCAGACCCCAGTACACAGTAGGTGCTCAATAGCTACGTTCTGTGGCCAGCTGGCTCCTCAGCCTTCCCTTGCAGACTTGGGCCCACTGCCTCCTGCAGGCTTTCAGGCCCAGAGCAGAGAAGGTGGAAAGCATCACAGGAGGCACAGAAGCTGGTGTTTCCTGGTCTCTCCCGGTTCACCCAGGATGTTCCAAATGACGGAAAGCGGACCTGAGCCGGAGGCTTCTGTTGCCGAGACACACATGCAGGAAGCCAGATTTCAACAATGGCTGTGATAAATCAGAGCACCAGAAGAGGTCAGGCCTCCTGGTCTACTGGGTGCAGCACCATCAACAGCAACAAGCCCCACCCCCAACCCAGCCAACTCCCATCGCCAAGATAGCCTCCCAGGCACAGCTGGGATGGCCATTCACATTAGGTTTCTGCATTTGAAATCTCTGCTCCCTATTAAGGGCATGTGTGTCCCCTTAAGTCTGTGACTAGGTCCTTTCTCATTTGTTGCATTCATTTCTTCTACGAAAGTATGGTGTGTGAAGATCCCAACTGGTTATTTTTCAATGTCCTTACTTAACAAAAGGAAAGGTTGGCATTCACCAAATCTGGGGAGGAATTTTTATTGATTCCTCAAACTCCAAAATCCAGTGGAAGAGGCAGCTCAGGTGTTCCTGATGACGTCCTCAGCTCTCCTCACCCCTCTTGCCTTCTTGGAAGGCCCCTCTCCCTCTTCAGCCCAGGTATCTTCTGGGCTCCTCCCAAGCCGTGGGCCAACCCCATCACTGCTCCCACAGTTTCCAGTCTGAATCAGCCAGATCCCCAACCCACACCTGGCCAGGCCCACTGCAGGGTGTGCTGAATGAATGAATGAATGCTTCCTGGGCACCAGACCACAGCCTGACCCTGCTCTCCAGAAGCCAACCCCAACCGCCTCCAGAATTCCTTTCCAAGAAGGAGCTGCCAACTGCAGGTCTCCTGAACCCTCTAAAGCATCTTCATTCCAGAATGTGACAGGTACCAGTCCAAGTCCCTGCCTGCCCTGATCCAGACATCACCTGTCTTCAGCCCGCAGTGACGGCCTGACCACCTCCACCCCAGGGGGCAGCGGGCACCCGCTGCTTACCTTCTGCGGAAACACACCTGCAATGCACCAATGTCTTGCAAGTAGAAGGAGCCCGAGTCTCATTCCACAGAAGCCCAGGCAGCGAGAGAACGCGCCCGCGACAGCCTCTGTGCGAGTCTGCTGCATAATCAGCAGAGAAAGAGAAAAAATGCCAGAAATAGCAAGCTTTATAAGCCCTCCTGACAACTCTTGGTCCTCTATTGGCTGGAGGCCCGGCACCTCCACCCCCCATCCCGTTTGTATAAGGTGAAATGGAGAAACCTGTTATTTAACCTCTTTTATCAAAATCCATCTCCTCTTCCAATTTGGGCCTGCGTGTTCGGAGCTCCTGGTGGCGGTCTTCACGCCAGGTCTCGGGGAGCAGAAGAGGAGGCAGCCCCTAAATACAGCGCAGCTCCACGTCATTTGTGGCTTAAGAGCCTTCCCCACTCACACACGCTGCCTTGGGAGGGGTGGTGCACTGGAAGAGCCTTCGGAAGGCAAATTGGCAGCACCTGTCAACGTGTGAAACTTACACGCCCTTTCATTCAGCAATTAGACTTCTGAGCATCCATCCTGCAGAAATACCTGTACTCAGTGCATGGATGCGTGCCCAGGGATGTTGCTTGTTACAGAGAGAATTAGAGACAGCTAAATGTCGAAAGCCAGGGTCTGGTTGAATACATTGAAATACATCCGATGGAATGAGGAAGGTATATGGTACTGACTTGGAACTGGCTGGGAGAAAAAGTCAAGGACAGGGCTCCATTTTTATAAAAATAGTAACTGTGTATATGCATATGTTTGAACATGCCCTGTAAAAGATACCAGGCTGTTAATAGTGGTTACACTAGGGAGGAGGAGATATTTTCAGTTGCTGCTTTTTTCTTTCTTGTTTCATTTTTTTTATTCTTTACCACAAGCATGTATTACATTTGTAATTTAAAACAAAAAAATAAGAACCTCCCCTGGTTTCTTTCCACTCTTCTGAAGCCATCAGGCCAAAGGTCAAGGTCACCCACCACAAGCCTCCATGCTCTTGGGATAAAGCTGGCCCGAGGCACTAGGGATTAACCAGCAGTCTCTCATCAGCTTTCGCACAAATGCAGTTAAACCAGGGCTCCGTGAAGAAGGCAGACTTTGAAGTAAGACAGGGCTAGGTTTGAATCCTAGCTCTGCCTGCTGGAATGGCTAACTTCCCTGAGCCTCGGTTTCTTCACCTGTAAAATGGGGATAGTAGTACCTATTAAGTGTCATGTACTGTGCTGGGTGCTATTAAACTAATTTTAATTTTTTGGACATTTCAGAAGAGGCAAAGGCTGCTGAGGAAGCACCCTAGAGCTAAGAGAGGATCCAGACTGAGCAGGAAGAACGCTGGGAAATCATCCTATTCCTGAACACTGCTAACAATACTAAGAGGCAGAGAGAACGGCCTGGGAAGAGCAAATTTCATGTGGTAAAGGTGGCTGGTGCCCAGCACGTCTGCAGGAGGAGGGAGAGAGTGGGAGGGGTTACACAAGGCTCCAGAAAGAAAAAAGTCTTGCTTCCCTGCCTCTGTACCTTTCTCATGCCGTTCCCTCTGCCTGGAATGTTCTTCCCCAACCTTCACACAACTGACGGCTTCTTATCCTTTCGGCTCTGCTCAAAGACCTCATTCCTCCCCAAAGAAAGCTCCCCTAATCTCACCTGCACCTGAATTATTTTGTCCCTGGCACACGCCTCCAGCCAATGGTTTCTGCTCATGTGTTTGATGACTTTTGTTTCTGTGCTTACTGTTCTTCTCTAGGCTCTGAGCTTCTTCATGGTCAGGATCGTCTGTCTTGCTCATCTCTGGGTCCTGGCTCCCAGCACGGCACCTGACACACAGTGGGTGCTCACCAAATAGAAAGTGCACACAACCAATAGATCCAAGGCACATGGCACTCATCTCAAGGCAAAAGAGAGGTGGATTTTGCACCATGATACAAAGATGGATGAAAATTTCAGACATACCAAAGATTTAGAAACACATACAAAGTCGTAAGCGTGCAAGAAGAAACTGTCCATGAATATTCATATAAGCTTTGGATGAGAAAGAACTTTCTAGGTTCAAATTTGTGTAGACAGGATATTTATTGCATCATTATTTATAAGAAGATGAAAATAACAATAAAGTCCATTGATAGAGGATTGGATAAATACATCACGGCTCTCAGTACAGTGGAATACTATGCAGCCATGAAAATGATGGGCATTTGTTGATGCTGAAAGAAGCCATGTTGTTTGTTGAATGTTAAACTTGTTCAGAAACAAGAGATAAGTGAAAGGTGTAATTGATTGTCACAAAGAAAACACAAAGGTAAAAATCCTTCAAGTATCATTTATTCATTCACTCAACAAACATTTTTTTTGTTCCCTCTGCCTCCTCCTTAATTCACATAGGTCATAATTCCAGATGCTGGAGCAATGTATGAACAGAACACTGACCCTGTCCTCACAGGCAGCCCAGCTCACACATGGAGGTGACTATGATATAAGGGAAACAGTGCTCACAGGTAAAGGTCTCAGGTTAGTCACCTGGGCGAGAGCTTCATAAAAATGGTGTCATTCAAGCTGAGATTTGGAGAAGAGGCAGAGTTTGAGCACACAGAGAAGGAACCAGTCATTTTAAAAGGCAGAAGCTGGGTGATACCAGACAAGCACAGAAAGCCCCTGCGTTCTTCATCAAACGCTCACTGGACCCCACCATCTGTAGGAGAGGGAGTTTACAGGAGCTAAGCCGAGGCCCAGATTCTGGACTGGATTCTGCCAAATGTGCTAGGAGGAGGCATTTGGGGTTGTGATCGTGCTGTCCACAGGTGTGCAGGTGAGAAAGCAGCCTCCCAACCCTGACTCCTGCACCCCGAGAGCACCAGCCCCACAGGGCAGGCAGGGCTGGAGCAGGTGCACCTGGCAGGTGGAATAACTGAGACTTAGCAAGGCAAATCCCAGGGTGTGCAGTCGCAGTGCTCTTGGCTTTGCAATAAATATTCAGGTGGAGGTATTTAGTGTGGGTTGGAGAGGGTCCCATCTCTGTGGCCCCTCCACTCGGCTCCTTCTGGGGTGGAGACAAGAAGGGCCTCTGCACCATGAAGGAACTCAGCATTTTTTAGTTCTTTTTGACTTTTTCAGATTCTGAGGCAGCATGATGGTTATGGTTCAAAACAAAGAGAGATGACTCAGCTTCCTGTGGAGGAGCTGCAGCCTTTTGGAAATGATCTTTCAGTTTTAATGCTTCTCTCTTCTCATCCACGGAGGCAGCTTGTCCAGGCTGCGTGTTGTCTTTTTTCTTTTCTTTTATTTATTTTTTTAGACAGGGTCTCCCTCTGTTGCCCAGGCTGCAGTGCAGTGGCATGATCATAACTCAGTGCAGCCCTGAATTCCTAGACTCGAGAGATCCTCCTGCTTCGGCCTCCCAAGTAGCTGGGACTACAGGCATGTGCCACCACACCCTGCTAATTTTTGTATGTTTTCTTTTTTTTTGTAAAGATAGCATCTCACTATGTTGCCCAGGCTGGTCTTGAACGCCTGTCCTCAAGCCATCTTCATCTCTTGGCCTCCCAAGGTGCTGGGATTACAGGCACGAGCCTGTTACTTGTTTTCTTGTTGTTCAGCTGTTTCTAGGGTGAGGGGCAGGGACGATGGCCAGGCTCTGTGGCCACAGTGCCTGGGTTTGAATCCTGGCTGTACCCTTACGAGTCCAGAGAACCTGGCCAAATTGATATCCTCTCTGAGCCTCTGTTTACTGATGTGAAGATGGGCATAATAGTTCCCTCCTGATGGGGTTTTTGTGCAAAGCAGCTGTCATCTATGGAAAGTTCTTGATCTGGTCCATAAATATCACTGTTAATAGCCAACAGCTGCCATGCTGAGGGTCTACTGTGCTTTGATGATCTCATTTAATCCTCACACCTGCACAAAACAAGTTCCCATTTTACAGATGAGAAAGCTGAGGCTCACAGCAATGAGTCGGCTTCCATCTTCTTATTCATGAGGGTCAGTGTACACAGCCCAGGCAAACTCACAACCGAGTCATTATAAGCTTTGTCCCTTGCTTCTCGCTGCAGCAGCAGCCAAGCCCACATCAGCCCCTTGCTGTCTTTATTCACAAAATGGGGACAAATATTCTGAGATTGCTGAGATGTTCCAGCCAAGGTTTTCCAAAAACAATTCTGTGAAGGACTCAGGAAACTTCCATCCTAACACATCATTCCTTCCTCCGGGGCAAGGAGGAATCCACAGAGAGCTGAGTTCTTCCCGCGCAACATCCCGAGGAGAGGCCAGAAGTGAGTCAGGAAACCCCCTCAAGTCAATAGAAAACACCAAAGCTGAGAGAGGGTGTGAGCTTACGCAAATCAAAAGAGCAGGGCTTTAGGTCGGGCACGGTGGCTCACACCTGTAATCCCAACACTTTGGGAGGCTGAGGCGGGTGGATCACATAATGTCAGGAATTCGAGACTAGCCTGGCTAATGTGGTGAAACCCGTCTCCACTAAAAATACAAAAATTAGCCGGGTGTGGTGGCACCCACCTGTAATCCCAGCTACTCAGGAGGCTGAGGCAAGAGAATCGCTTGATCCCAGGAGGCGGAGGTTGCAGTGAGCCAAGATCGCGCCATTGCAATCCAGCCTGGGTGACAAGAGTGAAACTCCGCCTCAAAAACAAACAACAACAACAAAACAGGGCTTTAAAAATCACTCATCATACAAATGGCCACCATGCACCGTGATATTAAAACTGGGACTCTCAAACCTTTGTCCTAGAACTAATTTTTTTTCTTAAATGCAGTGCAGGTGAACATAAGGTAACCCACAACAGCCTGAACCCAAGCCTCCATGCCCCCTTCCCTCACATCACCCTGAAGCATATGCTGACAGAGCAACCTTAATAGTAACTGACTAATTTTAAACCCTGTGATTACCAGGGTTGATTTCCATGGAACCTTCCTTTCACAGCACCGAGAGCCTCTCGTGAGTGGTAATTGCCAAGTTCAGTTTTAGTTCTGTCATGCCCAACCGTCAGTGCTAACTAAGGCAGCTGCTGCATCGCCAGGTACGCTGGTAATGAAGTCGACTTCACAGCTTAATTTCACAATATTGTGATGCCCCCATCAGCACCTGTTAAGTGCTGAGAAGCTGCAAGCTTCTATTAAACAAATCTCACCCAAGGAAAGTGACTAAAGCCGCTTTGCACTTCTAAGGTGCCCTGTCTAGATCCTCACGCCCACTGGGATTTTGTGGGTGCTTAATCCCATGTGCCTCCTCTCTGCAAAGTACTGACCACCTAAGTGCCACGCCACAGCGTAGGGTGCCATGATCACTGCCTCATCCTCTGCAGTCGCCTCTCATTCCCCCTCCATCCCTGTAACTCTGGCTCAGCCTCTCACCCTTCTGGCCTGGATCCCCATAGCAGCCTCTTAGCTCACCCTCCCCCTTTCATTTTCCAGGCCAATCAGTAGAGTTTTCTTGGGGGGAAAAAAAAAGTTGCCAGGTGTGATTGCTCACACCTGTAATCTCAGCACTTTGAGAGGCTGAGATTGGAGGATCGCTTGAGGTCAGGAATTCAAGACCAGCCTGGGCAACATATTGAGATCCATCTCTGAAAAACAGAAAAAAAAAAAAAATTAGCTGGGCATGGTGGCACATGCCTGTAATCCCAGCTACTCAGGAGCCTGATGCAGGAGGATCACTTGAGCCCAGGAGTTGGAGGCTGCAGTGAGCTATGATCATGGCACTATACTTAAGGCTGGGTGACAGAACAGGTGACCATCTCTTCCAGAAACAAATGTGACACCTGCCATTTGAAATCCTTCAATGACCCCACCGTCCTCAAGGTTGAAAGTCTTCACACTGTGTTTTCTTTTAAGTTTCTTGATTGAGCTCTGCACCAAGCTTCTAGACCCAATGCCCTATCCCTCAGCCACACTGTCGCAGGGACTTGCCTGCAGTACCCCAAGCCCCATACACCCCTGGACCGCACTATCCAGGTGAACAAGTCCCGTGACTTCATTTTCCCTAAGGAAAAGTGTCTCACGCAGGGCGTTACTCCCTGCCCCTTAACCATACGAAGAAACCTCTGCAGCATATCTGGGCATATCCCTGTGGTCACTCAGTAGCAGCACCGACTGAATCAAATCAGCACCCCATAAAACACTCTTGGGGTGCTTAGTCAGCATCTACTCTATACTAGGCACTGGTACTTTCTATCTCCTCTTTAATCCTTAGACAATCTGGCAAAATGAAATGAGATGTTTTTCTTTTCAAGTGTGCCAACAGGCTCAGAGAAGTTAAGTAAGCTCTGGAGGCCACACAGCTCCTAAGCCGCAGGGTCAGTTTAAACTCATGTCTGACTACACGAATGGTCTCCCCAGATGAACCCTCACTCATCTTCCAACCCCACCGCATGGATTCATTTGTGGGACTTACACACAATGCCACATTCCAGCCTCATTCGGTTAAAATGCCTCACTAGTCTTGGCATCCGTCCTATTCTTAATCAGTTCCCTGCACGTAGACACCCTCCCCCTGGCTGGGTTCCGGCAGCAGAACTGCACTTTGAGTGCAGTGGAGCATGCTTGGGCTGACTTTGTGCTAACTTCAGCTTTTGCCCAGAAACCGACAGAAGCTTGACCTAAGTTTTGTCCTTTCTTCTTGCTCAACTCCTCCAGTCCCAATATGATGAAATCCCTGTGCAAACCTTACCACAAATTAAGTAGATGCAATTACTAGCCCCATTTCACAGAGGAGGAACTGAGGCACAGAGAGGTCAAGTAACTTACTAGATGCGCACAGCTAGCAACTGTCACAGACAGAATTGGAACTCAGGTCCTAAGGCCTAACATGCATGCCCACACCACTAGGCTACTCTGTGCCTGAGTCACTGATCTCATTTTACAGATAAGGACACTGGGGCTCCAAGAACAGGGGGGTTGCCCAAGCTGGGGCTTTGGTATCCAGGCTGGATGGCTGCAGACGCAGGTGAAGCTGGGGGCTCCAGGAAGCTCCACTCTCAACTTTCAGCTAAGGCAAGACCATGCTTCTAGAAGCGAGGGCACCTGTCCCTTCCTGCCAGAGATGCACAAGGAGGCCCTAAGGCAGAAACACAAGGGCTGGAAAACACCCCTGGCCTTCACGGCTGCCTCAGATGCCCCTCCACCACCCCTGAACCGGTTGTGCTGAGGGCAAGCATCACAGACCAGTCACCCCCCAATGCAAGGAGCGACAAATGCTTTTTCCCTGACATGTGGTGGCTGGGTCTACAGTTCAGCTAAAGCCAGTATGGAAATAAGTTCTGGGGCATGAAGATGCAGGTTTGAATCCCAGCTCTGCCAGTTACTAGCTGTGAAGCCCGGGTAATGGGCTGAGGCTCTCCGTACAGTGGGATACTAATGCCGCCACCTCGCCGGCCATCTGAAGACTGAACGAGCTCACAGGCTTATTGCCCTCCCTCTCAGAGCAGATTTGCTGCCATTTCAGCGCCCACCTCCAGCAGCATCCTGACAACCCCAGTGCACCCAGCAGGACATGGGCGGGAGGCAGGATTGCTTCAAGTTATCTCATTTGAGGCCTGCTTTCTGGGACAAGCATTTATTATTAAGTAATAATAAAATCCGAGGTTGAATGGAAACCCAAAGTCAGGACCGAACTTCTCAGTCCTACCTCAGGCAGGAGGGGAGGGCTAAGGGGTCCCCGTGGGTCACTCCACAGCAGGTGGAGTTATGAGTGGGGCCCGCATCCGTGACAGGCCCTTCTCCCGGCCATCACTGGGACAGGTTGCCATATCCCAGTTGCCATGGTTTCTGTTTATTCTGGGGAAGAAAACTCCACTGACATGGGTCCTGGTGAGAGGAGAGTTTGCTTCACTCCACGGTGCAGTCACTGGGGTCCCCGCAATGTCCACAGGCATTAGACTGAAGGTGCTGACATTCACAGCCCTCAAAGCTTCCTCTTCACTTGACCCAGGAAGGATATGAGCTGGCCCTATTTCCAGATGAGAAAACTGAGGCTCAAGACCAGGCAGCTATGTGCATGGTTTCATGGAGACGTTGGAGAGAAGCAGGGACCCACACTCGGATGCGTCTGACTTCTCCCATTTTTCCAATCTGTGCTGGTTCATTTATGATCATTATTCTGGCACCCAGTGATGCTGGGCCTTTTCCAAAACCAGAGCCCCTGATTTGCCCTGAGAGAAGCTGCTGGAGGCTCCGGGGACATCAAAGGCTGCTTATGGGACTTGGCAGGCAGCTCCCCAGAGGGACTCAATGCTCCAGTCACCCCCAGGACGGCCCTCTCAGCCCTGCATATGGACATAGAGGCTGGCTTAGGGTTGGAGACCTGGGGTGTGGCTGGGGAGGGTCCCCAAGTCACTCCTCTGTGCACCCTCCCTACGGGCCTCCCCAACATCATCTCATTCTCAGTCCATGGTTCAGAGACCACCAGCCAGCAGGACTGAGTCTAAAACCCCTCACTTCCCTCACACACCTGTCCTCCCGAATCCTCCACAACTGACCCCTTCCTTGCTTCCTCCTCCCCTTCCTCAAGCTGAACCCTGTGCCCACAACACCCTTCCCAATGCTCAAATCCCTCCTGGGTCTCCTCTCCCAGCACAAAACCCAGGAGCTGCCAGTGGGAAGGTCTCAGCCACCTCCCTCCTGAGACTGCACCGCACAGGAATGCTCGGGGGACCTCTGCAAACCAGAAGTTCCTTTCTCAGCCCAAGGTTGCGACACTTAAAAGAAACTGGCACTTTCTTGGGTGGTCAAGTGTACCAGGCCCCTCCTTCCACAGGGCCTTTGCACGTGTTCTTCCCTCTGTCTGGAATGCTTCCCCTATGCCCATCATCGAGCAACTCCTAGTCTTCCCACAGCCCCGCGATGCTCTCCATTGCCTGCTCTCCCGGCCCTGTGTGGCTGTCCTTCACCACACCTGTTCTGCTTTCATTATGTTTCATCATGTGATTATTCACTGGCTAGACTAGAAGCCACATGCCCACAGCACAAGGGCTGTCTTGTTCACCCCAGAGTCCCTGCCACAGTGCCTAGCACCCAGCAGGGGCTCAATGAATGTCTGCTGTCTGAAGAGTGGGGGCAGCTGTGTAGATTACAGAGATGACCACTAATTATAATCATAGCCTCCTGTCCTGTAGGCATGCCCTCGGCACTGTAAGTCTGCCACTCCTCTCATTGTCGCATAAATGTACCTGTATTTAACGAATGGGACAACAGCAAATGTGACACAGAGGCTTGAAAAGCACCAGGACACTGGGGCTTTCTCTCTCTTGCTGCACCAGGGAGCCTGGGAGCCCCAGGGGCACATGCCCAAGCTAGCCTGCTGGAGGACAGGAGGTCATGTGGGGAGCTAAGCCAACAGCCAGCCAGCTCCCAGCCAGCCGCATGCAAACTGCCAGCTGGGAGAGGAAGGCTGTCCTAGATCATGGAGCTCCCAGGTCACTGGCCAACTGACCACGATGCAGGAAGAGCCTGTGGAGACAACCAGCCTAGCCAGGAAGCCTTGCAGCCAACCCACGGATCATGAGCTAATTGAAATGGTGGTTGTTTCAAGCCATTAATTCTGGTGGCTTACTGTGCAGCAATATACAAGTGATACAGGAGCTAACAGAAGAGCGTTTGCCCTGATGCGCTCACAGCCAAAGAACATGTGTCTGATCTACTCAACATCAACTTGAAAACAACAAAGCCTCTTGGGGACTGGGAAGCAGCTGGGGTCAGGGAAGGTCAGACCCTAAGTCTGAGCCTGCTGGCCTGTGACATTGGCTTGAGCTGGGACGAGGTGGGCACTCACCTCTATGGGTAGGTCTGCCTGTCTCTACTAGTGGGAATGACACAAGTCATGCCAAGCCTTCTCGGGTTGATGGTCTGAGACTAAAGGAGAAACACATGAAAGGGTCTCCAGAAGGAAGCTAAAGAACATGGTGCTGAATAAAGATCATGACTTCAGAGCTAGACAGATTCAGGTTCATGATCCACTCTGCTTCCTTTTTTTGAGACAGAGTTTCACTCTTGTTGCCCAGGCTAGAGTACAATGGTGTGATCTCAGCTCACTGCAATCTCCACCTCCCAGATTCAAGCGATTCTCCTGCCTCAGCTTCCTGGGTAGCTGGGATTACAGGCACGCGCCACCATGCCCAGCTGATTTTTTTGTATTTTTAGTAGAGATAGGGTTTCACCAGGTTGGCCAGGCTGGTCTTGAACTCCTGACCTCAGGTGATCCACCTGCCTCGGCTTCCCAAAGTGCTGGGATTACAGGCATGAGCCACCCTGCCAGGCAGATCCACTCAGCTTCTTACAGGCTGTGTGACCTTGGGCAAGTTTATCTGATCTTCAGATATCCCATTGTGACATGGTAATAGTAATACATAACTTGCAGGGCTGTTGTAGGGGTTAAATAAGATAGTATGCAAAAGATACCTAGCACAGTGCCGGGCACATAGTAGGTATTCAGTAAAGAGTAGTTCCTCCTGGTCCCCACCCCCACTCCAGTGGTACCTTTCACTCAACCATCTTATCCCCACAGCCTCACTTAGCACTAACAGTTTTCATGTTTGATATCAGCATCTCGTGCCAGGTGCCAAGCTGTGACTGTAGCTTATATAACATCCTACGCAAGAGAGGCTTACAGGGAAGATGATGGAGAAAGAGCTGGATGTTCCCAGCTTTGACTGGGAAAGAAAACTCAGGCCACAGAAGTGGGGAACAGAGTGAAGAAGACTGAAGATAATTCAGAACCGAACACTCCCTACAAGGTCCTGACGCACCCCAAGCTCACATCTGTCTTCATCTGGGATAATGATTTGCGATCCTTCCTCCATTGGCCCCCAAGGCACCAATGCACAGCATGGGGCTGGCTACATTGGAAGGGGAGAGGAGGAAGGCTCACCATGGCGGCAAGACACCCAGCTGTCACCAAGATTCCTGGACAGAGCATGACTCCAGGGACACTGTTGGCAGCTTAGCCTGGCCTCTGCCCCACAAAACATCTACAGCAAAACAGACGCACCCCCCTGCCCCGAGTGGCCGAAATGTCCAAAAAATGGTCTACAGAAAGGGTCCAGGATGGACTCCACCCACCCCAACACACACACAGACACACACAGAGACACGCACAGACACAGACACACACACAGACACACACACACAGACACACAGACACACACACACACATACAGATGAAGTGGAGAAGCTGGCTCCGAGTTGGGGCAGGAAGGGGGTCCTAGAGCAGAGGGCATTACTGCACCCTCACGCCTGCCCCAAAGCCTTCCATGGCTCCCTAGTACAGAATCCAAACCCCAGAGCCTGGGACTCTGTCCTCCCAGCCCCTCTATATGAGCCTCTGCCCATCCAGTCAGGTCTGCAGTAATTCCCAAGGCTGCCAGCTCCCCTCCCCTTTCCACACAGCCCCTCCCTACGGTTGTGGTCCCTTAGGAAGGGTGAGTATGTTCCTGGCAAGCAGGCTTGGGTTCCAACCCCACTGTGACCCCAGCCCAGTGCCCTCACCTCTTGAGCCTCAGCTCCTCCCCTGCATGGCAGATGTGGCCTTCTAAACAGGAATGTTGTGAAGATTAAATAAATAAGTGAAATACCCATCCTGTGACGGATGCTAAACAAATGCCTCTGCCCTTCCCCATTCTTCTATGTTCTACCCTTCTTGGAGGGTTTCAGAGGGAACCCGCCTAAAGGTTCCCTCTGCCAGGAAGCCCTCCCTGAACACTGCAGGCCTCAGGGGTAATCTCTCCCTCTCTCCTCTCTTCTCTCTCTCTCTCTCTCTCTCTCTCTTTCTCTGTCCTTACCTTGGGCTCTGAAATAAGAGCTCCCTCTTCCTGTGCAGACCCTACCCCATCCCCACCCTCAGCCTCCATCACAGCCTGAGGACAAGGACAAAGGACCAAGCAACTGGTGAGTCTGCAGCACACACAGCTCCCAGAGAGGAGAAGCAGCCACCTCAAGGGACACAGCAGAGTCCACACCAGAGCCCGAGTCCTGCCTCCAAGTCCACCTTCCTCAAGGCCATCCTCAGGCAAAGATACTGTGTGTGGACGACCACGGGTTCCAGGCTGCGCACCCACTCCCCAGGGGCTGAGTGCTGATGCCCACAGCTGCTCCCTCTGGAAGAACACCTGCTGGGAGGTGGCACAGGAGGCATGATACCTCTCCCTGTCCTGGGCAGCCCCTGGCCAATGACTTAACTGGTGTGCAGGGTGCAGACGCATCACCCCAGCCTCCAGGTGGGACCCGCTTTCTGGCAACTTTCCTGCTCCAGGGTCTGCTCCCTCTCTCCTGCAAGCGCTCCCCACCGAACCTCTCGCACACAAACCCTCAAACCCTCATCTCAGCATCCGCTTCCAGAATGTCAGCCTCACACAAACACCTTGATTCTCAGAGCGTGGCTCCCCGACCAGCATCATCTAGACCTTGTTAGAAATGTAGGATCTCTGGGCCCACCCAGACCGACTGAATCAGAATCTGCGTTCTCACAAGACCCCCATGTGATTCAGGTGCTCTTCAGTTTCAGATGCGCTGGCTTGAGAGAGGCAGTCACCAGCCCTCTGCGGGGATCAGCAACTAACATGGGTATTAACCAAACCCACCCCTCTGTCTTGGCGATCGTATTGCTAACGTGCGTGTTATCTGCTACGGTCTGAATGCTGCGTCCCCCACAGAATTCACATGTTGAAATCCTGATAGTATTAGGATGTAGGGCCTTTGGGGGGTGCTTATGTCATGGTGGCAGAGCCCTCCCTAGGGGGATCATGCCCTTATTAACAAGAGCCCAGAGAGCTAGCTGGCCCCTTTCACCTGTGAGGCCAGAGTGAAACAAGGGCTACCTATGAGGAAGTGGGCCACCATCAGATACCAGACCTGCTACGCCTTGATCTTGGACTTCCCAGTCCCCAGAACTGTGAGAACTAATAAATAAATGCCACTCGGTCTCTGGTATCCCGTTCATGAGCCTCAGTGAGCTAAGACATTATCCAAATTTGACCATCAACTACAGGAATGAGCCAGGTAATGGAGACGTTGGCCACCTAAGCACCCCCTGTGGGGGTCAACATGGTCCCCTTTGCTCCAGGTGAGTGTGATCTCCAACATTACCGTGGTAGAAGCTTCTCACCCTTCTGGTTTGAGCTCTAACCTCTAGTGACCTTACTTGGTCACTAGAATTCTGTTTCTCTTCGGTGCCCCGGGGTCTACATTACTCAATTAAAGCCTTTGCCTCTACTTCCTTCTTGAAGGGACTTTGCCCCTGCTACCAGACAACTAGGAAAGGTTCCCCAAAAGCACCCTGGGGGAAGGTATCAGAAAGAGGGGTGGATGAGATTTGTCCGGGCCTCTGGAGGATGTGTGGAGGGGAGCAGGGCCCACTGATGTCTCTGCTGAGAGGAAGAAACCCCTGACCTGCCCTCAGTCAGAAATGACAGGGAGGGCAGCAACCCCTCTCCAACCCCCCACCTTCAGCCCACCCCAGGGTGTGAGCCCCCAGTCCTGGTGTGAGCCCCTCAAAGCCCCTCCGAGGGGATGTCCATGACCTTTGCAAAACCAAATGCAATAACCAAATCCTATGTGCAGAGAAGACCCCAGGGCCAGCCCCGAAGGCTGCAATAATCCAGACGCATGTTTGGACAGGAGACACCCTGCAAAGCTCCGTCAACTCTGCCTGTCGCCTGAGGACAGAAGCGGCTCACCTTTCGCTAATCGTCCTAATTCATTTTTTATTACTAACTTTCCTGTTTTCTATTTGCCGTCTGATTGAAGATATTACCGAAGGCATTTAAACAGAATCAGCCCGTACCGCAATGGCAAACATAACTCTTTTTATTGAAATCTGCATTAATATACATATAAGTCCCCAATCACAAAGACCTCAGGGTCCACATGCTAGACCCTAAATGAAGGCCGATTTGGCAAAAGGTATATACACAATGGAAGGGTTTTCAAAAGGTAATAAGCTGTGCCAGGAGGGCAGGGCACAATGGGCACTTTCTTGTGCTGCTGGTGAGTGGGGATGACCCTTTTGGAAAATGACAGATCACCATGAATCAGGCACCATAAAATGCTCACTCTTTTTTGACCCAGAAATTTTACTTCCTGAGTCTTGATACCGCACTCTCCATCATACCCCAGACCCAACTCATTCCTAAACCGTATACATCTTCCCTCCTGTGACCTCCCACACCCTTACTGCTCTTCATTTCCACTCCGCCACCACAGTCCAAGCCAGAGTGGACCCACAGAACCCTCTGCAGGGATGGAAATGCCTGTATCTGCACTGTCCAATGGGGAATACCCATATGTGGCCATCGAGCACTCGAAATATGGCTAGTGTGAGGGAACGAAATTTTGTTTTATTCTCTCTTATTTTAAATAAAAAAAAGCCACCCGTGGCTACTGGCTACCTTATTAGACGGCATGGCCACAAGCCATCATCAGTTCCCCCTACGCCACAGGCACCACCTCCCAACTACTCTCCGGCCTCCACTCTTGCCCCAGCCAATATTTCTCCCCACAGAGCAACTGCAAAGATTCTCCTAAAATGCAGCACACCTCCACAGCTCCCACCACTCTGAAGTCAAAGTCCAAGCGCCCAGACATGGCCTCCGAAGCTCATGTCTCCTGGGGACATTGGGCAGCCCAGCCCCAGAGAGGCCACTGTGTCACAGATGCCAGATGGGAGGGGCAGTAGCACAGGGAAGGGCAGTCGTGTAGGCCTCCTGGAGGGGGTGGCGCTTGAGCAGAAACTTAAAAGACGTGTGTGTTTAGCCGGGCATGGGGCACATGCCTGTAGTCCCAGCTACGTGGGAGGCTGAGGTGGGAGGATCGCTTGAGCCCAGGAGTCGAAGACCAGCCTGGGCAACATGGTGAGACTCCTTTTCAAAAAATTAAAACATGAGTCAGGTGTGGTGGCCTGTGCCTGTAGTCCCAGCTACTCAGGAGGCTGAGGCAGGAGGATCGCTGGAGCCCAGGAGGTGAGGCTGTAGTGAGCCATGTTTGTGCCACTGCACTTCATCCTGGGCAATAGAGCAAGACTCTGTGTTTAAAACAAAAAAAAAAGGCCGGGTGCAGTGGCTCATGCCTGTAATCCTAGCACTTTGGGAGGCCGAAGCAGGGAGATTACCTGAGGTCAGTTCAAGACCAGCCTGGCCAGCATGGTGAAACCCCGTCTCTACTAAAAATACAAAAAATTAGGCAGGTGCAGTGGCACGCGCCTCTAATCCGAGCTACTTGGGAGGCTGAGGCAGGAGAATCGCTTGAACCTGGGAGGCAGAGGTTGCAGTGAGCCAAGATCACGCCACTACACTCCAGCCTGGGCAATAGAGCAAGACTTCATCTCAATAAAGAAAAAAAAAAGATGTGATGTGTGCGTAGGAGTTTGCCAGGTGGGTGAGAAACACTAAAACCAGAGCCTGGCAGTGCGAGTCACTCTGAAGGCTCCATCCATGAGCAAACAACAGAGATCCCTGCATTTACAAAGCCGATATTCTAGTGAAGGGGATAGAGGAGGAAGGAGAGAAAGGTGTAAACAATAAACATCTGGAATAGGCAGAAAGAAAGCGATGGGTAAGGGGCTTCCCGTGGACCACGGTAGGGCAGTGCAGGTTGCAAACCTTGAGTATTAAGAAGGCAAAGTGTCAAACACTGCCCTGGAATCTGCACCGTGGGATCATAGCAGGTGATTTCCCCTCATTTCCTAAACTTTTGGCAGGTAACATAGTGTTCATAATTTACAGTTTAATAGAGAAAAAAAAGAAGAGGAGGAGTGATAACTTTAGGAAAGAAGCTACCAAAAAGTCCTGCTTGCTCAACAGAAACATTCCCACGGGCCGGAGAGAGGTTTCGTTATCTCCGAAGGCCAGGTCAACTGTGCCCCAGATACCCCAGCCCAAGCAACTGCGAGTGACGCCTCCCTCCTCACAAAGGCAAGGTCATCAAAACCCAGGGAGATGAGAAGGGGACAAAACAGGGGCTGCCTCTGCCAGCCTGTGCCCCAAACAGTCAAGCACTGATTCAAAGCCATGAGGACAAGGATTTCCAACATCATCTCTTGAGTCATATCTCAGTTTTCCTCCTTGGGCTCACCTGGAGATGGGCCTGGCATGTTTCTACAATAAGAATTCTAGAATTCGAATTGATTAACCCTTGCAGGCCCCAAACACTGTGTCCCTCACATGTATGTGCTTAATCCTCCTGGCAACAACATATAAACAGGATAAGTGAGGCCCAGAGAGGGTGAGTGGATTATTCTTAGAAACACAGCCTGTGCTATGTTACAGTAGCCACTTGGAAAAGATGATCTGCCTCATTCATTTGTTCATTCTTTCAACAACTTTTCACTGAACACCTACTATAGATCAGATACCATGCTAGGGCTGGGGACACAATGATAAACAAAATAAGCATGACCTGTTGCTGCCTAAAGTTTATTATCCTGAACAGGAACGACCAAGTAATTTCACAGATATATGATGCCACGAAGAAAAATACTCAGAGGCGGCCGGGCATGGAGGCTCACACATGCCAGTACTTTGGGAGGCTGAGGCAGGTGCTTCACAAGGTCAGGAGATTGAGACCATCCTGGCCAACATGGTGAAAGCCCATCTCTACTAAAAATACAAAAATTAGCTGGGCATGGTGGTATGTGCCTGTAATCCCAGCTACTCAGGAGGCTGAGACAGGAGAATCACTTGAACCCAGGAAGTGGAGGTTGCAGTGAGCTGAGATCACGCCATTGCACTCCAGCCTGGGTAACAAGAGTGAAACTCCGTCTCAAAAAATAAATAAAATAAAATAAATAAAAATAAAAGCCAGGCACAGTGCCTCAAGCTTGTAATCCCCATACTTTGGGAGGCCAAGGTGGGTAGATCACGAGGTCAGGAGTCCAAAACCAGCCTGGCCAAGATGGTGAAACCCCGTGTCTACTAAAAATGCAAAAATTAGTCAGGCATAGTGGCTGGCGCCTGTAATCCCAGCTACTCGGGAGGCTGTGGCAGGAGAATCACTTGAACCTGGGGGGTGGAGGTTGCAGTGAGCTGAGATCGTGCCATTGCACTCCAGCCTGGGTGACAGAGTGAGACTTCTTCTCGAAAAATATAATAAAAAAATGAAAATACTCAGAGGTTCAGAGAAAAAGGGAGGCAACTGCACAGATGAGCAGGTCAGACTCTGGGAAGCTGAGGATGAAGCTGAGGTCAGAGGCTGAGCAGGAGCCAGCAGTGTGAAGAATGAGGGCAAGAACACTCCAGGCAAAGGGAACAGCGTGTGCAAAGCGCCTCAAGCACAAAAGAACACGGTGGGTCTGAGAAACAGCAAGAAGGTCAGGGTGGCTGGAATGGAGTCCTGAGGGGGACTGGCCCTGACTTTGCTCATCACCATGTCCCCAGCATGAAGCCTGGTGCCTGGAACAGAGGCTGGAAGCACAGGCAGGCACGAGCTCACTTGAGGACTTGCAGGACAAAGAAGGAGTTGAATGTTATCTGCTCACCAGGGGAAGGCACTGGAAGGCTTTAAGCAGAAACCTGAGAAGATATGATTTTGGTTTGTAAGAACTCATCAAGCTACAACGGAAAGCCATTGAGAAGCTTTCTTTTTGTTTTTTTTTGGTGGGGGGTTGGTTTTTTTGAGACAGGGTCTCACTCTGTCACCCAGACTAGAGTGCAGTGGCACAAGCTCAGCTCACTGCAACCTCCACCTCCCGGGTTCAAGAAACTCTTCTGCCTTAGCCTCCCTAGTAGCTGGGATTACAGGCACCTGCCACTACTGCCCGACTAATGTTTGTATTTTTAGTAGAGACAGGGTTTCACCAGGTTGGCCAGGCTGGTCTCGATCTCATGACCTTGAATGATCCACCCGCCCCTGCCTCCCAAAGTGCTGGGATTACAGGCGTGAGCCACCACGCCCGGCCCCATTGAGCAATTTTATACAGAGAAGAGACAGGATCCAATTTATGCATCATAAAGATATTGATGGTGGCCACCATGGCTCCTCAGCTCGTCCCAATCTTTGGTCGCTGGATAGTAAATGTCTCCGAACTCCACGGAAAGCTAAGCTTCCCCGGCTGGCATGTGGGAGGTGGCCACCTTTCGGCTAAGCAAGACAAAGCAGCAAATGACAGGGCGTGTTGACAGAGTGTCAGACAGAAGCATGGCCATAGGCAGATGAAAAATTGTCCCAGAGGACACCTCAACATGCCTCGAGTTGCTGTTAGCATCGAGCCATTAAGAAAACACAATGATGTGCTTCGCTGATCCTGAAGGACGGAATCCGGACGGCATGCAGACATTCAGTGCCCCATCCAAAGGAGCAATAAAGCGACCAGCACAAGAGCAGCTGGAGCAAACCTGCACCATGCAAGTGGGCAGCCAGGCCCTTCAGTGCCTCTTAGTTCTTGTCTCATTTAAAATCAAAGCCTGGCTCTTCAGCATCTGTAGATAGATTTGGAAAGGGAATTGAAGCTAACTACATCAGGTGCTTAAACATACATCATTACCTCATTTAATTTCATAAACAAGTAAGCATTGCTCATCACATTTTGTATATGAGAAAACTGAAGCCAGGGATAATAAATAGCTTCCCAAACGTTCCTGGCTCCCTTCTTCAGCCTCATCTCTTGACACTCTCAGCCCCTTCTGTGCCTTTGCAAATGTTGTTCCTTCTACCTGGAATGCTTTTCCCTACCTTCTTCACTTGGCCAAGTTCTACTCACCTTCAAGCATAGGTAAGTGTCCCTCCCTCTGAGAATCCTCCCCTGACTGTCCCCAGCCTAGCCTGGGGGTCCCACTCTCCTGTACTGCTTCAACCTAATGCTGACCACACACACTTCAAATTGTTTATTTCTGTCTCTCTAATAAGATCATGCTTCTCAAGAACAAGGACCATGTCTAAATCACCTGTTCCTGCCTGGCACCTACCACAAAGTCTTGCATACAGCAGGCAGTGCATGCTCTTTGCATAGCTGTATGAAGGAGGGAAGGAGGGAGGGAAGGAAGGAAGAAGGGAAGTGAGGGAGGGAAGAAAGGAAGGAGAGAAGGGAGGGAAGGAAAGAAGGAAGGAGGGAGGGGAGGAAGGGAAAGAAGGAGGGGAGGGAGGAAAGGAAGAAGGGGAAGGAGGGAAGGAAGGAGGGGAGGGATGGAAGGGAGGGAAGGAAGGAGGGGAGGGATGGGAGGGAGGGAAGGAAGGAAGGAGGGAGGGGAGAGAGGGAAGGAAGAAGGGAGGAGAGGGAGGGAAGGAAGGAAGGAGGAGAGGGAGGGAAGGAAGGAAGGAGGAGAGGGAGGGAAGGAAGGAAGGAGAGAAGGGAGGGAGGGAGGGAAGGAGGGAATTAACTCTTCATAAGTGGCAAAGCCAAGATTGAATCTCAGGCCAGTATGACTCCAAAGTATATCTCCTGTCGCATGCATGCACGTGTGAGTGTGTGTGTGTGTGTGTGTGTGTGTCTTACATAGAACAATCAGAAAATGTGCATATTTAGGACATACTAAGGACTCCATTCTTCCTTCCAAAAGAAATGCCAAAAATACCAACCCTCAGGGGAAAAAAATTAGGATGATGAATACGGGGATAAAGGGTTAACTAAATCCTTTTCCTTGTTGCAAGAGAATTTCACCTTTGTTAACTGCAGAGCATAACTTCCCGGAAAACCTGAGGAAGGTGGGATGTTAACTATGTTACCAGGCAACTCTGCTTATGGTAAAAATGACCCCTGATTGGTAAGTTGCATCTGAACTGGGAAGAACTATAAATAAGTTATAAATATCTGAAAAAGAAGCCATACTTTGGATTTTCCTGGATGCAGTGACATTTGTACCTGACAATGTCCCTGGGCCCTTGAAGCTAAGCCTATGGAATTGTTACAATGGATATGGCTGCTGGGAGAATAAGGCTTCTAAGCCAGGATGGCTTCCAAATCCACCCGTTGTATATTTCATTCCTTTGCACTTGAACCAGAGCCTGGGAGGGAGGTGGCAGCAAAGAGAATAGCTCCTGGCCACCTTTGTGGACCATTGCAGAGACTGTTGCAAGAATTACTCCTGCAGACGAGAACAGCTCACGTGCCTTGCTGGCAGGCTGTGTCAGGCTGTGTCCCAAGTCTTTCAAGGAGACTGGTGCCAAGTGTCCCCTGTGTTCGTCTTGTGAGCCTGGATGTTTCATTGGTCCTGAAAAACTCCCTGTGGGAATTGCAATGAGGAAGAAGGGAACTGATACCTGAGAGAAAAGAGACAGTCCCAATGGGAATGAGCGCTACACCGATCCTGAACTGAAAAGCTCCTTAGACCATATAATTTATAAAGGCATTAACACCTAGGATTGGGCCTATCCTCGCTGTTCTACAGAGGGTCCAGTGGACCCAAACTGTGCCTGGAGGCAGAAATGAGGGAGGGGAGACTTACTTGCCTTCCCACAGGCCTAACCACCAACCTGAGGTTCAAAGGTGATTAAGTGAAGCAACCAAGACTCAGAGAGGCTAAGTGACAAGTCCAAAGTCATACAGCTCGTAAGTGTCAGGAAACGAACCCAGGCACTTCCATCACACTCAAAGTCACATTTGAATCCAACATCTGGGTTTGCATAAAAATGAATTTCCATCTCAGGTGGACATAGAGAACAGAGGAAGCACACGAGTGGAGGTGGGAGGCCTTCTTACATCATGTAAACAGCACCCCATAGTCACTCACTAAATATTTGCAGAATAACTGAGACACAAAGGGCCCAGGGTCCAGCTTCCACTGAGTTCAAGTCAAAACACAGCACAATGGAACAATAAAATGTATGCAAAGGATTGACCCTGGGTTATATACTACTGAGTCCATTCATTTCCAACAAGTTACTAAATCATTCCTGCAAATTAGGCCCAGCTTGGAGATAAGCACACTTTAATTAGGTGTAATGTAAAGGCATACTAAAACCAGGGGCCAGCGATGCACTCTGCCACCCCCGCAGCAGGAGGAAGTGAGCTCCCCCTGGCACCCTGACAGCTGCAGAGAGAGCTTGGCCGAATTCCAGCTGTCTAACAGCCTCCTCTGCCACCCTTCTGTGACATGATTCATCTGGATCTCAGTCTTCTCACCTAAAAAATGGGGACAAATTTGCCCAGCATACTTCTTAGGAAGACTTAAGGCACATAAGAAAATAAGAAAAGGCTGGGATGAGAAATATTATGAGATTGCTAGAAACTAAGGAGTCAAAGAAACAGACTGACAACAAAGCCTGTGGGCACCGAGGAGCCGGCACTCAACACCTAACTGAACCCCAGAACATTCCCAGAGAGAGGAAGCCTGGGCTGGGACCCCCGTGTCCGTCCAAAGCCCTGGGAGAAGCCGATTGTTGTTTGCCCCCAGGCTAATGCCAAGGAGAAGAATTCTCTAATTGAAATGAGAAATCTGCCCGGGAGAGTCCCTCCTGCAGGTAGGCATGAGGCTGGAAAAAAGTGCACCAATGCCCCGGGCGTAACTGCTGGCCTACCTGAGGGGCAGAGGGTCCTCCAAGGATGTCATAGGCTCGTCCCACATGGCAGTGGGGTCTGCACTTGTACACCACACACGGGGCATTTCTACTCTGCATCCACGCTGCCCATCCACGCAGTCACAGCTTCCACTTGTGCTGAAACTCACAACTACAGGACAGATCTAGACTCCCCCTATTTACACATTTAAATGTCAACCAAGAATCACCAGGTATCTGTAGAAAATATCAGCATAAAAGAGAGGCCTCAAAGTGAGCAGAAGAACCACCAGTAAAACAGAGTTAAATGCAGGAAACAAAAGACCACTTTTTTAAAAATTGAATTACCATCTTCAAAGAGATTCAAGATAGTCACATATCCATAAAAGAAGAATAGACCACCATAATATAAGATCAATCAAGAAACTCGGAATTCTGGGAAAATGAAAAATGATTATGTAAATAAACATGAACATATTAAAAGTGGGGAACTAAAGAATGGGTTTTATGGGAAGTACATGCTCCACGCCTCTTTCCAGTGGATACCCTGGGACACAGGGCTGCGTGGGGAGAAGGGAGAGGGACAGAGGGTGAGGGGGACTTCACAACTTCTGTGTGTCTTACAAAGAGCAAAATCTATTTTTTTTTTAGATGGAATCTCGCTCTGTCACCAGGCTGGAGTGTAGTGGCATGATCTCAGCTCACTGCAACCTCTGCCTCCTGGGTTCAAGCTATTCTCCTGCCTCAGTTGCCCAAATAGCTAGGACTACAGGTGCACACCACCACGCCCAGCTTAATTTTTGTATTTTTAGTAGAGATGGGGTTTCACCGTGTTGGCCAGGATGGTCTCAATCTCTTGACCTCGTGATCTACCCGCCTCAGCCTCCCAAAGTGCTGGGATTACAGGCATGAGACACCGCACCTGGCCCCAAATCAATTTTTTAAAAATAAAAGAGCAGCAGGACTCAAGATAAAGGAGAAAATGATAGAAAAGTGAAGTGTGGTTGGGAGTGAGTTAATGAACAATAGCCACACCATGAGAGCCTAGGTTATGGCTACAAGGGACCCACTCCTTTGCCTCTGAGCTTCCTGGGAGCTCAGTGAAGGTGAAAGGCAAAGCCAGGGACACTGACCTGCACCGAGGTAGGGCAGGACAGATGGCCTCTTGTTGACTAGGCAGGACTCCAGCCCAAAGAGGAAGCCCTCGCTTTGCCCGGAGGTGACCTCCTTAAGCACGGCCCAGAAGCTCCTCGGAGACCCATCTGGAGTCCTCCCTAACACACAGGAAAATGTGTGACAGCTCAGTGCAAGGACTCTGGAAGCCCACCCTGGAGCATCTAAGAGCATCTTTGAGCCCCTAAAAACCCCATTAGCTATCATTTGTCTTCCCTTGGACCCAAGAAGTAACCATCCTGCCTTTCCTACGCGGAGCAGATGGCACACCTCTCTCATGTCATGAGACAAAGGAGAACCTGAGCAAGTGAGTGACAGTCATGGAAAGTCATCCACATGCTGGCCCTTGATTTCCTGGGAACCAAGAGGAAGGTGCATTTTCTCCCCAGGATGCATCTCCCTGAAATGGATGCAGTGGTACTCCCCAGCCCCCTTCCAAATGCTCACCCCCAACCCCAGGAATATCAGCTGCTGGGCTTGTAGCTCACCCCTCAATGGGACTGCCCTCTACTGCAGAGAACTCCTTTGTCCCAGGGAACTGCCGGCTGTTCACCTTTAGGCCTCTCACTTACGCTGAAATGACTGGATGTTGCAGGAATCAAAGGCTTGGCAGTCCCCTCACCTCCATCTGGGACAACGCTAAAAAGCCACCTTAGCAGCACAGCTCCCCGTGGGATGGCGTTCATCAGAATCACAGGACGGGCCAGGCCAGCTTCTCCCCCGCCCAAGCACATTTCCTGGACCAGCAACATTAGCACCTTCCACTTGCCAGCAGTGCCCACTTTCAGCTCCTCCCCGGACCTGCTGAGTCAGAACGTTTGAGAGTGGAGCCCAGCGGTCTTGTTTTAACTGAGCTCCAGGTGATTCTGTTGGGCTAAAGTTTGAGAGTATCGCCGGCTACTGGTGGAGTATCGCGGTTTGGAGTATCGCGGGCTACTGGTGGCAATCGAATGCAAGTCATTAGACTTTCCCATCAGCAGAAGACCAAGAGACAGTGGTAGAGGACAGTCAAAATCCAGCGACGTGACATGTTCTGTACTTGTGCGCCGCATCCCCTGGTTCCAGGCACTCCTCTGCTTAAAGCCCAACAGGCTGGGGTGCAAGGCTCTTCATAACCATCTCTGCTGGTGTCCCAGCTCCCACACAGGTAGGTTTCCCCTCCATAGGCTGACAGTGTCCCCAAACCACCCCTGCAGTGGCTGCTCCCTCTGCCTGGAACACCCTCCTCCACTCTACACACCCCCGGTAGCCCACCTGTCATTCCTGTAAGACTTCACCATGCAAAACCTTCCCAGACTCCTGGCACTGGCACTGCCCAGCCAATTTTATATTTAATTATCACTCTGCATTTTGAGCCAATTGATTACAAATCCACATAGCCATTCACCCGGTAAATAAAACCTTTCTATTGAGTCACTGAGCCTCCAGGACAGGGCTGAATCCCCAGCACCCAGTAGACACTGCATAAAAACCTGTTGAACATCTGAGAAACCCAGCAGTAAACAGGCCATTAAATATTGAAAAGCCACAATCACGTGGCTCATCCTAGCAGGCACCAGGATTAGCAATTGTACGGTAGCAGGTTTTAAATATCAGGGAAATTGATCAAAATTTATTATCCTGTGTCATACAACATCGTTTCACGAAGATATAAAATTACAATTTACCACAACTCATTAAGTTAATAATTACTTACCATATGTTTTTACTGTTGCTCCCAAACCATACTGAAAAGTCACCCTGTAGGTTTGAATCCATGTAAATAGGATGACTGCCAACTCCGTGGATACAAGATGACAGAAGGAAGACAGTGGACTGAAACCCTGGCCAGAAAGCACGCATGGGCCCTGCGGCGGTGCTGCGACTCTCTTCACCACCCTCTTCTAGTTTACCTGTGCTACACTTTCTTCCCACACCACTGGTTCTCAACCAGGGGCAAAGTCTGGAGACATTTTTGTTGTCACGACTTGGGGCAGGGGGATGCTCTTGGCATCTACTGGGTAGACGCCAGGGATACTACTAAACATTCTACCATGCATGCCACAACTCCCACAACAAATAGTTATTAGGTCCAAAATGTCCAAGCACCGAGGCTGGGAAACAGCATTCTAATTTAGACAGAATTTCCATACCTATTACTTTCATCTGATCTTCACAGCAATAGAAGACAGGCATTTCTGTCCCCTTGTACAGATAAGAAAACTGAGACCTGAGCAGCTAAGTGATGGGCACAAGGTCACCTGCCTAAGCCACTGGATGGTGCAGCTGCGATGTGAACCAATTTTCTCTGCCTCCAAAACGCACTTTCTCTGATACACAGCTTCAAGAAGGTAGCAGAAGGTGGAGGAAATGAGCAACTCTCTCCCAATTTACAATCCTGGACACTCCAATAAGAGACTCTTTCAACCCAGAGGCTCAGGAAAATCAGGTCCAGGGACCAAGACATGGAAGCAACCGATGTCGGGACTGCTAGCAGCCCAGGGCCAGAAAGTGGCAGTTCATGCCTGCAATCCCAGCATTTCGGAAGGCTAAAGTGGAAGAATCATTTAAGCCCAGGAGTTTGAGGCTGCACTGAGCTATGATTGTACCACTGCACTCCAGCGTGAGCAACAGAGCAAGACCGTGTCTCTAGAATTAAAAAAAAAAAAACCATGGCGGGGCAGCTGTGGGGCATTCTCCAGTAGCTGGTGCAGAAAAGCAGGTTCCTCTCACATTTTAACTTTCAGTTGGGCTGCTCTTTGTGGGTGAAAATGAAAGCATTTCCTGCAGGGGCCAAGTGCTACACATACATGTTCTCCAACCCTCAAACTCCAAAGGGGAGATGTCAGTGTGCCCATTTTACAGATGAGGAGACTGAGCCCAGGGAGATTAAATAACTGGCCTTCCCTGATGGTGGTGAAGGGAGTGTTCAAACTCAAGTCTGCCAGATTCCACCATCCACGATGCCTTCATATCCTGAGACCAACTCTAGGAAATCAGAGAAGCAAAATAGATCACACTGCAGAATCCCATAAGCGGGAGGCACAGGACCTTGTCTTTCAAGCAGACTCAACTCCTCTTCCCACCTACCAGCTGCTCTGTATGCCAGGCTCTGTGCTCCAAGCCCACTTGGGGAAGCTCCTCTAGGAATGGAATGTCAGCCAAATACTCTGAGCCTCTACCCTGTCCTGCCCGGGACTCCTTGTGCCCCCCAAAGTATTCAGATGACAATAGCCAAACAGATGCTAAGTTCCTCAAGCCACAGGTTACAACTGTCAACCGCTAGATTCATTCATTCATTCAGCAAATATTTGCTGAGCACCTACGTGTCAGGCTAGCACTGGGAATACAAAGGTAAAGGCAGACCCAGTGGTTCCTGCGCTCTGAAGGATAGCAGGCCCATCTTCTCAAAAAGCACCATCCCACCAGCATTCCCTCCCAGTACTCCCCGCATAGTCAGAAAGCATGTCCCCAGCCTGTATTTCATTATATTTCCACCCCACACCATCCCTCTAGGCTGATGATCACTGATTTGCTTTCCTTGTGCACACAGGAAAACAGAGGCCCAAAGAAGGGCACTGACAGGCTCCAGGTCACCCAGCAGACGGCGGGGGAGCAGTGCCAGGCTAGGGCTGCTGCTCCTACTATGCAAAAGTCCTGGGGTCCTTCCTGGAGGAGCCCCCAGCACAGGTTAGGAGAGGAGCTATGGGGAACATATTTAGATGGAAAGTAAATGAGAGCCTCCTAGCAGAGATGCAGACATCCATCTAAGCGCTCCCTGGGACCAGCCATCTCAGCTCTAAGCCCACCCGTCCCAGGGTGCCTTCCATGGGACCCACTCGCAGCCGCCTGTGCCCCTGCAGAAAGGAGCCGCGGGAATCTCACCCACAAAAGATGCTGGGAAGGCCTCACATAGGTCAAGTTCAGATCAAGTCCATAGTTTAACCCCACTTCATGAATTTGTGTCAAAAAGAGTCTTAAATCATTCATTAACCAAGTTTCTCCAGGTCTCATCCTTACAAGATGCTGTGCCCAGAGCTGTGTGGGTGGAAAGTTGAATCCTTCACCCACCAGCACATATTTACTGAGAAATTATGGGTCAGCCACCATGCCAGGTGCTGGGCAGAATTCCTGACTGCCAGGAGCCCACAAAACCTGTACACAAACAACCAAACCACCTACACAAAGTGTGGTCCTTGAATCAGCAGCAACATCACCTGGAGAGCTCATTAGACATGCAAATTCCCAGGGCCCCATGCCAGACCAATTGAATCGAATCTCTGGGGATGGAGCCCAAGAATCTGTTTTTAAAAGCTTGCCAGATGAAAGACATGGAATCAACTCAAATGCCCATCAATATTAAACTGGATAAAGGGAATGTGATACATATATACCATGGAATACTTTGCAGCCATAAAAGGAATGAGATCATGTCCTTTGCAGGGGCGTGGATGGAACTGGAAGCCATTATCCTCAGCAAACTAACCCAGGAACAGAAAACCAAATGATGCATGTTCTCATTTATAAGTAGGAGCTGAACAATGAGAACACATGGACACAGGAAGGGGAACAACACACACCGGTGCTTGTCAAGGGGGCGGGGGAGGGAGGGAGAGCGTCAGGGTAAATAGCTAATGCATGCAGGGCTTAACACCCAGGTGATGGGTTGATAGGTGCAGCAAACCACCAATGCACACGTTTACCTATGTAACAAACCTGCACATCCTGCGTATGTATCCCAGAACTTAAAATTAAATTTAAAAAAATATTGCCAGACAATTCTTCATGTGTACATAGATTTGAGAAACACTACTCTAGATCATGAGACCTTCCTCAACTTCCCTATTTAAAATCACAAGCCAGCCCTAGGCCTTGGGACCCCCAACTCTCTTTCCTGTTCCATTTTTCTCCAAAGTCATATTGCCATCAATCACAAGACCATATATTTATGTCTTCCCACACTGATAGAGAAGTTCCAGAGGGCAGTGATTTGAGTGACTTTTGTTCACTGCTGCAGCATCCGTTGCCTTGCACAGTGCCTAGCACCAAGAAGCGCTCAATAAATATTGTTGGTAGAATGATGGATGGCAGAACATGCCACATCCTATCCAGTGCCAGTTCTTTTGGGAAGCCTGGAGGGAAAGAGAAGTTTGCTGGCTGTGAAACACCGCATGGGGAAGGTGGTATCCAGGTTGGCCTTGAAGGATATTCAGTCCAGGGATGAAGGATGCTGGAACAGGGATGCTAAGCCTCTGCCTGGAATAGGCCCCAGATGGTTGACATTGTTGTTATCTAATTAGAAGTTGGTATGTGCCAAGAACTGTCCCAACCTGTATCGCCTGACTCAACCCTCCTGAAACTCACAGGCAGGCAATGTTGTCTTTGAGAGAACACCAAGACTCTGAGATAATAAATGATGTTCCCCGCCCACAAAAAGACTTGTATAAGAATGTTCACAGCAGCTTTACTTACAATAGCTCCAACTTGGAAATCAACCCAAATATCCATCTGCAGGTGAATGAAAAACCAATTGTATGATATTTACACACTATTACTCAGCAATTAAATGGAACAAACTAGGATATATACAACAACGTGGATGAATGTTGAAGACATTACATTGAGCAAAAAGATGGACACACAAATGTTTATGTTGCATATCAAGTTCTAGAACTTAGACATGGTTAATATACCTAAGTTGAACTGAAAGAAAGCATTGGTAATAGAAATCAGATAAGTAGTTGCCTCTGGAGGCGGGGATAGGGCGTGCTGACTGTAAAGGAATGTGAGGGAACTTTCTGAGATGAGGGAAATGTTCTCCATCTGGACTGGGATGTTGGTTACATGGGTGTTAATATTTGTCAAAACTCGTGGAACTGTACACTTAAAATCTTCATGTTATTGTATGTAAATCATATCTCAGTAGAAAATGAGCTAAAAATCATCTGCCCGAGGCCACTAAGCAACAAACACATATTGGAACACAGCCTTGCCCAGTTCCGACGGCCAGTTTACACTAGTATGCCATAGTTGAGCAGGGATCCCCCAACTGCCCCGCAGCGTGGTAAAGTGCCTTGCCAAAATCTGAATGGAGTTCATAGTTACCCTAAGAAAGATGTTACTGCTGTAAACCCCTAAACTGTGACAGAGACTTGCAAAGAGGCCGAATGAGTATCCTGCTCGGAGTCCAGAAACCTGGGGCTCAGGCCTCATCTTGGCTCTTTACTTGCTGTGTAATCTGTGAGTATGTGCCTCAGTGACTCAGTTTCCCCTTCTGTAATGCAAAGAAGGAGACCAATGGTTCCCAGCATGGAGCCACAGATCCATGGGGGCCATGGGGCCACAAATCCGTATGCTCAAAAAGCACCTTTATTATATTAAATAGTAATGGATCTTCTTCATACCTGGTAAGCCATTTTTCTAATGCATGCTAATATTACTGTGATTAATAAAATACACATCTATTTCAAAGCAAAAATAAAACCATAGCAGCTTTTCCTCAGTGTGTATTTTCCCAAACAAAAGATACCAAAAGAACAACCAATGTTCGTGACTTTGGTTTAAAGAGGCTGGGAATCTCTGTGTGGAGAATCACTAAGGGGACAGTCACCAAGGGGACGGTCGCCAAGGGGATGGTCGCCAAGGGCCCTTCCAGGTCAACTGCCCCATAGTTGTCGGGCATCACTTAGGCAAATGCTTGCCCTTATGTATATAAAGCCTGGCGCCCTGTGCAACAAGCCTCTTGTCTGGGCTTCAGGACAAGAGCCCCCCCGCTTTGTGTGGGTGCGTCCACCCCGCAATGTGTGGATGCAGCCCAGCCTACAGGCCCCAAGTGTGGTCACTACTGCACCCTGAGCCTTGGTTTACCCTCCAGCTTTGATAGTGACTAAAGGTGGAGCCTGAGCATTTCCCTCCCCAACCACACCCCATTCACTTCTTGAGCCAGAAAAGGGGAGTTTCTGTTCACAGCCTGGCCCCACCCCCAACCATCACCACTGAGGCCACGCCCACTTGGGAATCCGTTACCAAAAGACCTCTAGGCCCTAGATGAGTACAGTGACCTTCCCCTCCCGCCTCACCCTGCTCTAACCTGAAAGACTGAGTAGCAGGTTTCACATCCAAGTGCAAGGTCAGACCTTCCTTTCACCTATCCAGTGGCTCAACTGCATCCCCACCCTCACTCGTGCCCCGCCCCACTCTGGACACATTCTCACCTACGGGCCAGGGGTTCTACATCACACACAGAAACCAGAATCGCCGGCTTCTCATTTTCTCCCTGCCAGGCCCTTCCTGAGGAGATTCGCACAGGTTCTGGTGCTGAGTCAGAGGTTTACAAAGCATGAGAATCAAGCAGGGGCCTCGGCTGAGTCCTGCCTCCAACGGTCCCTATTTGGGACAGCCCCACCCAGGCGAGATTTACAGAAACACCACCCTCAAAGGGAGCGCTCCAGGCTAAGCCCCTACCCACTCAGACTTTGACGGACAAATGCCCAACCCACACCCCCAAACCAGAGGCTGGAACCTACCTCGCCAACTTCACATTTTTAAAAATAACAAAGCCAAGGGCAGAAGACAGATCAACTGTCTCCACACCCAACCTTCTCCTCCCTGAAAACTCCACTTGCTACTTTTAATCTATTCTCCCTCCAACAGACTGGAGGCAGCTCCCGGCCTTCTCCTGAGGTTACCATCCCCCCTCTTCGGCTTCTAACTTTGCAGGTCACTGGACAAAAGAGAACCACCCCCACTCTTCGCAAGACCTCACTTGTCACCCACCCCCGCCCCATATCGCGCAGGCCCTGGTGGCCCAGACCCTTCCTGCCCCCGGCGAATTGCGGGGTGCTTTGTCAGAGGCCGCTCCCCTAGGGCCTGAAGCCCGGGAGATCCCGGGATCTGTGCCGGGACGCCCCCAGCCTGCGGCATCCCCACTACTAGGGGCCGGACGAAAAAAGCCTGCGAGGTTGGGGAGAGACCCTGGGGGCCGCGAATCCAGCCACCGGACGCGCACTCACCACGCATCGCTACGGAGCCCGCGCGTCTGCGCCGAGGCCACGGGAAACCCACGCGCGCTGTTCAATCCGGGCTCCGAGTGACGAAAAGCCGCGCTCGGCTCTAGCCGGCCCGGGACCGACGCACCGACCGGCGGACGCGCGGACAGTCTGGCTTCCTAACAAAGTTTGAAAGTTCCCTCCCCGGAGACCGAAGGAAACGCGGACTGCGCAGAGGCGCCCAACCCATTCGGGCTGGGCCAGGCGGGGCAGTGAGACCTGACGCCTCGGGTTCGGGGTTCCAGGCACGCGAGCCTCCATCGCTGGGAACGCGCCGGGCGGAGCGCAGCGGGGACCTGGCGGGGTTGGGGGCGGCGATCTTGGAAACATGGAGGAGGGAGGGTGTCACGCATTACAGCCCCAGCCTGGAGGGACGCCTGCTCACCGTTCCCGGGAGGGGACAGACCTCGATTGGCCGCTGCCTACTCGGAATCCGAGGCCCCGCCGGGCAGTGACGGCCAATTAGTAAACCACCCAATTAGTGCTCAGCGGCGCTGAGAAGTTAAACCTCGACGCGCGAGTGTGGATGACCGCGGTGTGGCCGTCCCTGGGTGTGACCTAGTGGGACTGTGCGGCCGTCAAGACGATCGCGTCTGAGGCTCCCCGTCCAGGAGGTGGTTGTGTGTGTCCGCGTGCGCCCGGGGAGGAGTGATGACTGCGTGCGTGTGATTGTCGAGAGACTTCTTTGTGTGACTGTGCCCAGTTGCGCCTGGGTATGACAGCGGATGGGGGCATGTCACGGTGTGTGTGGCATCGGAGCGTGCGTGGGTGACTCGTCTGTGGCGGCGAGTCTGCTTGTGGTTGACTGGCTGCGTGTCGTGGTGTGTAAATGACTGTCAGGACGACTGGCGTGGGACGGTGCGACCGTGGAAGTGGTGCCTGGCTGTCTGCGCGTGGCCGCGGGTCCCTATGTGTCCGCTTGGGAAGGATTGCGAGGCTGTCAGGGGGACGCGGGTGAAGGGCCACTGTGTCGTCGTACGGTGGCTGTCGGGATGACTTCGGCCAGCGATCCGCACAACTTAGGGAGCGAGCGTGGCCGCGAGGGGATCGAGGTGAGCCGCCCGTGCCCGTCGGTGGTGCTGATATGCGCGGCCCCGTGCGACCCCGGGAGCGCCCGCGTCCCGAGCCGCCAGGTGACTCCGGCCCCGCCCGCCGGGGTCCCAGCCCGCCCCCGCCTACCTTGCCGCCGTGGTAATAGTCCAGGTGCGCCAGGCCGGCCGGCTCGGCCCCGGGCCGCGCGCCTACCGCGGGCGCCGAGGGGTACAGGCGGACGTCCATGGCGGGCGCGGCGGCGGCGGCGGCTCCCGCGGGCAGTGCCTGGGCGGGCGGCGGGTGGGAGCCAGTGTGCGAGCGGGACTGCGAGCGCGGGGGGCGGGCCGGGGGCGGTGCCCGGAGGAGCGCCCCGCCCCCGCCCCCCGCCCCGCCTGCGCGCGCTATTGTTCCGGCCTCGGGCGCTGCCGAGGGCCGGGGGCCCGGGCCGGGGCGGGTAGGTCCTTCCCCGGAGCTGGGCCGCCGCCGGGTCTCCGGCCCGGCCCTGCCTCCCTGAGGGGGACGCGCCGGTCCTGACGGCGCTTTTCCGTCCCGCCTTTCGCCACCCACAGTGAGGAGAGAGAGAAGCCCGAACGACACCCCTCCGCAGAAGTGGGACACTCTTTGCCCTAAATACTGGGGGCGGCGCTAGCCTCCGCCCGGCGGCGTTGGGGCAGGGGAAGAAGAGGAAGGTGGTGACAGGACCACTTTGGAGATGGGTGCTGCCTTACCTGGGGGACTCTGGCCAGAGCCTGAGGCTGCTCTTAGGATGCCCGTCCCCTCCTCTTCTCACTGGTCTGAGTCAGCTTGAGAGGCCCCCAGGAGATTGCTGCACTTAAAGTGTCACTCACACATGGGGAAATTGAGTCAAGGACTTGCAGCACCAGTAATGGAACTCCAGGTGGGTGGACTCCACTGCCCCCAAAGGATCCAGAACTGAAACCACCTGGAGAAGGCAGAAGGACCCCGCCCCTTTTAATGATAGCGAGGGGAGGGCGGTAGGAATGCCGAGTGCCCGAAGGTCTGAAGAGGGGCCTAGGGTCTGTCCCCAGTTACCGTCTCTTGGAATGAGGAAAGGAAGAAAATGAGATGGGAAGGGGATGGCTCTGATGGTGGGTCGGAAAGGTGACTGTGAAACGAGATTCCTCCCCAACCAAAAAAAAAAAAAAAAAAAAAACCCTCTCATTCTTGATAATAATTAGCTGGTTGCTAGACTGTTGCACCCCCATCCCCCTTTTCATGCAAGCATTGTCTACGCTAGCAATCTCCACTGCCTCACTGCTGACTGCTCCAGATGTGTCTGACTGGGAGAGGCCAGGAGGCAGAAGTCAGAATGGCATTCTTGTGTGGCATCAGGATATAGGATGCCATTTGGAGAAAAGGACTTGAGCTTCCTGACCACTGAGGAGCTAGCTTAGAACTTAGTTCTCAACTGCTGCTTGGGCTTTGCTGGTCCTGGCCTAGAACTAGGACCATTAGAAAGATCCATCAACAAAAGATAGGTATGGGAAACAGGCATTCACTGAAGCCTTGGGAACAACAGAGGGAAATTATAGCTCAGAAAGGAAAGAACTTCCAAATAGAGATTTCAGCAGTCATTGTTTCTAGAAATACAATGCCACATCTCAACAGAAAAAATTTTCCATGGTCCTCTATTTTTTTCATCTGGATATCCAACTGACTAGCACTCTTTATTAAAAAGACCACCACCACCACCCCCCCCCCACACACACACATATTCTTCTCCAATGCTAACATTCTCATAAATCAAGTAGTCTGTATGTGCATGAGACTGTTCCTGAATTCTCTATCCTGTTCTGTTAGCCTATTTTTCTATTCCTGTGCCATTATCATGATGTCTGGATTACTGTGGCTTTATAAGTCTAAATGTCCCATGAAATAAATCTACCCACTTGGTTAAGACTGTATTAGCTATTCTTGATATTTGAATTTTCATAGAAATTTTGAAATCAGCATACCTATTTATATACATACACACAAACACACTGACACAATCTTGCTGGGATTTCAATTGGTATCACTTTGAACCTTTAGATCAATTGGAATAAAATTAACATTTTCAATAAAAGTTCTTATCCATGAACATGGTATGTCCCTTCATTTATTTTGGGTTTTTAAAAAAGTTTTGTAGTTTTCTATGTGGAGAACTTGCACATCTTTTATTAGATTTAGCCCTTGGTATTTTTTGTTGCTATTATGAATGGTTTCTTTATTTTCTGTTTGTTGTCAGTACAGTGTTGTTTTACACAAATTCTTTGACACTCTTCCCCTTGGGAAAGGGTTAGTCTGAGTGAATGGGTTTTAACAAAAACAGTGTGACAGAAATGAATCTGTGTGACTTCTGAGGCTAGCTAGGTCATAAAAGTTAATAGGACTTCTACCTGACTCCCTCTCTTGGGACTTTTTTCTTTGGAACAATAAGTCATCATATAAGAACTCTTAGGCTGTCATGCATTGAAGAAGCCCAAACTAACCCACACAGAGAAATCATATGCAGAGACCCTGATACTAAGTAAAGAGGGATTCCTAGCCCGTCTCCAGCTGTGGCCACCCCTGCTGTTTCTGTTCCATCTGCTATCTGGCTGCACCCACATGAAAAAGCCTGAACTGTGCAGATGAGCCCTTCTTGAATCCAAAATGCAGAGAAACCATGAAAGATAACAAATGATTATTTTTACTTTAAGCCACAAAGTTTTGGGGTGATTTGTTACTTAGCAATATAGGTCTGAAACATAGTATAAATAGATTTTTATATAATGCCCTTGTATCCAGCAACATTGCCAAACTCATTTATTAATTCTAGTAATTCATCTGTAGATTTTTTGGCTTCTGAAAAAATACCATTTTCTATCTCATCTGTAAAAATGAGAGTTTTAGTTTTTTTCTTTTTTCTTATAAGTTTTGTTTCTTTTTCTTGCCTGTTGCACTGGCTAGTATCACTAGTATAATTTTGTTAAGAGGTAATAGTAGCAGACACCTTTGTTTGTCTCATTCCTGATCTCAGAAGGAAAACTATCACTATTTCACCATTAAGTATAATGCTCACTGTAGTTTTTTTTTGTTTCATTTTTCTTTGTTTAGTTTTTTTGCAGATACCTCCATTGTAGATTGTGTAAACCAGTCTTCACAGAAATACTCTGGGTCAGGAAATAAGACTGCTGTGGCTATTTTACAGATGAGAAGAGTGAGACCCAGTGAGGAATGCACAACGTGACAATTATTAATAGAGCCAGGACTATATGTAAGTCTGGAAATCCCACCTGGAACACTTCCTACTGGCCAAATTTCCACAGTGTTGGTCCCAATAACTCTGGCCAGAGGGGTAGAACAATGTCCACCAGAGTTTGAAGACCCATGTGCAATGGGTCAACTACAGACAGCTATTTGACTTTTCTGTAGCCTGCCAGCAACAGCAACCATCCATATCCACTTCCTTCCCTGAGGAGGGAGCCAGCACCAAGGAGGTACCTGAGAAGTCCAGCAGCAAAGTCCACCAAGGCCCCAAAGCTTGATCTTACCTCTTCATGTTGGCAGTTGATCAGACAGGAAGTGGATGGCTCAGTTCCCCCAAAGAGGCACCACAGCCTCATCTGTTGTCTTGAAGATGGGAGTGGGGCTTGAGGTCTCCTCTCTTCCCTTTGACTGCAAGGGAAAATCTGTGAGAGAGGAACCTCAGGTCTCAGCCAGCAGTCCAGCTGGTCCAGTCTGGAGACACAGATTATCTGTTTGTTCATCTTCCATCTCTTAGTTTCTGATATCATAAATAGCTGAGATATCAGAATATAGATGCATTTTAATATGTTTTATTAACCTCGAGGTATGGTAAGGACAACACATCAGGAGATGATTGCCAATGACAAGATAGTTTGGCACTCCCAGGTGTCAGGAGGAGGGGACATGCCTTGCCATTGGGGGCCACTGGGGAAGTGCCAGGTCAGTCAGGAGGCAGCGGGAGAGGGGAGGACTGTGGGTAAGAGCCTTTACTGTGGTTTCCGCAGGAAGGAGTAGACAAGGCAGGGTCAGCAGATTCGGGATTGGCTTGTTTGAATAATTCCAGCAGCTCTGGGGCGTAGGGGCTGTCCCTAGTTGTCTGGTACCTGGCCCTGGAGTAATTAGGGCAGGTAGATAGTGAGTTGGTGCGTGAGAGCCCAATAATACAGGTGGTTGGAGGTACAGGCTCTGTATAGGTTTACATTAGAAAACTATGCTCACAGGCTCACAGGTGAGTTGTTGACTATTTCTAGGTATTAGCTAACCCTAGAAGGGGCAGTCTCTCCAGGGTCTGCAAGACCCCAAATGTCAAAGTATCAGAATACAGACAATAAGACATGATTAATACAAGATGTGTCCACTTACCCATGGGCTCCAAGAGGGAAATGAGTCCTACTCCACCTATTGCTCCTTTACCTAGGGAAATGTCTTGGCTTTAAATCAAAAGATCTAATCTCTAAAAAACAATTATGACAGAGGAACTAAATACCCAACTGTGGGAGCACTTAGATCTAGTAATGAATCTTCTTCCTCTTTCTCCTTATAGGCACATGGTAGACTTGTACTCCCCCACCCACTTGAAGTTTGGTGTGACCATGCAACACTTTAGCTAATGGAACATGAACAGAAGTGGTGTGTGTCACTTCCAGGTGGAAGCTTTAAGGGCCTGAGCGTATTTAATCCTATTCTCTGAGCCATAAAAATCCTAACAAATGTCAACTCATTTTTTAAGACCTAATTCCAGTACCATTTGTTTGGCTAAGACTGCTTTCCAAGACTCCAACTTAGCGCTCCAATTTGCTGCTCCAATAATCATCTGCACACAGGACTATTAGTGTGAATCTCAAAGAATTGAAATATCACATTTGCCCTGTGACTTTCTCCAAGGCGAGGACAATGGCTCACTCATATCAGTGCCCCCAGTGACTAGCACAGGAGCTAGCAAAGCATGGATGCTTCATGCCCACCAGTGGAGAGAAGACCTTCCTACACACACACACACACACACACACACACACACACACACACACGAAGAACTGTTCAGATTCCAGCTCACAGATGGACCATGTTTTCCGGTGAGAGAAGTCACAATTCAGCACTCTGGTGAGGCCCTGGCTACCTCTGTGTCTGTCCCTTCCTTCCCAGTAACCAGTGTGCACGTGGTGAGATATGTAAAGCTGGATTGAGTTGCGGAAAATGGAGGTCCACAGGGAAATCCTCACTTCAAAAGCTCAACTTCTCTTAGTTGAGGTCAAAAGCAGATCCTGAGACACAGATTCTGGTGCAAGCAGTTTATGGGAGAGCAATTCCAGGACACACAGGAAGTGGTGTGGGAAAGTGAGACAAGAGAGGAAGACAGTCAAGAAAGGGCATATTAGCCAACAAATGATTGCTGTGGGCAACTGGAGCCTAGCTCCACTGGGGAATTCCGGAAATAGTGTAGAGCACATACTCAGAGTTATCCCACTTAAAGAACGAGGAATTAGGGTCTTTACCCACCAACTCTCTTAACAGTCTTCGTTGAAGCCTACTCCCAGGAGCATTCATTCCCAGGCAGTTCAGCCTGAGAGGAATAACAGGGCTGTGGCAACCAGAGAAAGTCCTTAAGCAAAGAGATGCAGATACAAGCTATACACATCTCCTCCAGAACTTGGTAGAGGTGGGTAGCTATTGTCTGAGGCAGCAGTTGGCATTCCTGGAGCCCTGGCCATGGTGCCCTCTGGCCAACAGCATGCAGACCTGTTCCTTATTTCTGACAATGAGCCAAAGAAGCTCACAATTTGTACTCAAAGTGTCTGCCGGACAAAAGATCTAATGGACCAACATGTGTGGCAGACTTTGGCACAAAGTGACTTACTTTGGCCCCTGCACATAAAAAGTATGCAAGATGAGATGTCGAAGACTCTGAATGCAAGTCCTGGACTCTGCTCAACTTCCTTATCCAACAATCCCATGAGGTAGTACCTATCTTATCAATGAGGAAACTGAGGCACAGAGAGGCCAAGTAACTTACCTGCCATTAGTACAGGTTGTAGCCAAGATGTATAACTAGCCAGTTTGGCTCCCAAATTCACACTCGTAACTACTGCACCTCACTGCATCTTTCTAATCTGTCATATAAATTTCAGGTTAAGGTAAAAAGAAAACCCTGTTAGCGTTTTACTTGAAATTACATTTAATTATTCAGTTAACTTGGGGAGAATTAACTTTTTTGATAAAAAGTTACTTTAATTCAGACAGGAATACTATTAAAGTTTTGAAAATTGATATTGTATCCAAGAAAAATTTTAAAACTGTCTTATTTCCTGTTTTTCTATAGATTCCCTTTGACTTTCTGTGTAGATAGTCATGTTATCTGGAAGGGGTGGGGCTTGATTCTGTTCTTCCTTTTCAATCTTCTTACAACTTCTTTCTTTTTCTTTTCCTATTGCATTATCCAGCACCTCTAGAATCAATGTTAAATAGAAGTGGTGATATCAGGCATTCTTGTCACACTCCTTACTTCAGTGAACATACTTCCTACATTGCACCATTAAGACATTAAGTAAGATACTTATTATAGCTTTTGGTAATACATTTTATCAATTAATAAAGTTTCTTTTATTCCTAGTCTGCTAAGATTTTTTTTCTGGCGTGAATTAATTGTAGTTAACAATGAGGTTTTTTTTTGTCATCTATTGAAATAACCATCTGGGTTTTATCATCTAACCTATTAATAATATGTATTATATAAATAGATATTCATTTTGAACTAATTGCTGGGATTTCTATTTGGTCCTAATTTGTTATTAATATTATTATTTGAAACAGGGTCGCACTCCGTCACCCAGGCTGGTGGAGTCCAGTGG
Source organism: Aotus nancymaae (assembly GCF_030222135.1). Classification (NCBI taxonomy): domain Eukaryota; kingdom Metazoa; phylum Chordata; class Mammalia; order Primates; family Aotidae; genus Aotus; species Aotus nancymaae. The sequence goes on along the minus strand of NW_026988442.1, from coordinate 23,510,739 downwards.
TGTGATCATAGCTCACTGCAGCCTCAAACTCCTGGGCCCAGGTGGTCCTTCTGCCTCAGCCTCCCGTGTGGCTGGGATTACAGCCATGAGCCACTACATCCAGCCATAATTTATTCTCTAATACACTGCTAAACTCCATTTGCAGTTAATTCACTTAGGGTTTTTTTTCGCATCCACGTTAATAAGCAAAATTGGTCTAAAATTCTGTGCTATTGTTGCCAAGCTTTCTGTATCAGTTATACTGGTTTTGCCTAATGAATGGGAAAGAATTTTAATAACTGATTCAACTTCTTAAATTATAATTGGATCATCATATTTTTTCTTAGTAAATGTTGGTATGCTTTTCTAGAACACTGTTCATTTCACTTAGTTTTTCAAATGTATTGTGGTAAACATGTTTTTTGTACTATGATTTTTTTAATGCTCTTGTATCTGTTACCTATGCTCTAGTACTTAGAAAGGATTTGGCATATTGGTTAAATTAATATAAGAAAGATATTTTTTCGCACATGCCAGGGACTAGAGATTCAAGCTATGATTGAGACATGATTTGTGCTCATAGCTGAATTGGGGAGACAAACAGGTAAATGGCCAATTACATACAGTATGATTAACATAATAGAGTTAAGTACAAAGTGGATTGGGAACACTTTGTACTTAAAGTGGAGGACTTCCTGAGGGAGGCAATGCTGAGCTGGGCACTGTAGGGTAAGTAGGAGTTAGGCAGGTGAAAGAGATGGCTGTTTCTTGGCCTTACCTTTGGACTCATCTTCAGAAACTCAGCTCTGAGCAAGGGTGAGGTGCCCAGACACAGGAATTTGTGATCTTAAATCTCCTTCATTTCCACAGGAGAATGTCCACTAATGTTTCTCCCTTCTAAGAATAACAATACTCCACTTTGGTCCTAGATGCCCCTCTGGTGCCATATTTTCTATCATCTGCTATAGCACAGGCTTAGGCAAAGGAGAATAAAGATAGAGTCAGCCACTACCTCTCACCTTGAGGACAACCTTTGGCAAAGCCCCTTCTGGTAATGACCATTCCCCAACTGCTGGTGGCTTCACAAGCAGGCCCGCTTTAAGGGGCGTGTGAGGACAAGAATACAAAAATAAAAGATGTACAACTCTCTGGTCACTCCCTTCCAAGTCTCCACTGGGCTTTGGAAAATCATTCTGCAGAAGCCTAAATGTCCTTGTCCAGACACGTTCAGAGAAGCAGGGCTTTTAGTAGCCAAAATTAGACAGAGACAATAGTAGAGTTAATGCACATGAGAGAGATAAAGGGTTTTAAAGTTCTGGAGTGCTGACAGCAACCATTCAGCTGTGGTGTCCCTCAAGACAATATGTTTATTGAGCACTTACCATGTACTAGGTGGTTGGCACGTATCATCTCACATAATCTACCCATTGTGAGGCTGTTGCTAATGTTACCATCCCCAGTTTACAGGTCAGGAAAGCGGAGCTCAGAGAGGTTACATGGCTTGCCCTACAAAACTCTAGGCCCGAGATTCAAACCCAGAGCATTTACACATCACCGCGGGGACGTGTAACCAGTGCCTGGGCCAGTGAAGGCCCTGTGTGACTAAAGAATGAATTAAGCGAACAGAAGAATGAATTACCGTGATGACTACAAAGCAACATGAGAACGTTATTTTTGCTATAATGGTTGGCCAGTGGGGGAGATCGGCAGGAACATAAAGAAACTTTCTGAGGTAACCCTAATATACTATATCTTAATGAAGGCTTAGGTTACATAGGCAGTCACATTCCTCAAAACTCAGAAAATGTACATTTAAGGTTGGTACATTGCATCGTACGTCAATTTCACATTTAAAAAAATTGTAAACAAATACTAGACTCTAATTGATGATACACATGCTGACGTATTTTAGGGGAAGTGAAAGGATGTCTGCAATTTGAAATGCACCCCCAAAAGAAGACAGCTTGATGAATGGATAAAGAAACAGATAGATGGACAATAAGTGTGTAACAAAACCAGGGACGGAAAGTCACGGTGGAATCCAGGTGACGGATATACAGGTGTTCGCTGTCATATTCCGTCCACATTGTTTATTCAACTGTCATAATAAAATGTGGAGGAAAAATACCTTCTGTGTTATGGTGGCAGTTGGGTAAACATTTGTGCCTGCATCATGCTATTTACCATGCTTTCCACGAGAGAAGAATGTAGAGGTAGCCCTTCCTCGTCTTCCTTCCTTCCCTCAGGGTCTCCCTCATTCCATCCAGCGAATAGCAACAAAGTATCAACACTGGGTTGGCAGCAAATCCAAGTTCCACTCTTCCCTGCTCATGCCACACGCATTACTTCCTCTGAGAGGCAACTGTCTTGACCTCAACTAAAGGCAATGCAGCGATGTATGGAGATCACGTTTACATGGGACCAAGCTTTACTGTCCACCTTGGGCCGCAGGAACCTGACGTCTCTTTGCATATCCCAGCCCAGCTCTCAGCCTGGCATGCGGCATATCATCCAGCAGTGTTTGGTAAACACAGACAGAGACAAGGAACAGTGTCCTGTGTCTAGTGACTGCAATTCCAGATGATTTTTTCCCCCAAACTTTCTTTAATGATGTCCAATTGCCTTTCAAATAGGAAAAACCCTCAGCTCACCCGGGGCCTCCAACGATGCCCTCAGCAAGGCTTTTCACCCAACTTTTTCATCAAGAGGGGAGGAACCAGCATTCTGAATTGCAATATTCTGTTTGCTGGCTTGACCGTATATTATTTATTGTTGGCTTATTTATTTTTTTTCTTTTGTTTGTGATATGGTTCCTTTAAAATATCCAGAGAAGGAAACCACTCTACATAAAGAAATTTGAATTTTTGCATGCCGGGTTGCCATCTGAAATGTCACTTGCACGTTAAGTCTGTGTCCCCGAGTTGCTGTGGCAACCTCAGCAGCACTCTTTGCCCGGGGTGATAAAGGGGCCCTTTGTTAGCCGGGAGACCAAGTCTGGGTGCAGGGACATCCCATTCAGCCCATCCTAACAAAGGAGCACACGTCCCCTCTCTGAGCAGGCCAGCCGCCCGCCCGATTGTGCCTGTACTGTCGACAACCTTCCATGGGGAGACGGGAAAGAAACCCCCCTATTACCGGCATCTTTGAACAAAGTTGTTAGTTTTTTCTCTCTCTCTGTGCTGCTTGCTGTACAAAAACCCCTGCAAAGGGCCCCACTCATGCTTTCTCAAAGAAAAACACCAATTGTGAGGCCTCCCTAGAAGAGGGATGGGGCTCCCAATCTTAATTGAATCTCCTAGACTTGGTTATTAAAATGGCAACTCTAGCAGCAGTGGGTGAGCAGATGGGTTCTTCAAATTTTTAGCAAGCAGCCTGGGAAAGAGGTCCTGGCTATCTCTGGCTCTGTAGTGTCCTCTGCACCCAAGAGCAAGGGGCTTATGCCAAGGACAGGCCCCCCATGGACTGAGATCAGACCTGGGGGCTCAAGCTTCATTCAGCCTTGGATTCTTCTCCCGCAAAGTTGCAACCCAGAGCTGGGCAGTGCCTTGCTCAAGCTCTGTGAGCCACTCACCTGAGAGAGAGGCCTGGGAGCCCAGGATCCTAACTTCCAGGCCTAGGCTCTTGAAGGTCACAGGTGGGTGGGGAACAGCCCCCAGGCCTTGGCTGCAGCCCATGGCCCTCCTTCCGCTCCCCAAATCACACACTTCCACCCAAGCCCCTGCCAGGTTAGGCCCAGTTTTTCCTTTCCTCTCACACTGCTCCGACCAGAATCATTATTTACACTTCTCTTTCTGACCCCATGATGTATGTGCGAGCTAAAGCTGGGAGCTCCCATGTAGCCAGAAATGGTTGTTCACAGTGCCCCGGGGCCAGCACAGTGCCTGGCACACAGCGTGTGCTCAAAAAGTATTTGTTGACCCAGTGAATCATGAATGAGTAAATCTATCAGAATGGATTCATTTTATCCTATCAAGCCATCTTTCAGATTAAAGCCATTTTCCTCATTTCATTCCATTTCCTGCTGTCCTCTGCTGCCAGGTCCAGAACTGGAGCAGGCTACCAAGGTTACAGATGTGATCCCTGCTGGAGAGAGGCTGTGTTCAGACAGATGTGTGGGCAGAATGGCAGTGGCGGGCAATGAGTGCCAATGGGGGTTACCCAGGGGCTGCAGGAGCTGGGAGTGGAGGCTGCAAGAGGCAAGACGGGATGCAGAACAACTTCCAGGATGAGGGCACTGCCAAACGACGTCTCAGAGATGACCAGGAACTGACTGAGCAAAGCAGAATTCACTAGTCAGAGACACAGTGAGAGCAAAGACAGGGGGTTTGAAGTAACCCACTATACACAAGGCTCCCCATGAAGCTGTCAACTGGTAGAGAATCCAGGGCATGCCAGAAATGGCCTGAATACAGCCAGAGGGGCAAGCCAGAGGGAGGACCTCACGAGCCAGGTTTAGGAGCTCAAAGCCACGTCGACCATGTACAGTTGTATAGGTTGTGTATGGCATAAAGGAAGTCAATGAAGTTGAAATCCAGCCTATGATCTGCTGGCCAAGCCCTGTGGCCACAGTTAAACCCTTCACTTAAAGAGGCAGCAGGATCATCTTACAAAGGTGTCCATAACTTATGTTTCCATTTCCAGGGGTGGACAGTGATGTCCTCAGCTCCGAGCAGTGTGTGTGTGTGGTGTGGGGAAAGGAGGCACCACATCTGAAGGGAAGCCAGGCAAAAGAATCAGGACAAATGAGAAGGCTCTGGAGAACTATGAGCAGCTCCTGGGGCTGCCAGGGATGACTGAACATGCACCCTGACCTCTGTACCGGTGGGGAGGGCATTTGCTCAGTACCAGTGAAAATGCTTGGCTCTCAGGCCAATCCTAGATTAAGAGTGAAGGGAAGGCAGGAGGAGGGCAGAGAATGATTAAAGGAGGGGGTTTGGGTTTCGGAGGTCTCCATGGGATGCAGTTGGAGGAAAGGTGAGAAGGCTGAGGATGGAATGGTGAGGACTTCCGGTTGGATTTTTACATTCATGAGGGGAGCAGCAGTCCTACGGGGAAGACAGTCTCTAGGGCAGTGGTCCCAAAACTTTTCAGCATCAGGGACCTGTTTCGTGGAAGACAATTTTTCCATAGACTGGGGGTATCGGGGAGGGATGTTTAGGAACAGAACAGTTCCACCTCTGATCATCAGGCATTAGGTTCTTTTTTTTTTTTTTCTGAAACGGAGTCTCTCTGTCACCCAGGTTGGAATGCAGTGGTGTGATCTCAGCTCATTGCCATCTCTGCCTCCTGGGTTCAAGCAATTCTCCCGCCTCAGCCTCCTGAATAGCTGAGGCACCACCATGCCCCACTAATTTTTGTATTTTTAGTAGAGACAGGGTTTCACCGTGTTGGCCAAGATGGTCTCGATCTCTTGACCTCATGATCTGCCCACCTCGGCCTCCCAAAGTGCTGGGTTTACAGGTGTGAGCCACCTCATCTAGCCCAGGCATTAGATTCTTATAAGGAGAGTGTAATCCAGATTCCTCACATGCACAGCTCACAATAGGGTTCGTGCTCCTATGAGAATCTAATGCTGCCGCTGATCTGACAGGAGGTGTAGTTACGCTCACTTGCCTGCCGCTCACCTCCTGCTGAGCCGCCTGGTTCCTAACAGGAACTGCTGCTCTAGGATGTATTGTTCACAATGATTAGGGGCTGGGTTTTGAAGAAGGGTAAGTCCAGGACCAGGAGTCTAAGAGTGGGCTGGATCCTCCGGCAGGAGAATGAGGGCCTCTGGCCAGCAGCTGGACTTGGGAGGAGACCTGGATATGACCTCCTCCAGGAAGGGTGGGGTGGGATCTGCATTATGTTAGGGACGCCTAGCCTTGCTCCTTGCACATTGCAGATGAGTTAGAAATATTTGTTCCATCAACGACTACGTTGGTAACTTCAGTGATCCAGTTCCCCTGGATCTGTGTGGATGTGATCTGTGAATGTCTGAGGTTGGAAATGACAGCTTGTGCCAGGGCAGGTGAGTGTGTGGATAGTGTGCATCTTCTAGGTGATATTAGCTACTGCAATAAATAGGCCCCAGATTTCAGTGGCTTAATCTCAGAACAGAAGTCTGTTTCCTGCTCACTGATGAGTCCAGTTCACTGAAGAGGCCAGTTCCTTGTTTGCTGACAGCTTTCCTCCATATGGTGATTCAGGGATCCAGGCTTCCTCTATCACTGGCTCCACCATCCCCCTGCTTCACATAAACCCCAGCCCAGAGGTGACACATCACTTCTGCTCTCCTTCCCTTGATGAGAACTTCTCATATAGCTAAACCCCAGATGCAAGGCAGGCTGGGAAATGTAGCCTAGACTGGAAAGATGCCTCCTCAAAACAATTTTACACCATGGAAGGGCTAGTAGAGATTTTGGGCCGGGCGCGGTGGCTCACGCCTGTAATCCCAGCACTTTGGGAGGCCGAGGCAGGTGGATCACGAGGTCAAGAGATCGAGACAATCCTGGTCAACATGGTGAAACCCTGTCTCTACTAAAAAAAAAATTAGCTGGGCATGGTGGCGCGTGCCTGTAATCCCAGCTACTCAGGAGGCTGAGGCAGGAGAATTGCCTGAACCCAGGAGGCGAAGGTTGCGGTGAGCCGAGATCACGCCATTGCACTCCAGCCTGGGTAACAAGAGCGAAACTCCATCTCAAAAAAAAAGATTTTGGGTGCACTGACATAGGAAGTGACAGAAATAGAGGAAACTGAGGCCTCAAGGCACAAATTTGTGGCAGTGTCCAAGGACATGAGCAGCCACCCTGAATTCAGCTCTTGGCCTTGCCCAAGATTCTAACTGGAACATGGAGGTGATGTGGGGGCGGGGAAGGAGCAAAGCATGAGTGGCTCTCTCCCCCACTGATGGTTATATTTGATCCTCACTTAGTTTTGGGAGATGGAGCTCCTTTCGCTCATTATCCCTCTTTTACAGAGGAGCAAACAGGTTGAGAGACAGAGAACGAGCCTTGGGCAGGGTCGCTCCCGTGAAGTGGGGACTAGAACCCAGGGCATCTGTTTCCTAGTCCTGTACTGGCTCACCAGATACCCTAAGTCTAAACTGATTCTCCAAAACACATTTCTATATTATTCTGGACAAACAGTGTATAGTCTGTCACATCATAGTTTTGTTCCCAAACATCGAGAGAGTGGCACGTGGTCATCAGGCAGGACGATTACTTTCAACTGACAGCTTGGGGGCCCCCAGGGAAGGGGCTTGGCCAGGCCTCTGCTGTGTCAGGAATTCTTCCATTATAGCTGGCTGACTTTGTTACAAAGTATAAGATCTTTTAACATATTTTTAAACACTATCAATTCTGCTCTGTGTTCTTGTATTTCTTTTGTCCTGAAGTTCAACCCCGACAAAAACATTTTTCCCATCAAAAATTCAATGAGGCCCTTACAAAGTGACAGTAGATTAAATAGCTGCATTTATGATCCCCTCCCATATACACCTCCCTGTTTTTTTGGCCCAGCACCACAGATCAAAGGCCAAAAAGGCAACGGATCTCAGCTGCTTTGAAACAAGCTGTGTCGGTCCAAAGGTTATTTCATTTTGGACACCATGTGACCCCATGTTTGGGCCTTATTTTAAATTAATAAACGCATGAGGATAGTCAGCACTCTAACCCCAGAGCCTAGCGTGCTGCCTGGCCCATGGCAGGCTCAGTAAATTTAGGAGGAAAGCCACACCCTGGAGTTCTCTGACCTTGGTGAAAGGCAGTTGAGTAGAGTTGGCAGAGAAACCTGTCATTTGTGGTTTTCCATTTTAAATCTAAGCATTCTCACATTGTCTTAAAGTTTATAAACGCATGGGTGTGGTGAGTATTCCAAGCATTCCCAGTGCCTAGCACGGTGTGACTCAGAGTAAATAATCAATACATTATTTTTTGAATAAATGAACCAAATAAGTAATTAACATCTCAAAGTGGGCATTCACGCCTTATGTTGTTTCCTGCAAACGAGCTCAGGAGGATATTTTCCATGTAGTAAAGGGAGCTCATTGCAAATTGGATGAGTGGGAGGGGTGAAGTGGCAGCTCTGGGGCCTGAAGGGACACCCCCTACCTCAGCTGTCCCACCTCTGCTGCCCCGACTGCCATCACACTCCCATCTCTGCTTTTTCTCCTCCTCGCCTCCCCTCCCTACTGCTGCGCTCAGCCTTCCCTCTCCTATCTTCTGAGCTAGAACCCACTCCATCCCTCTGCACAGCAGCCCTAGACCCTGCCTTTAGCTTGGATGCCAGCCTGGTCTTGCTTACTGAGAAAAGGGGTCTCTGGTGACTCACACCTAGTGCAGAGAGGGGCAGGAGGGTCCAAGTGGGCCCCAGGATGGAGGGGTGGTAGAAGTAGGACTTTCAGCTCTAGGTACTTAGGAGCCTCCCCTGGCCCAGCTTGCCCACCTGGAAGTAGCCTGACCTGGTGCAGGTGCAGGGAGCCGATACCTGCAGAAAGAAGTTGATGGACAGAGTTTAAGTCTCTTCCTCTCCTTACCAAAGTATTTATTTAGCTCCCAACTTTACTTTTACCCCAAAGTTAACATTAATGATATTAACCATTTCTCTCATACATGTTTAAAAGTTTTGGCTGGGCACAGTGGCTCACACCTGTAATCTCAGCACTTTGGGAGGCCAAGGCGGGTAGATCACGAGGTCAGGAGTTTGAAACCAGCCTGACCAACATGGTGAAACTCTGTCTCTACTAAAAATACAAAAATTAGCCAGGGGTGGTGGTACACTCCTGTAATCCCAGCTACTCAGGAGGCTGAACTGAGGAGGCAGAGGTTGCAGTGAGCCAAGATTGTGCCACTGTCCTCCAGCCTGGGTGACAGAGTGAGACTGTCTCAAAAAAAAAAAGTTTTTTTTATTTCACAGTTGTGTTTATCTTTTAATTTTGATTTATTTTGCTCTATAGAAGTTTTTTATTTTGTGCAATTAAATCTGTCAGTCTTTTCATTTTTCTAAAGATCAATAAACTATTCTGTTGTGTTTTCTTGTACACTGTATGGATTGCTTTTTTTTTTAATCTTCATTTTTCTGAAGTCTCTTTTGGAGTAAGACTCAGGGACAGTTTCTAGCTTTTTTTTTTTTTTTAATCTAAATGACTAGCTAATTTAGATACAATTTAATAAGTAATTCATTATTTGCTCTCCAAATTCGAAGTGTCAATTTCATTATCCGCTGCACAGCTGTGGATGCTGAAGCCCATGTCTGCACTGGGCGGCCCCTCATTCATCACGCCACGTCACTGTGGTTCGGTTTCCATCAATTTCCCTTTATAATATGTTTTGGTAAACAGGTAGGGCAAATTCCACTTCTTATGCTTCCTTTTCAGGAAATTCAGTTCTATTCTTTTAGACCAATTGTCCCAGATTTATAATAACTTTGTTAAGTTCCCATCAGTTTGAGTAGGGTGTTTTCACTGGAATTACATTGAGTTAAAGACTCATCTACGAAGAGCAGACATTCTTTCTATACTAAAACGTCCTATCAAAGATGTGTCTCCATTTACTGAAGTCCTATTTCATATCCTTCAGTGGAGGTTTGTTGTTTTTTTCCTAGTAGACCAATTTCTGATCTTATTTCTAGGAATCTTCCTCGAGGCATATTTTTATTTGCCTTCCAGGACACCGCACGTTCCTGGTATCCTCCTACCTCCCAGGTCACTCCTTTCTGGTGTCTTTTACTGGTTCTTTCTCTTCTCCCAGACCTCTTATTTTGTTTTGAGATGGAGTCTCGCTCTGTCGCCCAGCCCGGAGTGCAGTGGCACGATCTTGGCTCACTGCAACTTCTGCCCCCCAGGTTCAAGTGATTCTCCTGCCTCAGCCTGGGATTACAGGCATGGGCCTCCATGCCCAGCTAATTTATTTTGTATTTTTAGTAGAGAGGCGGTTTCACCATGTTGGCCAAGCTGATCTCGAACTCCTGACTTCAGGTGATCCGCCCACCTCAGCCTTCCAAAGTGCCGGAATTACAGGTGTGAGCCACAGCACCGGCCTCTTCTCCTAGACCTCTTAGCATTGGGCTCCAGAGCTCAGACTTGTAATTCTCAAGATTTCTACTGAATAAATCGCAATTCAGAGATAAATATCTTTGTGCAAATGAGTCTTCCATTTTTCTCCTTAGGATTCCTTACAAGTGGAAACAATGAGCAAGAAAGCCACGGAGGATCCGGTTCCTTCTCAGGTCCACACTGACTAGAGTTGTCTGGATTCCTGCAGAGTTGGCATGGCATAGCTCACAGAGGTTTGGGAGACTGGGATAAGAAGGCCTCTTGTCTAGGCTGGGCATGGTGGCTCAAGCCTGTAATCCCAAAACTTTGGGAAGCCGAGGTGAGCAGATCACTTGCAGTCAGGAGTTTGAGACCAGCCTGGCCAACATGGTGAAACCCCATCTCTACTAAAAATACAAAAATTAGTCAGGCATGGTGGCACACACCTGTAATCTCAGCTACTCTGGAGGTGGAGGTGGAAGAATCACTTGAACCCAGGAGGTGGAGGTTGCGGTAAGCTGTAATTGCACCACTGCACTCCAGCCTGGGTGACAGAGTAAGACACTGTCCCAGAAAATAAAATAAAAAGGCCAGGCACGGTGGCTCACACCTGTAATCCCAGCACTTTGGGATACCAAGGTGGGCGGATCATGAGGTCAAGAGATTGAGACCATCCTGGCCTACATGGTTAAACCATGTCTCTACTAAAAATACAAAAATTAGCTGGGCATGGTGGTGGCACATGCCTGTAGTCCCAGCTACTTGGGAGGCTGAGGCAGGAGAATCACTTGAACCAGGGAGGCAGAGGTTGCAGTGAACCAAGATCATGCCACTGCACTCCAGCCTGGCGACAGAGCAAGACTCCATCTCAAAAAAGAGTTAATTAATTTAAAAAATAAAATAAAAAATAATTTAAAATTCAAAGAAGGCCTCTTGTCTTAAAGTTGAGCCTCCATGTTGATTTATGAGAATCACAGTCTCAAGTTCCAATCTGAAATGCAAATGCAAGAGCTACATGTAGAAGGAAATTGTAGTTAGATTACAAAAAGTGGCTCCTCCTCTATGTGCGGGAAAATGATCTCTGCAGTGGGTCAGTCCTGGGTTTCACACCCAGCTCTCAGCTTTTCTATTTACTCACATTGTGGCCTTGGAAAAAATATCTTCTGGACCTCCAGTCCCTTGTCTGTAAAATGAAGAAAATAATACCTAGATGTTGTGAGTATTCATTCAATAGATGGACAGATAGGTAGATAGACAGAGAGAGAGAGATGATAGGTAAGTGGGTAGGTAGGCAGATAGATAGATTGATTGAGAGAGAGAGAGAGAGAGAGACGGATAGATGATAGATGGGTGGGTAACAGGGAGGGTCTATCATACACTTGGCACTGTTTTAAACATGGGGGTTCCAGTGCTAACGAAACAGACAAAAGTCCATGCCTTACATGAGTTTAGGTATTTATATTATTTCCCAGCAATCTAAAGTTTAGGCACTTAGTTGGGCATTTAGATTGAACTCACATTCTAAAAGAAGACAGACAACGACAAAACAAGCAAACTTAGAAGAACTGGTAGTCAGTGCTACAGAGAAAAATAAAGCATGGAAATGGAATGGGTTCGGGCGTTTGCGGTGGAGGGCACTTGAGGTGGAGTACTCATGGAAGGACTCTTGCTAAGATGACATTTGACTATGGCAGGTCAAGAGTAGAATCAGAGACATTGCCTTAATGTGACGGCAACTATTCAGGAGAGAGGTGAAAATGCCTTAGGACAGAGTTTGCCATGAGTGTGATGAGAACTTTTTGGTTTCTGGATGTTTTGCAAGGGTAGAGTCAGTGGAATTTGCTCAAGAATAGGATGTAGGATGTGAGAGAAAGGGAACATTTAAGGATGTATTCAAAATGCCTGAGAAATCATAAGAATTTATTGCCATTAAGTAAGTTGCCGTTGAAGTTGAGGATGGAGCAGGTTTAGGGGGAATCGGAAGTTCCATGGGGACCAGCAGCACTGGAGATATTTATTCCCATCCAAGTGGAAAGATCAGGCAGGTAGCTGGATATATGGTCTAGGGGTCTGGGAGTAGCCCAGAGCAATAATACAAATTTAGGATTACATAAGATAATAAGTAAAGTGTTTAGCCCTTTGGAAATCTCAGAAAGGAGACAGGCAGGTCGATGCTGGGTACTCGTCCAGGCTCACTCCCTGCTAACTTACTTGCTCTAAGATATCAGTGTGCACTGAAATCAATGCCTCTGCAAAACAAAATCACACTTTTTTTTTTTTTTTTTACCATGTCGCAGTCCCTCCGGCCCTCTCACAGATTAGTTTGAATAAAAGTATGCATTAGGGGGCCAGGCGTGGTGGCTCACATCTGTAATTCCAGCAGTTTGGGAGGCCAAGGCAGGAGGATCAGTTGAGGACAGTTCGAGACCAGCCTGGGCAACATACCAAAACCCAGTGTCTTAGTTTGTTTTCATGCTGCTCACATACTCAAAACTGGGAACAAAAAGAGGTTTAATTGAACTTACAGTTCCACATGACTGGGGAGACCTCAGAATCATGGCAGGAGGTGATTCATACTTATCTTACATAGTGGCAGAAAGAGAAAAATGAGGAAGAAGCAAAAGTGGAAACCCCTGATAAACCCATCAGATCTCATGAGACTTATTCACTATCGTGAGAATAGCACGGGAAAGACCAGCCATCATGATTCAATTACTCCTCCCGGGTCCCTTCCATAACACATAGGAATTCTGGGAAATACAATTCAAGTTGAGACTTAGGTGGGGACATAGCCAAACTATATCACTCACTCTCTACCAAAAATGTTAAAAAAATTAGCTGGGCATGGTGGCACATGGCGGTAGACCTAGTTACTTGGGAGGCTGATACAGGAGGATGACTTGAGCCCTGGAGGCTGAGGCTGCCGTGAGCTGTGATTGCATCATTGCATTCTAGTCTGGGCAACAGAATGAGGTCCTGTGTGTAAAAAAAAATAAATCATAAAACATTTAAAAAATAAAAGTGTGCATTAGGAAGACCTGAAAAACTTTATCCAAATACTCCATTCCTGAGTATGAATTTATGAATTATTAATTCCAGCTCAACAGACTTCAATCTTTATTTTGTAAAAGCTTCCCCCAGGGGTTTTCGTGAACACATCCTATTCTTGAGCAAATTCATTGGTCAGAACCTTGAAGTTAAACTTAAAATGCCAAGAATATGGTAAAAGAAAGTAGAAAAGTGGAAACAATCTAAATACCCTAATACCAGGGAGGGGTGTTCTTGTCTTCATTTTACAGATGAGGAATCTGCAGCTCAGAGGTGAAACGACTTTCCTAAACTTTCATAGCTGGTGAATGGCAGCCAGGAGGTGACACAAGTCTTATGACCAAAGGTGTGGTTTTGTCACCACGTCCTGCTGCCTCCTCTGCTGGATCACTCGTAATCCCACTGAGAAGGCAGAAGGCTATGGTGATAGTTTAAGTGGCAGATGCCGGACTGGAGTAAGTCCTCCTGCCCTTTTAGGCGACTTATCAGCCTGAAAGAGGTAAAGATTTGACCAGTGAGCCTCAGATCCTAGTAAAATCAGAATTCCCGGGGGGGATTCCTGCACCTCAACCCCGTAAGTGATGTTCGTTAGGTCTGAGTGAGAAACACAGCCTTAAATGCAAAGTGCTTGCTGCCCCGAATACTCAGTCATTCAACGTTTTCTTCTCCCACTTCCCTCTGGAGGCCCGGCATCCAATCATGAACCTCTCCCACCTCAGCATTGGCCCTGGGGGTCCTGGCAGGAAAGGGTTAAAGTCCTGAGACCTCGGGGCTCTTCTCTCATGGGATTGGAATGTGCTGGAGGGGAGGGAGGCTAGTGGTCCAGCACCCGAGCCTGGCCATTGTTGCGGAACAATTGCCCCCCAGGAACAGAACAGCAGACGCTAATTATGAGACACTTGTGTCCTCCATGCAATTATGAGATCTGTGTGACCATTAGCATAAGAAACTAGCTCACTGGCTTGTTTGGGTCTAACTTGCCCCACACTGCTCTACTCAGGAATCTGAAGAAGTAAAATGATGAACTCATGGCATCATCAAAGACTCAGCCCAGAGATTCTCAAGTTTAGGCCACATGAGAATCACCTGGATGCTTGAAAAACATGCAGATTCTCAGGCCTCGATTCCAGAAACTTGGATTTGGTGGGTCTGAGTGGAAATGAAGGCAGTTTAGCCATTGAGATTCATAGAAGTCCAAACTTAGTTCTCCCTTGGAAGCTGGCAGAAGTCCTGGCACCTATCTCGAAGTTTTCTAAGTGCTTCCACTCCCTGAGCAAAGGCTCTCACTGCCCTGCTGATGTTGCCTGAGCTGCGAGGGTTAAGCCCAAACACTGACGCAACCTCAAGCTGGCTCACAGGGAAGAGCAAGTCGAATGACTACTTCCCTGCCTACACAGAGCCTCAGATCTCATGGGAAAGGTAAGAGTAGAGAATAAGAACACAAACCTGGAGCAATGAGGGGTCGGGGAAGGGTCCCCCAATCCCTGACATCTGAATTAATTGGGTGACTTCATGCAAGGATCAGAAACCTGTCTTAATCCAGCTTGGGTCAAAGGGTAATTGATGGGTGAGTTTGCTTAATGTCAAAAGGGCTGCAGCTGGCTGCAGAAATAACCAGAACCCAAAATTAAATGCCGCTGCGGCTCTCTCCATGCTCACACAGTGGCTTTCTGGGCCAAATGGCACCACTGACTCCCCACTTCACATCTTCCAGGCTCTTCCATCCTAAAGAGGCGATCCTTCTTTAACTCCAGTTTGAAAGTTCCCAAAGAGATCCACGTTCTCACCTGTGTGTCTAGAGATGTAAAAGTGGCAATGACTAGCAGCCCACAGAACCAAGGGATGGGAGTAGGAGAGGGGGCCTCTTCCCCCAGGAAGGGGATGCTAGACTAGGCCAAACTGATTCTCTAAGACCCTTCAGATAATACTCTGTCGCTTCAGCCTCGTGCCCACCAACTGAGACAGGTAGACTCATTCCTCATCTTGACAAATGAGGAAAATAAGCAGAAGGTAGAGTGACTTTCCCGAGGTTACCGAGCTAGTCTTTGGCAGAGCTGGACTTGCTGACCAGGTCTCCCTGTATCCCAAGTCCAGCTTCTCCACGGCATTGTGCCAAATGACATGTTCAAGGCATGAGGGAGACATCAGGGTCTCTGGAATGTCTGGTTAAGTGTCCTGCAGAAGGATGACAGGAACTGAAGGAACATGGCTTAGGAGACCAGGCAGGTGGACCAGGATCGTATTCTAGAAAAAGGAACGTTAGACTAAACTTAGGCTCTTATTTAGGATTTAATGGGAAGTTGATGAAGGTTTTCTGAGCAGAATTGTAATATGAGATTTTTAACTCTAGTCTCTAGAAGAGCTGGGCATATGCTAGTCAATGCACAGAGGTTGAGTTCTCAGGGGTCATGCTCTGTTCACAGGATCGTAGATTCTCATCTTCTCTATCTCAGGAGCTGTCAGCCAGTCACCCTCCCCAGGACATCCACAGTCCCTGGACTGGCCAGGTTCCAGGCTCAGTACATATCCTCTCATTAACCTCACAACAAGAAGGAAATAGGAGTGATAATTCTAGTCATGAAATCCTAGCTAGTTACTGGGAGTATAAACAACAGAGCTCCTGGCCAGGCATGGTGGCTCACGCCTGTAATCCCAGCACTTGGGAGTCCGAGGCGGGCAGATCACAAAGTCAAGAGATCAAGGCCATTCTGATCAACAATGGTGAAACACCGTCCCTACTAAAAAAAAAAAAAAAATTAGCTGGGCATGGTGGCGCACACCTGTAGTCTCAGCTACTCGGGAGGCTGAGGCAGGAGAATCGCTTGAACCCAGGAGGCGGAGATTGCAGTGAGCTGAGATCGTGCCACTGCACTCCAGCCTGACAACAGAGTAAGACTCCATCTCAAAAAAATAATAATAATAGAGCTCCCAAAGGGTACAGGAAGGAGCTTGTGGGGTGAACAGTTGTTCTTTCTATGTGTCTAGATCTCTCTATGTATCTGTATCAATATTTTTGTCAATATAGATATTGGTGTCAATACCAATATTGATGCTGATATCCTACTGGTTCTATTTCTCTGAAGAACCCTAATACAGGGACAAAGAGGGGTCAAGGCGATGGCAGGAGGGCCGCTTAGACACGTCCAGGTGACAGAGGTAGGACATGGGAGGAGGTCCCTTGCACATTAGAGGTCTAGTCACAACTCCACCTCATTTTTAAACTAAGATATAATTCACACACTATAATATTTACCCCTTAAACTGCAATGCAGAGGTTTTTCATATATCCACAGAGTGGTTCAACAGTCACCACTATCAATTTCCAGAACATTTTTATCACTCTAAAAAGAAACTCTGTAACCATTAGAACCATTCTGCACTGCCCCTTCTCTAAGTCCCTGGCAACCACTAATCTTCTCTCTGTCTCTAGGGATATGTCTTTTCCAGGCATTTCATATATATGGAATCATACAATATGTGACTCTTTGTGTCTGGCTTCTTTCATTTAACAAATGTTTTCAAGGTTCGTGTATGTTTTGTATGCATCAGTAGTTCATCCCTTTTTACGGCTAATATTTCATTGTATGGATATACCATGTTTTGTTTATCCATTCATCAGTCAATGGACATTTGGATTCTTTCCACTTTTTGGCTATTATGAATAAAGCTGCTATGAACATTTCTGTGCAGGTTTTCGTGTGAACATAGATTTTTCAATTCTGGGGGTCATATACCTATGAATGGAATTGCTGGTTCATGTATTAACTGTATGTCTGACTTTATGAGGAACTGCCAGAATCTTTCAAAGCAGCTGCACCATTTTACATTCCCACCATCAGTGAAGGCATGTCCCAATTTCTCTACATCCTAACGAACCTTTATTATTGTCCATCATTTTTATCATAGCCATGCTAGTGGGTCTGAAGTACTGTCTCATTGTTTTAATCTGGATGCAGTGGTGCATGCCTGTAGTCCCAGATACTTGGGAGGCTGAGGTAGGAGCATCACTTGGGCCCAGGAGTTTGAGGCTACAGCGTGTCTTGAATGTGCCTGTGAGTAGCCACTGCACTCCAGTCTGGGCGCCATGGTGAGACCCCATCTCTTAAAAAGAACAAAAACAAATAATGTATTCATCGTTGGTTTAATCTGCACTTCCCGCCCTGCTAATGATGTTGGGCATCTTTTTATGTGCTTATTGTCATTTGTACATCTTCTTTGGAGATATGCATATTCAGATTCTTTGCAAAATGTTTTAATTGGGTTATTTATCTAGTTATTGTTGAACTGTGGATGCTCTTTATATATTCTAGGTACAAATCCCTTATCAGATATATAATTTGAACTTTTCTCTCATTCTGAGTTGTCTTACCCTTTCTTGATGGTGTCCAATGAAACAGAAAAGTTTTACATTTTGATTATGTAGAGTAATTTCATGTAATTGTTGATAAGGTAGGTTTTATGTCTCCTATTTTGATGTGTGTTTGTATATGTGTCTCTTCTTTCTGGCTTCTTCTATTCCTCCATTATTACCTTCTTTTGTACTAAATAGATATTTTCTAGTATTCTTTTGTCATTTCTTTATATATATTTTAGTTATTTTCTTAGTGGTTGCCCTGGAGATTATAATTAACATCTTAATTTATAACAACTTAGATTGGATTAATATTATCTTCATCTCAGTTGTATATATAAACCTTTCTCCAATATAGCTTCATTCCCTCCCCAACTTTTGCACTATTTTTGTCATACAGATTACATCTTTATACATTCTATGACCATCAACATAGATTTATAATTTTTGCTCCATATAGCTGTCATTTAAAACAAATAGGAAGAAAAAGAGTTACCAAAAATTTTTATTTTTCCTTTTATATTTGTTTTTCCCTTTGTATTTACCTATGTGGTTACCTTTATTTCTTCAAGTGGATTTGAGTTACTTTCTATTATCCTATCATTTCAGCCTGAAGGACTGAATGTTCATTAATATTTCTTGTATAAAAGTTGAATGTTCGTTAGTATTTCTGGTAGAGAAATACTAAAGAATGTTCAGTCCTTCAGGCTGAAATGCCTGACAAACTGCCTCTGTTTTTGTCTTTCTGGGAATGTCTTAATGTCTCCTTCATTTTTAAAAGATAGTTTTGTTGGATATAGAATTCTTGGTCTATCAGCACTCTGACTATACCATCCCACTCACTGTCTTCTGACATCTATGGTTTCTGATTAAAAGCTGACAATCTTATTAAGGATCTCTTATACATGGTGAGTCACTTCTTTCTTAATACTCTGAAGATATTCTCTTTGTCTTTGCCTCTTAACAGCTTAATTATGATGTGGATCTTTCTTAGTTTATCCTAGTTGGAGTTTGTTGAGATTCTTGAACATGTAGGTGAATGTTTCTCATTAAATTTGGGAAGTGTTAGCCATCTTTTTTCTTTTTGCAAATATTCTTTCTGCCACTCTATCTTCTCTTCTAGAACCCCTATTATGCATATTTTTACATTCTTGGTATATCTCAGTATGCTTGATAGGTCTCAGACTCTTCGTTTTTCTTCATTCTTTTTATTTTTCTCTTCCTCAGACAGATAATATCATTTGACTTGTCATCAGGTTTGCTGACTTCTTTTTCTTCTGCCTGTTCAAATGTTCTGTTGAGCTCCTCTAAGTGAATGTTTCATTTCAGTTACTGTACTTTCAACTCCAGAATTTTTGTTTTTATAACTTCTCCTTATTAATATTCTGTATTTCATGAGATAATATTTTCCAACTTTTCTTTAGTTCCTTAGATATAATTTCCTTAGTTAAGCATATTTTAAATAGCTAATTTAAAGCCTTTGTCTAATAAATCCAACATCTGGGCTTCCTCAGTGGCGTTTCTCTTAATTCTTTTCCCCTCTTTTTTCTGTTTATGGGCCATATTTTCTGATGTCTTTGCATGACTTATATTTTTTGTTGAAAAAGTAGACCTTTAAAATAATATAATATGGCAACTCTGGAAATCAGATTCTCCCCCTTGCCAGAGTTTGTTATTATTATTTGTTGTTGCTGCTATTTTTAAGTGTATTTTGAAATTATTGTGTAAAGTCTACATTCTTTGTCACATGTTGCCACTGAAGTCTCTGCTTGGTTAGCTTAGCCATTAATGATTAAAAAGAGATTTCCTTTAATGCCTCAGACCAACACATCTCCCATTCTTCACCTAGGGGTTCTGTGTGGATGTTGAGACACCCCTTAAACACTCTGCCAGGAAGCAAAAGAAAAGGTCTTCTGAAGAAAGTCACTTGCTAAAAGAAAAGTTTAAGTTCTCAATAAAATTCAAGAAAATGTAGAGCCTATGAAATGTAAGATGAGAGAAGAAATAATAATGCAGAAGAATGGGATGAACAGAAGCCTGGTTGAGATTGTTTTTATTTTGAGAAACTAATAATAAAAGAAATGAACAATGCTATAGCAGAATTTCAGACTGTGCCAACAGTAATAAAGTACTGGGGCAAAACAAATGCACACCAAGTCATAGATGTTGATAAGATGTCAGGAATGCAGTGATAAAAGAAAAGGGATGAAAATTATCAAAGAAAAAGCAGGAATGCCGTGGTTAAAAGGAAAAAGATGAAAGAAGGAGAACTAAATATGTGGTCCCCCATGTGGAAAACTGGTGTTTCCAAAGAAAACAATCTGTTCACTCATTAATTCATTTAACAAATATTTATTGGACGCAGACTTGGTGCTAGAAACTGAGAATAAATCGTGAACAAAACAAAGTTTTAGCCTTAATGGAGCCCACATTCTGGTGGAAAAACAGAAAATAAACAAGTGAGTATAATGTAAACAATAAATATTTAAATTACAGTAAATGGTAAGTTTTATAAAGAAAAAGAACACAGGATGAAGGGTTACAGGATGACTAGTGTGTATCAGTGGGGTGCTCCTGTAGTTGGGAAGATAACATCTTAACAGAGACCTGAATTAAATGATGGAGAGAGTCCTGTGGATATCCGAAGGGAGAGTGTCTTAGTCTATTTAGCGTTGTTGCTATAACAGAATACCTGAGACTGGGTAATTTATAAAGAAGAAGGGTTTATTTAGCTCACAGTTCTGCAGGCTAAGAAGTTCAAGGGTATGGCCCAGGCTTATGTTGAAGGCTACTGGTCTGCATCATAACACGGTGGAGAAGGTCAAAGGGGCAGTGGATACATTCAAAGAGACGAAAACCAAGGGGCATCCTGGCTTTACAAAATCCAACTCTTGGAGAACTAATTCTGTATTGGACATTTTTAAGTTTGAGAAGCCTATTAAACATCAATTCAGGTTTAGGCTTAAGAGGTGTTGACAGATGAATGTATAAACTGAAGATCAAGGAAAATGTCAAGACTGAAGGTACAACACTGAGAATCATCAATGTGAAAATGATATTTTAAATCATGATATTTAAATCCCATTGGCTATTAGATCAAAGCATTGGACCCAGAAATGAGAAGATCAAGATAAAAGGGGATGAATAATAAGCAATAAAACCAACTATGTGTGGAATCTACTCCAAATATAATAATTTCTAAAAATTAACTCTCAGAGAAGAATTGCCCTAAATTTATATCCTTAAAAAAGATCTCATCCTGTGGATGTCTGAAGAGAGAGTGTCTCAGTCCATTTAAGTGTTGCTATAACAGACTACCTGAGACTGGGTAATTTATAAGAAGAGGCATGAGGGGAAAGGCATGGATGGGCCATGAAAAAAACAGGGACCCATCTCCCTACACAGACAGCATTCTGAGCCACAGCAATAAGCCTGAACGAGAAGGCCAATTTGGAAATGCACTATTCTAAAAATGCACTTTCAATTTTTTTTTCATTTTTTATTTTATCTTTTGAGACAGAGTCTTGCTATGTCACCCAGGTTGAAGCACAGTGGCACAGTCTCGGCTCACTGCAACCTCCACCTCCCAGGTTCAAACAAGTTTTGTGCCAATGCTTCCCGAGTAGCTGGGATTACAGGCGCCCACCACCATGCCCAGCTAATTTTTGTATTTTAGTAGAGATGGGGTTTCACCATGTGGGCCAGACTGGTCTCTAACTCCTGGCTTCAGGTGATCCATCCACCTCGGCCTCTCAAAGTCCTGGGATTACAGGCGTGAGCCTCGCACTCAGCCTCAAATTCTTTGTTTTGAACAAAAATCTTGTTTGGCAAAGAAACATCAGCCTGAAATGACCTCAATCAATACTGGTTTGCAATGATTAGAGATGTCACCTGACAGAATCAGTAAATAAGGAAGGCAAAGAAATTTGACACAGATTTAGTAATTATTGCTAAAGGTATCACCTCACAATTGCAAGTGTCAAATGTCTTGGTAAACAATCCTTCTAAAAGCTCACTTGAAAATCAATACAGAAAATGGTTGTCTGTAGAAATGTTGCACATACACCGTCAGGACAAATTAAACAACCAAAAATCTGTCCTCACGTAATGGGTTATTGTGGCTTGGGATAAAGTTTCTGTGGAAGCAAATACATAGATACATAAATGTGTCACAATGCCTCAGATGGAAATGAAGATAATGTACTGTAGAAAACTGTGTCGGACAATTAAAAAAGAAAATGGCTCTACTGACGACAAAGACACCAGTGAGGAGTTTGAATAAAATTGTTTATTACAACTTTATTATTATATGAATAGGGAAAAAACAATAAATTAAATTACTTTTATAATATATTTTAAATTGTATATGTAATGAAAGTACTCCAACAAAATTTATAAGTAAACATCAATTTCAACAAGGTTCCAAAGGTTATCTATACTTAAATTGGCCAAAATGCTGGGGAATATTCTCAACTGGAAAAGGAATGGAGAGGTTTTATGTTCTGGGTTGTCCTGTATTTAAACATATATGGTACTGGATATTCCTAGGGCTACAAAACTAAATGCAAAGTTATAGCATTATCTTCAATTTGGTGGCATGAGGGAAAGATGGGCCATGAAAAAAAATCAGGGACTCATCTCCCAACATACACAGCATTCTGAGCCACGGTAATCGGGCTGAACAAGAAGACCAAAGCCCTCCCATTGTTCTGACTCAGATTCTTAACACCACTAAGGGTACACTTCAAAAAAGGAAGAAAGTGTGTGTGTGTGTGAGTGTGTGCAAGCACACACAAGTGGGCACACACATGGATGTCAGGAAGGCAACGGCAGAATCAGGGAGGCTGGAAAATATATTTGGGAAATATTCTCAGAGCTATAGACCAACATCATCAACAAATACCTGTTGGGTTGGGAACATTATTAAGTTGGTACAAAAACAATTGTGGTTTTTGCCATTGAACGTCATAGCAACCTTCAACACAGAAAGCCTATGGTTATGAGCTTTTCCTTTAGCTTGATGTCTCTGATATAGTTACTCCACCCCAAAAAAGGAGAAATATATAAGTCAGATGAGGCATCCACAGTGGGACAGGGCACTTCCAAGGCTCATGTTGCACAGTGGGTTCAACAAATACGGAAAAAATGTACCAACTTCCAGTTTAAAAATAATGAATTGAATCCAAGCTTTGAGCTCTGCTCTCTTTGGAAATGCCATTAAAGCAACAATAGACAGTTTTAACAACAACCAATAAGGCATCTATTAACAAGGACCAATAGGAAAAAAAGCAACATCAAAATTTTGGCAGGTGGAAAGCAGATAAACAAGCTGAGGACTGAGAAAGTTGAGTTATAACCAACGGAGAGTGAATCCAAGAACCAACCCAGTTTATACTAAAGAACACCCCAATCACTCAGCAATTGCTATCCAGGATCTCTGGAAGTAAAGGCGAGGACTGGACTAAAAATTCAAGAGTTGTTGAAAGTCTGTTTAAGAGACATTTGGACTCCCCTGCCCCATTTTCCCCCTGACTCTTTACACCCAGGCAGATGACTGAATGTCTAGTTTTTCCAAAAGAGATGACAGGTATAGTTGACAGACACAAGAGAATTAAGTCTAAACACACACATCCCGGATCTTGAAATTCTTAAGCCTCTTCCCCTGCTCAGATAGTGTGACTCGGGTGGCCAGCCCTTCTGCCTCTAGGGAGGAGACTACACAAGTCTTCTCTGGGGAATTGACCAGCCCAACAGGAAAGACCCTGAGATACTGACATGGAACTGGGGGTTCCAGGGAACTGGTCTGTTGAATCATCCACAGTTATACAGCCAATAAGCTCCACTCATGTTTTCAGAGCTTCCAATAAACTTTTTAATCTCTCATTCATAAGTATGTGCAGATAGCTAGAGATTACCAGATACGTAAGGAAAACCTCTAAAGTGAAAATCAGAGAACAAAATCAAACAAAAAAAAAAGATGGGTTATGGGGATGGGTATAGTAGGTGGAATAATAGCCTCCCAAAACGTGCACGTTCGAATTCCCAGAATCAGGGCATGTATCATGTTACGTGGCACTTTTGCAGATTAAAGGCTTTTGCAAATGGAATTAAAGTTGTTAATGTTCTGATTTCTGAGATAAGGAGATTATCCTGGATTATCCGGGTGAGCCCAGTCTAATCATATGAGTCCTTAAAAGTCAAAAACTTTTCTTTGCCATAGTCAGAAGGAGACGTGGCAATGAGAAAAGAGACAGAGATGGAAGGAAATGGGCTATGAGTGAAGGAATGTGACTGTTCTCTAAAAGCCGAAAAAGGCAAGGAAACAGATTAGCCCTAGAACCTCCAGAAAGAAACATGTTCCTTCCAACACCGTGATATCAGTTCAGAGACACCCACATTGAACGTCTAACCTACAGAACTATAAGGTAATACACGCATACTGTGTTAATTTTTTAACAGCAGCGATAAAAGCCAATACAGGGGTATTTAGAGAAACAGAAATGATCCAGAAAGAAGAAAATCTCTTTTTAAAAAGTATTAGTTCCTTCAAAGGGATGAAGTATTGCAAACATGAAATAGGAACAGGATTCTATTTTAAGAAAAGCAACATTCTGAAACCAAAAGAGTGCTCATAAAGTTAAAAATACGATAGAAAAATTTTAAAGTCAGCAGCAGGCTTGGAAGCTATAGATGAGGAAATCTCCCAGAAAGTAGATCAAAAAGACAAAGATATAGATAATAGGAAAGAAAAGGTTAAAAAATAAATAAATAAACTAGAGAAACCATCCAGAAGATGCCAAGCAAATAAAAGGAGCTCCAGAGAGAACAGAGAAACATAGAAGAGTACATCAGCAGCAAAACAATCATAAAATCATGTCCCTAAGAGAAGGACAGGAATTGCCAGATTGAAAAGGCCTGTGAGTAGCAAGTAACATGGACAAAAATAGACCCGTGCTAAAACACATCATCTTGAAATTCCAGAACACTGGGAGCAAAGAGAAGATTTTTTAAAGTATTTCTGATCATTTTAAGACTACCTAATCTGTCCATTTCTGGGAGGAATACAATAAAAGATTCAACTGCAAATAATGCAAATCACCCTCTCCCTGTGGTTCCGTCACTTGTTGCTGGATATATTTTTAGTGTATACTTTTAGGTCCATATATGTTTGTTTGGGTTTTTTGTTGTTTTGTTCCTTTTATTAGCACATAACCTCTTGCTTTGTTCATGATGATGTTTTGGCATTAAATGCTATTTTGTTACATGTTGAAATTGCCAAACTATCAATATTTTCATGTCTGCCTGGAATCCAGTCTGATTTTTCAACTTTTTTGCCTTTTTGTATTGCTTATTTCTTATTTTGAAAACATAATATCATCTCTTTCTTTTAAAAAATCAACTCTGAGATGTCCGTGAATTTAATTCATTTATTATAATTATTGTTATATTATAATGTATTTCACAATTTACACTTACAGGGATTTCTTTGTCTTTTTTCCTTCTTCTTCTATCCAGTTTTCTTTTGGGTAGGGAGAATTGCCTCTTGCTGGTTCAAAAACTATGCATTTTGCTTTGGCTCTTATGTCAGTTACCCTTAATTTAAGACCCATACTCAAGTTTATTTTTCCTATTTCTTGAACTTGACTAAATTTAAATCTAGTCTTCGTGTTTTTCACATCACTTGTAGTACCCACTTGACGTTGGTCTGATTCTTGTTTGTTGGCGATCTGCTTCAAGCTCAAAAGCATTTACAATTTGTCTTTGATGTTCTTACGTTTCACTCTAACATAGGTACAGCTTTTTGTGTGTTTTGTTTTTGTTTTTGTTTTGCTTCATTTTGTTTTGAGACAAAGTCTTACTATATCCACCAGGCTGAAGTGCAGTGGCAGGATCATGGCTCACTGCAGGCTCAACTTCCCAGGCTCAAGCAATTCTCCTGCCTCGGCCTCCCAAGTAGCTGGGACTACAGATGCACACCACCACATTCAGCTAATTTTTTATTTTTTGTAGAGAAGGGGTCTCACTATGCTGCCCAGGCTGGTCTTGAACTCCTGTATGCAAGCAATCTTCCTGCCTTGGCCTCCCAAAGTGCTGGGATTACAGATGTGAACCACCACACCCAGTTAAGTATAGGTTTTTCTTTATCTCTTTTCTTTGGTGTTCTATGGGACTTTTCAAGCCAGAGACTTTTGTCTTCAATTTTAGGAAGCTGAATCTTCACTGTTTCTTTAACTATTTCATCTTTTTGATTTGTTTCTGCTCTTAGTATTTTCATATTTAAAATATTAACACTTTTACTTCTATCCTCCATCTTTCAAAGCATTTTGAAAATACATATTTTCTCCCTCTTCATCGTTTCCTATTGCCTCAGAATAATTCCTCTACCTAATCCTCCATTACATTAATTTGTTCTTCAGCTGTTTCCATCCTGCTATTAATTCTATCTCTTGTAATTTTTGCTTCAACTATTATACTTTTTGTACTCGATATTTCTACTTGGTTCTTGTCAATGATTTATTACTTTTTCTTCACATGCTAAAAATCTTCTCTTATTTTCTTAATTATTTTTATAATGTTATTTTAAATTCTGAAGCTATCTCTGAATAATTGCGCTTCAGGTGAATGTACTGTTTGTCTTTTTTTACAAAAAAAAAAAAAAGAGAGAGAGAAGTATTTCTCAGATGTCTAGGTATCTTGGCCTGTGAATTCAAGTTCCCACAATGGAATCAGCTACTTTGTTTAGCAAAATGAATGGAACCTCAAAGAGCCAGGCTCTCATCTATGTCCCTGTGGATGAATGTCAGTTAAGTAGAGGGATGAGCCCCTGGGTAGAGAAGCTCAACTACCACAAAACAACAGTTAACCACTGCTCTCTGCTGCCCTTGTAACTGACAACTCCTCTGGTTGGGATCTCATTTTGCATCAATTCCTTGCTCAGCAGAGCACCCAGCTGTCCCATGTTTACTGGCACTGGAAGTCTGGGCTGTTGCTTCCAATTTCTATGGTGAAGTGGAAGTCAAAGATGATACCAAGGCATTTCAGGAGAAGCAGCAAGAATATAGCTTTTTTTTTTTTTTTTTTTTTTTTTTTTTTTTGAGACAGTCTTGCTCTGTCACCAGGCTGGAGTGCAGTGGCGCTATCTCAGCTTGCTGCAACCTCTGCCTCCCAGATTCAAGCAATTCTCCTGCCTCAGCCTCCTGAGTAGCTGGGACTACAGGTGCACACGACTACGCCCGGCTAATTTTTGTATTTTTAGTAGAGACAAGGTTTCACCATGTTGGCCAGGATGGTCTCCATGTCTTGAGCTTGTAATCCGCCCACTTCAGCCTCCCAAAGTGCTGGGATTACAGGCCTGAGCCACCAGTCCCGGCCAAGATTAGGGCTTTTTAAAAGCTTCCTGCTAACCTGGTAGGTTTTAATCTTGGTTCAGCATTAGATGCACATGTGGAATATTTTTCAAATGCCACAGCATCACAGACCAATGAAATCAGAATATCTGGGAGGAGGTTTGGAGGTGAGTATTGATTTTCTCAACATTGTATTGTGAAAACAAAAATCGAATCAACAAATCAGTCTTAAAAAACAGTACAGAGAACATCACTGCTGTCTTCACCCGGATTCACCAAAAGTTGCCACGGTTGCTCTCGTCCTCTCTCTCTCTTCTTCTCTACTAGGGGTGTTTCGTTTCATTGAAGCATTTGGAAATAAGTTGCAGATAGCTAGTAATTCAACATCAATCAACTAAGGAGAAGGACATTCTCCTCTATTTCCCCGTTATCTGGTGTGAATATTTTTTAAACCTTTTCAGATGATATCTAACGTGCACCAGAATTGCAAATCACTGCTCTAACCCACCCTCCCACCATTGCCTTTGCTTGTCCCATCCTTTACTGCCCCCAACATACATGAGCGTGTACACACACACACACAGACACACACACATACACTCCAGTTCAAAGCAGCCATGAGGGCTAGGCACGGTGGCTCACGCCTGTAATCCTAGCACATTGGGAGGCCAAGGCAGGCGGATCACCTGAGGTCAGGAGTTCGAGAACAGCCTGGCTAACACGGTGAAACCCTGTCTCTACTAAAAATACAAAAAAGAAAATTAGCTAGGCGTGGTGGCGGGCACCTGTAATCCCAACTACTCAGGAGGCTGAGGCAGGAGAATTACTTGAACCTGGGAGACAGAGGTTCCAGTGAGCAGAGATCATGCTATTGCACTACAGCCTGGGCAACAAGAGCAAAACTCTGTCTCAAGGAAAAAAAAAAAAAAAAAGCAGCCGTGAGACCCTTCTAGGAGCTTCCAACAGTTCTTTGTTAGTTCCTTCAATCCATATTTTCTACTTTTTCTATGGTCTCTCCAGGGTAGAGTTCATGGCAAGAACCATCAATGTGGGCTTCTAGGTCGTCTTGACAGGAACTTGAAGCCCTCACGCCCTGTATATTTTATAATGCTGATGTGTTTGGTCAGGTCCACCTCTTGATAAAGCAGTGAAGAAATCAGCATTCTAGCCAAAACATAACACTACAGAAAAACTGAAGGCAATCCTAATGCAAACTAAAGTCTGCACTTGAATTTGTTTATAAGGTTTCTTAAGCGTATATGGGATATTTATTTAGCAAAAACAAAACACATAAAGACTAAATTAACCCACTTTGTCCACAGCTCATTTCAGTCTGAGTTTTAAATGCCTAAAATTAAGTTACATGATCCAGTCTCCAAGTTCCCTTTCAAAAAAAATGTCTTGAAATAGTGCCTCTGTCTCAACATCTTTGCCATATTGGACATCATAAAATTGTAAATCTTTTTGAATCTGATGTGCAAGTGGTGATGTCTCAGTGTGGTTTTAATTTGCATTTCACTGGATATCAGCAAGGCCAAACATCTTTTTACATAGCAGATTAGCCATTTATACATTCTATCAGATATTCATAATGTTTGCCCACTTTTTAAGAGAGGTTTTTAAATTAAAGGTCAATAGTCTTTCCCTTTAATCTTACTTTAAAGCAACCAATATTTTCTATTCGTTTTGTATCCTTCTGAATCTCTCAAAATGCAACCAGATATATATTCACTTAGACAGTACTAGTAAGATGACTCTGAAACTACCCAGATACATTAGGGTAGAGTGTGAAGTGAGCGAAATCACAAAGGAACATCTATTCATGCCAGCCCAAGGCAAGTACAAACCTAAGTAGAATCCTATTCAAAGGTGAAAACTGAGCAAGAACCAAGAACTCAGCAACCAATGAAAAGGAAATGAACACAGCAGTATAGAGAGATGAAGACCATGTTTCTAAAACTGAACCCACAAAACAGATGAAATTTCGGGGCAAATCTACTTTCTACTCTCAGCGACATGGGAAAAAGTTCAAGGACTCCAAAGGAAAAAAGGATGAAAAATGAGCTCCTGTAACCATAGACTAGGTTTGCAAAAGAATGGGCAATGATACCAAAAAAATAGTAAGAAGCCAAACAATGCTATTAGAACATTTTTTTTAATGGGTAGGAAGGGAAGGAGAAGCGATTCATCATTGAAGGAGCCCAGATTGGCAAGATGGAGGGTCCTTGAGAGAAAATAATGCAGAATGTAGAAGCAAAAGCCAAAGGATTGAGGAAAACCACAGAGGAACAAAAAAGAGATGGAGTGTAGGCTAATTGGTACTCCTAAAGAAGAGACTAGAACAACCTAGACAGAAACAGTGATCGAAACATAAAAGAAGAGCTCTTTCCTAATATGAAAAAAGAACAAAGCCAATGCCGAGGCAAATTCTAATAAAAATTATTTCATTTTATAATAAATGTTTACAGACATAAAATATTTACAAAGATATTTACGGACATAAAAATGTCCGTAAATATCTGCACTGAAGAAGAAGGACTCTGATGTTTCTGCCATACAATTCACTGACAGAGACAAGGCAGAGTTTAAAGGAAGAAAAGAAATACAATCCCAAGTTCTAAGCCCCCAAATTCTAATCCCAGTCAAGGTGCCAGTCACCTGGTAAGGAAACAGACAGGGCGTTATTAAACATCAGAAAACTTTAGCAGGAGATCACGTAAATACTCTCTCAAGAACTAGTTGAATAAGTATATATTTCTGAATATGAAAGCTGTATTGTAGAAAGCCTGGGGTAAGAGCTAAATCCATCCAAATTGCATCCAAATTCTCAACATGAAATGAAAACTAAATAAACATGGGAAATATTGTTATAAGAAAGAACAAGAATATTAAGTTCCTTGACAAAGAAAGACACCTAATACAAATATGAATGATAAGTTCCTTATAATAGGCTGGGGCAAAAATTCAGGATACACAAATCTGGTAAGGTGGATTTGGCATTGATATCGACAGAGGAGAGAATGAGAGGAAGCAAAAACGTGCAATTGACCTTCTCGTTCATAGAGAAAAACAAAAGGCAAGGCCTTATTTCTAAAACTGATGAACTGGAGAATCTAGGATTAATCAAGTTCTTCAGTGATCAATAGATCTAAAAGCAGAATCTATATAGGCATTCAATTACTTTAAAAATACAAAGCAAATTAAACTGCAATGAATCACAACAAACAAAATAACTT
The DNA here is from genome assembly GCF_030222135.1 of Aotus nancymaae. Classification (NCBI taxonomy): domain Eukaryota; kingdom Metazoa; phylum Chordata; class Mammalia; order Primates; family Aotidae; genus Aotus; species Aotus nancymaae. The sequence goes on along the minus strand of NW_026988442.1, from coordinate 23,480,766 downwards.
AAGAACATTTTTAAACAACAGAAATTGTTAGGACAATAAATGAAAATGAAATAAACAGTTTTTTTAAAAAAACTTACTTGAATTAAAATATAAAATGTAACTCCACAAAGACTTACGTAAAATAAAATGATTCAGAAAGACTATGAGTAAGAGGACCAGAAAAACTTGTTCAAAAACATTGTTCGAGGAAAAACAAAGAAGAAAGCAGAACCATGATTACATCAGACGAAGCAGAACTCTTTGAAAAATCCCAACATCCTAGAAATGTGTTGCTATTCAAATCGTCCCAATGCATGATGAAAGAAAATTTTCAACTAATTTTACAAATTATGCAGAATTTAGTATTTAAAAAGTATACAAGTGCAAAATAAGACTATAAACCCAATTATGAATATACATGCAAAATAACAAAATCTTAGCAAAAAACTAAATAGGACATTAAAAGAAAATTTGTGAGAATAAGCCAGGGTTATTCAAAATTTGGTAGGCTGTTAATACAAAAAGAAAAAAATTCAATAAATACCTAAAAAACAATTTTTTATTTTTTTTGAGACCGAGTCTTGCCCTGTCACCCAGGCTGGAGTACAGTGGTATGATCTTGGCTCACTGGTTCAAGCCATTCTCCTACCTCAGCTTCCCAAGTAGCTGTGATTACAGGCACGTGCCACCACGCCCAGATAAGTTCTATATTTTTAGTGGAGATGGGGTTTCACCATGTTGGTCTGGCTGGTCTCAAACTCCTGACTTCAAGTGATCTACCCACCTCGACCTCCCAAAGTGCTGGGATTACAGGCATGAGCTATGACGCCCCACCCTAAAATACAATTTTTAAAAGTAATATCGATCCCTGATGTCAATGTTTCATAAAACAAGAATAGGACAGTTCCATAACAAAAACATTTGCACAGGTACATCAAATGAGTGTTGGCATCATTCTCAAAGGGAAGACAAGACACACATGAGATTTCCCCTAAATCTGAGAAAAGACTAAGGATATTGATGCTATCACTGCTTTTGTGCTCTCTTCTGGAAGTGCCACCAATGTCACTAGGCGGAAGAATGAAATAAGAGATACAACTATTAGGAATAAGTAAAATGATGAATATTTGCACATTTTATTATTTTCTAACTTGAAAAAAAAACAAGAAAATGAATTGAAAACCTGATAGAAATAATAATAGATTCAGTAAGACAGACAACTTAAAAATAAGTATACTAAAATCTATAGTTTTCTTAGGTTTTCAACAACAACCAACTAGAAAATATAACCGATTTTTAAAATTTCATTCTGCCAGCAATAAAAATCAAAAGATAACTAAGGAAAAACTTTAAAATGTGCATGATGTCTATGAGAAAGGAACAACAATTTAACTCTCCCAAAGTATTTAACAGAAAAAAAGAGAGAGAAATAGTGTGTTTTTGGATAAGAACATTCAATTTGGTTAAATACTTTCAGAAGATAATTTGGCAGTGTTATCAAAATGGCAAATGAACATACCTTTTTATGTCCCCCTTCAAAGGACCCTACAGAAATCCTACCACAAAGTACAGAATTATTATGCGCAGAATGACTCAAGAATTTTGGACTGACTGAGCAACTGAATAAAGAGTCATGTCATTTCCAAAGTTAACAAAGTTTATCAAATTGACAAATTATCAAATAAATGTCTTAAAAAGTGCTTACCTTTGAGCTGGCAATTCCATTCTTAGGGACTTATTCTTAGGAAATATTCATGGTCGTGCTCAGAGTGAGTTTCTGGGAAATTAATTGCAGTGGTATTTATAATAACGAAAAAATTCAAGCAATTTCAATGTTTAACAATGGAATATTGTGTGGCCCTAGACATTTATGCAGAAAAACATTCAATGATCTGGAAAGAGATACATGATTATACTGTAACATGAAAAAAATCATGTTCTATTACATATAATGTATACATATAATGAAATTTTATTGGAAAAAAACTACATGGATAAGCATATGCTTAGGAAATAGACTAGCAAGACACAAACCCGTTGTTGGCAGTGGCTGTCTCTGGGTCACAGGTTTCTGGGTGATTTTAAATTATCTGTCTATATTTTCTGGATTTTCTCCAATAATCATGTTTTACTTTTGCATACTAAAAAACTGCTTTAAAAGGTGTGTGTGTGTGTTTTTTTTTTCCCCTTCTGTGCAAGTTTCCAAAGGAATATGACCTGCCAACCTGACCATGCTAAGAGTGATTTTGGAAAAGTGTCTTTTCTTCTGGGGCCTCTATAGTTGATGTCGTCTGAAGTCAGTTTTGAGGCCAGGAGTTCAAGACTAGCCTGGCAAACACAGAGAACTCTCATCTCTATGAAAAATACTAAAATTTGCCAGGCATCATAATCTGGGATGACTAAGTTCCTTTGACAACTTACGCTGTTTGGCTGACTGTAAACCAATCACCATTAACCCTGAGGGACCATCAATTGTTGCTGGTTAATTCACTCCTTCACCAAAGCAGATGTGGGCAAGGTCCCATCCATGACCCCTGGCCAGCACCCTTTCCTCGCTGCCCCAATGCTAATTGCCCTCATCTGCATGGATAGGGCTTTCTTGGGGAGGGGGGCTGGAGGCAGAGATTTGACCTCTCAACCAGGAGCAAAAACTGTCCCTAGTTGGAATGTTGATCACTCCGGTCACCTCCCATCTTGGGTGGCCCCCACGATAGCTCAGTGGGATTGACTGGGCTATTATTATGGGGGGCGTTCAGCTGCCCCCATAATAACCAGCTTAGGCTCCCTTTCCTTCCTGTCTCACTGCCCTAGTCCCCTGCCTGTCCTGGGATTCCCTTTAAAGTAAACTACATGCTCTGGGATCCTTGTCTTGGGGTCTGCTTTTGAGCGACCAAAAGTAGGATAACCTATATTCCTTATCTCCCCTCGCCTCAAATCTCCAACTCCTACCCGCCTCCACTCTCAGCGGTTGACCTTGCTTTTTATTTTGTAAAAGAAAGAGAAGCAATCAGAAGACATCTTCCCGTCCCTCCAGCCCTAATCTGTCCATCTTCTCTCCTGTTACTGACCAATGTCTAAGTGGCTTAGTGGGACAGGTCTGAAAGAGGCATCTCTTTTTTAGGCATTTGAAAAAGGTGAGGCCACTGGGTCAGAGAAACAGCACAGGCAAAGCCTTCTGATACCCTTGGCCCAGAGCAGGCCTGTGCTCCGGTGATGAGAGGCAGAAGTGACAAGGAGGCCAGGCTTCCCTGACCACCTGCAGCCTGGCCCAGCCTTTTGTTGGCTGCCTGGGAGGGCAAGTCCTTTGTTGGACAGGGTGCTGACACTAGCCCCAGTCCCTCGCCCTGCCACCCTCTTATCAACACTGCAGGAGATACTTGAACCTGGTCTTTCAGTTACAACCACAATTGTATTAATAATAATAAACAAAATTATTATCAAAAGAAAAAAATTATTATCGGATAATTAGCTTTTTTTAGCACTTACCATGAGTTTGGTGTGTGTCTTAGTCTGCTCAGAATACCACAGACAGGGGGGCTTAAACAATAGAAATTGATTTCTGTCCTGGAGGCTGAAAGTCCAAGATTAGGAGCCAGCAGGGCTGGTGTCTGGTGAGGCCGCACTTCCTGGCTTGCAGACGGCCACCTTTTTGCCGTGTCCTCACATGGCCTTTCCTCTGTGCACACAAAAAAGAGAGGGAAAGGGCATGGGGGGAAGATCTATCTCAGCTGTCTCTTTTCTTTACTTTTTTTTTTTTTTTTTGAGATGGAGTCTCACTCCATCTCCCAGACTAGAGTGCAGTGGCATGATCTCAGCTCACTGCAACCTCTGGAATCAAGCGATTCTCCTGCCTCAGCCTCCCAAGTAGCTGGGACCACAGGCACACACCACCACACCCAGCTAATTTTTGTATTTTTAGTAGAGACAGGATTTCACCATGTTGGCCAGGATGGTCTCGATCTCTTGACCTTGTGACCTGCCAGCCTTGGCCTCCCAAAGTGCTAGGCACGAGCCACCATGTGAGCCACCACACTGGTCCTCTTCTCTTCTTACAAGGACATCAGTCCTATCTGATTAGTACCCCCCATTCCCCTTATGACCTCATTTAACCATATGTATTAGTCTGTTCTCACTCTGCTAATAAAGACATACCAGAGACTGGGTAATTTATAAAGGGAAGAGGTTTAATTGACTCAGTTCCAAATGGCTGAGGAGGCCTCACAATCATGGCAGAAGGCAAAGGAGGAGCAAAGTCACATCTCACATGGCGGCAGGCAAGAGAGCTTGTGCAGGGAACTCCCGTTTATAAAACCATCAGATCTCGTGAGACTCACTACCACGAGAACAGTATGGGGGAAACCGCCCTCATGATTTCATCATCGCCATCTGGCCCCACCCTTGACCTGTGCAGACTGTTACAATTCGAGGTGAGATTTTGGTGGGGACACAGCCACACCATATCACCCTAATTACCTCCTTAAAGGCTCTATCTCCAAATACAGTCAAATTGAGGGTTAGGGCCTCAACACATGAATTTGGGGTGGGGTAGGGGGAGGGGGGAACACAATTTTGTCCATAATTACATGGCTTTTTGTGTTTAACGTGTATTAACTTTTCTCATATTCATGACAATGCCATAGGGTAGGCATTATTAACATAATTTTTTAAATGAGGAAATGTGGCACCGAAAGCCTTAGTATATTGCTGAAAATCACAGCTAGTCAGGGTGGTGGGAGGATTTGAACCTAGGTGCTCTGGCTTCAGAGCCTGTGCTTTTACCCACCCCACCATTCCAAGCCTGGCAGCCCTGAGCTCAGACGACAGAACTGGGGCAGCAGTCACAGACCCCACGGTAAACTGGCCACGGAATCATAACCACAGCCCTGTTCCTCTCAGTCAAACTTCACAGCAGTTTGAGGAGTTGAGTGGTTACTGTGCCCATTTTATAGATGAAGAAACTGAGGCTCTGAGCATCAAGAAAGATGGCACAGGACTCAGACCAGGCTACACGTCACCCTGACTCTCTAACATCTGGCACGTGGCAGATGCCCAGTTAAAATTAAGTGAATGAGTGAAGGAATGAATGGATGAATGTAGGACACTGCCTGCCCACTCAGTCTGATGTGTGAGTGGCAGAGGCTGTGTGTGGATGGGCCGGGAGCTGTGAAAACCTCCTTGCTTTAAGACAGGAGACCTGCCGAACATGGCGGCTCACGCCTGGAATCCCAGCACTTTGGGAGGCCGAGCCTGGAGGATCACTTGAGGTCAGGAGTTTGAGACCAGCCTGACTTACATGGCAAAACCCTGTCTCTACTAAAAATACAAAATTAGCCAGGTGTGGTGGTGCATGCCTGTAATCCCAGCTACTCAGGAGGCTAAGGCAGGAGAATTGCTTGAACCCAGGAGGCAGAGGTTGCAGTGAGCTGAGATCACACCATTGCACTCCAGCCTGGGCAACAAGAGTGAAACTCTGTCTCAAAAAAATAAAATTAAATTAAATTAAAATTTAAAATAAGCAACTGAGTCAGGATTTGAGGCTCTGAGACACTGAGGCGAGGCTCAGGGCAGAGGTGACTATGTGGGGCGGGGGACACAGGTTCTCTAACAGTTGAGGGTGAACCAGAGCAGGAGCTGCTTCTCTGGTTTTGACTCAGTCACCTCCAAAACAGAGCAGAACCCTGGCTCACACAGTATGAGCTTTGGAGTTACAGGGATCAGGGTTTCCTGCCTCTGTGTGTGACTTTGACCAAACCAATCACCGTCTCTAAATTTCAACTTCCTCCTCTGTAAAATGGAGGTGACAGCTGCTAGCCCTAAGGCTGCTGTGAGAACAAAGTCAAGGGGCAGATGTGCGGTCTCCTGGCAGGTGGCATGTGTCCTTCCCATTGGTGGCTGCTGTTGTCCAGTGGCCAGGCCAGTGTGGTGAGGCCCAAGTGGGTTCAGAGTGGGAGCCAGACAGTGCCGGAACTGTGCCCTTGGCAGGCGGGATAAGCCACAGGCAAGTCCAGAGCAAGTCTCTCCCCGAATCAGGGTCTCAGTTTCTCCGTGTGTAACACATGGCCCCAAATCTCTCCCAAAGCTGACCTTCGGGAGCTCAGTATTCACCGACACATCCGGCAAAGGGAAAGTCATGAGCCTGCCTGACCATAGGACCACCAAGAGGAGTCACAGAGAGGGGATTTGCTCTGCCCAGTGTCCACCCACCACAGGTCAAGGTCAAGAGCACACAGAGCCATGATCATCTGATTCCCAGATCTGGCCCCAAGTGAAGGAAAGTGTGCTGGATTTAGAATCAGCACACAGGGGGCCAGTCCTGGATCTGCCACCTACGTCCATGGATGTTGGACAAGTCACTTCTTCCACTTCCTTATCCATAACATGGGAAGAATAGCCCTTAGCTCTTTTAGAAGAAAATGTAGGAGATGCTGTTGGAGTAGGGAAGGATTTCTTAAACAATTCACAGAAAGCATAAACCACAGAGAAAAATCTGACTGCATTAAGACTTAACATTTCTGTAACCAAAAAGCACCAAAACCAAAATTAGCAGAGAGGCCACAGGCTTGGAGAAAATATTTACAATACATATAACTGACAAGGGATCAATATCTATAATACATAAAGAATTTTTACAATCCAATTTCAAAAGCAAATAGAAAAAGAGGCAAAAATATCCACAAGCATTCACAGAAGAAACTCTAAAGCCCAATCAATTTATAAATACATGCTCAGCTTCGCTGTCGACCAGGGAAATGCAAATTTAAGCAATTGAAATACTATTTCATAAACATCAGGTTGGGGAAAAAAATCTAACGAAGTGTAGCAGAGGAGGTGGGAAAGACAGGAGCTTTTAGGAAAGGAGTGCTGATACTCTCACCTGGGAGAGCAATTTGTCAGTATCTAGTGAAGCTGGACGTGTCCATGCCCTGGGGCCTTATGACCCAACAAGTCCAGTTTCAGATAAATATCCCGAAAGAGTAATTCCTATACATGGGCTCATAATTTGCACTGCAGCCCTGATGTTATTGGGAAGAGAAAGAGAACAACCTAAATGCCTATCAGTAGAGGACTGGGTAAGTAAATTTTAAATCCTTCTTACGTTAGAATACGAATTGAAGGCAAATGAACTAGATCGACTTGTAAAAAGGTGAATAAATCCTAAAAGCACATGTCAAGTTACAGTAAGTTGCAAAAGGACACATACACTATTATTCTACGTAAATGTCAAAAGCCCACCTAACAGAGCCGTATATTCTTTGTGGCCATACACAGTCCAGTAAGTTCTTAACCATGAGGAAGACATGTGCCTTTAAAACATGGGTAGTGACAGCGGTTACCTTTGAAGATTGGAATAAGGAAGACTCTGACTGTACTGATAATGTTTCATTTCTTTAAAAGAATTTTTATTTAATTTTCTTTCTTTCTCTGAGTGGGGTGAAGGGAGGAAGAGAAAGAGAAAGAAATTAGGACAAACGTGGCAACACAGTAACGTCTGCTAAACCTTGGTGGTAGATTCGTAAGCGTTATTTCATCATACTAATCTCTGTACTTTTCTGGATGGTTGTCATATTTCTGAATTTTAAATAAAAATTGTTAGGGTGATAGAAATGTTTTTATTGTGGTGAGAGTTCTATGAATGTGGACATCTGTCAAAGCCCATTGAATTGGACACCTAAATAGGTGCATTTTATGTTTTTTTTAATATGCTATTTTATTTTATTTTATTTTACACAGAGGCTTGCTCTGTTGCCCAGGTTGGAGTGCAGTGGCATTATCTCACCTCACTGCAGCCTCCACCCCCTGGGTTCAAGCAATTCTGCCTCAGCCTCCCCAGTAGCTGGGATTACAGGCATGTACCACCACGCCTTGCTAATTTTTGCATTTTTAGTAGAGATACAGTTTTACCATGTTAGCCGGTTTTTTTTGTTTTGTTTTGTTTGTTCTTTCTTTTTGTATTTTTGTATATTTAGTGGAGATGGAGTTTCACCATGTTGGCCAGGCTGGTCTCGAACTCCTGACTTCAGGTGATCCACCCGCCTCAGCCTCCCAAAGTGCTAGGACTACAGGCATGAGCCAAAGTGCCCAGCCTGGTGCATTTTATCATACATCAGTTATACCCCAATAAAGTTGATTCTAAAAGAAGAAACAATTAAACGTTGGCTGGTCAGCACTCAGCATCTCCAGTGGCACCAGTTCCAGACGGAAGCAGAGGGAGGGAGAGATGTAACAGGCAATGTTTCAGTCTTAAGGGTCTGTCCCCCAAACTGGGGCCTTCAGGCCTCCCAAGGCTTCATGGCAAATGCGACACCTTTGTTTTGGGGTCAGAGTGGGCAGAGCTCTCCTCATAGGGTTTGCCGAGTCTAATTTTAGAGCTTTGGAGGGTGGAGAAAGAGCTGGCTCTGCTTCTGCAATGAGCTCATCATGTTTCTTGGCACCTCAATATTCTCTCCATTTCATTTTTCAGAAGCACCAACAAATCAGGAAAGAAGTGCGCCCTGAAATTGCTATTTGGATGAACGTGACATTTGTCGGCCAGCGACGGAAGCTGGAGGAGCAGTTGTGTTTGCAACTCACAACCTCATCTCACAGCCCAGACTCCCAAACACTGCACACGCTTGTTGGGGGAGTAGTTGCCTGGATGGAAAAACACAGCCGAGCAGACAGGCTCTGAGCGAGGCAGGGAAGGAAAGAGGAAGGGAGGGAGGACAGGCGTGCCGGCTAACAGACACCAAATGGTTACGACGTGCCAGGCCCACTGCCATTTCATCCTCAAAACACATATTACCAGTCCCGCTTTAGAGATGAGGAAACAAGCTCAGAAAGGGAAGGTGTTATTTTGCCAGGAGCACAAAACTAAGAAGTAGCCAGATTGAATCCCGCCCGGTCTGGTTGGCGTCAAATTCCTTGCCTATGGCAAGGAGAAGGAGCTCAGTAAATGATGCTTCCTTTTTATCTTCTTGTCCCTCCTTTTTCTTCCTTCCTGAGGAAACTGAGGCCCAGAGAGATTACAGGATGTGCTGAAACTTATCAAACTGTCTTGGGGACAGAACCAGGACCGCTTAGGGTAACTAATTGGATGGCGAAGCTGAGGAAGATGGGAGAATCCAAATGAGTCTCAGGTTTCCGCCACGCACAGAGAGGAGAAGCCTTCCTGGGAAAGAGGCGGTCAGATGTGAAGGGAGGGTGTTAGATTGGAGGTATCTTTGGAGCAACCAATAAAGATGTCCTGAGACAACCAGGTTGTGGGCTCTAAACTTGTGGAAAAAGAGGTAGGCTGGAAAGATGGGGACCCTCTAAACATGAGCCTCACTGTGATGAGACTTCCTTCTCAGAGCCTAGGAGAACCCCTCAATGCAAAAATGAATAAGGACTTCAGACTGCCTGTCCGCCATGCAGTAAAGGGGGAATCGCAGAAAACAGTATACAAACTAAAGCAGCATACTTGACAGGTGCAGTGGCTCACACCTATGATCCCAATGCTTTGGGAGGCTTAGGCGGAGGACCACTTGAGGCCAGAAGTTCAAGACTAGCCTGGGCAACATAGCAAGACTTTGTGTCTCCAAAAAATTGAAAAATTAGCCAGGTGTGGTGGCATGTACCTGTAGTCCTAGCTACTTGGGGTGGGGAGTGGCTAAGCAGGAGCATCGCTCAAACTCAGGAGTTGAAGGCTGCAGTGAGGTAGGATTGTGCCACTGTACTCCAGCAACAGAGCAAGGTGAAGGAAGGAAGGGAGGGAGGGAGGGAGGTGAAGGAAGGAAGGGAGGGAGGGAGGGAGGGGAAGGGAGGGAGGGAAGGAAAGGAAGGAAAGAAGGAAAGGAAGGAAAGGAAAGCAGGAAGGAAGAAAGGGAGGGAAACGAGGAAGGAAGGGAAGGAAGGAAAGGAAGAAAGGAGAGAAAGGAAGGAAGGGAGGAAGGAAGGAAGAAGGAGAGAAGGGAAGGGAAGGAAGGGAAAGAAGGAAGGAAGGAAGGAAAGAGAAAACCACTGAACTTACCTAACAAGGCTATTTTACCGATGGGCAAACTGAGACCCAAAGAAAGAAAGGAACTTCCCCAAGACCACCCAGCAATATAGCCAAGCCCATACTGAAGCTATGGTCTGGAGTCAGTTCCCAGAATTGGATTTCATAAAATCTGAAATCTTAAAGGTAGGAAGAGTATATGACCTTATATTTTCATTCCCAGCAGAGAGAGATGAAGCCCAGAGATGTTAAGTAACTTGTTCTGGTCACACAGTCAAGACAAGGACCACAGTGTTCTTTCCGCTGCATAACCTGAAGAAAGTGGTCCATCCCAGTGGAGCAGAAAAAAGAGGCAGGCTGAAAATCCCGATCCAATGGTGAGCCAATACTTGTGTTATATTTCTCCTATTTCCAATAGACAGAGAAGAACGTCGCATTTATATATAGTGGAACTTATAACAACACCTGCTTTAAATGTTGGTGAGTTTTTGGCTTAAGAATGAGACAGAAAAAAAATAATAAAAATTTTAAACCCTGGGTAGTTGTTCCAATTAAGTTCAATTAAACATGCCCTTAGGTAGAGTAGATATGGTGAGCGACGCCTTATAGAATCCAATCTCTCTGACAAACACACTCGCCAGTGTAGAGCAAGGAGGTTATTATTTCATTTGTTGAAAAGGAATGTGGTGTAGTGGAAAAGACACAAAATTTAGAGCTGAACAGATCTGATCCACATCAACTCGCTGCCAGGGATGAGTGAAAGCTACTAGAAAATGGGCATAATCATTCCTGTCTCAATAGGCTGCCGGAGGATTAAATGAGGTAATGCAAGGAAAGGGTGATAGAAGATGTGCCGCAAAGAGTAATTACAGCTGCTTTTGAAAGATGGAATTGAACAACTCAATTATTTGGGGAGGTTTTCTCTAAAATTATCTGAAACATCTGAGGAAAGATGGGAAGGTAAATGCAGGCTCACTCAATGTCCCTCTCCACAAACTGAATAGAATGACAACCACAAATAGACATACACCTTTTTTTTTTTTTTGAGACAGAGTCTCCCTCCGTCATCAGGCTGGAGTGCAAGGATGTGATCTCGGACTCACTGCAACCTCCGACTCCCTGGTTCAAGTGATTTTCCTGCCTCAGTCTCCCAAGTAGCTGAGATTACAGTCACACACCACCAAGCCCAGCTAATTTCTGGATTTTTAGTAGAGATGGGGTTTTACCATGTTGCCCAAGATGGTCTCAATCTCCTGACCTTGTGATCCACCCGCCTCTGCCTCCCAAAGTGCTGGGATTATAGGCTTGAGCCACCACGCCCGGCCAGACATACACTTTTAAATGACCAAGAATAGCAGTTCTGACACTAGCCATGGGGCCTGCTATGCTTTGAAGGTATGTGTCCCTTCAGAATTTATACACTGGAACTTAATCCCCAAGTATTAAGAGATGGGGCCTTTGAGAGGTGATTAAGTCATGAGAGCTCCGCCATCATGAATGAAATTAGCACTCTTAGAAAAGGGCTCAAGGGAACTCACCAGGCCCTTTTCTTGCCCTTTCATCTCTTCACAGCATTCATCTCTTTTGCCCTTTTCATCCCCTCACCTTGTGAGAATGCAGCAAGTAGGTTCTCACAAGACATAAAACGCCTGTGCCTTGATCTTGGACTTCCCAGCCTCCAGAACTGTAAGAAATCGATTTCTGTTCTTTAAAAATTATCAAGTCTCAGATATTTTGTTATAGCAGCACAGACAGACAAGACAGGGTTCAACCACATGGGCTGAATTTTGAAAAGATCTTCCTAAAAGGAAAGTTCAGACCACATTAGAAGGAGACTCAGAGCGGACACGCTGCTCATCTCTGCAATGGCGAAATATCGAATGAAATTCAGAGGAACCTCATGACATCATCTCGTTTGGTGAGATGGAGACAGGGAGAATGCACAGCCCAAGAGAGAAGCCAGGGAATGTTGATCTAAAAAAGGATTTTTCAGCTTGGCACTACTGACACTTTGAATGAAATCATTCTATGTCGCTGGCGACTGTCCTGTGTGGTATGACCTCAGCATCCCTGGCTTCAACTCACTTCATGCCAGGAGCAATCCCTGCCAAGTTGTGCCAACCAAAGATGTCTCCATTCTTTGCCAAGGGTCCCCTGGTCATAGGGGAACAAATTGTCCCTAGATGAGAATCACCAGTCTAGAAAACCGTTTTTTATTCCAGAAAGTAGTGAGTTGGCCAAACCCAGACAAACCCATGCTACTTGCCTCTAACCGAGAGGGAAGCAGAACTCTTTCAAGGAGATAAACACCAAGATAACACTGACTACAAACAAAGCCTTCACAGAATGGAGAGAGAAAACGTCTCCCATGAGAGAGGTAGCCCAGGGGAAGATGTGGAGTGTAAAGAACGACCCACCGTTTTTTATGGCTGCGTAGTATTCCATGGTGTCTCAGCAAACTGACACAAGAACAGAAAGCCAAACACCGCATGTTCTCACTCATAGGTGGGTGTTGAACAATGAGAAGACATGGACACAGGGAGGGGAACATCACACACTGGGGGCAGTTGAGGTGGGGTAGGGGAGAGACAGCGGGGGATGGGGAGGGAGGGGAGGGTGGAGAGGGATAACATGGGGAGAAATGACAGATATAGTATGCACCTAAAGTAAAATAAATAAATTATAAATAATAATAATAATAAATAATTAATTAAAAAAATAAAAAAAAAGAACGACCCACTGGGCCTCCTTCCCTCACTGTGAATATACAAAGGAGCCGGAATCCACAGAATGCGATCTCATGAGAAGGCAGAAGAGCTTGGCTGCACTCATGGCCTGGAATTGATTGTTCTTATGGTGAAGACATGTCCTCGAAAGGTGGTCTCTCTCTCTCTGAATCTGGGGATGACCTGAAACCAAGGGTGTCCCTCCTCCCTACCACCTCCGACCGGATGTTTCCCCAGCCAGGAAGCATGGCTTCCCCACAGGGTGTTAAGCCATGTACTGTAGAGAGAAAGTCATAGAAGTCTCACATATCACCATTGTCCCGGCCCCAGTGTCTCCTCCCCTGCCTTCTAGGCAACAGAAGAGCAGACTTGAAGCTCAAGATCAGAGAGGTACAGCGAAGAGCCAGGGAAACAGGGGAGGAAGCCAGGGAGACTCATGTGTCCCATATTTGGGCAAACAATACACCAGATAAAACCACCCTGCCTCAAAGATAAGCTGGAATAACAGCAGCAACCACAGAAATAACATCAAAGCTATGAACGTTTTCAAAAAACAACAGGAAAGGAAGAAATAGATCATGCTAAGTGTTAAGATTTCATGTTGGAAGAAGCCATTTTAGAAACATTAAAAAAAAAATGAGACCACAGATGCATCATAGAGAAGCCAAAGATGAGATGATAATTTAACAGGATATGATTGGGAGAATTGCAGAGCCTAAGTAAAAAGTTGTGAAGCAGAATAATTGTATTATGCTCCTATTAAGTAGATAAGAAACGGCCAGGACAGATCTGACAGCAGCAGGAATATAAAGAGGGAGAATTCGAGATAAGACAACAGAAAAATCACCCAAAATGCTAAGGAAGAGGTCAGAGAGTTAGAAACAATGTAGAAAAGGTGATTGTTATGTTTGACACACAACGGAGGTAAACATACTGATAAGTAGCATCCTTAAAGGAGAGCACAGAAAAAAATGTAGCGTGGAAAGAATCCATCGTATAATAAAGGAAAAGTACTGAATGTGAAGACGGAAGAAGCATGTGGCTTTCAGAAAAAACATTGGTAAAGAAAGAGGAAAATCTAGACATATTGTGCTAAAGATTTTCAACTTCAGCATTTGAAAAGGATAATTATGTAAATGCCTAGCCAGTATTACCAAGTTATCAATTAAAGGGAGGATATCAGGCTGCCCTCACTGATTTCTTCATATTAGTATTTGATATCAGAAGACCAGCATAACATCTGCAAAGGTTTGAGGGAATAAAAATATGACTTAAGAAGTTTATGCCCAGTAAACTGATGTGAGGCTTTTTTTATTTTTGTCATTGTTTTTTAGATTTTTTTCCTTCTAAAAAATTCATTGTATATATATATAAGGTATACAATATAATGCTTTGATGTACATATACACAATGGAATAAATATTACGGCCAAGCAAATTAACCTATTCATCATCTCACATAATTTTCTGTGTGTGCAGTAAAAGTACCTAAATTCAGGGACTGTAGGATTCAACAACATTTCCCTTAAAAAATGCTTTTTAATAATAAAACCTAGACAAGCAAAAGATAATGAAAGAAGTCAAGAATAGGGAAGCTATTGAAGGAAAGGTAAAGAAGAGGTTAAGAAGTGAATCTTGGGCCCAGCACAATGGCTCATACCTGTAATCTCGGCATTTTGGGAGGCTGAAGCAGGAGGATCACTTGAGCCCAGGAGTTCGAGACCAGCCTAGGCAACATAGAGAAACCCAGTTTCCACAAAAATTTAAAAATTAGCTGGGTGTGATGGTGCATACCTGTAGCACCAGCTACTCAGGAGGCTGAGGTAGGAGAATCATGTCAGCCACAGAAGTGGAGGCTGCAGTGAGCTGTGACTGCAGACTGCACTCCAGTCTGGGCAACAGAGTAAGACCCTGTCTCATTTAAAAAAAAAAAAAAAAAAAAAAAAAGTGAATCTTGGATCCTTTTAAATATAAAATCAACCCTCAATAACTGTGAAACTTAAGTCAAAATTATAACTCCTCAAAGAAAATCGGTATTATGTAAAAATAATTAAAATAGAATACTTATAATAGCCTATAATAAAAATCTAAGATCATAACAAAGTTGAAATAAGGAGAAAGTGTGAATCCACAGATCGTGTAATCTTTTATGGTAGAGAGTCACTAGACACTGTTATACATTGTTTTGTATCTTGAGTTGAGAAATCAAAAAAAAGAGAGATAAATATATCTCTTTTTAGAAAGTAAAAACACTTGATGAACTATATCAGTAACTGATTAGTTAAGATGGGGCAGGAGGGAGTGAGAGAAAAGGAAAGGATTGGGAAGGAATTGAAAAAAAAAAAAGATTTCTGAGAATCTGCCAGGCAAATATGAACTAAAAGAAATTAGGATTCATGACACTAATATCAACAAAGTTGAAATGAAACCAAAAATAATTAAATGAGACAAAGCATCACCCATGATGATAAAGGATGTAAAACACAATGGGAATGATTGTCATTACATGCAAAGTAGGCCAGGAAAAAATAAATTTAAAAAAAATGATTGTCATGACATCTTTCCAGATAATACAACATCAAAAGACAAGAAGCAAAAACTCTTAGTTACAATGTGAAATCAAGAGAAACACAAGAGTAGAAAACTCTAACTCCCTTCTCTCAGAAATAAAGCCATAAATATTTTAAATAATATAATTAATGACATTGATCAAATATGTGTGTGTACAATATAATAAAATCTGTCCACAGAAAACAGAGAATATTCCTTTTCTTCACATGCCAGTGGAATATTTGACAGGTGCTAGGCTACAAAGGAATGTAAAAACTCTAAAAGTAGATACAATACAGGTCCTGAGCTCTAACCTTGATGCAACAGAAGCACAAATTAATAGTAAGGGCAAAGAAAAAAATAAAAAATCAGACACTTCTCCCCCAACAACTCCTGACTGAAAGAAGAAATAAGCAGCTAATGCTGTATTTGGAAGAAAATGAATAGACTTAAACAGTTACATTTCTACAAACATTCACCGATATTTTTTCAGGTTTCAACAGTGGCCAGAAAGTAATTTTAAGATGCAAATTACTGCCAGGCCGGTGGCTCACGCCTATAATCCCAGCACTTTGGGAGGCCAAGGCGGGTGGATCACAAAGTCAAGAGATGGAGACCATCCTGGCCAACATAGTGAAACCCCATCTCTACTAAAAATACAAAAATTAGCTGGGTGTGGTGGGTGGTGCAAGCCTGTAGTCCCAGCTACTCAGAAGGCTGAGGCAGGAGAATTGCTTGAACCTGGGAGGCAGAGGTTGCAGTGAGCCGAGATCACTCCACTGCACTCCAGCCTGGCGACAGAGCAAGACACTGTCTCAAAAAAAAAAAAAAAAAAAAAAAAATACAAATTACTAGGACGCTTAGCCATCCCAGCCATAGTCCATCCTTCTGCTAGGTTCCCCATAAAAACAATTCTCGGAATCCCCAAGGAATGTCTGATTCTGTTCCATAAGGTCCTTCTGATCATCACCATCCTCTCTCCCATTCTCCGTTTCCCTCACCCCTCCTTCCTCCCTGCCTCTGCCTTCCCTTCCTCCCTCCTCCCTCTCTCATACTTCTCTCCCTCCCTTCACCTCTCTCCCTTTTCTTCTCCTCTTCCCTCCCATCCTCTCTTCTTCCCTCCTTTCCTCCCTCTCTTTCTCTCTCTTTCTTTCTCTCTTTCCCTTTCTCTCCCTCCCTCCATCTTTCTTCCTTCCCCTTCCTCTTAGTCCTCTTCCCTCCCCTGCTCCTCTGCCTTCCCTGCTGGTGGTTAGCAACCACCAGAGAGCTTTATGCAATGATGGAATTGTTCTATGCCTTGATTGTTTGCTGATTACACGAATATATATATCTGTCAAAACTCATAGAACTGTGCACTCTCCAAATAAAGTCAATTTTACTATATGATAAAATACAATTTTAAAAAATAATTAAGGAATAAAAATAGTGTTCCAGAGAGTTTAGAAAAAAGAATTTTTGAATTTTAAACAAAGCAGGCATAAAAGTAACACTAAAAGCTGAAAACAACAAGAAAAAAGTAAACTGGTCCAAAACATTAAATAAAATATTGATGACTCACTTACAGCAGTACATCACATAGCTACCATAATACATCCAAGCCAGGGTTTGCACCAAGACTACAAGGATGGTACAACATTAGGAACTCTACAGATATGATTTACCATATCAATGGGTTAAAATAGAAAAATGACAAGGTCATCTATCTACATGCCCCCCCAAAAGATATTTGGTGAAATGAAATATCAATTTATAATGAAAAAGTTCAAAGTAATTTTATAACATTATTAAATATCTATCTATAGATAACTATTGGACAGAGACATACTTATGTCTCCAATAGCTAACATCTTACTCAAAACTTCAGCCAAAGGAGCATTTCTTCTGATAAAGGAGAAACAGAATCAGGGCGTCCATAAGTAAATAAGAAACTAACATAAGAGGGGCCAGGCATGGTGGCTCATACCTGTAATCCCAGCACTTTGGGAGGCCAATGAGGCAGGATGATCACTTGAATCCAGGAGTTCGAGACCAGCCTGGGCCCTACATAGTGAGACTCATCTCTGCAGAAAAAATAAATAAAAATAAAATAACATATGACTTTTGGGAAAAAGGCAGCAAAACATTTATATATCATATAATCACCTTCCTGGAAAACATGAGTCAACTGATAAACCATTAGAAATAACATAATTCAATATAATATGATAATACAGGAATAACAATATAGTAAGTTAGAAAAATATATACAATAGAACAGCTCAGGAAAACGGCTCCTTACAAAAATTTTAAATAATAGCTAACATTTGTTAAGGACTTACTATGTAGCAGGACATTTCCATGAAATAGACGCTATTTTTATCCTTCTGATAAAAATGAAGAAATAGGCTCGGAGAGGAGACGTCACCAGCCTGCATTCAAACAGCTTCGAATATCAGAACCAGGATGAGAACCCAGGTGGTCCTATTCCGAAGCCCATGTGTTTACCCACCAGGGACTACTTCCTCCCACTATATCTGACATATATAAGTAATAGCTAGTTAGAAAATATAATGGAATAAAAGATTCATTTCCCAATAGCCGAAAAAAAAAGGAAATTCTTAGGAATGAACATAAGAAGACATGTGCAGAAATGTAAAGTCCGGCTTAGAAACATAATATACAAGTAAAGACTGCATGAATAGTGATAGGTACCTTTTATGTAGATCTCACACCATAAAAATAGATATTCTCCTCAAAATACTCTAAGCTTTAATGCAATCCAAATTAAAACATCAAAAAAAAGATGTTTGGGATTTTAACAAAAAATAATTCTAAATTCTGCCCCCAAAAATAAATGTATAATGCTGTAAAAATCCTTTAAAAAGAACATTAAAGGGGGCTTCTCCTTACCAGGTATTTAAAAATTCCTGTAGTCTTATAAAACTACAGTCATCAATAACACTTTGTGTTGCCTAAAGAGACAGACAAATGAGTGAAACAGAATGGATAATCAAAATTAGACCCAAGTGTATACCGAAGCTTAATTTGTAATAAAGGAAGCAGTTTGAATTAGTCAAAAGTTTATAGATTATAGAAAAAGATATAAGGGCAAGGTGCGGTGGCTCATGCCTATAATCCAAGCACTTTGCCAAGGTGAGTAGCTCGCTTGAGGTCAGGGGATCAAGACCAGCCTGGTCAACATGGTGAAACTCTGTCTCTTCTAAAAATACAAAAATTAGCTGGGCATGGTGCTGGGCACCTGTAATTCCAGCTACTCAGGAGGCTGAGACAGGAGAATCGCTTGAACCCAGGAGGCAGAGGTTGCAATGAGCCAAGATTGCACCACTGTACTCCAGCTTGGATGACAGAGGGAGACTTCATCTGAAAAAAAAAAAAAAAAAGATGTTGGGATAAACGGCTATGCATTTGGAAGGAAAAAAATTTTCCAAACTTCCTTCAAATACCAAAATGTATTCCAGAGAGATGAGTGATGTATATATTTTTTGAATGCTTAAAATGGTAGGAAAAATATATCTATATAAAACTTGGGGAATATAAAACCCTAAAAAAGAAGTCTTATTTTATTACATAAAAATGTTAAATGGTAACATACACCATAAGCAAAATCAAAAGATAACTGGTTTCAAATAACCAAGATCCAACATCTCTACAGTACAAAAAACTCTCATATCAAGAAGAGAATAGCCGAATTTAGTAGAAGAATGGGCAAAATAAATGAACAAGCCATTCAAATAAGAAACAACAAGAAAAGATACTCAACCTTGTTAATGATTAAAGAGTTCAGTACTTTTTGAGACAGGTCTTATTCCGTCGCCCAGGCTGAAGACAAGATTTTGATCGTCAAACTAGGTAATGATAGAAATGAATTATAAAATAGGACTCCATGAGCTCCTGCTGATGTAAATATACCCATACATACATAAAGAAAAAGATTTTTCTTACAATAGAATACCAGTCATAGGTGTAGAAGAAATGATGAGAATAGAAAAATGTCCATTTGGCCAATATCACAAAGGTGAGTGATCCAGAAGTCATCCATGAAGGGGGTTTAACAAGGAACAGAAAATATTGGCATCATCTCAGAAAACTTCCCCACAACATACCGATCAATTACAACAGGGAAATGGTGAGTTTATGGTGGCAAAACCTAAGGCCGGGCACTGTAGCTCACGCCTGTAATCCCAGCACTTTGGGAGGCCGAGGCAGGTGGAACACTTGAGGCCAGGAGTTCGAGACCAGCCTGGCCAACATGGTGAAACACCATCTCTACTAAAAATACAAAAAATTAGCTGGGCATGGTGGTGGGCACCTGTTATCCCAGCTACTTGGGGGGCTGAGGCAGGAGAATCGCTTGAACCCGGAAGGCAGAGATTGCAATAAGCCGAGACGGTGTGATTGCACTCCAGCCTGGGCAACAACAGCGAAACTCTGTCTCAAAAATAAATAAATTAATAATAATTAAATAATTAATTTTAAAAATAAAATATATGGTGGGGAAAGCTGGAAGGCACCAAGATGACCTGGTGCTTGAGGCTAACACCTCCAGAGATGGCCACTGTCTTGTGCCTCCTGAGATGACGAACTGAAATGGTACAGCATCATCCTGCCCAGGAACATGAGCTGAGTGTGGACACAAGGAAACTTCAGATGGATCTGAGTTGAGTGTCAGCCTAGAAAATAGAACCCTTTAAAACTGTTGAGAAGTCAAAAAACGGGCAAAATGAGGAACTGTTCCAGCTTGGAGGAAACTGAAAACGCGCAAGAACTAAATGCGATACATGTTCTTGGAGAAGATTCTGGACCAGAGGGAAAAGACACATTGTTGGGATGGTTGAATAGGGTCCATGGATTGGATGGTGGTGTTTGCACTGATGCTGATTTCTTGATTTGGAGGGTTGCATCAGGGTTAGGTAGAGAATGAACTTGCTCTGGTGAAATACACACACCTGTGTTTAGAGATGATGGAATATATGTCTGCAGCTTGCTCTCCAAAGATCCAGAAAAAGAATAATGGAGGGAGAGAGAGAGAGAGACAGAGAGAGAGTGAGCACACGCACAAGCCGGAATTGGATAAAATGATAAGAATTTGATGATCTGGGTGACGGATATCGGTAGTTCTGTGTATTGTTCTAGCAATTTTTCCACAAGCTTGAAATTGTTCAAAGCATATTATGTTTTGAAATATTCAAAAGAACAAAAATCCAATTAGAAATTTAGTAGAAAGAATTATAGCAGCACCTTTGGCATATTTCAAATAGGCCTGATTTTTGTTGAATAAAGTGTGTTCAAATCCACTAAATAAATAAACACTCCATGTTAGTGAGGGAACAGATAAAAAAGATTCTGTGGTGGTAGGTTTGCAATTTGGTACAATCTAAATAGGCCTTTCTTTGAGTCTAAAAAATTCATAAAGAAGCATGCAAAGATATATATGTTATGAGGATGTTTGGGGCAGAACAGGTTTGAAAAATAAGGAACAACCCAAGTACCTACAAGTGGTCACCAAAAAACTCAATCACGTCCCTACAACTTAGTCCTCAGGCACCATGAAACAATGCAGTATTGTCGAATTAACATACAAAGGTGTTCACAACTTATTTTTTGAACAAATGTATGTATTTATTAATTTGGTCAGTAGCTCAGCAAATAATTGTTGAATCCTATTTTGTATGAATTGTTGGATAAGGTGCATTCGATTTAAAAAGATTTATAAAGCACTTTATTTCCTTTCTGAAACTCTCATTTCTAATTGAGGAAACAAACATATAGACAAATAACATTTATGACATCTTCAGTGAAAAGCACAGGCTGGGGTCGGGCGTGGTGGCTCTCTCCTGTAATCCCAGCATTTTGGGAGGCCAAGGTGGGTGGATCACCTGAGGCCAGGAGTCTGAGACCAAACTGGCCAACATGGTGAAACCCCATCTCTACCAAAAGTACAAATATTAGCCAGGTGTGTGGCAGGTGCCTGGAGTCCCCGGGAGGCTGAGGTAGAAGAATCGCTTGAACCTGGGAGGTGGAGGTTGCAGTAAGCCGAGCACTCAAGGCTGGGTGACAGAGCGAGACTCAGTCTCAAAAAAAAAAAAAAAAGTACAAGTTGTAGAACAATTTTCACAGAATGCCATTTGGAAAAAGAAATTCTATGAACAGTAACGTGTGTGAGTATATGCGTGGAGACAAAAAACACAGTGGGTCGAATACATCGTTAGTGGTTCTCTCTGGGAATGAGTTAAAATGGGGAAAATTTCACTTGCCATAGTGTTTTGGAATTTTTACAATAAGCATGTATTGCTTGTATAATGTGGGGTGATATAAGCAATAAAAATATCCTGACTAGGAAGAAACAAACTTCGTGTTGCCTGAACACAAAATAAGGAAAAGCTGGGTCTCTGTCTCTAACGCTGAGATGCAGCTCTGCCCCAGGAGCGATGGGTCTAAATTATTATTAATTGCAGTTGTAGGCCTCAGCACTTTGCCATGTCTGCAATTTTAGAAAGTAAACAAACATCTTGTTCTCAAGATAATCCTGAACTGTTTATATTTGGTCTTCCTGAGAAAGGATGTTTTGTGACTCACAGGGCTGTAGGGAGGAAGGGCAGGCCCTTCCCTGATCTCAGGTTTGCTTGCTGCTGGGAAGCCTGCCCCGGGGATCAGCCCCTGTTGCCCACCCCCACCTCCCCCCCATCAGTTTTAGCCATGGAAGGGCCTCTGGTCATGAGCACTTCACTATGCCCTGGGGTCCAAGCCCCTCTCTGCTCACCCCTAACCCCATGAATGACAAGGGACCTACATGGAGGGAGTTGGTAAACTTGGGAGGTGGAAAAAAATTATATCTGTCTCTTCAGCACCGCTGCCTAACTGAAAGTTAGCATTTCCTTCCCCCGAGAATGTCGACAGCAAACCACAGTAGTATCAGCGGCGTTCTTGACTTTGTCACCAAAAGCAGCACAGATGTTTTCATATCGCATTACAGTCATTGCTACCACCTCCAGAGATCGTTTATACCCAGGACCACTTCAAAGCTAAGATGCCGATTAGACCTGTCCCTAGCTCTTATTTAGTGCATTAATGAAGAAATACATTTGTTACTGTATCAGAAGCATGTTTTTAATATTTTGATAACTATGTTTCAACATAATCGGAATTCTTTGTAATCTAATGTATTTTTATTCTGTGCATTTAGAAGACCTGCTCAGAGAAGAGGCCCATGGCTCAGAAAGGTCGGGAGTCTTTGATCATGAGGATTGTAAAGGGTTGAGAGTCCCAGGAGCCTAATGGATGGCTCCCAAACCCCGTAAACGACCAGCCTTTCACAACTCCTTACTGCATGAAAATCTGAGTTTTAGCCGGGCACAGTGGCTCAGCACTCTGGGAGGCTGAGGCGGGTGGATCACCTGAGGTCAGGAGTTCAAGACCAGCCTGGCCAACATGGTGAAACCCTATCTCTACTGAAAACACAAAAATTAGCCAGGCGGGGTGGCATGTGCCTGTAATCCCAGCTACTTGGGAGGCTGAGACAGGAGAATAGCTTGAACCCAGGAAGCGGAGGTTGCAGTGAGCTGAGATCACACCATTGCACTCCAGCCTGAGAGACAGAGTAATACTCCATTTCAACAAACAAAAAAAAAAGGAAAAAAACCTGAGTTTTCACTTTCTCCAACAAAATGCTGGCAATACTGCACCTGCCCCCACCCAGGATCCAGCTCCTAGGATGAGTAGAGGCTGCTTCTTCCGCCAGGGAGCAGCCTGCGGTATTCCGTAATGCCCAGGCCCTGGCATGCGCCATCATCACACAGTGCCAAGCCTGCCATCCACAACGTCTCAGAGCCGTGCACCCACCAGATCTATTTGTCTCCAGGGTCCTCTGTAACCCTTAATCAAAGTCCACCCACCCATTTTCCAGGTACCATAGTTGTAGTCTGAGAGATGGGGAGCCAGGATAGAGCTAAGTTAGTGGCACCCCCAGAATCGCCCCAACTCCAGGCCCCTTCTGCCCATTGGCCAGGCTGTTCTCCCTGGAGGATCTCATACTGCCTCCCTTACATTCCACAGGCATCCTCAAGAGGGGACATAGCTGCAGGTCCTATGGTCTTGCACACTCATTGCATTGCCCCGAGCCTTACTTTCTTCATCTGTAAAATGGGTATGGTTTTACCAGGTCTGGGACGAAGTGCAAAATTTAAGGAGGTGCTCACTAGCCTGAACTTGGATGTGCCTTCCTGCCCAGGGATATAAGGGGCTCACGGGAAAAAAGAATAGGAAAGAAGTCCACACGGGCGCGGGAGGTAGTGACGTCCACTCTGCTGCACTGTCTTTCATACAGCTTAGCCCCAGCACCCTTTCTGCAAAGCAGAACTCGTGCCGGACACAGTGGCTCATGCCTGTAATCCCAGCACTTTGGGAGGCTGAGGAGGGTAGATCGCTTGAGGCCAGGAGTTCGAGACCAGCCTGAGCAACATAGTGAGATCGTGTCTCTTAAAAAAAACAAAAGGCAGAGTTCGCTCCCATTCCTCTTATGCTCCCTTGTGCCCCCCTACTCAGCCACGTCCCTGCCTGGACTGACAACCACATGCATCTGGATGCATTCACCCACACAGAGGGAGAGTGTGACTTGCTACCATCACAGCAAAAAATAGCTTGGCAGCAGCATCAGCTAGAATCTTAAATGTCCTGCCCTTTGATCTAGCAACCCTATTCCTTGTGTAGGAATCTACCTACACAAAGTCAAGTTCAGTGTGTAAAGGTATTGATAAAAGCCACGGTCTCCAACATGCAAGGAGAAGATCAGAGCCGCGTGGGGATCCATCCCCAGGAGGGAAGCTGGGTACAGTGTGGCCTGGCCATCCTGCTGAATTCTACGAAGCCCTCACTCACAGTGGGAAGGATCTGTACACGTCCACATGGACAGTGCTCTAAGATGTGCTGGTGAGTGAAGGAAGCAAGACGCAGGCCGATATTCAAGCGTGATGCCATGGCCTGCTAAAAATATAGCAGCATGTGTGTACTGCAAGAGGGGACTATTAACACGGCCATCCCCAGCTCCCCGCTCTCGTCTCTGACAGAAAGTGCTCCTTTCCCCACCACGACCTCCCTGGAGAGCCCAGACCTGTTCGGACTTCTGTAGAGGCTGGGAAGCAGTGGGGTAGGGACTCCCAGGTGGGTGGCAGAGCTGGTCTGAAGAAAGCGGCTGCTGCTCTGTGACAAGGCACGCGTCCCTCCCCACAGAGCTGTTTGTGTATATATCTCCGTATGTTTATATAGACAGATCGTGGCAGGGCTAAGCTCAGACACACCAGGAAAGGTGCACAGTAAATTCGTCTCCATAGTTACTCTAGGACGAGATGAGGTGGCCCTCAAGTGATGGGAGAAATGACACAGATCTTTCAATAATGACATGGAAAGGTATCCACAGATCACTCGGGGGAAGGAGGAACAGTTGCAGGATAATAGGATTCATGGAATTTCACTTTCAAAAGGACGTAGCTTTGTGTCTCCTTATATAGATACAGCACGCTACACATCAAGCTTTTCCTGCTGGTTACTTCCTGGAAATGGGATGAGGAAAGGGTGAGGGCCGCACTGTTTACCTGCCCCCGACGCCCCATGGAAAGGGTTGGTGGGAAAATCACAGCATGAAGCTTTGAGCACAGGGCTTGGTACTTAGGATGTCCTCATCCCCAAAGAATTGAGAGTGGCAGAGCTAGCTGCATGGGTCTTTTGTTGAATAAATACTGTGGCTCACAGGTAGGCTATGCCAATAATCAAATCCCAGAAAAAGTTTTATGCAATAAAAATGCATTAGCATCTGGGCGCAATGGCTCATGCCTGTAATCCCAGCACTTTGGGAGGCCGAAGCGGGCAGATCACAAAGTCAGGAGATCGAGACCATCCTGGCCATGGTGAAATCCCGTTTCTACTAAAAAATACAAAAAATTAGCCGGGTGTAGTAGTACACGCCTATAGCCCCAGCTACTCAGGAGACTGAGGCAGGGGAATCACTTGAACCCAGGAGACAGAGGTTGCAGTGAGCTGAGATTGCATCACTGTACTCCAGCCTGGCAACAAAGCAAGACTCCATCTCAAAAAAAAAAAAATTAACATTATACCTAGACTTGAATCATTTTTACAATGGATGATTCGGAAGTTTCTATATTTTTATGAAATACTTAACTCTCTTGGCCTCAGAGATACCATGTGCTCCTGGCTTTCTTTCTTCCTATATCATTCGTCTCTCCTTCTGTTCTGTTCTCTCTCCCTCTCTCTCTCTTTTTTTTTTCTTTTTTTTGAGACAGAGTCTCACACTGTCACCCAGGCTGCAGTGCAGTGGCGTGATCTCAGCTCACTGCAACCTCCACCTCCCAGGCTCAAGCGATCCTCCCACCTCAGCTTCCTGAGTAGCTGAAACCACAGACATGCACCACCACACCTGGTTAATTTTTTTTTTTTTGGTCTCTTTTGCTCTTTCATTCATAGGCCCACTCACTCATTCATTCAGCGTATATTTATTGGGTTCTTATTACATGCCAGACATGTTCCTTGATGGTGAAGATACAGATGTAAACAAAACAGACTACATTTCCCACCTCTGTGGAATTTAATGCCAATTGGAGGCATCAGAAAATGAACAAATAAGTTAAATACATAGGTAGCCGTAAGTACCATGGAGAAAAACAAGGTAGGGAAAGAGAATCAGAAGCGTGGGGGTAAAGAGAGAGTTGCACTTTTAAAATGATCATCAGAAAAATTCACTGGGTAAAGACCTAAATCCAATGGGGAAACAAACCATGCCTATGTCTAGGATGGGGAAGGGTGTTCCAGGCAGAGGGAACAGCAAGCACGATGGCTCAGAAGCTTCAAAGAACATGTAGCAGCTGAAAATTGCATGGCGGTCATGGAGCATAAGTGGTGGGAGCCAGTGGTGAGAAATGAGTATGGAGAGTATTAGGGCTTTTTCAGGAAAAGCCCTGGGCTTCGGACTAGCAAATGTGGGCTCCATGCAGAGGATGTTAGGGATGGAAGTTACCCCATCAGGCTCTGTGTGTGGAGGGCAGGCTCTGGGGCAGCCGGGAGGCAGGAGCCTGGTGATGAGGCTGTGACAATTGCTGGATGAGGGACAGAAGATGACTAAGGCGGGTGGGAAGGGGGGGACCTGATGCCAGAAGGGGCGTGTTTGTTTCCTGTGGCTGCCGTGACAAATTACCATAAACATGGTGGCTTAAAGTCACAGAAATTTATTCTCTTGCCACTCTGGAGGCCAGAAGTGTGAAGTCATTACCACTGGACTGAAATTAAAGCAGCAAGGGCACTGTTCCCCCTTCAGAAGCTCCAGGCCAGAATCCATGCCTTGCCTCCTCCAGCTTCTGGCGGCTGTGACACCTTTTAACCTGTAGCAGCACGACTGCAACTTCTACCTCAGTGTTTCATTGCTATCGGTCCGTGTCAAACCTCCCTCTGCCTCTCTCTTATAAGGACTGTTTGTAGGGCCCATATATTCCCAGATAATTTTTCCATCTCAAAATCCTTAACACAGCCACAAAGACCATTTTGCCATATAAGTTAATATTAATATTTAGGGGCTGCTGGGATTAGTGCCTGGCACCTCAGGTGGCTGCTATTCAGCCACCACATGGATAAAAGGCAGATTGCTCAGACCTGGGAATCACCCCTGCCAGGTGTCGCCCACATGGCCACTGATGACCACCACATCGCTAAGTCTCCTGGGCGATGCTCAGTTCTCGTCTTACCTGACCCAGCACAGCTCAGCATTCCTGGTTCTCCTCTCACCCTATAACTACTCCTTCTCATCGCCTCTGCTCATCCCTCCTCTTCTCCCCAGGGCCCCAGGGCTCAGCCCTTGCTGACCATCCAGGCTGTAGCTTCATATCTACACACATGCCAGCCACTCTAGCCCAGACCTCTGTCCCCATCTGGAAGCCCACAATCCTGACTCTCTCCCAACAGCTCCACTGGGATATCTAGGAGGCCTTTCCACCCCACAGCTCCAAAGCTGGACTCCTGATCTTCCCCCAAACCTGTTCCACCTGCAGCCTCCCCGTTCTCAACTGTCACCTTGTCCAGCCCATCAGGAAGCCTTGCCAGCTTCACCACACACTCAAATCTGACTCCTTCTCCCCGGTCCCAGCCGCTCTCTCGTCTCTCACCTGAATTTGGCTGCAGCCACTTCACTGGCCTCCTTGTCTCCCCTCTCTGAGTGAGCTTTTTTGAAGGTAAATCAAATAGCATCATTTTACCCAGGGTCAAAGCCAGGCCGTGCGTGGTTCTACAAGCCCCTGCATGACCTGCCCACTCCTTGTCTTCTCTCTGAGCTCATCTCCTGCTAACATCTCTTCTCTTCCTGCTCCTTCCTCTCCACCCACACTCTGCCATTCCTTGAGCTTGCAAACACCATTTCTTCCTCAGGACCTTTGCACTGGCTGTTCCTCTTATCTGGAATGCTCTTCCCTCCCATGTCCTCATGATTCGTTCCCTTGATCCTTTAAAATCTTTGCTCAAGGCTGGGCGCAGTGGCTCACACCTGTAATCCCAGCACTTCGGGAGGCTGAGGTGGGCGGATCACAAGGTCAAGAGACCAAGATCATCCTGGCCAACATGGTGAAACCCTGTCTCTACTAAAAATGCAAAAACTAGCTGGGCGTGTTGGCACGTGCCTGTAATCCCAGCTACTCGGGAGGCTGAGGCAGGAGAATAGCTTGAATCCAGGAGGCGGAGGTTGCGATGAGCCGAGATCGAGCCACTGCACTCCAGCCTGGGTGACAGAGCAAGACTCTGTCTCAAAAAAAAAAAAAAAATCTTTGCTCAAGTGTCAACTTCTCAATAAGGCATACTCCGACTATCCCCAATAAATATTGCAACTCCTCCAAGATTCCCAGTTCCGCACCCTGCTCCACCTCCTCCAAGGCGTCGACACCCCGTGGTGCACGTCATTTGCTTATTCATGTTTCCTCTGAATCAGCCCCCATTAGATGTAATGCATAAATGTTGGTTGATTTTGTCCACTGGTTTCTCCTTTGAACCTACAACAGTGCCTGGCACAACATAGGTGCTCAATGCATGTTTATTGCAAGGATCACCAGGTGTGGGGCTGCGGGAGCAGCTGCAGATCAGAATGGCTTTGGGAGTCCAATTCCATGCAGAGAGCCTCCTGTCTCCATGAGGGGGACAGAACAGGGGCAGGTCAGGGGAGATCAGGTTTGAGTGTGGAGGGCGTGAGGCACCCAGGACCCACAGAGATACCTCCCAGGGCAGCTGGCTGTCTGGAACAAGAGCTCAGAGAGACATCTGGCTGCACGAAAGATCCTGGCCTAAATGAGCCTGGCTTTGACCCTGGGTGAAACTATAACAGAAAGTGCACCTTCCAACCCTACCCCAGCATCAAGTTCACCTGGGTTTGAATCCCAGCTCCTCCCATTACTGACTGTGAGACTCTGGGCAGGTTCCTTCCCTGGCTGCACCTCAGTTTCCTCATCTGTGAAATGGAGGCAGCCGCTGTACAGCATCCCACTCCGCGTCATTGAGAGGGTTAAATGAGGCGATACTCAGAGCATTAAGTATATGGCACACTCTCTTGTCACCTTTCCAAAGGCCAGGTGGAACAGCAGGTAACCAGTCCCCAGGAAGCTGGGCCGGGACTCTGATTCACCTGCAAGCCCTGGACCCCTCCAGCCTTCAAGGCTCAGTCTTCAAGCCCTCTCCCGAAGGGTCCAATCCCCCAGCTCTGCCTCATGCCGGATGCACTGCCATAGTTAAAGCAGGCTCTCAGCCACATCTGAACCTGAGTTAATGGGCCTCTGACCCATTTTTCTAGCGGACTCATTACCTTTTATTTAGCCTTGAAGACTCTGGTGGCTGATTGGCAGAGAAGCTTTCACAGCTGGGAAGGGATATGGGATCTGGGTCAGCCCCTTGCTTGCTGTCCATGAGCTCTAGCCTCAGCAGCTAATGGCAGAACCAAGGTAGGCAGAATGAATTCCCTGACCCCAGGACCAGGCCCACCAGGGAGAGAGAGTCACCATGTTCCCTTGTCTTACCTTTGCCTGGCTTCCAAGTGGTCGAATTCTAGCCACCCCATGCAGGGGCTGTAAGAGAGTGGGAGGACCCAAGTGTTCCCTCCCTGCAGTGAACCCCGCCGCTTCCAGCTGATGCGCCCCCAGAAGAGGATCATAGAGCAGTAGATTAAACAAGAGGCTTTGCAGGCCACCCCAAGCCTGATCCACGCGTGGGCAGCACCTCTGCTGGGAGGCCAGGTACGGAGTGTGCCGGGGCCACTCTGCAGACAGAAGAGGTGGATGGGGGCCTTGGATTCCTCACACAGCAGGGTGTTATGGGATAAAGCGGCCAGGCTGCATTCTTCAGAGCCTCAGTTTCCCCACCTGTTGAATGAGGGTTCTGAGCAGATAATCCCCAATTGTGCTAGCCAATGTCATAGCACAGGCTACATGTGGTGACTGTGCCCTTGAAAGGTGGCTTGCCTTGTAAGCGTAAAATACACATGGATTTTTAAGACTGCACAAAAAACCCCACCAAGAACATCAAAATACTTTTGAATAAGTTTCAAATAGGTTTTGTTTTGATTACATGTTGAAATGATATTTTAGATACACTGGGTTAAATCAAGCACTGTATTAAAATTAATTTCAGGCCGGGCGCAGTGGCTCACGCCTGTAATCACAGCACTTTGGGAGGCTGAGGCAGGTGGATCATGAGGTCAGGAGATCGAAACCATCCTAGCCAACATGGTGAAACCCCATCTCTCAAAATATAAAAACTAGCCAGGTGTGGTAATGTGTACCTGTAGTCCCAGCTACTCGGGAGACTGAGGCAGGAGGATCGCTTGAACCCAGGAGGTGGAGGTTACAGTGAGCCAAGATCGCACCACTGCACTCCAGCCGGGCGACAGAGCGAGACTCTGTCTTCAGAAAAAAAGAAAAATTCAGTGTTTCTTTGTACTTTTAATGTGGCTACAAGAAACCTTAAAATGATATATATGGTTTGCATCGTATTTCCACTGATATCAAGTGGAGCTCTAGAGACCTGAGTTTGAATTTTTCAAGGGGTGTGTGCAGATGGGTACCATGAGTGTGTCTGTGTGTGTGCACGCATGCTTGTGTTGAGGGCTGAAACTGGCAGGAGGGATGTGTGAGCACAAGTGTGTACATGTATGTTTCATGCACATAAATGTACATATGTTAGGGCCAGGTGCAATGGCTCACGCCTGTAAACCCAGCACTTTGGGAGGCCAAGGCAAGCAGATCACCTGAGGTCAGGAGTTCAAGACCAGCCTGGTCAACATAGTGTAACTGTCTCTATTAAAAAAAAAAAAAAATAGCCAGGAGTAGTGGCACACACCTATAGTCCCAGCTATTCGTGAGGCTAAGGCAGGAGAATCACTTGAACGTGGGAAGCAGAGGTTGCAGTGAGCCAAGATTGCACCACTGCACTGCAGATGGGCAACAGAGTGGGACTCCATCTCCAAAAAAAAAGTGTACATTAGAGCATGCTGCAGAAGAAGGTAGGAAGAGGAAATGTGTTCGGACTCAGGCTTGCTGGTCGCTGACCACAGTCCACAGCCCTTCATGCATACAAAGCTCCCCGCTTGCGTCATCCTGTGACTCTTATAGAAACCTGTGGGCTAAGGGCCCTTGTCCCTGTCATATAGATGAGGAAAACAAGATCCAGAGACTTGGGCATGGGTGATAGCTACCTTCCGTTCCACCAATGCCCATGGTAGGAAGGAGGGAGGTCCCGGGTGATGAGTCTGGGGAGAAAAGACACGTTGTGGGGGCTGTGCTGACCGCTCTTTCATGCATTCTCTCATTTAATAATCCCCACCACAGGCTAGGGGCACAAATAAGGAAGCTGAGGCTCAGAGAAGTCATCTCACCCACCCACACCATCATTCTCAGGCACCGCTATCCACCCAGTGGCTACACAAACCAAAAAAGAGGGGCATCGTCCTTGCCCCCTTTCTCTTCCTCACCCTGCACATCCACCGCACACATCACCAACTCCTTTGGGGGCCACATCTTAGACTCCTCTCTGCAATCACTTCTCCATCCCTCCCAGCCCCATCCCACCATCCTCAGCCCTCCCCAAAGCCACTAGAGGGAGCTTTTCAAATCAGCAGGGAGATCTTGCCTCTCCCTTGCTTAAAATCCCCTTGTTGGCCTTCATTGCTCTCAGCATAAAACCAAAATCCCTAACAAAAGCCCCCAGGCCCTACCTCCTCAGGCCCCCAGCTGATCTCTCCAGCCTCCAGTCTCCTCCCCCTCCTCCTTGATCACTCCGCTCCAGCCCCGCTAGCCCTGTTCTGCTCCCCAAATATACCATAGTCTGTTCCCACCCTAGGACTTTTGTACATGCTGTTCCTTCTGCCTGGAATGCTTATCCCTCCATTGTCGCCTTGCTACTGCTGACTCATCTTTCACAGCTCAGCTCCACGTCATTTCCTCTGGGAAGCCTCCCTTGACTAATTTTGAGAATAATAATGATAATGATCTTTTTTAATAGGTAACATTTTTTAGTGCCTGGCATGTGCTCAGAACACTCGAAGCATTTTTTATGTTAATTCATTTAAACCTTACAACAAACCTACCAGGCATGTACCTTAATTGTCTCCATGTTGCAAATGAAGAAACTGAAGCACAGAAAGGGTAAGCAGCTTGCCCGTGGTCACACAGCAATTTCGCTCCAGAGCACTCCCTCTCTCAGCCGTCATCATCGTCATCACCATAGCTAACCTTTGTTGGCTACTGACTCTATTCCAGCTTTATAAGCATCTCATGACCTTATCACTGTTATAATTTTACATTTGTTTGTAAGATGTTGGCTGTTTAACAGTTCAAGTTGCTCACATTCTTACTCTTAACCTGTTTCATTTATATCCACAACAGAATATTAGCTAAGAACAAGAAGCCCGGGGACAGCGACGTTGAAATACAAGTGAATGGTCATCGCCAAAGTGATGATAACTCACTGGATGTGCCTCGTGCTACCTTTCATTGGTGCCGTCTGATCAGAGTTTCTTATAAAACACATCCATAGGTTTCCAGCACCACAAAAACCAATTACAAAGAGAGAAAATACAGAGATGGGCACAACCAATTCAACTTTTTCACTTATTGGAGGGGAAAAAAGCTGTTCACACCACGATGGGTTCCTTGAGTGGGTCTCACCAACAGCATCTCGGAGCCTTCTCTCCTATTTATAGTCAATTTGAAACAAAACCTCCAAATTCACCAATAATCCCATGGCTTTTATTTTAGGCACAGAACACACAAATCCCTATCATCCGGCTATGAAAGCGGTTTTTCGATGATGTGCAGAATGAAACATCAATCTACATTTTCATCAGCATTTATTCCAAATCAAACATGAGATGTTCTTCAAAGATATATTTGTGAACAAATTGTGCTGTTTATTACATAATTAATTCAAAAGAAATTAATTCACAAGAAATTGTGTGTATCTCTTTTTCAAGGGAAGGGATTTTAAAAATGTCTTTTTCTGCATTAAACATGAACTTTGTAATACAGTCTTTAGCAGTATGCTGATCTAAATAATTAACTACTTTTTAACATATACCGTATGAAAGAAACGAAAGAGATTACAAATCTTCTAAGGGGGTTGGAGAGATTATTTTTACCATGAATGGGGAAAGCTTGTTTTGCCGAGACTGGCCCCGACTCGAGGCTCAGTTGGGAAAAGGGCTCTCCAGAGGGGATGTGACTGGCCACTTAGGGCAGCTGGTCACTCAAGGAAGAACTAGGGCCATAGGCCAGGACTCCTGCCTCCCAGCCTAGATGATGCGGCTTCACCCTTAATCCTAAAACACCCTACACCCCACCTTCTCACCTAGAGGGTCTCTCCCACCCAAACCCACCCTCCACTCTCACTGGTGGCATCTCTCATACCCTGCTGGCCATGTCTTTGGTCTGATTATCTCCTCTAGGAAGGCCTCTCTGACCACTCTCCCTACCCAAAATGCACCCGCCCCTCCCCACTCCCCACTCCCACCATCAGAGCTGCCTGTCCTCAGCCACTGCTGAGTGTCATTATGTAACTGTGCCTGGGGCTCTCCTCTTCCTCTCCCACCTGACTGTGGCCTCTTCCCAAGCCCAGCTCCATCTCAAGCCTCTCTGAGCCCTCCTTGGCCAGTCCAGGGGAGGGAGGTCACTGTAAATCGAGGCTGTGTCCACCCCGAGCACTTGCAGGGCTGGGTTCTCTCCTGAGCTGGTCTCACTTACTTCCTGAGAGACAAGGTCCCTGGTCCAGCCAGGCCGCAAGAGTGGGCAGAGGTTTTGTGCACTGTCACACCTACTGCAGAGAACTCAGGCACATCACTTCACTTTGGAGACCTCCGCGTTCCCACCTATTGAATGGGAGAAAAGTCCCCGCCCTGGCCCAGAGCGAGTCTCCAAATACTCAAAAGTCAGCCTGCGTAGGTGCGCTCCTTGCGCTAGATATGTCTGGGTCTGCCCTTGACACAGGCCTTCATCCCTCCCTCCTCAGGCCAAGCAGCCAGCACCTCTCACCTGGGCTCCCTACAGCCACCTGCAGCCCCCACTCACCCCCATCTGGAGTCTACACTGAAGCCACAAGGCGCTTACGCGTCCTAAGTCAGCCCGTGTCACTCCTCGCCCCCACTCCTCCATGGCCCCCCATTTCCTAACCCAGGGCTAAAGCACCCTCATGTTCCAACACTGCTGCTCAGCTGGCCAGGACCACCTCATGCCGCCCTCCCCGCACACCCACTCCCCCTCCTTGGGGCAGGAATGGCAGGGATGGGAGTCTTCTTTTCGGTCCACGGTTCACAATCCTACGGCACGTTTCCCCCTGCTCTGAGCCTCAGCTCACTGTTCCCCACCTTCCCCAGGTGCTTCGTCCCCAGACTTCAGCTCTCAGCCTAAAACAGCAGGGCACAGAGCCTTCCCTAACTGCCCTCTCTACAGCGCCCCCAACACCCTGGACCTTCATCAAGTGGGTCACAGTGGGTAATTTATTAGTGACAGTCAACTCTTGGGACAACGCAGTTTTCAACTGTGCAGGCCCACTTAGACACAGATTTCTGGCAATAAAATTACACCAAGTGTGTCTGCCTCTCTTACCTCCCCTTCCACCTCCTCTACCTCTTCCGCCTCTGCCACCCCTGAGACAACAAAACCAACCCCTCCTCCTCCTCTTCGTCCTCCCCAGCCTAAACATGAAGACGACGAGGATGAAGGTCTTTATGATGATCCACTTCCACTTAATGAATAATAAACAGGCTTTCTCTTATGATTTTTTTTTTTTTTTTTTGAGACGGAATCTTACTCTGTCACCCAGGCTGGAGTGCAGTGGCGCGATCTTGGCTCACTGCAACCTCCATCTCCCAAGTTCAAGCAATACTCTGTCTCAGCCTCCTGAGTAGCTGTGACTACAGGTACCCACCATGGTGCCTGGCTAATTTTTTTGGTATTTTTAGTAGAGAGGGGGTTTCACCATCTTGGCCAGGCTGGTCTTGAACTCCTAACCTCATGATCCACCTGCCTCGACCTCCCAAAGTGCTGGGACTGCAGGCGTGAGCCACTGCGCCCAGCCCATGATTACATTCTCTTTTCTCCAGCTTTCTTTATTATAAGAACACAGTATATAATGCATAGAACATATAAAATATCTGTGAATCAAGTGTTTATCAGTAAGGCTTTGGCTAACAGTAAGCTATTAGTTCAGTTTTAAAGTTATATGAGAATTTTCGACTGCACGGGGTAGGGATTGGCACTCCCAAACCCCGAGTTGTTCAAGGCCCCTCAGTCATGAACTTGCTTGCTGCTTTACTGTCTATGTAATCACCAGGGTTCCTGCTGTTTCCCTAGTGCCTGAGATAGTGCGTAGCACACAGCAGTTGCTCAGTAAATATTTGCTAAATGAATCAATGAGTGAATGAACAGCTAGGGGTGGTTATATGTGGTACCCCCATGAAGGCCTTGATGGATATGAGGGGTGGTTATTTATAAATAGCACAAAACAAACTATTTGCCTGGAGGCAGGTTCTCTGCAGCGTGGCCTCTACCTAACCCCAGACCCCAGCTCTGCCGACCCTTCCTCATTGCCCTCCTGGTGCATCCTAGGAACACCTACTCCACTCCTCTCAACCACGCTGGCCAAGCATGTTTTAAAATCAGCATAAGCCAGGGACAGTGGCTTACGCCTGTAATCTAAGCACTTTGGGATGCTGAGGCAGGAGAATTGCTTGAGGTCAGGGGTTTGGGACCAGCCTGGGCAACACAGCAAAATCCTGTCTCCACAAAAAATAAAAATAAAAAAATTAGGCAGGTGTGGTGGCATGCACCTATGGTCCCAGCTACTTGGGAGGCTGAAGAGGGAGATGGCTTGAGCCCAGTCAGTCAAGACTGCTGTGAGCCATGAATGGACCACACTGAACTCTAGCCTGGGTGACAGAGCAAGACCCTATCTCTAAACAAAACAAAACAAAACAAGACAAAAAAACAGGGCAGGGCGCAGTGGCTCACTTCTGTAATCTCAGCACTTTGGGAGGCTGAGGCGGGTGGATCATGAAGTCAAGAGATTGAGACCATCCTGGCCAAAATGGTGAAACCCCGTCTCTACTAAAACAAATACAGAAATTAGCTGGGTGTGGCGGTGAGTGCCTGTAGTCCCAGCTACTCAGGAGGCTGAGGCAGGAGAATCACTTGAACCTGGAAGGCAGAGGTTGCAGTGAGCCAAGATCACGCCACTGCACTCCAGCCTGCCAACAGAGCGAGACTCAGTCTCAAAAAAAAAAAAATTTAAAAACAGGGTAGAACAATCACCACCCTGACCTGAATTTGTGGGAATGTGATGAGTTCTACAACACAGATTTGCCACCTTCTTCAATGCCACCAGGCTGAAGAGACCTTGGGTGGTCTGAGCCTCCATTGCCTCTATTTGTAAAATAGGGATAATTCCACATACCTCCAGGGCCATGAGGCTGGGATGTGAGAACGTATGAGAAGCAACTTGCACATTGCCTGGTGCGTGGCAGCCCTCGGAGACACGTTAGTCTCTCTCCAGTCCCATCCCCTTCTCAAATCAGGGAAATTCTAGAATGCAGACTGTGTCTCTTGGTATTCGGAACAAATTACCAAGTTTCTGTGGGTGTCTGGCTACCTCTTGGGGACATCAAGGGTCTTAATTAATTATGATCTGAAAGGGTTTGATGTTCCAGGAATAATAAGGCATGAGGGAGCCCAGAGTATTTTCAGGAACATTAATTATTTAATGGACATTATTCGTAGAAAATTGGGACTGGAAAATGTAAGTTTAAGATGGAAGCAATATGATTATTTTAACCCTAAATTTCATTCACTCTCACCCGTCATCAAGAACAGGCTGTTGGTCTGGTAGACGAAAGAGGAGGTTCTAGTCTGAGCTGTGCCGTGGCTTTGCTGGGTGACCTTGAATAGTTCACTGCCCCTCTCTGGCCTCAGCTGCTTTTTTTTTTAATATAATAATTTTCTGGGTTTTTTTGAGACAGAGTCTCACTCAGTCACCCAGGCTGGAGGGCAGTGGCACAATCTCAGCTCACTGCAACCTCCAGCGATTCTTGTGCCTCAGCCTTCCAAGTAGCTGGGATTACAGGCACGTGCCACCATGTCCAGCTAATTTTTTTGTATTTTTAGTAGAGATGGGGTTTCACCATGTTGGCCAGGTTGGTATCAAACTCCTGACCTCAAGTGATCTGCCCACCTAGGCCTCCCAAAGTGCTGGGACTGCAGGTGTGAGCCACTGTACCTGGCTGACTGGTTCCATCATCTGTTAGTTTCTGTCCTAGAGAGTTTCCCAGGGGCCTAAGCTCTCACAAGAATACTTCAGAAATGTCCCATCCTGGGCCTCACTTCTGAAGTTCCCATTCAATGGGTCTGGGGTGGACCCCAGAATCTACATTTTAACAAAGCTCATGAACCTGTCTCCAGAGATCTCTGGGCCACACCTCAAAGAGAACTGGCTGTGACCCTAGAACATTCACGGAGGACACTTCAGAGGAGATTTGCACATGAAAGATATCCATTTTTACTAGCTGATTATATGCTGAAAGGACATATTAAACTAAATTTAAATGAAATCACCCAGTCCTTAATTTTCCTCTTCATCAAAGTTCATGTGGTTAATTCTGGGGTCAAAACATAAAAATGTCCTCTTGTAATTAGCTGCTAATCAATTCACTACAGTGATTTCCCAGAGAAGTCATAATTCTTGTCCACAGGAACTGGAAATGAAACACACATGTAGCTCAGCTCTCTGCTGATAATCTACATATAAGGATGTCCTGAACGCACAGAGAAGTTTACAGCTGAAAATATGTGAGCTGGAAGTCATCCATCCACCCATGCATACATTCCTTTATTCATTCATTCATCCATTTACTCATCCATCCATCATTCATCTATCTGTCCATCAGTTCATCTCTCCATCCATCCATCCATCCAAGAAATGCATGTTCTCACTCACAGGCGGGTGTTGAACAATGAGAACACATGGACACATGGAGGGGAGCATCACGCACTGAGGTCTGTCGGGGGGGACTAGGGAAGGGACAGTGGGGGTAGGGAGTTAGGGAGGGATAACATGGGGAGAAATGCCAGATAAAGTTCAGGGGGATGGAGGGAGCAAACCACATTGCCATGTATGTACCTATGCAAAAATCCTGCATGTTCTTTACATGTACCCCAGAACCTAAAATGCGATAAAATATATAAATATAAATATAAATATAAATGAAATATGTCTACCAAAAAAACTAAAAATAGAATCACTCTATGATATGGTTTTGCTATGTCCCCATTCAAATCTCATCTTGAATTGTAGCTCCCACGATTCCCAAGTGTTGTGGGAGGGACCCAGTGGGAGGTAATTGAATCATGGGGACGGGTCTTTCCCGTGCTGTTCTCATGATAGTGAATAAGTCTCATTAGATCTAATAGTTGTATAAAGGAGTTCTCCTGCACAGGTTCTCTCTTTGCCTGCCACCCTCCATGTTAAGACGTGACTTGCTCCTCCTTGCTTTCCACCATGATTGTGAGGCCTACCCAGCCATGTGGAACTGTGAGTCCATTAAACCTCTTTCCTTTATAAATTACCCAGTCTCAGGTATGTCTTTATTAGCAGCATGAGAACAGACCACACTCTATGGTCCAACAATCCCACTTCTGGGTATGTACCCAAAAGAATGGAAAGCAGGGTCTCCAAGAGATATTTGTACACCTGTGTTCATAGCAGCATTATTCCAAATAGCCAAAAGGTAGAAGCAGTGCAAACGTCCATTAAGAGATGGTGGATAAACAAAACGTGGTCTAGACATACAATGGAGTATTACTCAGCCTTTAAAAGGAGGGAAATTCTAATGCATGCTACAAAATGGGTGAAACTTGAGGACATTATGCTAAGTAAAATAAGCCAGTCACGCACCAAAAACAAAACTGTCTAATCCTATATGAGGCACCGAAAGTAGTCAAACTCCTAGAGATGGAAATTAGAATGGTGATGGCCAGGGCTGAGGGGAGAGAGAAAGGGAAATCATTATTTAATGGGTATGAGAGTTTTGGTCTCACAAGATAAAAAGAATTCTGGAGACTGCTTGTACAATGCAAATGTACTTTACTGAACTGTACATTTTTAAAAGGTTAAGATGATACATTTTATGTTATGTTTATTTTTCCACAGTTTTTTTTTTTTTTTCAAACAAAGCACAACTCTCCCTAGAGGCAGGTGTCTGTTCTGTTTGATCTGGAGTCCCAACAAACACGTGAAAACGCAATAAACTACAGTCCAAGCGCCGAACATGCCTTTTACTCACAATCAGCAGAGAAGAGGGTTCATTAGATATCTAATGACTGATTTTTAAATTCTTCTTGAAAGACCTGATGTGTATATTCGAATCAGCTTGCCCTGCGACCCACTAAAAATGACTTATGACAGGAAATCATACATAATTGCTATCAGTGGAGTCAGCTTGTAAGAATATTCCAAGCATTTAATTGACTTTTAAAAGAATAGCTACAGCACGCTAATTAAATCTCACGTTAGGATATGTGTTAATTGATATTTAATAAGGATGTCAATTGATGTCTAACTAGCCAATATGTCTCTTAAAATGTCAATTAGATACCCAAAGATCCTTTTCAAAGGGACTAGGAGTTAAACACATTGAGGATGTAATTTGTTAATTTTTTATAATTACAAATCACAACCCTCCCCACTGACTTTCTCCGGATCATACAGCCACTTGTGAGCCATCTTGCCTGGTCTGGAAACATGAAACGCTACCTGATTCACACTAACACTCCCCACAAATTTGCACATGAGGTGGCATGGAGAGATAACTGTGCACACCGGAGGACTTTCCAGACCTCCCCTTTCCTTCCACCAATCACCTGCTTTCTCAGAATCCACCCCCTCCAACTTTGTGAATGAAATTGTGAATGCTAGCACAGGGAGACAGATGTGAGCTGGACTCATAGCTCCTTGATAGTCAAAAAGCTTTTCATTTCTCAGCCAGGCGCAGTGGCTCACACCTGTAATCCCAGCACTTTGGGAGGCCGAGGTGGGTGGATCACGAGGTCGAGAGATCAAGACTCTCCTGGCCAACATGGTGAAACCCTGTCTCTACTAAAAATGCAAAAATTATCCAGGCATGGCAGCATGCGCCTGTAGTCCCAGCTACTCAGGGGGCTGAGGCAGGAGAATTGGTTGAACCCAGGAGGTGGAGGATGCAGTGAGCCAAGATCACACCTCTGCATTCCAGCCTCGCAACAGAGTAAGACTCCATCACAAAAAAAAAAAAAAAAGCTTTGCGTTTCTCAAAAACTCAGGGTCATCACACTGACTTCTAGTGCATTGGGCAGCAAGCTCCTTTGGCTTGGTAACAAATGGAGTAGCCTAAGCTCCTCCATGAGAGCGGTCTGGAATTCACTCCAGTGGCCAGGTCTGCTCCACTGCATGTCACTCCCCATGATGAAGAGAGTGTGCAGAAGGGAGAGCAGGAAGTTTGAGGCAATGACCGGGATGAGCATGACCCTAATAACTCTAGGGCCATAGCATATTAAGGTCCCACTGACCCCACTGCAGGATAACCAAGTGAGACAGCTTCTAGAAAAAGCCTTGTGCAGACCATGAATCACTGTAAGATGCTACCTGTCCTCACAAATAACTGGGCAGCTCACGGTGTCATGAGAAGGCTAATCAGGTTTTCATGAGCTCTCAGAGGAAAGGGACAGAGTCACAACAGCCCTCTGGTCACAAGCATGGGTTTCAGAATCAGACAGGGCAAAGTTCAAGTTCTAGATCTCGCTAGCAAAATGCCCCTGAGCACCTTTCTGAACCTCTCAGAGGAAGCTGGAAAACAGACATGAAGTCGGTTTGTCCCACCCTCTCTGCTGGCAGAGGTCAGAGGTGAAACAGAAGGGTTGGCTTCAGCTTGCCCAGCATCAAGTGAAGATCTCAAAATGGGTGCAAAGAGCTCAGCACTTAGGATCAATCAGCAAAGAGCCTGGCTCCTCTCACTTCTAACTAGAAGGGAAAACCATCAGCAGCTCCAGCCGCTGTTCTAGGAAATGGTTATTCAGTTACCAATAACAACAGTTGCTATGGAGACAGGCGGTCCAGCCTGCCAGCCTGGAATTTCTCTCAGGCCAGGGCCAGATTAACCACCTCCACACCCTATCCAAACCAAGAGGCAGCCTGAGCCCCAGTTCTCCCTCAATTACCTGATCAAGGTGTTTTTCCACTTTATTTTTCCTTCTTCTTCTTGTAAGAAATTCCCTCTATTTGAGAGTTAGTTGAGATACAGGGCAAAAGCACTGAAAGTCCTGTGGATTGTGCAATCTCAAAGTCTTTGTAAAGTCCGAGGACAGCTTATGTTGGGGTGGGGTGGTAAATGAAGCAGCTGCGTTTTTGCTTAGGGCTGGAGCAGCATCAGTGAATCCAGAACCTCTTGGGAGGTCTGTGTTGGGGTCAGGCTCCATGCAGAGGCCAGGAGCAGACTGGGATGGTTCTGGATGGATAGCTGGGGACAGTGCACCAGGAGGGATGGTGAGGGCCACACTTAAAGGGACTCAGTCTCTCCAAGTCCTTCAAGGCTGCTCCTGTAGACTAGGTGGCCAAATTAGAAAATACATCAGAATATTAATGGTAAAAGGAACCAGAGACAAGCGCTCTTCACAGGGAAGAAATGGAAACCCTCCAAGGATGGGCCTTAACCACAGTGATCCCAATCTTATACCCAGGAATCTCAACTCCCAGTCTGAGTTTTTCCCACCACAGCATAAATCTGGGTTGTTCCCGCAATGTTATGTAATGTGGTGGCACGTTCATAGAGAGCACCATCTATGGTCTGGCTGTCTGCTGAGGTAGGTAGTGAGTTCCCTGTCACTGGAGGTATACAAGCAGAGGTCAGATGCCCTTTGGGCAGAGCATTTCAGAGAGGGTTTCAGTCTTGGGAGAGGGTCAGGACTGGATGACCTCGGATCCAGTATTGCGTGAACTCCACTAATTCTACAGTGAGTGGAAGTGTTTCCACTCATGATCCAGAACACAATATCCAGAATTGCTTCCAACAGCTGCATCCAGTTCAGCTATCTGTCCAGCAGCCTATGAGAGGCCTGGCTAGAGAGCTACTCAAAAATCTACCAAAAGAGCCCCACTTGTGAGAGATGAAGGCAGGGAGGGCAACAAGAGCTTTTCCCAAAGTCCCAGTGGGAAAAAGACACAGACAGAGAAGGCCAACCCAACACGTGTGCTCATGGTCTGAGGTCAAGTTTAGAAAACAGTATAATATTGGCTGGGCATGGTGGCTCATGCCTGTAATCTCAGCACTTTAGGAGGCCAAGGCAAGCAGATCTCTTGAGGTCAGGAGTTCGACACCAGCCTGGCCAACACGGTGAAACCCCATCTCTATAAAAAAACACAAAAATTAGCTAGGCACAGTGGCGGGTGCATGTAGTCTCAGCCACTTTGGAGGCTGAGGCATGAGAGTCACTTGAACCAGGGAGGCAGAGGTTGCAGTGAGCTGAGACCGCACTGCCACTGCACTCCAGCCCGGGTGGGTGACAGAACGAAACTCTATCTCAAAAAAAAAAAAAAAACCCTATTTTCCTAATAATACTAGCATTTCATTTGCCTTTCTCCCTCTCCTTTTTCCCATGAGAGTACTGTGGAGTTTTCCAGAGGCCACATGGCATGTGATGTCACAAAGATTAAATGAAAAAGCAGATATGAGACTCCAGCTGCTCAGTAAGCCAGACATTCAAGATTTACAAAATGTAAAACAATGTCCTTTTCTCACTAATGTTTTTGTTTGGGAAATACTGGCTTTTTTAAATTAAGAATGTATTTAACATTCATTTGGATTGCTATTGTATAAAAACAGAATTCGTGTGTTGACATGGATGTGAAGAAATTAGAACACAGGCGCACTGTTGGTGACAATATAAAATGGTTCAGTCACGATGGACAACAGCGTGACGATTCCTCAAAATATAAAACATCGGAATTACCGTGCGATTCAGCAATTCCGCGTCTGGGGGAACACACAAAAGAACTGAAAGTGGAGTCTCAAAAATGTATCTTTGTACACCAGTGTTTGCATTCACAGTAGCCAAAAGGTGGGAAAAACCCCAATCTCCATCAATGGATGAGCAGATGGACACTCAGTGGTGTATACATACAAGGGAATATTCAGCCTCAAAAAGGAAGGTGATTCAGACATGGGCTGCAGTATCTGGATGAATCTTGAGGACATTATGATAAGTGAAATAAGTCATTCACAAAGGGACAAATATTACATGGTGCCACTTACATGAAATACCCAGAGTAGTGAAAATCATAGAGAC
Organism: Aotus nancymaae; assembly: GCF_030222135.1. NCBI lineage: Eukaryota > Metazoa > Chordata > Mammalia > Primates > Aotidae > Aotus > Aotus nancymaae. The sequence goes on along the minus strand of NW_026988442.1, from coordinate 23,437,673 downwards.
CGAAACAGAACAGCACTCACAAGGGGCTGGGGGAGGCGGATGGAGAGTTGCTCATGGGGACACAGTTTCACTGTGAGATGAGGAAAAGGTTCTGGAAATGGATAATAGTGATGGTTACACAACAGTATGAGTGTACTCAATGCCATTGAACTGTACGTTTTAAAATGGTTAAAATGGAGCCAGGTGCAGTGGTGCACACCTGTAATCCCAGCACTTTGGGAGGTCAAGGTGGGTGGATTGCTCGAGGCCAGAAGTTCAAGAGCAGCCTGGCCAACATGGCAAAACACTATCTCTACTAAAAATACAAACATTAGCCAGACATAGTAGTACATGCTTGTAGTCCCAGCAATTCAGGAGGCTGAGACACAAGAATCACTTTAACCCCAGAGGCAGAGGTTGCAGTGAGCCAAGATTACACCCCTGCACTCCAGCCTGGGCAACAGAGCAAGACTCTGTCTCAAAAAAAAAAAAAAGTTAAAATGGTAAACTTTCTGTTATGTATATTTTACTACAATAAAAATGAAATAAAATCTAATGGAGAATGTATAATTGTCATCTAAAAGCTTATAGTTGAAATAAAGTGTCAAAACCAAAAATGCTATCTGGTGTTAAACATGTAATGGGATTATTGTTATTTTTAAAAGAGTTAATATTTATAAGCATCTGAATTTTAATGTCTAATATGACTAATATCAACAGTGCAGCCCAAATAAACAAAAGCTCCTTGAGGTCCTCAATAATTTTTTGAAAGTATAAAACATTCCTAAGATCAAAAAGTTTGAGAATGGCTACATGATATCAATCTCTCTCTACTTCTGTAAATGTTTTTAATTTTCCATACGAGAAAAGCTTTTAAATTTTAAAAATAATAATTGACTATTCTCTTTCCTGCTACCTGTCTAAGCAAATTGATTCACCTTGATGGAATTCAGCAGCCTCATCTGTCAAAGGAGAAGAAAATTCCAAAGCATGATCCTATGAATCAAACCTAACACCCACAGACACAGGAGCTGCTTCCTCCCCCAACGCCAACCCCCAAGCTTCCGCAGAGATCTGAGCCTCTCCAGGTTGAGGAAGAGAGGGAGTGTTCTCCTGTATTAATCAGGTCCCATTAATTTTTCAAAATAGACAACAGCCCACTTACTCATCTGCTGTGGAGCCTCATCCATAATTGATCCTGAACTGCACTTACCCGAACAGACCATATAGATGCCGGTTGCACGTAGGGCTCTGGGAGGGTTGTCTGCTAATGAGCCTACTCCAAGTAGTGAAGGCACTCACAGCCATGACACGTGGTAAGTTCAATGGGCGGCCTGGCACTGTTCCTTCCATCAAAAGCAACAAGGAAAAGCATGCTCTGAGTGGTTGTTCTGAGGTCATTTCTATGTACAAGTCAGCTTAAGGGGAATTAAAAACGAATGATCTAAGCCAGCCTCATAGCTGTGTCTTGATCCTCTCGGGCTCCTAGAGCAAAACAGCATAAACTGGGTGGCTTGTAACCAAAAGTGATTTCTCATAGTTCGGAAGGCTGGAAGTCCGAGATCAGGGCACCAGCATATTTGCTGTCTGGTGAGGGCCCACTTTCTACTTCACAGGTGCCACCCTTCTTGCTGTGTCTTCCCGTGGTGGAAGGGGTGAGGGGGTTTTCTCAGGCCTCTTTTATAAGAGCACCTATTCCATTTATGAGGACTCTGCTCCATGACCAAATCACCTCCCAAAGGCCCCACTTCTTAATACCATCACCTTGGGGCTGAGGATTTCAACATACAAAGTTGCAAGGAACATAAACATTCAGACCATAGCAACCTGCCAGGTCAACCACCCAGGTCCATGCAAACCTCAGCAAGTTCAGCCCCAACACTGTTATAATCACTTCTAACTTTATACCCTCTACCTGAAGCCACACATTTCTCACCCTATCCCCCACTCCAAAATAAATAGCAGCTGGATTGAATATTTAAATGTTTAAAAAAGAATTAGGCCAGGCATGGTGGCTCTCACCTGTCATCCCAGCACTTTGGGAGACTGAGGTAGGAAGATCCTTGAGACCAGAAGTTCAAGACCAATCTGGACAACATACTAGACCTCATCTCTACTAAAAATCAAAAATAAAATTAGTGGGGCGTGGTGACACTCACCTGTAGTCCCCGCTACTTTGGGAGGCTGAGGCAGGAGGATCGCTTGAGCCAGGGAAATTGAGGCTGCAGTGAGCCATGATTGTGCCACTGCACTCCTGGGCGATAGAGTGAGACCCTGTTATAAAAATAAATAAATAAATAAATAATAAACAGAAAGAAAAGAATTAGTATAAGCCCTTAAAGACAACATAAAATGAACATTTATCTGATGAATAAAGACTTTGTAGTGAGAAAGAGACAAGCAGCCCCTGGCATTGGGGAGCTCACCAGGCACCCACAGTTGGGACCTGGTGTTTTTCTTGTTGAACATAAACAGTCTTACAGAACACCAACCTCAGACAGGGCCATTATGTGACTGCATTGGAGCAAGACAAAAGCTAGACCATTTTGTACTCATATCTGAACTGTGTTAGTTCGCTGGAGATGCTGTAACAAAGTACTACAAACTCAGCAGCTTACATTTAAATTTTCTCGGCCGGGTGCAGTGGCTCATGCCTGTAATCCCAACACTTTGGGAGGCTGAAGTGAGCGGAACACCTGAGGTCAGGAGTTGGAGACCAGCCTGGCCAACAGAACAAAACCCGATCTCTACTAAAAGTACAAAAATTAGCCAGGCGTGGTGGTGGGCACCTGTAATCCCAGCTACTCAGGAGGCTGAGGCAGGAGAATCACTTGAACCCGGAGGCGGAGGTTGCAGTGAGCTGAGATCGCGCCACTGCATTCCAGCTTGCGCGAAAAGAATGAGACTCTGTCTCAAAATAAATAAACAAATAAAATAAAAATAAATGATTATCTCACAGTTCTGGAGGCTAGAAGTCTGAGATCAAGGTGTCTGCAGGTCAGAGATCAAGGTGGCTGGCATAGATGCTTTATCTGAGAGTAGAAGGAAAGAGTGTGTCCCAAGCTTCTCTCCTAGATTTTTGTGCTTTCTTGGCTTATGGAAGCATAACCCTAATCTTTGCATGGTGTTCAAATTGTATGGAGGCCAGGTGTGATGGCTCATACCTGTAATCCTAGCACTTTGGGAGGCTAAGGCAGGAGAATTGCTTGATGTCAAGAGTTTGAGACTAGCCTGGGCAACAGAGTGAGACCCTGTCTCTACCAAAAAAATTTCTATTAACCAGGTACGGTGGCACACACTTGTAGTCCCAGCTATTCAGGAGGCTGACGCAGAGAATCACTTGAGTCTAGGAGTTCAAAGCTTCAGTGAGCTATGATCATGCCACTGCACTCCAGCCTGAGTGACAGAGTGAGACTATTTCTTAATTTAAAAAAAAAACTGTATTGATAGGTATACAATATGTAAAGATGTAATCTGTATGGCAAAAACAGCACAAATTATGAGGGAGGTAATAGAATTATATTTTTTAAAGTTTATATATGCTATTAAAATTAAAAAGGTATAAATCTGAACTTTATTATTATAAGTTGTTAATTACAATCCCCAGGGCAATCACTAAGAAATTAACTTCAAAAAACATACAGTAAAGGAGAAAAGAAAAGTTTTTTTAATGGTACACAGGAAAATACCTAATACAAAAGAAGACAATATGGATGCATAGAGGAATACAAAAGATTCAACATATATAAAAAACAAATAGTAAATGAAAAATGGACATTCTACTTTATTAGTAATTACAGTAAATATAAATGGATTAAACACTCCAATCAAAGGGCAGATACTGACAGAATGGGATTTTAAAACATTATTCATCTATGTGCTATTTACAGAGACACACTTCACATTCAAAAACACAAATAAGTTGAAAGTAAAAAGACGAAAACAAATATGCCATGAAAACAGTAACTAAAAGAGAGGTGGAGTAGCTATACTAAGATCAGATAAAATAGATGGTAAGACGAAGATATTTTATGAGAAATGAAAAAGGAAATTTTATAATGATAAAAGGATCAATCTACACAAAAATTAAAGTGTATCCTTTATCCAAAGTGCTTGGGACCAGAAGTATTTTAGATTTTGGAATATTTGCACATACATGAGATATTCTGGGGATGAGACCCAAGTCTAAACAAGAAATTCATTTATGCTTCATATGCACTTTGTATACATAGTCTGAAGGTAATTTTATACAATGTTTTTAATAATTTTATGCATGAGGCCGGGCACAGTGGCTCACACCTGTAATCCCAGCACTTTGGGAGGCCAAGGTGAGCAGATCATGAAGCCAGAAGTTCGAGACCAGCCTGACCAACATGGTAAAACCCCATCTCTACTAAAAATACAAAAATTAGCTGGGTGTGGTGGTGCGCACCTGTAATCCCAGCTACCCAGAAGGCTGAGGCAGGAGAACTGCTTGAACCTGGGAGACAGAGGTTGTAGTGAGCTGAGATTGTGCCATTGCACTCCAGCCTGGGCAACAGGGCAAGACTGTCTCTCAAATAATAATAATAACAATTTTATGCATGAAACAATGTTTATATACAGGTACATTGAACCATCAGAAAGCATGTGAGGTCAGAACTGGAATTTGTCCCTTGTGGAGTCATGTTGGGACTCAAAAAGGTTTGGATTTTGAGGCGCTTCAGATGTCAGATTTTCTGATTAAGGAAATTAACCTGTATAAACATACATGAACCTAACAACAGAGTCTCAAAATACATGAAACAAAACTCAACAGAATTGAAGAAGGAAGTAGACAAAAATTTAATAATAATAGATACTTCAATAACCCATTATGATAATGGATGGGATAACTAGACAGAAGATCAACAAGAAAATAGATTTGAACAATACTATAAACAACCAGACCTAACATCTATAAAACATTCCACCCAACAAAAGCAGAGAACTTCTTAGGTGCGCATAAAACGTTCTCAAAGATAGACCATATGTTAGGCCATAAAACAAGGTTTAATAAATGTAAAATGACAGAAAATATATAAAGTATATTCTCTAACCACAATAAAATTATAAATTATTACCAGAAGAAAACTTGTAAAATTCACAAATGTGGATATTAACACACTTCTGAATGACCAATGCTCAAAGTGATAGATATTCTAAATACTTCGACTTGATCTGTACAGATCATATGCATGTAACAAAATATCACAGATACTCCATAAATGCATATAAGTACTATATATCAATAAAAAACAAAAAGGAAGAAATTTCAAGCATATTAGAAAATACTTTGAGATGAATGAAAATGAAAACACAACATATCAAACATGTGTGATGCAGCTAAATAATGCTTAGAGGGAAATTCGTAGCTGTAAATGCCAATATTAATAAACTAAGAAAGATTTCAAATCAATATGCTAAACCTCCACCTTAAGAGACTAGAAAAATAAGAGCAAACTAAACCCAAAGCAAGAAGAAGAAAGAAAGAAAGAGTAGTACAGAAATAAATGAAATAGAAAATAAAAATTAATAGAGAAAATCAATAAAAGCAAAAGTTAGTTCTTTGTAAGGATCAGCAAAACTGGCACATCTTTACCTACACTGACAAGAAAAAAGTACAGAAGACTCAAATTACTAAATCAGGAAAGAAGTAACATTACTGTCAATCTTACAGAAATAGAAAGGTTTATAAGCCAGGCACAGTGATTCACACCTGTAATCCCAACACTTTGGGAGGCCAAGGTGAGAAGATTGCTTGAGTCCAGGAGTTCAAGACCAGCCTGGACAACTTGGAGAAACCCCCTCTCTACAAAAAAAATATAAAAATTGGCCAGGCACAGTGGCTCACGCCTGTAATCCCAACATTTTGGGAGGCCGAGTCAGACAGATCATGAAGTTAGGAGATCGAGGTCATCCTAGCTAACACAGTGAAACCACATCTCTACTAAAAATACAAAAAATTAGCCAGGCATGGTGGTACGTGCCTGTAGTCTCAACTACTCGGGAGGCTGAGGCAAGAGAATCACTTGAACCTGGGAGGCGGAGGTTGCAGTGAGCTGAGATTGTGCCACTGCACTCCACCCTGATTACAGAGTGAGACTACATCTAAAAAAAAAAAAAATTAGCCAGGTGTGGTGGCCCATGCATGTACTCCCAGCTACTATGGAGGCTGAGGTGGGAGGATTGCTTAAGGCTGGGAAGGGAAGGCTGCAGCAGTGAGCCATGTTTGCACCACTGCATTCCAGCCTGTGTGATGGAGCAAGACCCTGTCTCAAAAAAAAAAAAATAAAGGTTTACAATGGAATATTATCAATAATTGTAATCCAACAAACTAGATAACCTAGAGGAAAATTGAGAAATTCCTAGGAAGACAAAAACTATCAAACTAATTCAAAAAGAAATAGAAAATCTGAATAGAATTCTAACAAATAAAGCAATTAAATTAATAATCAAGTCACTTCCCACAAACCAAAGCCCAGGACCAAATGGCTTAAATGGTGAGTTCTATCCAATGTTTAAAGAAGAATTAATACTGACTTTTCACAAACTCTTCCAAAATAAAGAATATGAAGGAGAACCTACTAACTCATTCTTTGAGATCAGTATTACCCTAATACTAATACTAGACAAAGACATCAGACAAGAAAGAAAACTACAGATCAATATCCCTTATGAATAAACACAAAAATCTTCAATAAAATACTGGCAAACCAAATCTAGAAACTTGTAAGAAGAATAATACACCATGACATAGTGAAATGCATCCCAGGAACACAAGATTTGTTCAACATATGAATATTAATCAACATAATACACCCTATTAATAGAATAAAGGACAAAAACTACATGATCATCTCCAAGGATGCAGAAAAAACAGAGAAAATCCAGTCATATCTTTTTATTTAAAAAAAAAAAACTAAAAAAAAAAAATAGAAAGAAGGAAACATCCTTAATCTGATAAAGGCCATCTACAAACAAATAAACAAACAAACAAATCCACAGCTAACATTATAGTTAATGGTGTAAGACTGTACTTTTTATGACTAAGATCAGGAAAAAGACAAGAATGTCTCCTCTCATAACTTCTGTTCAACATTGTACTGGAAGGTCTAGCCATGACAATCAGGCAAGAAAAAATAATAAAAGGCATCCATTTTTCTAAAGTAGAAGTAAAACTGCCTGTATTCACAGATGACAGGATCTTGTATATACAAAATCCTAAAAAATCCACAAAATAATTGTTACAGTCAATGAACAAGTTCATCAAGGTTGCAGGATACAAAATCAACATACAAAAATTAATTGTGGTTCTATGTACTAGAAATGCACGACCAGAAAATGAGATTTAAAAAACAATTCCATTTCAAATAGCAACAAAATAGAAACACTTAGGCTTTTACACTGAAATTAAAAAACAGCCTTGAAAAGATTTAAAGAAAACCTAAACAAATGGAAAATGTCCATGTTCATGGACTGCAAGATTTAATTTGCTAAGATGGCAAAACTCTTTGATTGCTCTACAGATTTGCAATCTCAATCTAAGTCCTAGCAGGCTTTTCTGCAAAAATTGTCAATATGTAAATTGTATTGTCAATATGTAAAAATTGTCAATATGTAAATCCTGTATTAAGATTTACATATAAATACAAGGAACCTTTAATAACCAAAGTAATCTTGAAAAAGAAGAACACAGTAAGAGGACTGAAACTTCCCAATTTTAAAACACATAACAAAGCTACAGTAATCAAAACAGTGTGAGACTTTCATATGATACCAAAAGAATAGATTTGAGAGATCAGAAATAAACTCTTACATTTATGAACAATTAATTTTTAACAAAAGTGTCAAAACAATTTCAGAGAGGGAAAAATATCTTTTTAACAAATGGTACTATGATAATTAGCCCAAAAAAAAAAATCTTACAATAAGAATGAATCGAACCCCAATCTCACTCTGTATAAAAATTAAGCCAAAATGGATGCAAGATCTAAATGTAAGAACTAAAACAATAAAACTATTTGAAGAAAGTTAGGTAGAAATCTTTGTGACCTTGAATTAGACAAGAATTTCTTAGATATGACACCAAAAGCACAAGCAACAAAAGAAAAAAAATAAATTAGACTTCATCCAAATTTAGGACTTTTGGCCGGGCACAGTGGCTCACACCTGTAATCTCAGTGCTTTGGGAGGCTGAAGTGGGCAGATCACCTGAGGTCAAGAGTTCAAGACCAGCCTGGCCAACATGGCAGAACCCTATCTCTGCTAAAAATTACAAAAATTAGTTGGGTGTGGTGGCACATGCACATGTAATCCCAGCTACTCAGGAGGCTGAAGCAGGAGGATAGCTTGAACCCAGGAGGCAGAGGTTGCAGTGAGCTGAGATTATGCTCCTGCACTCCAGCCTGGGCAACAGTGAGACTGTCTCAAAAATAAATAAATAAATAAAAAGGACTTTTGTGCTTTAAAGAATACTTTCAAGAAAATGAAAAGTCAACTCACAGAATGGGAGAAAGTATTTGCAAATCATGTATCTTATAAGGGAAGAGTATTCAGAATATATCAAATACTCTTAAAATTCAACAATAATAAGACACATAATCCAATTTTATAATGAGGAAAAGGCTTAAAGAGACATTTCTCCAAAGATATACAAGTGGCCAAGAAACACAGAAGAAAATGCTCAAGACCATTTGTTATGAGAGAAATGTACACCAAAACCCCAATGAGATACTACTTAGCATCCACTAGGATAGCTATAATCCAAGAGACAGAGAATAACAAATGTCAGCAAGGATGTGGAGAAACTGGAAGACCTGTGCATTGCTGGTGGGAATGTAAAATCATGCAGCTGTTTTGGGAAAGACATTTGGAAGTTCCTCAAAAACCTAAACATAGAGGGACTGAGCAATTGCATGCCTAGGTAAACAGTCAAGAGCAGTGAAAACATGTTGAAACAAAAACACGTCCACAAATACTCATAGCAGCATATTCACAATATTCAAAGAAGTGAAAACAACCCAGTGCCTATCCATTGATGAATGGATAAATTATGGTATATCCATACAATGGAATATTATTCAGCCATAAAAAGGAGTACTGAGTTATTCTACACCATGGGTGGATTTTGAAAACCTTATGATGCATAAAAAAAGCCAAACACAAAAAGCTACTTATTGTATAATTCTATTCATATAAAATGTCCAGAATAGGCACACATGTAGAAACAGAAAGCAGATTAGTGTCGCAGAGGAGGGGGCTGCTATGTCTGAGTGGTCAGGGAAGGCCTCTCTACAGAGGTGCCATTAGAATGGAGTCCTGACAGGGCGTGTCATGCAGATTCTCTTGGGAAGCACATTCCAGGCAGAGGGAACAGCCAGTGCAAAGACTGTGAGCTTGTGGGAAGGGAATAGGAGGCAGGGCAGGTAGGAAGAATTTAAAGTTTCTCCTAAGGCAGAAGGAAGCTTTGGGGGGCCTTGATGGTACATGGAGGGTTGGGGGTGGGTTGGTGTTGAAAAGACTTCTCTGGCTCCCATGTTGAGAATAAACAAAGGGTTTACAAGTGTACAATTGAGAAGACAAGATCAGAGAGGAGGGAAGAAATGGACATGGCCCCATCCCTGGTGGGAGCTGGGAAAACAGAGACAGATATATTTAAGAAAGCTTGCGGAGCTAGAGCAGATGAGATTTGCTGAGGCACTCATGTCCATCTCCTAGCAAGAGCTTTTTCCTCTGTTCCTTATAGAGCTTTTATTCTTCCCTCATCCATTTGTAGAGAGAGAGCAAATGAGGGTATTTTTAGAAAGTCTTTGGGAGTGAGAGCTGAAGAGATGAAAGTTCCACCATCACCTGGACTGTCAAAACTGAAGCACAGCCTGTCCACAGACACAACCGCATGGGAATGTTTGTGGCAGTTTATATCTAATAGCCCCAGACTGGAAACCACCCAAATGTCCATCAACAGGAGAATGGAGAAATTGAGTGTATTCCTACAACGCAACACTAGACAACAATGAAAAAAAAAAAATCTACAGCCACCAGCAACAACACTAAATGCGTCTCAAAAATGTTATGTTGTGCAAATAAAGCCAAGCAAAACAGGACTGTATACCCATGGTTATCACGAACTTCAAGCACGGGCACAAGAATTTAACTTAGAGTGATAGAAATCTGAACAGCGGCTGCCTAGTGGTGGAAAGCAGAGATTGACTGGAAAGGGGCACAAGGGAACTTTTAGGAAATCTAAAAATGTTCTGTATCTAGATCTGGGTGGTGGTAAATGGGCAGATGTACTTTATTTATGTATTTATTTATTTGTTTGTTCATTTATTTATTTATTTGATGGAGTCTAGCTCTGTCCCCCAGGCTTGAGTGCAGTGGTGCAATCTCGGCTCACTGCAACCTCCCCTTCTTGGGTTCAAGCAATTCTCCTGCCTCAGCCTTCCGAGTAGCTGGGATTACAAGCGTGCGCCACCATGACTGGCTAATTTTTGTATTTTTAGTAGAGATGGGGTTTCACCATGTTGGCCAGGCTGGTCTTGAACTCTTGACGTCAAGTGATCCACCCACCTCGGCCTCCCAAAGTGCTGGGATTTACAGGCGTGAACCACGGCACCCGACTATATGCACTTAAAAAAATGGCATTGATCACCAGTGATAAGTCACGTGCCCCTGGTGTGATGTGAGTATTCATCACATCAAATAGCTAACACCAGTCTAATCATGAGCAGAATGACGGAGAAACCCAAATTGAAGGACATTCTACAAAATATTTGACCAGTACTTCTCAAAACTGTTCAGGTCAGTAAAAACAAAGAAACACTCAGAAACTGTCACAGTCCAGAGACCCAACAACTGAATGCTATGTAAATGCACCTGAGTGCATGTGAATGCACCTGAGTGCCATGTGAACACATCTGAATGCCATGTGAACACGTCTGAATGCCATGTGAATGCACCTGACTGCCATGTGAACGCACCTGAGTGCCATGTGAATGTACCTGCCATGTGAATGCACCTGAATGCCATGTGAATGCACCTGACTGCCATGTGAATGCATCTGAATGCCATGTGAACGCACCTGAGTGCCATGTGAACGCACCTGAGTGCCATGTGAACGCACCTGACTGCCATGTGAACGTACGCACCTGAGTGCCATGTGAATGTACCTGTCATGTGAACGCACCTGACTGCCATGTGAACGCACCTGAGTGCCATGTGAACGCACCTGAGTGCCATGTGAACGTACCTGAGTGCCATGTGAACGCACCTGAATGCCATGTGAACGCACCTGAGTGCCATGTGAACGCACCTGACTGCCATGTGAACGTACGCACCTGAGTGCCATGTGAACGTACCTGAATGTCATGTGAACGCACCTGACTGCCATGTGAACATACCTGAGTGCCATGTGAATGCACCTGAGTGCCATGTGAACGCACCTGAGTGCCATGTGAACGCACCTGACTGCCATGTGAACGTACGCACCTGAGTGCCATGTGAACGTACCTGAATGTCATGTGAACGCACCTGACTGCCATGTGAACATACCTGAGTGCCATGTGAATGCACCTGAATGTCATGTGAATGCATCTGAATGCCATGTGAATGCACCTGAATGCCATGTGAATGTACCTGAATGAAATGTGAGATCCCACATGGGGTCTTGGAACAGAAAGAAGATATGAATGGAAAAGTGGATGACATCCCAGCCAGGTCTGGCATTCTGTGCATAGTCAGCACCAATGCTATTCTTCTTTGTTTTTTGTTTTGTTTTGTTGAGACAGGGTCTCACTCTGTTGCCCAGGCTGGAGTTCAGTGGCATGATTTTTGGCTCACTGAAGCCTAGACCACCAGGACTCAAGCGATTCTCCCACCTCAGCCTCGCTAGTATCTGGGACTACAGGCACACGCCACCAAGCCTAGCTAATTTTTGTATTTTTTGTAGAGATGGGGTCTTGCCATGTTGCTCAGGCTGGTTTCGAACTTCTGGGCTCAAGCAGTGCTCCTGCCTTAGCCTCCCAAAGTGCTGGGATTACAGGTGTGAGCCACCACATCCGTCCTCTTAATGTTGATAATTGTATGAGGGTAATGCAAGGTGTTAACATCAAGGAAACTAGGTGCAGGGTATATGGGGACTCTGCTACTTTCACAATATTTTTACAAATAAACTATCCCCAAAATTTTTTAATGGTTTTTTAAGAAAAAACAATTAAGCTGAATTCTTAGATCTGCGCATTCTGCTGTGTCAATGATCTCTCTTTTTTTTTTTTTTGAGACCGAGTCTCACTCTGTCACCCGCAATCTCGGCTCACTGAAAACTCCATCTCCTGGGTTCAAGCGATTCTCATACCTCAGCCTCCCAGGTAGCTGAGATTACAGGTGCCTGCCACCACACCTGACGAATTTTTGCATTTTTAGTAAAGATGCGGTTTTGCCATGTTGGCCAAGCTGGTCTTGAACTCCTGACCTCAGGTGATCCATCTGTCTTCACCTCCCAAAGTGCTGGGATTACAGGCATGAGCCACTGCGCCCAGCCAATGATGTCTTGATGAAATATGAACAGAGCACAGAAAATGCTCCCCAAGTATTTGGGAGCCCAGCAGCAACAAGGGGCTGCCGAACTGTGCTGTCCCCAGGCCTGGCCCTCAGGAGGGCAGCTGACTGCTCTTGCATTTCCCCAACACCTGGCAGTCTTCCACAGGGTCTCAGGCCATTCTCTCAGAGGGTTCTGAACTCCCTTTTCAAAAATTCTGTTTCCTTCTTGAATATCATCGCTGAAAATTCAAATGTCCCACAGACACCAGGAGTCAGCCCTGAGCCAGGCATGGGCTGGTTGGAGGGGGTGAAAGAGGAACGACCAGCTCTGGTGAGAAGCCAGCTCAGGTTGTGGCTGCATGACATAGTCTGGGTTAAAAGTGCAGGCTCCAGAACCACCCTGCCTGGGTTCAAATCCCAGCTCTGCCCCTTACTCACTGAATGACCATGGGCATGTCAGTTAGCTGTCTGGAACCTCAAATTCCACCTGTGTGAAATGGAAATACTACTACTAGCCTCACAGGGCCCTAAACTTATGTATATATCTTTAAAGTGCAAGGACACCCCATCACCTATAACTTAATGGACAGTATATCCTGTCCCGTCCCTGACATTGGCTCTCCACTTCAATGTCCACCACTGCCCCACAGCTGGCCCTCTAGCTTGGCCTTGCACTTCACCAACAACACCTACTGAGGCTGGGTGCGGCAGCTCATGCCTGTAATTCTAGCACTTTGGGAGGCCAAAGGCAGAGGATCCATTGAGGCCAGGAGCTCGAGACCAGCTGGGCAAAATAGTGAGACCCTGTCTTTCTAAAAATGTTTAAAATTAGCCAGGTGCAGTGGTACATTCCCGTAGAGCCAGCCACTCGGGCCACTGAAGCAGGAGGATCACTTGAGCCCAAGAATTGGAGCCTTCAGTGAGCTATGACTGCACCACTGCACTCCAGCCTGGACAACAGAGCAAGACCCGCTCTCCTAAAAAAAAACAAACCAATAAAAAACAAAAAGCTACTGAGCACTCTCCCACTAGAGACACACCACACGCTGTGGAGAAATGGCTGCAATCTGGCCTGCTTACACCTTGCTCTCGCCCTTACTGTCCTCTAACACACTTTCTCCCTACCCAAGCCTTCCCCCTCCCCACCCTCACTCCTATGGCTCATACACACCCTTCAGATTACCCTGATCTCTAGGAAGCCTTCTCTGATTCTGTCTGCTCTGCTCCTGTCTCCTCTGTATTCCCCACTAGCAGAGAAGCTCCTGGCATCTGTGCTTTTGCTGCTAAGTCATCTTTAGAATCCTGCACAAGACGTGGTACCTGCAGGCGTCCTGCGAGTATTTGCTGAATGAGAGTGGGAAAATGAATGAATGACCATAATTCTGCCTAGAGAAGTTAGGGAAGGCTTCAGAGAGGAGGTGACATTTCACTGGGTCTTAAAGGATAAGTGGAAGTGAACCAGAGGAAGAGTTGAGGGGAAGGTGCACGGTTGAGGGTTGTGGCAGAGCCCCATGTCTTCTGGGGCCCAAAGGGGAGGAGGCCATTGAGGTTAAGATGTTAGGCTAAGATTTCAGGGCTTGATTCTGTAAGCCATGGGTTGTCATCCACACTGCCTGGGCGTCAACTTTGTGGACTCTGGTCCAGCCAGGCTGGGTCTCCAAGATTCTAAGGAGCAGCCAAGGTTTGGGGCCCCTGCTGGAGCATCAAGAAGAAAGCCAAAGCCAAGGAGACTTTCTTTTTTTTTGAGACAGTTTCGCTATTGTTGCCCAGGCTGGAGTGCAATGGCGCGATCTCAACTTACTGCAACCTCTGCCTCCCGGGTTCAAGCAATTCTCCTGCCTCAGCCTCCCGAGTAGCTGGGATTACAGGCACGTGCCACCACACCTGGCTAATTTTTTGTATTTTTAGTAGACACAGGGTTTCTCCATGTTGGTCAGGCTGGTCTCGAACTCCGAACCTCAGGTGATCCACCCGCCTCAGCCTCCCAAAGTGCTGGGATTACAGGCGTGAGCCATCATGCCCAGCTCAAGGAGACTTTCAAGCAGAGAAGGAACATGATCGCATCTTCAGACTTAACACTGTGCCGGGAGTGGTGCCAGACAGAGGCAAAGGGTCAAGTTCTAAGAGGAGGGTCAGCCTTGAGCCACTGTGCTTAACATGGCAGAAAGGGGAAATCAAAGGAGATCCCAGCTCCCATTCGCCGTAGAGCGTGAAGGAAGCAGTGTTCAGGCTGAGTGATAAAGGTGGTGAGTCGTGGTTTTACTGCTTTGGAAGTAGGCAGAAAACCTAGGAGGAGCAGATGTTCACGATCTGTGTACCAGGCTGCACAACTCTCCCCTCTCAATACACACATGTGCACAGGCAGACCTTCCTTCCGAAGCCAGCTGAGCATCGCTGGAGACCCCATCCTCACACCCAGCCTAGCTGAGAGTCTGGCTGAGATCTGCAACCTTATAAAAAACGGCCTGCACAGACATCAGCAAGACCAGACCTGGCACAACTCCAATTTCCACTGTATCAGTTTCCACGGAACAAGACAAGCAGTGGCTTCTAGAAGGAGCTTCAGGCTCCAACAGTTTTGCCTTTTCTCAGAAGCAATTGCTACTTTCATAAACACTGGGTGGGGGCGGGGGAGACAGCACAGATAGACAGTGGCTAAGCTATGCTCATTACAGGCAAGTACTGATACAGAGAGGAGAGAAAACATCCAGCTTGTACTATCTTCAGATATCACAGCGTTGTGACTCCCAACAGCATCCGCTGTGTCTTGTTTCATTACAACTGCCAAAAGGAAAAAAAATTGAATTACCACGCTAATGTCTTCTCTTTTGGTGAAATCTGTGATTCAGGTACGTGGATATAAAATACATCGTTAGCTGCTTTTAAACTTGTCTCTAATGATGAAAAAAACATTGCAGAGACATCAGGCAACTAAGGGGGCTGGCAGCCCTGGAGAACCTCTCATAAGCCGTAATGTGACAGTGCACTTTCTTTCTCCTCCAAGATGACAGTTAATTCCAGACTAGGAAGGCTGTCAAAAGTGCTTAGTTCTGCTCCGCTTGAGTTAATTACTGGCCCTGGGGCAGGCTGCCCTCTACTCCTCTGCTAATGGGGCTAGGCTCCAGGTAAAAAATCCATTTGCAAGAATGTTTTCCTTGCTCCAGATCTAATTTATTGAATATCAAATATTTATGCCAATGCAATTAAAGTGACAACATGGCTCTCCCTTCTCCCCTGCCCCCAGTTCTAGGCAAGCTGCGGCTGGCTGACAGAATGCTTTATCCAGTCAACACAGGACGAAAGTTTTACTTGAGCTTCTAAAACAGGAGCTTTAAAACCTTTTTAACCCACAAAGTCACCTGGGATTCTTTTATCTTCTTCTCCTTTAGGCAGCCACGTGACTGGCTGTGGAGCAATGACAGATGCTGAGGCAGGAGGTTCAACTCTGGTTTCGAATCAACCAACACTTGCTGCGGCCCTCTGTGTGCCAGGCACCAGACAAGAACCTGTGACTGAGCGAGATGGAATAGGCTCAGCCTGTTTGCACAATGATCTTGCAGCCTGACAGTAGAGACAACTTGGGGCCTGCACAGCAGAGTGGCAAACACTCATGATGCAGATAAGCTGGGAGGGTCTAGGAATCCGTCCTTAGAGATCTTGGATTGGGGATCTCCAAGGCTTGAAGGCCACCCAAGATCCCCTTCCACCCAACCAACCCTAACTGCAGAAAGTTTCAGATCCTGCCAAGTGTATTTCATTGTTCCCAAAATGCTAGTCCCCAGCAAGAGGGCCTCAGACTGTCCAGACCTGGAGTTCTGGACCATTCATTCCCTCTTAGACAGCACCCAGCCCTGCTCCACCCCCATGAAGCTCTAGCATCATGAGACTCATGGTTTGGCATCTGCCCCAGAAGAGTGACGGGTCAAGATGAGCCCATGGTCAATTACATGTGTACCTCCCTGGTACACTCTGGAAATGGGAAAAGGAAATGCAGCTAGCTAAAGAGGACTTTTTTTTTTCTTTTTTTTCCTAAAGCAAGGGAGCTCAGCAAAGCTTAGGCCGGTAGGTGATGCAGTGTCAAATACAGCAGCATATTTGAGTTGTGCTAACTGGCTTAGATTCCTTCAAGACCTTGCTGGCTACACTCACCTCTCCCTTCCGGCAACGGAACAGAGGCCTTTTCTTGGGTCTGAACTGGGTTGTGAAGGAGAAACAGGCATCACAAGGTGGGCCACAGGAACAAAGGCTTAGTAGAGAGAATGCATGACATTGCGTTCAAAGAACTAAAAGCAGATTGATTTTTATTGGAGCCTTAATTGCAAGGGAGTAAGCCCTGGGAATGTAAACATCAAATGAGGTAAGTGAAGCATGTTACAAAATGTCAAATTATGGATGAATGTGAATTACTCCCCATATCACTGAGGTGTTGAGGAAACCAAGTGACATGTTACATGTACACTACCATTACATAAATTATAGTTGTTACAGGATATTTTGGAAGAAGATTAAGCTTCAACCATGGACACAGATTTTTAGAAATTTACCTATTTCTTTTGATCCTACCTTTTTACAGCTGTTCGTAAACTGAGATGATTCAGTTTCTTCTCTGTTCTCTTTTCCAAACGAACACACTCTACCCAACTTCAACACTTACTGTTTAGATATTCGTAGTTTCCTGTCAATTTGACCACCATAGTTCAGGTTTGAAGCATTGTGATCATGTTTTACAGCGAGACCATTCTTCTGGCTATGAGTATGAGGGTAAGAGCGTTGGTATTTATATCCCTTCTTATGTCTTCAGTTATGCTATGGTTTGACTGTGTCTCCCAAAAAGCATGTGTGGAAACAGAATCCTCAGTGCAACAGTGTCAGGAGGTGGGCCCTCATGGGAGGTGTTTTGGTCACGAAGGCTTCTCCTTCATGAATGAATTTAAGGGTTTGAGGCTGCGAGTTTGACCATTTGCTCACTCTCTCACCCTCTCTTTGCCCTCCCACCATAGGATGACACAGCAAGAAGGGCCTCGTCAGATGCCGGCCCCTTGATCTTGGACTTCCCAGCCTCCAGAACCATGAGCCAATAAACTTCTGCTCACTATAAATTGCCCAGTCTGTGACATTGTGTTATAGCAGCAGGAACTAAGATATCACCTTATTCAAAGGCATTATCACACCACATCTAAACTTCTGTCATAATTTCTGAGCTGTCTACACTGCCTTGAAGCTTTATCTCAAAATCATCTTCCTCTTAGCTGCTCAAATATCAATATTATTTTCACCATTAAAACTAACTGTAGTGCTCACTTTGGCAACACATATACTAAAATTGGAACAATACAGAGAAGATTAGCATGGCCCCTACACAACGATGACATGCAAATTCATGAAGCATTCCATATTTTTAATAAAAAATTATATATTGTTTTAAAAAGCTAACTGTAAAAGGACCTCGACTATAGCCAATATGATAGAACAAGAAAAATAATAAGGGATAAAATGGTTGGAAAGAAGAAGCATGTTTATCATTATTAGCAGACAATATAATTATATATGAGAACACCAAAAAGTCACAGAAAAGCTATTCAAACTAATCAGAGAGGCCAATAAAATGGTCTAATACAAAGTATATTTGCAGCTGGACTCAGTGGTTCATGCCTATAATCTCAATACTTTGGAAGGCTGAAGCAGAAGGATTGCTTGAACCCAGGAGTTTGAGGCCAGCTTGGGCAACATAGTGAGACCCCTATCTCTACACACACAAAAAAAGGTTTTTTGTTTTAAATTAGCCAGGCAGATTTGAGGATCACTTGAGCCCAGGAGGTTGAGGCTGCAGTGAACCATGTTCCCACCACTGTACTCCAGCCTGGGCAACAGAGTGAGACCATCTCAAAAAACAAAAAGTATATTTGAATGAAGCAATAGTTTTCCTATATATAACAATAGCCAATTAGAAATATCACAGAAGAATCCAGTTCCAGATATCCATCTAGCTGCCTTACTGACATCATGAGAATGTACTGCAGAAACTTCAGCACAAAAGTGAATTTTGGATCTTCCACTCCAATCTTCTCCTCCTCCAGTGCTCCCTAATTCCATGAAGTGTTCTTTCATCTACTTATTTGTATAAGACAGAACCCTAGGATTCTTTCCCTTTCCCCCTTCCGTGCTCCCATCCCCAAACCTGTTATCCAAGCCTGACAACATACGCTACATCCATCTGCTCATCCTCCAGCCTGACTGCCTCTACATTAGTTCAAGCCTTTGTTATCTCCACCAGGTCAACTGTAGTGGCCCTCACTCTTCTCCTCTTTTGTGTTCTTGCCCTCCCCAGTATGTCTCTATGAAGCAGGCATTAGGACTCTTTAAGATTTTAAGCTAAATTACACCATTTCCCAGCTGATCTCCTTCAGAAGCCAATACACCCATATCCTCAGCATTACCTGCATGCCTTGGCTTCCCATGGTCCTGAGGACCCTTCTAGCTTTGGTTCAAGCCACTCTCGGCCTCACTCCCTGCACTGCAGCCATGCCAGCCTCCTCTTGTTTCCTCGAATGTCCCCAGTCTCTTTCCCACTTCAGTCCCTTCACTCTCTGTTTTTCCTCCTGGCAATAAGACTCACTGACCTTCCTTCAAGAATACTGAGTAGAGACAGAGGGCCTTAGTTCTTGCCAGAGATCTCCCTGACTTTCTGGCCCTCCCTTTCCCTGTCTGTAACATGAGCTGGTTGAACTAGAGATTCTCTCTGGCATTCCATGAGCTCAATTTCAGTAAGCAGTGACAACAATTGAACTGGTGGAGAAAGAGAATGGGAAGTAGGGAAGAGGACAGAGGGGAAATGGTCCTGGGGAAGAGGGCACAGAAAGAAAGCCTAGAATTCTGTAGATTCTTGAGAAATTCTTGAGAATTCTGTAGATTCTTGAGATTCTGTAGGTTCTAGAATTCTGTAGATTCTTGAGATTTTCTGCATATACAACCATGTCATCTGTTGATAAGGACAATTTTTCCCCCCAGTCCTTATGCTTTTTCCTTTTTCTGTCCTAAGACCTATAATAAAGTGTTGAAGTTATAAAAATAATAATAATAAAGAAAGAAAGAAAAGCCTAGAAAACTATGGGTAACCACTTTCAGGGAACTTAAAACACTGAGTGCTATTTAGCAGAACAATTCAGACTAAATCTTAACAGGATTTGGGACCATCATAAAAATCTTGTCTGAGGACAGAAAAAGCCAGTGAACTCACCGTATTTAAATATTAAATACATGCACTATATTGAAAATCTGATTCTACTGCATGAAAATAATCCACATTATCCAAATCCGAGGAAAAAAGAAAAAAAACAACTATCCATGTAAACAGTTTCTAGCTAGCCAAAGAAAGGGACACCTTAGCTGCTTTTGTTCCTGGCTGTCACAGAGACTCCGGGCTGCCAACTCAAATCTTTCTTCGTAACAGAGCTTTGGTTTCACCCAAGGAAGCAGTCCAATTAAAACGCTGCATTTCCCAGCTTCCTCTGCCAAGAGAGGTGGCCACATAGCATAGCCTGGCAAGTGATACTTAAGCAGAGACTGCTGGATGGACTTCAGAGCGATGCCACCAGAGGCAGAGCTGGCACACATTCATTTTTGCCCTTTGGTTTCCACCCTTTCTCCTTCTTCCTTCAACCATCTTGTGACCTCAAGGTATAAGGGACAGGCCAAAAGAATCAGAAGCCGCCATTTAAATCCCAGCTCTGCCACCTGCAAACTCTATGATCTTGGACAATTTGCTTAACCTCTCTGAGCCTCTTTCTCATGTGCAAAATGGGAGTCATAATGCCTTGCTTGCATTATTAAGATTAATTGATATATTCATATTGTTCTGAGAAAAAAAGATTAGATAGTTTATCACACATAGGCTATAGCACTTTGTAAACTGTATAGCTCTAAAAAAAAATTAAATTGTTTGTTTTTTCCTCCTCCTTATTTTGTAAGTGACAGATTGTTCTCCCAACCAAATCTAAAATACTTTAAAAATCAGGATGCTACGTTTCTACACGATGTCCTCTCATTATAGGAATGTCCATTTCTTTGACATTACACCGGTCCACTCTGTTATCAGATGCAGCCAGAAGTCCTTTCATATCCATTCTGGCAACATGCAAATCACAAGTTAACTTGTATTTTCCAACTTTGGCATTAAAGTTAATTTGTATTCTCCAATTTTAGCATTAATTATCTTCTAAGTAAACCAGAAATTTCAGATGCATAATTCTTTTAAAGAAAGAATCTCTTTTCAAAGGTATAGGTCTGTTTTGTTGAGCATTTGATGGGTCTCATCAATCTAGAATTCCACATCCTTCAGTTCTAGGAATTTTCCTTAAATTACTTCTTTGAGGATGTTTGCCCTTTCATTTTCTGTATCCTCTCATTCTTAAACTCCTGTTTTCTGGATGTTGGACTCCCTAGTCTGTTTCTCTAATTTTTTAAATCTTTTTCTCTCTTGTTTTCCATTTCTTTGTAGGTATCACTTTCTTTCTAAGATACTAACTCAACTTTATCATTCAATCCTTCTGGTGAATTTTTCATGTTTGAGCATTTTTTGCTTTAAATTTCTTTGAGTTTCTGGTGTTTTATTGTTCTCTGAATTTTGTGTGTTCTTTTCATCAGCATTCCTTGCTTGTTTCATGAACGCTGTATCTTTCTATTGTATCTCTGAGAATGTTAATGCTTTTAAGATTTCTTCTCCTTGCATAGTCTACCTCTGGGCTGCTTTTTTTCTTTGCTTCTTTGTGTCTCTGTCCTTCATGGTAGAGGCTTTTCTTAAATGTCAAGTGACCTTTGGTTTTCTGCTCATATTAAACACTGAGACACTAAAAATTGATTGGGACCTTTGTTGAGAAGACTCCAACGTCAGTGTCTCTAGGACTCTACCCTTGGGCTTGTCATATGCTCCAAAAAAGAATCTGTCCATCTTCTGCCTGGCTACCAGCATTCTGGGAGGTGAGTGGGATCTTAACATTGAGAATAAATCTCAATCACGTCACTTGCATGCAAGAAGCCCTGAATGACTCCTCACTGTCTACAGGTTAGAGTCGATACAAGTAAAGCAGTTAAATCTCGCTCATTCCAATATGCTACTCCAAAATTAACTCTCAGCCAGCTCCCTTCCTACCCACATTCCAACCTCCAACTGGGCCCATTTACTTACGAGTTCTGTGAGTTTCCTGTGTCTCGGCCACAAGTCATCTGCACCCTTCCCCTCTCACATCTCCCTGATGGCTCTGAAGAGGCATCAGCCTTGCTCCCTTTTTAATGCAGACTAACTGGACTCAGTCTGAACGCCCCTAAAGTTCCTATACCTACACTTCTCACTGCTGTGTATAAGGCAAAGGACGCTAAAGAGACAGGAACCACCGTCCCTAGAAGTCATGGGGAATTCTAAATAATAAACGCTTCTTTCCTATCACACAAACTAAACAACTCAATCACTTATACTGAGTGATTTTTAAGTGCTCTCCTGGATAATATTTGAGCTAAAGATCAAAAATCAAAACTGCAAACAGACTATTTAAAAACAATGGAAAAGAGAAAACATATAGGAAATCTTATGGGATGAGACAAAGCTGATTGATAGGCAAATCTGTAGCCTTAAAAGCCCTTTATGGTTAATCAGAAAAGAATAAAAATAGGTAAAATAAACTTTCATTTAACTAATTTGGTTTTAATAAAAAATCAAAATAACCAGGGGAAGAAAGCTGTAAAACATAGTTTTTTGTTTGTTTGTTTGTTTTTGTTTTGTTTTTTTGAGACGGAGTTTCGCTCTTGTTACCCAGGCTGGAGTGCAATGGCGCGATCTCGGCTCACCGCAACCTCCGCCTCCTCCTGGGTTCAAGCAATTCTCCTGCCTCAG
The DNA here is from genome assembly GCF_030222135.1 of Aotus nancymaae. Lineage (NCBI taxonomy): Eukaryota > Metazoa > Chordata > Mammalia > Primates > Aotidae > Aotus > Aotus nancymaae. The sequence goes on along the minus strand of NW_026988442.1, from coordinate 23,415,250 downwards.
CCTCCCGAGTAGTTGGGACTACAGGCGTGCGCCACCATGCCCAGCTAATTTTTGTATTTTTTAGTAGAGACGGGGTTTCACCTTCTTGACCAGGATGGTCTCGATCTCTTGACCTCGTGATCCACCCGCCTCGGCCTCCCAAAGTGCTGGGATTATAGGCATGAGCCACTGCGCCCGGCCCCTGTAAAACATAGTTAAAAGCAAACCTTAATGAGTAGTAATCTAAACAGTCAGAAAGACAGGATTAATAAATTATTTTTAGAGTTGGTTCATAAAAAAGCTTTGCTTCTACCATTAGAAGAAACACAAATAGGCCAGGCGTGGTGGCTCACACCTGTGATCCCAGCACTGTGGGAGGCCAAGGTGGGTGGATCACTTGAGGCCAGGAGTTCAAGACCAGCCTGGCCAACATGGCAAAACCCCATCTCTACAAAAAATGCAAAAATTAGCCAGGTGTGATGGCGCACTTATAGTCCCAGCTAATTGGGAGGCTGAGGCAGAGAATCTCTTGAACCCAGGAGGTAGAGGTTGCAGTGAGCTGAGATTGTGCCACTGAACTCCAGCCTGGGCGACAGAGTGAGACTTTGTCTCAAAAAAAAAAAAAAAAAAAGAAATGCAAATAAATGTTATAAATGCCAAAAGGGAAACTATACGTTTTAAAACTCTAACAGGACTCTACATAAAATTATATACTTATAATTTCAAAATTACAGTGAAATGGATTATTTTCTGGAAGAAAATAACATTTAAAAATTGCTTCAACAGAAAGTAAACTATCTGAATAGAACAATAATAGAGGAAAAATTCAAAGAAGGTCATTAAAGTATTGCCTCCTAAAATGGTTACAGCCTTAGATGATTTCACAGGTGAGTTACTTCACCTTTCACAGAACAAATAACTTTTGTAACATTAGCTGTTTTAGGGCATGAAAAGAAAAAGATGTAAATCTTTCTTTCTTGAAACGGGGTCTCATTCTGTCACCCAGGCTGGAATGCAGGGCACCATTACAGCTCACTGCAGCCTCGATCTCCTGGGCTCAAGCGATCCTCCTGCCTCAGACTCCCAAAATGCTGGGATTACAGGCACGAGCCACCATATCTGGTCAAAAGTTGTAAATCTTATCAGTTCATTTTACAAAGCTAGCAAAACTAGTGACATAACGATTTGTATGAATCTCAAAAACGTTATGTTCCCAGGCACTCTGAGGTTGCCCACTCAGGAGGCTGAGGCTAGAGGATGACTTAAGCCCAGAAGTTTGAGACTGCAGTGAGCTGTGATCACATCTGTGAATAGCCACTGCACTCCAGGCTGGGCAACATATTAAGACTCCATCTCCAAAAAAAAAAGTAAAAGAAAATTTTTGTAATTCTTTAATAAAAACATTATGTTGAATGAAAGAAACCAGATACAGAGGAGTACAAACTATATGATCATATATAGAACAAGTTCAAGGACAGGACAGACCAAACTAATCTCTGAGGATAGAAATCAGGGAAGCGGTTGCTGGGGTGTGGATGGAAGATTGACTGGAGGGGTCACAGGGAATACTATGGGACCATGAAAATGTGCTGTATCTTGATCTGGATGATGGTGACGGAGGTGCATGTATTTGTCAGAATTCATGAAGCTGTACACTTAAGGTGTGTGCGATTTACTGTATGTAAATTATATCTCAATAATGTCCTATTAGGAAAGAAAAACCTTGTAACTGTGACTTAAAAGATAGTCAACAACAACAAAAACAGGCCAATCACACTGAATATGTTATACAGACAAAAATGCTAAAAAGATACAAGCTAACATAATCCCGCAATAGATCAGGAGAATAATACATCAAAAAACTGCAAGGCTGTTTCAATACTAGAAGTCTATTACTATAATAATTTGTAGAAGAAAAATACATACTATAATTATATTTAAATTAGTCTATAAAATTCATTTAATATATTCAAATAAAAAATAATACCTCAAGATGGTAAATAAAAATTAGCATTTCAAACCAAAAGCCGAACTCATCCTTAACAGTGAAATTCGGGGGCAACTTCATTCATGTCAAGAACAGAACAAGGATAGCCCCTGTTCCCACTGCTGTTTACTACTGTTCTGAACTTTCTAAGCAATGTACCAGACCAGAAATAGACGTGAATCATAACTAAAGGAAAGAAAGCAACAAAAGTATTATTATTTTCAGTTTGTGATAATATTGTCTTTCTGGAGAACGCAAGAGAACCAACTGAAAAACAATATTATGACTGGTTAAAAAATAAATATACACAAACAAGCCGTGATGTTCACTGAAGCAGTGCTATACTGAACAACTGGAAACCACCTAAGTGTCCAATAATAGAACGCTGGAGAAGAGAAGTATGCAACACGATAGAGTATTATACAGCAGTTAAAATCAATTAAGTAGATAAAGAATGTTGAATGGGTCCGGATGCAGTGGCTCACATGTGTAAGCCCAGCACTCTGGGAGGCCATGGCTGGCAGATCACTTGAGGTCAGGAGCTTGAGACCAGCCTGGCCAGCATGGTGAAACCCCGTCTCTACTAAAAATACAAAAATTAGCTGGGCATAGTGGTGTGTACCTATAATCCCAACTACAGGGAGGCTGAGGCAGGAGGATCATTTGAACCCAGGAGGAGGAGGTTGTAGTGAACCAAGATCACACCACTGCACTCCAGACTGGATGACAGAGCCAGACTCTGTCTCAAAAAATAAAAAAAGAATATTAAGTGAAAAAGAAAATTCAGAAAAATATGCACAGTGTGGTACTTTAAGTGTAATGTTTAAAAACACACTACTCAGCTTCAAAAATGCATAACCAATTCAAAAATGAACAAAGGACTTGAGTAGACATTTCTCCAAAGAAGATATACAAATGGCCGATAAGCCCATGAAAAGATGCTCATCATCGTTAATCATTAGGACAGTGCAAATTGAAACCACGAGACACCACCGCACACCCATTAGAATGGTTACTGTTAAAAAAGGGGAGAGAGGCCAAATGTGGTGGCTCAGGCCTGTAATCCCAGCACTTCACCTGAGGTCAGAGGTTCAAGACCAGCCTGGCCAACATGGTAAACCCCATCTCTACTAAAAATACAAAAATTAGCTGGCGTGGTAGTGCACGACAGTGATCCCAGTTACACGGGAAGCTGAGGCAGGAGAATCATTTGAACCCTGCAGGCAGAGGTTGCAGTGAGCCACTGCACTCCAACCTGGATGACATAGCAAGACTCCATGTCAAAAAAAAAAAAAAGGAGAGAGAGAGAAAAAAACAAATGTTGGTGAGGATATAGGGAAATCAGAGCCTTTGTGTACTGTTGGAAGGAGTGCAACATGAAAACAGCCACTGTGGAAAACAATATGGCAGCTCCTCAAAAAATTAAGTATAAAATTACCTTATGATCTAGCAATTACACTTCTGGATCTATACCCAGAAGATTTCAAAGCCATGTCCCAAAGAGAAATACACCCATGTTCACAGCAGCATTATTCACAGTAGCCAAAAGGTAGAAGAAACCCAAGTGTCCATTGATGAGAGGACGAATAAACAAAATGTGGTACACACAGCATGTGTGTGTGTGTGTGTGTGTGTGTGTGGTGTGTATTTACAAACACGCACAAAAAGGGAATATTATTCAGCCTTAAAAAGGAAAGAAATTCTGACACATGCTACAACATGGATAACCCTTGAGGACATTATGCTAAGTGAAATAAACCAAACACGAAAAGACAAATACTGCATGATTCCACTTACATGAAGTCTCTAGAATAGCAAAATTCATAAAAACAGAAAGTAGAATGTTGGTTGTCAGGAGCTGGGGGAATGGAGGTGTTATTGCTTAATGAGTATTGAGTTTCCGTTTTGCAAGATGAAAGGCATTCTGGAGGTGGCTGGTGGTGACGGCTGCACTGCTATATGAATGCGCTTAATATTGCTGTGCTTAATATGCTAAGGGACCTAATACACTAAATTATTTAACTAATTACTTAATAAGGTGAGTAATTAAATTACTTAATTAATGTACTTAATATACCAAAATGGTTAAGATGGTAAATTTTATGTTATGTTTTACTGCAATTAAAAAAACTGAAAAAAAAAAACCACACACCAAACTACACTGCTTGAAAAAATACAAAAGCATGGATGTGAAAGATACTTATCAATTTCTGGACATTGGCTGCCTCTGGAAAGAGAGAAAGGGGAATGAGCTAGGGCTGGAGCAGGATATCATGGGGCTTCTAATGTCTGGACACTGTGGCTCACAACTATAATCCCAGCACTTTGGGAGGTCAAGGCAGGAGGCTCTCTTGAGCCCAGGAGTTGGAAACCAGCCTGGGCAGCATAGTAAGACCCTGTCTCTACCAAAAATAAATAATAATAAAAATTAGCCAAGCATGGTGGCACATGCCTGTAGTCCCAGCTACTTAGGAGGCTAAGAGGGGAGGATCGCTTGAGCCCAGGACACTGAGGCTGCAGTGAGCTGTGATTGCACCACTGCACTCCAGCCTGGGCAACAGGGCGAGACCCTGTCTCAAAAAAAAAAGAGGGGGGATACTGCAGCTATAGTTGTGCCTTGTTTTTTAAAGAATAAAACGTCCTAAGGAAAAATACCCTCCATCACTCAGGCTCATTGTGCCAGAAATAATCCCCAAAACTTCACTTGCGGCCCTTCCACTCAATCCTCTCCCCAACCCCAGCAACGACACCCCTGAGTTCTGTCACCAGACATGAGTTTTGCCAGTTCTTGACATTTATTTAAATGGAATCATGGGTTTTCTTTCAGGCCTTCTTGGTCTCTCCCCAGAAGATACCTCCTTTGGGACACCGAGTCTCTCTAAGAGACCTGTAAGAGCCTGAGCCACAGTCAAGGGCCCCACACCATCGTGTTTTGGGCTCTGTGTAAGTCGAGGGATGCTGCTCTTCCCAGGGCTTGGAGCAAACACCCAGAGAACATGGATCAACCCCTCACACGCTTAACAGAGTCTCCTCTGCTAGTGACCAAAATACTGCTATGCCAGTAGGACAATCCATGGGGAAAAGACTTCACTCACAAAATAGACAGATGACGGTTTCTTAACATAAGCACCACTGACATCTGATGCTGATGACTTGTGTGTTCGGGGCTGCCCTGGGCATTGTAGAATGTATAGCACCATCCCTGGCCTCCACCTAGCAAATGACCCAGTAGCCAGTTTCCAGTTGTGACAACTAAAACTGTGTCGAGAGGTTGTCAAATGTCCCCCAGGAGATGATCCCAGTTGACAGATGATAGATTGATAAATGATAGACAACCAGATAGACAGACAGACAGACAGACAGATAGATAGATAGATAGATGATAGATTTTTTTAACCTACAAATAAAATGTTTAAGATACATGCAGGGCCAGGCATGGTGGCTCATGCTTCGGACTTCAAAGTGCTGGGATTACAGGCGTGAGCCACCGCGCCCGGCCTTCCTTTACTTTCTTAATAAACTTGTTTTTGTTTCACTCTAGGGACTCACCCTGAATTCTTTGTTGCACCAGATCCAAGAACCCTCCTTTGGAGTCTACATCAGGATCCCTTTCCAGTAACCTCTTCCTAGCAAACCACAAAGGGACAATGCTGGAGAGAAGCCTGACCCAAAGGAAAGAGACTGCAGTACCAATTGGCTGACTTTGGATATCACCTTTTGTCAAAATTTCGGAGTTATGAACGGCCCTCCAGAAAGTTATGAACGCTTTCTGACTGAGCTCCTCTCTACCCTGAATACGAGAGACCCTAATAATTAGGCAGAAATATCATAGCCCCTATTCAGCCTAAAGAAGCTACAGAAGATGGACCTTCATCCCTCTGCAACCATTAGGATTAAGAATCCCCTTGTAAAAGGGCGGGGGTTCCAACCAGAGTGACTCCATCTTGAATAGGAGCTGGATAAAATGAGGCTGAAACCTGCTGGGCCACATTCCCAGGTGGTTAGGCATTCTTAGTCACAGGATGAGACAGGAGGTTGGCACAAGATACAGGCCACAAAGAGGCGGCTGATAAACAGGATGTGGTAAAGAACTGGTCAAAACCCATCAAAAGCAAGATAGGGATGAAAGTGACCTCTGGTCATCCTCACTGCTAATTATAATACATTAGCCTGCTAAAGACACTCCCACCAGCGCCATGACAGCTTACAAATGCCATGGCAACATCCAGAAGTTACCCTATATGGTCTAAAAAGAAGAGTAACCCTCAGTTCCAGGAATTGTTTGCCCCTTTCTTGGAAAATTCATGAATAATTCATTTCTTACTTAGCATATCATCAAGAAATAAACCATAAAAATAACCAACCAGCAGCCCTTGAGGCCACCCTGCCTTTGGAGTAGCCATTCCTTTACTTTCTTAATAAATTTGATTTCGCTTTTAACATAAAGAAGTTACTCACTACCAGGCACAGTGGCTCACATCTGTAATCCCAGCAGTTTGGAAGGCAGAAGCAGGAGAATCACTTGGGGCCGGGGGGTTGAGACCAGCCTGGCCAATATGGCAGAATCTCATCTCTACACATACACACACACACAAAAAAAAAAACAGCTGTGCATGGTGGTGCACGCCTGTAGTCCCAGTTACTCGGGAGACAGGATGCAGTGACCTGAGGTGCAGTGACTACCATACTTCAGCTTGGCTCACAGAGTAAAGTTAATAGCATTGGAAATCTATTTTATACAAATTAAAATATTGAGATACCATCATTCACCTAACAAATTGACATGGGAAGTTAACATCCAGCCTCTGAGAAGGGACCCTGTGAGGAAAGACCATCCAGAGAGGCCTTTGGGTACCAACATTTAAGAGCATGGGCTTTGCAATAAGCCTGCCTCAGTTAAAAAACCAGCCCCACCACCTGTTAGCTTTGTGACCCACAGAACGTTATTTCACATCTTTGAGCCTCAGTTCAGATGCCTCTGAAAGTAGCAATAACAGCAGTACCCATCCCACAAGTTTAACCGAGATGCCGCATGTGACGACTGCTTAGCAGAACACGTCATGTAAGTTGGGGTTCAGTAGACTTTGCGACTGTCACTCTCGCCAACGAACACATGTGCATAGAATGGAATATTAGTTTGTTTTCACACTGCTATAAAGAAATACCTGAAACTGGGTAATTTGTAAAGGAAAGGGGTTTAATTGACTCACAGTTTCCCATGGCTGGGGAGGCCTCAGGAAACTTACAATCATGGCAGAAGGCAAAGGGGAAGCAAGTACCTTCGTCACACGGTGGCTGGAGAGAGAATGCTGCAAAGGGAGCACTTCAAAGCACTTTTACAACAATCAGCTCTTGTGTCAGTTTGCTGAGAATGATGGTTTCCAGGTTCATCCATGTCCCTACAAAGAACGCGAACTCCTCGTTTTTTATGGCTGCATAATATTCCATGGTGTATATGTGCCACATTTTTCCTGTCCAGTCTATCATATAGGTGAAGGGGAGGGAGGCAGCAAATCACACTGCCACCTATGCACCTATGCAACAACCTTGCAGGTTTTTCACATGTACCCCAAAACCTAAAATGCAATAAAAAAAATTAAAAAAAATAAAAACAATCAGCTCTCCTGAGAACTCCCTCACTATCACTAGAACAGCATGGGGAAGCCGCCCCTGTGATCCAATCACTTCCCACGGGTCCCTTGCTCAACATGTGGGAATTATGGGGACTACAATCGACATGAGATTTGAGTGCTGACACAGAGCCGAACCATATCACAAGGTGACACTTGGAAAGCCCTTTCGACACATGTTCTCATGTGGCTGTCCCTCCAGGCCAGGGTCCTATCACAAAGGGCTGCAGACAGACGTGTTGTAAGGGCTGAAGGAGGTCATGTGGTTAAAGTTCTTAGCTGTGTCTGACATCCAGTAAGTGTGCAATACCTTTTAGCAATTAAAGGCAAATTGGAACAGGTAATGGCAGCTGAGAGAGATGATGGGATGAAGCCAAAGTTGCATTGGTAACTGATGGAGCGTGGTTTTGATCCACGTTTGCCTAGTTCTAAGTCTCTTTCTCCGGTTACATGTTTAGGATCCTGGCAAGGTCTCAGGTTCTTCTGAGAACTGGATCCAGCTTCCATTCTTAAAATGAAGTCAGGAATACAACCAGTGTTGGGTCATGTTTAAGTGCAAAGGCTGAGGAGTTAGCCTCCCTGGGTTCAAATCCTGGCTCTACCACTTTTCGGCTGTGTGTCCTTGGCAAGCTACCCAACCTCGCTGAGACTCAGTTTCCCCATCTGTAATACGAGGATAATATTAATACCACCTAACAGGACTGTTGTGAGGATTAACTGAGATGATGGACGTAAAAGGCTAAGCACAATGCTTCAAAACATTAGATGTTGTTGCCGCTGTTTTATCATCAGCTTGATTTAGGCACCAGAGTCAGCTTGCCATGCCCCTTTCCTTCAATGCATTGGTGCAAGTTCTTTATGCCTAACTACTCAGGCAAGCCTTCTGCATTGCACAGGTCCAAGGGCACTGTTCACATCTATTACATTTGAATGGTGTCCTGTGGACTTATGCAGTGCACAATCTATACTCCTGTACATAGCGTACTCAGAGCAAACTATGGGGCTACATAGAGGAACTGGATGTCAGAGTCTCTAGTGGGAAAGCATAAGCACCATGAGATCAGCAGAAGTGTCCTGGTGTCCTCCAGCTTAAAGCTAGAGTTCAAGCTACTCCCAAAAGTCTGGGGCCTATGCCTCACTGCCAGAAGGAGGAGATAGTGAGAAATGGGAGGTGCCCTCAACACAGGAATGCAGTTTGGGGAGCTGGACTGCTGGGTGAAGAAACAGGACTTGGGCAAGCAGCGGTCTCTGCTGTAATTGAGGATCTCTGAGTAGAAGCAACTCAGAGTCAAGGGAGAAGATCTGTGTATTCTGGTCATGGAAGACAACACATTAGTTATCAGCTGCTGCTTCAGAACATATACTACTATGTCCTGCACAAGAGCAGCCCAGCATTAAAGGTGGCAGAGCTGAGCCTTCAGTGGTCCACTTCCTCCTTCCACCAAGCTAGCCGCTTCACGTCTACATGGTGAAAGTAGCAAATTCCGTGAGCACCAGCCCATTGCCTCACTGCTCTTGCTGTGGCCCAAGAGAACACTGTGGCTATGAAGACACATTTCACAAGTTCATGGATGATGCTGCTGCCGGGGCATGATGAAATGGAAATCCAGGATATGTGTCTATTCTGGTAAGAACAAATTATTTCCCCTCCATAACAAATGGGGACCTATTAATCAACCAGCCATCAGATCCCCTCAATGTGCTATATGGCACCTCATTGGTAAGGACATCTGCTGCTGGAACATTCAGCACTGAGCAGTGAGGACAGCCCAGGAAGTCTTGGTGCTGGATGCATGCATACTGCCATGGCCACGTGGTCATGAGTCCCTTGAACAATGGGCTGACCAGGGAAAAAGCAGGATGGATACCCATGGGGTGAGTTATGTTGTCCACCAAGCACCTACATGGTGTACAGTTAATATTTGCTGGATGAATATATTAACCTGATCATTGAGAGGCATAGGGGTGGGGCCTGGACTAGGGTGACATGAGTCAAGCACTTGCCTTGAGCAAAAAATTTAAGGGAAGGGGCCCAAAATCTCAGTCATCAAGATAAACAATATTTTGCCAAAATAATTTTTAAAATAAAAAATAATGCCAAGATGACTAAAACCTCAAAATAGTAAATCAAGGCAGGATGTGATGGCGCCCCAACAGAAGTGAGATGAGTGCGACCACGTTCCACAAGTGCAGGGTTGGATTCCGTCTCAAAGCTTGGATATTTTGTTTACAATGAATTTTTTGGCATTGTTTTTTAAAGCATTGCATTAAAATAGCAATATTAGTAAAATCTTGTAAAATAGTAGCCCCTCGATGGCTAAGGCTTACTGGTTAACCCTCTTCATTTCATGCCCCAGGGAAGTGTCTCACTTGCCTTATCCTAGTCACTGCCTAGCACCATCTGCTAGGATTCTTAAGATTTTCCAGACTACAGACAGCATGCCGATCTGCCACCAGGCCTGCCAAGTGGTGGGGTCACTTGCACAGTTGCTGAACCAGCTATGGGACCTCCTTCGACCTGCAGCTCCGCTCAGAGCTGATAACCTCTTAGACAGTGTGGGCACTGGTTGAACTAAGGTCACCCAGATGTGAGGAGATGCGTCAGGCATTAGGACTTTCTGCCTCATAGGGAAAATCCCAGGAGGTCCCACAGTCATAGACCCCAGGAGCTTCCCCAGAGTGACTAGTCTGTAAGGGGTTTTTGCTTCTTTGTCTGGTTGGTTGTTTTTTAATAGAGTTTATTTTTTTTAGAAGAGTTTTAAGTTTACAGAACTGAATAGAAAGTACAGAGAACTCCCATATATTCCCTCTCCTTCTCCCCTGAACCCTGCAAACAGTTGACCTATTAATATTATTATTATTTTGAGATGGAGTTTCACTCTTGTTGCCCAGGCTGGAGTGCAGTGGTGTGATCTCAGCTCACTGCAATCTCCGCCTCCCGGGTTCAAGTGATTCTCCTGCCTCCGCCTCCCGAGAAGCTGGGATTACAGTCGCTCACCACCACACCTAGCTAATTGTTGTATTTTTAGTAGAGACGGGGTTTCACCATGTTGGCCAGGCTGGTCTCGAACCCCTGACCTCAAGTCATCCTCCCACCTCGGCCTCCCAAAGTGCTGGGATTATAGGTGTGAGCCACCACGCCCAGCCCAGTTGACCTATTATTAATACCTTGCATTAGCATAGTACATTTATTGTACTTGATAAATGAATACTAACACTAACACATTATTAATAACCAAAGCCCACAGTTTAGAGTTCACTCTCTGTGTGACACATTCTATGGGCTTTGGCAAATGTCATGTACCTGCCAATACAGCATCATACAAAATAGTCTCATAGCCCTAAAAATGCCCTTGCTCCACCTATTCATCCCTCCTTACCTCCTTCCAAACCCCTGGAAACCACTGATCTTTTTTTCTTTATTTTTCTTTTTTTAAAATATATATATATTTTTTTAATTGTGTTTTAGGTTTTGGGGTACATGTGAAGAACATATCACTGATCATCTTTTTACTATAGTTTTGCCTTTTCCAGAATGTCATATCGTTGGGATCACAGAGTATGTGGCCTTTTCAGAATGGTTTCACCATAGTTTTGCCTTTCCAGAATGTCATATCGTTGGAATAACAGAATATGAGGCCTTTTCAGAATGGTTTCTTTCACTTAGCAATATGCCTTTAAGATTCTTCCATGTCTTTTTGTGGCTTGAAAGCTTTTTAAAAAAAATCCTGAGTGATGCTCCATTCTGAGGATGTACCACAGGTTGCTCATCCATTCACCTGCTGAAGGACATCATGGTTGCTTTCTAGTTTTGGCAATTATGAACGAAGCTGCTGTAAACACTCATGCATAAGATTTTGTCTGGATGTAAGTTTTCAACTCATTTGAGTAAATATTAAGAAGCGTGATTGGCCATGAGTTTTTGGTGCCCAAGACCTCTTGGACATGGGCCCTTTATTAACTTCCAACATCCTCAGGCACGACTTCTTCAAGGGATTTGACCAGTAAGATATTCTATGGAATGGAGAGGCCATCAGAGTCTCTCACACTCAGACACTGAATTATCCTTGAAGCAGAAGGCAAAGGTGTGCTGCTGCCTCTATCAGCAGAAGGCAAATGATTTCTAGAGATCAAGTTTAACGGAAGCGAGAAAACAAAAGTTCCCCCCCCCACCAGTAATGCCCCCACCCTAGAAAGAAGTTGTGTCGAGGACACAGAAGGGAGAAAAGGGTTGTATTTTCCAATTTAGCACGAATTTCTCCCTAGATGTAGCCGGTCCAACTCTTGTCTTTGTGTTCGATCTCTAAATGAGAAAGAGCTTTTACCTGCAATGATTACTTGCCACAAGGAGATCATAATGAATGGAGAAAACACATACTTCTAAGTAGCCAGAAAACCGCTTTCTAACAACAAATGAAAATATAATTAACATTCCCCAGCTTTATTCTCTGGGGAGATTTTTTTTTCTTTTTACAGATTGAAAGGAAAAAACATATTAGGAGTATGTTGTGGGTTGAACTGTGTTCCCAAAAAAGACAGATTGAAGTCCTAGCCCCAGTAATCGAGAATGTAACCTCATTTGGAAATAGGGTCATTGCAGATATAATTAGTCAAGATGAGGTCATACCACAGTAAGGTAGGCTCTTAAGTCAATATGACCAGTGGCCTTATAAGAGGAGAAGAGGCCGGGCACGGTGGCTCATGCCTGTAATCCCAGCACTTTGGAAGGCCGAGGTGGGCGGATCACCTGAGGTCAAGAGTTCGAGACCAACCCGACCAACATGGAGAAACCCCGTCTCTACTAAAAATGTAGAAAAATTGGCCAGACGTGGTGGCACATGCCCGTAACCTCAGCTATTTGGGAGGCTGAGGCAGGAGAATCGCTTGAACCCAGAAGGCAGAGGTTGCAGTGAGCTGAGATTTCGCACCACTGCACTCCAACCCTGGGCAACAAGAGACTTTGTCTCAAAAGAAAAAAAAAGAAGAGAAGAGACACAGACACCCAAGAGGAGGATGCCATGTGACCACAGAGACAGAGACTAGAGTGACACAGCTGCAAGCCAAGGAAGGGCAAGGATTGCTGGCCAACACCAAAAGCCAGGAAGACGCAAGAAAAGGTCCTCCCAGAGTCTCAGAGGAGCATGGTCCTGCAGACTCCGAACTTTGAGTCTTCAGAACAGTGAGAGAATACAAGGCTGTCGTTTTAAGCCACCCCATTTGTGGCGCTTTGCTACTGCAGCCCTAGCAAACTAATACAGAGCAGAATCACCTGATGTTTCGCTTTGCAGGTGAATGCCTGAGGCCCTGGCAGGTGCACGGATTTACCTGACATCCCAAGCAAGTGGGAAGCAGAGATGAGACTCGAGTCAACGGCCACCTGACTTGAAGACCAGTGTTCATTTCACAACATGACTGCCTCTCCTATGTGTGGCAGCCTTGCCTGGGGCAGCCAGGTTCCCATCTGAACATGCACTACTTTGGGTTCAGCACCTGGGCAACAGGTGCACGCAGCCCTGGTGTACGTGGATGCAGAAGGCTTTAGAAACCAAGGTAGAAAGAAATGTATGTGATGACTGAGGAAGGAGGAGTAAAAGAAGATAAATGATTAATAATGGCTGAGCTCCGTGCCAGATGTTTTATACGCATTGTCTCATTTACCTCCCACAATAACCCCTGAGTGTAGTTATAATTATTCTCATTTTTCAGATTAAAAACTGATTATCAGAGAAGCTAAATAACTCTCCCAAAATCTAGCTAGTGAGGAGATTCAGACCCAAGTCTGTGTGACTCCAAACTCCAAGCTCCATGCACTATTTTTGAGCAGTTTCATCTCTTCCCTTGGTGTTTTTTGTTTTTTGGTTGGTTTTTTTTTTCTGTTTTGTTTTGGCTTTTGGTTTTTTGCTTGTCTTATTTGTCTGTTTGCTTTGAGACAGGGTCTGGCTCTGTCACCCAGGCTGCAGTGCAGTGGCACGACCACAACTCACTGCAGCCTCCACATCCTGGGCTCAAGCCACCCTCCCACCTCAGCTTCCCAAGTAGCTGGAACCACAGGCATGCACCACCAACTGGCTAATTTCTGTATTTTTAGTAGAGATGGGGTTTTGCCACGTTGCCCAGGCTGGTCTCGAACTCCTGGCCTCAACTGATCCACCTGCCTTGGCCTCCTAAAATGCTGGGATTCCAGGCATGAGCCACGGTGCCTGGATTCCCATGGTTTTATTTGCCATCTGTATGTTAGTGACTCCTAGATTTTTATCTGAAGCCCCACATCTCATCTCCCTGTTCAATATCTCCATTTTAACATCTCACATGTCCAAATTCAACATGTCCAAAATTTAATTCATCATCTTTCACCAAAACCTGGCTACCCAACCACCAAGACAACCAAGCTAGAAACCCTGGAAGCATCCTCGGCAACTCTGCTGCCTCATGCCCGCTCCCTTCCTCCAGCCCCAGCACACAAACCCAGCAATTCACCAAGTTCCACTCATCCATCCTCTTTCCATCTCCAGTACTTCCACGCTGCCCGGGGGAGCTGTGATCTTCTGACTGGTCTCTCTGCCTTCACTGTAGTTTCCCTCCCACAGTCCAGCGTCTCTTTTGCAGTCTAATTTCCCTCATGCAGTAGTAACAGGGATTTCTTGTAGCACCACAAATCTTATCACATTCTTCTCCTGAGGAAAACCCTTCGACGGTCATTGAAATTTCTCATGTGCTATTCACCGTTATAAGCCCTTTACATATAGCAACTCATTTAATCCTAAAAACCACCGTATGACATAGGCACTAGGTTGTTCTTCTGTTACAGATGAGAAGACTGAGATGCTGCAAGGTTAAGTCACCTGTGCAGGGTCTCACAGCCAGCGAGTGGCAGAGTTCATGCTCTTATGAGTTACACGAAACATTCTTCCCAATGATGCCACCTGCTCTGATGATAAAAGTCCAAAATCCTTATCTTGGCCTGCAAGGGCCTTCAGGGTTGCACCCCTGCCTCCATCTCTCCATCCCATCTCCTCTCTCTCTCTCTCATTCTTCTTGAATCAACAGCAAAGACCAGGATTTTTTATTTTTTTTTATTTTTTTATTTTTTTGAGATAGAGTCTCCCTCTATTGCCCAAGCTGGAGTGCAACAGTACAATCTCAGCTCATGGCAACCTCTGTCTCCTGGGTTCAAGTGATCCTCCTGCCTCAGTCTCCCAAAGGGCTGGAATTACAGGTGTGGGCAACTGGGCCCAGCCAGGACTGGAATTTTGTAAAACATCCTCAAAATCTCTGAGCTTCTTCCTGCATCAGGACCTTTGCATGAGCTCTTCCCTCTGCCTAGAACGCGACTGTCCCCATTTTTCAACGTTGCTTCCTCAGAAAAGCTTTCCGTAAGCCCCAGACCAGGTCAGCTCCCCTGTGTTATGCTTTTACTGTCACCTGTGCTTTTTTTTCTCTGTGGTACTTATTGCAATTGTAATAAACGATATGTATAATTACATGTCCAGTGTCTGCTTCCCCCCACGACAGTAAGCTCCAGGAGGGCAGGAAGGTTTGCTTCCCTGGGACATTGCCTGGAAAACCGATGTTCAATACAGTGATGGGTTGAAAGAACAAACAAAATAAAGAACAGAAAATAAATGAAGATGCGATGCTACTCTTCAGCTGTCTGTCCAGCCAAGAGGCACATGTCCTGATGTAATACCTTTTTTCTAAGGAGAACATCTCACACTTTAAGTGTATACACAAATCACTTGAGAATCTTATGAAAATTTTGGATTGGATTCAGTAGCCTGAGGTGGGACCTGAGAGCCGGCATTTTGGACAAGCTCCAGGTGATGCTGGTGCTGCTGATCCTGGAGCCGTACACAGAGAAGTAAGTATTTAAAGCTTCTCTCACCTCGGTCTCTCTTTCATGAGTGTGGCTTTCAGGTCTCTTCCCCTACCTGCTGATGGCACCCAGTTATTAAAAGAGGACTTTCTGTGAACTTTTGCTACAGTGGCATGGGGGGTGAGGGCAGCAGTGGGTGAAGAGTGCCTCCTGCTTGCCGCTGAATTCCTCCCACAGGCCCCCAGGGCAGGGAGGGGAACAGTTCCTCCCCTCCCTTTTCCTGTCTTGTTGAGGTTCTCCTGGTAGTAGCTGTTGCTTCCCGACCCATATGTCCTGTCTTGTTCTGTTTTCTGTTGCTACAACTTAATATCTGAGTCTGGATAACTTATTAAGAAAAAGCATGTATTTCTTACAGTTCTGAAGACTGGGAAGTCCAAGACCAAGGGGCTGCATCTGGTGAGGCCCTTCTTGCTATGTCATAATGTGGTGAAAAGCGTCACATGATAAGAGCCAGAGAGCTGCCAGTTCAGGTCTCTTCCTCTTCCCCTAAAGCCACCAGTTTCATCATGGGGGCCCCAGCCTGAAGACCTTATCTCATCTTAATTCTCTCTCAAAGGCCCCACCTCCAATCAACATATGGATTTGGGAATTTGGTTTCCACGACATGAAATTTGGGGGCACATTCAAACCATAACACACCTTTTATCAGACTAGTACCCCAGCCCCTGGGTCCTGTGAGTCCTAAAGGCTTAAAGGCTCACCCTGCCCCCTTCCCCAGAGCCTTGCCTTCGGCAGATCTGCCTCCTCTAGGAGGCTACTCTCTTCTCACTTCCATCCCATTCCCACCAGTGGCAACCAGTAGCTAGTGACTGACACGGGAGTACAAATGCCATTCCCCTGGCCTCAAGTGGGGTCCAATCTGTGGTACAATTCATGCTCCAGAGCTCCCCATGGATCAGGTTGAAGCTGACCTCTAGCACCAGGTCCTTCCCCTCCCGTGTCCATCTCCCTTCACTCCCCATCTGCAATAATTTAATCTCTGCAAAAATTCTGCAAGAATCTCCATCTAGGAAAGCTGACCTAAGACATCCCCTCCATCAGATCCTCCTTCTCCTCTCTAAGGAGGGATCTACCTTCTTCTTTCTTCCCAGCCATAATGGCAGAGACGCAGAATGCCAGAAACTGAAACCAGTGTGCAGATAATGGAACATACCTTGGGAAGTACAACTAAAATATCACACAAAAGAAACTCCAGCACATTGAGCACCATGCTGCCATCCACACTCTCAGCTGCAACCCTAGCATGGCCCTGGGGTTCTGTCTCTTACACAGAGGCCACCCACCAAACCAGGGAGGAATCGTGGTGTGGTTTCCTCGCACACTGAGTGCTGAGTCACCAGCAGATCCTTTGTCCCTGGGCCTCACCTGGCCTGGCCCTGGCCTTCCCAAAGCAAAGCCCTCCCCTTGTTACCATGGTGGCCATCCGCAGGAATAGAAATACAATGGGAACAGACAGGAATCCAAAGAGATGGAAGGCGTCATCTTTCATGCATTCCTAGCACCTCTTTCTTTGGCCCATTAGGAAACCCACGCCTTCTCCCCCCAGCCTATCACCTGCCTCCATCCTGGGCCCCAGGATCTTCAGAAGTGCTTTTGATGCCTGGTGCCTGTGTAGACATACAGCTGGAGGCAGTGAGGGACGTGAACGTGCCCACAGGTCCAGGGGCAGCGGAGGAAAGGGGAAGAATGGTGAAAGGAGAGGGTTAAGGAGCCGGCAGCCCACACAAACACCTTCCGCACCGCACTCCTTGCCATTCCTTTTCCGTGCATTTAAATGCTTTCTGTCACACTGAGTTATGTCACCGGGAGGAAATGCCCAACTCGGCGACGTTTTTAAAGATTATTTTTTAGATCACCTATCACTATCCATTTGAGGAACAATTGTTCAATCTGAAAAAAATAAATTCAAAACTGTCCCCATCTAAGCAAGATGGAAAAATAACTTTCCCTATTCTTTTCTTTCTTTTTATTTTTTTAAGAAGGTTTATTTCTGAAGGACAGGTTTGAAAGTCAGTTTTCACCTTGGCATTCTGGCTGGATTTGAGCCCCTCTGGATAAGCTGAGCATTATGTCTTGTCATACGAGTAAACAAATGAATGGACAGCCAGCTGTGTGACCTCGGGCAATCCATTTAACCTCTCTGGGCCTTAACGTCCTCAATGGTTACACTGAGATACCAATACTGACCAAGACCATCAAATGAGATGATATCCAGGACAGTCTTTGAGTGTGTAAAATGTCTGTTACACTAAAGGGTCAATTCCTCAAGGGCAGGGAGCAGCTCGCACCAATTCTGCCCTCCCAGTGGAGCTTGTATAGGGCCTGGCCCACAAGAAGTATTTAATACATGTCAGATGGATGGACAGTGTTTGGCGGCTGGATGACCAGACATCCAGAGAGAGGGATACATGATGCAGGGATGGATGCATGAAACAGTAGGCTGAAAAATAGTTTTCAAAAAAAGCAAACAAATAATCCCCAAAAAGCCCTTATTTGCAGTATTCTCCAATTTCCATGGTGTAAATATTCCCACCATGGCTGATTGTCAAGCCATCAAGTGACATCATTAAATGCAGAGTCAGAAACAGATGGGCATAAGAGACTGTAGAAGCCAGCTCCCACACCCAACAGATGGATGGATGGATAAAATGAAGGAAGGAGGGAAGGAGGGAAGGAAGAGAGGGAAGAAGGAAGGGAGGGAAGGAGGGGATGGGATGGGATAGGAAAGGAAGGAAAAACGAAAGAGGAGAACAGAGCCAGAATAGGAGTGCACCATAGAAAAGAAAAGAAGAATACTCAGGGACCAAGGGAGTGCCAGGAAGAGCAAAACCCAAGGCAGAAAGAAACCTCGGTTCCCAGAACTTATCATGGACCAGGACTGAGTCCACCCGTCTCCTGGAGTAAGTTATTTCTTCTTTAGAACCGGTTGGGGCCACGTGCAGTGGCTCAAACCTATAATCCCAGCACTTTGGGACGCCGAGGCAGGCGAATCACCATGTCAGGAGTTGGAGACCACCCTGGCCAACACAGTGAAACCCCATCTCTTCTAGAAATACAAAAAATTAGCTGGGCATAGTGGCAGGGACATGTCATCCCAGCTACTCGGGAGGCTGAGGCAGAAGAATCGCTTGAACCTGGGAAGTGGAGGTTACAGTGAACCGAGATTGCACCACTGCACTCCAGCCCAGGCGAAAGAGTTAGACTCTATCTCAAAAAAAAAAAAAAAAGAACCAGTTGGGGAGGGAGCTATTTAGTCTCCAGGACAATGCTCCTCAATTATTTTTAAGAATTAGAGCCCAGGTATGGTGGCTCATGCCTGTAATCCTGGCATTTAGTGAGGCTGAGGCGGGAGAATTGCTTGAGCTCAGGAGTTCAAGACTAGCCTGAGCAATATAGCAAGACCCTGTCTCTACAAAAAAAAAATTAATTAGCTGAGCTTGGTGGTGTACACCTGTGGTCCTAGCTACTCGGGAGGCTGAAGTGGGAGGATCGCTTCAGCCCAGGAGGTTGAGGCTGCAGTGAGCTGTGATCATGTCACTGCACTCCAGCCTGAGTAACAGAGTGAGCTCCTTTCTCAAAAAAAAAAAAAAAAAAAAAAAAAAAAGTAGAATTAGGAACCTTTTTTTTTTTTTTTCAAATAAAATCTTACTTGGAAGCTCAATAATAATTATAGCTGCTATTTATTAAGCATTTACTATGTACCAGGTATAGTCTAAGTGCATTGCGTGGAATACCCCACGGAATCCTCCTGACAGTGAGTGAGACAGATGCTTCTACCATCCTCAGTTTATCAGTGTGGTCAAAGCATTTGTCCAAGTTCACATAACAATCAGGAGATCCAGAATTTAAGCCCAGGCAGTGACAGCAGTCCTAACCACTCTGTTCTCCTGCCCTAATAGATCAAAAGGAAAAGAAATGGCTGCCCCACTGAACTGTCCCTGTGGGACCTAAGCCAGACCACTCAGAGCCAGGTGCTTGGAAAAGAAGCAGGAAGAACAAGTGCTAGTCCTGGTTCTGCCCATGGCTGGCTGTGTGTCCTTGGGAAAACCTCTGGCCCTCTCTGAGCCTTGCTTCTCTCACTTATAAAACAAGTGATCATCTTGTTTTATAAATGAGAGAAGCAAGGCTCAGAGAGGACCAGAGGGGGTTGAAGTGAGCCCCTTCAACCTCGTGGGTTCAAGTGATCCTCCTACCTTAGCCTCCCAAGTAGCTGGGACCACAGGTGCATAGACAGGGCCAGAGGGAGCCATGGTAACAGACTGGTGATGGAGCCCCAAGGCTCAGCAGGCTGTCCCTCCCTCCCTCCCCCTCTCCCCCTCCTCCTTCCTCTCTCCCTCCCCCTCTCCCCCTCCTCTCTTCCTCCCTCCCTCCCCCTCTCCCCCTCCTCCTTCCTCTCTCCCTCCCCCTCTCCCCCTCCTCCTTCCTCCCTCCCTCCCCCTCTCCCCCCTCCTCCTTCCTCTCTCCCTCCCCCTCTCCCCCTCCTCCTTCCTCCCTCCCTCCCTCCCCCTCTCCCCCTCCTCCTTCCTCTCTCCCTCCCCCTCTCCCCCTCCTCCTTCCTCCCTCCCTCCCCGTCTCCCCCTCCTCCTTCCTCCCTCCCTCCCCCTCTCCCCCTCCTCCTTCCTCCCTCCCTCCCCCTCTCCCCCTCCTCCTTCCTCTCTCCCTCCCCCTCTCCCCCTCCTCCCTTTCTCCCTCTCTCCCCACTACCCCCTTCTCCCTTCCTTCCTCCTTCCCTCTCTTCCTACTCCCCGCTTCCTCCCTTCCTCCCTCCCTTCCTTCCTTCTCTCCTTCACTCCTTCTCTCCTTCCCTCCCTCCCTTCCTCCTTTCCTTCCTCCCTCCCTCTCTATAGCCATTACAGATTATGCATTGGACAATTCTCCTCACAAGAAGGGTCTTGAAGCCTTCAGAAAATAACTCAAGTTAGCCACACTGTATATTTGTTATATACCTCTAGGGCACCAGGACCCATTTGATTTATAATAGAATGCATCTACTTTTGAGCTTATAGGACATTCTTGAAAAACCCTGATAGTAATCATATCTGTAATTAAATTAAATCTTGTAGGGATGATTTTCTTCTCAAGGATAGTTATTTTTAAAGTCATTTTTGTTAGTGCAGAGTAACAGTAATTTACTTTCCAGCACTGCCTTCATGTACAATTTTACAGCTATGCACCCAATTCAGGTTGTTTCTATGGGGAAGGAAAAACCACCACAGAGAACGAACCCAAACAAGTTGGTCAGCCTGGCTGAGTGTTACTGTCTATGGGACTCCTATCCCTTTGAAGATCTAAAGAAGAAATACAGATTTTTCTCCCCAGAGAAATGCAACACTTACTAAACTTTGGATATAACTTTGGGACAGGAGGCATAAGAGGACCTCAAGCCTCGGGAGTTAGGATAAAGGATGGTCTTTGCCCAGACAGGAATGTCTCTGAGGTCCCAGGTAATTCTTCAGATCCACAATTCGATGTCCTCAATCAATGCAGAAAAATAGCCCAAAGCCACTCAGACACCACCTGAGATTTTTAAAATGAAGAACGCTCTTGATAAATAAAACTCTTAATGGAATACAAGCAATTAAGCTAAAAGTTCTATCAAATGCAGCCTGTCACTCAGCAACCTGACACTTAATTGAATTTCTCTTTCCACCCCCGGCTCCTTTTCCCTGATAAACAAATTCATTCACTGCAGATCAAGTTTCTCTAACCCAGAAACCAACGATAGTCAATCAACTAATTGACACAACAAAGACTTCTATTTTTTTAAGTTCCCTAATTAAAGTGGAAATGAAATTTTATAATACTCTGGTGCCTGGTATTAATTACTCTGTGGTTAACCCTCTCCCTCCTCCTCAGGGACCTGGCAGCAGGGAGTGGAGGACTGGGAAGTCCCAGACCCAGACACAAGTCCAAGTTCCAGCTCTACCCTGAGTTCACTGCGTGACCTGGAGAATTTGCTTCTCCTCTCTGTTTTCCATCAGCTGTAACACAAGGGATAGAACTAGGTGGTTTCCAAGGCTGCTTCTGGCTCTAACGCTTATCTTTTATGATCCAGAGGACAGCGTCACGGCATAGTTCTCTCTCTGTGACTCATAGGTTTACCAGCACAGCTGCCAGAAGCTCTCCCAAAGCAGAGAACCGAAAACACAGCCCCTTTACTTCAATAGGCTCGCTCTACCTGACAAACGCAGCTGCCAGGAACGCATCCACCGCTCTTCCTGGGCATCCATCCCCACACTCCCCGGTACACCCCTAACATACAAATTCATACAAATCTCTTCTTGCAGCACACTGCTTCTCACGTTCATCTCTCTCACACACACACACACTCACACACAGTTCAAGACCAGGTGCACACACAATGCATGCACTCATGCAAGCACACATACACATAGTTAAACATACGCCCCTTCCAGAGCAAGTCCCGTCAATCAAGGTCATGCACGCACACACAGACACACACACCACATGCTCCTAAACACATATATTTAGCTGTATGCCCCTTTAGACAGTAGATAACTCAAATCTGTGCACACGCTCATCCCCCCCATCCCTGAGAAGTAAGCACACAAGTGTGTAGCCCAGACTCCTTTTTAGAGCAAAGCCCCTCCAACGAGGCCATGCACACACATTTGCACACTCACATGCCCCCCTCCTCACCATCACTGTCAAATATGAGCTTGCGCTGTGTTTGAGCAGGTTACCCAATTGCAAGAATACTTTGGCGGGGGCAGCCCCAAGGATCTCCAAAACCTGACCGACCAGGACCTTCCCAAACTCTCTGTGTTCCAAAGTCTCTCATTCACCCAAGGGTTCCTGAGTGACGCCACTGTGCCTGGCTCTGCATGGGGAGGACCACAGTGAATGGGACAGACATGGTCCCTCCGGAGGAGGCTCTGTTCCTGGCAGTTCCTGGCTCCCAGGACATGAGTGCCCAGTCCAGACTCCCTACCAGGTAGTGAGAGCCCCGTCCCTGGACACTGACACATCCAGGGGTCTCATTTAGAGGCAGCATTTTCATGACATCATGGCCATGGGACAGCCTTTGGGTCAGGTCTTACAAGACAGGAGTGGGTGTGCCAGGCAGAGATACAGCATGAACAAAGGCAGGGAGGCTGGGATAGCAACAGCTCCAAGCCTCAACCACCTCGTCTACAAAATGGAGACAATAGCAGCAGCTGTCAGAGAAGGACCATCTACTCCCTCCACAAGTAGAGATCAGGCAGCTACTATGCCAGACACTGTTCAAGGCACTTGGGGTTGCTCTGCAGAGCAAAGAGGGTGACAAATGCCAGCGATGCCATGCCCAGCCTGGCAGGACCCCCCAGGCATGTGAAGGGGTGAAGTGGGCAGAAGGCCCTGAATGCCAGTGGGAAGACTGGTCCCTGGAATGAATGAACAGTAGGGAGGGTGGGAAGGGCAAGAGGCTGAGGCTGGAGTCAGGCTGGGAGGAAGGGGCCATGGCGAGGGACGGGTGATGGAGCCCCCAGGCTCAGGCCGCCTGTCCCTCTTCACAGTCTCACACTGTCTCAGCCCCAACCTCACCTTGTCCCAGTTCCATTCCTCAAGGGGCGCCTTCCAGGGCACGGGTCTGGCTTCCCCTGCAGCTTTGCAAATCCAGGCTGGGGTAGTGGGGGCAGGGGACAGGGGGTACATTTCTTCCCCTTGGACCTGGAGCGGATGCTCTCGGCATCTAATGCCTTCTGTTTAGCTCATCTCCCTGTCTCTGTTTTCATGTTTTCCTCTCTCACGCTGGCTGTGTGGAGCACATCTCTCAGAAAATACTTGCTTTTGAAAGTTGTTGCCATAACAACCACTTCATTACACGCCAGGCCCAGTATCTCAGAAATGCAGAATCTTTCCTTAAAAGCGTGCGCTGCACATCAAAGGGGAATAGGAGCTCATTATTTTTACATTATTTTGCAGGCAAATAGATATTTTCCAATACACATTTCTTTTCTAAGTTGATTTTCTTGTTCAGTGGAAATGCACATTTCTTTCTTAACGCTTTCCTGCCTGTGGAGTGCAGGGCTTGGAAACCTGAGTTCCTCAGAACAGGAGGGAGAAAGCATTTCTTTGCTGGGCTGTTCATGCCTTGGTCCTCAGCAGCACCGCAGCTCATGAAGGGTGGTTTGCTCTAATTCGCAATTTGATTGCACCTAGACATTCTAGAAAAGGCAGGCATTGTTTATGTAGCATTCACAGCTTTCACTCATCTGACTTTGCGCTAACCAAGATTTTGTAACAAGTGAAGTTAATTATTTAAGGAGCCAAATCAAAACCAAACAACTTTCACCATATGGGATAGAGACGTGTTCCAGGAGCCTGTTTTCTGAAGCAGAGGGTGCTGTCCAAATTTCATAGTTCTCCGTAAGTGAATACCTCGCATGTCTCTCTCCCCTCGCCAGCATATAGACACCATGATTTTTGTCTGTTTGAATCACGTCTTTATCACCAGTACCTAGAACAGTGCCCAAGCCTGCAGGCACTCAGTAAATACCTGCTGAATAAACCAACGATTATGCTGTGAATACTGTATCCTCTAACAATTTTGCAAAAAAAAAGGGATGATCAATCCCATTAGACAGATGAAGAGTTTGAGGCTCCAGTAAGTTAATTCAATAATAATGTTAAGAACGATAATAAGCGCTAACTTGTAAACTTTTTATTGAAGCATAATACGCGTATAGAGAAGCGCACATTAGCGTACTGCTCCCTCATAAACACCCCTGGGTAACTAATGCCCAGATCAAGAAACAAAACATTTAGGGGGAGGAAGAAGACTGATCAGGACTCACATCAGGGGTGGCCTCACAGTAGCTCCCTAAACTACGGCAGGTTTATCTTATGTAATCTTTTAAAATGTTTATTTCATTCTTTTGAACCAGGGTCTGGCTCTGTCACCTAGGTTGTAGTGCAGGGGCGCTATCACAGCTCACGGCAGCCTCAACCTCCTGGCCTCAAGCAATCCTCCCACCTCAGCCTCCAAAGTAGCTGGGACTACAAGTGCATGGCACCATGCCTAGCCAATTTTTTTTATTTTTAGTAGAGATACGTCTCACTATGTTGCTCAGGCTGGTCTCAAGCTCCTGGGCTCAAGCAATCTTCCCGCCTTAGCCTCCCAAAATGCTGGGATTACAGGCATGAGCCACCTCTCTGCCATGGGACAAGACACCAATTTTCTGGTTCCTTGTCCCATGGCAGAGCTGGGTCTGCAACCCCAAGCTTTCATGGTCTGTTCCAACTCCATTCTTCTGGGAGGTCCCCTCTTATTCCCTCAGGCCCCGAGGTCTGCAGTGCATTTACCATATTTGGGGCCTGTGCAGGGGGTTGGGGATGCTTAGCACAAAAAGGACAGAGTCCAGCCAGCGGCATCCCCACAGCATCCCCACAGCACCGCCCAGGTCTGGGTCGCACAGTCTCCTTAGTCCCATCCGGCCTGTCCCCTCTCCATCAGAGCACCACTCACTCTACTGAGCCCTTGCTGGCTCTCACTTTTCTCTTTAATAAAGGACTAAATCTTCTCCCCATTCTCCTTACCGCTCTTGGAAGAAGCCAGTGTGGTGTCTCTTGACCAGCTCACTCCACTTTCCTAATTACCTGTATTACTGTCTGCCCCTGGATTCTCTCCTGAGCCAGTTTTTAACATCTTATTGGTTCCTTCATGAATTAATGAGCTTAACAAATATTTGGCACACATTTCAAAAAAGAAAGAAAACAAAGAATGAATCTATGCCTTTGGAGCCTCTGCCATGAGCGTGAGCAACTCCCGCCTTGCTGAGTTTCATACTCCCTGAGACCCAGGGCCTAATGCCAGACAGAGCCTCTCTTCATGAACAGGGGCAGCTCCTTGCTTGTTTCCTGACACCTTTTGCAGCAGCCTGGATGGCTGTGCTGTAAAAAGCCACTCCACCCTGGGCCCAGAGCATGCGTTTGGCAACTGTGTTCCTTTAATGGATGCACATGTGTCTATTGTGAGTGCAAACATAATGGTCGCCATGGAGATGTGGTCACAATGACTAATTAGACAAAAGAGTGTTTCTTGAGCCTTGAAAGACATCACGGAGCATCGTCTTATTCTGTTGATGTATTCCTTCTCATTTCTCCCTAGAAACATCAATACGTGGTCCCTGGCAACATGACCTTATTACAAAGTCATACCCTTTTTATTGAGACGGAGTTTTGCTCTTGTCGCCCAGGCTAGAGTGCAATGGCGCAATCTCAGCTCACTGCAACCTCCACCTCCTGGTTTCTTTTTTTTTTTTTTTTTTTGAGACGGAGTTTCGCTCTTGTTACCCAGGCTGGAGTGCAATGGCGCGATCTTGGCTCACCGCAACCTCCGCCTCCTGGGTTCAGGAATTCTCCTGCCTCAGCCTCCTGAGTAGCTGGGATTACAGGCACGCGCCACCATGCCCAGCTAATTTTTTGTATTTTAGTAGAGACGGGGTTTCACCATGTTGACCAGGATGGTCTCGATCTCTTGACCTCGTGATCCACCCGCCTCGGCCTCCCAAAGTGCTGGGATTACAGGCTTGAGCCACCGTGCCCGGCCTACACCTCCTGGTTTCAAGCAATTATCCTGCTTCAGCCTCCTAAGTAGCTGAAATTATAGACATGCCCCACCACGTCCAGCTAATTTTTGTATTTTTAGCAGAGACAGGGTTTCACCATGTTGGCCAGGCTGGTTTCGAACTCCTGACCTCAGGTGATCCACCATCTTGGCCTCCCAAAGTGCTGGGATTACAGGCATGAGCCACCACGCCTGGCCTGAAGTCATACTCTTTAACCACCTGGTCAGAACCTTCCAGATCCTCAACTGCAGGATTCCAATCCCGGCATACATTCCCAAGGCAACCATGGGGCACTGGTTCACAGCTAGCATTTCCAGCCCGGACTGTTCGACTCCAGCCCTGCCTGCTCACTCTCATGGCGGCTGCTAAGGAGACCAGGGTTACTCCAAGCTATGGGGCCCTCACAGCTCCCTCCAACCCACCAGCCTGACTCAGCCATCAGCTGCCCCACTGGGCTCATCCCAATACCTTCACTGATATGTTTCAGGTTGCTGGATGGGATTTTTTTATCGTGCCCCTCCCCGACAAGGCTGGGGGCATTGAGTATTAAATATCCTGCATTCTGGTTTTTGTTTCTGAGATGGAGACTCACTCTGTTACCCAGGGTGGAGTGTAGTGGCACGATCTCAAATCACTGCAACCTCCACCTCCTGGGTTTAAGTGATTCTCATGCCTCAGCCTCCCAAAGTGCTGGGGTTACAGGCATGAGCCACCTCACCTGGCTCTGATTGCTTTCGTATCTTTGTTTTTCTTAACATCTGTTATCTCTCTATTTATAATTCCATTTTCAGCAGGGTCTCTTCTGGTTTTGACATTTATAATTAATTTGGGAGTTCTATAATGTTATTTGATTTTAATTTGTTTCCTTAAGTCTCTTTTCTGTGTCATTCTGTTGTTTAATTATCTCATCTCTGAAATTTTGTTTTACCAAATTCCTGTTCTTATTGTCTTTTTTATTTTTATTTATTTTTTACAGAGTCTTGCTCTGTCACCCAAGCTGGAGTGCAATGGCACGATCTCGGCTCACTGCAATCTCCACCTCCCGGGTTCAAGAGATTCTCCTGCCTCAGCCTCCTGAGTAGCTGGGATTACAGACACCCACCACCATGCTCGGCTAATTTTTTGTATTTTTAGTAGAGACGTGGTTTCACCACGTTACCCAGGCCAGTTTCAAACTCCCGAGCTCAGGCAATCTGCCTGCCTTGGCCTCACAAAGTGCTGAGATTACAGGCATGAGCCACCACGTGTGGCCTGTTCTGTCCCTTTATATCAGAGAGCACCTATGTGAAATTTTCTTCCAGTTTTGGGGTTATTTCTTCTTCTAGACTGATTCTGTGTCCTATGGTGCTTTTCTTCCTGGGGTTTTGGTAGGAGCATGTTTGCATAGTTTCCATCAGTTTCTTACTTGCTCGTGGGCATTTCTGTTCAAATATTATTTTTGCTATTATACAGTATGAACCTGGACTCATTTCCCAGTGTGTCGGTGATAGGTTTTGCCATAGTTTGAGATCCAGATATCTTTTGTTCTGAACATTTTTCCTTTAGCCTGGGATCATGATGGGATGAGGGGAAGGAAAGTAATAAAGCTCACTGGGGCAGTGCATATTGTGGAAGAAATATGTTCTCACTTCTGAGGGTGTGAAAATACGCTAGGCTTGCACTTCCCTGGGCAGAAAGATAGCTTCGTTTTAGAATGTGGGATAGTCAGCTGGGCATGGTAGCACACACATGTAATCCCCACTATTTGGGAGGCTGAGGTGGGAAGATTGCTTGAGCCCAGGAATTTGAGGCTGCAGTGAGCTGTGACTGTGCCACTGCACCGCAGCCTGGATGACAGAGCGAGGCCTCGTGTCTTAAAAAACAAAAACAGGGCCGGGCGTGGTGGCTGTACACCTGTAATCCCAGTACTTTGGGAGGCCAAGGCAGGAGGATCATTTAAGGTCAGGAGTTTGGCCAACATGGTGAAACCCTGTCTCTACTAAAAATACAAAAATTAGCTGTGTGTGGTGGTGCATGCCTGTAGTCCCAGCTACTCAGGAGGCTGAGGCAGGAGAATCTCTTCGGAGGTTGCCTACTTGGGAGGCTGAGGCGGGAGAATAACTGGAACCCAGGAGGCGGAGGCTGCAGTGAGCCACGACTGTGCCAGTTCACTCTAGCCTGGCGAGACAGAGCAAGACTCTGTCTCAAACAAACAACAAGAAAAGGAAAGAAAAGAAAAGAAAGGAATCAGAAGGAAGCCAATATATATTGAAGAAAGCCAAAGATGATCCTACACTAAAAAATTTGGTACAGCAGCAATAAATAATCCAGGAAAAAAGTATTCCAAGTTACAAGAAAATCTCCCTTAAAGACAAACTGATTCTTCAGATTAGGACATTTGATAGAGAATACACACCACCAACACACCCCAAGTCACTGAATTTCATGGATAAAGAGTAAATCTGGGGGCCAGGCATGGCGGCGGATGCTTGTAATCCCAACATTCTGGAAAGCTGAGGCAGGAAGATCATTTGAGCTCAGGAGTTTAAGGCCAGCCTGGGCAACATAGTGAGACCTCATCTCTACAAAAGTAAAAAAACTAGTTGGCTACAGTGGCACATGCCTGTGGTCTCAGCTACTTGGGAGGCTGAGGTGGGAGGATGACTTGGGCCTGGGAAGTCAGGGGTACAGTGAGCCGTGGTCATGCCACTGCACTCCAGCCTGGGTAACAGAGCAAGATCCTGTCTCAAAAATAAATAAATAAATGCATAAGGAAGTTCTTTGAGACAGGTAACAGGTTAACCACAGTATATATCTTCACTCCCTCCTGAAATCCTACCAAAATGATACCAAAGGAATATTCTGAAGGCGTAAGATCTCAAGAACAAATATAACAGAGACGACAGCAGATAAGAGACGTCATCAAAATTTGGAAGATAAAAAGTGAATGAATGAGTGGTAATTGACCCAGCAAATCAAAAAAACTTAAGTTGTGTGTGTGCCTGCAGGGTGAAGAACCTGAGAACAGAAAATCTGTTTGAGCCACAAAACTCTGCATTGACCAGAATCCCTCTGAAGGCTGGGGTGCAAGAGAGGCTGGAAACAGAAGTGGCTAAGCGTCTGTCTGATGAGCATTTAGAACTCAGGCCCCCTTTAATGAGCCCATACAGTCAGATAATGATGCTCCCCACCCCCAGCAGAAGGTGGGAGATTCACTCCCTGGAGATGTTGAAGCCGGAGACTTGAAAAGGAACATGATGCACAGCTAATAGTAGGTATGAGACACGGTGATGAAAACATTAGGAGGAAGATTTGTCTTGCTTCCCCTTCACCTTCTGCCGTGATTGTAAGTTTCCATGGCCTCCCCTGCCATGCAGAACTGTGAGTCTATTAAACCTCTTTTGTTTATAAATTACCAAGTCTCCGGTAGTATCTTTATAGCAGTGTGAGGATGGACTAACACAGATTATCTTCTATTATTTTCTGGAAAAGGCAAAGCTACAGGTACAGAAGGCAGATCAGTGGTTGCCAAGGTCCAAGTGAGGGAGGAGGAGCCCATCAGGGAAGAGACTGTTGGGGATGATGGAGCCACTGCACATCCTGATGGACACACGGCTGTGCTTATTCAGAACTCAGAGCACTAAACACACACATCTGTGAAGAGTGCATGAGAAAAGGACAAGAATGGTGATATGGTTTGGCTGTGTCCCCACCCAAATCTCATCTTGAATTATAGCCCCCACAACTCCCATGTGTTGTGAGAGGGACCTGGGGAGAGGTAATTGAATCATGCGAGGGGTCTTTCCTGGGCTAGTCTCATGATAGTGAATACGTCTCATGAGATCTGAGTTTTATAAAGGGGAGCTTCCCTGCACAAGTTCTGTTCTCTTGTCTGCTGCCATGTAAGACATGCCTTTCACCTTCCACCATGATCATGATGCCTCCCTAGCCACATGGAACTGTGAGTCCATTAAACCTTCTTCTTTTGAAAATTGCCCAGTCTCAGCTATGTCTTTATCAGCAGCATGAAAATGGACTAATACAAAAGGAAAAGTTGGTCAGAATTTTCATAGAATATGCCTGTCTTCTGATTTAATGAAGGACAAATTCACATTACTCTCTCCAAAGTCCCACCATTAGATTAATTTAAGTATTTTGTCTGAGGAGAATGCCATTGTTAACTGTGCTTACAATAAAGTACAAAGATTTGAAAAAAACCATGTAACTCCAATTGCAATGTTTCTCCTAATCTCTTGTTAAACTTAGACAGATCTTGGTTGGGTGTGGTGGCTCACGCCTATAATCCCAGCACTTTGGGAGGCCAAGGTGGATGGATTACTAGAGGTCAGGAGTTCAAGACCAGCCTGGCCAACATGGTGAAACCCGTCTCTACTAAAAATACAAAATTAGGTGGGCATGGTGGTGCACGCCTGTAATCCCAGCTACTTGAGAGGCTGAGGCAGGAGAATCGCTTGAACCTGGGAGGTGGAGGTTGCAATGAGCTGAGATTGCGCCATTGCACTTTTTGCCTGGGCAAAAAGAACAAAACTTCATCTCAAAAAAAAAAAAAAAAAAAAACTTAGAGGGATCTTTTAGGAACCAATTCCATCGGTGATAATGAATATTTACTTAAGGTTCAGATCCCTTTGGTTTTACTTATTTCCTTGTCTTCTGTTTATGGTAAGTAAAATTACCTCTAATAACTTTTACTGTCAAAAGTATCCCATTTTATAAAAGTAGGCCTATCTGTCTCTCCATCTAGAGACTCCACATAGCAACATGGCTTGAATGATGGTTTTGCAGGGAGGAAACTCGGGTGGGCCTTTGTTTATCTATCGCATCTTTTCTAAATTTTTTCCTTTTAGGGCATCTGTGCTTTCCTGTTGTTGCTGCTGCTGCTGAGACAGGGTCTGGCTCTGTCACCCAGGCTGGAGTGCAGCGGTGGTTCAACCTCGGCTCACTGCAACCTCCACCCCCTGGGCTCAAGTGACCCTCTTACCTCAGCCTCCTGAGTAGCTGGGACAACAAGTGCATTCTACCATGCCCAGCTAATTTTTTTGTTTTTTGGGGTTCTTTTGTAGAGAGAGCATTTTGCCATGTTGCCCAGGCTGGTCTTGAACTCCTGGTCTCAAGCAATTCACCCACCTTGGCCTCCCAAAGTACGGGGATTAGAGGCATGAGCCACCACTGCGCCCAGCCTTCATCTGTGCTATTTTTATGAAAACAGTAAGTCCTTCCCTGGCCCCACCCCCGCTGGAGTCACAGCTCTCTCCTCTCAGGGACACCCATGTCCCTCTTCCCACTCCAGAGCTGTTGCCACACCCATCCCCACCTCTTTCTGGATTCCAGTCTCGAGGTACAAGGGCTTTGCATTGTTCCTCCCCATTCCCATGGAGTGCCCTAGGGCACACAGTAGTTCCTCAACACATACAGCTGACATAAAGCAGACCTCATGCCAAGGAGAGAAACTCATCATGAGTCTGCAAAGTTAAAAAAAATCTCGGCCAGGTGCAGTGGCTCACACCTGTAATCCCAACACTTTGGGAGGCTGAGGCAGGCAGATCACCTGAAGTCAGGAGTTTGGGACCAGCCTGACCAACATGGAGAAGCCCTGTCTCTACTAAAAATACAAAAAATTAGCAGGGTGTGGTGGCACATGCCTGTAATCCCAACCACTCGGGAGGCTGAGGCAGGAGAATCAGTTAAACCCGGGAGGCAGAGGTTGCAGTGAGCCGAGATCACACTATTGCACTCCAGCCTGGGCAACAAGAGCGAAACTCCATCTCAAAAAAAACAAATCTAAAAATCTCAGAGTTTTCAATCCTGAACTGGGGTGGTGGTCCCACTGTCTACTTTCCCACAAGGTGAGAGAAAAATCAAGGGACAGAGAGAACGTGGCTAAAAAGCCTTTCACTCACAAGAACACTGGGAGACCAAACACGGCCATCTCACTACCTAGCATCTGGTAAGAGGTCTTTCCTCCTAGCGAGAGAATGAGGCTTAGACAGGAATCCAGGGGTTGGGATTCTAGAACCATGAGTATACAAAGAGAACTTCAGAATACAATGGAGGCAATGGAGCCGGGAGGACATCAAGGTTAAAGCAGAGACTGGAACCCAAAAGATTCCTTGGCATTCTTTTTTTTTTTTTCGAGACGGAGTTTCGCTCTTGTTACCCAGGCTGGAGTGCAATGGCGCGATCTCGGCTCACCGCAACCTCTGCCTCCTGGGTTCAGGCAATTCTCCTGCCTCAGCCTCCTGAGTAGCTGGGATTACAGGCACACACCACCATGCCCAGCTAATTTTTTGTATTTTTAGTAGAGACGGGGTTTCACCATGTTGACCAGGATGGTCTCGATCTCTTGACCTCGTGATCCACCCACCTCGGCCTCCCAAAGTGCTGGGATTACAGGCTTGAGCCACCGCGCCCGGCCTCCTTGGCATTCTTGAACTCCACATGAATCATCTGTAAACTGTCCTCGAGGACTAGGATTGGGATTGTTATTTCACTGAGGGATGGGTTCAAGTCGTGCACTGCACAACCGGGTGCAGGTGCTGAAGCTCGGTCCCTTCGCCAGCGAGGGAGGCAGCCATCACCAGGGCCTCTCAGCAGGGTCTGCGGCTCTCTCTTGGTCCTGTGTGTCCCCAGCTACTCCCACAAAGTGATGAAACTTTGCTTTTTGTGAGAAAGGGCCCTAAAATAAATCCAACTGCTCGTGTTGGTGACAGGACGGAAGAAGAAGTGAAGAAAATTAAAGGCATCCAAGAAAATGATGATGTGGAGCTACATACTGAAAAGGGATATCCAATCATCCTCGGGCTCAGATCCACCGTGGGAATGACTTCAACACACACGCAATGCAGAAACCGGAAAGCGTGACTCAGGAAACTGTCGGGGAGCGCTCCTGCCATGAGCAAAGATGCTTACCACAGAAAGCTCACTTTATTCCTTTGCTTTTTGTTTGTTTGTTTGTTTGTTTGTTTGAGAGGGCGTCTTGCTCCGTCACCCAGGCTGCAGTGCAGTGGTGTGATCTCAGCTCACTGCAACCTCCATCTCCCAGGTTTAAGCAATTCTCCTGTCTCAGCCTCCCAAGTAGCTGGGATTACAGGCACATGCTACCGCAACTGGCTAATTTTTGTATTTTTAGTAGAGACAAGGTTTACACCGTATTGGTCAAGCTGGGCTTGAACTCCTGACCTCAGGGGATCCACCCGCCTTGGCCTCCCTGAGGGCTGAGATTACAGGCATGAGCCACAGTGCCTGGCCTCAGTCTATTCCTTTATTGAGCCTTCATTCAATTCAACTGAATGAATGAGGCATGAGCCTGATGTGGTCAGGCACTAGGCTTGACTCAAAGGATGTAGCAGGAAGAGGAGCAGAGACGCAGCTTTCGTGAAGCTTATATTCTAGTGCGGAAAGAATCAACAAATATATGTCAGGTGGAGATGCAAGAAAAAATTCAGGAGGAAAAGGAATAAAGAGTGAAGGAAGTTGATATTTTATTGCAGGAAGCTGATATTTTAAAGTGGTCAAGAAGAGCCTCTCTGGGATGGAGACAATTGAGCAGAAACGGGAAGGAGGGGAGAGAGGAAGCCACATGGATATCTGGGCAAGAGCTCTGCAGGTAGAGGGAAAAGCAAGTGCAAAGTCCCTGCACAGAAATGTACCTGGAAGAACAGCGTGGAGGCCAGAGAGGCTGGAACAGGGTGAGCAAAAGCAGAGCAGCAGGAGATGAGCTCAGAGAAGGACCAGGGCAGACCCAGTGAGGTCATGGAGGTCCCTGTGAGACCTCTGGTTTTGACTCCTGGTGGAAGGGAAACCATCGGAGGGCCTCGAGCAGAGCCTGTGCCATCTGACTCAAGCTTTCACAGATCCCACTCCACAGAGAATCACCTACAGGGTGAGCAAGTTTGGAGAAGAGCGAGGAAGCTTCTGTTTCTGTAATAACCCACGTCATGGGCTAGTGGCTTGAATAAAAGTAGCAAAGTGGAAGTGGCGAGAAGTGCTCCGATTTGGGGTATAATTTGGAAAACCAGAGGCTGAGCACGGCGGCGCACACCAGCAGTCCCGGCTGCTTGAGAGGCTGAGGTGGGGGGAGGATACTGTTTCGATCTGTGTCCCCACCTAAAGAGCGTGTTGAATTGTGATCCCGGGGTTGGAGGCGGGGCCTGGTGGGAGGTGACTGGAGGATCATGAGGGGGCTCCTTCACAAATGGTTTAGCAACATCCCCTTGGTGCTGTTCTTACTGAGTGAGTGAGTGAGCTACTGCAAGATCTGGCTGTTTAAAAGTGCGTAGCAGTGCCCTGTTTCCCGCTCCCTCCTACCGTGGCCATGCAATGCATGTGCTTCTCCTTCACCTTCCACCACGACTGTAAGCTTCCTGAGGACTCCCCAGAAGCCAAGCAGATGCCAGCATCTGTACAGCCTGCAGAACCATGTGGCAACTAAACCTCTTTTCTTTATAAATTACCCAGTCTCAGGTTTGGTTTTATTTTGTTTTGTTTTGTTTCGAGATGGAGTTTTGCTCTTATTGAGCAGGCTGGAGTGCAGTGGCATGACCTCAGCTCACCGCAACCTCCACCTCCTGGGTTCCAGCGATTCTCCTGCCTCAGCCTCCCAAGTAGCTGGGATTACAGGCATGTGCCACCACATCCAGCTAACTCTGTATTTTCAGTAGAGAAAGGGTTTCTCCATGTTGGTCAGGCTAGTTTCAAACTCCTGACCTCAGGTGATCCACCTCACTCAACCTCCCAAAGTGCTGAAATTACAGGAATGAGCCACCACACCTGGCCCTCAGGTATTTCTTTATAGCAGTGTGAGAACAGACGAATACAGAGGATCTCTGGAGCCCAGAAGTGAGCCATGATCACACCACTGCACTCCAGCCTAGGCAACGGAGCAAGACCCTTTCTCTAAAAAATTATAATAACAATTTGAAAAATCTTATTCATATGTCTAGGGGATCTTCAGATCCAACCCCAGAGAGTGTCAAGGGTTAAGCAAGAATGTCTACTTGTGTCAAGCCGTTTATATTTATTTAAGTGTGACCTTAAATTATGTATTATATTCTTAAATACATTACTGATAGTAATTAATGATGGCTTATGTTCAATTTCAGTTCTGTTCTTATTTTGATAAGAATAACCAGTCAGGTGGCCAGGTGCAGTGTCTCACGCCTGTAATCCCATCACTTTGGGAAGCTGAGGTGTGTGGATCACTTGAGGCCAGGAGTTCAAGACCAGCCTGGCCAACATGGTAAAACCCCATCTCTACTAAAAGGCAAAACTTAGCTGGGCACATTGGTGCATGCCTGTAATTCCAGCTACTCAGGAGGCTGAGGTGGAGAGATCACTTGACCCCAGGAGGCAGAGCAATCACACCACCGCACTCCAGCCTGGGCAACAGAGCTAGACTCTGTCTCAAAAAAAAAAAAAAAAAAAAAAAGAATAACCAGTCAGGGCACTATAATCTCTCACATGGGTAACTGACCTGTGGCCCACCCCACTGTTAGCAGTGAAGTTCAGGTCCTGACACAAGCACATACATACTTGATGTCAGACATCCAAGGCAGGCGGGAGACGTGGGATGCTCAGGAGGACACGCCCCCTGTGGCATCTGATCGAGTCTGGCTTAGGTCTAAGGCCAATATTCAGGGCAAAAACTATGCCTTTTCAATTTCACCATTGAAGATGCCCTTAGACAACCAATAAAGTGGACTGTGGAGGACCACAGCCCTACACAGCGACACTCTTGCATCATTCAGTCCGACCACAGGAAGTCTCACAACACTGAGTCTGACCACAGGAACCGGCAAATGGAAAGTCGCACAGCCACGTGGGCAATGGAACTTCCCTGCCTCCAGTCCCAGGCCAGGAAGTGGGGGCTGGGTGGAGAAATCTGGAAGCTGCCTGTTTACCTACAAGAACTCCAGTCTGCTTTGCCATGAAGCCTCTAATGCTTGTTACCTGTTAATGGATGTATTTGTTGTTGTCAGAAATAAATGAGATGGTGGGGTCAGTTTCTAAAGTCAGCGACAGTTTGAATCAAATAGGCCTGAGCACACATGCTACCTTTGCCCCTGGCTCTCTGTGTGGCCCTCGGAGAATTACTTAGCCCCTCTGCCCCTCAGAGGCAGGAATAATGTGAGAAGGATATGAGATGGTGCACACGCAAGTGCCTGCTGCACGTGGCCCTTAGAAAGCCCCAATCCACATTCGGCCCTGATACCAGCTTCACGAATGTTCCCTTGCAATTTCCAGAGACAGGAAGAGCTTCCTGAAGGGGTTCAGGTGCCTTTAGGGCCCCTTGGGTCTGTGAGGACTGGACCACATGCATCCCCAGATTAGACCCCAGGGACTCGGAATCCCCACATCGGGCCACAGTGGATTTATACATCTCCAGACAGGTTCTATGAACTCATGCATCCCCAGATTAAACCACTGACTCCCAGGGCAAGGAACAAGGGTGATTCTCAGTGAGGTCTGGAGAAGAGGACTTAGAGTCGCCAGCCTCCAATGGTGTGGGGGCAGCAAATGGGGAGTGAAATAGGCCAACACTCTTGGGAACTCTAAAGTGCACAGAAGGAAACAAAACCCACGGAGCGGAGGATGACATCCAAAGTCGCACCACCAGTGAATGCCACAGAACAACGCCACTAGGGAAGTTCTTGGAGAGCCTCTGGTCTAGCCCTTCATTTTCCAGATGAGGAAACTGAGGCCCAAAGAAAGGAGGTGGCTTTAAATCAAAGCCATATGATCCACATGTGGCAAAGCCACCCCTCAGACTCAGATACCAGATTTGGGGTCTGGTGCCCCCTCAGTTCTCCAACACCAGCTCCCATGCTGCACACCCTTCACCATCTAGCAGAGATCTCCCCAGGGCTGCCGTGAGCTGCCCCATGACACTCTAAGGAGCTGATGCAAAGCATTTTGTTTTGCACCATGCCTGTGGCAACAGCTGAGTTAAACTGAACACTCACAGTCATTATGCTCAGAAACCGAGCACGAGTTCCATCTATTGGGGTTTCAGAATGAATCAGATTTCCAAACTCTCCCCTTTCCACCTAATCGCATGTCTGTATATGGTAACCTTTCAGAAGTGAGTCTAATAATTAGTCATCTTGGCCTCGTTCAAGACAACAGTATGTTCTCCAATTTCACTTTGTTTTCAACAAGAGAGCGATGCCAACGGTAATGTTCACCATGGTTAAACACGCTGCTCAGCTGGTCCCTGCAGTCGGCCAAGACAGCTCTGGTCCCTGCAGCTGCCCAGTGCTTCCCTAACCAGGGAAACACTCTAACCAGGCTGTGCCCTCTGCCCAGATCCCCACACACACACACAAATTGACACCACCTGTGTACCGGACGCTACACTAGATGCTTTGGGCTCATCATTACATTTTATCCTCTTTGCAAGACAGATTATTCTCTTCTTGCCCCTTTTGAAGATGGGAAATTTAAGAAGCTGAGGGTACTGGTCCTTGTCTACTGCCCACACCCCAGGTCCAGCCACTCCCTCTCTTCCTCCCTGCTCCAGCCACACTGCTCTGCCAAGGCAGCGAGCTCACTTCCACCTCGGGCCTTTGCACATGAGATTCCTCTGCCTGAAACACTCTTCCCTCTGACTCTGCCTAGTTCCCTCCTTCCCACTCCGGATCTCAATTCAAGCATAATGTCCTAAGGGAAGAATCCTTCACATCCTCACATTCCTAGGACTCTTTTCATCCACAAGCACCCTATGAATTCCTCCTCCTTCAAGGCAGCTACTATAAATTGTAATTTTACTTTAAATTTTTTGTAAAGATGGGGTCTTGCTGCATTTTTGCCAGGCTGGTCTTGAACTCAGCCTCAATCCTCCCAGCTTGGCCTCCCAAAGTGTTACATTTACAGGTGTGAGCCACTGCACTCAGCCTAAAATGTAATTATATATTTAAGGGATTATTTGCTATTATCTGGCTCCTCCACACAAGCATGAACCCTAGGAGGGCAGGAATGGTGTCTGTGTGGCCCACCACTATATCTTCGGATGTAGAAAGGACACATAGTAAGGATTTAGTTATCTCATATACACATATACATGTATATGTATATATATGATAACTAAATATATGTGTGTGTGTGTGTGTGTGTGTGTGTGTGTGTATACATACATTTTTTTTTTTTTTTTGAGACAGAGTTTCACTCTTGTTGCCCAGGCTGGAGTGCAATGGAACGATCTCGGCTCACCACAGCCTCCGCCTCCCGGGTTCAAGTGATTCTCCTGCCTCAGCCTCTTGAGCAGCTGGGATTACAGGCATGCGCCACCACGCCTGGCTAATTTAGTAGTTTTAGTAGAGACAGGGTTTCTCCATGTCGGTCAGGCTGGTCTTGAACACCCGACCTCAGGTAATCTGCCCACCTAGGCCTCCCAAAGTGCTGGGATTACAGGCGTGAGCCACTGTGCCCAGCCCAGTTATCATATATTTATAGATGATGGATGGTTGACAGACGCAAAATGTGTAACAAAGAACTTACCACCCCTCCAAGTAAGAGGCTGGCCCAAATGCGAGCCCAGGCCCTGCCCAGCAATCCCTCTTGGCATGTATGATAATCCTCTGCACACACACACATCACCCTCAAACTCTGACCCTGGGAGACAGTGCCCACCTCCCTAGAACAGTGTTCTCAAAACTCCCGTGACCAGCACCCTGCTCTCCAAACCCCACACCGCCCACGCCACACACCTGGAGCTTCAGGGATGGATGCTGATTCCGTGGGTCCAGGAAGGCCCCAAACTCTACCTTGTTAACAAGCACCCAGGTAATTTACAAGGGAGTGTGTCCCAGAGCTCGTTTGAGGATCTCTGGACTAAGGGGAGTCCAGGCAAACCTGAATCCCCAGGGAGAGCCGCCCAGCACCACCCCGGGCCGCCTGCGCTGGAAGCAGCAGGGCGCCGCAAGCCAGGGCCGTGCTGCCCTCTGGTGGTGCGTGGCGGCGCTGCAGCCTCTGGGCTCCCTGAAGAAACACCTGCTGCCGGTGCCCCAAGGCCCTGAGGTCCTTGTGGCCCACATCGGCCTGGGTCAGCGCACCTGGGTTCCAGTCCCTGACTCTCCAGAGACCTCCCCAAGACTTTTTTTTTCCTTCGTAAATGGAACATAATTAAGGTTTCTCAAACTTCAGCTCTTTGGGTACCACCTTCATCATCTTGCCCATCTCATTTACACATATTATTTACTTAACTATTTTTTTTTTTTTTTTTTTTGAGACGGAGTTTTACTCTTGTTGCCCAGGCTGGAGTGCAATGGCGCAATCTCAGCTCACTGCAACCTCCGCCTCCTGGGTTCAGGCGGTTCTCCTCCCTCAGCCTTCCAAGCAGCTGGGACTACAGGCATGCACCACCACGCCCAGCTAATTTTTTGTTTTGTTTTGCTTTTGTTTTGTTAGTAGAGACAGGGTTCCTCCATGTTGGTCAGACTGGTCTCGAACTCCTGACTTCAGGTGATCCACCCGTTTCTGCCTCCCAAAGTGCTGGGATTAGAGGCATGAGTCACTGCACCCGGCCATATTTACTTAATTTTTCTCTAAATTAGCTGGGTGTGGTGGTGGCTGGAGCCTGTAGTCCCAGCTACTCAGAAGGCTGAGGCAGGAGGATGGATCTCTTGAGCCCAGGAGTTGGAGGCTGCAGGGAGCTATGATCGCCCACTGCACTTCAGCCTGGGCAACAGAGAAAGACCCTGTCTCAAAAAAAAAGTTTTTAATAAACATATGTATTATAATTCATGTTAAGAGAGAAACGAATACCCACAGTTAACAGGGGTGGATTTCACTTGCCATAAACAGTGAGGAGGGGATGAAAATAAAACCTGGATTACCACGATGTTTGTAAATAAAAAGACCATTTCACAAACAAAACAAACAAGGGCTTTCCTAAATGGTGAAACTATAAAGAACAGCAAAAATATTAGCATTATAAAAATCAGGATAGCTGGGCGCAGTGGCTCACACCTGTAATCCCAGACTTTGGGAGGTCGAGGGCAGGAGGACCACTTGAGATCGGGAGATCGAGACCAGCGTAGCCAACATGGTGAAACCCCATATCTACTAAAAATACAAAAATTAGCCCACATAGTGGTGCACACCTGTAGTCCCAGCTACTTGGGAGGCTAAGGCAGGAGAATAGCTTGAACCCAGGAGAGGTTGCAGGGAGCTGAGATTATGCCACTGCACTCCAGCCTAGGTGACAGAACAAGACTCCATCTCAAAAAGAAAAAAAAGTGAGGACAGTGGTTTTCTGGGGATCAGGAGGCTGTCATCGGGAAGAGATGGGGGGGGTCCCAGGGAAGCCAGTTCTCCTTCTTGGTGCAGGACATTTTTTTTCTTTTCTTTTCTTTTTTGAGACGGAGCCTCGCTCTGTCATCCAGGCTGGAGTGCAGTGGCACAATCTCAGCTCACTGCAACCTCCGCCTCCCGGGTTCAAGTGATTCTTCTGCCTCAGCCTTCTAAGTAGCTGGGACTACAGGTGCATGCCACCACACTCAGTTAATTTTTGTATTTTTAGTAGAGATGAGGTTTCACCATATTGGCCAGGCTGGTCTCGAACTCCTGACCTCCTGATCCACCCACCTTGGCCTCCCAAAGTGCTGGGATTACAGGCATGAGCCACTGCACCCAGCCAGTGAAGGACATTTTTACGGTCCTGTTAGCTAACCTACACATATGAGCTTTATGCATTTTTTCCTGCATTTTGTTATGTCACAATAAAACATGTTATAGAAACAAAAAGTAACCAGTGAAATACAAGTAATTTACAAAGGCACACCTGAAACTAGGAGAGAGGAGGCTAAGTGCAGTGGCTTGCACCTGTAATCCCAACACTTTGGGCGGTCAAGGCAAGAGGATTGGTTGAGCCCAGAAATCTGAGACTAGCCTGGGCAACATAGCAGTATCTTGTTTCTACAAAAAATCATTTAAAAATTAGCCAGGCATGGTGGCATGCGCCTGTAGTCTCAGCTACTCAGAAGGGTTGCCTGAGGCAGGAGGATTGCTTGAGCCCAGGAATTTGAGGCTGTAGTGAGCTATGATTGCACCACTGCACTCCTGCCTGGGCAACAAAGTGAGACGCTGTTTCTTAAAAGTAGGGGGTGACCAGACGAGGTGGCTCATGCCTGTAATCCCAGCACTTTGGGAGACCAAGGCAGGTGGATCATCTGAGGTCAGAAATCCAAGACCAACCAGTCTGGCCAACATGGTGAAACCCCATCTCTATTAAAACTATAAAAAATTACCCAGGCATGGCGATGGGCGCCTGTAATCCCAGCTACTTGGGAGGCTGAGGCGGATAATCACTTGAACCTGGGAGGCAGAGGTTGCACTGAGATCATGCCATTGCACCCCAGCCTGGGCCACAAGAGTGAAACTCTGTCTCAAAAAAAAAAAAAAAGTGGAGGATGACACTGAGCAGCAGGTCAGGGGTGACACAGCTGCTGAGAGGACAGTTTTAGGGGTTAAATACTCTAGAAAGAGAGTGACCATCCAGGGGGTCCTGTGTGAGAGGCAGCTCCAGGCAGCAGCCCACCCCTTTCTTCTTCCCCCAGTATGGAAGCTCAAAGCTCTGAGTGGATTTATGGAGGCCAGGGTGGTGTGGTGAAAACAGCAGGAACCCACTCTCAGGGACTATTAGCACCCCAATCACCAGGTGGGTGGGGAAAAACTGAGCTCCTTTCAGTTCAGTTATGGGCCCCAGAGACATTCACGACTATTTACTGCTAGCATCTGTTCTGATTGGTTGATGCTGTGCCATTCAGTTGTCAAGTATGTTTATGATCAGCTCTGCTAAGATGTATTAAAACACATGCTATTAGTCCATTCTCACACTGCTATAAAGAACTACCTGAGATGGGGTAATTTATAAAGAAAAGAGGTTTAGGCCAGGCATGGTGGCTCACTCCTGTAATCCCAGGCAAGGCAAGCAGATCACCTGAGGTCAGGAGTTTGAGACCAGCCTGACCCAACATGGAAAAAAAAAACCCTCACTACTAAAAATACAAAAAAAAAAACAAATTAGCCGGGCATGGTGGTGTGCATCTGTAATCCCAGTTACTTAGGAGGCTGAGGCAGGAGAATCTCTTGAACCTGGGGGGCAGAGGTTACGGTGAACCAAGATTGCTCCATTGCACTCCAGCCTGGGCAACAAGAGAGAAACTCTGTCTCGAAAAAAAAGAAAAGAAAAGAGTTTTAATTGACTCACAGTTGCCCAGACTGTACAGGAAGCATGACTGGGAGGCTTCAGGAAACTTACAATTATGGCAGAAGGCAGAGGAGAAGCAGGCACATCATCACAACGGGAGAGCCGGAGAGAGCGAGCACGAAGGGGGAAGTGCCGCACACTTTTAAACCATCAGATCTCATGAGAACTCACTCACTATCACGAGAACAGCCAGCGGGAAATCCACCTCCATGATCCAACCATCTCCCACCAGGCCCCGCCTCCAAGCCCACATGAGATTTGTGTGGGCACACAAACCCAAGCCATATCAATCTGTAATAACTGAAATTAAAACTGTCCATCAAAACACCGTGAAGCGTCACTCACGTACCTCCAGTGGGGCGTGCACTGCATTTCAGGACGCGGTAGGCATGACCTGGCCCCCCACAGGGCGACTCTGAGGACTAAACAGGCACTCACAAGTGCTGAGCCCCACACAAAGTGTTAACCTGGATAACACGACACCTTTCCAGGAAGCTGGGAGTTGGGATATCCCCAGCACGGAGGACAGTGCTGAGACAGACCCACAGGGCTCAGGAGCGCAGGTGGGAACTTACAAGTGCTCTGCGGTTTGCCTGTGTCTCCTGCCCCAACAAGGAGCAGCTGGGAAACGGAGGCTGGCCAAAGCGCCAACCATTCCCTCTCTCCCTCCACCCCCACCCCTTTTCTTTTTTCACTTTTCTCCTCTTTCTTCCAAGGATTTCAGCATGCAGGTCCCACTGTGAGTTTGCAGGCAAACCTGCCTCTCTAGACTCACTAAACTGTGATAGGAAAATAAAACTTGGGACTCCAATTCACTCTACCAAAAGGAAAAAAATGAAGCTAAAAGCTGAGTCATGTGAGAAACCGTCTTTCCTTTTGTGCCTAAGCAGATAGGTGCAGATAAAAGGCCATATCTCTACAGGTAATTACTCTAGTTCACCTTATCTTACTTAAAATGCCAATTTACTGTGCTAGATGAATACAGAATTGATGATTCCC
This sequence comes from Aotus nancymaae, assembly GCF_030222135.1. Taxonomy (NCBI): domain Eukaryota; kingdom Metazoa; phylum Chordata; class Mammalia; order Primates; family Aotidae; genus Aotus; species Aotus nancymaae. The sequence goes on along the minus strand of NW_026988442.1, from coordinate 23,372,007 downwards.
CCACCGACTCTTTCTCGCTTGCAACACATGAATTCAGTAATGTGACCACACCCTCCCTCGGCCCCCTCCAGCCTGCTTTTCCCCTTTAAATCCTGATACCCTCAAAATCCTCTTTGGAGAAAGGTACAGACCGCCGACTGTTTCTGTGATTCCGTGTTCTGTTCTTCTGGGCCTGTCCTTAACCTCAGCAAAATAAACTTCTCAATTGATTGAGACCTGTCTCAGGTACTTTTAGGTTTACCAAACCCACTCCCATTGTTACTAAATGTGTGTCCACAAAGACAGGAACAATAGACCATGGGGACTTTAAAAGCAAGGAGGGGCCGGGCACAGTGGCTCACACCTGTAATCCCAGAACTTTGGGAGGCCAAGGCGGGCAGATCACCTGAAGTTGGGAGTTCGAGACCAGCCTGGCCAACATAGAGAAACCTCCTCCCTACTAAAAATACAAGAACTAGCCAGGTGTGATGGTGCATGCCTGTAGTCCCAGCTATTCTGGAGGCTGAGGCACAAGAATCGCTTGAACCTGGAGGCAGAGGTTGCAGTGGGCCGAGACTGTGCCACTGCACTCCAGCCTGGGTGACAGAGCAAGACCCTGTCTCCAAAATAAATAAATAAACAAATAAATAAAAGCAAGGAGGGAAGGAGAGGGGCAGGGGTTGAAAAACGACCTATCGGGTGCTATGTTCACTGCTTGGGTAACGGGAGCAGCAGAAGCCCAAACCCACGTCACACAATATATACTCACGGAACAAACCTGCCCACACATATTGGCGAGACATTATAGCCCCTGAAACTAAAATTAAGAAAACTGGCCGGGCGCGGTGGCTCACACCTGTGATCCCAGCACTTTGGGAGGCCGAGGCGGGAGGATCACGAGGTCAGGAGATCGAGACTATCCTGGCCAACATGGTGAAACCCTCGTCTCTACTAAAAATACAAAAATTAGCTGGGCGTGGTGGCGTGCACCTGCAGTCCCAGCTATTTGGGAGGCTGTGGCAGGAGAATTGCTTGAACCCGGGAGGCAGAGGTTGCAGTGAGCTGAGATCGCGCCACTGCACTCTAGCCTGGCGCCTGGCGACAGAGAGAGACTCTGTCTCAAAAAAAAGAAAAAATAAATAAAAATAAATAGTTATGTGTTCATGCACAGAGAGGCAGCCTGGAAGACTAGATGCCAGCACATTCTTTTCTTCTTCATACAATGTTTGCATTTTCTGACTTCTTTTTACAATAACATTTGAAAATGAGAAGAAATAAGGCAGCTGTGTGCGGAGGCATCAAGCACAGCTTTGAGCGAGAAGCCCTCCTGTGAGAATAAGAAACCCAGGGCTGAGTCCTCCTGGCGCCCTTCCATTGCTAAATGACCTTAGCAGAGTCCTCCCTGTCTGGGCTTGATTCCCCATCAGTGTTTTTTTGTTTTGTTTTGTTTTTTTTAGATGGAATTTCGCTCTTGCTGCCCAGGCTGAAGTGCAATGGCACGATCTTGGCTCACCACAACCTCTGCCTCCCAGGTTTGAGCAATTCTCCTGCCCCAGCCTCCAGGTAGCTGGGATTACAGGCATGCAACACAACACCTGGCTAATTTTGTATTTTTAGTAGAGACAAGTTTTCTCCATGTTGGCCAGGTTGGTCTAGAACTCCCAACCTCGGGTGATCTGTCTGCCTCCGCCTCCCAAAGTGCTGAGATTATAGGTGTGAGTCACCGCACCCAGTCCCACTCTGTTCTTTAACCCAATCCCCACTCCACCCATTTTTCTGCCTGCCTTGGGCCCTGGAAGGTTGGCGCCTGTAGACCGCATCACCCGCACACCATTGCTGGCTGGCTTCCAGGTTTCAGAGGCTTGGGGGAGAGAGAGAAGTTGGGATATTTCTTCCTTCTTCCTTCCCTCTTCTGGTCTCATTCCTGGCAGTGGCTTAGTCCCTCAACCCAGCCTGGGATGGTTCTACTTTTCTGTCTCCAGCTGTCACTGGACTTCAACAGCACAATCCCTTACCCCAGCCCTGCAGGCTTCCCATTGCTGCTGGTGCCTGGAAGCCTCCGCAGCTTTGCTTGAGGCTCTTTGCCCCACCCACCTCTCTATAATAGTCCATGAAATCCAACTGAGTAGGATTCTGATCCTTGCTAGAATATCAGCCAATACAAGGGGTTAGTCTATGGAATGAGTATAAATTTCCAAGACCATATCTTCAGGCATAAAAATAAAACCTACTACTTTCTCTATTTCTGCATATTTAATTTATCTAAGCTTTTTTTTTTTTTTTTTGAGACAGAGTCTTGGCCAAGGCGGGGGGTGGGGGGATCACCTGAGGTCAGGAATTCGAGACCAGCCTAACATGGTGAAACTCCATCTCCACCAAAAATACAAAAGTTAGCTAGGCATAGTAGCAGGCACCTGTAATCCCACCCACTTAAGAGGCTGAGGCAGGAGAATCACTTGAACCCAGGAGGCAGAGGCTGCAGTGAGCCAAGATCACACCATTTCACTCCAGCCTGAGTGACAGAGTGAGACCCTGTCTCAAAAAAAAAAAAAAAAAAAAGAATAGAGGAATTTAACTAAGTCAGAGAGTTCAGGGGAGGCTGAGCTCCAAAGACCAGAGAGGAGCTTCTGCACCAACAGAATGAAGAAAAGAGAAAGCAGGAGATACCCAGGCCCTGTGGTGGCAGAGAGCACGGAGCCCAGGCGTGGCCAAGATGGGCCAGCGTGGCTGGTGTGCAGACAGCGTAGGAAGGAAACGCATGCAGGTGTGGCAGCCCTCAGAGGGTGCAAGGCTTGGATCCTATTTCTTAATGTAGAGGAAGCAGAATGGGGACAGCTTCCCTCAGGGTCAGGTCTAGAGGAGAGAGACCAGAAGGGCATTGAGAGATCAGTTAGTAAGCTACTGCCTTAGACCAGGCGAGACATAACAGCCAATACAACTAGAACAGTGGTGATGAGGATGGAGAGAACTGGCTAGAGTCAAAAACTGTTCAGAAGTTAAGAGTGGCAGGACTTGGTGATGGATTAGACATGCGGGGGTGGAAAAGAAAGGAATCAGGACTCCTGGTTTGCAGGAATGAATGGAAGTGGATGAGTGATGTTGTCAACCCCTGAGATGGTATTATGGGTATTTTTATTCTTGCTATTTGATAAGTAAAGAAAATGGTTTCAATATTTTTCTATTTAAAATAACCTCTGCTATAATAAAGGATGTATATCTTCTAATACACCAAAGAAAATTAATTCAAGAAAACATCGCTTGCTAAAAACAAAAAGCATAACAAGATAACAGAAGTAAGACCACACCTAACAGCTGTCACAATAAATGTGCATGGGTTAAATTCATCTAAAACTCTTAGGTTGTTGAATCAAAAAACAGAATCTAAACTACAAATGGTTAGACCTCAAAGAAGTGAGGTGCGAGGTGTTTAGTGTTTTGTTTTTGGCTTGGTTGTTTTTTGTTGTTTGTTTGTTTTCAGTGACAGGGCCTTGCTATGCTGCCCAGGCTGGACTTGAACTCTTAGGTTCAAGCAATACTCCTGCCTCAGCCTCCTGAGTGGCTTGGGCTACAGGCATGTGACACTGCACCTGGCCAAAGTGAGGATGTAATGCTATATGATGGCGGCTCACTGGAGGGAATACCCAAGTCCTATCCTGTCCATTAACCTTCCTCATGAAGTTCCAAGGAAGAGATTCTCAAAAGAAACAGAAGAAAACAGAAAACACATTTCCACGTTATTATCATGATGTTGGAGACCTGACCAGAGGCTCCGTGGAAACCCAAATCTGGATCTGACGACCAGCTGTTCTAGAGACCCCCTTAGAATAGCCATTAGAGCATGTGGGTTTCCAGAGTCAGCAAATAAAAATAGAAGACCCCTAAATTCAAATCTCACACTAAACTTTTTTTTTCTCAGACGGAGTTTCCCTCTTTTTATCCAGGCTGGAGTGCAATGGCAGGGTCTCGGCTCACTCTGCATCCTGGGTTCAAGTGATTCTGCCTCAGCCTCCCAAATAGCTGGGATCACAGGTGCACACCGCCACGCCCAGCTAATTTTTGTATTTTTAGTAGAGATGAGGTGTCAACATGTTAGTCAGTCTGGTCTCGATCTCCTGATCTCGGGTGATGTGCACACCTCGGCCTCCCAAAGTGCCGGGATTACAGGCATAAGCCACCACACCCGGCCTAAACTTTTTTTTTAATTTAAGTATGTCCCAAGCAATATTTGGGACGTTGTGCTAAAAGAAAAATATATTCATTGTTTATCTGAAATTTAACTTGGCCTCCTGGATCCCATGTAGCAACCCAGCACACCACAGCAGGTGTGTTAGAAAAATGAGAGCAGCTTTATTCCAGAAGTTGCTCTCAGAGGCAGCATGCGGGTGCGCTCTTTGTGAAATTCCACCATGGCGTACCGTGGCCAGGGCCAGAAAGTGCAGAAGGTTATGGTGCAGCCCATCAACCTCATCTGCAGATACTTACAAAATAGATCGCGGATTCAGGTGTGGCCCTATGAGCAAGTGAATATGTGGATAGAAGGCTGTATCATTGGTTTTGATGAGTAGATGAACCTTGTATTAGATGATGCAGAAGAGATTCATTCTAAAACAAAGTCAAGAAAACAACTGGGTCGGATCATGCTAAAAGGAGATAATATAACTCTGCTACAAAGTGTCTCCAACTAGAAACGATCAATGAAATGAGAAATTGTTGAGAAGGATACATTTTGTTTTTAGATGCCCTTTGTCCAGTGTGCACATTTATTCATATTGTTTTGATTACCCTTATGTTATTACAAGAAGTCAATAAATGCTATGGGATTGTTTGTATTTAAAAAAAAAAAAAGAAAGAAAGAAAATGAGAGCAAAGAAAGAAGCAGATGGCCCCTCCCAGACCCAGGAGGAGCAAAATAAAAAAGGAAGCGACCCTCCCACCAGGAAAAGTGGGTTCCTCAATCTGGAATCCGGCCACTGAGGTCAGCAGCTCCTCCTGGAGAGAAGACAGAGTGAGAGCAAAGGGCAGAGCTTTCCCTCCCCACACACAAACAGCTTGTTTACAAAAAGCCCACGGCCAATGAAATGCTACAGAAAGGTTAAAAGCAAAGGGATTTCCAGATGACTGACTCCGATCCATTGAACTGCTCCCTGCCAAATGCTTGCTAAAATGGTCAAAGGAAAAACACAGGGAAATCTATGTTCGCATGCAAACCAGCAAAGAGGCCAGACACATGCTAGAAAGCCTTGATGTGAACTGGAACACAAGGTGGACCTGGCCGAGTGAGGCCCTGACCCAGTGCTGTGCTGGGTGGAACTGGCCCACATCGACTCACTCACACTTCCACAAGGCTGAAAGACCTGGATAGGTGAAACCATGGGGCTAGAATGTACTTCCCAATTCAATCAGCTTCACCTTTGCTAAATGCCTAGTCTAGGAAAAGAATGTCCTCAGCACAGCAGTGTTTAATACGATCTTCTAGTCAAAGTCTTCAGTTTACAGAGAAGCAGCCTGCACTGGAAGGTCACTGGTTTGTTCAAAGCCGTCAGTCTATTAGGTTCCAAATCCAATTCTCCTTACCCTCTGTCCCAACGTGGCCTTAACCAGGGAAGAGGAGTTCATGGGTGGCTTAAGTGGTGCATGCCTATAATTCCAGCTACTTGGGAGGCTGAGGCAGGAGAATCGCTTGAACCCGGGAGGCAGAGGTTGCGGTGAGCTGAAATCACGCCATTGCACTCCAGCCTGGGCAACAGAGCGAAACTCCAACTCAAAAAAAAACATGGAATCAACTTTAAGCAAAGTTTCACGGGTGGCTTTTCCTTAGGCCTTCTTGGATCTGTGCTGATGTCCACTGGGATTCCCCAGGAGAAGCAGAAGTACAGTGTGGCAATCCCCAGCGTGACTTGTAGGACTCGAATTCCAAGCAATGGCAGCTTGGAAAAACAAGCTTCATTTCATACATACATACAAACAGGAAAGACATTTAATTCAAACATCTGCAGGGAAGTGACCAAAACCGATGACATTTTAGGCCACCAAGAACACCTCCCAGGCACACACAAGCAATCATTTTCTCAGGCCACCTTATCTATCCACCGCGCAATAAAAACAGAAATTAAAAACAAAAGGATAGATAACGGGAAAAAAATGAAATCACTTGGAAATTTATGCCTAAATAACTTGAATCAAAGAAGAGAACAAAACTGCACTTATGGGCCACGCAGAACATAATGACAATTGGAACTCCACGTAGTGATACTTAACGGAATGAAACCAAAGCACTCCCCATAGCTCCAAATGTTTTTGTTATTCAACAAGAAGACTGAAGGCAAATGAAGCATCCAATTTAAGGAGCTAGAAAATAAGCAACACGATAAACCTAGGGAGAGAAGTAGGAGTAAAGATAAAAACTAATGAAGTAGGAAACATAAAAATCCATTGAACTGATAAATCTAAGACTCAGTTTCTTGTAAACAGCTGTAAGATACCCAGCCTTGCGGAAGCCCAATAAAGGGGCGGGGGGCAGAAAGCAAATGAGTGGGAGAGAACACAAAAGCACCTTAGAGAAGCCAGCTAAATTTAATCAAAGACCCAGAGGAGAGGTTTGGATTAGAAGAGAGTAGTAAACGCATGCAGTACGCTAGGCATACTGTCGGTGGAGAACGCATGCGTCTTCCTCAGCTTGGGCTGCTCCGGGGAAATACCACGGACTGGGTGGCTTCAACAGAAATTTATTTCTCACAGTTCTGGAGGCTCCAAGATCAAAGTGCCAGCAGGGAAAGGTAAAGCCTTTCTTCTTGGCTTGCTGATGTCACATACACGTAGCTTGAGTTTGGCATGCTTAGGGTCTTTCTTGCTCTGTGCACGCCTGGCCTTTCCTCTGTGCGGGAGGAGAGAGAGCTCTGGCTTCTCTTCCTCTTCTAGGGACACCAGTCCTGTCGCATCAGGGCCTCACCCTTATGGCCTCATTTAACCTTCATTTCATCCTTCAAGGCCCTGCTTCCAAAATCAATCACATTGAGGGTTAAGGCTTGTGAAAGGAAAAATAAACCTTGGGACCCCAAAATCACTCAGCTAAAGGAAAAAGTCAAGCTGGGAACTACTTAGAGCAAATCTGCCTCCCAGTCTATTCAAAGTCTTCCTTCTGCTTACTGAGATAAATGCGTATCTGATTGCTTCCTTTGGAAAGTCTAATCGGAAACTCAGAAGAATGTAGCTGTTTTGTCTTTTATCTGCCTTTGACCTGGAAGCCCCTCCCACCTTTGTCATTGTCCCGCCTTTCCATATGGAATTAATATATATCTTACATATGTTGATCGATGACTCATGTCTCCCTAAAATGCATAAAACCAAACTCTGCCTTGACCACCATGGGGACATGTTGTCAGGACCTTCTGAGGCTGTGTCATGGGTGCATCCTTAATTTTGGCAAAATAAACTTTCTAAATGGACTGAGACCTGTCTCAGATATTTAAAGTTCACAGGCTTCAATACATGAATTTGGGAGGGACACAATTCAATCCATAACAGCATGCTTTTAGAGAAAAATGGGAATTGCCAAGAGAAGTAAAAAACCATGGAATTGGCTGGGCACAGTCGCTCACGGCTGTAATCCCAGCACTTTGGGAGGCCAAGGCGGGTGGATCACCTGAGGTCAGGAGTTCATGAGCATCCTGGCCAACATGGTGAAACCCCATCTCTACTAAAAATACAAAAAACTAGCTGGGCAGGTGGTGGGAGCCTGTAGTCCCAGCTACTTGGGAGGCTGAGGCAGGAGAATCGCTTGAACCCAGGAGGCAGAGGTTGCAGTGAGCTGAGATGGCGTCATTGCACTCCAGCCTGGGCAACAGAGTGAAACTCCGACTCAAAAAACAACAACAACAACAAAAAACATAGACTCAACTTTAAAACTGACAAAGGACCATTTTCCAAAAGGGTGTGGGTCAGAAAGTTTAGTAGACAAGTTCTCTCAGACTTTCAAAAAATGTTTGTAGGCTGTTTAAACCATCTGGAAAGCAGAGAATGTGGTCTGGTTCAGTTTACAAATCTAGCATAGCTGTGACATGGAACCGAACAAAGACAACCAAACGTCACCCAGCCAGGCACTTTAACCAGAACCCAAGCAATTTGTGGCCACATTGTATTAAGTGCTACACTCATTATCACGCCCTGGAGTGGGTTTTCCAAATAAGGTCCTTGAGTCAAAGGGGCTGGCAGGTGCCCAGACAGCTGAGAACAGAGGCATCCTTGGGCAAGGGGCAGCCCACAGAGACAGGCAGCATGGAGAAGCCCGGCCAGAACTCAGAAGCCCAAGGGGGCTACCTGTGCTGTCCACAGCTGTCTCCTGGACATGGCAGGGAGACTCAAGGGGCCAGAAACAGAGCGGCCACCGCATGCTAGGACCACATACACACAGCTTGAGTTTGGCATGCTTAGGATCTCCTTGAACCTGGAGGAGGTGCCTGGGGCAGAGGGCACAGTGTTGACACAAACTGCTATAGGGTATGAGGAGGCAGTTAGCTCAGCCTACAGCCTAACAGCTGAACTGTCTGGAGAGGTAGTGAGCTCCCCATTGCTGCCGTCTGACCATCCTCCAGGGATGCTTGAGGCAGGGGCGGGGGGATGGGCATGCCGGCACCGGAGAGAAGCTGGTCTTGATGACATCAGACTCCCTCGCCTGAAGACTCCAGATTCTTAATGACTAATCCTCCTCCAATGGCTGCGTCTCACCCCATAATGATAATTGCTAAGCTAACCAGGACACGCAATTTCTCATTTTCAGAAAACATTGTTTCTGCACGCTCTGTGACCTCCTCCTCTCCATGCCTGTGTTACCAGCTGTTGGCAGCATCTCTCAGGATGAAGATCAGTGTGGGGGGTGCAGAGGAGTGAAAGGAAAGCAGGTCTGATCTTACTTGCAGCGTTGGTCACACACGCACAGACAGGGTTGAAAAGTTTCACACAGACAGATGTGTGTACATCCTGTCTCCTCTTGGGTTGCCATGGTGAGCAACCGCTCAGGTCCCAGGCTCAGAGCAGGTGCCAGGAGAAGGCTGCAGGGTTGAGGACCATTCAAGATGTCCATTAGAAGCACAAACAACCCCAGCCTTCACTCTCTCCGTCATGGACTGAATCTCAGCCTGCCACACTAACAGGCCCTTGGCCACAAAGAAACCTGAAACAGTAATGTCTGATTCCTCATTATGTGGATTTCAGTGATGGATACAGTGCTTCCACTGTGATCTCCAGATGCAGAATTGCAAAGCCTCTCTCAGCCAGGCACATGTAGCCTAGGCTTTGGGAAACCCTCACAGATAATTTTTCAAGACAATAAACCACAAACAATCAAAGACAACCAGAACTGCAGAAGCCTGAAGACTCCAGCGTGGGCCACCTCTGGTCAGGAGCATGAAAAAGACTATGGCGCTAGGAGTTTAAAAGTCACTGTCAGCCGGGCACAGTGGCTCACACCTGTAATTCTCAGACCTTTGAGAGGCCAAAGTGGGAGGATCACTTGAGCCCAGGAGTTGAAGACCAGACTGAACAACATAGAGACACCCTCTCTCTACAGCAAATTAAAAACATTAGCTGAGTGTGATGGGTTGCACCTGTAAGTCCCAGCAGTCAGGAGGCTGAGGTGGGAAGATCACTTGAGCCCAGCAGTTCGAGGCTACAGTGAGCCCAAATCTTGCCACTGCACTCCAGCCTGGGTGACAGAGAGAGATTCTGTCTCAAAAAAAAAAGAAAGAAAGAAAGAAAGAAAAGACCACTGTGTCAGCATCATCAGCAGACACTGCACCAGGCTTGGGGTTGTGGAAAAGTAGATGCTGAACTCCCTGTTAACACCCAGTAAGGACAACACTATCGTTCCTTTTTTAAATATTATTTTAATATATTTTTGGAGACAGGGTTTCACTCTGCCACCCAGGCTGTAGTGCAGTAGCACAATTTGGACTCACCGCAGCCTTAACTTCCCCAACCCAAGCGATCCTCCCACCTCAGCCTCCTGAGTAGCTGGAACTACAGATACATACCACCACAGGAGGCTAATTTTTATATTTTTTGTGGAGATGGGATTTTGCCATGTTTCCCAGGCTAGTCTCAAACTCCTGGGCTCAAGCAATCTGCCCACCTCAGCCTCTCAAAGTGCTGGGATGACAGGAGTGAGCCACTGCACCCGGCCACATTTCCTTTAATGGTGGACTGTGGGCTTGGGGAAAATGGGTACTGTGTCACATGCATGATATGGAAGGCACAGTTTACCAAGGACACTCAGCAGAGAAAACCAGGAGCTATCCTTAAGGCGAGTGGGTGGGGGTGCAGGGAGCACAACTCCTCAGCCTCACATTCCACATAGGAGCCAGCTTGGTTTGAGGCACTAGAATTCTACTGGCTGGTGTAAGGGCCAGATCTCAAGATCTCAAGAAGCCCCAGGTGAGCGCTGAGAAAGCCATTGATCCCCCACGCTGAGCTCGGACTTCTGATTTTCTCCTATGGGGAGGAGTATGTTCTGTATGTATGAGGAAGAGAGAAATGAATGCTGGTGACTAGAAGGGCAGATGGGGGAAGCCCTCAGGACTTCACAAAGTTCCTAGTCTCCTCCTTCTGGGCGTGTGGAAGGACGTACCTCCTTGCTCTTTAAGGTTAGGTGGGGCCATAGGACTTACTTGGAACAGTGAAACAATAGCACTAGTGGTGTTTATCACTTCCTAATGGAAGCTTTAAAAGCCAGTGCATGACTCACCATCTCCCTTTCCTCCTTCTGGAGGAAAGCATGTGTGGCTGTGGGGGCTCCATCAGCCTGGCTCCACTGACCACAAGGAGTAGATCGCCAGCACCCCTCCCCAACCCAGAAATCTGCTTTAGACAGGAAATGAAAGTGACTCATAAGCCTTTGTTGTTTTAAGCTACTGAAGTTTTTTTTTTTTTTTTTTTTTTTTTTGAGACGGAGTCTCGCTCTTGTTACCCAGGCTGGAGTGCAACGGCGCGATCTCGGCTCACCGCAACCTCCGCCTCCTGGGTTCAGGCAATTCTCCTGCCTCAGCCTCCTGAGTAGCTGGGATTACAGGCACGCGCCACCGTGCCCAGCTAATTTTTTTGTATTAATAGAGACGGGGTTTCACAATGTTGACCAGGATGGTCTCGATCTCTTGACCTCGTGATCCACCCGCCTCGGCCTCCCAAAGTGCTGGGATTACAGGCTTGAGCCACCGCGCCCGGCGCTACTGAAGTTTTGACGCTGTTAATTGCAGCCTAACCTTGCCTGTCCTGACTGGCACACCCAGAATAATTAAATGACATGATTATGAAAGATGCCTTTTTTTAGAATCCCTTGTCTAATCTTTTCTCTATACCTGGATTCCCATTACAATTTCTTACTATGACATCAGTGAGTGTCATGTTGCTAAATTGTCCACATGTCATATAATACAAGACATCACACACGCATAATCATTTGCAATTATGTAACAATGTAGGCAAAGCCAATCACTTCAAGGCTCAAAAAGGGCTGAACGCCATAGCCGGGATGTGGAGAGATGGAAAAAGTGTCCCTTACAAATGACAAAAAAAATAGACAAAAAAAATAAAGCATCGTAGATTAGATTTTTTTTAATGTGCAAAAAATAGAAAGCAAACTACAAAAGCTACCTGAAAAGACACCATCAAGAGCTTCATAAATGCCAAGAACCACACAACACACACACACACACACACACACACACACACACACACACACACACACACACACACACACACACACCCCCCTCCCTCTCCCCGCCGAGGGAAGATTTGAATACAGTTGGCTTCCTTAACAACCATCAAAATTAGGACGGGTGAGCTTTTTCTGTAACGGACCAGACAAAACATTTGAGGTTTCTGGGTCATCTGGACTCTGTTGCAACTATTCAAATGTAGCTCAAAAGCAGCCAATGGACAATGTGTAAACAAATGGGTGTGGCTGTGCTTCAATAAAACTTTATTTGCAAAAGCAGATAGTCACCGGGATTTGGGCCACGGGCCCATAGTTTGTTGACACATGATCTAGAATAACAAATCCTTGAGGATAGTCAAGGCTTTTGGGAGGAAAAAACGAATAACAAGCAGAGACTTGGTCTATCAGATATCAGCACATAAAATATAGCTATAAAAGTTATTTGGAATTGCATTATATTTATACATTAATTTAGGGGGACTATGTAATTTATATAATTTAGTTTACGGAGGATATTCATTTATGATTTTGAGTCTTCCTATTCAGGACCGTGGTATTTCTCTATTGTCACTGAGATCTTGAGAAACAATTTAAAGGGGTCGGGGGTGGGAGGGAGCTCAAGGCCAATTTTTAGAAAAAATTATACTTAACACCAGACAGGTAAATAGAACGTCAGAGAACCAAAACCACTTACACCCTGACGTATTTGTCAATTGTGTACATTCAGACTTTGGTCCCGTTCCACGAAGGGCAAGAAGGACAAGAGCAGGGTCCACCTGAGATGGGGAGTTTTCTAGGAAACGTTTCCCATGTTAAGCTGGAACACCAAAAGGCTTCACCGGATAGATTTAAACCCTTCCCCCGCCCTCAAGGAGACTAGGCTGCTGTGGGCCTCAGCAGAGCAAAAGGGTAAAGAAAGACAGCGCTGGGAATCACATCCAAAAACCAGCCCTGACCAGGCGTGGTGGCTCACACCTGTAATCCCAGCATTTTGGGACATCAAGTTGGGTGGATCACCTGAGGTCAGGAGTTCATGACCAGCCTAGCCAACATGGCAAAGCCCCCTCTCTAGTAAGAATACAAAAAATTAGCCAGGTGTGATGGCAGGCACCTGTAATCTCAGCTACTCAGGAGGCTGAGGCAGGAGAATCGCTTGAACCCGGGAGGTGGAGGTTGCAGTGAGCTGAGATCACACCACAGCACTTCAGCCTGGTGACAGAGGGAGACTCTGTCTCAAAACAAAACAAAACAAAACAAAAACAAACCAAAAACAAAAACAAAAAACCCTGTCTATTTAAAATATGAGGAGAAAGGAGAAAAACCAAAGACTAGGTTAGAAAGTACAAAATAAGATGGTAGATTTAAACTCAAATATATCAAGAATTATGTTAAATAAATATGTGCAGTTAAAAGACTTAAGTCACAACATACATCCATGAACAATTTTAGATGGCAGCATTCAGCAAAGCCATCCACCCCGCCAAAACAGTGCACAATAGCCTCTTCCTGACGACTTGGGCTGCCCATGGTGACTGCCGCTTGACGTCACAGTGTATCCCTCCCTCAGAGTCAAGCAGAGGCTGATGGCTGTCTCCTATACCTCCCTGAACAGCTGCTGTGGTTTTTCAGCTCTTGCATCTGCTGTATGTAGTTCTGTCTCAGGTGCTATGTGCTAGCTCTGTTCTTTGTATAGCTGCTTTTGACAGCTCCTCATCGATCTTCTAATCCACCACTCATGATCCTAGAGAACAGAGACCACAAGTTAAGACCTTCACCTACAGAATCCCAAGGGCCAACACTGGGCAGAGAACAGCTCCATCCTTCTTACAAAAGGGCTTTTCCACAGAAGCATTTCCTTTAGACTCTTTGCAGTGAGATACCCTGCTTCAAGAATTTCTCATGGAGCCAGAAGCCTTTGAAGTTTGCCCTTATGATCCTCACCACCGAATCCCACTAGGGAGACTCCACTACCACCTGGCATCATGCAGGAGAAAGAACCCCAAGAAAGCCAAAAAGATGGCCATCTGCAAATACAACGCCTGCCACGTGGTCCCCCATCAAAAAGCTGGAGGAACATGAGGTTGTCTGTGTCAACAGGAGCTCCCTGGAGGAGGAGGACACCAAGAACCCTCTGAAAGTTAGTCTTCCTAGTTCAAAGCAGAACGATGACCCCCCAGCAGATCTCCCCCTCCCTTCCCAGCCCCGATATCTGGAATGTCAATGGGGCTGATTGCCAGCATATGTTTGTCCTTAAGACTTTTATTCCCCAAAAGCTTGTCTGTGAAAATGACACAAAAGAGTCAGCAAGAGAGACCAGTCCCCAGAAGATCCTCAGAGCAGGAGAGTAAACTGCCAGCCAAGGAAGGAGCACACACCTCGTAAATGCATGGAAGAATGTGCAATGCATCAGAATAAAAGGCATGCAAAGCAAACTACCCTGGGATACCTTTTTTTTTGTTTTGTTTTTACCTGGCAGATTGGTAAATATCAAAAGGCTTAAAATATTCTGCTGGCAAAGGTAGAGCCAAATGGGCCTGGCGCAATGGCTCATGCCTGTGATCCCAGCACTTTAGGAGGCTGAGGCGGGCAGATCACCTGAGGTTGGGAGTTCAAGATCAGCCAGACCAACATGGTGTAACCCCATCTCTACTAAAAATACAAAATAAAGCCAGGTGTGGTGGCGCATGCCTGTAATCCCAGCTACTCAGGAGGCTAAGGCAGGAGAATCATTTGAACCCAGAAGGCAGAGGTTGCGGTAAGCCGAGATTGTGCCACTGCACTCTAGCCTGGGCAACAAGAGCAAAACTCTGTCTCAAAAAAAAAAAGTAGGGCAAAATGGACACTTTCATAACATTGGTGAGAATGCCAGTTGGTACAGCCTCCACGGAGAGCAATTTGACAATAGCTATAAACATTATCAATACACACAGTCTTTGATCGAGCAATTCTATTTCCAGACTTCATCCTGGAAATACATTCACGCTTGCAGAAATGAGGTAAGTACAAGCTTATTCATTGCAGCGTTATTTGCAGCAGCAGAAAAGTTAGAAATGAGCCAGGCATGGTGAATCACAGCTGTGGCCTGTTACTCTGGGGGCTGAGGCGAGAGGATCACTTGAGTTCAGCCTGGGCAACATAGTGAGATCCTGTCTTAAGCAAAAATAAAAGTAAAAAATGACCTAACGATCCATTAAAAGGGCCTGATTAAAAATAAGTTATACTGCAGCCATACAACAGAATAGTACGCCACCTTGAAAAAAAGTGAGGAAGCTCATTCTGTGCTGATATGGAAGGGTTGAGACACTGTTGAGCTCAGAGGTCAGCAAACTTTTTCTGTAAAAGGCCAGATAGTAAATATTTTAGCCTTTGCCAGCCATGCAGTCTGTGTTGCAACTACTCGGCCCTGCCACTGCAACACAAGAGCAGCCACAGATAATATGTAAACAAACGAGCAGAGGTTCCAATAAAATGACTTACAGCAACAGGTGGTGGGCTGGCCTTGACTGGTGGGCCATGGTTTGCCAACCTCTAGTTTAACTGATAAAAACCAAGTCCAGAGCAGTCTATATAGTATGCCACCATTTGGGGAGAGTTGCGGGAGAAGACGTGAATATGTACGTGCTTGTTTTTGCATATAATTTCTCTTGAAGGATAGTCTAGAATGGAGGTCTGCCCACAAAGCCTGAAATGTCTTCTCAACCTGTTGCCTTATAGAAAAATGTGCTTACCTCTTCACTAGAAACTAACATTGGCAGCTGGGCGCGGTGGCACCCACCTGTAATCCCAGCACTTTGGAAGGCCGAGGCAGGCAGATCACCTGAGGTCGGGAGTTCGAGACCAGCCTGACCAACATGGAGAAACCTTGTCTCTACTAAAAATACAAAATTAGCTGGGCGTGGTGGTGCAGGCCTGTAATCCCAGCTACTCAGGAGGCTGAGGTAGGAGAACCGCTTGAACCCGAGAGGCGGAGGTTGCAGTGAGCCAAGATCACACCACTGCACTCCAGCCTGGGCAACAAGAGTGAAACTCCATCTCAAAAAAAGAAAAAAAAAGAAAGAAAACGAAACTAATATTGGCTGCCTCCAAGGAAGGCAACGGGGTGACTGTGGGGCCGGAAAGAGAGCCTTTCTTTCCTATTGACTCTTTAGTATCTTTTACTGGGAATATATGTGAATATGTTATCTGGTCAAAAGCTAAACTATATATATTTTTAAACAGCAGATAGAAGACCTCTTGTCTTTTGAAAGTTTTTCAGGAGGAAATCTTAACTGCCAAGTTTGTGTTTTTTGTTAAGACAGGATCCTCGCTCTGTCACCCAGGCTGGAGTGCAGTGGCGCAATCATAGCTCCCTGTAGCCTCAACCTCTTAGGCTCAAGCGATCCTCTCATCTAAGCCTACCAAGTAGCTGGGACCACAGGCATAAGCCACCATAACTGGCTAATTTTTCTACTTTTTGTAGAGATGGGGGTCTTACTATGTTGCCTAGGCTGCTAGTATTTTTTTAAGTAATCATAATTTTGCCACGCAGCTGGCCCCTTCAACTGTTTCCACGAAGTATTAAACAAAGACTTCTCGGGGAAAAAAAAATTCCAGATGACAGTGATTAATGAAGTGCATGAACTAGAGAACTGACATACAGGAAATAGGGGAAATAAGTTATGTGGAGAATATATGTCTGTAAGCCATAGGACCAGGAAAAACTTACTCTTCCTGAAACACCCTGAATCAGGCCACGAGAGAGGGAGTCTGAGTGGAAGCCCTGCCCACAGGGGCTCCGCTAGGACAGAGCAAGATAGAGCTGATGTCTGT
This sequence comes from Aotus nancymaae, assembly GCF_030222135.1. NCBI lineage: Eukaryota > Metazoa > Chordata > Mammalia > Primates > Aotidae > Aotus > Aotus nancymaae. The sequence goes on along the minus strand of NW_026988442.1, from coordinate 23,355,512 downwards.
CACTATATAGGGGCAGCCTGGAGCATTCCGTTGAGTATTCTGAAAGTATCCTCCAAGCTCCCAAAGGAGAGCTGGCCAACAGGCAGTGGGGAAAGGCAACCCTACCAACCCCGGGCAGCAGGCAAGCTTTGCAAGTTCAGGTTGAGGGTTCCTGGCAAAGAGACTATCATGGGAAAGCTGTGTCTTGGGGCAGAGGGTGCTTTGGCTGGCAGAGGAAGGAGAAAAGAGAGAAGAACTATATTCAGGTCAGGCGCCTTGCTGAAATAATTATATTGAGTCCAGGCCACAACACTGAGGGGCAAGTATTTTTATTTCTGATATACAGATATGAAAAGTGAGTTTCAGAAAAACTAAATAACGGTGGTTCACACCTGTAATTCCAGCACTTGGGGAGGCCAAGGCGGGTGAATCACCTATGATCAGGAGTTTGAGACTAGCTTGGCAAACATGGCGAAACCCCATCTCTACTAAAAATACAAAAAAATTAGCTGGGTGTGGTGGTGCACACCTGTAATCCCAGCTACTTGGAAGGCTGAGGCAAGAGAATCACTTGAACTCAGGAGGCAGAGGTTACAGTGAGCTGAGATCGCACCACTGCACTCCAGCCTGGGCAACAGAGCAGAACTCCGTCTCAAAAAAAAGCTAAATAACATGCCTTGGTTCACAAAGTTTGCGCGTGGCAAGTGGCCTAATTGAATCCATCCCTAGCAATTACACTCCTAGATATGTATAAACCAGATGTGCACGAGAGTTCAGCAAAGCATGAGGATGAGATGTGCATAACAGTGCTATTTGTAAAAGCCAGTCTGGAAGCAATCCACACGTCCCTTGAGATAATGGGTAAATTGTGAAAGTCTCACAATGAAAAACTAAACAATATTATATATTTCAAAATTGAGAAGAGTAGACTTTAAATGGTGTCACCACAAAAAAATAAGTATGTGAGGTGATGGATATGTTAATTAGCTTTATTTAATCATTCTACTATGTGTGTATGTATAAATATATCAAAACTTCACATCATACCCCATAAACATATACAATTATTTGTCAATTAAAAATAAAATGGGCCAGGTGTGGTGGCTCATGCCTGCAATTCATCCCAGCACTTTAGGAGCCCATGAGTCCGAGATCAACCTGGGCAACACGGTGAGACCCTCTCCCTACAAAAAAATTAAAAATTAGTTGAGCATGGTGGTGCACCTGTAGTCACCTACTCGGGACACCTGAGATGGGAGGATCACTTGAGCCCAGGATGTCAAGGATGCAGTGAGCCGAAATCACATCACTACCCTTCAGCCCAGGTGACGGAATAAGACCATGTATAAAATTAAAACAATAAAAAATATATATAAAATAAGAATGTAAAATATATAAAATAAATAAAACAAAATGGTCATGAGAATGAACAAATGATAACTACTCAGATCTACTTGGATGAATCTCACATTATGTGAAATTCTGTTGACACAGTATTTAATGAAAAAAAGGCAAAGTAAATCTAGTGTTTGACGTCAGGATGGCGGTTACCCCTCATGGGTGGAGAGGGGGTTTCCAGTGCAGTTCTTGTTATGTTGTTTGATCTGGGTGCTGGTTGTGAAAACATATCCACATCCACTCGGATTCATGCACTCTTCTGTTTGAACGTTGCACTCCAATGGAAACATTTTAACAACTGAACCTCTATCTAATGCTTGTTTTTTTCTATGGCACCATACTCCTTTCCTGGCTGACAGGTATTGGCAGCGGCTGCTGCCATCACGTGGGCTGCAGCAGGGAGGCACCTGCGGAAGGGAGGCGCAGTGGCAGCTGCACACTCCATGGATCCAGGTGCTCCCAGGTGCTGCTGCTGCTGCCCAAATCTCGGCAGCAGACCCAGACCTCCTGCTGCACAGAGCAGGCAGGAGCCCTGCCCTCTTGGGCGGGGCTGCATCTGCCCAAGCCGCAGCTGTGGATGCAGCCTCCCTGGGCTCTTAGGGGGGCCAAGAGCAGGCGGGATCCGCCTGTCTGGGTGCAGCTGCAGCCACCCAACTGGCGGCTGCAGACCTGGGCCTCCTGCTCCACAAAGCAAGCAGGAGCTGGGGACAAGCAGAAGCCCATAAGTTAGCAGGGTAGCCCTCCCAGGTGCAGGACCTGGGCATCTCTGCAGCCTGCATTCTCAGGCTGGGAAGGCTCCCATCCCTGCAGGCTCAGGGGTGTCTGCTCCTACTGCCTGGACTCTCTCTTCTCCCAGCACCTGCTTCGAATGGCAGAGGGAGTCAGATTCCTGGGCAGAAAGGGGTGGGTCCCCGGTGAAGCCACTCCTGGCCTGAAGGTTGGGAACCAGCTGCCAGTCCCCAGGACTGGAGTGGGGACTTGTGGCGCCCCCTCCCTGCTGCCCATGGCCACACATGGAGCAATCAGCATGCACTTCACCCCCTCTGAGGTCTATAAAAGCCCCTGTCTCAGCCAGAGCAGGAAAGAGGATAGAGAGAGGAAGGGAAGACCAACTGCAGAGAGGAGCTACCCTCTCTGCCGATAACTAGAGATAACGGGACAAACAATAGCAGAGAGGAGCAACCTTCTTTCTCCAGGGCCTCCTCTCTGCTGAGAGTTGAACACTGCAGAGATGACCTGCCTACAGAGAGCAGCGACTCATTTCGGGTCTCTTGTGAACTGTTGTAACACTCAATAAAGCTTTTTTTTTTTTTTTGAGACGGAGTTTCGCTCTTGTTACCCAGGCTGGAGTGCAATGGCATGATCTTGGCTCACCGCAACCTCCGCCTCCTAGGTTCAGGCAATTCTCCTGCCTCAGCCTCCTGAGTAGCTGGGATTACAGGCATGCGCCACCATGCCCAGCTAATTTTTTTGTATTTTTAGTAGAGACGGGGTTTCACCATGTTGACCAGGATGGTCTCGATCTCTTGACCTCATGATCCACCCGCCTCGGCCTCCCAAAGTGCTGGGATTACAGGCATGAGCCACCGCGCCCGGCCTCAATAAAGCTCTTAATCTTGTTCACCTTCCACTTGTCTTCGTACCTCCTGGACGCAGGACAAGAACTCAGGTAAAGGTGCCACCAGCCACAGAGATTTTTGGGCAGAAAAGTGACACCCTAAAAATCCCGTAACAGTATGACACAGAGGATGGCATGGAATGGGGCATATTAAAGTGCCAGACTTGCTGTCCAAGACTGGGCTCAAGTCCTGACTCAACCACTATCTACCATCTTCCCTCCCAGCACTCACCTGAAACGTGGGCGCTAATTTCTCCTTTCTAGGGTATGTGTATAACAAAGAAATGAGAAACTAACATGTAAAAACGTACTAATAACATACTAACAGCCCATGTTATCTGAGCACCGAGTCTGCCCCATGTTCTCCCCATTCCTTTTAACAAGTCTGAAGCTGAAGGATTCTCCCTATTTTATAGCCAAGGAGCCAAGGCTCAGTGCAGTGAAGAGATACACAGCTCCTAAGAGAGCTGTGGGTTTACATCCAGGACAGTCTGATCTAAAGAGCTCTATCCAGGACTGCCAGGAGGACCTGGGAGAGCGTGCCAGAAGCCATGAGGCCCGTCTCTCCCCAGTGCCTTCAGTTCTGGGGAACAATCAAGACACAAAGGTCATAATGGCTTTGAACTCCAGAATCCTTCACCCTACTCATTTCCAGCAAACTTCCAGGAACCCTACGTCTCCTGCTTCTCCCCAGCCCTGTTGAGCCCATGGCTCAGTGTTCATTTTCCTCAGTGATACACCAGGGTCTGCTGAGAATGTGGCTACTTAGGCCGGGCGTAGTGACTCACACCTGTAATCCTAGCACTTTGGGAGGCTGAGGCGGGCAGATCACCTGAGGTCAGGAGTTCAAGACCAGCCTGACCAATATAGAGAAATCCCATCTCTACTAAAAATACAAAATTAGCCAGGCATGGTGGCACATGCCTGTAATCCCACCTACTCAGGAGGCTGAGGCAGGAGAATCACTTGAACCCAGAAGGCAGAGGTTGCAGTAAGCTGAGATCACACCATTGCACTCCAGCCTGGGCAACAAGAGGGAAACTCTGTCTCCAAAAAAAAAAGAGTGGGCTAATTCAGACTCCCAAATTATTCCTGGCACATCAAAACAGGCTTGTAGACCGCTCCTGCCCCAGTCCCTGCCTTACTCTGAGCAGAACACTTTATCAAATTAACCACACAAGTATGCATGCGTCCCAGTTCCCCGTACCAGCATCTGTATCGGTCAGCTTCTGCTGTGTAACAAACAATCCTCAATCTTAGGGGCTTAAAGCAATACTGATTTATTATTCTGACTGATGAGCTGCGCAGTTCCTCCAGTCTGGGCCAGATCAGATGAGGCTAGATGGTTTAGGGTGGCCTTATGTATCTGGAGTCTCAACCAGAACACACCCACTCCTGTACTCCCATCCTGAACTCAGGCCCTCTGCCCCTCAGCACTATTTGGGTAACTCCCTCTTGCTTGCCACACTAGCCTGGGAAACACCAGGCCTGGATCAATCCTCATGACCAAGTTCCCCAAACTCAAACAGCAGGCACTGCCTGAGTGGCAATTGATCTCCTTCCATGTGGGCTCTCCCTCATTGTCCCCATGGTGGCCAGGAGCTGTGTCAAATCTGACTCTTCTCACTTTCTCTGAGCAGATGACTGGCCTCATGGTACCCCTTGCTTCACTTCAAAGTTCATGTTCCCTCTGACACATTTTATATTGATTGGTTTGTTTATATCCGTCTGCTCTGTAGAATTTAAGCTCCATGAGAATAAGGTGGTTTCTGATGTCTGAGATAGGGTCTTGCTCTGTCACCCAGGCTGAGTAGAGAGGCACAACCACAGCTCAGCTTCCTGAGTAGCTGGGACTGCAGGCGTGTACCATCAGGCTCAGCTCAAGTGCTTTGAGAGTCTCGCTCTGTCACCAAGGCTCGAGTGCAGTGGCACGATCTCAGGCTCACTGCAAACTCCGCCTCCCGGGTTCAAGTGATTCTCCTGCCTCAGCCTCCCGAGTAGCTGGGACTACAGGCATATGCTACCACCACACCCAGCTAATTTTTTGTATTTTTAGTAGATAATGGTCTATATCTCCCAACCTCGTGATCTGCCTACCTCTACCTCCCAAAGTACTGGGATTACATACAGGTGTGAGCCACAACACTCGGCCTGGTTTTAAAATTTTTTGTAGAGATGGGGTTTCACCATGTTGCCCAGGATGGTCTTAAACTCCCGGGCTCAAATGATCCTCCCACCTCGGCCTCCCAAAGTACGAAGATTACAGGCATGAACCACCACACCTGGGCTGGTTTCTGTCCTTTAACTGTGCTATCTTCAGCACTAGAACTATGCCTGGCATGTGGGGGTAGGGTTGGAGGGACCCTCAATAAGTGTGGTTTGTGTGTTTTGGAGACAGGGTCTCACTCTGGTTGCCCAGGCTGGAATACAGTGGCATAATCTCAGCTCACTGCAGCCTCGACCTCCTGGACTCAGGTCATTCTCCCACCTCAGCCTCCTGAGTAGCTGGGACTAAAGGTACATGCCACCATGCCCAGCTAATTTTGTGTATTTTTTTTTTTTTTAGTAGAGACACGATTTCACCATGTTGCCCAAGCTGGTCTCGAACTCCTGGTCTCAATTTGCCCACCTTGGCCTCCCAGTGTTGAGATTACAGACGTGAGACACCACACCCGGCCTAGTATTTATTTAATGCATGAACTAAAAAATAACCCCACAGTGCTCAGAGCTTAGTGAGGACGGTGTTAAGCTTGCAGTTACCCGTAGCTGCTCTGTTCTCTACCCTCCTCCCTCCAGGACAGGAAAGGGCTTTATGGCAGCCCCTGAGAATGAGCAAAACCTCAGGCAGGAGAGGCATGGGGTACAAGCCCCTGGAGCCTCATAGGCCAGTCAGCCCAAAATGTAGCCAGCAGACACCCTGCATGTGCATCACCCACTGGTGGCACTTAAAAATCCCTTTCTCCAGGTGCCTGACTCAGGGCCCAGGAACTTGCATATTTAGCCTGCAACACGCTGCATTTGAGTGTGACAAAGTTGTTCCACAGAGTCTTGGTGTAAGCTCTAGGAGACAAGGCAATGCCGTCCCCATTCTCACTGTGGGACACAGGTCATCCACCAATGCTGGCAGCCCTGCAGGTGGGTGGGTGACCAAGGCCTGTAGGGAGCAGCCAGTGACAGAGCCTGGAAAAGAAGCTAGGGTGGGGACAGGCTCCAGGCTGACAAATCACAAAAGCTCAGGGCATGAATTAGGTATGGTTCATCCATGGAAGCTGTAAGAGCATACAGCCCAGTCACATGGGCTGTGGTGTACAGGGTGGGAAGTGCCAAGCCTCCGCCCTCCTCAGCTCTACAGCAAGTACTAGGACACTGCCAGGATCAAGCATGGCATGACTGGGTATGGATGGATGGAGGTAGGGGGACCATAGGTAGGAGCTCCAGAGGGAGAGAGGGATGTGTCTGAGGCCAGACACACCTGAACTCTGGCACATTAACTCAGTCCCCATCCCCTGAGTTGGCCACATCTTTTGCCCTAGGTGAGGACCTGCCCCAAGTCCGCTCAACCTGAGCTCACAGGGATGGCCATGTGCCCATCCCATGAAACTGGCTGCTGAAAACCTCACTTCCTCATTTAAACCTTCTTGGACTTGGCATCTTCCCTGCTTTAATCCCCAGTGGCTCTTCCCAACCACCTGCCAAGCACTGTGCTCTGTAACTGCTGCCACAATTAAGGATTTAGGGCCACAAGGGTAGAGGCTCTGGCCTGTCCCACCCTCCCGCTCAGCCTTGGCCACTGAGGCAAGGGCCAGGCAAAGCCCTAATGCACCAACCCATCGTCCTCCTCTGCCCCCAGTCTCTGCCCACCGCCACCCCACCCCATGGCCAAGAGTACTCATAGCTTTGCAGAGATGCCCACTGGGTGCAGGGATGAGAGAAATTGCTCAAGGATCACTGGGCCCCTCTGCGGGAACAGAGTCAAAGGCCCAGGCCTGGGCTGTGCAGATAAGGCTGGCCTCTGAGGATGAGCATCCGGGTCCCAACATCCCAGAGAGGGCCCATGGGCCACCAGGGAACCACTGGCAGGGCCCAGGAGAGAGGCAGAGGAGGGCCCATGGGCCACCAGGGAACCACTGGCAGGGCCCAGGAGAGAGGCAGAGTCCAGATCAGCACAAAGAGAAAGGCAATTTTATTCTTCCAAAAAAAATGCACCAAGAGGGGTTGAGCACAGGAGCACCCCTGGCCATGCCCCCCATCCTAAGCAGGTCTGAGATGAGGCCAGGCCTGACCTGGGCTTGGGAGAAGCTGACTGGCCTCCCTGTGGCCTTTGGGAGGGAACCAGGCAGGCCTGGGTGTGGGGCTTTGCTGTTAGCACCAGGAGCCGCCCACAGCTGGGCTTGGCAACAGTGCAGCACATGGCCTTGTTGCCTCCACCTGAGAGTCTGGGGAGGGGCTGGTGGCAGAAGGCTCCCTGCAGGAGGTCACCTGAGTGACACTCAAATTCACAGACCCCCTCTGCACCCCCAACCCCTGTAAACATGAGAATGGGCTTGTGACCCGCCCCAGCACGTCAGGACAAGATGAGGGTCCGAGATGTGTGGCTGGGCTTCAGGCGGCCCAGGAGCTGCCGGGCTTTCTCCTGCATGAAGAGCTGGTCCCTGGTCCCCCCGCAGGCCACCGTCTTCCAGGCACTGGACATCTGGGAGGAGGCAAGAGGGTCACCACCCAGGCAGGGACTATGTGCTCCCAACAGACCCTAGTGACCCTGGCCAGGGAAGGGTGGAGTTGCGTCTCCCTTCCCTAGAAGCCAGAGCCTTCTTATTCTCTCTCTAGATTCCTGGTGACTCTGGACAAGTCACTCCCTGGCTGTGGGCTTCCTCAGCTGAAAAGCAGGAGGCTGGACAAGGACACATGGCCATGCACTGCCCCCCGCCACCTGCCAAACGCAGCACCAGCATCTCAAGGAGAAGCCACAGCCAGGAGTAGTGAGATGGGTCAGTAGCCTGAGGCCAGCCCCTGCCTAAGGGCAGACACGCACTAAGCAAACCAAATACAAAGATAATGACTTAGTTACAAGTGAAACCCAGGCCAGAAAAGAGAGAACGGCAGGGTGTCTCTAAGGCAGTGTCACTACGGTACGTGGAGTCAGGGAAGGCTTCCCCAAGTAAGCGGCAATGAGACTGAGAGAAGACTAAGTTAAGCAAACGCAGCCACAGGAAGGTACCAGGAAGAGCATCCAGGCAGAGGAACAGTATACGCAAAGGCCCTGAGCTAAGAAGGCTGGCACTGCAGGACCCCCAGGGATGGCCCGCACTCACAGGGGCAGGTGTTGCAAAGTGGCTTCGGGGCTTCTGGGCCACTGCTGCCTTCTCGGGCTTGGCCTGCAAGAAGCCCTGGTTGAGCAGGCTGTTGTCTTCTTTGATACCTGACAGGGTGAGGCTGGAGGAGCTTGAAGGGGCAGTTGTTGGCTGAAAGCAAAACCCAGACAAAGAGTCACCTTTTGCCACAAACTGGTAGAGGGAAGGAAAAACCCCGTAATTCCACCCCAGCAGCACCACCTCGTTGCTGGGACCTGGAAGAGGATACACACTTTTCTAAAGAACTTAATCTGCTCTAAAGTTCTTTAAAAAAAAAAAAACAAGTTAAAAAAAACATCTGTGTGCATTTCAGAGCCTGATTCAGTGATGTCTTAAGACACAGTCAGGCACTTGGGGGCACAGGAGCCCTGGGATAGGTGCCATGCAGCCCCCAGGCCGTAATAACATAATCAATAAACGTAGAGTATTACTGAGCATTATCGAATAATAAATAAAACACTCAATAATGAATGATGCCTTTATCACATGAAGCCTCAGGAGGAGCCAAGGTTGCTCCTAGTTTTCCTGGGCCCAGAAACATCCACAAGCATCATCAAAATGCGGCTTCAACCCCCAAGCACAGCAGAGTTGCACGAAGCACCTCCCAAGCCTTTCCAGGCTCTCTTCTGTGTTTGACACTGGGCCTTCCTGACTTAGGCTTGGCATCCCTTTTATAGGCAAAAAACGGGCTCAGGGAGCCTGAAAGATACCAAAGAGCAGTGATGGTGTCAGAACTCAAACCCAGGCCCACCTGACTCTCAATCTGTGCTCTTCACCTCCTGCAGTGACTTCTTTCTTTGTAGTAGTAATCTGGCTGCAGTGCACCTAAGTCCCCAGCCTGTCAGGGATCCCTGGCCAGGACAAGGTTTCTCTGCAAGGGCCGTGAGGGCAGCAGTCTACTTGGAAGATCAGGCAGCGCTTAACCTCTGTTCATGACGCCGCCGTGCCTCTCACTGCCTCCCCACTCTGAGCCAGGGCGAGCCAGCTCACCCCATTGTGAGCAGAGAGGGATCAGCAGCACAGCATGGTTTCTGGGGACTCAGGCTCTGCACAAGAAACAGCCCCCTTCCTGAGGTCGACCTGACTGTAGCACCTGGCACAGTGAGTGCACTGGCCTGGGGGCCAAACGGCACCCATCCCAGAGCCGACGTGTCCAAGTTCCTGGCTGTGCCTTAAGACACATCACTAGGCCAGGCGCTGTGGTTCGCACCTGCACTTTGGGAGGCTGAGGTGGATGGATCACCTGAGGTCAGGAGTTCAAGCCCAGCCTGACCAACATGGAGAAATCTCATCTCTACTAAAAATACAAAATTAGCCAGGCATGGTGACACATGCCTGTAATCCCAGCTACTTGGGAAGATGAGGCAGGAAAATCACTTGAACCTGGGAGGCAGAGGTTGCGGTGAGCCAAGATTGTGCAAAAGACACATATCACTGACCTCACTGACCATCTCTAGGGTCACTCCCATGAACAGAATGAAAAGGAGGGTGCTGGAGACCCAGACCCATGGGTTTTCAATATATCCTAGCCATTCAACTCTTGCCAAACAAAACCTTCTGTGAGAGACAAGCAGAGCTGCTGACTAAAGCCAGGAGTGGGTACCCAGACCCACCCTCCCTGCAGAGCCCAGTGTTCCAGAAGCCCAGTTGGAGAATCATCAGACTAACTCCACCTCGAGGGTCCTCTCCAAAACTCAACAGTTTCAAGGGCAGAACGCTTCTAAGGAGACCTCATTCTCCTGGGAGCAGCTCTGAAGTGGGGTGGGGGTGGCCGAACCCTTACCAATGACAGAGCCTTGGGCAGTGTGGACATCATCAGCTTCACATCCTCATCCACAATATCAAGAGCCAGAGACTTCCGGACTTTCTTGATGGGGCTCCGACGTACCTGGAGGTTGGGAGATAGGTGGGGGTTAGGGTGGGTGTCAGGATTCCCATGGTCAGCGCCTTGATGGTCATGGCCATGGCTGGTCACAAAACCAGGTCCTGCTACAGTGCAGACTTCGAGCAAGGCCCAGCTAGTGGGATCTGCTGTGAGAAGAACGGGGGCACTGGGAAAGTTAGGCCCCACGTCCCATTACAAACTGTGCCCAGGGTAGACCCTGTCCTCCCAGGCGCTGCAACCGTGAGCAGGAACACAGCATAAGCCTCCACCAAAGTGACCTGCCCTCACCCCAAATGGACCAGACACAGCCCCTCAAACAGGTCCAGCAGAGAATCATCCCAATAACACCTAATATACCACCCACAGGTTTATGGAAGCATAAACCCCTCAGGACAAGCCCCTCTACAAACGCTTAATACAAGCAAGGAATGCCCCATCCCTAACCCTGCACCTCACATAAGTAGGTCCAGCGTCTGCTCCAATATCAGGGAGGGGCTCTGAGAACCACAGCCCCCTCCACGCAATAGTGTGCCCAGCAGCAGCTGCCACGGCTCAGAATCACCATCCCCACCAAGGAGAGGCCAGGGAGTGCCCTGGAGGTGAGGACCCAAGATCTCTCCACCTGCACACAGGGTGCCAGCCCAAGCAAGTCCCGCCCTGGCTGACCAGCAACCTTCCCTCCTTACCTAACACCCCTGTACATCCCACCATTCCCAGCTCTCCCTTGAGGAGAGCAGTCTGGGGAAAAAGAGGAACACAAATAGACTTGAAGGGATCGCCCACTGTCACGAAAGCGAACAATGCAGTGGAAGGGATACTGGCATAGAATGGAGGCTTGGGATAGTCCCTTCCCTGCCCCCGGCCCAGAAGTCCTTGCAGACTCCACCTCACCTGAACCCATTCCCCCACCCCCAGCTCATACAGCCTGACATTCAGCCTGGTGCCCGGCTGCCTCATCCTGACCGCTCACCTCCATCTGAAGGATTCCCCTGGAACCTCCCTTTCTGTGGCCCTTGGCACCCTGTGAATTCAGTCACAGGTATCTGTCTAGCATCTGTCTCCGCCCATTGAACACTAAGGGGTGATCCAGTCTGGGTCTTAATCGCCGCTCAATCCACCACATCCAGCCCAGCCCCACTTCAGCAGGGTCCAAACATAATCCTGGATAAGTGAGTGAATCCTTTAAAGGGGAGCAGAGGAGGCTCCCAAAGACGACACTGGCCTTACCTTATCAGTTTCCTCAACAACCACCCTAAGAGAGGGGGCAAAGGTGACATGCTGCGCCCCCATTCTCCCCAGCGCCTCACTTTCTACTACCTGTCTCCAGATGCCTCCCGCTGCCACAGCTCCAACACCCCCCTGCCCGAGCTGGCAGCGGGAGGCTATCCCACCCCCACCCCACTCACCCCAGGCTTCCTCTTCTGCTTGTCCGGCCTGATGTCATCCTCGATGATGAGCTCGATGCCAGCCTCAGAGCGCAGCACCTCCTTCAAGTCCTCCTCCAGGTGAGGGGTCTGCGGCTGTGGGTAGGCGTGGGGTAGCCCATGTGAGATACCACACTCAGACTGTATGTGTGTGGGACAGTGGGGCCAACCCAGCTGCAGCTGGGCTATCCTGGGTAAGGCAGGAAGGAGATGCCAAGATGCTGATCTCACATGCATAATTCACAACCACTAACTGCTGCCTTGGACAAGCAGCTTATGACATTGATTCCCCGGGTCCTGCCATGGCTGGGAGCAGCCCAGAGACGCACAGTAACCCTCATACAGCCCTGTGTGATAACTGTCGTCTTACTCAGGTAGAAACAGAGGCTCAGAGATCAAGAGCCCGGCCGACAGTCACACAGCTGCTGAATTAGGACCCAGATAGCTCAAAGCCCAGGCTCATTCAACCCTTTGTTCCACACTAATGGGGGCTCTCAAACCCATTTCCCTTTCTCAGGCCTAGGGGTTCCAAGGACCTCTCCAGCTTCAGGCAGCAGAGAACAGGGGAGGGAGAGTGCTACTAAGGGTGAAAGGTGCGAAGCATAGCAAATGCTCCGAAGTCCCACAAAAAGCCCCTGCATACTTTAATTACAGCTTCCAAGCAGGGTCCCTGGAAAGCCTGCTTGACTCCATCGCAGGCCCAGGGGAGCCTCAGCCCCAGCCACCTTGGGCTTCACAGGAGGCTCCACGCAGTAGAAAGGGCAGGGGATCCACTGCAGACCCTGTTCACAGTCCAGTGCCTCCACAACCATGCCTTTCTCTCACCCTCCACTGATTTCTAAGACACCTGCATGTTACAGAAAGCCCAAGGTGCCAACTCCTTTTTTCACGGAGAAAATACAACCATCCCATCAACTGGGAAGAGTAGCGGGGAGAAGGGCAGCCTGCACACTGCAGGGAATAACCACGAGGGGCTTTCCAGTGCTCTGTAGGGAACCAGGAGTTGGTCAGAAGACAGGCCAGAGCAGCAACCTGCCACTTCTCTGAACCAGGCACAGTGTTATCTTTGCCTGAAACTGTTTTAGCTATAATGTTTCACATCGGTCTCCCCCATCCTGAGGCTGAGTGTCACAGGATACCACCATGTCTCCAGCACGTGCCTGCACATTCAGGTGCTCAGGAACAGTCAGGAGGTGACAAGGAACAGCCTCCGTTTCCCCATTTATACTATCAGGATCTCTGCCTCTTCTCAGGAGGAAGAATCAAGTGAGACCTCAGAGAGAAGGGTCCTGTGGATTAAACATGGTTGGATGAACCCATGAGACCCCACTGTGCAGAGATCCGTGGCAGCGACCATACCACATACCAGGGGCTTCAGGGGTCCGTACTTCTCCAGGGCATTCTTGAAAGGGGTTGGTGTGTGGGGAGTGTTGTCCATGGAGTACTTCTGATCTGGGGTTACAAACCTGCCAGGGGTCAGAGTAGGGGAATTAGTGACAAGAAAGGGGCTGACACCAGGCACTCTGCTACCCTGGCTCCACCTTCCCCCAGTCTGACCTTTGGCCCCAGCACAGGTTCTCTTCCCATCCCTCTCCCCACCCTGCAGGTCAAAGTCAGGGGCTCAGGGGAAACAGAAGGAACAGGAGAATCTAAGAGGGGCCAGGAGCACCAGACAGGTGGCAGAGAGCCGATAATGCTGCTCAGTCACAGTCCAGGCTTGGGACTTTCCAGAAAACAAGGTAGCCCATGGTCACACTTCAGGAACAGTAAGACGGGCACAGAGCAAGGCGGGAACCCAGGAAGATCCCATCCCTGCCCAGCTCTCCCTGGAGAGCCTGTGGTAAGCAGGATGGTGGCAGCACAATGAGGGAAAGCCAGGGCAAGAGGCGAGGCCAGAATCTCCCCAGGTCTCCATAGAGTTCACTGAGGTGATGGACACCCAGAGGGAACCCTTCAGCAGAGCAGAGAGGAACCCAGGACGGCCTGGTCCAGAAGCAGAACTGTAAGATGCTTCTATGAGATGTGGACCCGCCATGGGTGATTTCTGCCTGCCTCTGGAGCGGGGATAAGAGGCACCTCACACCCCAAAGAACCAGGGCTTGCAATACGGGGCTGGGCAAGCTGGCTGTGGGCAAATGTCAAATGTCAGCTCTGATGGAAGCTACCAGGTTCCACAAACACAAGCCGTTATGCTAGTACGTGACCTTCGTCACCTGGAGATGCCACCATGGCTAACTCTCGTGGCATAACCAGGGCATTTAAAGGATGAAAGAAACACCCCAGGTAGCCAGGGACTCAAGTAAAGAGGCCAACTCCTAGACACGGCAGCCTGGGGCCTGGCCGCCTCCACTTCCCGCAGCTGGCCAGCCACTCCGTGGGGAGATAAAAAGCTAGAACAAGCGCAGACCATTCTTTTCTTCCTTCCTCAGCACCTAGAGATTAGGCAGGATCCAGTCTCTTCCCAAACCCTTGTTATCCCCCACCTGGGACACAGAGATCCCCCTCTGTAAGGAAGAGTGAAGACAGATAAGCACAGGTCAAATATACACATCTCGCAGTTCAAACCACAACTCAAAGAGGGGAATCTGAGCCACTCAAGCATCTCCATGGGACACAGCATTTCTAAGAAGCATGAGAAAGTTCCAGAACCTCTCTAATTTGTGGCATCAACAAGGACTAAGAGCACATACCACACATGGCCAAAGGCAGTGGCTCACACCTGCAATCCATGAGAGGATCATCTGAGGCCATGAGTTCAAGAACAGCCTGGATAACACAGAGAAACTCCATCTCTACTTAAAATTAAAAAAATCAGCCAGGTGTGGTATTCCCTGTAGTCTCAGCTACTCAGGAGGCTGTGGCAGGAAGATCACGCATGCCCAGAATTTGAAGCTGCAGTGAGCCATGAATGCACCACTGAACTCCAGCCTGGGTGAAGAAGAGAGACTTTGTTTCACAAAAAAAAGAGTATATACGCCTGTAATCCCAGCACTTTGGGAGGCCGAGGCAGGTGGATCATGAGGTCAAGAGATCGAGACCATCCTGGTCAACATGGTGAAACCCCGTCTCTACTAAAAATACAAAAAATTAGCTGGACATGGTGGCACGTGCCTGTAATCCCAGCTGCTCAGGAGGCTGAGGCAGGAGAATTGCCTGAACCCAGGAGGCGGAGATTGCGGTGAGCCGAGATTGCGCCATTGCACTCCAGCCTGGGTAACAAGAGTGAAACTCCGTCTCAAAAAAAAAAAAAAAGAGTATATACACACATTAGAAAATGCGAGTCGGGCACGGAGGCTCACGCCTGTAATCCCACCAATTTGGGAGGCCAAGGTGGGCAGATCACCTGAGGTCAGGAGTTCAAGATAAGCCTGACCAAAATGGCGAAACTGTGTTTCTACTAAAAATACAAAACTTAGCCAGGCTTGGTGGCAGGCACCTGTAAATCCCAACTACTCGGGAGGCCAAGGCAGGAGAATCGCTGGAACCTGGGAGGCAGAGGTTGCAGTGGGCCAAGATTGCATCATTGATTGCACTCCAGCCTGAGTGACAGAGCAAGACTCCGTCTTTAAAAAAAAAAAACCCTCAGGGAGAGGCCAAGCACAGTGGCTCACACTTGTAATCCCAGCACTTTGGGAGGCTGAGGCAGGCACATCACGAGGTCAGGAGTTCAAGATCAGCCTGACCAACATGGTGAAACCCTGTCTCTACTAAAAATACAGGCATGGTGGCGCGCACTCATAGTCCCAGCTACTCAGGAAGCTGAGGCAGGAGAATCACTTGAACCTGGGAGGCAGAGGTTGCAGTGAGCCAAGATCGCACCATTGCACTCCTGCCTGGGAGACAGAGAGATTCCGTCTCAAAAAAAAATTTTTTTTTGTAGAGACATGGTCTCCCTATGCTGTTGCCCAGGCTGGTCTCAAACTCTAGTCTCAAGTGATCCTCCCACCTCAGCCTCCCAAGTGCTGGTATTATAAGTGTGAGCCATTGAGCCAGACACTGGAGACTGATTTCTGACTAAGGGATTCACAAATCTTTTCCCAAAATTATGTATCATTATCAGGGCTAAAATTCCTGAGCTTATTTCTGAGTCACAAAATAAAAGCGATTTCCTCCTACAGCAAATGTATCAAGCAGAGGAATAGTTAAGCAACTGTCTCTATCTGGAATTTAGAATCATGATGACCCAAGTAGGTAAACTTATTTACAAGCACCTCCATGAAAGCAGGTTAGCGAGCAACCTGTACAGGCTTCCAGACAGAAAACGCTGTGCTCAGCAAACTCAGCAGGAATGCGGCCTCCACTCCTGACAGAGAGACTGGGACACTTTCGTCCTGCGCATAGGCTGCTCAAACACAACAAATTTGCACCTGAAACCTTACAAAGGGGAAGAGATTATGTTTTTCAGGCTAATTTGGACTATCTCCGTTCCTAAGACAGAAAATTATCAAATGCAGGCCAGGTGCAGTAGCTCACACCGATAATCCCAGCATTTTGGGAGGCTGTGGCAGGAGGATCACTTTGAGGCCAGTTTAAGAACAGCCCAAGCAAAGTAACAAGACCTCGCCTCAAAAAATTTTAATTAGTTGAGCATGGTGGCATGCACCTCCTAAGTGCCAGGTACTTAGGAGGCTGAGGCAGGAGGATCACAAAAAAGGAAACTATTAAATTAAAAACTACAAATGAGGAAAAGCAAAGGTGGAGCCCCAGACTATACTGACAAAAATGATAAATCATGGTGGCCAGAAAGGAGGGGGCTTTCTTAAAACAGTCTCCAGTGTTATTCCAAGGGTGCTCCCTCCCCACTGTTCCACCAGTGGTCCTGAGGCCCATGGTGTGGCATTGCTGAGGGAGAGGACAGGAAGGTGGAGGGCATTGCAGCACTCACGCAGCATGTTTCTGGTGCAGGGGTGTCTTGTCCCGGTGCAGTGGTGTGGTGACCACCACCTTCTGGCTACACACTGGGGTGGATGTCAGTGAGGGGCTCTCCAGCTCCAATGTGTCCTGTTTATTCCAGAAGTTCAGAAACTGCCGAAGAAGAGAGAGGGAACAAGACAAAATGATGACCTGCGTGCGGATTCCTGAGGCCTCAGGGAGTCATGGGAAGAGACCCTTGAGTCCCTCCCCCAGAACATCTGCTCTCTGACACTGAGGTCCCCTCCTGACCCATCAGACACCAGAGAACAAGGACTGAGACAGATCGATGGCAGGAGGCCACCAAGCAGGTTCACACAGACCTCTGCGCTTCCGTCACCCTAATACTAGCTTTTGCCATCTCTACCCTTGAGTGCTGACAAGGCAGTTAAAGCACAGGAAGCCAACTGCAGGAGAGCGACTCCTTCACAGAAGAAATAAAACTAGCTCTGAACTGATCTGTGAAGGCACAGAGCATGTGATAGCTGTAGTGATGCTCGTGCCCGGCCGAGATAGGGCCTTTAAAGGGGTAAGTTAGACTGGGCACAGTGGCTCACACCTGCAATCCCAGCACTTTGGGAGGACGAAGTGGGCGGATCACCTGAGGTCAGGAGTTCGAGGCCAGCCTGGCCAACATGGTGAAACTCCATCTCTACTCAAAATACAAAAACTAGCCAGGCGTGGTGGTGAGCACCTGTAATCCCAGCTACTCGGGAGGCTGAGGCAGGAGAATTGCTTGAACCCCAGAGGTAGAAGTTATAGGGAGCTAAGAGTGAGACAGAGTGAGACTCCATCTCATAAATAAATAACGTGGTAAGTTACAGCCTGACAAACAAGGTTAAACCACCTCTACTAAAAATACAAAACTTCGTCTGGGCGAGGTGGCTCACACCTGTAATCCAGGCACTTTGGGAGGCTGAGACAAGCGGATCATGAGGTCAGGGGTTCAAGACTAGCCTAGCTAACAGTCAAATCCTGTCTCCATTAAAAATACAAAATATTAGCTGGGCATGATGGCAGGTGCCTGTAATCCTAGCTACTCGGGAGGCTGAGGCAGGAGACTCACTTGAACCCGGGAGGCAGAGGTTGCAGCGAGCTGAGACCACACCACTGCACACATACCCACCCAGGCAACAGTGCGAGACTCCATCTGAAAAAAACACAAAAAACAAAAAACAAAAAACAAAACAAAACTACCAGGTGTGGGTGGGGGGCACCTATAATCCCAGCTACTCGAGGCGCCTGAGGTGGGAGCATTGCTTCAACCCAGGAGGTGGAGACTGCAGTAAGCTGAGATCATGCCACTGTACTCTAGCCTGAGCAATAGAGCGAGACTGTATCTCAAAAAAATAAAATAGTAAGTTAAAGTCATTACAGTGGGCCCTAATCCAGTAACTGGTATCCTTATGTTATAAAATAAGAGGTTTTAAAAGAGAATAGATTAGGACACAGGCAACCATGTGAAAACACAGGATGAGCCAGCATCTACAAGCCAAGGAGAGAGGCCTCAGAAGAAACCAACGCTGCTAAATTTGTTGTCAAAGCCACCCAGTCTGTGGTACTCTGTTAAGCAGCCGGAGCAAACCAATATACGGTCTCTTTCAAAATGCCACTAGCCATCCTGACCCGTGATGACAGGGTGGCCTCCTGCACCAGGCCACCTCAGAGCCTTGCTCTCTCCCACAGCCTCACAAGAAGAGCAGACCTAATGAGAGCCAAAGACCTAGGTTATACTTAAGCCCACCAAGGCCCTGCGCCACCCACCACTCCTAGCCCTGAGCTCCACACCTCCACTCTGCCCTTCCTTTTCTGTGCCTTTGGTCAAGGTGCTCAAGGAGACCCAGCCCAGACACCTCTCTGCAGGAAGACCAGGTGCCTCCCACGACCTTTATCTCAGAGAGACCCTGGCACCCGTCCCCGGCTCCCCTGAAGCTCTGTGGTGCCTAACAGAGCACCCAGGGGCAACACCTGTAACAGTGAGTTCTCAGTGACTTTGCAATTGCTATCACCATGGCACCTCCCACACTCTATTCTGATTAATTCATTACAAGCCTATCCTCAGCACTGGCTATCCCAGGTCTTCCCAGCACTGGGGACACCCCATCATCTTCATCTTTGCTCCCCAATGCTAGCAAGTCTGCTATGAAATAGGTTCCATAAATGGACTGAACAAACACAACAGTTCTCTTCCCCTTCATTACCCAGTTACCACCATCCCCTTCTTCCTCCGCCTCCTGGCAGTCTTCCTGGACTTGCCCACACTAGATACATGTATGCAGCACCATAAGCCTTCTCCTTCATCCTGCCTCTCACATTTCTGGGTCTTGTTTACTTAACTGGTCTTCCTATCAGAGCATGAGCTGCATGAGGGCAGAGCCAGGTCTGGTTTGCTCACCCATGCCCCCAGCACTGAACATCAGGTGTCTGTACCGACCCAATAAGTAGCCAGAGTGGGGTCCACGCACCTGGGAGGGTGAGAAGGGCAGGGTCTTAACAGGTGTGCTCTTGGGGGTGAGGCTGTTACAGGAATCCAGGAAAGACAGAGTGGTGCTATTCTCAGTGACAGGGGACAGAGCCACACGCCTCTTCCTCTGCCGCTTGAGCACTGAGGGCGGCGTGCCAATGCCGGAGCCCCCAACTTCAGTGCTGGGGGAGATGGGGATCAGCTCGCCCCGGCTGCTCCGACTGAGGTCCGAGATGGTGTGGCCATCCAGGCGGTACTCGGTCACACTGGGCACCGGGGCGGCAGGCTGGCGGAGTGGCAGGACCTGCTGCTGATGTGACGCTTGCGGCTGCACCAGGTTGTTGTTGATACTGTCCTCTGCAGATGGCTCCTCAGGGAGGTCAAATTTACTCAAGTCACACCAAGCATCGGGGTCCTGTCCAGGGAGGGAGGTTAAAATTGCAATTACTCTGCTTTTAATACAAGAGGACTTGTCCATTAAGGGAAATGTGTAAGTGTCAAGTATGAACCTACAGCCCAGGACTAATCATTAATATCTCACATATTTCCTCAGAGTTTTCTATGACTGTACATATTTTCATAGATTCTTTTTTTCCTTAAAAAGACAGGGTCTCTGTTGCCCAGGTTGGAGTACAGTAGCACAATCACAATCACAGTTCACTGCAGGCTTGAATTCCTGGGCTCAAGTGATCCTCCCACCTCAGCCTCCTGAGTAGCAGGGACTACAGACATGTACCAAGACTCTTGGCTAATTTATTTATTTATTTTTTAGATGAAGTCTTGCTCTGTCACCCAGGCTGGAGTACAGTGGCACGATCTCCACTCACTGCAACTTCTACCTCGTGGGTTCAAGCAGTTCTCCTGCCTCAGCCTCCCGAGTAGCTGGGACTACAGGTGTGTGCCACCACACCCAGCTAATTTTTGTATTTTTAGTACAGACAGGTTACGGGTTTCACCATATTGGCCAAGCTGGTCTCAAACTCCTGACCTCATGACCTACTCGCCTCAGCCTCCCAAAGTGCTAGGATTTCAGGGTGAGCCACCGTGCCTGGCCTTGGCTAATTTTTGTAAAAGCTTTTTTATAGACAGTGCTTCGCTATGTTTCCCAGGCTGGTCTCGAATTCGTGGGCTCACATGATCCTCCCAAAGTGCTGGGAGTATAGGCATGAACCACAGTACCCCACTTGCACATTATTTTTACAGAAGGAAATACAGAGCATTGAATGGGATGTCGCTCATCATTGGTGCCTCCTTGGGGCAGCTCACAAAAGTTGTTTCCAATCCCTACAATTCTGCTAGGGAAGTCACTAGCCATCCTGACCCATGATAAGCTTTCGCTTTCATACCAAGGAAGATAAGCTAAGGGGATTCGGACTTCTAAGAAGTCCATGAATCACTCCAGGTTTTCCCTCCTTTACTCAATAAATCACAATACAAACCAAAAGTCCTCTGGACACAGAGGCTTCCACTTTGGTCTGTGGGGATCTGGCCTCTGAGTGGACCCCAGTGCTAATGGCAAGTTCTGGTTCCCAGGACTTACAGGAGCCTGGGGCAGTTCACTCCCAAAGGTGAAGGCCACCTGGGGGCAGGACCAACCTCAAGCCCATACCCCAACCTCACGGTGGCCCCAGCACTGCAGACGTCTGGTAGACGAGAAGTAGATCCTACAAGGACCACCTGGAGTGGATAGAGCAGGGAAGGGAGGACGGATTTTCTACACAAGCAGTAACTCTCCCAACAGATGAAGAAGATCATTGTGGAAATAGCCTGAGTGCTGAGCCAGACAGCAGGGTCTGACTCCTGTTCCTGGAGGACACCAGCTGTGTGACACTGGTCAAGTCTCCTAGCCTCTCTGAGCATGGGGTGCTCTCACTACTCACCTCACAGGTTGTTAAAGACCAATGAAGAGCCCACACATTATGTATGAAGTGAAGGGCCTGGCATGTGGCAAGCACTCAAATGTTAGGTACTGTCATTACTCATTAAGCATCAGGTATGGCAATCAATACAAGTGAGCTATGCCTGCCAAGCAAAAGGAAACAGAACGGTCTGAGGTAAAGGGAGGTGATGCTGTGGTACACACAGTGTGCCAGGCATAGAGAGACCGACTCTCATCTTAGCACTCCCCTCAGGGCTGGCGGGAGAGATGGTGTCCAGTGCTTGCTTCAGAGCTATGCTGAGAATCCACGAATGTGCTGGTGCCTGTCAAACTCCTCCGAAACCCCCTGGAGGTGGGGGCACCACAGACAGACCCTGTAGCTGGTTCCAGTCCCAGCCACTGGGGTCAAGAGGTGAGATCTAGAGTGAAAGAGGGCCTGAGCAGATGGCCCTCCAACCCTTCATCAGGTAATAGCGGGAGCACAGCATGGCAGTCAAGACCACCAAGCGTAGCTGCTGTGCAACCCTGGGTATACTACTTGATCTCTCCGAGCCTCAGTCTGACCTATAAAACAGGAACGACACACCTCACAGGATACCACACAGACTGTATGTGAAGCTCAGAGCCCGGCAGTTAGTAGATGTTCTAGGACGGCAGACACTCATGTGGGAAAGCGAACGTGGACCCATCATACTGAACTCCCCACCCCAGTGATCAGGCCTCTGGTCTTTCACCTCCCAAAACCCGCTCTAAACTGCAGGCCTGGCCAATGCAGCCAGAAGCTGGGGTGTCACACCAAGAAGCCCTCCTCAAAGGACACAACCCCACAGCCAACACAGTAACCACAACACGGGCTCAATGCCTGCCCCATCCTGAGTAACCAGAACCCACTCACCACTCCAAGACCAGCATCAAGCCTTGGCACTTCCTGGGGACCTCTTTAGGGAGGCCCAACCATGTGTGATGTCACAAATACCACGCTGTCCTGTGCTGTCACCTGCCAGTCAACCTTTAGGACTCAGTGCAGTGACACCTCCGCTGGGCAGCCTTCCCAGCCCACCCTGTGCCATACATAGAAGTCAGATGCTACCACAAACTCCCACTGCACACACTGGGAGCTCCCCAAGAACAGGGACTGCGTGGTGACAACCCTGGTGTCCCCAGACCTTGAGTCAGTAACTGTTAGCGACAGAATGGGCAAAAGGATGTGGGCCCGCAAGAGAAGCATTCCTGCCAGGAGTGCTCTGTGCCACTGCGAAGTGCTGCAACCAACATACCGACTCGATCAAGTCCAGGGCTTCAGACAGGCTAGAACCCACAGCAGGGATGAGGAGGTTTGTAGCCTCCACCACCCACTTGTAGGGCAGGCTCATTTCCGGCGGGGAGCCTTCCTGGTCCTCACGCTTCGGGAATTCCTCCAAGGGCTCTGGTGTTCGTACTGCATCCAGATCTGTAGGGATGGGCTCCTGCTCCTTCCAAGTGGTAGCTGCTGTAAGTTCCTCCTCACTGCTTTCCTCCTCCTTCATGGTAGGAAGGCCGGAGGGCCAGCTGGTCAGAAGACTTCCCTGTAAGACACAAGAATACACCATTTGGATTTTGCTGAGATACAGACGATACGGTAGTTGCCAGCTACAACACACAACCTGAATCTAAGAAGGAAACTCCGATGAACCCAAATAGACAAACATTCTACAAAAGAATTAGCCACACCATCTACTTCAAAATTAAATGCAATGTCTGGTCCTAGACCACATCATGGGCAGAAAAACATGGAATATAAACTGTAGATAAGCATCCTGAATTAAGCTTAAATTCCCTGTACTGAATTTAACTTTACTGTGTTTATATAAGTGAATGGCCTTATTCTTAGGAATCTATGCTACATAACTAACTCTCAAAGGGCTCAGATGAAAGAAGTAATACACAGAGGTTGGGTGCAGTGGCTCACACCTGTAATCCCAGCACTCTGGGAGGTGGAAGTGGGTGGATCACCTGGGGTCAAGAGTTTGAGACCAGCCTGGCCAACATGGTGAAACCCCATTCCTACTAAAAATACAAAATATTAGCCAGCCATGGTGGCAGGCACCTATACTCCCAGCTACTTGGGAGGCTGAGGCAGAATCGCTTGAACCTGGCAGGTGGAGGTTGCAGCGAGCTGAGATCACGCCATGGCACTCCAGCCTGGGCAACAAGACCAAAACTCCACCTTGAAAAGATAAAAAAAAATAAACTTTTAATGCTTAAATAAAAATTTTAAAATTAGATAGAGGACCAGGTGCTCATGACTGTAATCCCAGCACTTTGGGAGGCTGAGGCAAGAGGATCCCGTGAGTTCATGAGTTCAAGATTGCAATGAGCTATATGATCATACCACTGCACTCCAGCCTGGGCAACATTGCAAGACTCTGTCTAATAAAAAGTTGGAGAGGGGGAGCTGGGGGCAGTGTCTCACACCTGTAATCCTAGAACTCTGAAAGTTTCAGGCAAGAGAACCCCTTGAGTTCATGAGTTCAAGGTTGCAGTGAGCTGTAATCACACCACTGCACTCCAGCCTGAGATACAGAGCAAGACCCCATCTCATTAAAAAAAAAAAAAAAAAAGGCTGGGTGAGGTAGCTCACGCCTGTAATCCCAGCACATTGGGAGGCTGAGGCGGGCAGATCACCAGGTCAAGAAATGGCGACCATCCTGGTCAACATGGTGAAACCCCATCTCTACTAAAAATACAAAAAAAATTAGCTGGGCGTGGTAGTGTGTGACTATAATCCAAGATACTTGGGAGGCTGAGGCAGGAGACTTGCTTGAACCCAGGAGGCAGAGGTTGCAGTGAGGCAAAATTGCACCACTGCACTCCAGCCTGGTGACAGAGCAAGACTCCGTCTCAAAAAAAAAAAAAAGACTGGATGCAGTAGCTCATGCCTGTAATCTCAGCACTTTGGGAGGCCGAGGGGGGCAGATCACCTGAGGTCAGGAGTTTGAGACCAGCCTGACCGACATGGAAAAACCCCATCTCCACTAAAAATACAAAATTAGCTGGGTGTGGTGGTGCATGCCTATAATCCCAGCTACTCAGGAGGCTGAGGCAAGAGAATCGCTTGAATCCGGGAGGCTGAGGTTGCAGTAAGCTGAGATCAGGTCATTGCACTCCAGCTTGGGCAACAGAGCAAAACTCCGAACATCCCACCAATTAAAAACATGAACAAACAAAAAGTGAATTTTACTGTATGTAAATCATACCTTTATATAAGATAAAAAAAGAATCTACAAAACTGGGAAAAAATAGTTACTACATGATAAAGGAGTAACAGAGTAACATTCTTAACATACAAATAAAATTTACAAATCAAAAACAAGACAAAAAAAAAGGGAAGACCAAGGCAAATAACAAATTAAGGGGCAATTTGTTACTCACCCTCATTAGTAAAAGAAATGAAAACCAAAACTTTTTTTTTTTTTTTTGAGACAAAGTCTCTGTTGCCCACACTGGAGTACAAAGGCACACTCTCAATTCACTACCACCTCTACCTCCCAGGTTCAAGTAATTCTCATGCCTAAGGCTCCTGAACAGCTGTGGACTACAGGTATGCACCACCATGCCTGGTTAATGTTTTGATTTTTCTTTTTTTTGAGACAGAGTCTCACTCTCTCGCTAGGCTGAAGTGCAATGGCGTCACCTCACTCACTGCAACCTCTGACTCCCTGGTTCAAGGGATTCTCCTGCCTCAGCCTCCCGAGCAGCTGTGATTACAGGCATGCACCACCATGCCCAGCTAATGTTTTTTTTTTTTTTGAGACGGAGTTTCGCTTTTGTTACCCAGGCTGGAGTGCAATGGCACGATCTCGGCTCACCGCAACCTCCGCCTCCTGGGTTCAAGCAGTTCTCCTGCCTCAGCCTCCCGAGTAGATAGGATTACAGGCACGCACCACCATGCCCAGCTAATTTTTTGTATTTTTAGTAGAGACGGGGTTTCACCATGTTGACCAGGATGGTCTCGATCTCTTGACCTCGTGATCCACCCGTCTCGGCCTCCCAAAGTGCTGGGATTACAGGCGTGAGCCACCTCGCCAGGCCAATTTTTTAGGTTTTTAGTAGAGACGGGGTTTCACCCATATTGGCCGGGCTGGTCTCAAACTCCTGGCCTCAACTGATCTGCCAGCCTCAGCTTCCCAAAGTGCTGGGAATACAGGCACGAACCACCATGCCTGGCCAACATATGCAATTTATTTGTCAATTATATCTTAATAAAGCTGAAACAAAAGATCAACTCCAAAGTAATTCAATTAAATTAAGAACACGTAATGAATTTGTTGCTTATTAAAACTGGCAAAGATGTTTTTTATATAACCATAGCCAATACTGACAATGAGGTTAGAAACAAGCAGTCCCATATAATGCTGACAGCAGGATTAAACTTTACAATCCTTCTGGCAGTAATTCAGTAATGCTGATGAAAACTTCAAACATCCACACTATTTTACCCAACCATTCCATATCTATAAAATCAACCAGCCGGGTGCCGTGCTCACACCCGTAATCCCAGCACTCTGGGAGGCTGAGGAGGGTGGACCATGAAGTCAAGGGATCGAGACCATCCTGGCCAACATGGTGAAACCCCATTTCTACTAAAAATACAAAAATCAGCTGGGCATGGTGGCACACGCCTGTAGTCCCAACTACTCAGGAGGCTGAGGCAGAAGAATCGCTTGAACCTTGGAGGTGGAGGTTGCAGTGAGCCGGGATTTCACCACTGCACTCCAGCCTGGTGACAGAGCCAAGACTCATCTAAAAAAAAAAATGAACCACATAGTTACAATGATATTCATTATAGCACTGATGGAAATAGTAACAGATCAACATAATGGTTTTAAGTAAGATAAAGCATATTCAGGAATGCTGGAGATCTGAATACACATAACAACATGGAAAGGTGTATTAAATAGAAAAAGAAAACTGTAGAACAATAAGATATAGGGCCAGGCGCGGTGGCTCACGCCTGTAATCCCAGCACTTTGGGAGGCCGAGGCGGGTGGATCACGAGGTCAAGAGATCGAGACCATCCTGGTCAACAAGGTGAAACCCCGTCTCTACTAAAAATACAAAAAATTAGCTGGACATGGTGGCACGTGCCTGTAATCCCAGCTACTCAGGAGGCTGAGGCAGGAGAATTGCCTGAACCCAGGAGGCGGAGGTTGCGGTGAGCCGAGATCGTGCCATTGCACTCCAGCCTGGGTAACAAGAGTGAAACTCCGTCTCAAAAAAAAAAAAAAAACAAAAAAAAAAACCAATAAGATATAATCTAATTTTATGCCAGGCACAGTGGCTCATGTGTGTATTCCCAGCACTTTGGGAGGCCAAGCCTGGAGAATCACCTGAGGTCAGGATTTCGAGACCAGCCTGGTCAACATGGTGAAACCCCATCGCCACTAAAAATACAAAAATTAGCCAGTGTGGTGGCGCACATCTATAATCCCAGCTACTCAGGAGGCTGAGGTAGAAGAATCACTTGAACTCAGTAGGCAAGGGCTGCAGCAAGCCGAGATGATGCCACTGCACTCCAGCCAGTGAAATAGAGCAAGACCTCGTCGCTAAATAAATAACTAACTAAACAAGCAAGCTTATTAACCTTAAAAAGTGTTGGCAGGCATATTCAACAATATATTGATTCTTTCTGAAAGTTGAGATGAGCAGGCTCAGCCTTCTGCATTGCCCAATCCTAAGAAGTTGTTAGTTTTTGCAATGATCACGCATTACTTCTGAAGCAGAGGAAGCAATTTTATAATGGCAAGCACTGACCAGTGAGTGGGGGCAGTTGGGTGTGTTCCCATATATGAATTAACAGGCAAAATTCTTCTAGCAGTAATCTAAGAAAATGTATTAAGAGGTTTCTGTTCATTTTTTCAAATTTAAAATAAAAATTTTTTTAAGACAGAGTCTCGCTGTCACCCAGGCTGGAGTGTGCAGTGGTGCAAACTTGGCGCACTGCAACCTCTGCCACACCGATTCAAGTGATTCTCAATTCTCATGCCTCAGCCTCCCGAGTAGCTGGGATTACAGGCCAGTGTCACCACGCCCACCTTGGTCTCTCAAAGTGCTGAGGTAACAGGTGTAAGCCACCACGCCTGGCCTGTTTGCTTTTCTAAAAGCAGAGTCTTACTCTGTTGAACTATTGGGCTCAACTGAACTTCCTGCTCCAGGCTCGAAAGTAGCTGGAACTACAGGTGTATGCCACTGTACCCAGCAATTTTTTTTTTTGGTAGAGCTAGAGTCTCCCTATGTTGCCCAGGCTGGTCAACAACTCCTGGTCTCAAGCAATTCTCCCACTTGGCCTCCCAAAATGCAGGAGTTACAGGAATAAGCCACAACACTCAGCCAAGAGGGTTCCCCCCAACCACCAAATATATCTGTCCATCTCTAGGACTTTTTTTTTTTTTTTAAGATGGGGTTTCACCATGATGGCCAGGCTGGTCTTGAACTCCTGATCTCAGGTGATCCACCCACCTCAGCCTCCCAAAATGCTAGGATTACAGGCGTGAGCCACCACGCCCGGCCTCATCTCTAGGACTTTCTCAAGACATAACTGCACAATGAAGCAGTGATTTGGCAACAAGGATGACTACTGAAGTTTTATCTCTAGTAACAAAAAACAGTAATATCCTTATCTTCATCAGTAAGAAACTAGTTTAATATGGCTGCGTGGTGGCTCATGTTGTAATCCCAGCACTTTGGGAAGCTGAGGCAGGCGGATCACGAAGTCAAGACCCACCTGGCCAACATAGCAAAACTCCATCTCTACTAAAAAAGACAAAAAAATTAGTCGGGCATGGTGGCGCATGCCTGTAGTCCCAGCTACCTAGGAGGCTGAGGTAGGATAATCACTTGAACCCAGGAGGTGGAGGATGCAGTTAGCAGAGATCACGTCACTGCACTCCAGCTTCTGCAACAGAGTAAGACATCGTGTCAAAAAAAAAAAAAAAAGAAAAAAGAAACTAGTTAAATAAAAAGCACACCAGAAATATGACACTGGAGAGAAATGGGTAAGGCTGAAAGCAAAAGTCTGGGCACGGTAGCTCATGCCTGCAATCCCAACACTTTGGGAGGCTGAGGCGGGTGGATCACCTGAGGTAAGGAGTTCGAGACCAGCCTGGCCAACGTGGTAAAACCCCATCTCTACTAAAAATAAAAAAATTTGCCAGGCATGGCAGCACATCCCTGTAATTCCAGCTTCCCAGCTACTTGGGAGGCTGAGGCAGGAGAATCATTTGAACCCAAAAGGTAGAGATTGTAGCAAGCAGAGATGGCGCCACAGTACTCCAGTCTGGGCAAGAGCGAGACTCTGTCTCAAGAAAAAAAAAAAAAAAAAAAACTGACCTCCTGTCCTTAGGGTCATGGTCTGAGGCTCGGTCCCAGCACAGCCAGCACTTCAAACACAGTGTCAGGGGACAAAAGTCAAGTCAATAACTAGCTTTCAGCACAGTCGAGTTTTGAGAGACTAACAATCAGTTATCTCTGTCCTATGCTAAAAGTCTTCTATGAGTTGCCTGATGCCCACTGTTTCTCTTTGTGGAACAGAGATCTTTTCTTCAATCAGAAGTAAAAGATCGAAAGCATACTACTTAGATGTACAAGAAACTGTCAGAAGACTCCTCTGGTTAAGAGATGCACAGGGAGTTGAAACTAGAAAATGAAGTAGTTTTTACTGTTCATTTTATACCTTTCTCTACCATTTGAAAGTCATCCAACAGGGGAATTCATACTGGGAAAATCGAGAGACAGTCTCTAAAATTGAAAAGTCAAGAAATAGAGCAAAAACATAATATATTGCTCTAGCAGGGCATTGTGGAAGAATTGTAGCTGTCAACAAGTTACCTCTAGCCAATAAAAAGAGGGAAAAGGGCCGGGCGTGGTGGCTCACGCCTGTAATCCCAGCACTTTGGGAGGCCGAGGCGGGTGGATCACGAGGTCAAGAGATCAAGACCATCCTGGTCAACATGGTGAAACCCTGTCTCTACTAAAAATACAAAAAATTAGCTGGGCATGGTGGCGCGTGCCTGTAATCCCAGCTACTCAGGAGGCTGAGGCAGGAGAATTGCCTGAACCCAGGAGGCGGAGGTTGCGGTGAGCCGAGATCGCGCCATTGCACTCCAGCCTGGGTAACAAGAGACACTCCGTCTTGGGAAAAAAAAAAAAAAAGAGAGAGAAAAAAGATTTTTAAAAATTATTAAATAGTTCACACCATTACAGAAAAGATTAGAATACAGTATAGAGGACAATTATGTTACCTACCACATATCCAGCATCATCAAATCTTAATGTTTTGTCATGCTTGCTTCAAATTGTTATTTTATTTATAAATAAAAGCTGAAGTTGGCCGGGCACGGTGGCTCATGCCTGTAATCCTAGCACTTCGGGAGGCCGAGGTGCGTGGATCACCTGAGGTCAGGAGTTCAAGACCAGTTTGGCCATCATGGTGAAACCCCATCTTAAAAAAAAAAAGCTGAAATGTAGTGGCAGGATCTTGACTCACTGCAACCTCCACCTCCCAGGCTCAAGCAATCCTCCCACCTCAGCCTCCCAAGTAGCTGGGACGACAGGTGCACACAATCACACACAGCTAATTTTTTTTTTTACTTTTTATAAAGATGGGGTTTCGCCATGTTGCCCAGGCTGGTCTTAAACTCCTGGGGTCAAGAGATCACATGCCTTGGCCTCCCAAAGTGCTGGGATTACAGGTGTTAGCCACTACACCCTGCCCAAATATTTATTTTGAAAAATAACCTTACAGAGATCATTAAAAAATAGAAATATACACTTTGCTCTGGTGTATAGGACAGGGAATGTTAACATAAATATATACTGATTTCATTTTTAAAACTGCAAATGTAGCTGGGGCACGGTGCCTCACGCCTGTAATCCCAGCACTTTGAGAGGCTAAGGTGGGTGGATCATTTGAGGTCAGGAGTTTGAGACCAGCTTGGCCAATATGGTGAAATCTTGTCTTTACTAAAAATACAAAAATTAGCCAGGCATGGTGGTGCACACCAGTAATCTCAGCTACTCAGGATGCTGACTTAAGAGAATCGCTTGAACCTGGGAGGCAGAGGTTACAGTGAGCTGAGATCACGTCATGCACTCCAGCCTGGGCGACAGAGTGAGATTCCATCTCAATAAATAAATAAATAAATAAAAGTTGCAAATGTACTGCCAGTCATGCTGGCTCACACCTCTAATCCCAACACTTTGGGAGGCCAAGGCAGATGGATCTCTTCAGGCTAGGAGTTCGAAACCAGCCTGGCCAACATGGTGAAATCCCATCTCTACTAAAAATACAAAAATTAGCCAGGCATGGTGGTGCACACCTGTAATCTCAGCTACTCAGGTGGCTGAGGCATCAGAATCACTTGAACCCAGGAGGCGGAAGTTGCAGTGAGCCGAGATCACACCCCTGCACTCCAGCCTGGTCAGCAGAGTAAGACTCTGCCTCAAAACAAAACAAAACAAACAAAAGTCTGCAAATATAATACTGTATTATTTGTTAATTTCTAGAAAAGTCAAAATTATAGAGACAGAAAACAGATTAGAATGCAAGGAGCTAAGGGCAGAAAAAAGGCTAAGAAAAGGAGCATAAGGGAATTCTGGGGTGATGGGACTGTGGTATACCTTGATGGTGGCAGTGGTTATATGACTGCATGTTTTGTCATAACTCAAAACTGTACATAGAGCATATAAATTACAACTCAATACATTTTTAAATTTCTTTAAATTAAAAAGATAGAAACGGGGTTTCACCATGTTGCCTGCACTGGCCTCCAACTCCAGGGCTCAAGCAGTCCACCTCAGCCTCAGCCTCCCAAAGTGCTGGGATTACGGGTCACATCTGATTTTATTTTTAATTGCAAACATGCTTTCAGTTTTAAAAAATGAAAATGAGTGGCCGGGCGCGGTGACTCACGCCTGTAATCCCAGCACTTTGGGAGGCCGAGGCGGGTGGATCACGAGGTCAAGAGATCAAGACCATCCTGGTCAACATGGTGAAACCCCGTCTCTACTAAAAATACAAAAAATTAGCTGGGCATGGTGGCACGTGCCTGTAATCCCAGCTATTCAGGAGGCTGAGGCAGGAGAATTGCCTGAACCCAGGAGGCGGAGGTTGCGGTGAGCCGAGATCGCACCATTGCACTCCAGCCTGGGTAACAAGAGCGAAACTCCGTCTCAAAAAAAAAAAAAAAAAAATGAGAATGAGCAACAGGTCAGAAGGAGGCCACCAACGAGGATGGATGGAAGCTGAGGATCTCCTTAACTAATTCATAGTTTTATATAATCAGCTTTCTCTGCTATCCTTCATCTGCAGGCAGACTAGTGCCAGTTACGTACAAAGGTGTCACAAAGCCCCTGAAGCACATAGCCCACTTTTAGACTCTGTGGCAGAAACGGATGAATAGCTATGGACAAGGTGTTCAATGAGATGGTGTCAGATGAATGTGAAATCAAACCAAGTTGGAGGCTGAGCAGCTGTCTCACCTGCCCTTCTGCGGGCTGGGCACTCTGGAGGCCGTCCTTGTCCTCAAGCTCCAGCAGCAAATACACCGGGGGCTTGCAGTCTTTGGACTCGCTCAGGAAGCCTCCCGTGTCCACCTTCCTTTTGATGGTAGAGTTCCAGTGATTCTTCACAGCATTGTCTGTCCTGCAGGGGGCAGCAGGGGGCCTCTGAACCCCAGTTCTGTGGGTGCGGTGCCACCAGACCCATCACTAACCTCCCAAAGCCACACTCCTGCTCCTGTAAGTGAATCTTCCACTGGATGAACTCTAAGGTCTCTTTCAGCTTCAAGATGAAGTCTCATGAGTCTCTAGCCCTAATGATTTACAGAGCATTTCCATGAAGCTCTGTAAAAGAAGCAACTGAATCACTCAGGCTATGACAAAAATTATAAAACGACATCAGCTACTGTCAGGTTCAGGTAAAAAACAAAACAAAACAAAACATTTAATTTAAAAAAATTGTAAAAGCAGGAACAGTGGCTAATGCCTATAATCCCAGCACTTTGGGAGGTGCTGGGCATGGTAACAGGCACCTGCAGTCCCAGCTACTTGGGAGGCTGAGGCATGAGAATCGCTGAAACCCAGGAGATAGAGGTTGTAGTGAGCCGAAATCATGCCACTGCACTCCAGCCTGGGCAACAGAGTGAGACTCCATCTCAAAAAAAAAAAAAAAAAAAAAATGAATAAAAATAAGAATTAAAAAAAATTAAAAATTAAAAAAATGATAAAACTGAAGATATGTGCTTGGAACTCTCACCTCCTCCCCTGCCCACTTCATATGTGTAGAAACCATAAGCAAACACTGCCTGCTCATTCCCACCCTGAGTCTCACACTGACATCAGACTCAAGGCCCGTTCACCTCCCACAGACCGGTAAGTGGTCAAAGAGGTCAGAAGGCCCACTACTGTTCACCTCCCTGAGCCTTGGTTTCTTTATCTGGAAGTCAGAAGACTATGTCGTACTCCATCATTCACCGAAGATTCAGGGAGAAGACACATCTTTAACAGAACAGTAGCATAAAGCAGAGAGTAGGTTAGTAGAGAAGCATGTAGTAACAGAGAGGCACAGAGTAATAGAGAAGGATGAGGTGGTACCATCAAAGCGTATAGAAGTATAGTGGTGAGAAGCAAGCTGCAGGTCAGGCGCAGTGGCTCACACCTATAATCCCAGCACTTTAGGAGGCCAAGGCGGGCCCATCACCTGAGGCCATGAGTTTGAGACCAGCCTGACCAACATGGTGGAACCCCCGTCTATACTAAAAATACAAAAATTAGCCAGGCATGGTGGCACACACCTGTAGTCCAGCAACTTGAGAGGCTGAGGCAGGAGAATCGCTTGAACCCGGGAGTTGGAGGTTGCAGTGAGGCGAGATTGTGCCATTGCACTCCAGCCTGGGTGACAGAGCGAGACCACCTCAAAAAAAAAAAAAAAAAGGGCAGCATGCATCGGTAGAGGAGTACAGAAGGACAGGGTGGTGTGCTACCAGAAAAGCTCGAAGAGGTAAGCTGCAGAGGCAGTAAGGTCATGCAGCAGCACACAGTGCCATAGTAGAGCAGAGGTGCTGACACACAGTAGGCACTAGCTTTTTTGGAGTGCCAAGCAGAGTGCTCTTCCCTTCAAAAGTGAATGGGGAATAATAGCTTGACTGAGCACCCAGTCTAAGAGGATATCCTCAGATCATCTGCACTACAAGCCCTCAGGGACACAATGCTCACCGGGCAAAATCTTCTGTACCTACAGCACATCCCGTCCCCCAGCTGCCCAGCATGTTGCCAACAACTTCTGACCTTTCCCATAGAACAGCCCTTGGAAGCAGATCACCTGAGGTTAGGGGTTCTAGACCAGCCTGGCCAACATGGTAAAACCCCAACTCTACTAAAAATACAAAAATCAGCCAGGCATGGCAGTGCATGCCTGTAAACCCAGGTACTCAGGAGGCTGAGGCAGAATTGCTTGAACCTGGGAGGCTGCCTCCCCAAGTGCTGGGATTACAGGCGTAAGTCACCATGCCCAGCCATAAACATTATTTTAATAACAACTATCATACATTATTGGAACAATAGAGATGTTATGGGGGAGTGGGAAAGCCTAAGAAAGCTCATCTCCTATAGCATAAGATCAACATGTAAAATGGCACATCACTTACAGAGATAGTGATAAAGAACTCAAAAAGATGAGTCTGTTTTGGTAGAGTGATTTAAGAGGTCAGGCTGGTCTCGGAACACCTGACCTCAAGTGATCCACCCACCAGGGCCTCCCAAAGTGATGGGATTACAGGCATGAGCCACCATGCCCTGGAGCCAAGGCTGGGTGTTAGAGAACAAGAGCACAAGACCACAGCACCCACCATGGAAACCTCCTCTATCAGAAACATGGACATGATTTCCTGGGAACCTGCCCTAAGCCCCAAGACGACAGCTCACCTCCCTGGCAACATCTTGGCAATCTCGGCCCAGCGGTTGCCCAGCACCTTGTGGGCCTCGCAGATGATGCGGTCCTCCTCCTCAGTCCAGCAAGACTTCTTCACCTCAGGGTTGAGGTGGTTGTGCCAACGTTCACGGCACTGCTTCCCCAGCCGGCCCTTCAGGTGCTTGGCAATCAGCGTCCACTGCTTTGTGCCGTACTTCTTAACTAGCTCGATGACCTTGGAGAAAAGCCTCTGGGTAGCCAGTGGCACTGGCCCCTCCCTCGCCCCCACCATAGCCCTTCACATGCACTTGAGCCTTGCTGTGGCCCTCAGAGGTGCCACCTACCACACCCCCTCAGGCAACACAGAAGCCACTGAGCGGGTTGCGGGGATGCCACCCAGTATGCCTTTGTGTAGCTCGCAGAGGCTACCTAAGGATCTGACCTTCCCTCTCATTTACTGCCTGGAATAAATCCAGGCCAAGAATGCCAGAGACTCTTTCTAGATTGGTGATCAAGTAGGGTAAAGAAGGGAACCAGAGTCCTGCTTCCCTCTTCAGGACTCAATCCAGTAAGTTAAGTAGAAAACAGCAGAGGAGACCAGGTGCAGTGGCTCATGTCTGTAATCCTGGCACTTTGGGAGGCCAAGGCAGGCAGATCACAAGGTCAAGAGATGGAGATGAGCCTAGCCAACATGGTGAAACCTCATCTCTACTAAAAATACAAAAATTAGCCAGGTATGGTGGTGGCAGGCGCCTGTAGTTCCAGCTACTCAGGAGACTGAGGCAGGAGAATTGCTTGAACCCAGGAGGTGGAGGTTGCAGTGAGCTGAGATTGTGCCACTGCACTCCAGCCTGGCGACAGAGCAAGACTCCATCTCAAAAAAAAAACAAAAAGGCAGAGGGATAAGGAGGACCAACCCACAGGAGGGTCCAAACTAAAGGTGGGAAATAGACTTTCCCACCCCAGCCATGCCCCAGGCTGCCACAAGACCCTCCAGCACTTCCATGGAAATTGGGAGGGTACAGGCTAAGCCGTGGTATCAGGCATGGCAGGTTGACCTAGCTGGACCTGAGTCCCCACCTGCCCTCTCAGACAGGTTTCCTAGCTCAGGACACAAACCACAACATAGGCAGTCACAAGAGCCAGGCCAGACCCGGCCTATACAGCAGACACACATGTTCCCGTGTGCACACAGGCCACAGCAAAATGAAGAGTAGACGCCTCTTTGACAAAGATTTGGGTGAAGAAATATTTGACTTCCTTTCTGTACGGTTTAAATTTTTATAGCTACCACATATCACTTTCATTTTTCTTTTAAGGGATTTTATGTTTTTACTTTTTTGAGACAGCGTCCCACTCTGTAGCCCAGGCTGGGGTACAGTGGGACAATCTCAGCTCACTGCAACCTCTGCCTCCCAGGTTCAAGCAATTCTCCCACCTCAGCCTCTCAAGTAAACTGGAATTACAGGCACACCACCACACCTAGCTAATTTTTGTATTTTTTGATAGAGAAGGACAGGGTTTCACCATGTTGACCAGGCTGTTCTCAAACCCCTGACCTCAGATTATCTGCCCACCTCGGCCTCCCAAAGTGCTGATATTACAGGTGTGAGCCACCACACCCAACCAAAAAAAGCATTTTCAAATTTAACTTTATTCTTTTTTTTTTTTTTTTTTTTTAAAGAGACAAGGTCTCAGCTGGGCTTGGTGGCTCATACCTGTAATCCCAGCACTTTGGGAGGCCAAGGTGGGGGCAGATCACCTGAGGTCAGGAGTTCCAGACCAGCCTGGACAACATGGTAAAACCCTATCTCCACTAAAAATTCAAAAAATTACAGGAGTCATGGAGGGAGCCTGTAATTCCAGCTACTTGGGAGGCTCAGGCAGAATCACTTGAACCAAGGAGGCAGAGGTTGCAGTGAGCTCAGATACTGCCATTGGGCTCCAGCCTGGGCATCAGACCGGGCATAGTGGGTTACATCTGTAATCCCAGCACTTTGGGAGACCGAGGTAGGTGGATCATGAGGTTAGGAGATCGAGACCATCCTGGGCAACATGGTGAAACCCTATCTCTACTAAAAACTACAAAAAAATTAGATGGGCATGGTGATGTACACATGTAGTACCAGCTACTCAAGAGGCTAAGACAGGGGAATCACTTAAACCAAGGAGATGGAGGTTACTGTGAGCTGAGATCACACTACTGCACTCCAGCCTGGCAACGGAGCAAAACTCTGACTCAGAAAAAAAAAAAAAAAGAGAGAGAGATAAGGTCTCAAGCTGGGCATGGTGGCTCATGCCTGTAATCCCAGCACTTTGGGAGGTCAAGGTGGGTGGATCACCTGAGGTCAAGAGTTCAAGACCAGCCTAACCAAAATGGCAAAACCCTGTCTACTAAAAATACAAAAATCAGCCAGGCGTGGTGGTGTGCACCTGTAATCTCAGCTGCTCAGGAGGCTGAGGCAGGAGAATCGCTTGTACCCAGCAGGCAGAGGTTGCAGTGAGCTGAGATAGGCCATTGCACTCCAGCCTGGGCAACTAGAGTGAAACTCCAACTCAAAAAAAAAACTAAATTTTTGATTTTTGCTCAAAGCGATAGGAAGAGATAAAAATAAATAAAACTAAAAAATAAAAAAAAAAGCTAAATTTTATTTTATTTTATTTTTTTTAAGAGACAGGGTCTTACTCTGTCACCCAGGCTGGAATGCAGTGGTATGATCATGGCTCACTGCAGCCGTGAACTCCTGGGTTCAAATGATCCTCCCATACTCAGCCTCCAGAGTACAGGCACCCCACCACCACATTGAGTTAATTTTAAGGCGGGGTGCTGGCCATGGCTCATGACTGTAATCCCAGAACTTTGGGAGGTGAAGACAAGAGGATACCATTAACCCCGTAGTTCAAGACCAGTCTGGGAAACATAGGGAGACCCCATCTCTACAAATTAAAAAAAAAGACCAGGAATCATGGCTCATACTTATAATCCCAGCACTTTGGGAGGCTGATGTGGGAGATCACTTGAGCCCAGAAGTTCAATCAGCCTGGGCAGCATAGCGAGATGCTGGCTCTACAAAAAATTTTTAAAAAGATTAACCAGGCACGGTGGCACATGTAGTACCAGCTACTTTGGAAGCTGAGGTAGGAGGAATGCTTGAGGGTAGGAGGAATGCTTGGGCCTGGGAGGTCGAGGCTCCAATAAGCTGTGATTGTGCCACTGTACTCCAGCCTGGGTGACAGCGCAAACTCCCACCTCAAAAAAACCAATCAAATAAAAAATTAGCCAATGCTCTCCAGCCGGTGCAACAAAGTAAGACTCGTCTCAGAAGAAATTAATTTAAAAATGCCTAGTTCCCTTGTCTCGCTCCTTCCCTTGAGCCATGCCTGCCTTGGTGGAATGACATCCTCTGGGCTGGCATCAGGGAGAAGAGATGCAGACCTCCTAAGGCAGCCCAGGATACTATTGCCTCTTCTAGCCTGGGGACATCCCCAGCCTCTCTGAGTCTTACTCTCCCCATCTATAAAATGAGACCAACAACTTCTGCCTATCTCACAGGACTGCCATGGGGATCAAAAGAAGGCACATGTGATGCTCTGTGCCCTGTGAAGAAGGTCACAGGGTGCAATCATTAATTTAGGGATAGCAGCAGCTGCCATTTGCTGAGAGCTCACCATGTACAGGACCTGCAAGTCCCATACAAGCATCACCTGCTTAACTCTCATGACAATGCTGAACTGCGGCTGTTCCCCTCCATGGCTGAAGCAAGAGAAGCCAAGTCATCTGAGACACTCAGAGACTTGGAATCTCAGGGCTAGAGCCGGGGCAGCATGGGAGTGTCCAGACTTGCTGGTAGACAACTCGGTGCTTAGCTTGACAACCCCACAGGGGCAATCTCACAGTCCCCAGATTCACTGATGGGTGAAGGCCCACTGTGTGCAAGGGACTGTCACAGCAGTTACCTTTTGGTCTTCCTCTTTGGTCCATGGCCCCTTGACAAGGTCTGGATTCAGAACTCTCAGCCACCTGTACTGGCATTGTTGGTCAGTGCGGTTCTGGGAAAAGAACAGAAGAACAAACCAATCCATGAGAACTTCTGGGACCTCAGGCTGGGACCCTGGTTAAGTACTAGGCTCAGGGGCCAATGGCGGGGGACTAGGCACACCTTAGGTAGGTGTGTCTGTTCCAAGTGGCCACCACACACTATACCCCCACATCCCAGAATGCAGACGGTTTCCCTTTGCTACAAGAGAGGGCAAAATCGGGCCCCTGTGGGAAGCCACCCCGCCACCATCTGAACACAAGGGGCCACCATCACAAGTCTTTAACTCCTTGTATGTCAGGGACCCCTGTTTTTTTTCTAGGAGAACATTTTTATTCCCTGAAGAGTTCAGATTACACAGAACAGGGGGAGATGAGGAAATGGGCCAGGAAGGGGTCTGGTGACTCGGTCCCTGAGCAGCCCAGGTGGTAAGCCACAGGGCAGCTCCTTCCATAACCCCTCCCTCCCAGACACCTGCAGGTCAGGGGTGGGAGGGCCTGAGAAAGAGGTCCTGAGGGGGGGCCCCCTCATCATCAGGAAACTCTAAATGCTCAGATGTGGTAGCACCTCCCAGTGCTGCAGGGGCCTCACCATGAAGCCTGCTGAAAACATCACTTCCCCTCAGTTTCAGTCTCACTGTTGAGAAACCGAACGAACACCTGTTCACTCCTGACTTACAGGAAGAAATGCAGATATGCACCACATGCTGCAAATGTCTCAGAGTCTGAAGACTACCAAGCAAGCTGAGGAGCCAGGAGACGTTTACATCAGGGTGCCTTGAATGCCAGTTTGGGAAGAAAGATCCTACAAAGGTCAATTTGCCGTTTTATTTGGTTGTGTTTTGAGAGGCTTAGCAAGGAACTCCCTTTTCAATCCTCCTTGGCAGAAAGTGTGTCCCAGGCACACTGTTCTCCTAGAGCCCTTGCCCCGAGGGAGGGCCACAGAGGGACTGTACTCACAGGGAAGTGGCTGGCCAGGAACTTCCAGTCCTGCTGTCCAAACTGCCTCACCAGGGCCCTCAGCTGCTCATCCTGCCAACACCAGAAAGACAGGGGCTCAGCACACGTAAGTGCAGAAAACCTCAGGGCTGTCCATGATGGAGCCCAGTCTAAAGGGAACAGCCTCGTTCATTCATTCCGTCATGAAGTGAATACCTACTAGGCGACTCCGTTTCAAAAAAAAAATTCCTCCTGAGGCCGGGCACGGTGGCTCACACCTGTAATCCCGGCACTTTGGGAGGCCGAGGCGGGTGGATCACGAGGTCAAGAGATTGAGACCATCCTGATCAACATGGTGAAACCCCATCTCTACTAAAAATACAAAAAATTAGCTGGGCATGGTGGCGTGTGCCTGTAATCCCTGCTGCTCAGGAGGCTGAGGCAGGAGAATTGCCTGAACCCAGGAGGCGGAGGTTGCAGTGAGCTGAGATCGCGCCATTACATTCCAGCCTGGATAACAAGAGCGAAACTCCATCTCAAAAAAAAAAAACAAATAAATAAATAAATGGCTGTAGTTAATTGCATATAAAGTTTTCCTCAATCAAACTGATTAATATATAAAGAAAATGTCAGCCAGGCACGTTGGCTTAGGCCTGTAATCCCAGCACTCATGGGAAGCCAAGGCAGGCAGATCACTTGAGGTCAAGAGTTCAAGACCAGCCTGGCAACATGATGAAGCCCCATCTCTACTGAAAATACAAAAGTTAGCCGGGTGTGGTGGCGTACACCTATAATTCCAGCTACTCAGGAGGCTGGGACAAGAGAATCGCTTGAACCTGGAAGGCGGAGGTTGCAGTGAACCAAGATCATGTCACTGGACTCCAGCCTGGCAACAGAGCAAGATTGGGACTCCATCTCAAAGAGAAAAAAGAAAGAAAATGTGATGCATATATACAATGAAATATTACTCAGTCAACAAAACTCTGACACATGCTACAGCATGGACGAAAGCTGAGGACACAATGCTAAGTCAAATAGCCAGACTCAACAAGGCAAATACTCATGACTCCACTCACACGAAGCATCTAAAATAGTCAAAATCAGGTCAAGCACAGTGGCTCATGACTAATTCCAGCACTTTCGGAGGCCAAGGCAAGTGGCTCACCTGAGGTCAGGAATTCCAGACCAGCCTGGCCAACATGGTGAACCCTCATCTCTAGTCAGGAGGCTAAGGCAAGACAATCACCTGAACCTGGGAGGTGGAGGGTGCAGTGAACCGAGATTTTTTTCAGAGAGTGAGACTCTCTCAAAAAAAACAAAATAGTCAAAATCACAGAAACAGAGAATAGAAAGGTAGCTGCCAAAGACTGGAGGGTGGGAGGAGAGTGAATTCATGTTTAATTAGTTTCAGTTTTCCTTCCCCCTTTTTTTTGAGACAAGGTCTCGCTCTGTCACCCAGGCTGGAGTGCAGTGGTACAAACACATCCCACCACATCCTCAACCTCACAGACTCAAGTATTCCTCCCACCTCAGCCTCCCAAATAGGTGGGACCACAGACACACGCTACCACACCTGGCTAATACTGTTTGTTTTTTTGTAGAGACAGGATCTTACATGTTACTCAGGTTGGTCTAGACTGCCTCAAGCAATCTCCTGCCACGGCCTCCCAAAGTGCTGGGATCACAGACCTGAGCCACCTTACAGACCTGAGCCACCGTGACTCGTCAAGTTAGTGGGTATTTTTTCTTTTGTTTTTAATGACAGGGTCTTGCTATGTTGCCCAGGCTGGTCTAAGGACTCCTGGACTCAAGCAATCTTCCTGCTTCAGCCTCCTACAGTGCTGGGGTTACAGGCATAAACTACCGTACCCAATCAAGTTTCCAATTTCAAAGATGAAAAAGTTTGAGCGATCTTTTGCAAAACAATCTGAAAATACTTAACAACATGAAATTACAAAGTTAAAGATGGTTAACAGGGTAGATTTAAGGGGGAGAAAAAGGGGATAAATTTAAAGTGAGATGCTTTTGCCAAACATACAAATTTATGTGTGTATATATGTATATATGCTCCTAGACAGAAAAATTGGTCACCATGGGGCCCACGACAGGAATCTAAGCCCTCAACCACATCTTGGCTAGAACCAGCACGGGCTGCGCAAAGTCACTGTAAATCCTTTGGGTAAGCCAGCCCAGGTCTACACCCACATGTCCACCCACAGCCAGCACAGGACACCCTTCCCTACCTATACCATGCCCCTCCCTCCCCTGGCCAGGCTCATACCTGCTTCCTCCCATGTTCCCCAGTTCATCTCCAGCACCACCACCCTCCCTGACAACTGACATGAATACTATCGTTTCCAAACTTACACTTTTCCCATTCCTCTTGGGCCTCCCCTACCTGGTCAGCTCCATCCCCGCACTGCCCTCTCCACAATCACCTCTTGCCTGCCTGGCACAGGGCCATCTTCCACTCCCTCCGCACTGGTCTCTCAGCCCCAGCCTGCTCTGTGTCTCTTATTGATCCCCCACACAGTAGATGAGCTCCCGTGAAACCCAGCTACATTCACATCACTCCCTGCTTTAAAAACATTTCATCTGCCAGGTTCGGTGACTCACACCTGTAATCCCAGCACTTTGGGAGGCCGAGATGGGCAGATCACGAGGTCAGACGTTCAAGACCAGTCTGGCCAAAATGATGAAAACCTGTCTCTACTAAAAATACAAAACTTAGCTGGGTGTGGTGAAACTAGCCTGTAATCCAAGCTATTCAGGAGGCTGAGGCAGGAGAA
The DNA here is from genome assembly GCF_030222135.1 of Aotus nancymaae. Classification (NCBI taxonomy): domain Eukaryota; kingdom Metazoa; phylum Chordata; class Mammalia; order Primates; family Aotidae; genus Aotus; species Aotus nancymaae. The sequence goes on along the minus strand of NW_026988442.1, from coordinate 23,313,893 downwards.
TTGAAGGGAGGCAGAGGTGGCAATGAGCCGAGATTGCACCACTGGACTCTAGCCTGGCAACAGAGTGAGACTCTCTCAAGAAAAAAAAAAAAAAAGAAGAAAAGAAACCAATATAAACAATACAATACAAACAAAAACAACCAAGTCTAAAATTAAAGACATCTATGATATTAACTGTGGGTTAAAAACAAAACAAAGGCCAGGCGTGGTGGCTCACATCTGTAATCCCAGCACTTTGGGAGGCCGAGGCGGGCGGATCAGGAGGTCAGGAAATCGAGATCATCCTGGCCAACATGGAGAACCCCATCTCTACTAAAAATACAAAAAAAAATTAGCTGGGCATGATGGCGTGTGCCTGTAGTCCCAGCTACTCAGGAGGCTAAGACAAGAGAACTGCTTGAACCCGGGAGGCAGAGGTTGCAGTGAGCCAATATCGAGCCACTGCACTCCAGCCTGGCTGGCGACACAGCAAGACTGTCTCAAAAAAAAAAAAAAAAAAAAGTATTAAAAAGGCCAGGGGGAGAAAACAAAACAAAACACCGAAGAACTGAAGACACTAAGAAAAACTGAGGTAGAATAAAAAGGCCAGTAGGAGTCTAAAATGGCACAACCAATTAAGAAAAAGGCAGTTTCTGTAAAACTAAACATACACCTACCCCATGACCATACCTATCTATCTTATCCAGGGCACAGTGGCTCACACCTGTAATCCTAGCACTTTGGGAGGCTCAGGTGGGTGGATCACTTGAGGTCAGGAGTTCAAGACAAACCTGGCCAACATGGCAAAACCCCATCTCTACTAAAAATACAAAAAAAATTAGCTGGGCATGGTGGCGTGCGCCTGTAGTCCCAGCTACTCGGGAGGCTGAGGCAGGAGAATTGCTTGAACCCGGGAGGCAGAGGTTGCGGTGAGCAGAGATCGCGCCATTGCACTCTAGCCTGGGTAACAAGAGCGAAACTCCGACTCAAAAAAAAAAAAAAAAGAAAACAGTGTGATATACCTGTACAATGGCATACTATCCAGTGATAGAAAAGAACAAATCACTGAATCACCCAACATTATGCTGAGCAAAAGAAGCCAGATGCAAAGTGTGTAATTGTATGATTTCATTTATATAAGATTCAAGAACAGGCAAAACACATATCCTAAGCAAACACAGGAACAGAAAACCAAATACCACATATTCTTACCTATAAGAGCCAAACAATGAATACACATGGACACAAAGAAGGGAACAAGGACACCAGGGCCTACTGGAGGGGGAAGGTGGAAGGAAGATGAGGATCAAAAAACTACCTATTGGGGCTGAGTGTTGTGGCTCACGCCTGTAATCCCAGCACTTTAGGAGGCTGAAGTGGGCAGATGAGGTCAAGAGTTCAAGACAAGCCTGGCCAATATGGTGAAACCCCCATCTCTACTGAAAAAACAAAAATTAGCCAGACGTGGTGGCGTGTGCCTGTAATCCCAACTACCTGAGAGGCTGAGGTAGGAGAACTGCTTGAACCAAGGAGGCAGAGGTTGCAGTGAGCTGAGATGCACTCTAGCCTGGGCAACAGAGCAAGACTGTCTCAAAAAAAAAAAAAAAAAAAAAAACTACGTATTGGGTACTATGCTTATTACCTAGGTGACAAAATAACCTGTACATCAAACTCCCATGACATGCAATTTACCTATATTATAATAAACCTGAACACATACTCCTGAACTTAAAGTTAAAAAAAAAAAAAAAGAAACCACACACCAAAAAGAAACAGGCAAAACAAATCAATCAGCAATTGCCCGGAGCTGAGAAAGCCTGACCACAAAGGGCCACAAGAGGACTTCTTAGGACAATCGGGGTGGTGCTTACATTGGTATATGCATTTGTCAAAAGTGATCAAACTGACTGGGTGCAGTGGCTCATGCCTGTAATCCCAGCACTTTGGGAGATAGATTACTTGAGATCAGGAGTTCCAGACCAGCATGGCCAACATGGCGAAACCCCATCTCTACAAAAATACAAGAATTAGCAGGGTATAATGGGAGGTGCCTGTAATTCTGCTACTCAGGAGGCTGAGGTAGGAGAATTGCTTGAACCCAGAAGGCAGCGGTTGCAGTGAGCCAAGATCATACCATTACACTCCAGCCTGGGAGACAGAGACTCCATCTCAAAAAAAAAAAAAAAACTGATCAAACTGTTCACCTTAAAAAGTGGCATTTGGCCAGGCACAGTGACTCAACCCTATAATCCTAGACTTTGGGAGGCTGAGATGGGAAGACTGAGCCTAGGAGTTTGAGACCATACTGGGCAACATGGCGAGACCCTGTCTCTACAAAATATACAAAAATTAGCCAGGCATGGTAGCACATGTGTGTGGTCCTAGCTACTCAGGAGGCTTAGTGGGGAGGATTGCTTGAACCCAGAAAGTTGAGGCTACAGTGAGCCATGATAGCACAGCACTCCAGCCTGGGCGACAGGGCAAAAACCATGTCTCGGGGTGGGGGGGGGAAGGCATTTGACTGGATATAAATTATACTTCGATCAAGTTTATTAAAGAATAAAAAGATGAGGGCCAGGTGCGGTGGCTCACGCCTATAATCCCAGCACTTTGGGAGGCCAAGGCGGGTGGATCACGAGGTCAAGAGATTGAGACCATCCTGGTCAACAAAGTGAAACCCCGTCTCTACTAAAAATATAAAAAAATTAGCTGGGTATGGTGGCACATGCCTGTAGTCCCAGCTACTCAGGAGGCTGAGGCAGGAGAATTGCTTGAACCCAGGAGGCGGAGGTTGTGGTGAGCTGAGACCGCGCCATTGCACTCCAGCCTGAGTTACAAGAGCGAAACTCCGTCTCAAAAAAAAAGAATAAAAAGATGGAGCTAGAAGGAAACCAAGTCAGGCTTCACATCACAAGGTTCAATACAGTTTTTTAGAAAAAGAAAGGGAGAGTTGGCTGGGGGCAGTGGTTCACCCCTGTAATCCTAGAACTTTAGGAGGCCAAGCCTGGTCAACATTGTGAAACCCCGTCTCTACTAAAAATACAAAAATTAGCCAGGCGTGGTGGCTCATGCCTGTAATCCCAGCTACTGGGAGGCTGAGGCAGGAGAACTGCTTGAACCCGGGAGGCGGAGGTTGCAGTGAGCCAAGGAGGTCTTGTCATTGCACTTTAGCCTGGGTGACAAGAGCAAAACTCCATCTCACCCAAAAAAAAAAAAAAAAAAAAAAAAAAAGAAGAAAGGGGGGAATTACAGACTTGGCCGAACCTCCTAGCAGTCAAATGGCAAGAAGCACAATCAGCTGGGCATGGTGGCTCATGCCTGTAATCCCAGCACTTTGGGAGGCCGAGGTGGGTGGATCACGAGGTCAAGAGATCGAGACCATCCTGGTCAACATGGTGAAACCCCATCTCTACTAAAAATACAAAAAATTAGCTGGGCATGGTGGTGCGTGCCTGTAATCCCAGCTACTCAGGAGGCTGAGGCAGGAGAATTGCCTGAACCCAGGAGGCGGAGGTTGCGGTGAGCCGAGATCGCGCCATTGCACTCCAGCCTGGGTAACGAGAGCGAAACTCCGTTTCAAAAAAAAAGAAGCACAATCAACATCCATGATGCAGAACATGCCAGCTGCTGAGGAGACACAATGGGCCCTAAGGTCTGAGACACACATCCCCTTCCCATCCACCGAGTCCTCAGAATTTAAGTTCCCCAGAATGCTCTGAGAAGAGACGTGAGGACAATCAGAGGACCTATCCTTTCACTGGCTCCTCTTCATCCTCTCTGACAGAACATCAGGAAGACACTCCAGGCTCAGGTCCTCTTGCCAGCCCCCAGCTACCACCAGCCCTCTCCTCCCCATGGCACTCACCTCCTCGTGGGTCCATTTGACCTTACACTTGCTATCCCTCTGCTCCGGCACATCTGAATCTGTGTCCTGGAAGTGCAGCTCATCCAACTCCTCGCTATGGAGAAAGCAGGCCAAAAGGTCAAGGATGGTGTGTCCATATGTTTTACACAACGGAGAACATGTGGGCAGCTGCCAGTCCACCCTAGGGAAAGTCTAGGGGAGAGGCTTTTACTTTTTCTTCTTTTTAAGACATAGGCACTTCTGCCTCACCTCTTTTTATTTTCAGACAGGGTCTTACTCTGTCACTGGGCTGGAGATCAGTATGGCATGATCACAGCCGTAACTCCTGGACTCAAATAATCCTCCCACCTCAGCCTCCCAGGTAGCTAGGACTACAGGGGCGTGCCACCACACCCAGCTAATGTTTGCATTTTTTTGCAGACATGGGGTCTCACCATGTTGCCCAGAGTGGTCTCGAACTCTCCCACCTCGGGAGTAACTAAAGAAAAACAACAAATGGGCAGTAACTATGCCCATTTGTTGTTTTTCTTGAAACAGAATGGATCTGTCACCCAGACTGGAATGCAGTGGCATAATCATAGCTCACTGCAGACTCCAACTTTTAGGCTCAAGCAATCCTCCCACTTGGCATTACAAGCCTAAGCCACCGGGACTGGCCAAGATCTTTCTTGTGCTTGGATTTTTTCTTTTTTTTGTAATGACAGAGTCTCACTATGTTGCCCAGACTGGTCTTGAACTCCTGGGCTCATGTGATCCTCCTGCCTCAGCTTCCCAAGCAACTGGGATTACAGGTGTGCGCCACCATATCCAGTTTATGCCCATTTTTGCAAATCCCTTTTCTTTCTTTTTTTTTTTTTTTGAGATAGGCTGGAATGCAATGGCGCGATCTCGGCTCACTGCAACCTCCGCCTCCAGGGTTCAAGCAATCCTCCCGCCTCAGCTTCCCGAGTAGCTGGGACTACAGGCGTGTGCCACCATACCCAGCTAATTTTTGTATTTTTAGTAGAGACGGGGTTTCACCACGTTGACCAGGATGGTCTCAATCTCTTGACCTCGTGATCCACCCGCCTCGGCCTCCCATAGTGCTGGGATTATAGGCGTGAGCCACCACGCACAGCCTGCAAATCCCTTTTCAATCCTTGCTTACACATAGGCATAATTAATGGAAAGAAAAATCAGTGTACTGGCCAGGCACAGTGGCTCATGCCTCTAATCTCAGCACTTTGGGAGGCTGAGGCGAGAGCATGTGGTCAGAAGTTTGAGACCAGCCTGGCCAACACACTGAAGCCCCGTCTCTACTAAAAATACAAGCGCCTAGCCTCAATAACAGGTGTCATACATGATAAAAAAAAAAAAAAAAAATACAGGCGCCTATAATCCCAGTGGCTTGGGAGGCTGAGGCAGGAGAATCATTTGAACCCGGCAGATGGAGGTTGCAGTGAGCTGAGATGGCGCCATTGCACTCCAGCTCAGGAGACAGTGCAAGACTCTGTCTCAAAAAAAAAAAAAAGAAAGAAAAATCAGTGTACAGTATATTCTAACGTGGCTGCAGGGGGGGTGGGGAAACAAGTACAAGCTGCTTTGAAGCCTGGGTGTCTTTATTCTACAAGGGAATTTTCCAAGTTGCTCCAAAAAGGCCTTGTATTTACCCAGTTTAATAGTTACAAAAATGGAAATCACACAATCCACATCCAGAGATGTCAGGTACATGAGGAAGGTTAGTAACCTTTCCCCAACTCAACAACAGAACCTGCATCGGATCATCCTGTCTGCTAAGTTGCTAGGTCATGCATTTGTAAACTGGAAGAAGCTTACAGGTTTCCAAACAAGGCAAGTCTAGGTCTCATGACCAAATGAAAGGCGGCTTACTGTGCTGTCCACATTACCTTCTCCTTGTTCTCCAGAGCTCACCATTCCTTCCTAGAGTCACTCCTACACTTCCACAGCACATGGAAAAACTTCCTGCCTCGGGTTCTTACACACTGCAACTGCCTATCTCCTTTACATTGTCTACAAAGGTCAGCTCCACCTCCGTATCTCAGGGCTTATCACCAAAAGGCCTTAAGAAATGTTTGCCCAGTGACTGAATATGCCACAAATGAATGAAAAAATGTGCAAAGCTGCTGCCTAGTAGTCTATAAGAAATACTAATTAAATTTTTTAGGCCAGGCAGGGGGCCGGGCGCGGTGGCTCACGCCTGTAATCCCAGCACTTTGGGAAGCTGAGGCGGGTGGATCACGAGGTCAAGAGATGGAGACCATCCTGGTCAACATGGTGAAACCCCGTCTCTACTAAAAATACAAAAAATTAGCTGGGCATGGTGGTGCGTGCCTGTAATCCCAGCTACTCAGGAGGCTGAGGCAGGAGAATTGCCTGAACCCAGGAGGCGGAGGTTGCGGTGAGCCGAGATCGCGCCATTGCACTCCAGCCTGGGCAACAACAGTGAAACTCCGCCTCAAAAAAAAAAAAAAAAAATTTTTTTTAGGCCAGGCAAGACCCGGTTTCAAAAGAAAAAATTTTCAGGAATAGAAAAGGAAGGGATGGAGGGGCAGGGAGCAGTTTTTAAAAAATAAAATAGAGAAAGAAAGAAAGAAAAAAAAAAAAAAAAAGGAAGGGATGGTGTCTATAGCCAGAAATACATCAGTCACAGAAGGCTCTAGAATTCATTCCTGACCCAGTTCATGGGTCCACCACCATTGCCATATAGAAGGCAAAAATCCAGAAGATACTAATAACAGAAGGAAGCTGACTTTAAAAACTGCCCCCAGACTGCTCGTGACAGAAACCATCTTTGCTTCTCCAGCATCCAGCACAAACAAGGCCTGGCTTCTAGCAGAAGCTCAGCAAATACTCTTTCAAAGATGAGAAGGGTGTCTGCCTGTACACTCTCTGGTGCTCCAATGCTGTTTATTTTTTTATTTTTGAGACAGAGTCTAATTTTTGTATTTTTAGTAGAGATGGTGTTTCACTATGTTGGTCAGGCTGATCTCGAACTCTTGGCCTCAAGTGAGCCACCATGCCCAGCCTCCAATGCTGTTTGATACGGTCAGCACCTCAGATAGCTGGGACATTTCTGTGAGATACACTTTACCACATGTGCTGGCCACTCACTTCACCCACATTCTCATTACCCCCACTTAACAGATGCAGAAATTGAGGCTCAGAGGGGTCAGGCCACCTGCCAAGTTCATAGAGCCAGGCTCTGAACCGTCCTATCTCCACACATCTGCAAACCCTCATATCCTAATACTGGCTGGAAAAGCAGAGGCCAGTTAGTGGTGGCAACCACATTTTGGTCCAACATACCCTACCTTTTGCCCTTCAATGTGCTGGGCTCTGCTCCAGGGCAGGGGTGAGTCAGAGGCTAAGCAGGAAGTGCGGCACTAGGGCAGAGCGGAGTTACAGCAAGTGGCCAGGAAATGGGCTGAGGGCTATGGAGCTGCCATCCTTCACATGGGAGGGGTTCCTCCACTGAGCCCCTCAGGGGAGAAGTAGCTGAGGACCTGGGGGTGATCTAGGGGCAGTCACTCCTGGAATAACACTTCCTGAATAAAAAATCGGGATAGGGCCAGGCAAGATGGCTCACACCTATAATCCCAGCACTATGGGAGGCCAAGGGAGAAGAATCCCTGGAAGTCAGGAATTCGAGATCAGCCTGGGTAACATAGTGAGACATCCCCCACCCCCGTCTCTACAAAAAATAAAACAGGCCAGACACGGTGGCTCATACCTGTAACCCCAGCACTTTGGGAGGATGAGGCAGGCAGATCATGAGGTCAGGAGTTCATGAGACCAGCCTGACGAACGCGGTGAAACCCCGTCTCTACTAAAAATACAAAAATTAGCTGGGAGTGGTGACGCATGCCTGTAGTCTCAGCTACTCGGGAGGCTGAGGCAGGAAAATCACTTGAACCCCAGAGGCGAAGGTTGCAGTGAGCCAAGATCGTGCCACTACACTCCAACCTGGGCGAACAGAGCGAGACTCCATCTCAAAAAATAAATAAATAATATATAAATAAATAAAATAAAACAAGTAGCCAGTTGTGGTGGCATGTGCACATAATCCCAGCTACCCAGTCTATAGTCCCAGCTGGCTGAGGTGGGAAGATCACTTGAACCCGGGAGGGTTGAGGCTGCAGTGAGCTATGATTGTACCACTACACTCTAACCTGGGCTGCAGAGCGAGACCCTGCCTCAAAAAAAAAAAAAAAAAGGCCGGGCGCGGTGGCTCAAGCCTGTAATCCCAGCACTTTGGGAGGCCGAGGCGGGTGGATCACTAGGTCAAGAGATCGAGACCATCCTGGTCAACATGGTGAAACCCCGTCTCTACTAATACAAAAAAAAATTAGCTGGGCATGGTGGCGCGTGCCTGTAATCCCAGCTACTCAGGAGGCTGAGGCAGGAGAATTGCCTGAACCCGGGAGGCGGAGGTTGCGGTGAGCCGAGATCGCGCCATTGCACTCCAGCCTGGGTAACGAGAGCGAAACTCCGTCTCAAAAAAAAAAAAAAGAAAGAAAAAAAACCGGGCAGGGTCTGATAGGTGCCTGAACAGAAAACTCTTCCTGGACACTGGCCCCGCCCTGGGAAAGTGGGACCTGAGGAACACAGTCCCCGTGCCAGGCGCCCCAACCACCACTCAGATCATCCTCAGCCTGAAAGGGCAAAAATTTAGAGAGATGGAAGGCCTCATCTTTAGATGAAGCTATCATCTGAAGAGGGACGGAAGGTTATCTGAGCGGCAGGGATCTAGGCAGGGAAGGATCCAGGCAGGGAAGAGGTCAGGACTCCACAGTCCTGTCTCCCAGGCAGGCTGAAAAGCCTGGAGCTCAGGCCCCAGGCACACAGGTGTAAGACAGGGATCTGGAGCCACAGACCCAGCTCCCGGATCCGGGCTCGGCTCTGCCACTTAAGTCTCTGGGGAAATAAGTAAAATGGAGACCGCAGTTCCTGCCTTTGCCCCAGGGACTCTCTCTCCCTAGCACCTTCAACCCCAGCTGCCCAAAACTCCTCATGGGAACAGGAAGAGAAGTCTCAAACTGAACCCAGCTAGGGCGCGGAACCGAGGTGGGAGACAAAGAGCCCCCAACTCAGCACCCCCCTCACAGTCGGGGGGAGAGGGCTTGGGGGGCTCTGTGCACCCCGGAATGCTGAGGAGCAAAGCCCACCAGCCAAGCTGACCTAAAACTAGGCTGGAACGACAAGTGCCTCCCAGGCGCGGCCTCCCACTGGCTGGGCCTTGGAGACTCCCTCTCCCTCCCAGGGGTCGCCTCCCTCCCAGGCGAAGGCCCTGCCAGCTGACACTGGTCGGTCCACCCCCATCCCGCAATTAGGCGGGAGACAAAATGACATCATACAGGGCTTGGCCCGGTTCCCAGGAGACCCGCCCGTCCCAGCTCGGAGGCCCAGCAGGCTCGGGGAGCCGCGAGGGACCCCCAAGAGCCCTCCAGCTTTGCGCGCGCCCCCTGCCTCTGAGGGCCCAGGACGCAGCATTCTCGCGGAAACACCCCCCTCACTGCCAACAAACACACACGGACGCCCAGATTGAAGGGGTCTGGGGAGGGTTGGGGAGTGAGTGGGTGAGGGGGGGAGTGAGTGGGTGAGGGGGAGAGTGAGTGGGGGAGGGGTGGATTAAAGAGAGGGGGAGGGGTCCTCGGCCCGCCCGGCACGTCTCACCCGCGCGTCCGCCGAGACATCCCCCCCGGCCCGGACCGCGCCGCGCTCGCCTGCCCGCTGGCTGAGCCCGGAGCGGGAGCCGGGCCGGGGTCAAGACCCAGGCTGCTCCGGCCGCTCCGGGCCCCGGGCCGCGATCGAGGTCGTCAGCGTGTCCGCAGGTCCTGCGCTCCCCGCTCGCAGGAACTGCAGCCGCCGCCGGCGCGGGCTGAAGCACTTTCCTATCTCCCGCCAAGCGCGTCGGCGCCGCCCGGGCCTGGCGCGCGGGCGGCGGGGCGGGGCCTGCGGGAAGGGCGGAGCCGGCGGGGAGGGGCGGGGCTTGCTGGGAGGCACCTGCCCAGACCTTTTACGGCTAGCTGTGGGACAAGGGCTGTGGCCGCTACTTCGGAGTCGCAGAGCGGACACCAAAGGACTGCTCAGGTGTCAGTCTGGGGTGCCCAGGAGTAGCCCAATAGCGAAGACTTTGGAAGGGGAGTGAGGCGCGAGCCTGGGAAAGCCAGCCAGGGAAAGCGCCAGGGCGGAATCCCCCACGCTAGTCCTAGCCACTTCTGCGTCCCTGCAGCCCCACCCTAAAGCGGCTCTTCACCCCTACCTAGACCAGTCTGTGCCTCTCTCTGCTTCCTTACCTGCCTCCGAGAGACCCTCCTTAGTACACTTTTTTTTTCTTTTTCAGGCGGAGTCTTCGCTCTGTCGCCCAGGCTGGCGTGCAATGGCGCGCTCGGCTCACTGCAACCTCCGCCTCCTGGGTTCAAGCAATTCTCTTGCCTCAGCCTTCCCAGTAGATGGGATTACAGGTGTGCACCACCACGCCCGGCTAATTTTGTACTTTTAAGTAGAGACAGGGTTTCACCATGTTGGTCAGGCTGGTCTTGAACCCCTGACCTCCTGATCCGCCCGCCTCAGCCTCCCAAAGTGCTGGAATTACAGGCGTGAGCTACGGCACCCGGCTCGTTGTTTATTTTTTTAGAGGCAGGATCTTGCTCTGTCGCCCGGGCTGGAGTGCAGTTTTGCAATCATAGCTCACTGCAGCCTCCACTACCTAGGCTCAAGCGATCCTCCCACCTCAGCTTCCCAAGTAGCTGCGAGCAGGCACTCGCCACCAAGACTGGCTAATTTTTTTTTTTTTTTTTTGAGACGGAGTTTCGCGCTTGTTACCCAGGCTAGAGTGCAATGGCGCGATCTCAGCTCACCGCAACCTCTGCCTCCCGGGTTCAAGCAATTCTCCTGCCTCAGCCCCCCGAGTAGCTGGGATTACAGGCGCACGCCACCAAGCCCAGCTAATTTTTGCATTTTTAGTAGAGATGGGGTTTCACCTTGTTAATCAGGATGGTCTCGATCTCTTGACTTTGTGATCCACCCACCTCGGCCTCCCAAAGTGCTGGGATTATAGGCTTGAGCCACCGCGACCGGCCCAATTTTTTTTTTTTTTTTTTTTTTTTTTTTTTTTTTTTTTTTTTTTTGAGACGGAGTTTCGCTCTTGATACTCAGGCTGGAGCGCAATGGCGCGATCTCGGCTCACCGCAATCTCCGCCTCCTGGGTTCAGGCAATTCTCCTGCCTCAGCCTCCTGAGTAGCTGGGATTACAGACACGCGCCACCGTGCCCAGCTAATTTTTTTGTATTAGTAGAGACGGGGTTTCACCATGTTGACCAAGATGGTCTCGATCTCTTGACCTCGTGATCCACCCGTCTCGGCCTCCCAAAGTGCTGGGATTACAGGCTTGAGCCACCGCGCCCGGCCAATTTTTTTTTTTTTAAGACGATGTTTCGCTCTTGTTACCCAGGCTGGAGTGCAATGGCGCGATCTCGGCTCACCGCAACCTCCGCCTCCTGGGTTCAGGCAATTCTCCTGCCTCAGCCTCCTGAGTAGCTGGGATTACAGGCACGCGCCACCATGCCCAGCTAATTTTTTTTTTTTTTTTTTTTTTTTGTATTTTTAGTAGAGACGGGGTTTCACCATGTTGACCAGGATGGTCTCGATCTCTTGACCTCGTGATCCACCCGCCTCGGCCTCCCAAAGTGCTGGGATTACAGGCGTGAGCCACCGCGCCCGGCCCCAATTTTTTTTTTAATAGAGACGAGGGTCTTGCGATGTTGCCTAGACTGGTTTGAAAACTCCTGGGCTCAAGCAATTCTACCGCTTCATCCTCCCAATATGCTGGGATTCCAGCGGTGTGCCCCGGGCAAGAATAACTCTCCTTAAATGCAAAAGTGACTTTACCTTTCCAGAACTTAAAAACCCTCCTCCTCTCCCCCAGGATAAATTCCTTACTCCACAATCAGATTTATCGGAAATTCCAGGCCACCACCCAGACCTGGCTAAAGGAAACAGCCTCTTTGCCTTTGTCTGAGCTATTACCTGGGGCAGAAACATTTCCTGCCCCTCCCACGTGTCTGATTCCTATTTAATTTGGGGTCTACTGCCCAGGATCTACCTGTAGACTTCTGCATTTCCCCCTTTGGACAGGGAGCATCCTGGGGTCTAGGTGGCCTCTCAATGCACTTCAGTATCTCCTGGGCCCAGTAGAAGACCTGACATAAGAAGCCCCAGGCAAAGCTTTCTTGAATTAAATCTAGTTTACCTCGGGTTTAAACTCCCAGCGATTAGGCCAGACATGGTGGCATATGCCTGTAATCCTAGCACTTTGGGAGGCCAAAGTGGGAGAATTGCTTCAGTCCAAAAGTTTGAGAACAGCCCAGGGATCATCGTGAGACCCTGTCTCTACAAAACATTATGAAATTAACCTGTCATGGTGGTACATGCCTGTAATCCCAGCTACTTGGGAGGCTAAGGCCGGAGGATTGCTTGAGCCCATGAGTTCGAAGGCTGCAGTGACCCCTGATAGCGTCACTGCACTCCAGCCTGGGTGACAGACAGTGAGACTGTCTCTCCTGAGATCTAGCAAAGATTTTCTATTTTAGATTACCATTTACCAAGTACCAAGCATCAAGCCACACTGGACTTTCTGGGAACAGTGCTGAGTGGAAGAAAAATTAGCTCTGAGACCCGAGGCTGAAGAGATCACGCAAACCTCAGCCTTCTAGCCCCTGTTCAGGCCTCAGCACCCCCTTCCAGAAGCTGCTGGCCACCTGATGACAGTCCAGCCAGCTGCTGCAAACTTCACTTACCACAGCAGAAGACTAACACACATCTTAAGTGCTGGAAGCTTCCATGTCCCTTAATTCAGGATTTCCCTTGCCCACTCTCCTTATAAAGTAATTAACGTGGACATGCCCTCTTCATTGAAACCACAACCCTGGCCCAGCACTATGGTTCATGCCTGTAATCCCACCAATTTTGGAAGGCCAATGCGGGCAGATCACGAAGTCAGAAGATCAAGACCAGCCTGACCAACACAGTGAAACTTGTCTCCACTAAAAATACAAAAAAATTAGCTGGGTGTGGTGGTATGTGCCTGTAATCCTAGCTACTTGGGAAGTTGAGGAAGAAGTATCACTTGAACCTGGGAAGCAGAGGTTGCAGTGAGCCAAGATTGTGCCTCTGCACCCTAGCCTGGACAACAAAGCAAAACTCTGTCTTAAAAAAAAAAAAAACTGAAATATACACCTATCATATCACCAGCCACTCCAAGAAAAATGAATACATATATCTGTTGTACTGGCCCGAGCATAGAAAGTCACAAGACAAAAGTATGCCAAATTGCAGGGTCTTTATCGCCGGCGGCCACGGAGGACTCATGTCTCTTCAACCCGTGGCCCCGAAAGGAGGGTGTCAAGATCTTATACCTGTAAAATCACCTCGGGAGTAGGGGTGTGGGTGAGGGGCTTCAGACGTTCTGAGGGCTAGTGGATTCTGTAAATCACCTCCTGGGCGGAGATGAGGGTGAGGGGCTCTGGACATTCCAGTGGATTCCTGGGTGAAGATGAGGGTGAGGGGCTCCGGACATTCCAAGGGCCAGGGGACTTTTGACATTCTGATTGTTACTTAAGTGGTTCACAAAAGTCAAGATAAGCATTTGTTTACACATTGTCTGGGTAGGGTGGAAATTACAGTCCTTAATTACTTATTCACATTTGGGTTATAGAGAGCAGTTTCAACAGAAAGCCATGGTATGATTGAGGTATGCAGTTTTATGGGGCTTTTACCATGTCACATAACCACACAAAACTTTTACATAGCTTTGTTACAGTCTCAAACTGGAAATAACCCAAATGTCAACAGGTGACTGGGCAAATTATAGATAAAAAACAAATATATCCATACAGGGGAATACTACTCAGCCAAAGGAATAAATTATTGATAAAATATAAATAAGTGGCCGGGCGTGGTGGCTCACGCCTGTAATCCCAAGCACTTTTGGAGGCTGAGGTGGGTGGATCACGAGGTCAAGAGATCGAGACCATCCTGGTCAACATGGTGAAACCCCATCTCTACTAAAAATACAAAAAATTAGCTGAGCATGGTGGCACGTGCCTGTAATCCCAGCTACTCAGGAGGCTGAGGCAGGAGAATTGCCTGAACCCAGGAAGTGGAGGTTGCGGTGAGCCGAGATTGCGCCGAGCCGAGATTGCGCCATTGCACTCCAGCCTGGGTAACGAGCGAAACTCCGTCTCAAAAAAAAAAATATATATATATATACACACATATACGTATATATATACACACATATATATACATATATATACGTATATGTGTATATATATATAAGTTACAAACTAATTGTGCTAAAAGAAGCAAAAGAGGCTGGGCTTGGTGGCTCACGCCTGTAATCCCAGCACTTTGGGAGGCCGATCAGGAGATCAAGACCATCCTGGCCAACACGATGAAACCCCATCTCTACTAAAATTCAAAAAAATTAGCTGGGCGTGGTGGCACATGCCTGTAGTCCCAGCTCCTCGGGAGGCTAAGGCAGGAGAATCACTTGAACCCGGGAGGTGGAGGTTGCAGTGAGCTGAGATTATGCCACTGCACCCCAGCCTGGCAACAGACCAAGACTCTGTCTCAAAAAAAAAAAGCAAAAGAGAACATACAGCATGATGCTGTTTGTTAAAATTTTTTAGAGATGAGGTCTAGCTCTATGGTCTAGGCTGGAATGCTGCAGAGCAATATCGGCTCACTGTAGCCTCTGTCTCCCAGGCTCAAGCCATCCTCCCACCTCAGCCTCCCAAGTAGCTGGAACTACAGGTGCACACTACCATGTCAGGCTAATTTTTTTTTTTTTTTTTTTTTTGAGAGAAAGTTTCGCTCTGTTGCCCTGCCTGTAGTGCAGTGGTATGACCTCAACTTACTGCAACATCTGCCTCCTGGGTTCAAGTGATTCTCTTGCCTCGGCCTCCCAGGTAGCTGGGATTACAGGCGCAAGCCACCGTGCCCAACTAATTTTTGTATTGTTTTTTCTGTTCCTCCTGGGGGTGGGACAGAAGTGTCTGAAAAACAACCCTTTGTTTCAAAGTTTCTCTCTCTGTAATGTCTTTTTTTTTTTTTTTTTTTTTTTTGAGATGGAGTTTCACTCTTCTTGCCCAGGCTACAGTGCAATGGTGTGATCTTGGCTCACCGCAACCTCTATCTCCCAGGTTCAAGTGATTCTCCTGCTTCAGCCTCCAGAGTAGCTGGGATTATAGGCATGTGCCACCATGCCCGGCTAATTTTTTGTATTTTAACTAGAGACAGGGTTTCTCCATGTTGGTTAGGCTGGTCTCGAACTCCCAGCCTCAGGTGATCCACCTGCCTTGGCTTCCCAAAGTGCTGAGATTATAAGTGTGAGCCACCGCGCCCACCCTCTCTCAAATTTTTAGTAGCGACAAGGTCTGGCTATGTTATCCAGGCTTATCCTGAACTCCTAGCCTCAAACAATCCTCCACCCTTGGCCTCCCAAAGTGTTGGGGTTATGAAATTACAGGCGAGCCACTGCACCCAGTCAATAGGTGTATGTGATCGTTTAAGAAGACTTGGGGCCGGGCGTGGTGGCTCACGCCTGTTATCCAAGCACTTTGGAGGCCAAGGCAGGCGGAGCACCTGAGGTCGGGAGTTCAAGACCAGCCTGACCAACATGGTGAAACTCCATCTTGAAAAAAAAAAAAAAGAAGAAGACTTGGTATTTAGGTTTTGATTTAAAAAAATTGTTTTTTGGCCAGGCGCGGTGGCTCATGCCTATAATCCTAGCACTTTGGGAGACCGAGGTGGGTGGATCATGAGGTCAAGAGATCGAGACCATCCTGGTCAACATGGTGAAACCCCGTCTCTACTAAAAATACAAAAAAATTAGCTGGGCATGGTGGCGCGTGCCTGTAATCCCAGCTACTCAGGAGGCTGAGGCAGGAGAATTGCTTGAACCCAGGAGGCGGAGGTTGTGGTGAACCGAGATCGCGCCATTGCACTCCAGTCTGGGTAACAAGAGTGAAACTCCGACTCAAAAACAAAAATAAAAAATTGTTTTTTGTACAGACGGGGGCGGTGGGTCTCACTATGTTGCTCAGGTTGTTTTTGAACTCCTGAATTTACACAATCCTCCCACTTTGCCCTCCCAAAGTGCTGGGATGATTATGGGTGTGAGCCACTGCACCTGACCCCAAATCTCTCTTTTTTTTTTTTTTGAGACAGAGTCTCACTGTGTCATCCATGCTGAAGTGCAGTGGCATGATCTCAACTCACTGCAACCTCTGCCTCCTGGGTTCAAGCAATTCTCCTGTCTTAGCCTCCTGAGTAGCTGGGGCTACAGGTGCCTTCCACCATGCTCAGCTAATCTTTTATTTTTAGTAGAGACAGGGTTTCATCATATTGGTCAGGCTGGTCTCCAACTCCTGACCTCAGGTGATCTGCCCACCTCAGCCTCCGAAAGTGCTGGGATTAGAGGCGTGAGCCACCACACCTGGCCCAAATCTCTCTTTGAGACAGAATCTTGCTCTGTCATCCAGGCTAGAGTGCGGTGGCATAATCTGGGCTCACTGCAACCTTCTCCTGCATTAAAGTGATTCTAGTGCCTCAGCCTCCCAAGTAGCTGTTACTACAGATACATGCCACCATACCCAGCTAATTTTTGTATTTTCAGTAGAGATGGGTTTTCACCATGTTGGCCAAGCTGGTCTTAAAGTCCTGACCTCAAGTGATTTGTCTGCCTAGACCTCCTAAAGTTCTGGGATTACAGGAATGAGCCCCTGCACCTGGCCTGAATCTCCTTTGATGTCTCATATATATATATATATAAAGAAGAAAGGGGGAAATTACAGACTTGGCCGAACCTCCTAGCAGTCAAATGGCAAGAAGCACAATCAGCCGGGCATGGTGGCTCACGCCTGTAATCCCAGCACTTTGGGAGGCTGAGGCGGGTGGATCACAAGGTCAAGAGATTGAGACCATCCTGATCAACATGGTGAAACCCTATCTCTACTAAAAATACAAAAATTAGCTGGGCATGGTGGCGCATGCCTGTAGTCCCAGCTACTCAGGAGGCTAAGGCAGGAGAATTGCTCGAACCCAGGAGGTGGAGGTTGCTGTGAGCCGAGATCGCGCCATTGCACTCCAGCCTGGGTAACAAGAGCGAAACTCCATCCAAAAAAAAAAAAAAAAGATGAGGTTTCACCATATTGGTCAGGCTGGTCTCAAACTCCTGACCTCAGGTGATCCACCCACCTCAGCCTTCCAAAGTGCTGGGATTACAGGCATGAGCCACTGTGCCCGGCAATGAGTTACAATTTATAAACAAAATAGTGGCTGGAACATAGTTAAAAATGATGTAAAATGTTGATAAATCCCATTTTTACAGGTGAGAAAATCCAGGCACAGAAGAATTAGGTAATTGGCTGGGCATGATGGCTCATGCCTGTAATCCCAACATTTTGGGAGGCTGAGACAGGTGGATCACCTGAGGTCAGGAGTTCGAGGCCAGCCTGACCAACATGATGAAAACCGTCTCTACAAAAATACAAAAAATTAGACAGGCATGGTGGTACACTCCTGTAGTCCTAGCTACTCCAGAGGCTGAGGTGGGAGAATCACTTGAACCTGAGAAGTAAGGGTTGCAGGGAGCTGAGATTGTGCCACTGCACTCCAGGCTAGGCAATAAAATGAAACTTCATCTAAAAAAAAAAAAAAAAAAAAGAGTTAGGTAATTTGCCTGGGCAATAAAATGAGACTTGCTCTCAAAAAAAAAAAAAAAAAAAGCATTAGGTAATTTGCCTAAGATAATGCAACTGAATGGTGGAGCTGGGACTCAAACCCCAGGAAGTTTGGCTGTAGAGGCTGTACTTTTTTTTTTTTTTTTTTTTTGAGATGGAGTCTCAGTCTGTTGCCCAGGATGGAGTGGAGTGGCCCAATCTCAGCTCCCTGCAACCTCCGCCTCCCGGGTTCAGGTGATTCTCCTGCCTCAGCCTTCTGAGTAGCTGGGACTACAGGCATATGCCACCATGCCCAGATAATTTTTTGTATTTTTAGTAGAGATGGGTTTTCACCATGTTAGCCAGGATGGTCTCGATCGATCTTCTGACCTCATGATCCACCTACCTCGGTCTCTCAAAGTGCTGGGATTACAGGTATGAGCCACAGCACCCGGCGTAATTTTTGTATTTTTAGTATAGACAGGGTTTCCCCATGTTGGGCAGGCTGGTCTTGAACTCATGACCTCAAGTGATCCACCCACCTAGGCCTCCCAAGGTGCTGGGATTACAGGTGTGAACCACCACGGCTGGCCTATGAGAGTATTTATATAAAACTCCACTGTGGGAGGCCGAGGTGGGCGAATCACGAGGTCAGGAGTTTGAGACCAGCCTGGCCAATATGGTGAAACCCTGTCTCTACTAAAAAATACAAAAACTGCCAGGCGCGGTGACGCGTGCCTGTAGTCTCGGCTATTCGGGAGGCTGAGGCTGAAGGATCTCTTGAGTCCAGGAGTTCTGGGCTGTAGTGTGCTATGCCGATAGGGTGTCCACACTAAGTTCGGCATCAATATGGTGACCTCCTGGGAGCGGCGGGGGGCCACCAGGTTGCCTAAGGAGGGGTGAACCAGCCCAGGTCGGAAACGGAGCAGGTCAAAACTCCCGTGCTGATCAGTAGTGGGATCGCGCCTGTGAAGAGCCACTGCACTCCAGTCTGGGCAACATAGCAAGACCCTGTCTCTTTAAAAAAAAAAAAAAAAAAAGGCTGGGCGTGGTGGCTCACGCCTGTAATCCAAGCACTTTGGAGGCCAAGGCGGGCGGATCACCTGAGTTCTGGAGTTCAAGACCAGCCTGACCAACATGGTGAAACCCCGTCTCTACTAAAAATACAAAAAATTAGCTGGGCACGGTGGTGCGTGCCTGTAATCCCAGCTACTCAGGAGGCTGAGGCAGGAGAATTGCCTGAACCCAGGAGGCGGAGGTTGCGGTGAGCGGAGATCGCGCCATTGCAGCACTCCAGCCTGGGTAACAACAGCGAAACTCCTTCTCAAAAAAAAAAAAAAATACAAAAACTAGCTGGGCATGGTGGTGTATGGTGTGTCTATAATCCCAGCTACTCAAGAGGCTGAGGCAGGAGAATTGCTAGAACCTGGGAGGCAGAGTTTACAGTGAGCTGACATTATACCACTGCACTCCAGCCTGGGTAACAGAATGAGACTCCATCTCAAAAAAGACACAACAAAACAAAACAAAACAAAAACTCTAGGCCAGGTGCGGTGGCTCGTGCCTGTAATCCCAGCTACCTGGGAGGCTGAGGCAGGACAATCACTTGAATCCGGGAGGCAGAGGCTGCGGTGAGCCGAGATCATGTCATTGCACTCTAGCCTGGCTGACAGAGTGAGACTCTGTCTCAAAAAAGAAAAAAAACACTCGGGGGGGCGGGGGTCGGCGAAAAAAAAAAGGAAAAGAAAAACACACTCTAGAAATTACACACAAATCTAACGTGACAGAAACCAACTTAAAGTGGCCATGGTTGTGAAGAGGAAGGGATGAGACACAAGGGCATTTTTGTGCATGATGGATAAGTTCTATGTACGTGACTCCAGAAGCCCCTCCTGAGTCATTGGAAGAAATGTGGAGCCACTGGCTAAAGGACAGGGCCATCAACCCTTCCTGGGTTTGTCTTGGCTCAGGCCAGCCCCAGCGGTTTCCTTAGGTATGCAATTGCAAAGGGGAATTTAGGTCTCTAAGAAACTATCTAATCCAAATCCCTTGCATTCCTGATGAGACTCTGTACCAGGACCCTGGGCTACATTATATACACCACATGGCGAGGCGTCCACCCCTGACCTCTACTCTGCACCCTTTGAAACATCAGTTTTCGCCAACACTTAGTTCTTTTGTCACTTGCAGTTCGGCAAACAGAGAAGGACTTGCAGGGTAGGGAGTGTGGGTTCAAAGTCAAGGAGAAATCGCGAGTGAACGCTAAGGCCTGTCCAGAGGCAGGTGGAGCCAACCGTAAGCTTCACCAGCCTCGCGGCAGCTACTAACAACATAACAACATCCTCACACTCCTCCGTGAAAACCGGAGGGGAATATCAGACCTTGCAGTCAACCCGGCAGTCTCGCCGCCCGCAGGTGACTCGGGGCAAGTAACGTGCCCTGTTTCGAGGGGCCTCCCATGTATACGGAGGACAAAAGCTTCAGCCTGTCCGATCGCAGCACCCACGCCCTGGGCCACCAGGTCGCACCGTCAGGAAGGTGCAGAGGAACTCAGAGATTCCAGTCTGAGCCTGCGCCTGGGATCCGGCGCCGCGCGGGGCATCCCGGGAGTCGCGTCCCTGACGTCACCATGAGGCGTCCACGCGCAGGGGCGCCTGGAGCCGTGCAGCGAGGCCTTTGGAGCTCCCGCCATCCTCGAGCCCCAGAGCCTTCCTTTGGGAGGCGTCGTCTCGTTCGTGTGGAGGACGGGTGAAGGAAAGTCGCGGGGATGAGAGGGAGCAAGGGCAGGACGTCGCCGGCCTCGGACGTTGTGTCGCCCCCTGCCCTGAACCGTCCCTGACTACCCAGTGTGGGTCAGAGGCTCTGGACCAGCTCCTTACACTGCAAGTTTCCTTCATGCTCGGTGTCCCGTTTGCAACTCTTAACTAGGTTAATTTCTCTCAGCAATTAGATCGTGTGCTGCGGAAGGGCAGCCCTGTAACCGCCCAGTAGGTTCACGTTGCCTGCTTCCTAGACACAGGATTTATCAAGACAGGGGAATTCCAAGAGAAAGAGTAATTCACGCGGAGCTGGCTGTGCAGGAGACCAGAGTTTAATTGTTACTCAAATCATCCTCCCCGAAAACTGGGGGATCAGAGTTTTTGTTTTTGTTTTCTTTTTTGGGGGGGTGGGGATCGGAGTTTTTATGGATAATATGGTGCGGGGTGGAGGGGCGCCAGTGAATAGGGAGTGCTGATTGGTTGGCTCCGGGATGAAATCACAGGGAGTCGAAGCTGTTCTTTTCTGCTGAGTCAGTTCTTGGGTGTGGGCCACAGAGCTGGTTGGCAGGTCCAGGTGGGGCCATTCGGCTGGCCGGGCACGGTGGCTTACGTCTGTCTGTCATCCCAGCACTCTGGGAGGCCAAGGGGGGTGGATCATGAGGCCAAAATATCGAGATCATCCTGGTTAACATGGTGAAACCGCGTCTCTACTAAAAATACAAAAATTAGCTGGGCGTGGTGGTGCACGTCTGTAGTCCCAGCTTCTCGGGAGGCTGAGGCAGGAGTTGAACATGGGAGGCAGGGGTTGCAGTGAGCCAAGATTACGCCGCTGCACTCCAGGCTGGCGACAGAGCGAGACTCCATCTCAAAAAAAAACAAAAAACAAACAAACAAAAAAACCAGAAATGCCAAAACCTGGCCTGGCACGATGGCTCATATGAGGAACACGATGAAACCCCATCTCTACTAAAAATATAAAAATTAGGCTGGAAGTAGTGACTCATGCCTGTAATTCCAGCACTTTAGGAGGCTGAGGCAGGCAGGTCACCTAAGGTCAGGAGTAGCCTGGCCAAGGTAGTGAAACCTTGTCTCTACTAAAAATACAAAAAATTGTCCGGCCGTGGTAGTGTAATCCCATCTACTCAGAAGGCCCAGGCAGCAGAATTTCTTGAACCCGGGAGGCGGAGGTTGCAGCCAGAGAGATCGCGCCACTGCCCTCCAGCCTGGGACACAGAATGAGACCCTGTCTCAAACAACAACAACAAAAAACAAAGAAAAAATAAAAACAAATAAAATGGCGGTGAGGGCATACGTTCACTGCCATTTTATTCATGGATTCTGGGAGTCAGGAATTCAGAAAGGACACAGCAGGGATGGCTTGTTTCTGCTCTGTGACATCGGGGCCTCAGTTGGAATGATAGAAGGCTGAGGTGCTTGATGGCTGGGGCCAGGAGTCATTTGGAGGTAACATCATTCATGTTTGGCAAGTTGATCTATACCAAGATGCTGGTAGACAGAGATCTTTGGCTATTGGCCAGAACACCTATACACGGCCTATCCATGTGGCCTTGGATTTCTTACATGGAGGCTTGTACTCTAAAGGTGAGTGTCCCAAGAGAACCAAGCAGAAGCTGTATAGCCTTTTTTTATGAACTAGCCTTAGAACTTAACTAGCATCACTTCTGCCATGGTGCCAGATTCAAAGATTCAGAGGAGGGAGCAGAGACCCCACCTCTCAATGGGAGGAGCATCAAGCCCACAGGATAAAAGAAGAGCATATGGGTTGGGAGACAATTGTTGAGTACATTTTGGGGATGTATTCTGAACACACTGCCACAACATTCCCCAGGGCTGTCCTCTAGCTGCTTATCTCCCAGCTCTCAGAGCCCCCAAGTTCTGCCCATGGAGTGGCCTCCCCTTGCCCAGTGCTCTGCCCTGGCTGGCTTCTCTGAATAAGCCATGTACTAGGCCTTGAGTATGGGAGAGAATGGAAGCCTATGAACAGAGCTTTACCATGAATAAATCATTTGGATTTGACTAGAGCCTTTCTTCCCAAGGTTTTAAATTTCTAAAACTACTCTTTGACAAATGATTCTCATGGCTTTAATGAACAACTCCATATGAACAACTCAACTCTTGAGATTGGACATCTTTGCTAAGCCTAAATGAGGGATTTCCAGCCATTTACTAGTTATTTCCACCTGTATTAACTGCCACAGTCTTATCTGGACTCTCATGCTCCAAAACCACTCACCCTTCAGAGTCCCCATGTTTTTTTTTTTTTAAGAGACAGTTTCACTCTTGTCACCCACACTGGACTGCAATGGTGCAATCTTGGCTAACTGCAACCTCTGCTTCATGCGTTCAAGCAATTCTCCTGCCTCAGCCTCCTGAGTAGCTGGGATTACAGATGCCCACCACCATGCCCAACTAATTTTTATATTTTTAGTAGAGACAGGGTTTCATCATGTTGGCTAAGCTGGTCTTAAACTCCTGGTCTCAGGTGATCTGCCGGCCTCAGCCTCCCAAAGTGCTGGGATTGCAGGCATAAGCCACCACGCGAGGCCCAGACTCCCCATCTTTTAATAGCTGCCCCCACTGTCCCAAGAAATCAAGCATAATCTTGCCAATGTAACCTTCAACACCCTGACCAAATGTGTTTCAAAATGCCATGTTTCCTACAACACCTTAGTACACATCCTTATTATTTCCTCTTGTGGTTGTATCAAACTTTCCCCTAAATGACCATCCTACCATTCCCATCTTTATAGAACTCACCAGCTAAACTATTCCCATTGTGCCACGTCCCTTACACGTCCTCAGTGGCTCTGCAACCTTCCATCTGACTTTCAGGATTCCCCAAAGCTGGTTCTCAGTGTGTCAGTACACTGCTGTGCACTTCCATACATCAACTGGACCATTCTGGCAGGTGCAGTCTCTCCCATTGTCCCATGGCAAACACCCTCTAGCCTTCTTGGAACAGATGATTATATTTGGCCCTACATTATAACCCAAGATGATGATAGAACTGAGTGCTTCAGGAAGCCAGAGGAGAGGGAAGAAGTGTGGGTGGCCCATTCTGGAGTGCAGTGGTATGATCATAGCTCACTGCAGCTTTGAACTCCTGGGCTCAAGCGATCATCCCACCTCAGTATCCCAAATACCTGGTACTACAGGTGTGTCCCACTATGCCCAGCTTATTCTTCTGGTTTTGTAGAGATGGGCTCTCACTTTTGTTGCCCATGCTCAGCTTCTATCAGGAGTGTCCAATCTTTTGGCTTCCCTGGGCAACATTGGAAGAACTGTCTTGGGTCACACATAAAATACACTAATGATAGCTGATGGGCTATAAATAAATAAATAAATCTTTTTTTGTTGTTGTTTTGAGACAAGAGTCTCGCTCTGTCACCCACACTGGATTGCAGTAATGTGATCTTGGCTCAGTGCAACTTCCACCTCCCAGGTTCAATGATTTTCCCATGTCAGCCTCCTGAATAGCTGGGACTACAGGCATGTGCCACTACCCTTGACCATGCCTAGCTAAATTTTTTTTGAGACAGTGTCTTGCTCTGTTGCCCAGGCTGGAGTGCAGTGTGCAATCTCAGCTCACTGCAACCTCTGCCTCCGGGGTTCAAGCAATTCTCCGGCCTCAGCCTCCAAAGAATCTGGGATTATAGGCCCACACCACCACACCTGGGTAATTTTTGTATTTTTAGTAGAGACAGGGTTTCGCCATGTTGGCCAGGCTGGTCTTGAACTCCTGACCTCAAGTGATCCATCCACCTTGGCCTCCCAAAGTGTTGGGATTATGGGCGTGACCACCGCACCTGGCTAATTCTTGAATTTTTTGTAGGGAGAGGGTTTCATGTTCGCCAGGCTGGTCTCTTAACTCCTGGCCTCAAGTGATCCACCCGCCTCGGCCTCCTGAAGTGTTAGGATTACAGGCATGAGCTACTGCACCCAGCCTTGTAATGTTTTAAGAAAGTTTACAGGGCCGGGCGCGGTGGGTCACGCCTGTAATCCCAGCACTTTGGGAGGCCGAGGCAGGTGGATCACGAGGTCAAGAGATCGAGACCATCCTGGTCAACATGGTGAAAACCCGTCTCTACTAAAAATACAAAAAATTAGCTGGGCATGGTAACGCATGCCTGTAATCCCAGCTACTCAGGAGGCTGAGGCAGGAGAATTGCCTGATGAGCCGAGATTGTGCCATTGCACTCCAGCCTGGGTAACAAGAGCGAAACTTCGTCTCAAAAAAAAAAAAAGAAAGTTTACAAATTTGTTTCAGGCCACATTCAAAGCTGTCCTGAGCCACATGCAGCCCATGGACCGCAGGTTGGACAAGCTTGCTCTAAATGGTTGTGTCCTGTGGGCAAGTGAGAGATGAAGGGTGAGTGATCTATATAAGGAAGATATCTATCTACTCTTTTGTCTTTAGGTACAGTGGGGCAAACAGACTATGGGTTAAGTTAGTTTTGTATCCTTTTTGTTTTTTAAAAAAAAAAGTCTCACTGTCACCCAGGCTGAAGTATAGTGGTGCACTCAGCTTATTGCAGCCTCTGCCTCCCAGGTTCAAGTGATTCTCCTGCCTCAGCCTCCCAAGTAGCTGGGACTACAGGTGTGTGCCGCTATGCCTGGCTAATTTTTTGTATTTTTAGTAGAGATGGGGTTTCACCATGTTGGCCAGGCTGGTCTCGAACTCCCAACCTCAGGTGATCTGCCTGCCTTGGCCTCCCAAAGTGCTGAGATAACAGGCATGAGCTGCCGCTCCTGGCCACTTTTGTATCCTTTTGAACCAGTCCAGAAAGCTGTACCATATTTATAGCAAGCTTGAGAGTTATTTATGTCTTTGATAAAAGACTCAAATCCAGAACTGGGGTTGAAAAAAAAAATTCAATGAAAGAGTGTTTCGGGCCGGGCACGGTGGCTCACGCCTGTAATCCTAGCACTTTAGGAGGCCAAGGTGGGTGGATCACCTGAGGTCAGGAGTTCAAGACCAGCCTGGCCATCATGGTGAAACCCCATCTTAAAAATAAAAATAAAAATTAAAATTAAAAAAAAAAAAGAAAGACTGTTTTATAGGGTATAAAAAGACAGATGCAACCATATATTTAATTTTAAAAAATGGAATCTATCTTACATAAGGATTTTGTGAAAAATCTTATACCTATCTGTGTATTACAGAGATGCATGGGCCTTCCACAGCTCATGGAGGAAAGAGTGTATAAACAATTTTGATAAGGAATTGAGGAACAATTTGAAAATAGTTTACAAAGAGAGAATCAGGAGGCAGAAAAAGCTTCAAGAGGCATGGGGTCTTCAGAAATTGTTCTGGAATGCTGTTTCACTTGTATCAATGTCATGTTCCTGGATAAGAAAATAAGACACAGAATTTTAGTATTTCAGTACAAAGCCTGAAATGTAAACACTTCAGTGCTTTGGACTTTAGAGATTCTGAGTCTTCATTAATTAGGACACATAGGTAATATCTGGGTTTAGGGCTGAATCCAACCCAAAGATCAAATTTTCACTACCAGGGCAGGACTTGTGACCACTGCACACCACCCACCATGATGAGTAACAGAGTTGAAAGCACTAGTGCAAAGACCACATCAGACTCCTTACATTGGCCTTGGGTGCCTGTCCAAGCACGCCACCAGGGTAAGTATTACTGGGAACCTACCCGACCTCTCATCCCATCGTTCACTGCGCTAAGCAGCCACATCAATACCCTCATCTCTGGATTCCCTTCGTGGATGGCACTTAAGAGTACAATAATTGCCCATACACTCCTGTCTCCTATTACACAGAGCTCTGAGAGGGTTAGCAAGGACTGCACTCATTTTGTTCACTGCTATGGCCCCAGCCTCCACCACCATGCTAGAGGTGGAGAGTAAAACACTGCCAAATGAGCATCTGGCAGAGCCAGCTTCCTTCCAGGAGAGGCTGAGAACCTAATTGGTCTTTCCACTCAGCGTCTAAAATTCTAAGCTTATATTTTGCCTGCTTACATTAAAAAACAAAACACTCAGCCGGGTGTGGTGATTCACGCCTGTAATCCCAACACTCTGGGAGGCCAAGGCAGGTGGATTACCTGAGGTCAGGAGTTAAGGACCAGCCTGGCCAACATGGTGAAACTCTGTCTCTACTAAAAAATAAAAAAATTAGCCAGGCATGGTGGCAGGCACCTGTAATCTCAGCTACTTGGGAGGCTGAGACAGGAGAATTGCTTGAACCTGGGAGGCGGAAGTTGCAGTGAGCCAAGATTGCTGCGCCATTACACTCCAGCCTGAGTGACAAGAGAGAAATTCTGTCTCAAAAAAAAAACCAAATACAAAAAAAAAACAACTCTTTTTTGCTGCAAAAGTGACACAGTCACTATAGAAATTTTAATAAAGAAGGAAAATAAAAATCAAACACTACATATCTTTTTTTTTTTTTTTTTTTCAAAGATAGGGTGTCACTGTGTCATCCAGGATGGAGTGCAGTGGCATGATTACAGCTCCTCAGTGATTCTCCCACTTCAGTCTACCAAATACCTGGGACTACAGGTGTGTGCCACTATGCCCAGCTAATTTTTCTGGTTTTGTAGAGATGGGCTCTCACTTTTGTTGCCCAGGCTCAGCTTCTAAATCAGGAGTGTCTGATCTTTTGGCTTCCCTGGGCAACATTGGAAGAATTATCTTGAGTCATACATAAAAGACACTAACAATAGCTGATGAGCAATACATAAATAATCTTTTTTTTTCTTTTTCCCTCAAAATTGGATGTCAAAATATATAAATCTTTTTTTTTTTTGAGACGGAGTTTCGCTCTTGATACCCAGGCTGGAGTGCAATGGCGCGATCTCGGCTCACCGCAACCTCCGCCTCCTGGGTTCAGGCAATTCTCCTGCCTCAGCCTCCTGAGTAGCTGGGATTACAGGCACGCGCCACCGTGCCCAGCTAATTTTTTGTATTAGTAGAGACGGGGTTTCACCATGTTGACCAGGATGGTCTCGATCTCTTGACCTCGTGATCCACCCGCTTCGGCCTCCCAAAGTGCTGGGATTACAGGCTTGAGCCACCACGCCCGGCCAAAATATATAAATCTTATAATTTTTTTTTTTTTTTTTTGATACAGACTCTTGTTCTGTCACCCAGGCTAGAGTGCAGTGATGTGACCTTGGCTCACTGCAACTTCCCCCTCCCAAGTTCAATGATTTTCCCACCTTAGCCTCCTGAGTAGCTGGGACTACAGGCATGCGCCACTACGTCTGACCATGCCTGGGTAATTTTTTTTTTTTGAGACAGAGTCTCACTCTGTCACCCAGGCTGGAGTGCATTGGTGCAATCTCAGCTCACCGCAACCTCTGGCTCTGGGTTTCAAGCTATTCTCCTGTCTCAGCCTCCCGAGAAGTTGGGATTGTAGGCCCGCACCACCACATGGTAATTTTTGTTTGTTTTTTTGTTTTTTTTTTGAGTCGGAGTTTCGCTCTTGTTGCCCAGGCTGGAGTGCAATGGCACAATCTTAGCTCACTGCAACCTCTGCCTCCTGGGTTCAAGCAATTCTCCAACCTCAGCCTCCCAAGTAGCTGGGATTACAGGCATGTGCCATCACACCCAGCTAATTTTGTATTTTTAGTAGAGATGGGTTTCTTCATGTTGGTCAGGCTGGTCTCAAACTCCCAACCTCAGGTAATCTGCCCACCTCAGTGTCCCAGAGTGCTGGGATTACAGATGTGAGCCACTGCACCCGGCCAATTTTTGTATTTTTAGTAGAGACAGGGTTTCACCATATTGGCCAGGCTGGTTTTGAACTCCTCACCTCAAGGGATCCATCCACCTTGGCCTCCCAAAGTGCTGGGGTTACGGGCATCAGCCACCACACCTGGCCTCTACCCCTGGCTACATTTTGCATTTCTTGTAGGGATGCAGCCTCCCACCTAAGCCTCCCAAGTAGCTAGGACCACAGGTGCCCAGCACCACACCTGGCTAATTTTTGTTTTTTTTTTTTGAGATGGAGTTTTGTTCTTGTTGCCCAGGCGAAGTGCAATGGTGCGATCTCGGCTCACTGCAACCTGTCTTCCAGGCTCAAGGGATTCCCTTGCCTCAGCCTCCCGAGTAGCTGGGATTACAGGCATGGACCGCCATGCACAGCTAATTTTGTATTTTTAGTAGAGATGGGGTTTCTCCATGTTGGTCTGGCTGGTCTTGAACTCCCAACCTCAGGTGATCCACCCGCCTTGGCCTCCCAAAGTGCTGGGATTACAGGTGTGAGCCACCGTGCCTGCTATTTTTTTTTTTTTGAGATGGAGTCTCACTCTGTCACCCATGCTAGAGTGGCGCGATCTCAGCTCACTGCAACCTCCACCTTCCAGATTCAAGCAATTCTCTGCCCCAGCCTCCCAAGTAGCTGGGATTACAGGCACACGCCAACATGCCCGGCTAATTTTTTGTACTTTTAGTAGAGACAGGGTTTTACCATGCTGGCCAAACTGGTCTCTAACTCCTGACCTCATGATCCGCCTGCCTCGGCCTCCCAAAGTGCTGGGATTACAGGCATGAGCCACTATGCCTGGCTGAGATGGAGTCTCATTCTGTTGCCCAGGCTGGAATGCAATGGTACAATCTTGGCTCACTGCAACCTCTCCCTCCTGGGTTCAAGTGATTCTCTTGCCTCAGCCTCCAGAGTAGCTGAGATTACAGGCATGTGCCACCATGCTGGGCTAATTTGTATTTTTAGTTTAGAAGGGGTTTCTCCATGTTGGTCAGGCTGGTCTCGAACTCCCGATCTCAGGTGATCAGCCTGACTTGGCCTCCCACAGTTCTGGGATTATAGGAGTGGGCCACCACATTTGGTCTGCAGTTACCATTTTCTAGCATCCTATGTGACTCACTTATGTTGATTGCTTATTGTCTATATCCTCCAGCTAGTATATAGGTTCCATAAGTACAGAGATTATTGTCTGTTTTGTTCACCTAATAGACAATAAATACTTGCAGGCTGAATCAACATCATAAAACATGACAAGCACAGTTCATGGATGATACCAGTACTGGAGGGGCTCCCACTACACTGTGCCTTCTAAGCTCTATACCTGGTTCAATTTCTTGAACTCCACTACTTGGAAGAAGACGTGCTCAAGGATATGTTTGGCATCTTGTTCGTCCTTTGGTAGTTTACCAGTCACTCCAAGAATGTCACCACACTTCCTGACATAGAATTCCAAGTCTTCTTCAGTACCTAAGACAGTTGGGGTAGTAGTTAGATTAACCCTTAACTTCTGCCCTTCCCAAAGTACAGACTTAATGTGTTTCAGGTATGTCCTATCATGTTTCCACATTTCCTTTTTTTAAAAAAAAAAAAAAAAAAAAGGTTTCACCATGTTAGCCAGGCTGGTCTTGAACTCCTGACCTCAGGTGACCCACCCACCTCGGCCTCCCAAAGTGCTAGGATTACAGGCATGAGCCACCACGCCTGGCCATGTTTCCACATTTCCTAAGATCACTCACCTTTTCCTAAAATAATGTGACTACAGGATTTCAACACTGGAAAAGTCTAGAGCTCTTTTTTTTTTTTTTTTTTTGAGACGGAGTCTCGCTCTTGTTACCCAGTCTGGAGTGCAATGGCGCAATCTCGGCTCACCGCAACCTCCGCCTCCTGGGTTCAAGCAATTCTCCTGCCTCAGCCTCCTAAGTAGCTGGGATTACAGGCATGCGCCACCATGCCCAGCTAATTTTTTGTATTTTTAGTAGAGACGGGGTTTCACCATGTTGACCAGGATGGTCTCGATCTCTTGACCTCGTGATCCACCCGCCTCGGCCTCCCAAAGTGCTGGGATTACAGGCGTGAGCCACCGTGCCCGGCCCAAGTCTAGAGCTCTTTAATGTGCTGCTTTTATAAATTAGGACAGAAGTCTGACACTCCTAATCAGAATACCACTGGACTGGTACTGGCTTTCCTATTCCTCAGATGTAGTGTTTCTACATTATAAAGAACAGGTGCAACAGTAGGAAATCAGATTATCATTCCCTGAATGCAACAAAGATCACTATGAGAAAAGCATATGGGTAATTAAAAATAGCATTTACTAAAACACTATTGTATGGCCAGGTGCTGTGGCTCACGCCTATAATCCCAGCACTTTGGGAGGCCGAGGCGGGTGGATCACGAGGTGAGGAGTTTGAGACTAGCCTGCCAGCATGATGAAACCCCATCTCTACTAAAAATACAAAAAAATTAGCCAGGCATGGTGGTGCACACCTGTAATCCCAACTACTTGTGAGGCTGAGGTAGGAGAATCGCTTGACCCCAGGAGGTGGAGGTTGCAGTGAGCTGAGATCACGCCACTACAATCCAGCTTGGGCGAGAGAGCAAGACTCCATCTCAAACAAGACAAAACAAAAAACCCCAACAATATTATAGAAAGAAAATTAAAGAAAAAAAAATCACCTATAATTCTACCAACATAGCTCTGTGAAGCCATCCTCTGGAGCCCTGCGTATAGGATGGACGGCCATTACTGCCCTTGTCACACTATAATTTCTTTCTTCCTTTTTTTTTTTTTTTTGAGACAGAGTTTCGCTCGTTACCCAGGCTGGAGTGCAGTGGTGTAATCAGCTCATTGCAACCTCCGCCTCCTGGGTTCAAGCAATTCTCCTGCCTCAGCCGCCCAAGTAGCTGGGATTACAGGTATGCACCACTATATTCAGCTAATTTTTTTGTATTTTTTTTTTTTTTTTTTGAGACGGAGTTTCACTCTTGTTACCCAGGCTGGAGTGCAATGGCGCGATCTCGGCTCACCGCAACCTCCGCCTCCTGGGTTCAGGCAATTCTCCTGCCTCAGCCTCCTGAGTAGCTGGGATTACAGGCACGCGCCACCATGCCCAGCTAATATTTTGTATTTTTAGTAGAGATGGGGTTTCACCATGTTTACCAGGATAGTCTCGATCTCTTGACCTCGTGATCCACCCGCCTCAGCCTCCCAAAGTGCTGGGATTACAAGCGTCAGCCACTGCGCCCAGCCCCTAATATTCTCCTTTATTTCTATTTATTTATTTTTTAGAAACAGGGTATCCCTCTGTCACCCAGGCTCGAGTGCAATGGTGTATCATACCTCATTCCAGCCTCCAACTGTTGGGCCCAAGTGATCCTCCCGCCTCAGCCTTCCAAGTAACTAGGACTATTTTGTTTTGTTTGTTTTTTGAGACAAGGTCTCGTTATGTTGTTGAAGCTGGTCTTGAAATCCTGGCCTCAACTTACCCTCCTGCCTTGCCTTTTCAAAGTACTGGGATTATAGGCATGATCCAGTGTGCCCAGGCAATATTTTTTTTTCTGTAGAGACGAGGTCTCTCTATGTGACCCAGACTTATTTCATATTCTTTTTAACCAATATCCCTACTGATAGATAAACCATTAGGCTGTTCCCAATTTTTTGAATGCTACAATTAATATCTACAGAGCTGTATCTTCTTTGTTTTGCATTTCTACAAGTATTTCCGTAGGACAGTTGCTAGAAACAGAAATGCCAAGTCAGAGCTTCTGCTTTTTCACCATTCTGTGATTCCTCCTGAACTAATCACTATGTCTTACTTATTTCTGACTGCCCAGCACCTACCATGCCTGGCACAAAATACAGATGCAGTAAAGGTCTTTGTTTGCACTGAACAATTTCCATTTTGCTTACTTCTTTCTGGGCTTTGGGCATATTCAGATGTTGCTGACATAGCTGGTATCCTCTTGTACATGCAGTATATATTTTTTCTTTTTTTTGAGACGGAGTTTCGCTCTTGTTGCCCAGGCTGGAGTGCAATGGTGTGATCTCGGTTCACGGCAACCTCTGCCTCCTGGGTTCAAGCGATTCTCCTACCCCAGCCTCCCAAATAGCTAGGATTACAGGAATGCACCACCATGCCCAGCTAACTGTATTTTTAGTGGAGACAGGGTTTCTCCATGTTGGTCAGGCTAGTCTTGAACTCCCCACCTCAGGTGATCTGCCCGCCTTGGCCTCCCAAAATGCTGGGATTATGAGCACTGTGCCGGGTCCTGGGCCTCATTTCTTCATCCACATGTTAAGGTGGGCACACTTGGCTCTCTCTCAGATCCTGTCCAATTTGAAGTCTCTATGATTCTTTGGGCCCTGATTCAATTTCCTTATTTAGGTGCTCCTATAACCACTGACTGAGATTTGCTAAGTGGCAGCCAGTCAAGATTAATTCTATGGTCTCTCAATAGGTCAGAACTAAGAACTTAACAGGGATCAAAGCTGAAACCTCTGGCTTTCTGCTTGGCACCATGTTCTAATTTGCTGAGCTAAATGGCCTTGAGAAGAACAACCAACATTATTTACATGACATAAATAAGAATTGTAAGTTTATACTCCTATTCATATTTTGTTTTCCCTAAACAAACTCTAAGCTTTCTCTCATAGCAACTGTCAGAAATTCATGATTAAATAAAATTCATAAGAGAAAACAAAGTTTAAAAGTTGGCCAAACTTACACTTATTGGTAATCTGAGCAAGCCGTGCCTTCTCAGACGAGAACGTTTCATCTAAGTCAAATAGCTCCAGAGGAGGTGGTGGTAACTCCCGGAAACTGGGAGGAAAAACCTAAAAAGAAATAAAGTAATCATTCAGAAATGAGCAGGATAATGTAAAAGACATAAAATCTCTTAAGAAAGAGCTTGTCCAAGGGGCTGGGCGCAGTGGCTCACGCCTATAATCCCAGCACTTTGGGAGGCCAAGGCGGGTGGATCACGAGGTCAAGAGATCGAGACCATCCTGGTCAATAAGGTGAAACCCCGTCTCTACTAAAAATAAAAAAATTAGCTGGGCATGGTGGCATGTGCCTGTAGTCCCAGCTACTCGGGAGGCTGAGGCAGGAGAATTGCTTGAACCCAGGAGGCGGAGGTTGTGGTGAGCCGAGATCGCGCCATTGCACTCCAGCCTGGGTAACAAGAGTGAAACTCCGTCTCAAAAAAAAAAAAAAAGAAAGAGCTTCTCCAAAGTCATAACTAACAATGATGAGACCCAAGGGGAATAAGGAAGTCCACACCCTTAATTCCTCAGTTGGGAACCACACCATGTGGAAATCCCTACAGAAAACTAACTTAGCTCTTCCCTGAGGATGAAACACCCAAACTCCCATCACCTCATCTACCCTCACCCATTAGACCCATATCAAGAAAGATTACCAGCCCACTGTAAACAACCAAGTGAACCAGTTCTAATCACCACTAAACTGACCAAGCTGACATACCAATGCCAATTAACTCAGCACGATGACACAAAGCTTGGGGCTTAGGTTTGTGTTCAACATTTGATTGTACAATTTGTTTTTCATTTAATCATAAGTATTTAGGGATGGAAGTTATTTGGAGAAGCAGATGCAGATTAGTATAGAAAGTATTGAACTTGGAGTCAGATTTTGCAGGTATGAACCAATGGTATGCGGGTAAATGTTTAACTACTGACTTTCAAAACAAAATTGAAGGCCTGCTTTGTAGCGTTTGCCATTTTTTTGTAATGTAAATCTTCCCACTATGGCCAATTTCAAGCTACCAAGCAAGATCAAGCCAACTGACTCTTAACATTTCAGAATGTGGTGAGGCAGGGCAATTTTAAAGGCAAGTTGAGAGAATGTTGGACTGAAATGTTTAAAAATAACCTGTTTAGGTGGCTCACGCCTGTAATCCCAGCACTTTGGGAGGCCGAGGCGGGTGGATCACGAGGTCAAGAGATCGAGACCATCCTCACCATGATGAAACCCCGTCTCTACTAAAAATACAAAAAAGATTAGCCGGGTGTGGTGGCACGTGCCTGTAGTCCCAGCTACTCGGGAGGCTGAGGCGGAAGAATTGCTTGAACCCAGGAGGCGGAGGTTGCAGTGAGCTGAGATTGCCACTGCACTCTAGCCTGGAGACAGAGCAAGACTCCGTCTGAAAAAAATAAAT
This sequence comes from Aotus nancymaae, assembly GCF_030222135.1. Taxonomy (NCBI): domain Eukaryota; kingdom Metazoa; phylum Chordata; class Mammalia; order Primates; family Aotidae; genus Aotus; species Aotus nancymaae. The sequence continues at coordinate 23,279,631 of NW_026988442.1, read as the reverse complement.
AACCTGTTTACATATATAACCAACCATAACTATCCCCTGGGCTGTGAGAATTATTCTATGAATCAGGGCCTTATACCTGGAAAGGCAGCACAAAGTTTTCTTCCTTATTATCCAAGAAATCTCATATATGCCCTCCAACCCCTTAAGATGGGGATAGGAAATGTTTAATAGACAGAAGGCTCTACACCACTGATTCCTCAATTTGGAAGCACACCACATGGAAGTTGCTATAGAACACTAACAAATTTGGTGTCCATGCATGTTTAGAGGCAGAGCACTATGACTCCACGAGGAATGCCACAAATGGCGCACAGAAGGGACCACAGTGAGGGCCTGCTGACAAGATAAGGGCAACAGTGGGGCTCTGCAGTGGGATCCCCCAAGCACAACTACTCACCGCAGGCTGAAGGGTTGGCAGTGGCATCTCCAACTGAGGCTGGATGAGCTGGAGCGGTTCATGTTTCAGGTTTAGCTGCTCGTGAGCCCTGTGTTCATAATCAAACAAAAAAGCAAGGATCAACAAGACGCCATAGCACAGCATGTCTAACTGACCACACTGTGTTGTTCTCCTTTTAGAAATACCACTGGACCCAGCATCCCATTACTGGGTATATACCCAAAGGAATATAAATCATTCTGTTTTAAAGACATATGCACACATATGTTCACTGCAGCATGATTCACAATAGCAAAGACATGGAATCAACCCAAATGTCCATCAATGATAGACTGAATAAAGAAAATGTGGTACATATACACCATGGAGTACTATGCAGCCATAAAAAAAAAAAACGAAATTGGGGGCCAGGCGCAGTGGCTCATGTCTGTAATCCCAGCACTTTGGGAGGCCGAGGTGGGTGGATCATGAGGTCAGGAGTTAGAGACCATCCTGGCCAACATGGTGAAACCCTGTCTCTACTAAAAATACAAAAAAATTAGCTGGGCATGGTGGCACACGCCTGTAGTCCCAGCTACTTAGGAGGCTGAGGGAGAATTGCTTGAACCCAGAAGGCACAGACTGCAGTGAGCCAAGATCCCACCACTGCACTACAGCCTGGGTGACAGTGTGAGATTACATCTCAAAAAAAAAAAAAAAAAAAAAAAAAGAATGACATTGGCCAGGCATGGTGGCTCTTGCCTGTAATCCTAGCACTTTGGGAGGCTGAGATGGGTGTTCACCTATGGTCAAGAGTTCTAGAGCAGTCTGGCCAACATGGTAAAACCTCATCCCTACTAAAAATACAAAAATTGGCTGGGCATGGTGGTGGGTGCCTGTTATCCCAGCTACTGGGGAGGCTGAGGCAAGAGAATCCCTTGAACCCAGGAGACAGAGGTCTCAGTGAGCCGAGATCACTCCACTGCACTCCAGCCTGGGCAACAAAGCAAAAGCGCTGTCTCAAAAAAAAAAAAAAAATGAGATTATGTTCTTTGCCAGGGACATGGATGGCGCTAGAGGCCATTATCCTTAGCAAACTAACAGAAAACCAAATACCACATATCCTTATAAGTAGGAGCTAAAAGATGAGAACACACGGACACATAGAGAACACACACTGGGGCCTATGGAAGGGTGGAGGGTGGGAGGAGGGAGAGGATCAGGAAAAATAACTAATGGATATCAGGCTTAATACACAGGTGATGAAATAATCTGTGTCACCACCCCATGACACAAGTTTACCTATGTAACAAACCTGTACTTGTACCCCGAACTTAGAAGTTAAAACAACCTCATAAAATATCAATGTTACTTAATCAACTCTCTAAACAGAATATGCATTCTAACTTATATAGATTACATAGTTAAATTTGTTTTCATTTTAGATCAGAAAATGTTAATGTATTTCAATGGGATTTCAATGAAGTATTTTTTTTTTTTTTTTTGAGATGGAGTCTCTCTCTGTCCCCCAGGCTGAAGTGGTGCGATCTCAGCCCACTGCAACCTCCATCTCCTGGGTTCAAGCGATTCTCCTGCCTCAGCCTCTCAAGTAGTTGGGACTACAGGCGCATGCCACTGTGCCCAGCTAATTTTTCATATTTTTAGTAGAGATGGGGTTTCACCGTGTTAGCCAGGACGGTCTCGATCTCTTGACCTTGTAATCTGCCTGCTTCGGCCTCTCAAAGTGCTGGGATTACAGGTGTAAGCCACTGTGTTTGGCCTCAATGAAATATTTTAATGGAATTTAATTTCATGGTAGTTAGTCTAGTTTCTGTCCGTTTCAGATACCCATGTAGATATGTAGTGTTTCACTTTCTTTGGTGACTGCTTGAAATTTTGACTTTTTTTCTTTTATTTAGTGTAAAGGTTTGAGATATTCCCTTCCAAAATAATAGTAATAATAATAATAATACCTATATTAATTCCAACTTTGAAACTTGAATTTATTCTTCCCATCTCACTCATATGCATCAATATGTTTAAAGTATTATGTGCTTTCTTTTAAAGTATTATGTGCTTTCTTTTTTCTTTTTATTTTTTTCATTTATTCACAAAAACCACAATATAAACACTTTTTTTTTTTTTAAGATGAATTTTCACTCTGTTACCCAGGCTGGAGTGCAGTGGTACGATCATAGCCCAGTTTAATTTTGAACTGCTGGGCTCAAGCAGTCATCCCACCTCAGCCTCCTTAGTAGCCAGGACTACAAGGCAGCGTGCGCCACCATGACTCATAATCAAAAAAAAAAAATTTTCAGCCGGGCACGGTGGCTCATGCCTGTAATCCCAGCACTTTGGGAGGCTGAGGCACGCAGATCATGAGGTCAAGAGATGGAGACCGTCCTGGCCAACATGGTGAAACCCTGTCTCTACTAAAAAAAAAAAAAAAAATTAGCTGGGCGTGGTGGCGCACGCCTGTAGTCCCAGCTACTTGGGAGGCTGAGGCAGGAGCATTGCTTGAACGCAGGAGGCGGAGGCTGCACTGAGCCGAGTTCCCGCCACTGCACTCCAGCCTTGTGCCTGGTGATAGAGCGAGACTCTGTCTCAAAAAAAAAAAATTTTTTTTTTCTAGAGACAAGGTCTCACTATGTTGCCTAGGCTGGCCTAAAGAGATTCTCCTGTTTCAGCTTCTCAAAGTAATGGAATTACATGCATGAGTCACCACACCCAGACTTTTCTTCTTAAATCAGTTTCTGGTATTGAGATTTGTCCAGAGATGGAAACTGATTTCCTGGGAAAAGATGATTTCCTAGGAATGAGGGTCTTCAACACTCTTCACAGCTACTTCAATCTAAATTTTTTTTTTTTTTTTGAGATGTAGTCTCACTCTGTTGCCCAGGCTGGAGTGCAATGGCACGATGTCGGCTCACAGCACCTCTGCCTCCCATGTTCAAGCAATTCTCCTACCTCAGCCTGTCAAGTAGCTGGGATTACAGGTGCCCACCACCACGCCTGGCTAACTTTCGTTATTTTTAGTAGAGACACGGTTTCACCATGTCGGTCATGCTGGTCTTGAACTCCTGACCCCAAGCAATCCACCCACCTGTCTTGGCCTCCCAAAGTTCTGGGATTATTGGCGTGAGCCACTGCACCTGACAAATTTTGTTTTGATTGGTGTTAACTGCTCACGTAATGCAGCCAAATTCTCTCTTAATCACAGTGGATTACAAATAATAGTTAATACATGATTTGAAAGATAAATAATTTTGACTTCTAAAAAGATAAAGCTGGCTGGGCACGGTGGCTCACACCTGTAATCCCAGCACTTTGAGAGGCTGAGATGGGCAGATCACGAGGTCAGGAGATCGAGACCATCCTGACTAACACGGTGAAACCCCATCTCTACTAAAAATACAAAAATTTAGCTGGGTGTGGTGGTACGCACCTGTAGTCCCAGCTACCTGGGAGACTAAGGCAGGAGAATCGCTTGAACCTGGGAGGCAAAGGTTGCAATGAGCTGAGATTGCACCACTGCATTCCAGCCTGGGTGACAGAGCGAGACCCCATCTCAAAAAAAAAAAAAAAGATAAAGCTCACATGCTAGACCGTAGAAAGAAAATTAAAAATGTTAAATTAAAAAAAAGATAAAGCTATGAATATAATACAGTCCAAAGTAAAAAATGAAAAATAGATAAAATGTGTTATTATAAATAAAGTAATGATCTTTTTAGGAATCTTCTCTACTGTATCATACATTATTACTCATTGAGAACTGAAAGGAAACATTTCTTGCAAGTTTCCTATCAGGTTTCTTCTAAGTAAGTTTTTTGCTTCTGCCTGACGGACACAGTGAATCTTGTAACTCCTGTGTTTTCTTATTTGTTTTCACCATCAAGAGACAGCAGTCAAATCTGAAGTCTGTTTCTGGCAAGTAAACAGATCTGTATGATACTGACTTCTGCCGGGCGCGGTGGCTCAAGCCTGTAATCCCAGCACTTTGGGAAGCCGAGGGGGGGGTGGATCACGAGGTCAAGAGATCGAGACCATCCTGGTCAACATGGTGAAACTCCGTCTCTACTAATATAAAAAAATTAGCTGGGCATGGTGGCGCGTGCCTGTAATCCCAGCTACTCAGGAGGCTGAGGCAGGAGAATTGCCTGAACCCAGGAGGCGGAGGTTGCGGTGAGCCGAGATCCTTGCCATTGCACTCCAGCCTGGGTAACAAGAGGAAACTCCGTCTCAAAAAAAAAAAGAAAAAGATACTGACTTCTGTGTGCTCACTCAACAAATAATTACTGAATGTCTACTACATACCAGGCAGTTCTATACACTAGGAGTATAGCAACAGTGAAAGATGCCAAGGCAGGCCATCATGGAACACTATATGGGGAGGATAGGCACATACTAAACAAAAAAGCTAGTAAGATGTCAGGAACTGGTAAGTATTAAGAAGACAATAAATCAGAGGAGAAACAAGAGACAGGGAAGGGGCAGGGAGTGCGGCTTGTCAGAGGAGCCCTGAGTGAGGGAGGGAGAAAGTCATGCAGTTATCTTCAAAAGTGTCCCTGGCAGAGGCAAGAGCAAGAACAGGCTGAAGGGTGCCAGGAATTTTCACAGAACAGCAGGCCACTCAAAGCGGCTCCAGCAGAGGATCAGTGGTAGGACTGAGCTTACAGAGCTAACAGCTCATCTTACCCCTGCGCTATTTTTCTATTGTGGCTTCTCCTTCACCTTCATTCTCTCAAACATTCAAGTTACACCTTCTCTCCTAAATCTCCACTATCTTTTTGGCAATTTTTAGCTGATGATCTTGTTTCCTATTTCATCAAAAAGACTGAAGCCCTAAGAATTTCCACAATCTTCAGTCAACACCTTTTCTCATCCACCAGAGTCTGCATCCATGTTTCCCATCTGTTACTGATGGATCCATGCTCCTGTCTAAAAGCTAAGACTGGGCTGGGCATGGTGGCTCACATCTGTAATCTCAGCACTTTGGGAGGCTGAGGTGGGTGGATCACTTGAAGTCAGGAGTTCGAGACCAGCCTGGCCAACATGGTGAAACCCCATCTCTACTAAAAATACAACTATTAGGTGGGTGTGGTGGTGCATGCCTGTAGTCCTAGCTACTAAGGAGGCTGAGGTGGGAGGATCACTTGAACCCGAGAGGCGGAGGTTGCAGTGAGCTGAGATGGTGCTACTGCACTCCAGCCTGGGTGACAGAGTGAGACTGTGTCTAAAAAAATATGTGTGTGTGTGTATATATTAAAATATATGTGTGTGTGTGTATTAAAAATAAAAGCTAAAAGCTAAGACCAGGCTGGGCATGATGGCTTACATCTATAATCCAATATTTTGGGAGGCCAAGGTGGGATGACTGCTTGAGCCCAGGAGTTCCAGGCCAAGGTGGGAGGACTGCTTAAGCCCAGGAGTTCCAGACCAGCCTGGGCAATAGAGTGAGATCCTGTCTTAAAACACACAAACAAAAAAAAGCTAAGACTTACCAAACCCCCTTTCCCATTCTCTCTTGCTTACTCTCATGTTTCACTCCAGCCATTCCCCTCACTGTCTCCTACAGTATCCATTTTTCTCTCTGCTGGCACATTCCCAGAAGTATAAAAACATCCTGTGACTTCTTCCATCCAAAAAACATCTTTCTGTTGTTGTTGTTTTGAGACAGAGTCTCGCTCTATTGCCCAGGCCTGAGTGCAGTGGCACAATCTCGGCTCACTGTGACCTCCGCCTCCTGGGTTTAAGCGAGTCTCTGGCCTCAGCCTCCCGAGTAGCTGGGACCACAGGCATGTGCCACGCCCGGCTATTTTTTTGTATTTTTAGTAGAGACGGGGTTTCACTGTATTAGCCAGGATGGTCTCAATCTCCTGACCTCATGATCTGCCTGCCTCAGCTTCCCAAAGTGCTGGGATTACAGATGTGAGCGACCGCACCTGACCCAAAAAATACCTTCTTGACCTTACTTCCTCCAGCTCACTATTGACCCTGGCCCTTACCTATGCTCTGTTCCTCTCTCTAGAAAATACCTCAAAAGAGCTATCTATATCTGCTATCACCAATTCTCTCTTAAACCAACTCCAAATAAGCTTTCGCTCCCACCATGTCATAAAAAAGACTTTGTCTATATCACCAGTGACCTCCATGTTGTTAAATCCAATGATAAATTCTCAGCCCTCATTTTTTATGACCCATCAGAAGTATCTGACACAGCTGATTACCTTTTTCATCTTGATAGACTTTCTTTTTTTTTTTTTTTTTGAGACGGAGTTTCGCTCTTGTTACCCAGACTCGAGTGCAATGGCGCAATCTCAGCTCACCGCAACCTCCGCCTCCTGCGTTCAGGCAATTCTCCTGCCTCAGCCTCCTAAGTAGCTGGGATTACAGGCACACGCCACCATGCCCAGCTAATTTTTTGTATTTTTAGTAGAGACGGGGTTTCACCATGTTGATCAGGATGGTCTCGATCTCTTGACCTCGTGATCCACCCGCCTCGGCATCCCAAAGTGCTAGGATTACAGGCGTGAGCCACCGCGCCCGGCCGATAGACTTTCTTTACTTGGCTCTCAGAATACCATGCACTTGATTTTCTTCACCTCACACTGGCTGATGCTTTTCCATCTCTTCTTTTGGCTTTTCTCTTTTTTTTGAGGCAGAGTCTTGCTCTGTTGCCCAGGCTGGAGTGCAGTGGTGCCATCTCAGCCCACTGTAAACTCTGCCCCCTAGGTTCAAGCAATTCTCCTTCGTCAGCCTCCTGAGTAGCTGGGATTACAGGCATGCGCCACCATACTTGGCTAATTTTTGTATTTTTAGTAGAGAGGGTTTCACCATACTGGCCAGGCTGATCTCGAACTCCTGACTCCATGGATCCACCTGCCTCAGCCTCCCAGAGTGCTGAGATTACAGGCGTAAGCCACCGCACCCGGCCATCTCTTTCTGCATTCTTAGTGCCAGTATTACCAGTTGACCAGATACCCAGGAAGAAATGGGGGTGACCAACCATCTCCATTTACTGACGGTGTTCCTGGGACCTGGGACTCTGTGCTAAAACCAGGAGAAGTGTGGGGCAAAATGAAAGAAGCTGGTCACCCTAAATGCCTGGTCCAGAGTCTGGAACATGCAGGGGCTAATAACCTCTGGCAGTTCCTCTGCATCAACCCCTCATGCCTAGCCCAGTTTCTTTGTTGACCTCATCATAGATCTGAGAACATATTTTGCGTGCCACATTTACTGTAATCCTAACTCCCGTCCCAGGCTCATGTTTCCAAACCAAACACTCATAATGGAACACAGTGTAGCTCACAGGCCCACAGGTACTGACTCGATGACGCTGTGGAAGGAGGTTGTATCCAGCTGGAAGATGGACAGGTCGAAGAGGGTGGTAAAATCCCTTGGAATCTCATCGCTATCCTGGAGACACTCCCGATTTCGCTTTGATAGGGTTGCTGTGTGAGGCAGCATCACGTAGTCAGAAATCTGAAAGCCACAATAGAGTTCCTTTCAGCACAGTAAGAACAATAATTTATTCTGTCACGTCTCCACTGTTTCAGGTCTAAACCTGCAACCTTTATACTCTCTTGCCAAGAAATTTTACTATTCATGATCACTGACCACTAAATCTTTTTTTTTTTTTTTTTTTGAGACGGAGTTTTGCTCTTGTTACCCAGGCTGGAGTGCAATGGCGCGATCTCGGCTTACCACAACCTCCGCCTCCTGGGTTCAAGCAATTCTCCTGCCTCAGCCTCCCGAGTAGCTGGGACTACAGGCGCGTGCCACCGTGCCCAGCTAATTTTTGTATTTTTAGTAAAGATGGGGTTTCACCTTGTTGACCAGGATGGTCTCGATCTCTTGACCTCATGATCCACCCACCTCAGCCTCCCAAAGTGCTGGGATTATAGGTGTGAGCCACCGCTCCTGGCCTTCACTAAATCTTAAATAAGCCAATCTATGTGGAAAGAGGAACAAAACTCACTTGGCTAAACCCCAGCACTGGCTAAATTCAACTCTCCAACTACACCAGTACTCATGGCTGAACACAGCTGGAGAAACACACAAACCTGTCAACTGGTCTTTTAATTTCATGATCTCTGATCTTGAGTGCTCAGCAATCAACTACATCTCCATAGTCTACTCACTTTCCCATTCTTCTAGACAATACTTCCCTTTTGTCAGTTCAGCCGTCAAAATGATTTTCCCAGCTGGGTGCAGTGGCTTACACCTACAACACTTTGGGAGGCTGAGGTGAGTGGACTGCCTGAGCCCAGGAGTTGGAGCCCAGACTGGGCAATATGGCAAAACCCTATCACTACAAAATTACAAAAAAATTTAGCTCAGCATGGTGGCATGTGCCTGTAGTCTCAGCTATTTAGGAGGCTGAGGTGGGAGGTTCACCTGAGCCCAGGAGGTCGAGGCTGCAGTGAGCTGTGATCATACCACTGCACACCAGCCTGGGTGACCGAGTAAGACTTTATCTCAAAAAAATTGGTTTTCCCTTTCACCATTTTAGCAATGATCTTATTTTCGATTTTAGTAAGATAATAGAGGCAATCATGAAAGAAAGTCCACAAGCTCCCACCACATGTACCCACCCACTAGCATCCAGGCCTTGTCCTCTTCGTTACTCCTGGTACATGCCAGAGCACCTGTGACACCAGTACAGACAGTTCCTCCATTGGTACACCAGATCCCAGTCCTTCTCCCCTACCCAAGGACATCCCTCCAGCACTGCTGAGAGCCCTCAGTTATGACACATACTGAGGACTGGTTAAAAGTAAAAGACCAAGAAAGCCTAAATGCCCACCAACAGGAGAGTGGTTAAATATATTACACTTAAGGCCAGGCGTGGTGGCTAACACCTGTGATCCAAGCACTTTGGAGGCCAAGGCGGGCAGATCACCTGAGGTCGGGAGTTCAAGACCAGCCTGACTAACATGGTGAAACCCCGTCTTTTAAAAAAAATAAAAAAAATAAAAAATATATATATGTTACACTTGAACAATGAAGCAAAATATCCATATACACTTTATATTTCCATATAAGGAGAGACATGCAGTTCTCCTGTTTCCTAAATCAAATCAGTCTCTGAGAAGCCATGTCCCTAGGTGAGGGAAGAAACAGTCAGTGGACAGCCATCTTTGACTGTCTTCTCACCTACCTTCTATGACCAATGGCCAAGAAATCATTTTCCTGATATTTCAGAGTTTAAGAAATGGAGAAACAATTGCAGAGTAAGCAGAATTTGAATTAGGAGACCTGGATTTGGAACCTGGCTCTGAACTTGCCTGCCATTTGAATACACTGCAATCTTGAAGGATTTTAGTTTCCCCATCTATAAAATGGGAATAAGACCACCTGCCTCCCAGGGCAGTTGTGAGGATTAAATAAGATGACTTATGTGGAAGAATATGACACACAATGCCTGAGACATTACCATCTATTAACTTAGCCCTCACAATCATCCTGTGAGGCAGAGAAAACAGGTATTAGTGTCCCCTCTTCACAGATAAGAAAACTAGAATGAAGGCTGGGCCTGGTGGTTCACGCCTGTAATCCTAGTACTTTGGGAGGCCGAGGCAGGTGGATCACTTGAGGTCCGGAGTTTGAGACCAGCCTTGCCAACATGGTGAAACCCTGTCTCTACTAAAAATAAGAAATTAGCCAGGCACGGTGGTGCATATCCATAATCCCAGGTATTTGGGAGGCTGAGACAGGAGAATTGCTTGAACCCAGGAGACAGAGGTTGCAGTGAGCCGAGAATGCCCCACTGCACTCCAGCCTTGGGTGACAGAGTGAGACTCCATCTCAAATAATAAAAAAATAAATAAGATAAAATAAAATATAAAATTAAAAAAAAAAGAAAACTAGGGATGAAAAATGGTCAGAAAGAACCAGTATAAGGTCCAAGAGCCAGTGGTGATTTCACTGTGTTGGTTTCACCACTCTCTGTTGTCTGATGAATATTATCATAATGCCTTTAGAATTCTTAAATCTAAAGGCAACAGAATTAGAGTTTGCAACATAAATTCTGATAGTCTTTGTTTCTTTCTGAGAAAATTTCATATTTCTGAAAAAAGTATTTCTTTGCAAAAGCTCATTTTGAAAGTCTGGGCTAGAGTGCCCATAATTTAAATTCTAATTTATATACATGCATACATATATATGCTCCCCCCTCCAATGAATTAATTACATATTTTGTTCATTGACTTATTTTTTTTTTTGCCTCCCCCCCATTATTTTAAACAATGTGACCTTCATCTCCCCAAAATAATTCCTTCTTTCCATTTGTCTTACAGATGAGGTAAGACAGACATGTATTCCTTTTGAGTTGTTACAAGTGGTATTGAGAAACTGGACCCATTTTTCATTTAAAAGTTTCTAATAATTTGTAGCATCCTACCTCTGGGTCCTCAGCATCAATCTGGTTTAGATGGACGTCTCCTGTTGTAAGCCACTGGAAAACAACATCCTAAATTAAAAAAAAAAAATACATAATTAAGACAGTTGGTTATTTGAAAAGAACTGAGGGTCAGGACTAGAAAATTAACTCAAGAAAAATGATAAATGAAAAAAGATTAAACCAGTGATTCAGAAAAGGGTAGCTAGCCTTGTCTTGATGAAATCCTATGAGAACTCAAAAGGTTTTCTTCACCCTAATGCAACTTTTTTTTTTTTTTGAGACAGAGTCCCGCTCTGTTGCCCAGGCTGGAGTTTGGTGGCCTGATCTTGGCTCAATGCAATCTCTGCCTCCCGGGTTCAGGTGATTCTCCTGTCTCAGCCTCTTAAGTAGCTGGGATTACAGGAACCTGCCACCATGCCCGGCTGATTTTTGTATTTTTAGCAGACAGAGTTTCACCATGTTGGTCAGGCTGGTCTTGAACTCCTGATCTTAGGTGATCTGCCCACCTTGGCCTCTCAGAGTGGCGGGATTACAGGCATGAGCCACCATGCCCATCATAATGCAACTTTTATTATCAGAAATTTATAATTTATCTTTAAGCACTCTAACCTCTAACCACAAGCTAAAATTTATTAAAACTTGTTCACAATCCTGAATTAATCTCTGTTTCCAACCCAAATGCCCATTGATGATAGACTGGACAGGGCAAATGTGGCACATATACACCATGGAATACTATGCAGCCATAAAAAATGATGAGTTCGTGTCCTTTGTAGGAACATGGATGAACCTGGAAACCATCATTCTCAGCAAACTGACACAAGAACAGAAAATCAAACACCACATGTTCCCACTCATAGGCAAGTGTTGAACAATGAGAACGCATGGACACAGGGAGGGGAGCATCACACTCTGAGGTCTGTTGTGGGGAATAGAGGAGGGACAGTGGTGGGTAGGGAGATGGGGAGGGATAACATGGGGAGAAATGCCAGATATAGGTGATGGGGATGGAGGCAGCAAACCACATTGCCATGTATGTACCTATGCAACAATCCTGCATGTTCTTTATATGTACCCCAGAACCTAAAATGAAATAAAATAAATAAAGTAAAACTTTTAAAAAGCAGAATATCTAGGTAAGGCGTGGTGTCTCACACCTGTAATCTCAGCGCTTTGGGAGGCTGAGGCAGGTGGATCACCTGAAGTCAGGAGTTCGAGACCAGCCTGGCCAACATGATGAAACCCTGTCTCTACTAAAAATATAAAAATCAGCCTGGTGTGGTGGCAGGCACCTGTAATCCGAACTATTCAGGAGGTTGAGGCAGGAGAATCACTTGAACCTGGGAGGCGGAGGTTGCAGTGACCCAAGATGGTGCCATTACACTCCAGCCTGGGTGAGAGAAGGAGACTCCATGTCAAAAAAAAAAAAAAAAAAAAATCTAGATCTCCCATAATGTATCTAGAGACATTTGAAACTTCATGTAAATTCCACAGAAATAAGATCTTAATCAATCTCCCAATATAACAATTATAAGGCTGAAGGAATTTACTTCATGAAAAAAATATTTCAGTGGGAGCTTCTTCCTCTCACTAGAATCACACCAATAGACAGCTCTGGCACATAGTGTACAGGTATTTGCTTCCTCCCTCTGCCATCCTCCATAAGACATGTTCCCTTTGCATTATTTTGACAAAATTGCAATGCCTTTACTTTACTTGCCACATCAGTCAGTGAGCACACCTCTACAGAACACTTCTAATTACCATTCCATGCCATCGGCCCCTCCTCTCCATTCACACCTTTACTCCCATGATTCAGGTCTCTATTCTTTCTTGCCTAGTAACACCACTGGCTTCCTAACTGGATCTATGCTGCCTCCTCCTTTCCACCTTCCACACAACTGACAGAAGAGTCTTTCTGGGCCAGGTGCAGTGGCTCACGCCTGTAATCCTAGCACTCTGGGAGGCTGAGCCGGGCGGATCACCTGAGGTCAGGAGTTTGAGACCAGCCTGACCAACATGGAAAAATACCACATCTCTACTAAAAATACACAATTAGCTGGGTGTTTTTAACACACGCCTATAATCCCAGCTACTCGGGAGACTGAGATAGGAGAACTGCTTCAACTCAGGAAGCAGAGGTTGCGGTGAGCCGAGATCAGGCCACTGCATTCCAGCCTGGGCAACAAAAGTGAGACACCATCTCAGAAAAAAAAGAATCTTTCTAAAACATTCTAGAAGTTCTTTTTTTTTTTTTTTTAATTTATACAAATTTTTTTTATTTTTTTAAGATGAGGTTTCACCATGTTGGTCAGGCTGGTCTTGAACTCCCAACCTCAGGTGATCCGCCCGCCTTGGCCTCCAAAATGCTTGGATTACAGGTGTGAGCCACTATGTCCGGCCAGAAGTTCTTTCATTAACAACAACAAAGAAGGTTTCCGAAACACAGATCTAGCATTGCCCAAGGCTGCGGAAAACCCAAGGGCTCCCTGTGGCTTTCAGCATTAAGTTCAAGCTCTTTGGACTTACACGTGATACTGCTGTTGAACTTGTTCCTCTCTGTCTCTCCAGGCTCAGCTCCCACCTCACCTGGCATGCTTAGAAACACCCTTCTGGGTTTACTAATTTGTCTTTCTCTCTCAGTGTATTACAGACTTTTCCAAAGCAGGAACTATGCCTGACTCACCTTTGTATTCTTTTTTCTTTTTTTAATTTTTTTTTTTTTAAGACAGGGTTTCACCATGTTGGCCAGGCTGGTCTTGAACTCCTGACCTCAGGTGATCCGCCTGCCTCGGCCTCCCAAAGTGCTGAGATTACAGGAGTGAGCCACCACGCTCGGCCTCACCTTTGTATTCTTAGTGCCTGGCATATAATGGGTTCTGAGTAGCTGGTTTTAAATGAGCAAATAAACTTGTCAGTATTTTTTTAAATGGCATGAAAACAGTACTTATACATTGTACATTAATGTGACAAAAAAAAAAGCTCACCATGATTTTGCTGTTTTCTTCTTTGTCCAAATATTGGTCACTGAACATGTGACATGAACCAAGCACTGCCAGCTTCCCTCCTTGGTTCTATTAACAACAAAGCAGGGTCAGATACTCAAATCTGAAAATGCATCTCATGTATCCTAGTCCCCAGACACTTATCAGAATCATGCTGGCAACTGTCTTATATACTGAAGAGTGCCAATTCACATCTAGATTTTAAAGTTTAGAAATACCAACTATAATAACTACTACACTTTAACCTGCCTCTCATTTTAGGTACTTCTGTATTTTTCTATTTTACTTTAACAAAAACTAACATAAATTAATTCTACATTAGCTGGGTGTGGTGAGGCACAACTATAGTCTAGCTACTTGGGAAGCTGGGGCAGGAGAATCACTTGAGCCCAGGAGTTCAAGGTTACAATGAGCTATGACTGCACTACTGCACTATAGCCTGGGAGACAGAGCAAGACCCTGCCTCTAAAAATTTAAAAAAAAAAAAAATTAAATTGGTTCTACAGCATTTTCCCATTTTTATTTATCTTATAAATGAAGATCATAATTTTAAAGGGAAAAAAAGATAAACCCAAAGACAATCTGCATAGTTAAAGATACCTATGGCTACCAAAAAAAGTATTTAAATAAGATCCAAATAGAAAAGCTAAAGCAGGCTGGGTGCAGTGGCTCACGCCTGTGATCTCAGCACTTTGGGAGGTCGAGGTGGGGGGATCACCCTGAGGTCAGTAGTTTAAGACCAGCTTCGTCAAGATAGCGAGGTGAAACCTTGTCTCTACTAAAAATACAAAAATTAGTCGGACATGGTGGTGCATGCCTGTATACCCACAGCTACTTGGGAGACTGCAGCGGAAGGATTGCTTGAACCCGGGAGGCAAGGTTACAGTGAGCTAAGATCATGCCACTGTACTCCAGCCTGGGCAACAGAGTAAGACTCTGTTCAAAGAAAGCTAAGGCAAGGCTGGGTGAGGTGGCTCATGCCTGCAATCTTAACACTTTAGGAGGCCAGGGCGGGTGGATCACTTGAGGTCAGGAGTTCAAGACCAGCCTGGCCAACATGGTGAAACCCCATCTCTACTAAAAATACAAAAATTAGCCAGGCATGGTGGCATGTGCCTGTAATCCCAGCTACTCGGGAAGCTGAGGCAGGAGAATCCCTCAAACATGGAAGGTGGAGGTTGCAGTGAGCCAACATCGTGCCACTGCACTCCAGCCTGGGCAAAATAGTAAGACTCCGTGTCACATAAAAAAGAAAACTAAGGCACAAGCATGAAAGAGTCACAAAATAACAACTGGTTAATGAGAAAAAAATTTTAATACTTATAATTTTTTTTTTTTGAGACAGAGTCTCACTCTTGTCGCCTAGACTAGAGTGCAATGGCCTGATCTCAGCTCACTGTAACCTCTGCCTCCCAGGTTCAAGCAATTCTCCTGCCTCAGCCTCCTGAGTAACTGGGATTATAGGCGTGCACTGCCATGCCTGGCTAATTTTTATATTTTTAGTGGAGATGGGGTTTCACCATGTTGGCCAGGCTGGTCTCGAATTCCTGACCTCAGGTAATTCCCCTGCCTCGGCCTCCTAAAGTGCTGGGATTACAGGCGTGAGTCACTGTGCCTGGCCACAAGACTTGTAATTTTTAACAAATAAAAACAAAGTACTTTTGCCTATCAGATAAATTAATATGAAAAAATTATAAACAATGCTGGTCAAGTTTTAGTGAAACGAGTTCTTCAAAAAAAAAGAAACCAACAAAAAAAAGAAATGAGTTCTTCTACACATTATTGCTGAAACTGTTAACATATGCAACAAAGCAGTCTGAAACATATAAAAAATTCTATGCACAGTTGTGTAGTTATAGTCACAAAAAATTAGAAATAAATCCAAATGTTCTCAAAAAAGTAATTCAGAATAATGGAAACTTCTTCAGCAGTTAAATTTCATATTATAAAGGGTTTTCAGTAACATGGGAAAATGCTTCCAAAATATCACTGAGTTAAAAGGAAAAAAGTACACTGTAATTTTTTTTTTTCTTCCATTTTTAGAGACAGGGTCTCACTCTGTTCTGTCAGGCTGGAGTATAGTGGCACAATCACAGCTCACTATAGCCTTCAACTCCTGGGTTCAAGTGATCCTCAGCCTCCCAAGTAGCCAAGACTACAGGAGTACAACATGACATCCAGCTAACTTTTTCGTAAAGACAGGTCTTGTTATGTTGCCCAGGCTGGTATTGAACTCCTGGCCTCAAGTGATCCTACCTCCTTAACCTCCCAAAGTGCTAAGATGATAGGCGTGAGTCAGCACGCCTCACCGATACTATAAATTATATAGCTATCCTACTTTAAAGCTTACGAGGCAAATAAAATAAGGCAAAGCAAAAGTGGGACAAAGTGAATAATACGTCAGTCTGGGCTATCTTGGGAGTCTTGGAGTAATGTGATGGGGGAATTATTTTTTCCTTCTGTTTTATCTCTGCATTGTTCAATTTTTCTACAATTATTGTAATATTTCTGCAACGTTACTTTTTTTTTTTTTTTTGAGATAGTGTCTTGCTCCGTTGCCCAGGCTGGAGTGCAGTGGCATGAACTTGGCTCACTACATCCTCTGCCTCCAGGGTTCAAGCCAATCTCTTGCCTCAGTCTCCCGAGTAGCTGGGGTCACAAGCACATACCATCACACCGGGTTAATTTTATGTGGTTTTAGTAGAGACAGGGTTTCACCATGTTGGCCAGGCTAGTCTTGAATTCCTGACCTCAAGTGATTCACCTGTCTTGACTTTCCAAAGTGCTGAGATTACAGGAGTGAGCCACCACTCCCAGCCCAACAATGAGCATATATTAGTTTTGTAATAGAGAAAAACAGTTCAATAGTAAGAATACAAAATGAAATTAGTTTTTCTAGCTACATCACATACAGGGAACAGGCAATTATAATAGCCCTAGGAAAAGAATTATACTAAGCCAGAGATGTAAGAGATATAAGTACATACTTTCTATACATTTTTTAAAAACTGGCAAAACAAACTCTGATTTGTACCACATTAAAAGCAAATGCTTCATAGTCCACCACAAGCTAATTTTTTTTTTTTTTTTTTTTTTTTTGAGATGGAGTCTTGCTCTGTCTCCAGGCTGGAGTGCAGTACCACCATCTTGACTCACTGCAACCTCTGCCTCCTGGGTCCACGCAATTCTCATGCCTCAGGCTCCCAAGTCGCTGGGATTACAGGCACATGCTACCACACTCAACTAATTTTTGTATTTTTAGTAGGGACAGGTTTCATCATGTTGGCCAGGATAGTCACAATGTCCTGACCTCATATCTGCCTGCCTCAGCCTCTCAAAATGTTGGGATTACAGACATGAGCCACCGCACCCAGCCAATTTTTGTTTTGTTTTGTTTTTGAGACCGAGTTTTGCTCTTGTTGCCCAGGCTGGAATGCAGTGGTATGATCTCGACTTACTGCAACCTCCACCTACCAGGTTCAAGTGATTCTCCTGCTTCAGCCTCCCAAGTAGCTGGGATTATAGGTATATGCCACCACGCCCGGCTAATTTTGTATTTTTAGTAGAGATGGGGGTTTCTCCATGTTGGTCAGGTTGGTCTTAAACTCCCGACCTCAGGTAATCTACCTACCTCGGCCTCCCAAAGTGCTGGGATTACAGGTGTGAGCCACTACGCCCAGCCAATTTTTGTATTTTTAGTAGAGATTGGGTTTTATCATGTTGGCCAGGCTGGTCTCAGACTCCTGACCTCAAGTGATCCACCCACCTTGGCCTCCCAAAGTGCTGGGATTACAGGCATGAGCAGCATGGTGGCAGGCGCCTGTAATTCCAGCTACTCAGGAGGCTGAGGGAGGAGAATTGCTTGAACCTGGGAGGTGGAGTTGCAGTGAGCCGAGATTGTGCCATTGCACTCCAGCCTGGGCGACAGAACAAGACTCTGTCTCAAAAAAATAAAAAGGCAGTAGGATGTTGGGTCACTGCCTGAGACTAGCTGTGCCCACATTTCTATGGGATCTCTAGGAAAATAACTGGAAAAATCGTTTCCTGATATGTTTTCCTAGGATAAACTAAAATAACAGCAATATAATTCTGTGTTATTTTGTGTAATATGTTGACTCCATCTGTTCCTGAATGTATTCTCTTTACACTGAGGGTGACAGCCCATAGTCACAGATAGGATTAAAAGTTATTTTAATCAATATGCTGCCATAGAATTAAAAAAAATAGAAAAAAGAAAAAAATAACTTTAAAAGTTATAATACAGGTAGCCTCATGCTATAGTGAAAAAGCTTTGGGTTTAGAATAATAAGAGCTAGGTTTAGGCCTTAACTTCATCAGTTGCTGGACAATCCACTGTTTCCCCATAAGCAAAATGTATAAAACTGAAATACTACTTTGCAGGACTGGCAGGAAGACCAATGTGAAAACATATAAAAGGCTTCTGGAAATGGTAAGGTAGTTTTTATTATTTCAACAATAAAAATAACATCTACACCCATATCTAAGAAAGGCTGTACCTTTGAGTGATAGAAAGCCAGAATGGGTCTGTTAAGTGGGAAGCAAACGGAGCCTGTAGACAGAACAGCTACTGCTGGTTTCATGACACTCAATGTGGCACCAAAAGGATATACAAAGGTGAGAGCCCTGCAAGAAATTAAACACATTCAAATCTTAAAAACATGAATACAAAAATTCTAAAAATAATTTCAGCGTTTCTTAACAGTCTTTTTTGAAACAGTCTCATTCTGTCACCCAGGCTGCAGTGCAGTGGTGGGATCTTGGATCACTGTAACCACCTCCCAGGTTTAGTAACCACCTCCCAGGTTTCAGCTATTCTCCTGCCTCAGCCTCCAAAGTAGCTGGGACTACATGTGCCTGCTATTGCACACAGCTAATTTTTGTATTTTTAGTAGAGCCAGGGTTTTACCATGTTTGCCAGGTTGGTCTTGAACTCCTGGCCTCAAGTGATCTGCCTGCCTCGGCCTCCCAAAGTGCTGGGATTACAGCCACGAGCCACTGCACTCAGCCGAGTAACACTCTTTGATTCATTATCAAACACAAAATTCCTTGTAAGCTTTGGTTTAACTTAAAAATTGGGACAACTCTAGCTACACATTTAATAAAGCATTTTAACAAATATGAAAGAAAATTAATAGGAAAGTATAAATGACTATCTGCAAGAACTAAAGTAGCCCCTAATGGAGTGGGGAGGAAGACGACAAGGCCTCATCCAAGAACTGAACTCGAGCTATACTTGAGTTGCTCTGCATAATAGCTTAGTGGCAAATACGTTCTTTTTCCTTAGGTTTGGCTGGTACTATCTCTAAGAATTAATGTCTGGGGCCGGGCGCGGTGGCTCACGCCTGTAATCCCAGCACTTTGGGAGGCCAAGGAGGGTGGATCACGAGGTCAAGAGATCGAGACCATCCTAGTCAACATGGTGAAACCATGTCTCCACTAAAAATACAAAAAATTAGCTGGGCATGGTGGCGCATGCCTGCAATCCCAGCTACTCAGGAGGCTGAGGCAGGAGAATTGCCTGAACCCAGGAGGCGGAGGTTGCAGTGAGCCGAGATTGCGCCCTTGCACTCCAGCCTGGGTAACAAGAGCAAAACTGTCTCAAATAAAAAAAAAAAAAAAAAAAAAAAAGAATTAATGTCTGTCAATGGAAGGGTATGTTACTACTTGAATGTCACATGAATAGAAGCATAAATATACTCCACATTGGACATTTCTATACAGATCTGCTTTGGAGTCCCTCCTCTACTCTACACTGTCCTAACGAAGACTTGCCTTAGATTATCTAGAGTGAATCGGTCTGACCTGGGGCAATGTACTCCTGGAGAGGGTGTGGGATAGAGGAGCAGGGGTGATGTGCGGATCCTGGGGTGAGGCCAAACCATGCAGGACAGGCTAGGGTTTTACTGAAAGGTGGAGCTCTGCAAAGCTTGAAGGAATTGCTCTCAGAATGGAGAGAAACAGATCTTAAGACCAGAGCGTAAGGTTAGAAACCAGGGGGAAGCACCCATGAGGAGTTCCTCATAGAGATTTTAATTTACCATTTTCTTTAGACCACAAAAATTCTTTTTAGCTTAAGTTTAAAATTATTTCCCTCCAGTGTTTTTGTTTTTGTTTTTGTTTTAAGACAGGGTCTCACTTTGTTGCCCAGGCTGGAGTGCAGTGGCATGAACATGGTTCACTACAGCCTCAATTTCCTGGGCTCAAGTGATTCTCTTGCCTTAGCCCCCTGAGTAGCTGGGATAACAGGTGCATGCCACCACACCCAACTAATTTTTGTATTTTTTGCAGAAATGGGGTTTCACTATGTTGCCCAGGCTGGTCTCAAATTCCTGAGCTCAGGACATTTACCCACTTTGACTTCTCAACGTGCTGAGATTACAAGGGTAAACCACGGGCCTGGCCTCCCTCTGGTGTTAATCTTCCCCATTCTTTCAGTAAAGTCTCATCTATCCTATGACTTTTGTTGTCATACCATGAAAGAGAAGTGGTATCTGGCCCAGATTATCCATACTCCCCCTTCCACCCTTATTCCAGCAGTATCCCAGCAAGGTGGATTACAGCCCATGAGCTCCAGGCCAGAAGCAGAAGAAAATCAGCAGCTGTCCACGGAGAAGAAAAGGTAAGTGGGAGAAACAGTCATATGGAGGTCAACGCACATCTAACCCCGACACTTTCCCCAAATGCAATCAACGGAAGATGATTCTCAAGGCAGAAGGGAGAATGGACACTGGAGTAATAAGATGAAAACTATCCGCTATTATTTACATGCCTCTATTTCTTTTGTTACTACTAAGAAATAAATGAGACTAGGCAGGTTGTGGTGGCTCACGCCTGTAATTCCAACACTTTGGGAGGCTGAGGCGGGTAGATCACCTGAGGTTAGGAGTTCGAGACCAGCCTGGCCAACATGGTCAACCCTGTCTCTACTCAAAATACAAAAATTAGCTGGGCGTGGTGGCAGGCACCTGTAATCTCAGGTACTCGGGAGGCTAAGGCAGGAGAATTGCTTGAACCCGGGAGGTGGAGGTTGCTGTGAGCTGAGCTGGCACAACTGTACTCCAGTGGGGGTGAAACTCTGTCTGAAAAGAAAAACAAAAAAACAGAAATCAATGAGACTGACATTTTTTTTTTTTTTTGAGACGGAGTTTCGCTCGTTACCCAGGCTGGAGTGCAATGGCGCGATTTCGGCTCACCGCGACCTCCGCCACCTGGGTTCAGGCAATTCTCCTGCCTCAGCCTCCTGAGTAGCTGGGATTACAGGCACGCGCCACCATGCCCAGCTAATTTTTTGTATTTTAGTAGAGACGGGGTTTCACCATGTTGACCAGGATGGTCTCGATCTCTTGACCTCGTGATCCACCCTCCTTGGCCTCCCAAAGTGCTGGGATTACAGGCGTGGGCCACCGCGCCCGGCCTGAGACTGACATTTTGATAAGACTAAGTATAAACTTAAACACCCATCCCCAAAACAGAACTTTCCAAACCACATGTGAATGAATAAGATTAGCTCAGTGAAAAGTTGGGGAAAGAGTTTTCCTAAAAGAGAGAATAGCTTGTGTAAAGTCCCTAAGATGAGTACAAGCTTCACTTATTTAAGGATTCAAACAAAGTCAGTGTGGCTACAACAGAGTGAGAGAAGGAAGAAGGGACCTAATAGGAAATGAGGATAAATGAGAATCTGAGATTCCAACAGGCCAAGATATATCAAAGTCTACCAGGAAGCTGTGTTTCCTGGATGACCCAGGAAAGGAACAACTAAACATATTCCCTTCACCACAATTAATTACAAAGTCATAACGCAACAACAGGTAGGGTACCATGCTTTAAACTTTACAAAGCACTTTCACAAATATCACTTCACTGAAATTTTCCAACAATTTTGTAAGATTAACATTGTCCCTATTACACAGATAAACAGTTACTATGCCTTGGGTTACCCTTGGAAAGTTAAGAGAGGAAATCAGAACTTTCTAATAATTCCTTCTAACTCCAAGTCTACAGTTCTTTTACCTATACCAATTGGATAAGCCAACACAAAGTGAAATAATTAGATTGATTCTTGATGGTCAAAAATATTAACTCTGTGAATGATGTTGCTATACAATTTCCCCCTTTATGACTTTACTTTGGTTTCTACTAAGAAAGGTCTTCCCTACTCCAAGAATTTAAAATATTCACACACACACACACACACACATACACACATACTTTTTTTTTTTGAGTCAGAGTCTCACTCTGTTGCCAAAGCTGGAGTGAGTATAGTGGTGGAATCTCAGCTCATTGCAATCTCCGCTTCCCAGGTTCAAGCAATTCTCCTACCTCAGCTGCCTGGGTAGCTAGGATTATAGGCATGTGCCACCACGTCCAGCTAAGTTTTGTACTTTTTAGTAAAGATGGGGTTTCACTTGTTGGCCAGGTTGGTCTTGAACTCTTAACCTCAGGTGATCTGTCCGCCTCAGTCTCCCAAAGTGCTGGGATTACAGGCGTGAGCCATAGTAACCAGCACTTCTCCATTCCATTCCATTTATTTCATTTCAATATTCCATTTCATTTCATAATTTTTTTTTTTTTTTTTTGAGACAGAGTCTCACTCTGTTGCCAGGCTGGAGTGCAGTGGCATGATCTCGGCTCACTGCAACCTCCGCCTCCCAGGTTCAAACAATTCTCCTTCTTCAGCCTCCTGAGTAGCTGAGACTACAGGCACGTATCACCATGCCCAGCTCATTTTTGTATTTTTAGTAGAGTTGGGGTTTCACCATGTTGGCCAGGATGGTCTCCAACCCTTGGCCTCATGATCCGCCTGCCTCAGCCTCCCAAAGTGCTGGGATTACAGGCATAAGCCACCACACCTGGCCTCATTTCATCATTTTGTTTTATTTCTTCGAGACAGAGTCTTGCTATCTTCTACAGGCTGGAGTGCAGTGAAGGGATCTTGGCTCACTGCAACCTCCACATCCCAGCAATTTTCCTGCCTCCGCCTCCCAAGTAGCTGGGATTACAGGCATGCACCACCATGCCCAGCAAATTTTTGTATTTTTGTATTTTTTTTTTTTGAGACAGAGTTTCACTCTTTTTGCCCAGGCTGGAGTGGAATGGTGCGATCTCGGCTCACTGCAACCTCTGCCTCCCAGGTTCAAGCAATTCTCCTACCTCAGCTTCCCGAGTAGCTGGGACTTACAGGCACCTGCCACAGCACCTGGCTAATTTTGTATTTTTAGAAGAGACAGGGTTTCACTACGTTGGTCAGGCTGGTCTCGAACTCCTGATCTGAGGAGATCCGCCCATCTTAGCCTCCCAAAGTGCTGGGATTACAAGCATAAGCCACTGCCTCTGGCATATGCTTCCATTTTTAACATTTCATTTCTAACATTAAAAACTGTAACGTATCCAGAATATATTTTGGGGTATGGTATGAAAATGAAACTGTTTCTCCAAATGGTTAGCCAGAATTATGTCATCCATCTCTAATACTGAAACGTCACTTTTACTATACACAAATAACCCCCACCCTCCACATTATTTTCATTACTAAAACTTTGTAACATACTTTAACTACATAAAAATGTCAATTTTTATTGGGTAAAATATCTCAAAGTACAGAGGTATTATAAATTTTTTACTATTTCTTTACTAGGACCAGATCTTATTTTATTTTTATTTATTTTTTTGAGACAGTCTTGTTCTGTCACCCAGGCTGGAGTATAGTGGCATGATCACAGCTCACTGCAGCCTCGACCTCCTGGGTTCAAGCAATTCTCTTGCCTCAGCCTCCAGAGTAGCTGGTACTATGGGTGTGTGCCACCACATCTGGCTAATTTAAAAATATTTTTTGTAGAGACAGGGTCCCACTATGTTGCCCAGACTGGTCTTGAACTCTTGGCCTCAACCCATCCATCCATCTCGACCCCGCAAAGTGCTGGGATTATAGGTGTGAGCCACTGCGCACAGCCAATCACATTATTTTATTTTTTAATTTCATTTAGTTTGTTTATTTTTTGAGACAGGGTCTCATCTGTCACCCAGTTGGAGTGCAGCAGTGCAATCTCAGCTCACTGCCACCTCTGCTTCCCGGACTCAAGTAATTCTCCAGCCTCAGTCTCCTGTGTAGCTGGGAAAACAGGTGTGAGCCACCAACACCTGGCTAAATTTTTGTAATTTTTTGTAGAGACAGGGTTTCACCATGTTGCCCAAGCTGGTCTCGAACTCCTGAGCTCAAGTGATCTGCCTGCCTCAGCCTCCCAAAGTGTTGGGATTACAGGCGTGAGCCACAGTACCTAGCCCACATTATTTCATTACTAAAATTTTGAAACATGCATGAAAATTGAATAAAAATTTCAATTTTTATTGGGCAAAATATCTCAAAGTACAGAGGTATTATGAATGAATGAGAAAAAACAAACCATCAATAGAAAAATGGCCAAAGAGCAGTAAACAGGAAATTCACAGAAGAAATACAGTCAATAGACTTTAAAGGCCATACCACAAACTAATAATAATAAAAAATGCAAATTAAAATAAACAGATACTATTTTTACTAGAATACTCCATGCTGGCAAGAGAGAAAAATGGGGTGTGCTCATAGGGACTGTAAGTGCTACCACCTACGTGACAGACATCTGTCAATGCATTATATTTGGTAACTCATCAGTTGGAAGACCTCTGACCCAGAAATTTCAATGCTGAGAAGTTTACCCTAAAAAATACTACCACAAGTGCACAAAACTGTACAAAGATGTTCACTTATCCTAGCACTTCGGGAGGCTGAGGCGGGCGGATCGCCTGAGGTAAAGCGTTCAAGACCAGCCTGATGAACATGGTGAAACTGTCTCTACTAAAAATACAAAAATTAGCCAGGCATGGTGGCAGGTGCCTATAATCCCAGCTACACGGGAGGCTGAGGCAGGAAAATGGCTTGAACTCAGGAAGCAGAGGTTGCAGTGAGCTGAGATTGCACCACTGCACTCTAGTCTGGGTGACAGAGCAAGACCCTGTCTCAAAAAAAAACCAAAAAACAAAAAAGCACAAGTGAACTTTTTTTTTTTTTTGAGATGGAGTTTCACTCTTGTTGCCCAGGCTGGAGTGCAATGACGCAATCTCTGCTCACCGCAAGCTCCGCCTTCCGGGTTCAAGTGATTCTCCGGCCTCAGCCTCCCAAGTAGCTGGGATCACAGGCATGTGCCACCACGCCTGGCTAATTTTGTATTTTTAGAAGAGACAGGGTTTCTCCATGTCAGTCAGGCTGGTCATGAACTCCCGACCTCAGATGAACCGCCTGCCTTGGCCTTCCAAAATGCTGGGATTACAGGTAAGCCACCATGCCTGGCCTATGCTTTATTATATATAATAACAAATACAATTTTTTTTTTGAGACAAAATCTCACTCTGTTCCCCAGGCTAAGTGGTGCAATGGCAGCTCACTGCAACCTCCACCTCCTGGGTTCAATTGATTCTCCTGTCTCAGCCTCCCGAGTAGCTGGGACTATAGGCATGTGCCACCACACCCGGCTAATTTTTGTATTTTTAGTAGAGACGGGGTTTCCCCATGTTGGTTATGCTGGTCTCAAACTCCTGACCTCAGGCGATCCACCTGCCTTGGCCTCCCAAAGTGCTGGGATTACAGGCATGAGCCACCGCGCCCAGCCTAAATACTATGTTTTTATTATTTCTGTGACAGAGTCTCACTCTGTCACCGAGGCTGGAGTGCAGTGGTGCAATGTTGGCTCACT
Source organism: Aotus nancymaae (assembly GCF_030222135.1). Lineage (NCBI taxonomy): Eukaryota > Metazoa > Chordata > Mammalia > Primates > Aotidae > Aotus > Aotus nancymaae. Next base: position 23,254,101 of record NW_026988442.1, on the reverse strand, counting down.
GCAACCTTCACCTCCTGGATTCAAGCAATTCTCCTGCCTCAGCCTCAAGGGTAGCTGAGATTACAGGTGTGCACCACTATGCCCGGCTAATTTTTGTTATTTTTAGAAGAGATGGGGTTTCACCATGGTGGTCAGGCTGGTCTCCAACTCCTGACCTTGTAATCCGCCCACCTCGGCCTCCCAAAGTGCTGGGATTACAGGCATGAGCCACCATACCTGGCCTGAATACTGTATTATTAAGACTACCTTTGGGGGAGGAACATGGACTTACAGTGCAGAGCTTCTACTTTTTTCCTCTTGAACTGTTCAAATTCTGATTATTTTTTTAACCAGAAACAAAAACTCTTTTCATTTAGAAAAAGCAGACTCTCAAAATGATACGTCCTCCTCATGTGGCATTAGAAAACACACTCACTGGGCATTGTTTCCACTGCTTTCCTCGTCAATGATTCCAGGCACAGCCTTTCCTGCAGCTCGGCTAATTTCCCTTGAAGAAGAAAAATTAAAATCTAGTAAACAAAAAAAAATTTGAGAATTTCACACTGCATTCGTAAATATATTAAGTATGAATTGGAGGCAAGGATTTTGGAGACTTCAAGATACAATTTTAAAAAATAAAAGTAGACCCACACATCTTTTGGAATCTTGCAAAAGTTAACATTGAAGTGTCAGAATCAGTTCTCCTCTCTTGTGATTTTTGAGGAAGGGGTTCATATTCTAGGTCCACATTTCAGTAGAATTCCTAGCATAAAGGAAGTTCAAGTGTGGAATGAGTAATTTTAAACATAGGAAAGCTCCAGAAGGCATCTGATGCTACCCCCCTCATGCATTCATTTCTGACTTCCTAAGAACCCCTGATTTATGTTTTAGGATCCAGGTAAGAGAAAGGTGACTCCATCACAGGCTGCAGGGGATGGATGACCTAGCTATGCCATCAGGCCACTTTGGGATACACACTGTAGCTTAGGCCAGCTTAAACAGAGCAAATCTCAGGACTACTATTTTTTTTTTAGACAGAGTTTGCTCTTGTTGCCTAGGCTGGAGTGCAACGGCGTGATCTCGGCTCACCACAACCTGTGCCTCCAGGGTTCAAGTGATTCTTCTGCCTCAGTCTCCCAAGTAGCTGGGATTTCAGGCATGTGCCACCACACCCAGCTAATTTTGCATTTTTTAGTAGAGATGGGGTTCCCCCATGTTGGTCACGCTGGTATCAAACTCCAGACCTCAGGTTATCCATCCATCTCGGCCTCCCAAAGTGCTGGGATTACAGGCATGAGCCACTGTGCCTGGCCTTTTAAAATTTTTATTTATTTATTATTTTTTATTTTTTTTGAGACAGGGTCTCACTCTGTTGCCCAGGCTGGAGTGTAGTGGCATGATCTTAGCTCACCGCAACTTCCGCATCAGTTGGGTTCAAGTGATTCTCCCACCTCAGCCTCCAGAGGAGATGGGACTACAGTCTCACACCACCACACCTGGCTAATTTTTGTATTTTCAGTAGAGATGGGGTTTCGCCATGTTGGCCAGGCTGGTCTCAAACTCCTGACATCATGTGACCTGCCTGCCTAGGCCTCCCCAAATGCTGGGATTACAGGTGTGAGCCACCACACCCAACCAGGACTACTCTTCCTGGGAATGCTGGGACCAAGGCATGCTCTCTTTTTTCAGATGGTATGGCATGCAGATATAAACATGACAACTGTTAAAACTATTCAGCTCACACATACAGGAGAGCAGAGCCAAGAGAACTACAGAGAAATAGAACTAGATCCCTGATGACAGGAATCTTTCAGTTAATCCATAGCCAACGCCTGCACTATTTCTGGGCTTTCTGATTACATGAATTTACTGTTTAATCTCTTTATCAAAAAACTATCTATTGTTTAGTTTCTTTATTGTTTAACCCCATTTGAATAGGGTTTTCTGTCACTTGCAACTGGAAGTATCCTAAATGACAAAAAGGTAAATGTGGGCGAGGCATTATGGCTAAGCCTATAATCCTAGCACTTTGGGAGGCCAAGGTAGGAGGATCACTTGAGGCCAGGAGTTCAAGACCAGCCTGGGCAACATGGTGAGGCCCCATTTCTATAAAAATTTTAAAAAATTAGCCAGGCATGGTAGTACATGCCTGTAGCCCCAGCTACTTGGGGGACTAAGGTGGGAGGATCACTTAAGCCTAGGAGGTCAAAGCTGCAGTGAGCTGTGTTCCCACCACTGTATTCCAGCCTGAGCAACAGAGCAAGACTCTGTCTCAAAAACAAAATAAAAAATAAGGTGTATGTCAAGTAAGTTTCAACAGATGGAGAAATATAATTTGATGAATGAGAAGTAGTAATATAGTAAAATAAATTACAATAACATAAAAAGGCAAGAAAGAAGGGATAGTGAAAAGAATTGTGTGAGAAGAGATGAGGGAAGATTCATGTAAAAGAAATGAATTATGTGTAAAGATATTTCTGCTTTCTTTCTTTTTTTTTTTTTTGAGATGAAGTCTTGCTCTGTCACCCAGGCTGGAGTGCAATGGTGCAATCTTGGCTCACTGCAGCCTCCACTCAATTCTCCTGCCTCAGCCTCCCAAACAGCTGGGAGTACAGGTGCATGCCACCACATTCAGCTGAGTTTTTGTATTTTTAGTAGAGACAAGGTTTCACCGTGTTGGCCAAGCTTGTTTCGAACTCCTGACCTCAAATGATCCACACGCCTTGGCCTTCCAAAGTGCTGGGATTACAGGCATGAGCCACTGGGTCTGGCCAAGGTATTTCTGCTTTCAACATGCTCACCTGTTCAAGACTCCACTGGAAACTAGAGCTTCTTTAGGATGGAAATATTTATGATATACAGTTCTAACCACAGCATCTACGAGGGAAAAAGAGAAGGAGGCATATTTTAGGTTAGAAATAAGTTTGATATTATAGACTCATACCAATTTTGACCTGAAAGGCACCCTGGAACTCAGTTCCAATTCACCTCACTTTATAAATGGAAGCAGCCCAAGCCCAGGAGGCTCAGAATGCAGATGAGAATGGAATATTAAAACATGCACACTCAGTCCAGGGCTTTTTCCATTATGCCACTGGAGCTAGAGGGCTATGATATCAAATAATAAACAGAAAATTATTGTGTCTACTGAAAATAATAATAATAATTACCATTATTAACCATGATTCCATATTCTTCTAGTAAAAAGTTAATATTGGTGTCAAATCTGGATTCTCCACCTTCTCCTAGCATCACAAGGATATCTCCACCGCTGTCAAGGTATTTCTTCAGGATTTCAAACTACACAAAGGAAAAAAGCAATCCATGAATATACTCAAAAGACTTTTGCCCAAAATACTATGAATAAGACCTTAACTAGATGAAAAATTAATACTTCAAATCTATAAGGCATTTACATATAAACAGATAGAAGAGAAAATGTACTTTTTTTTTTTTTTTTTTTTTTTGAGACAGTCTAGCTCTGTCACCCAGGCTTGGGTGATCTTGGCTCACTGCAACCTCCGCCTCTCATATTCAAGCGATTCTCCTGCCTCAGCTTTCCAAGTAGCTGAGACTACAGATGCATGTCACCACACCCAGTTAATTTTTGCATTTTTAGTAGAGACAGGGCTTTACCATCTTGGCCAGAATAGTCTCGATCTCTTGATCTCGTGATCCGCCTGCCTCAGCCTCCCAAAGTGCTGGGATTACGGGCATGAGCTACTGCGCCCAGCCAAAATGTGCTCTCTATGTATGATCTCCAAGTTTGTCTCTGAGCATAAAGTTCCAAAATTCTCAAACTAAATGAACAGTTTCAAAGCTATCTAGATAGCAAACCAAAAGTGAAAAACTTTACTAAAGGAAGCTCACGGTTCTCCATTCAGCAGCACCCCTGGTCTCTACTCTACCAGATGCCAGCTGTACCTACTTTCCCCTGGCAACCAAAAATGTCTTTTGAGATTGCCGTATGTTCCCTCAGGAGAAGAAGAAACAGAATCACCCCTGGTAAGGAACCACTGATTTAGACAATGCCTTCACTTGACTGCCCACAGAGGATATCAGGATGAAGGCATTTCATACAACACCTCAGAGGAATTCTGTTCAAGGTCAATGACCAAGCCATAAAGAAAAATGCATGTTTTCTGCTTATCTCCTGGAAGCTCTCTTGTTTTCACAAAGCTGGGGATGGGAGAAAAATCTAGGGTTGATCTTGCTGGTCTAGCCTGAGAAATTCTGGGGTGGGTGGTCAAGACAAACAGTTTCTCAACTTTTTTCATCAAGTACTCCAGCAGAAAAAAATATGAACATGTGTATAAATACATCCAATATGTATGTATCTCTATATAAAATATGTACCTTATATTATAATTTAAAACAACTCCCAAAAAGGAAATGTTTTAAAGTAACAAAAATATGAAGAGGGCCAGGTGCAGTGGCTCATGTCTGTAATCCCAACACTTTGGGAGGCCAAGGCGGGTGGATCACAAGGTCAACAGATCAAGATCATCCTGGCCAACACGGTGAAACCCCATCTCTACTTAAAAAAAAAAATACAAAAATTATCTGGGCTTAGTGGTGCACACCTGTAGTCCCATCTACTTGGGAGGCTGAGGCAGGAGAATTACTTGAACCTGGGAGGTGGAGGTTGCAGTGAGCCAAGATCACACCACTGCACTCCAGCCTGGGCAACAACAGCAAAACTCTGTCTCAAAACAAAAATATATATATGAATAATAAACGTAATTTCTTTCTGGTACCCCACTGATTCATCACACGCATCCTACTTTGGAAACTACTGCCCATACTAGCTTTGCCACAGCATAGCCCTCTTGCTCTTGCATGCGCCCTGAATTTTCCTCTCCTCCTGCCTTCCCCACATTGTAGCAACAAATGAATCTTCCGAGGCCAAGGGAGGCATATCACCTGAGGTTAGGAATTTGAGACCAGCCTGGCCAACGTGGTGAAACCTCGTCTCTACTAAAAATACAAAAAATAGCTGGGTGTGGTGGAAGATGCTTGTAATCCCAGCTACTCGGGAGGCTGAGGCAGAAGAATCAGTTGAACCTGGGAGGTGGAGGTTGCAGTGAGCTGAGACTGTGCCAATGTACTCCAGCAGCCTGGGTAACAGAGCAAGACTCTGTCCCAAAAAAAACATAAAAAAAAAATCAGCTCAAAGGCCATTTCCTCTGGGACCTTTAATCCAATGCCTCTTTTCTGTGCTTCTGTAGAAATGTGGAACTTAGAACATTGATCATCATTGATAAATGGTCCATTTGTTTGATTTCCTCTAGAATATCAGTTCCTTGAGAGGAGAGACCATGTGCTATTTGACTTTGATCCCTAGCATTAGTCCTAGGACTTGGTACATAACTAGGTACATAACAGATCCTTAATAAATATTTTTTGGAACAACAGAAAAACAAATGAAATATAACTGCACAGATCCTGGACCCTGAACAACAGGCTGAATCTCTCCCTAAATCCCATCTTCCTTTTGATTTCCTCTCGAACTCCTCTTCCCAGACAGCCCTAAATATATGCTATGTTCTATGACTGCTAATAGAAAGCCAGGTCTAGTTTGCAACATCTATTCTCAGAACATAGCTTTTGTTTGGGAAATTCTACTGGACTTGGTATTTATGATTATGTGGTTCTGGGATTTGTCCTTGTTGTCTAAATGCAATGCATATATAGTAGATATTGATATCTACTGTGTCCTATTGGCCATCTGGCATTTTAAGAAAAAGATACATGAAGGATGTGGTGTGCAGTAACACAGCTGGGCAAAGGTTGAAGGGGCTTCCACAAATTATGACCCAGGTTCCACCTATGCATGTAAGTGAGACCCTTCTAACAAAAGAACAGATATGTGGTACAAATTGGAGGTTTCTTACTTCTTGATGGCAAAAACAAGAAGAAAGATTAAATCTGTAGACTTAAATTTTAGAAATTGGCTTTGAATGCATTCACACTGTTAAGTTTTACAATGTGGCAGCAAATGTGAGATATTTCATGTCATTGATACTGGATGGTCCAGGCCAGTGGCTCTCAGTGGCGGCATTTAAACCATCTAGCATGTATTTTGGAGTACCATAATATTAATATGGTAAAATATTAATGCCATAATATTAATGCTTAAGGACATTTTAGTGGGTAAAGGGCAGGGAAGTTAAGGCCTGCAATGTTCAGACCAGTCCAACATAGTAAAGAACTGTTCCACAACATTTGAGTATCTTCTCAGTCACGTATGTTTAAAAAAGAAAAGCAAACAAACAAAAGAAACTTAGCCTAGAATCTAACTAAATTTATTTTTTTGAGATGAAGTCTCGCTCTGTCACCCAGGCTGCAGTGACTCAATCTCAGCTCACTGAAACCTTCACTTCCTGGGTTCAAGCGATTCTCTTGCCTCAGACTCCTGAGTAGCTGTGACTACAGGAGCCTGCCACCACCTCCGGCTAATTTTCATATTTTTAGTAGAGACAGAGTTTCACCATGTTGGCCCGGCTGGTCTCAAACTCCTGAACTCAGGTGATCCGTCTGCCTTGGCCTCCCAAACTGCTGGGATTACAGGCATAAGCTACCACACCCAGCCTAAATTATATATAAATTTTATAAAGTATTTTTTGCACAATTTAACATACTGAATTCGCAGATACCCAACTATCATGTAAATTGAGAAAAGAATTACACTCTTTTTATTAATAGAACTTTACCAAGAGTTAGTATTTTGGAAAAATCACATCACTGACAGCAACACGGCTCATGATTTGAATTGCCAATTCATCACTTCCACCAGTCTGCATCTGTATCTAACCCGTTCATGGGAGTTCTATATATTTATTAAACATTTATTTCAAAATGCCAAACATAAAGAAGTGTTCTAATGCATATACGCCCAAGCATTAACAAACTTAAATACATATATTCTTCTAGTGTATATATGCCTAAACATTATGGTTTAAAATACATATATTCTTTTATAAATCATCCTTTAATTTCTGAATATTAAAGTCAGGATGTTATATTGCCTTTTTAAAAAATGGTGGTGGGTTAGATTATCTTAGCATTTCAATTCAGGGTAATAAAGGTGGCATTTGTAATATAGGTGGACGCTGGTCTGTCAGGGTTGGAAAATACTCATCTCAGCTACATGGTTACCTGGTGGTAACTGAATACTACCACAAAGCTAGTGTGATGAGTTAATGTAGTTGAGGTGGAAATAGGGGAAGACTTTTCAGCCTAGTTTCTAGCCTGATACTAGCATCTACTATCAGACATATGATGTCTGTCTTATCACAGAAGCTTCTGGAAGCCAACATGAAAAAGGCACCTAGCCGTGTGTGGTGGTGCACGCCTGTAGTCCCAGCTACTCAGGAGGCTGAGGCAGGAGAATCACTTGCACCCGGGAGGCAGAGGTTGCAGTGAGCCGAGATCACGTCATTGCACTTTAGCCTGGGCAACAAGAGCGAAACTCCATCTCAAAAAAAAGGAAAAAGGCATCACACAGCTTTCCAGGGGTAACAGTCTAGGAAGCCAGCAGTGATGACAAAAGCAGTGATCTCACCAGGATGAGCCCATTGGAAGAACAGAAAAACAAGGGAATGCTGGTTCCTAGAAAAAAAGCCAAAGGCTTTTCTTCCCACCCCATTCCAACTCTAAAGAGAAGGCATGGTGTCAGGGACTGGTCTGGGAGGTTTTTTTTAGGCTAAATTACATCACACTTGCCTCTTTTTTTTTTTTAATTTACTTTTATTTTTTTTTCACACTTGCCTCTGGAAGGACTCATGTCTCTTGGATGTAACAGCCTTTCATCCCTGGAAGCCCAAACTAAGGCTTGGGCTGGCACCCATCTCCACTTGGGAAAAGGCCCAGGCACCAGGTTCTGACCTTCTCTCCGGATGCCCCTGCATTTCTGAGGCTGGTTGGTCCCTGGCAAACACCAGGTCAACTCTCTCTTTGGCTTCACCAGGTAGATGGGGAGACGGAGCCAAAGCCTAACAAGTAATAAATTGCTGCTCTGCAGGCCACTGCCCTCTGTGTGTACATTTCCCTCAGGGTCTCAGTGGGTAGTGTAAGGCCGGTTGCCTCACCGGGAGCACGGATGCACACTCCCCACCTTTTTTTCAAAAGCCCAGGCTTCTTCTTCTTCCATGCTCGCACAGCCAAGTCTTAACAGCCAATAACAGCCAAGTATTAACAGCCAACAACAGCCAAGTCTTAACAGTCAACAGCCAAGTCTTAACAGCCAATAACAGCCAAATCTTAACAGTCAAGAGCAGTCCTGCTCTCCCCTCCCTATAAAAACCCCACATCTGAGAGGAGTCCGTGTGACTTCTCCGGCCCCTCCTGTCGGATCGCAGAACCTCACCCGGGAGCCTGAATAAATCCTTCGCATTGGATTTTCCTGTGCTGGCCTCAGTTTCTTTACTTTAAACGTGGCAAGAACAAACCTTACAGGTAGGAGTCGCTGGTCACCTCCACATTCCCAAGAGTAATTCCTACTCATTCTGTCAATTAACCTGATCAAGCAATCATCTATCTCTCCATGCTATCCCCAGCGGAGAAGGTCACCTTGCAATCAAATTGAGAAACAAAGGACACTAGAAATGCTCTGCAATGGACTTCTTCCCCACGACACCACCCAGAGTAACAGCAGGAGACCTTGGCCTGCCTCAATCTAAGGAACACATTGGCCTTGCCCTGCCTCAAACTCCCTACTCCTCATATTCTCTGAGCATTAAGGTACTTCTCATGTCTCTGTAAAATGGCTCTTTCTGTGTTCTGGGTTTTTTTGTTTTATTGACTCTGAAAAAACACATGCAATCTATCCTAAATTTACTATCTTAACTATTCTGAAGTATTCAGTTCAGCAGTATTTTTTTTTTTTTTGAGACAGGGTGTCACTCTGTCACCCAGGCTGCAGTGCAGTGGTGCGATCTCAGCTCACTGCAACCTTTGCCTCTTGGGTTCAAGCAATTCTCCTGCCTCAACCACCCAAGTACCTGGGAGTATAGGCATGTGCCACTGTGCCAGCTAATTTTTGTATTTTCAGTAGAGAGAGGGTTTCACCATGTTGGCCAGGCTGGTCTAGAACTCCTGGCCTCAAGTGATCTACCCGCCTCCACTTCCCAAAGTGCTGGATTACAGGTGTGAGCCACCACGCCTGGCCTAGTTCAGCAATATTAAATATACTCACACTGTTGGGCAACCAATCTCCAGAACTCTTTTCATCTTGCAAAACCTGAAACTCTGTACATATTAAACAGCAATTCTCCATTCCCCGATTCCCCCAGGCCCTGGCAACCACCACCATTCTATTTTCTGTCTCCATGAATTCGACTACTCTACATACCTCATGCTTGCATAAGTGACACCACACAGTATTTGTCTTTTTGTCTGCCTTATTTTCATTTGGCATAATGTCCTCAAGGTTCATCCATGCTGTAGTATGTATCAGAATTACCTTCCTATTTAAGACTAAATAATATTCCATTGTATGTATGTACCATATCTTCTCTATTCATCTGTCGATGGATACTTGGGCTATTTCCACCTTTTGGCTAATGTGAAGAGTGCTGCTAAGAAGATGGGTGTGCAACTATCTGTTTGAGATCCTATTTTCCATTCTTTTGGGCATATACCCAAAAGTGGAACTGCTAGAGGATATGGCAGGTTTGTTATTTTTTTTTTTTTGAGACAGAGTTTAGCTCGGTCATCCAGACTGGAGTAGAGTGGCCCAATTTCTGCTCACTGCAAACTCTGCTTCCCAAGTTCAAGCAAATCTCCTGCCTCAGCCTCCCGAGTAGCTGGGATTACAGGCACACACCACCACGCCTGGCTACTTTTTGTATTTTTAGTAGAGACGGGGTTCTGCCGTGTTGGCCAGGCTGGTCTCAAACTCTTGACCTCAAGTGATCCACCCTTCTCAGTCTCCCAAAGTGCTGGGATTATAGGCATGAGCCACTGCACCCAGCCATCATATGGCAATTTTAGGTTTAAGTTTTGAGGAACTGCCATACTGTTTTCCATGGTGACTGTACATTTTATATTCCTACCATCAGTGTGGAAGGGTTCCAATAACTTCCTATTCTTATCAACACTGTCATTTGTATTCTGGGCCTTACATATATCATTCTTTATCCATTCCATGACTTAGAAAAATAAACATCTTTATTTTAAATGGAATTTTCCTATTTTCAAAGTAAAAATATAGCAAAAAAGTGTGGCTAATATTTAATTAACCTACACTATGCATTTGGCCTATACAATGTGTTTTACATGGAGTATCTCAGTTAATCACAACTTCATGATGAAAAGAGAGATGAAGTAACTACTTTAAGGCCACACATTAAGTGGTGAAGGGGGATTCAAATCTAGGATTTCGGAGCCCAGGTTCCTAATCATTTCACCATTATTTCTTCTATAATGGCTTTTTCTTACCTCAGTTGCAGTAAATTTTTCCCTTGGCCCAGCTGTAATCCACAGTTTCACTCCAATTAACTTCTCTGATGTGATTTCATCTTTTAAGCTAGAAATGCAATTTTAAAAGCAAATATTAGGTCCATAATTTAAACCAATTTATGTATTATTTTAGTCTCTCAACTATTTTGAAGCAGAGGCCACAGAGGATCAGACATGAAGGGACTTAGAGGTAACTGGTCCATTCTCTCTCAAAATGAGAATCCCCTCTACAGGCCTGCCCCAGAGTCATCTAGCCTCTGTTCAAATACTTCCAGTAAGTTAAGGTGTTCAAATCAAGCCATGCTAAAGCAAAAGAAGTCCTCAACTACTTATTTAATCAGCCCTACCATTAGCTTGTATGATTACACATCCTCACCTATTAAGAAGAAACATATACATAAATACATATAAAGTCAAAGTTATTCACATTTAATTATCATGTTTCCTTTCCCTAGTATTGACCTGAGTCAAAAACATGAAGAAAACCTCTAACATCTTAAAAAGCTCTATGAGTATAATTAGAGTAATTTTTTGGTTTGTGATTTAGAAAACAACTTAATAATATGCTGCTTTAATAAGATGCTAATTGCTTATTTCAAAAGAAATTTTCTCTCTGTTTTTTTTTTTTGACAGAGTCTCCCTCTGTTGCCCAGACTGGAGTGCACATGATCTCGGCTCACTGCAGCCTTCACTTCCTGGGTTCAAGTGATTCTCATGCCTCAGCCTCCTGAGTAGCTGGGAATTACAGGCATGCACCATCACACCTGGCTAATTTTTGTATTTTCAGTAGAGATGAGGTTTTGCCATATTGGCCAGGCTGGTTTCGAACTCTTAACCTCAGGTGATCTGCCTGCCTCAGACTCCCAAAGTGCTGGGATTACAGGCATAAGCCACCGTGCCTTGCCCAAGAGATGTTTTAATAAGAATCTATTTCTGAATAATCTTTAAATTGAGCTTCTCCCACCTAAACAATCTTTGTTACATAAGAAAACAAAGACTTCTCAGCTTTATCAGCAGGGCAATATCACTTAGAAGGGAAAATAATATACATGGTGAGTCACCTCTGAATCTTCCAATTACTCCGAAGTTTTTTCTGCATGGATTTATAGCCATTGTTGGTGGTAAATATCTCCTTTTTGTAGGCATTGAAAAGAATGGTACTCCGCAGCTCTTTCTCCATGGTTACCTTTATGGAAGAAAGATGGAATCAGAAAATCAATAAACAATATTCCAAAGACCCTAAAAGTAATAAATAGTTGCTTTCTACTTCTAATTTATCAAGAAAGGGTATACAACTGAAACCTATCTATGAAACTCCTATAGTTCTCAAAGGTTGAGAGTGAAATGCAAAAGCATAGCACAGAAACCTAAGACCAAACTCAACCCTCCCCCATTGGGTTTTGTTTTCTGCCTCTTGCCCAGGCCCTCCCAACAACCTACACCTATGGCCCTGCCCTGCCATCTCCCTGCTCTTTTGTCCCAAGACCATGTTTCCAACCTGATACATCACTGCTAACTACTATTAAGTATGGGGTATAGTCTTGTAGATTCTTTATATACATATATATATATATATATTTTTTTTTTTTTTTTTTTTTTTGAGACGGAGTCTCACTCTGTCGCTCAGGCTGGAGGGCAGTGGTGCCATCTCAGCTCATTCAACCTCCACCTTCTGGATTCAAACGATTCTCCTGCTTCTGCCTCCTGAGTAGCTAGGACTACAGGTATGTGCCACCACACCTGGCTAATTTTTTTTTTTAAAGATGGGGTTTCACCATCTTGGTCAGGCTGGTCTTGAACTCCCGACCTCAGGTGAACCACCTGCCTCAGCCTCCTAAAGTGCTGGGGTTACAGGCGTGAGCCACTGCTCCCGGTCTTTATACATATATTAACTTACAGTTTTATGAAATAGGATCTTACCATATGCATTATTCTGAAACATACTTTTTTCACCTAATCTTCTATATTTGACATCTTTCTATGTCAGTATACATGGATCTACCATATTCCTTTAAACAGCTACACAGGACCAGATGTAGTGGCTCACGCCTGGAATTCCAGCACTTTGGAAGGCTGAGGTGGGACGATTGCTTGAGCTCAGCAGTTCCAGACCAGCCTGGACAACATGGTAAAACCACATCTCTACAAAAAAAAAATACAAAAAAATCAGCAGGGTGTGGTGGCACACATCTGTAGTCTCAGCTATTCGGGAGGCTGAGGTGGGAGGATTCCTTGAGCCCAGGAGGTTGAGGCTGCAGTGAGCCACAATCACACCATTCTACACTCCAGCCTGGGCAAGAGAGTGAGACCCTGTCTTTAAACAACAATAATGACCCCCCCCCAAAAAAAAAAAAAAAGCTGCACAGTATTCATTTTATGGATATACCACAATTTATTTAACCAGTCATATACTGATTAACACCTTTTTTCAAATATTTTCTAGTAAAACAATACTAAAAACATCAATGTTAAACATGTTTTTGTGCCCTCTGCATATTTGTAGATTCTTTCCTCTTGAATAGCCGAGTAAATCGTTTCCAAATTGACCTCCAAAAAATATACTCATTTATACTTCCACTAACACACTTCTGTTTCCACGCAAGCTTATTTCCAGTCTTTGTCATCTCTGACAAAAACCCCCCTTAATTACTGTTTTAATTTGCACTCTGAAATTCGTGAGATGGCAGTCTCTTGCTATAGATTTCCGCCACTTGTATTTCTTCTGATTTTCTTGTCCATGTACTCTGCTCATTTTTCTCCTTAAATTTTTCTTTTTAAAAATTTATTCTTATTACCATTTGAGATAAAAGTCCCACTATGTCACCCAGGTTGGAGTGCAGTGGTATAATCACAACTTATTATAGCCTTGACCTCCTGGGCTCAAGCGATCATTCCACCTCAGCCTCTTGAGTAGCTGGGACTACAGGCACGCATCACCATGTCCATCCAGCTAATTTTTAAATTTTTTGTAGAAATAGGGTCTCACTATGTTGCCCAAGCTGGTCTTGAACTCCTGGCCTCAAGTGATCCTCCTACCTCAGCCTCCCAAAGTGCTGGTTTACAGGTATGAGCCACCGCACCCAGTTGGGTTTCATATTTTTCTAATTGATCATTAAACAAACATTTTCTTAAGTTTATTTGGCTTCTGGTAGTTTTTTGGTTTGGTTGAATTTTGCAGGACATATAGATTTAAAATGTTAATGGAGTTAAAAGTATTTGTCTTTTCCTTTCTGGCTTCTGGATTACATGACACATTTAGAAGAGTTTCTGTTATTCTAAGATTATAAATAAATTCAACAATGCTTACTTTCAGTACTTTGCGATGTAATTTTTTTGTTTGAGACAGAGCCTGCTCTGTTGCCCAGACTGGAGTGCACTGACACAGATCTCAGCTCACCACAACCTCGGCCTCTCAGGTTCAAGAGATTCTCGTGCCTCAGCCTCCTGAGTGGCTGGGACAACAGGTGACCACCACACCCGGCTAATTTGTGCTGTAATTTTTTTTTAACATCTAAATTTTAGTCGGTTTGGAAATTACTGTGGTGCTCAAAATGGGCTTCATTCCTTTTTTTAAAAAAAATTTTCAAGGCATAGTCTCACTCTGTCACCCATGCTGGAGTGCAGTGGCGCAATCTTGGCTCACTGCAACCTCCGCCTTCCAGGTGCAAGCGGGAGAATTCCTGGCTCAGCCTTCCTAGTAGCTGGGATTACAGATGCATGCCATAGTAGAGACAGGGTTTCACCATGTTGGCCAGGCTAGTCTGTAACTCCTGACCTCAAGTGATTCACTCGCTTCAGCTTTCTAAAGTTCTGGGATTACGGGTGTGAGCCACCGCACTCAGCTGGTTTAATTATTTTCTAAATTACTAAAAAGCTGCCCGACCCCAATCCATCTTTTCAATACTGATTTGAAATACAGTACCACCTTGCCTATATAATAAATCCTATATATATCTGGCTCTTATTCTGAGTTCTAATATATTCTATCTTCCTGTAAGCTCCTGCTGAGTTCCATACTGACTTTTTTTTTTTCCTCCAGAGACAGGGTTTCCCTATGACAGCCCATGCTGGTCTCTGACTCCTGGGCTCAAGGGATCCTCCCGCCTCAGCCTACCAAGTAGCCAGGACTACGGGTCCACAGTGCTGTACCCATCTTCCATGCTAGTTTAATTGCTATACTTTTATGTTATAATATCTGGTGGTTCTGGAGAGCTCATCTCCCTTATTACCATTAAGTTTAGAATTTTCCTGGCTACTTTCACATATTTATTCTTCCTTATGAACTTCAACATCATTCTGTCCAGTTGAAAAACTCCTCCTTCCATGATGCCACCATTGTGATACATCTATCTTTTTATGTTCTACTGTTAGTTCAGCCCCTGGTGAGAGTAGCAGGTCTGCGCTCCTGTACTGTCAGAACTAGACAGAAATGCACTTCCTTAATAATAGTATAAGGCCTTTAAAAAGATAAAAAGAACGAATATTTGGGTAGCGCTGTCCAACCATTCTATCGCTTTCTTTTTAATAACATTACCAGTCAAAGCAGTATTTTCCCACATGAATGACCAAGGGGTCGCAGCCACGACAGAAGACGGATTAAGACTTTACGATGCTAAAACGCAATAAAATATATATTAAAAAAAAAAAAACACTTTACGATGCCTCGTCTGATGCTCTTTCATAGTCAACGGAACGACTAAACACCCGCGCCACAAGAGGCGGTGGAGATGGGCGCCCAACCGGAGCGCCAGGACCCCGGCCTACGTCCGCGCCCTCAGTTTACCTCATCCCAGTGGACCCTGGATGTTTCATGACCGGCCCAGCGGCCTCGAAGAGCGTGGCGAGGCCCTTGCCAGCTCCCAGGCCGCCCCAACGCCCCAGCCGGCCCACCACGGTTGGAGCGCTTTACCTGAGGCCCGGGGACCATCTTCACCTGACGCCACCCAGCAGCCCGTGGCCAGGTATCCAACGCCGCAGGGTAACCGGGGAGGAGCGGCGTCGCGCTGGGAAGGCGCGGCCCAGGACGCGGCGCTGCCTCCGGCCGACGTGATGACGACAGCACGGGAGGCACCTCCCCGTCGCGGGCGTTACGGGTGTCGGAGGGAGCCTGGCTGATGTGGGAATGTGCCATTTGGTGCATGAGGGGTAAATCCAAACGCAACGAGAATTAACTTTTTTTCACCCCCCTCCCTCCAGAGAATTAACTTTTCACCAAAAATCAACCCACTGAATTTTGTTCTTTAATATCAATTTTGACTAAAGACTAACAACCACAGTAGGACCCAAGGGCCCAAACTTCGCTCCACCCGCAGGTAGGAGAATAGTGAAGGCTTCCGGGGGCGGTTGGAGGACGCCCCCCACGATTCCCAAGACGCTGGCGTAGAGCGGAGCCGGGCGAGGGCGGGGCCGGACTATTAGGAACTACTTACCGGAGAACGGTGGGCAGGTTTAGTGTTGAGACTAATAACACCGGGATAATTCTATTTTATTAACTCCGTATCTTCGCTTGCCCTGTTACCTGACCTGAGCGCCAGCGCAGATGGCGATGAGCCCGCCGCCCTTTGGGTGGGGAGTTAGAACTTGAACAGATTCTACAAAAATGTGAAAACTATTAACTGTATTAGGGAGTCTGACGACTAAGCTGGTCAAAAAGGCGCCCCCCTTGAGCAGATAATCTGAAAAAAGAGTGGCATTCATTAAGGCAAGGGCTGGGAAAGGGCGTTCCGGGCAGAAAGAACTGCTTGTGCAAAGAGCATTACCAATACAAGTTGCCCTGTCATCACCATTAAGGTGGGAACCAGAAGCCTACAACCACCAATAGGCCTCCTGGTTCCCCAGGAAAGTGCTCTGTGCCTGCCTTGAGAGGTGTGTGGATGTGTGAATAACGCTGCAGCAACCTGGAAGACTCAAACTGATGAGTGCAGAGGGCTCTGACAGTTTTTGTTTTGTTATTTTGAGATGGAGTCTCTGTCACTCAGTCTGGAGTGCAATGGCGTGGTCTGGGCTCACTGCAACCTCCGCCTCCCGGGTTCAAGCGATTCTCCCGCCTCAGCCTCCTGAGTAGCTGCGACTACAGGCGCCCGCCACCACACTCGGCTAATTTTTGTATTTTTAGTAGAGATGGGGTTTCACTATGTTGACCAGGCTGGCCTCAAACTCCTGACCTCGTGATCCGCCCGCCTTGGCCTCCCAAAGTGTTGGGATTACAGGCATGAACCTCCGCGCCCGGCCTCTGACAGTTTTTATTTACGTTTATGTTTGTCTTCGAGTTTAGAATATTAAAACACACACAATTTGTGTTGCTTTCCACAATTTTAAAAGTGGAGACGAGCCGGGCGCAGCGGCACTCTCCTATAATCCCAGCACTTTGGGAGGCCGAGGCAGGTGGCTCTCTTAAGCCCAGGTGTTCAATACCAGCCTGGCAACATGGCGAAACACGGTCTCTACTAAAAATACAAAAAATTAGCTGGGCATGGTGGCACCCACCTGTAGTCCCAGCTGCCTGAGAGGCTGAAGTGGAAGGATTGATTGATCCCAGGAGGTCGAGGCTGCAGTGAGCCGTCAGCGTGCCACTGAACTCTTCTAGCCTAGGCAACATAGTAAGATCTTGTCTCAAATAAAAGATAAAGTGGAGAAGAAGATGATTTGAGAATTCTCTTTCGACGGATGAATTGGCTCATGCCCTTACTCCCAGCATTTTGGGAGGCTGAGGTGGGAGGGCTGCTTGAGACCAGGAGTTTGAGACCAGCCTGGGTAACATAGTGAGACCTTTTCTCTACAATAATAATGGTAATAATAAGAAAATTAGCCAGGCATGGTGGTACACACCTGTAGTCTTAGCTGCTTGGGAGGCTGAGGTAGGAAGATGCTGGAGCCCAGGAGTTTGCAGTGAGCCATGATCACTCCACTGCACCCCAGCCTGGGCAACAGAGTGAGACACTGTCTTTTTTTTTTTTTTTTCTTTTGAGACGGAGTTTCCCCTTTTCTGTTACCCAGGCTGGAGTGCAATGGCGCGATCTCGGCTCACCGCAACCTCCGCCTCCTGGGTTCAAGCAATTCTCCTGCCTCAGCCTCCCGAGTAGCTGGGACTACAGGCGCGCGCCACCATGCCCAGCTAATTTTTGTATTTTTAGTAGAGACGAGGTTTCACCATGTTGACCAGGATGGTCTCGATCTCTTGACCTCATGATCCACCCGCCTCGGCCTCCCAAAGTGCTGGGATTATAGGTGTGAGCCACCGCGCCCGGCCAACACTGTCTCTTTAAACACACACACACACACACACACACACACACACACACACACACACACACACAGAAATAGAGAGACTTGGGGATTCTGTATTCTGGTGCAAAATTGGGTGAATACAGTTTGGATTTAGGGTAACAATGGAAATGAAGTCTTTTGACTGGAGAGAGTGTAGGCTGTCCCATTTGAAGGCTGAAACAAATCTTGGGATCCTTCTGCCTGATGCGCAGTCAGTGTTTGCTAGAGCACCTGCCCAGAGCATTTCTCCTGCTGTTAGAGATCGTAGAAAGAGTAAGAGTTTTGGCCAGGTGCGGTGGATCATGCCTGTAATCCCAGCACTTTTGGAGGCCGAGGCGTGTGGATCACTTGAGGTCAGGAGTTTGAAACCAGCCTGACCAACATGGTGAGTGGATCATGCCTGTAATCCCAGCACTTTTGGAGGCCGAGGCATGTGGATCACTTGAGGTTAGGAGTTTGAAACCAGCCTAACCAACATGGTGAAACCCCATCTCTATTAAAAAAAAAAAAAAAAAATTAGCCAGTTGTAGTGTCGGGTGCCTGTAATCCCAGCTGCTTGGGAGGCAAAGGCAGGAGAATTGCTTGAACCCAGGAGGCAGAGGTTGCAGTGAGCCGAGATGGCGCCATTGCACTCCAGCCTGGGTAACAAGAGCTTAACTCTGTCCCCGCCGCCGCCCCAAAAAAGTAAGAGTTTTAGAATCAGTTGTCACTGAGTTCAATTCCTTGCTGTGACTTTTACCAGCTGGGTGACTTGGGCAATTTTTATAATCTCTGAGCAAATGTATCCTGTCTGTAAAGTGAAGTTAATAATTTCCTTTTTTTTTTTTGAGACAGAGTCTTGCTCTGTCGCCCAGGCTGGAGTGCAGTGGCCCGATCTCCGCTGACTGCAACCTCCGCCTCCTGGGTTCAAGCAATTCTCCTGCCTCAGCCTCCCAAGTAGCTGGGATTACAGGTTCCCACCACCAGGCCCAGCTAATTTTTGTATTATTAGTAGAGACAGGGTTTCACCATGTTGGCCAGGCTGGTCTGAAACTCTTGACCTCTTGATCTGCCCACCTTGGCCTCCCAAAGTGCTGGGATTACAGGTGTGAGCCACTGCTCTGGCCCAAAGTTAATAATTTCTAAATTCTGGCTTGTAGTGAGGATTGTAGATCATGCATATAAAACTTGGAATTTGCTCCGTAAGCATAGGTTGTAGCATGATCCATTCAACAGCATAGTTTTTCTTCATTTTTATTTTTTATCCTGATGAAAACAATTGTGCTTTTACAATCTCAGAAAAGATAGAACCATTATGTGTTTCACCATCCATCACTGATTGTGTGCTTCTGACACTACTATCATGTTTCTGATCATTATACTCTTGTTTTTTGCTTTGGGAAGTGGTGATTTTGACCTCTCCCTCATCTTGTTCCACATTTGCCAATTAACTGGCACTATTAAGATGGAAATCAGTGTTTTTCTGTCAGAGTTCTTAGCACATGTGGAAACTTAACATGAGCTCTTCCTGACCCAGTTTTGATCTCTAATAGGTCAGTGTCATTGGTGCTTTTTCCACGGCCTCCCAGACTTGTCTTCCATGATTCCTGGGGCAGGGGGCTGGGTGGGTGACAGGACTTGAGGAAGGGAAAGAGTAGGATTGAATTAAGAGGAAAAGGCAATAAAATCACCAGCATATACTAATCCAAGAAAGTTCCTTCCCTTGTCTCCTAACCAAAAAGCCAATAAGGCCATCCAGGAGTATGAACCATACATTTGTGAAAAATAAACCACTTTTCCGCTGAAGTAAGGAAGCACGATCCATCCTTAAGTGCAGGGTGTCCTGAATTTATGAGGTGTCAGAGCTCATGTTCTGTCTGTTAAGAATTACCTTTAGAAATGACTAATCTGAACATATGGCGCTCCATGGTGGCCAGGAAGCTCTAGGCATCAAGTCTGTAGCAGCCTCCAGCTCTGTCCAGCTCTGAGCTCCCCCATGTGTGGTAGAACACGGCATGAGCCTGACAGCCAGGCTTAGACCAGGAGTGACATCCCGTTGAATGTCTCCTCTTCAAGACTTCATTTCTCACGCTTGGCTTATTCCAGCCAACTTTTGACTTAGCTCCTCACTAGAGATTTTGGCAGTTATTCTGCCTGGACCTAACAGCCAGAGTGAGGAGCAGACCAGCACAAAAGTTCAGTGTGAGAGCACTAGAGCGAGCTTGTAGGGCTCCAAGTCCCAGCTCTGGCCCTTATTAGCTATGTGACCTTCAGGCAAGGAACTTCTCTGACTCTGCATCATCATTGGTAAAAAGGGGATAGTATTAATTCCTACCCCACGATTGTTTGGATGGAAAATTTGTAACAGACACGAAAGAGTCTAGCACAGCAACTAGCCCAGCATAGACAGGTGATCTAAAGTTAACTTTGGCCAATTAAGCAAAAAAGGAGTGTGTTAAAAAGAATCAGAAGTTCTCAGATTATTTAGAAAGCTACAACAAGACTTGAGCCTTGTCTGGGCACGGTGGCTCACGCCTGTAATCCCAGCACTTTGGGAGGCTGAGGCGGGAGGATCACTTGAGGTCAGGAGTTCGAGAACAGCCTGACTAAAGTAGTGAAACCCTGTCTCTACTAAGGATATAAAAAATTAGCTGGATGTGGTGGCACGCACATATAGTTCCACCTACTTGGGAGGCTGAGGCAGAATTGCTTGAACCCAGGAGGTAAAGGTTGCAGTGAGCCGAGATCGCACCATTGCACTCCAGCCTGGGCAACAAGAGTGAAACCCCATCTCCAAAAAAAAAAAAAAGACTTGAGGCTTCCAGGAATGACATTGCAGGGCTGGTCTGATGGTATTGCTGCCACTGAGCACCAACTGCTACAATTTGCATCCTTGCCACTTCTATACCAGGAACTCAATTTTGCAGGTACTGTTGCCAGTTACCACACAAAAGAGTACTCCCGATCCCTTCCCTGAGTCAAAGGTTGGCACAGGTGCATCCCTGGTCCCCATGCCTGGTCCTAGCTAAGGGGAGGCTGGGAAAGTCAGTGTCTAGCATTTTCAGCTACTCTAAATAGAGGTAGTTATTGCACCTCATGAAGTCTCATAAAATAGGGGATTCCCTGGAGACAGGAAGGGATTCAGATACCAGGCAGCCAGACCCAATAACAAATGTCCAATACTACCCACAACAAAGACAGACAATCAACATAGAACAATACGATATATTGACAGCCTATGAGCTTGTGACAGCTCTGTCATTTTACACATTGAGATCAAAATCCAAACACCAAGAGGCCCTCTGATAAAGAGTGCTGGCTGCCTACCCAACATTCTCCCCTTCTCCCTTTGTGTCAGAACCCCTTTGTTATTAGGGTTAGACACATATCCAGCAAATAAGCCACATCTCCCAGCCTCCATTCCAGGTAGGGGAGGGTGGTTGCTGAGATGGAAGCAGAAGTCATTGGGTAGGGCTTTTGGGGAAAGCTATTTAAAAGTGCCCTTTTGGCTGGGCGTGGTGGCTCATGCCTGTAATCCCAGCACTTTGGGAGGCCGAGGTGAGCGGATCACAAGGTCAAGGAATCGAGACCATCCTAGCCAACATGGTGAAACCCTGTTTCTACTAAAAATACAAAAATTAGCTGGGCATGGTGGCGCACGCCTGCAGTCCCAGCTACTGGGGAGGCTGAGGCAGGAGAATCGCTTGAACCTGGGAGGTGGACGTTGCAGTGAGCCGAGATCGCGCCACTGCACTCCAGCCTGGTGACAGAGCAAGACTCCGTCTCAAAAAAAAAGTGCCCATTTGCTCTTCTCCCCTTTCTTCTGTTTTCCCTTCCTCAAACACAAAATTTGCAGCTAGAGCTCCAATAACCATATTGTAGCAAACTTAATATTGGAAACCATTTGTTAAGGATGGCAGAGCAGAAATACAGCCTCTGAGAATCTGATGACCTGTCCTACCCTGGACCCCATAACACTATTTTTCTTTTATGTGGTGGAAAAAATAAACCTGCTTTTCATTTAAGCCATTGTTACTTTGAGTGGCTCTTCCTAGCAGCTGAAGGTAATTCCTTACTAATACCAGCCGGCCTCAGTAGTTTCACAGGTGCTTCTCTTCTAGCAATCCAAGACGTCATCCTCTTCTGGTGCATAAGAAAATCCCAGGAATGCACTTGAGGCCCCAGAGCTGCTGGCCACAGTGTCAGGGGTACAGCCAATGGACTTGGACACAGCTTCCTGGGTGAACTCCGGGTCAAAATGCTTCAAGTCAGCAGGTCCTGCCTGTCAATAAAAGCCAACGATGAGAAGACAACACCGGGGTCAGAGCTGCCAAAGGAGCCCAAATCCTCCAAGGGGGTGTCAGGCCTCTCTGAGTGCCTCATGCTTCATAGTCATCCATACTTGACTGTCACTTTCCTGTGCATTTACATTAATCATTTGATTCCTCTCACCCCCTGGCATTCTGCCTCCACACCAATCCTTAGATAAATCAGTTAATCAACATACACTTAGTGAATGCCTCCCAGGCACTGGCACTGGGAACACAGGAGAACAAGACAAAGTGAGCCCCTGCGTTCATGGAGCTTACATTGTGTAGGGGGGTAGGAGGATTGGTAATAAGCATGTTTACAAATAGATAACTTAGGATGGTTATAGGTCCTATGAAGAAGATAAAATAGGGTAATATGGTAGAGATTAATGGAGGCTGCTTTGGCTATTTTGGAGGAAGACTTGTGAGGGGGATCACAAAAATGATCACAAATTCTCCACTTCCCATCCAGAGGTGGGGTCTATTTCTCCATTCCTTTAATATAAGTTAGCCATATGACTTGGTTAGGCCAACAGTACATTACCAAATATGACACAAGCAGAAGACTGAAAAACTCACGTCAGGAGTTGCTCTCTGGCTGTACTTCTAACCCTGAAGTCACCGTGTGAACAGACCCAGACTAGCCTGCTGGAGCGTGAGAGGCTTCATGAAGAACTCCGTTGCCCTGGCTGTCTGCCAACTCAGGCATGTGAGTGAGGCAATTCTAGCTCAACAACTGCCAACTGTCCTGCCAGCTGATCACAGACATGAGAGAGCTCCACAGAGACCAGCTGGCCTGGCTCAGACTTTAAAAACCACATAGAATCTGAACAAATGTTTTTTAAAGAGACAAGGTCTTTTTTGCTCTGTCACCCAGGCTGGAGTGCACTGGCATGATCATAGCTCACTACAGCTTCGACATTCCAGACTCAAGTGATCCTCCCACCTCAGCCTCCTGAGTAGCTGGAACTACAGGCATGCAGTACCACACCAGGCTAATTTTCTATTTTTCTGTAAAGATGGAGTCTCGCCATGTTGCCCAGGCTGATCTTGAACTCCTAGCCTCAAGAGATGCTAATGCCTTGGCTTCCAAAAGTGCTGCGGTTACAGGTATGAGCCACCATGCCTGGCCAAAAGATCGTTGTTTTAAGCCACCTAGCTTTGAAGTGACTTGTTACACAGCAAGAGCTAACCAATACAGTCTTTCTGTGGAGGAGGCCTGGGTTTTATGAAGTAAGCAGGTAAGGAAGGGGAAGGGCTTGCAAATCTGCTTTAGTGTACAGATTTGAGCACTGGATCAGATAGGATACACTTGGTCTGTGTAACCAAACAGATCACAGTTCCCAGATTCTAAATAAGGCTACGAGACAAGGCAGTCCCAGCCTAGCACTCAGAGTTCCAAGACCAGAATGTGCATCCTGACCTTAGAAGAAAATGATATTAAAGCAACTTACTCAAGGCCTCACAAGTGTTAGGTGACAGAATCAGGAATACAGCTCCAGAGTGTCTCATTCTAAAGTCTATGCATCTCTGCCTAGTATTCCATGT
The DNA here is from genome assembly GCF_030222135.1 of Aotus nancymaae. NCBI lineage: Eukaryota > Metazoa > Chordata > Mammalia > Primates > Aotidae > Aotus > Aotus nancymaae. The sequence goes on along the minus strand of NW_026988442.1, from coordinate 23,230,558 downwards.
CTGGTTCTCTCTCCAGGGTGTACATTTGACACTATCTTCACTGTCTTTTTAAAATCCCAAGAAAAAGAAGCTTTTCTGGTGCCTGACCTGAGTGTATCCTCTCTGATCCAGTGCTCAAAGACACGTTCATGAATAGGTAATTCACCAAAGGAGAAACGTAGATGGTGAATTAACATTGGCAGTGTTTGGTATGCAGGCTGTTTCGATCGAAGAGGCTTGACACCTCACTTTACAGGTTGACAACACAATCTCACACGTCTACCTCAAATAGGACTCCTTTTATTCATACTGCCACTGCTAATTAACATTGTAAAACTAGCACTTTGGGAGACCAAGGCAGACAGATCACTTGAGGTCAGGAGTCCGGACTAGCCTAGCCAACATGGTGAAACCCCATCTCTACTAAAAATACAACAACAAAATTAGCCAAGTGTGGTGCTGAGCACCTGTAGCTACTCAGGAGGCTGGGGCATGAGAATTGCCTGAACCTGGAGAGGCAGAGGTTGCTATAAGCTGAAATCATGCCACTGCACTCCAGCCTGGGCAACAGAGCAAGATTCCATCTCAAAAAATAAAAAAGCCAGGCGCAGTGACTCATGCCTGTAATCCCAGCACTTTGGGATGCTGAGGTGCGTGGATGATTTGAGGTCAGGAGGTTAGGAGTTCAAGACCAGCCTGGCCAACATGGCGAAACCCCATCTCTACTAAAAATACAAAAATTAGCTGGGTGTAGTGGCGCATGCCCGTAGTTACTCGGGAGGCTGAGGCAGGAGAATTGCTTGAACCAGGAAGACAGAGGTTGCCGTGAGCTGAGATCGACTCACTGCACTCCAGCCTGGGCAATAGAGTGAGACTCCATCCCAAATAAAATAAAAACAAAAATGAAAATAAAAACTGGCCAGGTGCTGTGGATAACACCTGTTATCTCAGCACTTTGGGAATCTGAGGGGGTGGATCACTTGAGCCCAGGAGTTCAAAACCAGCCTAGGCTACATAAAAAAATCTCATCTCTACAAAAAATAAAAATTAGGTAGGTATGGTGGCACCCCACCTCCCAGCTACTCAGGAGGCTGAAGTAGGAGGATGGCTTGAGCCCAGGAGGTGGAGGTTGCAGTAAGCTGTAATCATGCCACTGCACTCTCGCCTGGGTGATAGAGTGAGACCCTGTCTCAAAAAATAAATTTTAAAAGCTAATCGTCTTTACTATAAGACAAATATAAATTAAAACAATTAAGAGATGCTGTTTTTTATACTTACCAAATTTGCAAAGAAAAAAACAGTAACAACATATGCTCAGAGTGCGAGTAAGATGAGAATTCTCCAGCAGGTGCCGCTGGTAGGAAGTAGATGGTTCCCTTTCCACATAGTCAACAGGCAGTGCGAATCAAGAACCTAAAAATGGGCCGGTCACAGTGGCTCACGCCTGTAATCCCAGCACTTTGGAAGGCTGAGGCGGGCGGATCACGAGGTCTAAGAGATCGAGACCATGGTGAAACCCCGTCTCTAAAAAATAATTAATTTTTTTAAAAAAAAGAACCTAAAAATGACTGGGCTCAGTGGCTGACACCTGTAATCCCAGCACTTGGGAGGCTGAGGTGGGTACATCACTCGGGGCCAGGAGTTCAAGACCAGCCTGGACAAAATGGTCCAAGCACCTTGGAGGCCAAGGTGGTTGGATCAGCTGAGGTTGGGAGTTCAAGACCAGCCATGACCAACATGGTGAAACCCCATCTTTATAAAAACAAACAAGCCAGGCACGGTGGCTCACACCTGTAATCCCAGCACTTTGGGAGGCTGAGGCAGGTGGATCACGAGGTCAAGAGATCGAGACTATCCTGGTCAACATGGTGAAACCCCGTCTCTACTAAAAATACAAAAAATTAGCTGGGCATGGTGGCGTGTGCCTGTAATCCCAGCTACTCAGGAGGCTGAGGCAGGAGAATTGCCTGAACCCAGGAGGCGGAGGTTGCGGTGAGCCCAGATTGCGCCATTGCACTCCAGCCTGGGTAACAAGAGCGAAACTCTGTCTCAAAAAAACAAAAACAAAAACAAAAAACCCCCATTTCTACTAAAAATGCAAAAATTAGCCAGGCATGGTGGCACACGCTTATAATCCCAGCTACTCAGGAGGCTGAGACATGAGAATTGCTTGATGTGAGATTGCACCACTGCACTTCAACTTGGGTGGCAGAGAAAGACTCTGTCTCAAAAAAAAAAAAAAATCCAAAAATGTTAGCATTGACAATTCCCCATCTGGAATCCATCTTAAGGAAATGACCAGAATTCTGGGCAAAGACATATACTTAAAGCTGTTCATCCGCACATCATGATAAAGAAAAAACATAGTAACAACCATATGATTGCCATTATGGGTGAGTAAACTATGCCACCAACATAAGATTAAATATTATTCAGCCACTAAAAATTATATTTATGGCCGGGCGTGGTGGCTCATGCCTGTAATCCAAGCACTTTGGAGGCCAAGGTGGGCAGATCACCTGAGGTCAGGAGTTCAAGACCAGCCTGACCAACATGGTGAAACCCCGTCTTTATATTAAAAAAAAATTATATTTATAAAATTTTTTAGGACATAAGGAAATTATAACATAGGTTTTAGCCAAAAAAAAAAAAAACACAAAAAAACAAAAACCAGGAGGAAGATATATTGATAGATGAATAGGTAGATACACACACACACACACACACACACACACACACACACACAGAGAAAAGTGACTGGAAGGAAATATGCCATTGGTTTTCCTTAAGTAGTGGGATAATAAGCATTTCCCCACTGCTACTCTTTACTTTTTCTTTTTTTGAGACAAAATTTCCTTCTGTTGCCCAGGCTGGAGCGCAATGGCACAATCTTGGCTCACTGTGACCCTCACCTCCCGGGTTCAAGCAATTCTCCTGCCTCAGCCTCCCGAGTAGCTGGGATTACAGGCATGCACCACCACACCTGGCTAATTTTTGTATTTTTAGTAAAGATGGGGTTTCACCATGTTGGCTACACTGGTCTTGAACTCCTGATCTCAAGTGATCCGCTGGCCTTGGCCTCCCAAATTGCTGAGATTACAGTCGTGAGCCACCGCGCCTGGCCAGTGTTTTACATACTTTCTATAAGAATATATGTCATCTTTATTACCAGGAAAAAGTCTACAAATAGGAAAAGATAAAATGTCTCTAAAGGGCTTGGTCCTATGTGGGTGTACTCTGTGACACAGAGCACTTCACAAATTGTAAACGGCTCTGCAGCAAGGGTTATTTATTGGTGCTAAAGATAAAGGAGCAGCAACATGGCCCTTTATCCAAGACCTGAACCTGCAGTCAGGACAAGTTCTCCCTCTAACTGACTGTGTAGCCTTGGACAAATGACTGAGCTTCCTGGACCCCCAATTTTCCCAACTAGATGAGGAGAGTTGGCACACACAGCAAGTTGCCCCAGCCCGGAAATCCGGAGTCTAGAATGCTGTGACCTCTTACCACATTAGGGTTGAAGGGCGGAGTTAGCCTCTTGTGGTACAGGTCATCCCAGTTTATGGGGCTGAAGAATACATGATTCTTAATCTCAAGCTGCAGGAAGTGCAGAAAGAAGGTGCTGGTTAGAAGCAGCGCTCCCCATGGGTGCTCTCCCCTCACCCCCACATCCTCCAGAGCTCCACCAGCAACTGGCTGTCAACTGGAAATTAACTTGCAGTTCTGGCTGGTTTCCTGTGACAAGAGAGTGTTTTGCAGCCAAGCCTCTCCCTTCATTCAGATTCCAAACCCTTCTCCCCACTACAGCATCTGTTTCTTCCAAAACCATTGACTGAGCACCTTCTCTGAGAACCTACACCTTGCTAGGCTTTGGGGAAATGTCAGTGAATAAGACAGCATAATCTGCTGTGGGAGTGGGGGGTTGGTGCCAGCGGGAGCCTAGGGACCCCTCCCCTTCTGCTTCTGTACATCTTGAGTTTTCCAGTATGCAAACCAGAGGAATAGACTAAATCAACTCACTAGGGAAGGTTTAAAAAATAAAACCCCCAAGAAACCTTCAGATTCCCAGACACCCAGACTTTAGGACTCAGCCCTGGTCATGATTCACTACCTTTCCTAATCAAAAATCAACCTTCACACCAGCTTCTTTCCATCGCATCCTCTATCTGTATTTCTCAAATAATTATTCTCTACCTCCCTATATCAGAAAGCCCAGTGGGCTAGTTAACAACCCAGATCCAAAATATCTCCAAAAGAGGCTGGGTGCAGTGGCTCACACCTGTAATCCCAGCACTTTGGGAGGCCGAGGCAGGTGGATCACCTGAGGTAAGGAGTTCAAGACCAACCTGGCCAACATGGCGAAACCCTGTCTCTACAGATAGAAAAATTAGCTAGGTGTGGTGGTATATGCCTATAATCCTAGCTACTTGGGAGGCTAAGGCAGGAGAATAGCTTGAACCAGGAGATGGATGTTGCTGTGAGCTGAGATCACACCACCGTACTCCAGCCTGGGTGACAGAAGAAGACTGTGTCTCAAAAAAAAAAAAAAAAAAAAAAAAGCCTCCAAAAGAATACCCAAGAAATTGGCAACACTGATTGCCTCTGAATTGAGCAACTGGGTGGCTGGAAGGACTTTTTCTAGATACTCTTTTGTACCCTTTGAATTTTGATCTATATAAATGTATAACTTATTTTAAGAGTTATACATATTTTTTAAGATGCAAATTTTTGCTTGAAACAGGAGACCTATCTTCATGGAAGCCCCTGTTCTTCAAGCTGGCCAGGAATGGGCAGTGGATGCCCTAAATGTTGTTACAGTTCACAGTATCTGGAATGTAAAGCTTTTGGCACAAACACTTAAGAAGCACTTACTGTGTGCCAGACACTGATGAGAGTGTTTTGCATACATTAATACTAATCCATTTAGTCTTCAAAACAGCTATGTTAGGTGCTGTTATTACGCTGGAGAAACTGAGGCTCATAGAGAGAAATTAAGCAGTATGTTTAAGGTCCTGTAACTAGTAAGTGGTGAAGGGGGGATCTGAACCAGGGGAGTCTGCCTCATAGTCCATCTATCTTTTTTTTTCTTTTTCTTGAGACAGTCTCACTCTGTTGCTGAGGCTGGAGTGCAGTGGTGCCCATCGCAGCTCACTGCAGCCTCCACCCATCCCCAGGTTCAAGCAATTCTCGTGTCTCAGCCTCCTGAGTAGTTGAGATTACAGGTACCCACCACCATGTCTGGCTAATTTTTGTACTTTAATAAAGACCAGGTTTCGCCATGTTGGCCAGGCTGGTCTCCAACTCCTGACCTCAGGTGATCTGCCCGCCTTGGCCTCCCAAAGTGCTGGGATTATAGGTGTGAGCCACCACACCTGGCCTACTCCATTTATCTTAATCACTATGCTGGAAAAGAAAGCAAACTCAGGACTAAACCTGCAGTCAGGACAAGTTCTGCCTCTAACTGACTGTGTAGCCTTGGACAAATGTGCCCTGTGTCTGGGGAGCCTTCCCCAGCTGTCTTCATGGCTGCCTCTTTCTCGTCCTTCAAGCCGCAGCTTCATTGTCACCTCCTCAGAGAGAACTCCCTGACCATGCCAATGTGAATCTGCCCCCTTCCATTATTGTCTATCTCAGCTCATTGTTCATTTTCTTCCTGACACTTGTCACACGTTGTGATAATTGTATATAATGTTTGGGCTTTTTGCCTGCTCCCCAACTCCAAACTTTTTTGTTTTTGTTTTTGAGACTGATTTTCGCTCTTGTTGCCCTAGGTGGAATGCAATGGCATGATCTTAGCTCACTGCAACCTCCACCTCCCAGGTTCAAGTGATTCTCCTGCCGCAGCCTGCTGAGTAGCTGGGATTACAGGTGTCCACCACCACACCCAGCTAATTTTTTGTATTTTTAGTAGAGACAGGGTTTCACCATGTGAGCCAGGCTGGTCTCGAACTCCCGACTTCATGTGATCCACCCACTCTGGCCTCCCAAAGTGCTGGGATTACAGACGTGAACCACCGCACCTGGCCCCCACCCCAAGCTTAATAAGGGCAGAGACTGAGCCTATTGAATCCCTAGCACCTAGCTCAATACTGGCACATAGTTGGTGCTTAGTAAATATTGACTGACTAAGAGAGCTAGACTAGAGAAAGTAGTCCGCTAGTAGCAGTAGTGAATTTCCAAGTGAACGAGTGAGCAGCAGCTGGTTTTTGAGGGCAGCAGGATGCGTGTTAATGTGCTTCTGAGCTGACTCTACAAGAAGCTGTGAGCCCCATGGGGGCCATTGCTCCATGGCAGGTCACTTACAATGTCTGCTTTAGAGCCCAGCCGCTGCCTCTGGTCCTTGTGGAGAAGGCCTTGCAGGAGGTCACAGGCGGCCACCGTCCGGCCCCCGGGGATCTGTAGCGGCTGGTGCAGAATGTTCTCATACATCTGGGACACATCTCGGCTGTAGAAGGGCGGCTGGTGAGAGAGGGAGAGCAGCTGGAGGATCACCCATGCAAAGGTGGACACGGGCTCGGGGAGACTTGGAGCAAGCTGGGCGGCTGGGAGGATTCAGCATGACCCCTGTCTAGTGCAATGGGTCACATGGCAGATTGGAAAGAGACAGGACTCCAGGCTTCTAGCACAATGGAGAGAATTGCTAGGAAGGCCAGAAGTCTTTTCCCACCAGTGCGAGGCCTATCTCTTTTCATCTAGCTTGTGCACCAACTTTGCACTTGGCAACATTTGCATTCTCACCTTCATCATTTCAGCCCAGCCTCATAACCATGCTCCAAGAGAGGCTGTAATTTTTCAGAGAAGAAAACAAGGCTCAGAGCAATTATGCTGCACAGTTAGGAAGAAAGCCAGGCCCCAAACCATATCCAGGGTCCACTTCTCTTTCTTACTATTCTTCCTCCCACTCCTCTTCCAGCTGTTCCTTGTCCGGACTCCACAGAGCCTGTTCCTTTCCAGAGACCAAGCTACGCTGGTGAAACCACTCCAAAGCAAAGCATGGCCTGGGGCAAATCTACACATGCCTCCACCTAAGCAGGCAGCCTAGGACTGGGCTCAGGGGTTGGTTCCAGAACCTATTGGGACTGTGATCTCTCTTGGTCTCAATTTCCCTGTCAGCAAAATATGAATAATTCCACTCCTGCTGTATCAGCCTCTAAAGGCTATTTTGAGTCACTCAAGGTGAGACAGTGTATTGTAAACTACAAAATGCTAAATTACCTTTTTTCTTTTGGAGACAGAGTCTCCCTCTGTCACCCAGGCTGGAGTGCAGTGGTGCAATCTTGGTTCACTGCAGCCTCTGCCTCCCAAGTTCAAGTGATTCTCCTGCCTCAGCTTCCTGAGTAGATGGGATTACAGGCACCTGCCACCATGCCTAGCTAATTTTTTGTATTTCTTTTTTTTTTTTTTTGAGATGGAGTTTCACTCTTGTCACCCAGGCTGGAGTGCAATGGTGCGATCTTGGCGCACTGCAACCTCCACCTCCTGGGTTCAGGCAATTCTCCTGCCTCAGCCTCCTGAGTAGCTGGGATTACAGGCACGCACCACCATGCCCAGCTAATTTTTTTGTATTTTTAGTAGAGACGGGGTTTCACCATGTTGACCAGGATGGTCTCGATCTCTTGACCTCGTGATCCACCCGCCTCGGCCTCCCAAAGTGCTGGGATTACAGGCATGAGCCACTGCCTTAATTTTTTGTATTTTTAGTACAGATGGGGTTTCACCATGTTAGCCAGGCTGGTCTCACATTTCTGACCTCAAGTGATCCTCCTGCCTTGGCCTCCCAAAGTGTTGGGATTATGGGTGTGAGTCACTACCCCTGGACTAAACTAACATTATTGGGGGAAAAAAATCCTCATATTCACTTTGGCATTAACTGTTTTCGTCTGGAATGAAGAGATCACGTTCCTGGGCAGAGCTTGTATAGACCACATGAGGCACAGACACATTCCTAGCCAGATGGCTCTTGTAGATGGCTACCCGCGACTCACCAGGCCATGGAGCATCTCGTAGAGGACTGCTCCCAAGCACCACCAGTCCACTGCCCGATCATAAGGCTCTTTCCGAAGCACTTCAGGAGCCAAGTACTGTGAGAAGGAAATACACTTATTTGAAATAAGTCATTAGGCCTCAGTTGCCCCATCTGTAAATAAGGCACTTGGAGGAAGATCACCAGGAGCTGCCCCTGCTGCGATGCTCTGTGGCTGTGCATGTGTTCATTCATCCGCCATTCACCAAAGGCCTGCTTTGTGCAGGGCCCTTTGCCATGTGTTGGGGACATAGTAGAGGTCAGCCAGGACTGCCTTGTGCAATACACATGCTGCATACCACGCAAAAGCACCAGCCAAAGGGGTAAAGGGGGCTGCCATCGTGGTTGATCCATTCACCAAGCCACAGCCCTAGTTCAGAGGTATTATCTGGCAACTTTTTGTTTCAAGGGGTGCTTCTTCTAATTAGTCTGCCTGGAGGGCATGCCTTTTTCTATTTATGCAAAGGTATTCAATGGGCTATCCGTGTCCTGGGAATGGAAGGCCCTGGGAGTACTCTCAAGGTGCGGTGTGGAGACTTAACGTGAGTGTAAGTAGATGTGGCGTATCCTTGTGCTGGAAACCCTAGGGTCAGAGGAGAGGGTCAGGAAGGAGCGGGGACCCCTAAGCTCATATTGATAAGTGAATGCACACCATGCCTCTATGCCTTGCATGCAAAGAGACAAAAAAAGGCTTACTGACTTCTTAGCCTGGTGTCCTTGCCACTGAGTTGGGGCAAGGTCTCAGCAACAGGAAAAGCCACCCTGAGAGATTGTGTGGGTCAAGGGAAGGGCAGAGTCATACAGACCTGAGCCCTAGTTAGTGTGTGGTTTCAGGCAGGTCATTAAATCTCTCAAAAGCTTGGTTTCCTTATCCAAAAAATGAGGAGGCAGAATCCCTCCTAGGCGCCGTTCTAAGATGCTAACATACGTGCTGGCCCACCAACAATGGGACCAACCATGTCTACTCCTGCCTGTGCCCCCCAACACCACGGCAGTGGCTGAGTCATGGTAAAGGTGATATTTTGGGGCCACATGTCTCCTACATGAGCTGGGGTTCCATATCCTCTGCTCCCATCCCTGGCAATGTCCAAGGAAAGGATGGCTGGGCTGTCAGGCTTCAGGGGGCTGGCTTTATCCAGCAAACACCACCCCCTATACACAAACAGACAATGGCTCCTGCTCAGAGAGGTCATTCGACCATCAGCCATGCTAGAGCCAAAGTGAGAGGCCATTAGATCTAAGACCCAGCTTTTCCAGCATGTGGCGAAAAAGAGAGCAGCTGAGGTCCTGTCTCATGCCAGGACGGGAGGAGCCTCCCAGTCTGTAGCCTCAGCCTTCTAACCCTCACCCTGACATCTGTCTAGCCACTGGGGACCCCTTCAGGTCCAAAGTCCAAGGTCCAGGATTGGTGGGAGTTCAAAGAAAGGTTTTAACTTCAGGGCTGCAGAGAGATCTTGGCAGGACATAGACATGTCTGAATGACTGCAGAGATCTGCAAATTGTAACCTTCTAGGCTCTTGGCAGTTGGAAGAGGGACATGGACCTATCTTAATTCGCAGGCCAGGCCCTCTTGTTGCATGTGGACTTCACCCTGCAGATCAGTGCTGTCCAATACAGCAGCCTCTAGCCACACGTGGCTATCGAACACTGAAAATGTGGCTGCTCCAAAATGAGATGGGTTATAAGTGTAAAATTCACACCAGATTTTCAAGACTTAGTTAGAAAAAAAAGGAATAAAATATTTCAACCATTTTTATACTGATGGTATGCTGAAATGAGAATATTGGATATATTGGGTTAAATAAAATATATCATTAAAATTAATTACACCTGTGACTTTCTTACTTTTTAAATGTGGCTGCTGGAAAACTTTAAATTGTATATGTGCTCTGCATTTCTATTTCTTTCTTTCTTTTTTTTTCTGGAGACAGAGTTTCGCTCTTGTTGCCCAGGCTGGAATGCAGTGGCGCCATCTTGGCTCACTGCAACCTCTGCCTCCCGGGTTCAAGCGATTCTCCTGCCTCAGCCTCCCAAGTAGCTGGGACTACAGGTGCATGCCACCACACCTGGCTAATTTTTAGTAGAGATGGGGTTTCACCATGTTGACCGGGCTTGTCTGGAACTCCTGATCTCAGGTGATCCACCTGCCTCGGCCTCCCAAAGTGCTGGGATTACAGATGTGAGCCACCATGCCCAGCCTGCATTTCTATCTCTATTTCTACTGGATGGCACTGTGATAGAGCTTCACCAGCAGCTAGCTGGCTGGGTCTCAGCAGTCCTAGAGCTGGTGCCCCCATTACACAGATGAGGAAACCAAGGTTCAGTGTACAGCCAACTGGAGAAGTGCTTGGGTCAAAGGAGTGAGTCCCCTCCACTAGAACCTGTTGGCTCTAATCAGGAGCTGTGGCCTCACCCACTCATGACCTGCTATCTCCTGGGATGCTTGCGCTTACCTCTGGGGTACCACAGAACGTGGATGTGGTCTCTTCAGGCTCTACGCCTTCCTTGCAGAGGCCAAAATCCGTCAGCACCACGTGTCCCTGAGAATGAGGGAGG